>NC_139507.1:0-1200000 GCF_008360975.1 Lichenostomus cassidix
AGTAAATTCTGTCTGATGCAGTGTACAATGTCAGGCAGGGTGTTGGGACCTAGTGGCGCATTCACCAAAACCCGAACATTCCACTACTCAACGTCTCCTAAGAACGCCTGGGTCCTCAGGCCACATGCTCCAGCCACACTTGGAGGCTAACACCATCATTTCAAGTTTTTGGAGGTTGGGGGCCATTGGAATTTTTTCTCCATCTGTGTTACTAAGCAATGAATATCTGGGTGATTAGAGCCGTCAATTCCTTTGTAGGAGACAAAAGGGTGTGCTAGGTGGGGGAAGGGAAAGAGGCAGCCAGCCGTTTGGGACGGGCACTCGTCCATTGGACACCAGGAGGAAAGCGAGCTGCTTTTGCTTCTGGCTGTGACTGCGGGAGACCCAACTGTGCTCTGCCTTCTTCTCCTGGCTGGGTAAGCTTTGATTCAACCTCTTTCCCACTGGGAGTGCACATTTTCCCAGCTGCGCTTTGCTGCAGCTGCGGGGGAGTTCGGCTGTCCCTGCCACCCGCCCTGCTTTCACTGCACGAGACCGCGGCATCTGCTGTGACTGCACAGTCCCTGTCACCCCGCTGGCTAGCCTGGGAGAGCCAGCCCCCTGCCCCTGCCACCCTGCTTTGCTGCTCCGAGCTGCTTGCTGCCCCGCGTGCTTCTCAGCCTGTCTGCTATTACTAGCTGCGTGAGGCTGACCTGACCCTGCACCACAGCGCCACCTGCAGCCGCTCAGGAATCATCGTACCTGCCCTGCCTTGCTGGGAGCTCAACAGTGCCCCTGCTGCTTGCGACCGTGATTACACCACACGGGGAAAGTGCTCGGCAGCTCAAAAAGTCATCTGTTACTGGTTTCTGGTTTTGTTGGTTGTTGTTATTCTTGTTATTGCTTGTTTACTCTGCCATAGATACTAGCAAAGAACTGTTATTCCTTTTCCCATACCTTTGCCTGAAAGCCCTTGATTTCAAAATTAAAATAATTCGGAGGGAAGGGAGGTCACATTCTCTGTCCTAAGGGAGGGTTCCACCACTCTTAGCAGGCACCTGTCTTTCAAACCAAGACACAGGGTACACTTGGGTTAAGAAGAGACAATGTGGCATTGCTGAAACTTGACTGGAACATCACTCCTCCTCCCTACCTTCCTGACTCACTGCAAATCCTTGGCCATTGCTGAAGGCTACCCAGATGGTGCCTTCAAATGCAAAAGGTAAAGGCTTCATCACAGAGTCCTGTAATACCTGCGGAAGGCTCATGAGGGCGGCAAACCAGGTCCATTAGCAGGTTGGCAACAGATTTCGGGCCCGGTAGGTGTAATACAAGTGGACTGCTTAAAACACACAAATGACAACAGACGCTTAGAGCTGCACCAGAATTTGGCACCCAAGCAATAACAACTGGTTCTGTCCACTGGTCACTGCTCACCTTGCTCACTTGTCCTTGACTGCTGATATCAGGCTTTACTTCCTAAAAATAAAGACAAAGAACAACCCTGTAACATAGCCATTGTTTACGCCTCTCCTGAAAAGCTGCATGATGACCAACTTTCCTGGGGGAGAAGGAGCAAAACAAAATGGAAGGGTGCATACTGACATAGGGTCCAAAAGTGTCATGTTGCTGTGGTAGTTTCCATCTGAAACTGCTTGACTGCAACCTCTTTCCATAAGGGTCTCTGTCATATTGGACTAGTGGTTTGAATGCTGCACACCACCTGTAAAATGCAAAAAACAAAAGATGCTTATAGTATCATCACTAATACAACTCTGGTAACATCTATTTCTGTCCTGTAATTAATACACATCTTGGTTGCCAGTAGTCATCTGGCTCATGGTCCCCCCTCCGGTGCCGATACCCCGCCCTGTCAAGTGCTTTGCATCTTCAAAATGAAACAAAAAGCTAAAGAAAGTAAATGTAGAGCCGAAAGTCACAGTCACTTGGATGTCAGGTGCAGATCCTGCCTCGTCACTGTACTACTCTGGCCTCTTCTGTTTGTATCAGGTTTAAATCCTATCACTCTGCCTCTGCAAAAAAATTATTTGTCAAAGTCACCCAGAGACACAGGGAAAGTTTAAACCTTTCTGAAGTTCTCATTTCTTGAAGCAAACTGCCTAAGATCAGACAACAGCATGCATCAAGACAAATGACTAGAAAACTGCAAGAATCTGCTGTAGCACTCCCACTGTCTCTGCTGAAACCCACATGGACCAGGCACAGTTGCTCCATCTGAGGTGTGGCTTGGGTGGCTAAAAAAAGCAAAAGGTTACCTGTAAAGTCTTCTTTTTACTTCACCTACCCCCAGTCTATTCCACAGGGCAGAGTAGTTCCAGGCTAAACACAAACTCAAACAACACATTATGCTACAAACAGTATGATGCAAGGATGATAAAAAAGCTCTTGGAGAGAAGAATGATGGCAAAGAGCAAGGGGATGCCAAAAGAGACAACTGATGGTATGGCAACAGTGGATGGAGGAGGCTCTAAAGAGCAGAAGCAAAGACTGTAACAGGGTGACCTGTTATAAGGACCGTCAGTCATGATGATCAAGATGGCTGTGAGACAACACTATGTTCAGAGTGCTTCCCGTATCCTTACAATCTTACAAGCCTCAGGACATTACTGTTACAAATGGAGACAGGAGCTTAGATAAGTTTCTGTCTTTTGCCTAGGCCTTTGGCAGCTCGCAGTTAGCTTATTGGAGTGGTCAGCACCCCAAGATCCAGTCTTGTTCACAAGTTCTTTAATAATGGTTGATTAGGTCTAATATGATATAAATTATCATTTATTAGACAAAAAATAACAGACGTAAGACTTGGGACAAAACTACAATCTACACAGAAATAAATTAAACTACTATTAGAGAAAATGCAGGGTGCGAAAAGGTACCTATTATTGCAGCTAGCAAAGAAATATTACAACTTAAGAACCAATGTATCTTACCAACTCCAATTTGATTGAAGCACACATCAGAATCTTTTCTCTGAATTCTCGAGAAAGTAACCAGAAGAGCTCGCATCCAAACTCCAGCGAGAAGCCCCTGCATGCTTCAGGGTATGTGTAGAAAACTTCTACCTGTGTGACAATTCATGTGTCTTTTATAGTGTAAAAGCAGTGCTTTTTGGTCACCCTTAATGCTTCCTTTCATGTCTTTCCACATCTGTTTTCCCATACCAAGGTGCTGACTCTTGGTTGTAGTTCAGACTTTAGGGCGCCAGGAGATGCCCCCATACTGGGCCTTTTGACCCCTTGCTGGGCCTTTCCATACGCCAGTCATCTTGTGAGGAAAAGAGAAGGGGGGGACTTCCTACCACAATTGCAAATCACAGCTGAAAAAGCTGAATAGCAATACAGACAGGAACAAGGCCTCAAAAGATATCTGACTCAATGCTTCCAAGATGCAATTCCAAGACACAGTCAAGCCCACTGGTAAAAGAACAAACTATCGGCATCATGCCGAGAAGTGCAAATGTTCGAGAACCTAGAGATGACAGCTGACATTTTTGATAAGGCCCTCAAGGGTAAAAGGCAGAGATACCTGATCCAAGGGATCCTAAAGGCACACTAGGCAACACAACACAATAGACAACACAACACAGACTGGAACTGCTCTGCACTGCACTCCCTGTGGTTGCAACCAAAAGTAGAGCCGCTCCCTTTAGCTGTCCTAAGAGGTCCCTTAGAGGACATCTGCGACGTTAAAAACACGATCTACACAATGCTATGGCAAAGAAATTTTATTGCAAAAATCTAGGGCTCTTAAACTGTTAGTTTGAATTTACATACTTGTGAGGCACAACAAATGTGCTTCACCAACCACCATAGACCACAATAGGAACAGGCATCAGGTGTAACCACCCATGAGCCCCATGGTGTGAGCACTTATTGGTTTTATAATTGTTTTACAATTATGTAACTTGTTTTTCACTTTTAGTTGAGCTGAGTCATTCCCAGAATGCTTTTCTAGTTAGCCAAAGTAACAGAAGTGAGCAAGGATTTTACAAGGGCAACAAGGCCCTCTCACTTTGCAAGGCCTTTCTGCTCAGCAACAGACATCCCTTTCCCCTACGCTAATTTTTAAATCTCTCCCAGGAATTTCAAACCCACTATCCCACTGTCATCCCATCTCCAGGTCATGGCCCCCAACTTATCTTTTGGATGACCGTCGACGTGAATCCACGCTGGATGTGAAATGAGTCTGCCTCGGCCATCTCAGAAGGCCCTGTGATAACTGAGTAGCCTCTTAATCAGCTCTGATAAAGAAAACCAAAATCAATACATGAGTTTAGTGGCATGTGGACCAAATCCCAACAATTCAGCTACTCACCATCTCCTAAGTGCGCCTAGGTCCTTGAGTCTCTGGCTTCATCCCAAGTCAAAGGGTGGCTGTCATTACAATGGACACCTGGGTTAGCACGACACAAAGTTATGTGGTGTTTCTGTGACTGTGGTGAATGCATTTGTGTACCTTAAGATACCTGAGTCCATCTCCTTTGGCAAAGGCTGGTTTTAGTACACCCCTGTCTGGGCCCGCCTCTCATTTCCAGCATTCCTGAGAAAAGGGAGGAGGCAAATATCACAAGGTATGAAAGCTCTCAGAGCAGCTCTAACTTAAATTCAAGGTAAGTAAAGGGCTCAATGGAGAAGAAAAGTCTTCAGGGAAATGACAACACCTTCTTTTTTATTACAACTGCACTGAGTGAAAGGGCAGAAATAAAACTATGTTTGGGGAGCATAGATACGATTTAGGGGGATAAAGGTTGGATAATGATTTACTAGAAGTTGATTGTTAAAAACAATGTATCACTTGCTTAACAGTTTTTGCTCTTGCCAAGCAGAAAGGGAGCATACAGGAGGAATGCAAGATCGATCCACAGAAGTTAAACCACCGTGACCAAATATCCTGCTTTTGGACCCTAGAGTCGGCCTGAGTCAGCTGTGAGGTTTGGACTTGGACCAGGAACTCAGGGAGTATGCGCAAAGGAGACAGGGTGAAGACTTAATCCCAAGGAATAATCCGTTTACTGCCTACCAGAGACCCTCGAGACCCCTGTCCACAAAAATGAGGTGGCACCGTGCAGGTGCAAGCATATTTAAATGAACTTTGAACTCATTATAATATGAAGCAGGGGTAGGTAATGAATATGTATAAGGGTATTGTGTAACTTCGTGCATATGTGAGCTGTAACCTAATATAAGCCAAGTGAAGTGCTGCTGGGGTGTGCGTTCTACCTCCCATGCACCCCAGCTGGATTAAAGCATACCTACTTTGCAATTTTTTGAGTTGTAGAGTCTATCTGCGCATCAGATGGATAAGTTGGATAATTTATTGTTAACTTGCATAATTGTTCTTTAGTGATTACTAAGTAGTACTCCACATGCGACTGAGTAGGATGGAGAAGAATAGTAATGATATAAATGGTGTAACTCTCATTGGGACCTCTAATCAGAGCTATATACATTCTAAATAAATTTAAGAACAATAATGACTTTTGTACGGCATATATATGTGCTGGCCTTGCTCCCGTACGAGAAATTTAGTAGCAGGGCAAGAGTAGAAGCACCCTGAAATGCAGATTTAAATCCTTAAAATGCTGAAAAAGGGGGAGGTTTCTTCAATTGAAACCCTTAAAATGAGGGAATAGGGGGTGTTTATGTCCACCTAAACTGATACAATAGCAAATAAATAGCTTCTCCCCTTTAATTTAATCCCCTAAATCATTGGAAAAAGAGGGGTTTTCCTCAATTTAAATACCTCAAATGAAAAAAGGGGGATTTTTCTCTCAATTCAAACCCTTAAAAAGGAGGGACAAGTGGACTTCCCCCTCAGTTTAAACCTTAGCATGATGAAAATGGGGGAGTTACCCTTAATTCAAACCCATAAAATAGTATTGTTAAGGTTTTCCCCTTCCATTTAAACTGGAAAATAATGGAAAATGGGGATTCCCTGTCAATTGATACTCCTAACAGCATGGAAAAGGCAGGGTTTCCTTCAACTGATACCATTAATATTGCAGGGAAAGGGGATTCCCCCTTCATTTGAACACAGGCAATTATAGAAAAGGAAGTTTTTCCCCTCAATTTAAACGCCTTTTCTTTTAATAATCCTTCTCTTTTCTGGGTGTTCTGGGGAGGAACTGACAAGATGAAAGTGGAAAGTTAAAAGTTTCCCCCAGGACCCCTCATGCAGCCAGGTGCCCTCTTCCCCTGAGCCGGGCAATTTCTTTTGTCTCTCTTAAGTACCGATAATTAGGGTGTCATAGGGACAAAAATTCCCGAAGAGAAAGAAAACAAAAGGAAAAATCCTACCCTCCAACACTTAGGTTAGTAATTACCGAGGAAATTCCTCATAGATCATAAATGATTACCAGTAATGTTTGCTCTGCACTCATTACTGACTTGGGTTTCTGTTGAAGTGTTTGACACATCCCTTGAGGGGTCAGGGATTTGGCCAGGTTGTTTATGGTAATCCTGACAGGCCCAGACCAAACCTGAGCACCCCCATCACTGGGCCACCCTGAACATCAGTGCAATATTGATATAGTTTAAAAATACTCTCTTTGCCTGCTACTCACTCTTTCCCTGTGTATCCAGGGAGCAGATTTACTCCATCCTTTGTTTCCAACCACAGCTCTCCAGCCCAAATGCTGGTTCACACAGGCACAAACCAAGTAGAAAACTAATACAAATGTTTTCTTTCAAAGTGAAATTCTGGGGGTATCTGGCTATACAATCAAAATAAATACATGTATTGGTGGTTATCAGGGGAAAGCTCTTCAGAACAGAAAATATCGATTTTGACAGAGATCCCATTTTGACAATATTGCACTACTTTGTGTTTGGGATTCCTGCCCATATATGATGTCTGCAAACTGGTATTTTGGAATTTGATACATTGAAATTGGGACAATTTGGTATTTTGGAATTTTATATTCTAGTATTTTGAAAAGGAATTATTTTGGTATTTTGGACCTTGGTATTCTGGTATTTTGAAACTGGAGTACTTTGGTATTTCTGCACTTGTTTTTTTGGTACTTTGAAACTGGATTACTTTGGCTTTTCAAAACTTGGTCTTTTGGTATTGTAAAACTGTATTATATCAGGAAAATTGATCCACAAACACCAGAGATTTATGTTCAAAAGGAGACAGAGGAGTCCTAAAACTTTATTCATGAATAAAGGGAGAGGTCATGGGCATTTCCCATGGGGTCTCTCAAATTGCTAGAGGATGCAGCATCTTTTTATCCTAGTTTCCTGGCTACAGTTCCCTCTCCCTTTCCCTACTGGCTGAGGTACTTAAGAGGTACAAACTTCCCAAAACACCTAATAAAAAGGCCCTTCTAATTGACATCCCCCCCTTCTTTTTCTTATGTCTCTGTTTCTGCAGTTTATTAACTCAGTCTTGGGCAAGTCAATCAGTGCAATTTCTATGGGAATCCTTCCCATTGTTTCTTCTATTTTTTAGTATCAGTCTTATCTTACCAGCGGACTCAATTTGTTTGTAAAGACACTCCCTTATTCTTTTCAATTACTTTGGTATTTTGAAACTTGGTTTTCTGGTATTGTAGAACTGGATTGCTTTGATATTTTGAAACTGGGTTTCTTTAGTGTTTCTGAACTTTGCATTCTGGTATTTTGCAACTGGGTTACTCTGGTATTTTGGAATTTGGTATTCTGGTATTTTAAAACTGGGATTTTGAAACCTGCTTTTCTGATATTTTGAAATTTGTTTTTCTATTATTTTGTAGCTAGGTTATTCTGGTATTTTGGAACCTAGTTTTTTGTAACCTGTTTTTTTGGTTTTTTTGACTGGGTTTTTTGTTGTTTTGTAACCTGTGCTTGGCATGGCAGGGACCTGGGGCATCCTAGTCCAGGCTCTTGGCTTCATTTGCCTTCTTCCACTGCAATTATCTTTGCATGAGAACTGTTAAGTCACAGACTGTACAAAGAGACACACTTCCTGAAACAGAAATTCCAGCTATCGAAAATATCACTGCCACATTTAGAAACATTTCAGCAAAAATCTTGGAAAAAGCAAAACTGATGTGTGATTACCTGAGGCCCCAGGAAACTGAGGTGAAGGTGGGGAACAAGCAGAAAGTGAACAGCTTCCACTGCTTCTCGCTCCAGCCACTACTGCAAGCGTAGCTTCCCTTGAATTTCATGTCCAGTGTATCTCTGCCAAACTCAAGATGTGAACAGGTACTCTGTCGCTGTCGAGCCGCTAGCAGAGTAAAGAAGACCAGGTTCTCAATGGCATAAAAAGGGTGTCTTTTATTATTTAATTCCAACTTATATAGACTTTTGAAAGGTCACCCAGTTTGGTCAGTCTGAAACCTCCCCCTGAGCCAATTGGCCAGGCCTGAACTGTCCAAATCTCGAGACACTGTTTTTAATAACATCCAAACTTTATCATTGTTTATAAAACACAGGAAAAAGAGAGAAGAGAGTTCCCATGGGAAAGGTCTGTGCTAGCCACAGTACTCCAGGATTTACTTCCTTTGTACTTTGGGCACCACAGACCCACCATGAGGAACTGTAACCCAAGGTAAAATCTGAAAATGATCCTTCCCCCTACTTGCTGCTCTCATCTTTTGATTATTCCTGACCTTTCCAGTGCTGTGCTTGCAATGATCCTTTGGGCACCCTAAGTACACATCCAATTCAGGGCACACCAAGTTAGCCCTGGGCCAGGAAACAAAATACAACAAGTATTTAAAAATAATCCTTGCCTCGAGAGTGTCCAGGCCTGGGAGTAAGCCCTTCCCACCACCCTTTTGGCCTTTTCCCAGTCTGAGTAACTCCAGAAATGTACATCCAAATCTGAGTTAGATTGCGGTGTGTTTTCCACACCAAACACCATAGCCCTGAGCACCAGGAGTCTGAAGATGCTCTGGATTGCAATTCACAATCTTAGTGTACCCTTGTCATGGTCCACTCATAAGCAGATGCGTCATGGTTTGTACCAGCTATGATCTCGGACTGCAAAAAGAAAACAAAGCACAAAATCCAACAAGTCAAGAGAGTTAAATTTCAATCCAAGGGGGAACTTCATTAATTTGGCCCATAAAGCGGCCTGCGATAGAGAGAGAGAGAAAACTGGGAAAAGATGGGGAGAAAAGGGAAGGAAAGGGGGCTATAGCTACCACCATGGGTGCAGCAGTGCAGAATCTAAAGGCAGCTCTCCCCTGCTATGGGGGGGAGGGCTGCCCCAGAACCGGAACACGCAGGATGGTCTCTCCTTGGCCACGAGCGGTGGGATTGGTCAGACTGGGTCTTTGTAGAAGTGTTGCAGGTTTAGAAAGGCAGCTCTTCCATTCTAGCTTCCACGTGGTTTATTGGGATAATAAGGGAGGGAACTGGGGAGTGGGGGAGAGGAGAGCCGGGGGGATTTTAGCTCCATAGAGCCTAGAATCCAAGAGACCCAGTTCTGGGTCCCGCTGGACTTTTATTCGTGGTGTTAGGAGGCGGTCCTGGCTCACATCAGCCAGTCCGGAAGGGTCAAGGGGGAGGGATCGGGGAAAGGACACACGTTACAACACACGGGTCCACAGACGTCCGGCGTCCCTGGGATCCCATTCAGTTGGTGTTCCTTGGCCTCTGCAAAGATCGATGTGATCTTTCGGTGGGGAAGATCTTTGGAGTTCAGCCACTCCAGAGCTGTCTTTTATGCTAGTCCATGACGAAACGGCGAGAGGGAACTCACGGCAGTCTCAATGTGAGATGTAAGTAAGCTCCATTTTATTTCACCAAACGAGAAACTTATATACTGTTACAGATGTTACTAATTATAGTTACACACGTATCTGCAGTTTGTTCTCACACATTCAGGGATCCTCCTGGTGACTCCCTTATTCTTTCTCATAACACTTTTGACTCCCTATTCTTTCCCATGACATTATTCTCACAGCTCAGAAGCACAGCTGTGGTTCCCAGGTGTTAGTTTCTCATGACAGCTTGTTAGGATTTTTACTGAGGCCTGCGTATGCTGAGGTTTTGTTCAGGCCTGCTCAACCAACACAATCTTTGCTGGAAAACTGTGTTTTCCAACAAGTCCATACACCTGGTCCCTCCTTGCGACCCGCCTTTGTTCCTCCTTAATTCTTGTGGAGATATGCCAAACTCCACTTGACAGGGTCAAGGGAGGAGTGTCCGAGGCATGGTCGGCAGGTTTTTCACAATGGGTGTCAGGGCAACAGGTGCAAAGCCTTCGTCACGTACCTGCTTTGGCAGGCACAAGGCCTTTGTTCTGTACCAACTCAGGCAGGTGCAAAGTCTTTGTTCTGTACCACCTTAGGCAGGTACAAAGCATTCGCTCTGTACCAGCTTTGGGTAGGCACAAAGCATTCGTTCCATACTACCTTAGGCAGGCACGAAGCATTTGCTCTGTACCAGCTTTGGGTAGGCACAAAGCATTCTCTGCGTAAGTCCTGCACCTGTAGTTTCTGATGAGAAATGTTGAGACAGAACTCGATTCTTGGATCGACCCTTACAGCCCTGCATGGTAAAGCCTCCTCTGAGAGAAAGAAACACATGACAGCAAGGGCTGTCCCAGCCAATCCAGCCCTTGTAGTCAACTGTGTTGCTGAACAAGATAATGCATTGGGTCTCACTTTGCTATTGTAAAATACTACAAACCTTATGGTTCTGGGGTTTAAAAGTTACTTTTAGTCTGCAAAAAGGTCTCTGGCTGGGACATTTCACTGAATTCACTGCTAGATCCCAAAATCTGTGGATTTCCAAGTGCATAAAAACCTACATGAAAAGGTGCTGACCACACTGGAGTTAAAGGTGCTTAAGACACAGGTTCCCTGAACTGCAGGGAAATGATCTTGAGTCTACCTGTGGGCAGCTTGTCCCTGCACATTGTATTCTCCAGAGCAGCCATCCTGCCTGAGAAGGCCAGGGAGAGGGGAAGGAGGTTTGGAGACCCTCTGGGAGCCACAAAACACACTGTCAGTGAGCAATGACTGTCAGTGCCTGCAGCTCCCACTCCAGTTTGTGTCACTCACTGAGTGGCTCCTGATATGGTACTTGGGGATATTGGTCAGGGGTGGCCTCAGCTGTCCTGGGGTAGCAGTTGGACCTGATGGTCTCAAAGTGCTTTCCCAACCTCAGGGATTTCATGGAACACTTGGGGACTGACCCAGCTAAACAGGCATAGGAAGCTGTTACACACATTCTATTGCCATGAACCAGAGCACTTCAGGGCATTATTAAGAGAGTATAGAGAGCAGGGAAAAAAAATACACAGCTTCACCTTTTATCTTGCTCTGTGGTTTGCAGGTAGGGCATGAACACCATTTCATTTTGATATTGAAAGCTCCAAGGAAAGTAATTATAAAGGTGGCACTGAAGATGCCACTTTCCTGACCCAGAACCATGTCCCAGCAGGTTTCTGTGGGAATCTGAATGATTTGTGTTGTTCAAAAGCTGCACACCCCTAAAACTGCCTTGGGAACACAAAGCTTGCCACATTCATTTTATACTCCATGTTGTATTTCCAGCACATATTTCAAGACAGTTCACATCAGAATGAGGTCGCTTGGTGCCAGTACAACATTAGAATAGACACATCAGGAAGCTCAGCTGACAATATTCACTACAGACTCCCCATTTCCATCACTCTACCTGCAGCATCCTCATTTCTCACAGATACTCAATTGACTCACATTAGGAAATGGATCGCTGTTCCCAGAAGCCAATCCCCAGAGATATTTTTACTCCCTGCAAACAGCAAGAGTGATGGAGGACAGCTGCTGTCACAGGAAAAAAAAATAAAGAAGATTGTTGTGATCAGACGTGAAGCTCTGAGGGCTTCAGTTTCTACCTGCCATCCTGAAGCAGATCTGCCTTGCTACATCTGCTTTAAAATGCAGCCATGGTGCTCAACGCCATCTCTTTGGATCTACCACACTGCCTGCGCTGACATGAAGCGCCCAACACCATAGCAGGCGAATACCTGAAGAAGTACAGGCAGGGACACATAAGGATCACCAGGTTTTGCAGCACAGCTTACTGTGCTTTATGGCTTCAGGTGTTTGTTACAGATTCACTGCAATTTTGCCTAATTGAAAACATCTTGCAACACTCAGTAATAACCCAGAGGATCCAGTGAATCACCTGTGTTATCTCAGTCAGTTCAGCTGAGTTTTGTGGGAGAAAAATTGTGTGTTTGTACCTTTATACAACCCTGTTCCAGTGATTTTTGATTTTGTTTTTGTCTGTGACAATGTGGGGATTTTTTGGTTTTTGGCTGCATAAATCCCAGGAAGTATCTGACAGAAACTTTACAGTTTGGGACTTCTGGGAAAGATCAATCTGCCTGGATTTATGTAGCCAGAAATCAAAACCTTGCCCCCCCACACTTTTTTATATTCATATAACTATTTTATATAAATATAAACATGTAAATAAATATCATATAAATAAGATATATATATAATATATATATAATTTATATATACTCAGCTATTTAGGCTATAGCTATCTACACTTACCATATAGAATACCTATTTATACTTAGAGCTCTATTGACATATATCTATTTAACTTATATTAACACCTATACAAAACATGTGTTTAGACTTGTGTATTGTGACACTTCGATATCATTTTAAACTTCTCTATTTCGACGTAGATATCTACTTACATCACCCCGCTGACACTGTGGAATGGATGATCTCAAAGAACTGCCGCGTTAGCCGGGACCCGCGCCTGGTGCTCCCACGCTGCTCCCGGGCACAGTGCAAGCGCTAGGGCGGGTGGGAGGCACTGGTAGCCACGGAAAGGACCACCGCAGTGCTCCGACTCAGAGTGCCGGATATTTCCTAGTGGGCGGCAGCACTAAGTGTAAAAAGCCACGGCCAATGCACAGCCCCCGTCAAGTCACTGCACATCCCCGCATTTCTTGGTTGCAATACCGCTTTTGGTCTGCAGGTGCCACTACTGAGTCACTAAAAATAGTGTACCTGCACCACCTCATGCTTATCACCAGGTGGCAGCAGCGATTTAAGTCACAGCCAAGATCTCCGACTGTTTCAGTGACGCACAAAAAAGCTTTGACTACACAGAGCTATTTCTGTTGTTTTCATAGAGATCATATTTTCTCCTGTTTTCAAGCCCTTTATTATTTAATTTATATATACAAAGGTTACATTTGCATTTTCAAACCCTATATATCTGTATTTAGAATTTCTTATTATCTTAAGATCCTGCATATAAAGCACTAGATATAGAGTTGTATTTGGAAATTAATTTTTATTAATTTTTAAAAAAAATATATATAAATATAAGAGAAGTTACAATTTTTAGCTACCCTAATCATTAACTACCCTAGGGCACTACCCTAAGCACTGCCCTTAGAACTACTCTTAACCTCTAACCACTACCCTAGCCACCATCCTATTCATTACCTACAACAACACCCAACCTGGCAAAGCAGTGTCTTGAGGAATCCAAGGTCAGCCAGAGCTGTAGTTCCTGGCAGCTTTCTTCTGGGAGAAATTAATGTTCTTTCGAAGTTCTAGGAGGTGGAATCCCACGTTCAGCCACAGGTACCTGGCCATTCGGTGCGGCTCTTTTCCCCAGCAAGGAAAGCCTGATACCCCAGTGTCTTTGGGGCAGCTGAGATGCAGCCCCTTAGAGGCAAAGGCCAGTGAGACCCATCAGTCCTGTCAGCTTCCGTGGTGCCCATGACTCAAAGTGGGCTTCCATCTCCTAAAGCTGCGAAAGTATGAGGATTGCTTCCTAACGGAAGCTCCACCGTCCAAAAAAGGACTCCTCAGTAAGATTGCAAAACACTATTCCTGAATTTTAATGCACAAATTCTATTCTTTCGTTGTTACTCTGAAGTTTCCCTGACTCAAGGGAGTTCAAGTCATGGACAGGATTTCACTCTGCAAGCTTAACTAAGTAAGTTATTAAAACTAGACTTTTTAGCAAACTGCAAATAGGAATTGCCTTCTCCAGAGTCTTTCCAATGTCTTGGCTTTCCTCTGAATGCCTGGAAGGAGTCTGAGTCCCCACTTCTACACATTACAGTTTTCTGGTACTGGCAGCCAAGTAGCAACATTTGCATGTGAATTCCATGCAGAGTTTGCTTTTGAAGCTTTGAGTATGAACTGATACCTGTATTCAAGCTTCATTTTGTAAGTCACAGCATCCTGCTTACACATTCCACACAAGGAGAAGATGCAGAGCTTCTTCTTTGCCCCACAGCATTTTAAAAACATGATGAATTTCAAGTGTGAATAATTGCTAGATTATTTAGAGTAATTAAGATTGTATTTCTTTCCTGAGGTATTTTATATCATATTATACTGCTGTAATTTTAGGGTATTATTTGTGATGCATTCCTGGTGATGCCAAAAGCACCTAAAACATGTACCATGTAACAGGTACTCTTTTCAGCATTTCTACTCATCTAAATAAATAATTCAATGTGCCAGAGTCCTTCCTATCAACTAGAGAAGATGCACAATCTGGTAGAAGTGTCTTTCCCAAATTATTTGTACTAAACAGTGTATATTCTGAATCTGCATGCCTTCTAGCATTACTTAGAAAAGAGAAGTAAGCTATTTCCCAGGATTCTCTGACAGAAGTGTTCACCAGCAAACTATTTTCTAGATGGTTGATTTGCCACTATGGTGTAAAATACATATGAACAAAAAGCCTTTTGCTTAGGCTGAGATTGGCAGACACTCACTGATAGCCTGAAGAACATCATCACAGCTTGAGAAGAAAAGAATACAGAAATTGGAGGGGAAAGAGTGGAGAAAGAGACAACAGGTAAAAGAACAATTTGAGGAACACTTATAAGCACACTAAGGCATAGAATATTATAACAGAAAGAATACACTAACCCAGTTATAGCCTTTCCCAGGGGTAACAGAATACTTGACCCATGAGAGGGACACACCAGCACCCCCAAAATCACCTGAACCAAAGTCAGAGGTGTTTTGCTCAAAGTCCTGTGACAGCTAAATTCAGAGTTAAGGGTGATGTTGCTTCCATTCACAGACTGGCTGGTCCTGTGTCTTCCTACTTGCAATTTTCAAAAGGAGTATGGTAGTTCTCAGAAACACCATTAGTAGCCTTAAAGTAGATTTTATCAAGCTTGAATTTGCATTTCAAGATCCAGCATGTGCATTCTGTAAGTGCACATGTACAAAAATCCCTCCTGTAATCCCTCCTCTGCACCCCCCTCCAAATGAACTTTATACACAGCATTTTTTGTCCCTAATCAGTGAAACAGAACCCTGTCTTGCAATAAGGGCTACTCTTCCATGACAGCAATACTGTACTGTGTATTTACAGGGGAAATAATTATTAATTTCTATAGATAATTTCACTATTGGCAGCTGGGACTTTAATTACAGAGGCAAATGCGAGCAAAACATGTTTGTCAAGAGTGAGACAAAATAAATGTTTTACCCAGAGGGTTGATTAGATTCACTGTTTTAAGAAAAAGTATTCAATTAGAACCGTAGAGTAGAAAACTGGGAAGGCCAAATCAATTGCCCTTCATGGAACATTTCCAGGGCACTGCCTTTTATTTTGTGACAGTTATGAGTACTGTGAAATCTTCAGCACCTACAGGTGGCCAAGATCTCTTGCTGTATCTCCCTGAGAATTGACATTTCTAGAGGCAGCTCATGTCTCTTTCGTGATCTGTTTCAGGAAAGCTTAACACCATCTGATTCTGCACCTGGCTTCCCACTGTGCCAGGATTTTCCTTAGAGACCTTCCATCTAGGAATGCAGGAAATTAATTCCTTGTTTTTCATATTAGTGATTATTATCTACATTGTAGTTGAATTAGATTAAAAAAGGAAGCAGCCACATCCTTCCAAAAACCACACACATACACCCTCTTCCAGTTCTGGATTTTACATCTCTAAGTTTCAATTGCACCATCACTTTATTCCTTATAATTTATGCTTGGTAGTTGCCATCACTCTTGTCTAATCAGTATTGGACATTTGCTTTCTTCCTTATCTTCTCTAGTATTCACTGGGTCAGATGTGGCAACAAAGATTCTTTCCCATGGCAACTTTTCTTCTTTCTATGTTTTCATAAATAAAGATAAAGTTTTTACGTTATTGAAATGGTCTTTTGGATACAGGCGGTTCACGCCTGGACCAATCAGTCCTGGGGGGAGGATTAAATCGGTCCAATCCGAACGGCCCGCTGATGTCTATATAAATTGCTAAATAAATAATAAAATCAGACCTTTGGTGCACCCGAGAGGTCTCGACTCTTCACTCTGCTAACGGTCCAACAGTGACAGGTCAGACTAATTTCTTTGCTACCTTTTTGTCATTTAATGTAAGAGAGATCAATGAAATGCGGGGATAAATATCTGCATGGCCATGAGACAGGTTGTCACTACTGCAACATGGCCTGAGTGTAGTCAATTATACCATCCTCATGTAGTCCAGCACAAAGCAGTTGCCAAGAAGGAAAACACAGATTTGGGATTTACATACAGGCACAGAACAAACTTACAGATTCAGACCTCCCTTCCTTGACTGCATCACTTTTATTTTTAAAGACTTACAGAATTCTGAGATCGAGCCACATGCTGATTATCAGAAAAAGGGCAAGAAAAGTAGCAAAAATACAGAATTCCCAGTTACCTTGTAGTTATGTAACATCCTCACTGCTTTCTTCTGAGTGTTACAGCACTTTACCAGTTCTATTTTGTAGTTGAGCTCTTTTCACTGGGAATGACTAAGGAATGAGGTCTATAAAAACTTTTTTAACAGTGCTGATATACATGAGTACAGATACATGCCTTTCAGTTTCTCTGACCAATGCGAACAAGTCACCAACTCTCTTCAGTTGTTCTGGCAGCAATGAATTAGGGAATCTTAATTAAACTAAGGGTGAAAATTAGGGTTTTGATGAGGTCTTTTTCCAGCACTCATGATTAGCATCCCAATCCATGTGAAAGCTTTTCTTGGCATGGTTAATACAATTTCCATCATCTTGAGAGGTCCTTCATTATTCCACTCATTTCAGGTATGCATGCAGGAAGAATTAGGATCCATTTGTGGTGCTGTCATTTGTGACCAAGTCAGAAGATCAGCACTATGGACATGTCAAATTGAAACCCATTTCCCCCTCTTAGCTTGTTACAAGCTGCAAAGCAGTGGATGAAACTTTCCAGTTAATTGGCAGTCAAACTCTGCATGGATCTGTATTCTGTACCTTGCAAGGCTCTCTGGAATGACATTTTTGATGTTTTAAAATTCATAGAATATCTGGAGCATTAGGGCTGTAGTTGAGCTGCTCTAAACAGGTCACATCAACTGATCCAGTGGCTGCTTGTGGTTTGAAGTTTTCGTCAGTCATCCTGAAACTACAGGGATAACTACTTCCAGTCCTGACTGTCTTGAGGTTGGGAGGGATTTTAATTAGAACCCAGGCTATGAGATGTTGGATTTTTGTGATTCCTTTCTAGTCTCACCATTTTGAAATGTTCAGCTTAAAGTAACACTGTGATAAGGATAACTTTTTCTTT
This sequence comes from Lichenostomus cassidix, assembly GCF_008360975.1. Taxonomy (NCBI): domain Eukaryota; kingdom Metazoa; phylum Chordata; class Aves; order Passeriformes; family Meliphagidae; genus Lichenostomus; species Lichenostomus cassidix. The sequence continues at coordinate 17,511 of NC_139507.1, forward strand.
TATTGTTATTGTTGTTATATGTGTACCTGACATAACGACGAGAGGGAACTCACGGCAGTCTCAATATGAGATATAGAGTAAGCTCCCTTTTATTTCACCAAACGAGAAACTTATATCCTGTTACAGAAGTTACTAATTATAGCTACACACGTATCTGCAGTTTGTTCTCACACATTCAGGGATCCTCCTGTTGACTCCCTTATCCTTTTCTCATAACACTTCTGACTCCCTATTCTTTCTCATGACATTCTTCCCACAGCTCAGAAGCACAGCTGTGGTTCCTAGGTGTTAGTTTCTCATAACAGCTTGTTAGGATTTTACTGAGGCCTGACCATGCTGAAGCTTTGCTCAGGCCTGTTTAGTTAGCATAAGTTTTGCTGGAAAACTGCGTTTTCCAACAGTTCCCCCGTTTTGCTTGTGAGAACAGACATTGTCTGTTGTTAGATTAATTTGCTTTGCTATAAGTAATTTTTATTATTAGAATTGTTATAAGTTTACCTAAGGAAATTTCACTAGTTATTTAGATATGTTGCCATGGTCTAGGAACTGTCATTGCTGAAAACATTCACTTCACAGGTAAAGCTTGGAGAACCTTTTCCGGACAAGGACTCCAAGTTTACTTGGAAGAAGGTTTAGCTTTTATGAACTCAATTTGGTAAATGAAAATTATTTGATCACATTTTGGTGCAAAATACTTGGGACTCATGGCATGTTTCCCAGCTAGTTAGAACCAAAGCTTGGCCAGAGCTTAGGTGCTAAGTAGAAGGGTTTTCTTAGAACATCTTATAAACAAGCTTTGATTAATATCAATAAGGAGAGTATCTTAACATGTTACTATTTTTGTAGATAACTATATAAGGTAAGATGAATATTTGAAAACAGTAGATATTATTATTTGACTTTAACTAAGGAAGATGAAACTGCAAAGCTTTTGTGAATAATAATATAAACTAACAAATTTAAAACTTAAAATCAATATCACTGAAAATGAATAAAACTTAATCTTAATAAATCTGATTTTAAACTAACAAATAGGATTTAACTATAATGGAATTTAAAATTGATATCACTTTAACAACTTAACTCTAACAAAATTTAAAACTTAACGGAATTTAAAATAAACATCACTTAATATTACTTAACAGAATTTTAACTTTAACTGAATTTACAACTTAATAGAATTTAAATTCACTATTACTTAACTTTAACAGAATCTATGCTTAACCAAAAGTACTTAACAGGTAGTTTAGACTATTCAGTATAACTTCACTCACAGGTTTTCATTCACACATTAAAACTCTCAAGAAATCAAAATCACACTCTCATCAGTCACAGGCTTCATCTACACATTAAAGCACTCAACACACTCTCAGTAGGCCTACAATATTCACACACACACAAACACTATCTCTAGTAATGCTTTAGCAAAATTCAGCTTTCATTCAAGGCTTTAGTAATCAAGGTGTTATTTTTTATCAGGATAATATCTTGTTACAATGCTTCTTTATTAGTAAAACGCTGGAAATAGGTTTTGGTCTCGGTGTCAGTGCAGCCAGGCTGAAGGAAGAGCCGATCTGCTCCATTTGCTTGGACATTTTCAGGGAGTTTCAGTTGCTGAAGCTGCAGCAGGTGGTGAAGGTTTGCCAGGACAAGTGCTTACAGAAAAAGCCAAGCTCAGAGACATTTTCCTGAAACTCTGGAAAAGCTGAAAAGTCACAATGTTATACTGGATCAGCTATAGCAAGGCTGTGCTGCTGGTTAACATGGGGCAATGAGTGTTTCACCCTGCAAAGCGAATAATTAGAGGTTTTGGAGAGAACAGCTGGAGAATGTGTTCAAAGATCTGTATCTGTAGCTGGAGAGCGCAGCGGGACCGCTGCCGCCCTGGGGAACGACATGGACGTGATTCCCGAGCGGGAGATGAAGGATCTCCAGTTCAGAGCACTGAAGAAGATTCGCATCTTTGAAACTCTTAAAAGTTCTCCATGACTACGAGGAAAAACAACTCCATTCTGTATCAGACTGCTGTTTCTGCTGGCAACGCTGTTGGTTAGTTCTGGTTTGCTGCTGAAGCTGTCAATCATTTCCTCATCCTTGGGGAGGAGTAGAGTTTAGAGTCTCATCATAGACATCACCGTTGGGGCAGTGAAGGAGGTGTGGATGGCTCGCGGCTCCGCCCACCCGGGCACCCTCTTGGACCTCTGCTTTCCTTGTCATTTGACCGGAAACCACGGTTGGAGCAACTTCCGCCACAGGTCTCTCTTGGTGGCATTCAGGCGGCGTGCGATGAAGGGTGGGGGCTGTTGCTGCTACTCGGTCACTGGTCACTTTCTGTTTGTTCTTTTTGTTTTTACAAGCTTCTGTGCTGTGAGTATCTCTGTTGCAGCGGGAACACCAAACTTTTTCGTTACAGTTCTTTCGTATGTGTTTTTCATTCCCACATCGATAACATCGGGATGATTTCTGGTTACTCTGTTTCTTTACCCGCGATATTTGAGCTCTCTCTAACATTGTATTCAGTTGTTCTGGTAAAAGTTCAACAGTGACTCTCTCAAACAAAGCAGCTAAGATGTTTTTCGTTGTAAAGTTGCCAAACTCTGTGATATATTGAGACAGGAATAGCTTTTTCATCCAATCGAGTAACTTTGTATTCTCGGCTGCCGGCACGGAGTGCCCTCCCTCCCCCCCCACTCCCTGGCGGGGGGGGCTTCCCCGGCTGCTGTGCCGCGGCCGCCGAAGTTCCCCGCATATCAAAAGCAGTACAGTAACTCACAGGTTTCTCTCTGCTCTTTGCGGCTGTTATCTCGTGTGCCGCCAGCCACGCAAGGTCCCATTCCGTGGCATGCTTTTGTAAGCAGGCTATGACTTTACTCCATGGTTTACCAAGCTTTCTTGCAATTTTATCACACTCCAAAAGTAAAGTAGCTCCATAATTCAACCACTCTCCTACATCGAATACTGTAACAGGATTTGTAAAAAATCCATAGGCTTGTCCCACCACCATCAGGCCAGCTAAATGCGACAGGCTGCCTTTGCTAAGTCCGTGCTTTTCTAAAAAGCATAACAATAAAAATTGGGCTACCTCCATCTCCATTCCGTACCAGCTGGGTTTAAAGTTACGTAGTCGCCGCCGTCTGCGCTCTGCTGGGGCGTCTCTGCTTATAACGCGGTCGCCACGGTCAGTGCAGCCTTTCCGAGGTTTATTAGCCCATCCGGAAGCGGGTCTTTTTCGGCCCAGGCTCTCATAGCCCCCCAGCGCTGCCCCCGGGGCCTCTCCGGTCTCGTTGGTCTCTGGGCAGGGTCGTAAAACTCTGCTGCCAGTGTCCGTGGTCGTCAGTTCTAAATCCTGCTAACTCCGTATCACGTCGGGCTCACCATTTGACATAACGACGAGAGGGAACTCACGGCAGTCTCAATATGAGATATAGAGTAAGTTCCCTTTTAATTCACCAAACGAGAAACTTATATACTGTTACAGAAGTTACTAATTATAGCTACACACACATCTGCAGTCTGTTCTCACACATTCAGGGATCCTCCTGTTGACTCCTTTATCCTTTTCTCATAACACTTCTGACTCCCTATTCTTTCTCATGACATTCTTCCCACAGCTCAGAAACACAGCTGTGGTTCCTAGGTGTTAGTTTCTCATAACAGCTTGTTAGGATTTTACTGAGGCCTGACCATGCTGAAGCTTTGCTCAGGCCTGTTTAGTTAGCATAAGTTTTGCTGGAAAACTGCGTTTTCCAACATGTACCCTTACAATTAGTGGGTATTTTGGGCTTAGTTATGGCTGAACATCATTAAAAACAAGACAAAACATCTCAAAAAACACCAAAGAACCAAGCAACCTCACAATTTTCTCCTGAGAAACTATTGATTCATATAGAAGGTAAAGTAATGCTTTGAGATGAAGCACATAAGCCACTTGTCTGTAGTGTATTAGGACTTGGCAGTTCCACAGATTCTCACTTGAAATCTAATTTTGACTATTATAATAATAATATTAAAAACCTTCCTTTTGCCATTGAGAAAGATGAATGCAGCACCAGTGCCAGCTGAACTCAGCAAAGAATTTAACACTCCCAATAATTGGGCAAAAGAAGGGAGATTAATTTGAGACATCCCCAGTACAAAACCAACATCAGTTGGCCACAGGCTTTTTTTAAGCTCTTTGTAGAGAAAAAGTCAAGTCTAAGACACAGAAATATTCTGTTCTAGATGTGGTTCATCTTACCTTGCAAAAGATAACTTAAACTGGTCACAGGAGCTTCACTGTGGAAATCATCATCTTTTTAACAGCATAACCAGGTAATCGAGAAATTCCTTCTGAAATGTTGGGTTCAGGTGTGAGGTACCAAGTAACAGGTGAGAGGATTAGGTGTAGAATCTGCTCTGGTGGGTAGGACTTGTACAGCAGCAGGACAGAATTACAGCTAGAATGAGTCTGGTTTCTCAGCAACCTCAATTATGAGTTGTGATGACACGGCATTTCATGGTCAAACATGCTCTAAATTAGTCCAACTCCCTCTCCTGTAACACAAGCCCACCTCATACATGTGGTACATTTACTGCAAGCAGGAGAAACAGTACGGAATGCTAACATTTTTGATTTGCCATCGTTTTCCTAAAAGATCCAGGAACTGAAATTACAGCTTTAGTGTCAAATGATACAATGCTGCAGCCAGAGGTTACCAATGGCCTCCTCAAGAGGCTGTTGGCAACAGGTAGAATGAAAGAGAAACCACTTTCAAACAACCAGTTCAGAGAGAATACTGAATTAAAACACAAAACCATGGCAGAGGTTCAGGGTGACATTTCACAATATTTCATCAGTTAGTCATTCAAATATTTTGATCCAGAATCACGTACATTGAGTTTTGAAGTGTTGGAAAATGCAGTTTTCCAGCAAAACTTATGCTAACTGAATACACCTGAGCAGGCCCTCAGCATACTCAGGCCTCAGTAAAATCCTAACAAGCTACAGTGGCTTGTTTCCCTGAGAATCTTCTGTGAGAAGAATGTCATGGGAAAAAATAGGGAGTCAGAAGTGTTATGAGAAAGAAAAAGGGAGTCACCAGGAGGATCCCTGAATGTGTGAGAACAAACTGCAGATACGTGTGTAACTATAATTAGTAGCATCTGTAACAGTATATAAGTTTCTCGTTTGGTGAAATAAAATGGAGCTTACTCTATATCTCATATTGAGACTGCCGTGAGTTCCCTCTCGTCGTTATGTCAAATGGTGAGCCCGACGTGATACGGAGTTAGCAGGATTTAGGACCCTGCTTCAAGAACCGACGACCACGGACACTGGCAGCAGAGTTTTACGACCCTGCCCAGAGACCAACGAGACCGGAGAGGCCCTGGGGGCAGCGCCGGGGGGCTATGAGAGCCTGGGCCGAAAAAGACCCGCTTCTGGATGGGCTAATAAACCTCGGAAAAGCTGCACTGATCGTAGCGACCGTGTTATAAGCAGAGACGCCCCAGCGGAGCGCTCGGACGGCGGCGACTACGTAACTTTAAACCCAGCTGGTACGGAATGGAGACGGAGGTAGCCCAATTTTTATTGTTATGCTTTTTAGAAAAGCACGGACTTAGCAAAGGCAGCCTGTCGCATTTAGCTGGCCTGATGGTGGTGGGACAAGCCTATGGATTTTTTACAAATCCTATTACAGTATTCGATGTAGGAGAGTGGTTGAATTATGGAGCTACTTTACTTTTGGAGTGTGATAAAATTGCAAGAAAGCTTGGTAAACCATGGAGTAAAGTCATAGCCTGCTTACAAAAGCATGCCACGGAATGGGACCTTGCGTGGCTGGCGGCACACGAGATAACAGCCGCAAAGAGCAGAGAGAAACCTGTGAGTTACTGTGCTGCTTTTAACATGCAAAAAACTTCGGCAGCTGTGGCGCAGCCGGGGAAGCCCCCCCCGCCAGGGGGGAGGGGGAAGCGTAGCCCTCTATCGCTCCCAGCACTAGGAAGGGGAGGGTGCTCCGCGCCGCTGCCGGGAGCCGAGAATGCAGGGTTACTCGATTGGATGAGGGGCCTGTTCCTGTCTCAATGTATCGTGGAGCTTGGCAACTTTGCAACGAAAAACATCTTAGCTGCTTTGTTTGAGAGAGTCACTTGAATTTTTGCCAGAACAACTGAATACGATGTTAGAGAGAGCTCAAATATCGCGGGTAAAGAACCAGAGTAGCCAGACATCATTCCGGTGTTGTCGATGTGGCAGTAAAAAACACATACGAAAGAACTGTAACGAAAAAGTTTGGTGTTCCCGCTGCAATAGAGATACTCACAGCACAGAAGCTTGTAGAAATGGAAAAAACAAACAGAAAGCGACCAGTGGCCACACAGCAGCGGCGGCCCCTACCCTTCACTGCGCGCCGCCTGCATGGCACACAGACAGACCTGTGGCGGAAGTTGCTCCAACCGTGGTTTCCGGTCAAATGACAAGGAAAGCAGAGGTCCAAGAGGGTGCCCCGGTAGGCGGAGCCGTGAGCCATCCACACCTCCTTCACTGCCCCAACGGTGATGTCTATGGTGAAACTCTAAACTCTACTCCTCCCCAAGGATGAGGAAATGATTGACAGCTTCAGCAGCGAACCAGAACTAACCAACAGCGTTGCCAGCAGAAACAGCAGTCTGATACAGAATGGAGTTGTTTTTCCTCGTAGTCATGGAGAACTTTTAAGAGTTTCAAAGATGCGAATCTTCAGTGCTCTGAACTAGAGGTCCTTCATCTCCCGCTCGGGAATCACGTCCATGTCGTTCCCCATGGCGGCAGCGGTCCCGCCGCGCTCTCCAGCTACAGATACAGATCTTTGAACACATTCTCCAGCTGTTCTCTCCAAAACCTCTAATTATTCGCTTTGCCGGGTGAAATACCCATTGCCCCATGTTGACCAGCAGCACAGCCTTGCTATGGCTGATCCGGTGCGGCTTTGTGACTTTTCAGCTCTTCCATAGTTTCAGGAAAATGTCTCTGAGCTTAGCTCCTTCCGTAAGCACTTGTCCTGGCAAACCTTCACCACCTGCTGCAGCTCAGCAACTGAAACTCCCTGAAAATGTCCAAGCAGAGGGAGCAGATCGGCTCTTCCTTCAGCCTGGCTGCACTGACACCGAGACCAAAACCTATTTCCAGCGTTTTACTAATATAGAAGCATTGTAACAAGATATTATCCTGATAAAAAATAACACCTTGAATACTAAAGCCTTGAATGAGAGCTGCATTTTGCTAAAGCGTTACTTAAAATAGTGTTTGTGTGTATGTATGAATATTGTAAGCCTACTGAGAGTGTTGTTTGCTTTTCGAATGCTTTAACGTGTAGATGAAACCTGTAACTGCTGATAGTGTGACTTTGATTTCTTGAGAGTTTTGATGTGTGAATGAAAACCTGTGAGTGAAGTTATACTGAATAGTTTAAACTACCTGTTAAGTACTTTTGGTTAAGCATAGATTCTGTTAAAGTTAAGTAATAGTGAATTTAAATTCTATTAAGTTGTAAATTCAGTTAAAGTTAAATTCTGTTAAGTAATATTAAGTGATGTTAATTTTAAATTCTGTTAAGTTTTAAATTTTGTTAGAGTTAAGTTGTTAAAGTGATATCAATTTTAAATTTCATTATAGTTAAATCCTATTTGTTAGTTTAAAATCAGATTTATTAAGTTTTATTCATTTTCAGTGATATTGATTTTAAGTTTTAAATTTGTTAGTTTATATTATTATTCACAAAAAGCCTTTGCAGTTTTATCTTCCTTAGTTAAAGTCAAATGATAATGTCCACTGTTTTCAAATATTTCATCTCACCTTATATAGCTATCTACAAAAGTGGTAACATGTTAAAACACTCTCCTTATTGATATTAATCAAAGCTTGTTTTAAAGATGTTCTAAGAAAACCCTTCTACTTAAGGGCCTAGGCTCTGGCCAAGCCTTGGTCCTAATTAGGTGGGAAACATGCCATGAGTCCCAAGTGTTCCGCACCAAAATGTGATCAAGTAAGTTTCATTTGCCAAATTGAGTTCATAAAAGCTAAACCTTCTTCCAAGTGAACTTGGAGTCCTTGTCCGGAAAAGGTTCTCCAAGCTTTACCTGTGAAGTGAATGTTTTCAGCAACGACAGTTCCTAGACCATGGCAACATATCTAAATAACTAGTGAAATTTCCTTAAGTAAATTTATAACAATTCTAATAATAAGAACTACTTATAGCAAAGCAAATTAATCTGATAACAGACAACGTCTGTTCTCACAAGCGAAACGGGGGAACTGTTGGAAAACACAGTTTTCCAGCAAAACTTATGCTAACTGAATACACCTGAGCAGGGCCTCAGCATACTCAGGCCTCAGTAAAATCCTAACAAGCTACAGTGGCTTGTTTCCCTGAGAATCTTCTGTGAGAAGAATGTCATGGGAAAAAATAGGGAGTCAGAAGTGTTATGAGAAAGAAAAAGGGAGTCACCAGGAGGATCCCTGAATGTGTGAGAACAAACTGCAGATACGTGTGTAACTATAATTAGTAGCATCTGTAACAGTATATAAGTTTCTCGTTTGGTGAAATAAAATGGAGCTTACTCTATATCTCATATTGAGACTGCCGTGAGTTCCCTCTCGTCGTTATGTCATTGAAGTACATGTGCTTTCTGATACCTGAGTTGGTCCGCTCCATGTAAATAGATCATTACAGGAAAAATAAAGGAGCAGTGCCCCAAAGGTGGTGCAGAGGTGGAACTGCTGTGTAGATGAGGGACAATTAATGAGGGTTTGATCCTGTTTTAATAAAAGTTTACCATCAGTACTCTTCTGCTGCTGAGCTATTTGCATTAGCATCCACCATCTTCCACCCATACGGGTCTGTGTTTCTACAGCTTGAATGGGGAAGAGGGAGTGAAATCAGGAGCTTCCAGTTATAGGAGACCTTTGGGTTTTGAAAAAGCCCTGTCCACCTGTTATGATCCAATTATTAAGGTTCTTTGGAAATACCTCTGCCCGAATTAAGGTGCAAACGAGACCATATACCAGTCAATAGTATGGGTTTTATTTGATAGAAAATGTGAGAGAGAGAGGGAAGAAGAGAGAGAAAAAGAGAAGTAGGAAAAGAGGTTGGGGGGGACAGAAAGAGGAAGAAAGAAAATATCACCATCGGTGGATCCCAACGATATCACGCTTATCTGCTCCAGCTGGTCTTCTTGGTGGTGGTGGTCCCCCCAAAAGCACAGAATGCCATGGGTTAATACACACTGGGGCCAGGGGCAATGTCCAGGCATGTCCCCCGGGGAAGGGGGCAGTCTCTAGCAGCAGACTCTGTTTGCATCACCTGTACTCCTGTGGGGCCTAGCACTTTGGGGGGTCTGCAATGGATTGTGACTCTCCCTCAGCTGCCTCTCACAGTCCCGTGGATGTGGCCTGTGGGGTTGGGGATTCCACAGCTGGGCCAGTTTGTGTAAACCTGGCTTCTGTGAGCTGTGCTCTGCCCCCACCCCAAACTCAGCCAGGGATGATTCTCAGCACAGCTGGTGGCTTTGGCCTTTGTGGATGCATACCTTTCCCTCAGCCTGAGATGACTGAACAATAGGTTTCCCTTTGTGTTGGTTTGAAAACAAACCAGTAGGAGATCACAAGTCAAGATTGAAATTAAAAATAAGTGAAATAATACAAGGAAAAGCACTGACGAAGTCAGATACAACCTAACACCCTGTTAGGGTGGTAGTAGCAGTCCAACTGAAGTAGTCCAGTTGAAGTGGTGATCCTGTGAAGGTCTAGTCTCCAGCTGAAGATCCAGTAGTAGCTCTGGTCTTTTGGGAACCCAGTAGACAGGGCTAGCTCAGGCAGTTCCAAGGCTAGGTTATATCCAGGTGGGAACACCTGGCTCCTCCCTCCTCCGCAGAGCATCTCACAATGGGATGAGATAAGTTCATGAGTCACACGGTGGGTCCCTGATGGCCCATTGCCTGTCATACGGGGTGGGTCGTTAGCAAGTGATAATAGCTAACGGATGGCTCATTGCTTGTCATCCGGAGTGGGTGATAGCAGCTAATGGTCCACAGCTGGTGGTAATAGAATACTTAACTACATCAATATTGCAACCTAGGACATTATTTACCCCTTATTCTATTATTATCTACACAGTTCTCACTTAAGATAAGGTCTCTTTGTGGTACACAACAGGTTTCTCTATCTGCTTTCATCACTCACCAAGTATAACCAGGTCTTTGGGCAAAAACCACTCCACGGATGGGTTTGCCTTTGCCTGAGGTGGGACTAATCCAAACAGTCTTTTTTAAGAAACTTCTTACATGTATCACAGGGACTTTATTTCCATCCACTGTGTGCAAAGGTTCGGACTCGGCAGGACCGGCTCGATTGATAGAACTTCTTGTGTTAACCATCCAGGTGGCCTTTGCTAAGTTCAGTTCTCAATTTTTGAAGGTTCCCCTGCCAAGTGCTTTCAAAGTTGTCTTAAGTAGTCCGTTGCACCGTTCAACTTTCCCGGCAGCTGGTGCATGATAGGGGATGTGGTATATCCATTTAATTCCGTGTTCTCTAGCCCAGGTGCTTATGAGGCTATTCTTGAAATGGGTTTCATTGTTAGACTCGATTCTCTCAGGGGTACCATGTCTCCACAGGACTTGCTTTTCCAAACTTAAGATGGTGTTTCGGGCAGTAGCATGAGGCACAGGGTAGGTCTCTAATCATCTCGTGGTTGCTTCCACCATGGTCAACACATAGTGCTTTTCTTGGCGGGTTTGGGGAAGTGTGATGTAGTCAACTTGCCATACTTCCCCATACCTGTACTTTGACCACCGTCCACCATACCACAGAGGCTTCACCCGCTTGGCCTGTTTGATTGCAGCGCAAGTCTCACAGCTGTGGATGACCTGTGAGATGTTGTCTATGGTCAAGTCCACCCCTCGGTCACGAGCCCACCTGTATGTCGCATCTCTCCCTTGATGACCAGAGGCATCATGGGCCCAACGAGCTAGAAATAATTCTCCTTTGTGCTGCCAGTCCAGATCCACCTGTGACACTTCCACCTTGGCAGCTCGGTCCACCTGCTCGTTGTTACGATGCTCTTCATTAGCCCGACTCTTGGGTACATGTGCATCCACATGTCGAACTTTCACAGTCAGTTTTTCTGCCCGGGCGGCGATGTCCTGCCAAATCTCAGCGGCCCAGATGGGTTTTCCTCTGCGCTGCCAGTTAGCCTTTCTCCAGCGATCTAACCATCCCCACAGTGCATTGGCTACCATCCAGGAGTCGGTGTAGAGATAAAGCCTTGGCCATTTCTCTCGTTCGGCAATATCCAAAGCCAGTTGGATGGCTTTAAGCTCCGCGACCTGGCTCGATCCACCTTGTCCCTCAGTAGCCTGTACAGCTTGTCGTGTGGGGCTCCATCCTGCAGCTTTCCATTTCCGATTTGCGCCTACAATTCGGCAGGAACCATCGGTGAAGAGTGCATAGCGTCTTTCACTCTCTGGTAGTTCATTATATGGGGGTGCTTCCTCGGCACGTGCTACTTGCTCCTCTGCATCTTCTGAAGATAATTTAAAAGTCTCACCTTCAGGCCAGTTTGTTATAATTTCCAGAATCCCAGGGCGATTTGGGTTTCCAATACGGGCGCGCTGTGTGATGAGGGCAATCCATTTGCTCCACGTAGCATCAGTGGCATGGTGGGTAGAGGGAACCCTTCCCTTGAACATCCACCCCAGCACTGGCAATCGGGGTGCAAGGAGAAGCTGTGTTTCTGTGCCGATCACCTCTGAGGCGGCTTGGACTCCTTCGTAAGCTGCCAAGATTTCTTTCTCGGTGGGAGTGTAGTTGACTTCAGACCCTCTGTAACTTCGACTCCAGAATCCCAGTGGTCGACCTCGGGTCTCGCCAGGCACTTTCTGCCAAAGGCTCCAGGACAGACCATGGCTCCCGGCTGCAGAGTAAAGCACATTCTTTACCTCTGGTCCTGTCCTGACTGGGCCAAGTGCTACCGCATGAGCGATCTCCTGTTTGATCTGGGTGAAGGCTTGCTGCTGTTCAGGGCCCCAGCGGAAATCGTTCTTCTTGCGGGTTATGAGGTAGAGAGGACTCACGATCTGGCTGTACTCAGGGATGTGCATTCTCCAAAAGCCTATGGCGCCTAGGAAAGCTTGCATCTCCTTCTTGTTGGTTGGTGGAGACATCGCGATGATCTTATTGATGACCTCAGAAGGAATCTGACGCCGTCCGTCTTGCCACTTTACTCCCAGGAACTGGATCTCTTGGGCAGGTCCCTTGACTTTACTCTTCTTGATGGCAAAACCGGCCTCCAGGAGAATTCTGATGATTTTCTCTCCTTTCCCAAATACTTCCGTTGCTGTGTCCCCCCACACAATGATGTCATCAATATACTGCAGATGTTCTGGAGCCTCACCCTTTTCCAGTGTAGCCTGGATCAGTCCATGGCAGATGGTGGGACTGTGCTTCCACCCCTGGGGCAGTCGGTTCCACGTGTACTGCACACCTCTCCAGGTGAAAGCAAACTGAGGCCTGCACTCTGCTGCCAGAGGAATGGAGAAAAAGGCATTGGCAATATCAATGGTCGCATACCACTTTGCTGCCTTGGATTCCAGCTCGTACTGAAGTTCCAACATGTCTGGTACAGCAGCACTCAGTGGTGGTGTGACTTCATTCAGGCCACGGTAATCCACTGTCAGTCTCCATTCTTCACTGGACTTACGCACCGGCCATAGAGGGCTGTTAAAGGGTGAGTGAGCCTTGCTGACCACCCCTTGGCTCTCCAGATCCCGAATCATCTTATGGATGGGGGCCACAGAGTCTCTGTCAGTGCGGTATTGCCGGCGGTGCACTGTTGCTGTAGCAATTGGTACCTGCTGTTCTTCAATTCTCAGTAGTCCTACAGCAGACGGGTTATCTGAGAGACCGGGCAGGGTACTCAGTTGTCTTATGTCTTCCGTCTCTACGGCTGCTATCCCAAAAGCCCAGCGATGTCCCTTTGGGTCTTTGAAATATCCACTCCTGAGATAATCTATGCCGAGGATGCATGGGGCGTCTGGACCGGTCACAATGGGGTGTTTCTGCCACTCGTTCCCAGTTAAACTCACTTCAGCTTCCAGTACAGTCAGCTGCTGGGATCCTCCTGTCACCCCAGAAATAGAAATGGATTCGGTCCCCACATACCTGGATGGCATCAGGGTGCACTGAGCGCCGGTGTCAACCAAAGCCGTATATCTTTGTGGGTCAGACGTGCCAGGCCATCGGATCCACACAGTCCAATAGATCCGGTTATCCCTTTCCTCTACCTGGCTAGAGGCAGGGTTCCTCTAATCCTGTTTTTGGTGCACGATGTTCTTCTCCTGTAAATGTGTTCCTGAGGTTCCTTCAAGAGGATCAGTCATATTATCATTTCCATTCTGTCGGGGGTTCTGTCCACAAGAGACTGGGGCAGTGTTGTACCTAGATGAGCCTCCTGAAGTGGATGTTTCTGTTTTCAATTCACGTACCCGGGCTGCTAAGGTGGAGGTGGGTTTCCTATCCCACTTCCTCATGTCTTCCCCATGCTCTTGAAGGAAAAACCAGAGGTCACGTCGTGGAGTTTGTTTTCTTTCCCTGACTGGAGTACGTCTGCTCCTGATGGCAGAGACTCGGGTTGGTTTCGGTGTGACATGGAAAAGTCCTTCTTTGAACTCTTTCCTTAGTTTCTGGAGGCTCTCTTCAATCAAGCTCCGGACTTGCTCGGCCAGGTTTGTTTCTACTGATGAGACCTGAGTGCGTAGTGGAGCAGTGACAGTGTCCTCATAAATTCTCAGTTTGTTTGTTAACACGCCCACCTGGTCTTCGCCTTCCCTCCACTGCAGTGTTGCCAGGTAACGAGAGTATATCTCTGGTCCGAGCCGCGCGAATCTTAGCCACATTTGTGAAGTGCATCGGACGTTATCTGGGCTCTTGGGGAATCTCTCGTTGTCTGAGAAAATGATCTCTAGCACGGCCAATTCCCTCAGGCATCGGATACCTTGTTCTATGGTGTTCCATTTTCTTTGGTGCATCTGGAGGTCTTCTTTGCACAGGTATCTGTCCCGTACACTCAGCAGCAATCGCCGCCAGAGGCTGAGAGTTTCCTGGGTTTTCCCAATCCCCTGGTCAATGACCACATCCTGAGACAGGGATCCCATTTGTCTGGCCTCACTTCCATCCAGAATAGTGTCATTAGCTGCGGCGTCCCAGATACGGAGCAGCCAGGTCAAGATGGACTCATTCGCCTGCCGGGTGAATTCCCTCCGTAGGTCACGCAGCTCCCCCAGGGATAGAGAGCGAGTGATGATCTCCGGCTCTGTCTCTTCTGCTTGGTGAGATGGTCCTGCCGCATCCTCATCAGTCGCTGTGCGGACTGACTTGCTCTTGGATTTCTTTTTCTGGACGGGGGCAACCGCTACTGGCTTTGGCTGTTCTGATTCGGCAATGGTCTGTGTCGAGACATTGACTGCTCCTTTGGTTCTTTTCCTCTTGCCTGCTGACTTGCTTCGTTTCTCCTCCTCAAGAAGACAAAGTATTGTTCTGTTCTTCAGCATGAGGTAAACGGTGCTGGTCAAAGAAAACAGAACTAACAAAAAGATTATGCCATCCCTAGCATCCAGAGAGAACTCAATGTTGTCAAAAATGGCTGTGCCTGACCTGAAAGGCTGGAAGAAACCGCTCTCTCCTCCTAGCCCCAGAGGGTGGGTGCGATTGCTGATGAGATCCCAGACGAAGCAGCTCAGGTTAGGCCAGGCAGACAAAGTCGAGTATATATAACGAATGGTGTTCATCGCCTCACAGGTAACCATGCCATAGGCATAATAAACCAATAGAGCAATTTTCATGCCATTCCCTGGTCGCAACAGGAGCAATACGACGGGCAGATAGTATCCCATTTGAGGAAAAATATAGAGAGCGAGATACAGTACCCATATAGATAGGCTGAGCATCATGGTGATAGGATTTCTGAGTTTCCCCAGGTCGTGCCCCACGTTGGGCGCCAAAATATGTATTGGTTTGAAAACAAACCAGTAGGAGATCACAAGTCAAGATTGAAATTAAAAATAAGTGAAATAATACAAGGAAAAGCACTGACGAAGTCAGATACAACCTAACACCCTGTTAGGGTGGTAGTAGCAGTCCAACTGAAGTAGTCCAGTTGAAGCGGTGATCCTGTGAAGGTCTAGTCTCCAGCTGAAGATCCAGTAGTAGCTCTGGTCCTCTGGGAACCCAGTAGACAGGGCTAGCTCAGGCAGTTCCAAGGCCAGGTTATATCCAGGTGGGAACACCCGGCTCCTCCCTCCTCGGCAGAGCATCTCACAATGGGATGAGATAAGTCCATGAGTCACACGGTGGGTCCCTGATGGCCCATTGCCTGTCATGCGGGGTGGGTCGTTAACAGCTGATAATAGCTAACGGATGGCCCATTGCCTGTCATCCGGAGTGGGTGATAGCAGCTAATGGCCCACAGCTGGTGGTAATAGAATACTTAACTACATCAATATTGCAACCTAGGACACCCTTTATCTAATCTCGGCAGTTTAACTCTCAGTCCAAAATCCCAGTCAAGTATCTTCAGGGAGGCTTCTTTGATTGTACCTTCTTTATACACTTTTTGTTATAATGAGCAAAACTTAATATCAATGTTTGAGGCATGAACTATTTCAGTCTCTGACACCACCCCCGTCCCATCAGTCAAAGCCCAAAGGGATGATAGAGACTTCCTCATGCTCCAGGTGCCATCCTGTGACGAAGAGGTAAAAGAGCTTGAGCTGAAATGGCCACACAGGTTGTATCAGCAGATGTCATGTTCATGCATCTCTCTTCTTTCAATCTCAGTTTGAACTGGACTCGGAAATGACAAACCCCAAGTGCAGATGCCACACTCTCTCCCACATGAATCTCAGAAGAACACGTTCTATTCTGTTCTTTACTCTTAGTTTAAATTCAGTTGTACTCCAAAGTTTGAGTGTTGTTAGCACATTATTAAATCATTATTGAATCCATAAAAATCTCCGAGGGTTTGGTGGTCTTTCCTCATGTATAGAGTTAATTCCAAAAGCCCACAACTTAAAAAAAACCCCCATATAAATTTACAACCTTAGATTTGTCTTAGAACCACCTGCTTAAATTAAACAAGTCTTTTAAGTATAAAGTAATAGATGGATAAAATTTAATGGCGAAGCAGTCATGTCTGTTTACAAGCTGCTTTGATATTTGAAAGTAATCCAAAGCTTACTGTCTCTTAAGTATTTCCTCACTTACACTGTTTTTTAAGCACTTCCATACTTGATTTTCTTACAAAGCATTATCTTTGCTTTTTTTCTAGCTATATTAAATTGTATGGCTAATCAGTGTTAAAATGGGAAACCTTTATTAATCTTGGCTGCCTTTCTCTGAATGCTCATGACAGCCTAAAGAAGAGGAAAATGAAAGTCAGCTTTGGAGCTTAGAACTCATTTTTACAAAATTCTTGTTTAATTGCTCTCATTAAATATGAACAATCTCATGAATTGTCAAGAGGGATGTTAGATATAAATGAAACACATTAGACATCAAAAAGGGGGAGGGAAAAAATCAGGAAATGCAAGTTTCAGAAATTAGGAAAATTTACATGATATCAAGTGTGCAGTAAAGATTTTTAATTGAAGTTCTCCACAAAAACAATGAACTATGAAAAGAACAAAGAAACCCCCCACAGTGTACAAGATCTGGTGGTAGGACTTCAGTCCTTTAATTCTTTAAAAGTCTGTTGCAATAAAATTCGGTTGGTAATGTGTTTTGTGTGCTGGCCATCCCCTGATTATTCATTTCAATAATATGTGAAATTGCCTACCAGCACTTACGAGCTTTTTCTGGAACATCTAGAAAGAAGGCTGGCATCTTCTTAGAGACTTTATTAATTTAATAAGGCTTTTGTTCTCATCTAAATTGGTTTTAACCAAGTCACTGTGTTTTCTTTCCTTTGAGCTGATCAGGAAATTCTACATACCCACCCTGTTTACCAGAGCATTGATAACAGTGAGATATTGACATATGCAAACCATGGAAAGGAGCTGGATTACTTTTTTAGGTGCAATGACAAACTGTAAGAAAATGCTCTGCTTTTACTTGCAAGATGATTTTGGATTCTGTGTGTTAGAGCATTGAGCATTTACTCATACAGCTATGATGTCAAAGAGCAGGGCTACATCAAATACAGAGGAGCCTCAAGCTGTTTTCCACACCAGGTTCAGAGTCTGAATAAAGACCAACTGAAGCCTCATCCTTTGAGGAAACTTCCTGGGTTGGTTGTTCCCTCAGGGTTCAAGACCTAAAATCACATTAAGCCATCGAAGTTTTAGGTGCCCATCCCTGCTGAATTCAGAAGGATGTTGCGACTCCTACTAACCTGCTACTTTAATTGAATAAATGAGAAGTAAGGAACAAATTTTAAATGTAGTTATGAGACCTACTCGAACTTATTTTTTATTGATACTTCTATCACCTGGTGAATTAGGGATCACTCATTTCCCATGTCTGAGTGTAACACAGTTGACATTTGTTCTTTGCCTTGTAATTGTAAATCTGCTGCCTCCAAAGTTCCTACCCACAACCTTCACTTTGACCTTGGAGTTAAACTACCCATTATACATGTATTTTATCTATTTTCCATTGCAGAGATATTTTTCTTTCTGCCAAATCTGATTTTTAATAGGTATTTACCCAAAGTAAACTTCATATTTAACTGTTTTGTAGACAGTTATTACTGGCTAAAAAGACATTAACACCCCATTCCTGAGGTAAACACTGCTTAATTGTGTTACAGAACAGGTATTCCTGTCCCCCAGCAAATAGAAGGGGTTGTATTCTTTAAAAGTTTATAATAAAATGGAAATACAGGGCTAAGAAAACATTCTCTATAGTAAATAATTTATTAACTGTAACACAGCAATATTCTCCAGAGTGTGAATTTGCCTTCTTTGCCCAAACAAGATACTTTTCCTTCACCTTCTAGGTCCTATTACAATCCATTGTCCATGATTAGTGAAGAGAAAAATGAGAATGCATATTTTAAATAGACATTTTCCCACCCAGTAACTGACAGGTTATCTTGCAAATCCACTTACCAAATAGCTGATTCTGAAGTTGCAGTTCATGATGCTGCCGCTAAAGGAAGGTTTCTCTTTCAAATGTACCAATTTTCCTAACAGGAAAAACACCACATATAAACAGGATTTAAAAGGCTTGCATTGTCTAGGAACAATGGGAAATGCCAAGCAAGTGGAGCAAGATTTCAGCTCCCATGTCTATAACACAACTCATGTTCTCAGAAAAGCTGAGAACTCTCAGAAAAGCTCGATCAGTAGGGGCAAGTCTTGTTCCTTCGATGGATGTTGTGGTTTTGATTGGCCCAAAACATCAATAAAGTATTTTTAACATCTAGGAGAAATTTGGACCCCTCAGAAGCTGTTGTGGTAGGCCTGGGGAGGTGTCTGAGGGGTGAAGAGTGGCACAAAGATGGCTCCTGTGTGTCCTGAGTGAAAAAAAACCTGGAAGGTTTTACATCAAGTCCAGCAGAGCCAATCTCTGATGGCTCTGAAAATGACGGACATGCTGCCGGCCACGTTTGGGCCTATTAGAGGTGCTAGTTACGCCTCTGTGAAAACATATTTAAGAAGAAATCAAAACAAAGCAGGCACGCACTTCTTTCACTTCTTTGTATTTGGGGGAGGAGAAGGTGGAGGTGAAAATATGTAGAGGGAAAACAACATGGAGACACCAAGGTCAGTGAAGAAGGTAGGGAAGGAGGTGCTCCCAGCACCGGAGCTGAAAACCCTCTGCTAGCCATGGCGAAGGCCATGGAGGGAGCAGGAGGTCCCCCTGCAGCCCATGGAGTCCATAAAGATGCAGAAATCCACCCACAGCCCACTCCAGAGGAGTGGGTGGATGCCTGGAAAAGACTGTGAACCAGTGGGAGTCTCATCTAAGAGTTAAAACTTCAAAAGGCCTTGCAAGGGGGAGAGAAAGGCCTTGCTCCTGGTGAGAAAGATTCTCTGAGCTTTGCCCCCCTTCCACCAGCACAGGCGCCTGTCTGTGGCTTCCAGGGCTGAAGGCTGAACTCTTAATTCAAATTCAAATTGTAGGTAACAGCTCTGGCCTGATGGCTTATCAGCTAAGCATGCATTTGAAACCAGCACAGAAACAACTGAATCATCCCATGAAGGACCGTCACCTTGGAGGGGGCTTTGGGGGTCTGCAAAGACCACCAGGATATACGGAGCATGCGTGGTGCACATGCTAATGATATTAATGACTTCTGAGAAATGATTTGTATAACCACTCCTATCCTGAAGAATGTAATTAATATTCATGATTTTACCTATAACACTGTGTCTTTGGGGTACTGAGGTATGTGTGTTTGGTGGAAACAATTCCCCACACATCCGGTGCACCGAATAAAGCAAATACCCACTTCTCTGACTTGGTCTCTGAAGTGTCTCTGAGCTCGACTGGGGCGAATCACTGGCATGGAAGCAGCCTGGCCTCGGCTTGGGAGAGTCTGCACAGCACCTTACGGACACGTTGCAACAGAATTCAGGCAGGATGTTGCTCGTGAGATTGGACCCACACCAAAGAAGTTCCCAAATGACTGTTTCTTGTGGGAGGGACCCCACCGCTAAGTAGAGAACCCCCTCTCCCTGATTGGACTGACCAGAAAACCCCTCTCACCCTGCCCCCTGTCTGTGTTGCTGGTTTGGAAAGTGGGAAGGGGGGTGAGCACAGAGACTGCTTCTTAAGAGGGTGGGGGGTGAGAGCAGAAAAACTGTCTGGAGAAAGAGAGAAACTAGTAGAGATAAAGAGTATTTGTAGTAGAAGAATTGTGGTGATGAATAGATTTATGAACCTGCTCTGTGGACTGAGAAAATACCCCACACCCTGCCTCCCTACCCGGGCTTGTTGGTTATAAAAGAGGAAAGGGGGTGAATACTATGGGTTCGTAAGAGGGAGGGGGCAGTGAACAAAATAATGTATGAAAAGTTTATTTTTGTCTTGCATTTATCCTCCAGCTCTGTCAGGTAATTAAACCACTTTCTGCAACTGAAAGATGGAGCCTGTTTGCCCTTTTTCTTTTTCTGTGTGTCCCCCTACAAACCAGTGTCCTATCTCATTTGACTCATGAGATTGGCGTGTATTTTTACAGTTTTTTTCGTAGCAAGAGAGAGTCGAGGTGCCTGGCATTTAGTCAGGGTCAAACCCTGACAGATGTGCTTCCCCTTCCATGGGTTTTGGCCAAAGAAGAGCTCTTCCAGTTCTGTCGGCTGGGGCTGCAGTGACATCTAGCAATTGCCTGGCTAATTATAGCCGAGATTTTCACAGGCTCTTTCCCATTAGCTCCAGCAGTGAAGAATTCCCACAGCAGAACTTGCCTTTTCCACTTCCAGCATGTCACCTTCCATCAGAGCACAGGGCAGAACATGCTTGAATACTGAGAGACAAAAAGTTACTTGTTCATGCTGACACACTCCTTAGAATATAAAATCATGCTTTTAATTAATTTTAATTCATTAATAATAATGTCTCTTCTAAACAGACCTTCCTGCTTTTTTTTAACACTGTCCCCGATCTAGCCACTATGACAAAAGAACTACATCTGATAGTTACTGAGTGGACTGAATTTACTTCTTATTTAATATTGAAGAGTTAACAATACTATAGATTGGACAAACTCAAAAGCTTTTTCAGCTGTATTGTAAATAATAACTAATCTAAGCAAGCAGGACTCTACAGGTTTTGCATGATTTGCAACCAGTGACTTGAAAAGGTTTTCCACATATTAAAACTTGCCAACAGTACTGTAAGGATTACAAAATTCCCATTTTAAGCAAAAAGACACTGAAGCACTGGAGTTCTTAGAAGTTTACGTGTAATGAGAAAGCCATATTTACACTTTACATTTTCTCACAGTAATTCAAACTGTATAAATGAAGGCTACATCAATTAATAAACAGCCTGTGAGTGCTGAAGAAGCTGTTGTACCCTCAGAGGGGCAGCAGAACCAAGTTCAAAAGGGCTTGTGCAGGTGCCTTGGAGAGCAGAACAGCAGAATAACAGTGCAGATAATTGGCAATCAAAATAATTATTCAGTGACTGTTCTCTATTTCCAAGCTTAAGAGAAAGCAATGACTTTTCATCTTGTTACTTCACTTAGGTTTTTAACTTGTTGATGAAGAACGGAATTCTAAACTACCCTTCATTCTTCATTTACAAATCCTGACTTTGAGAAAAACAGTTAAAACTCTCATGACCTTGGAATTCCACCAAGAAGCCCTTGTATCAAGTACCCTTTTCACTGTTTTTTTATACTCCTACTTTTCTCCTAGTTTAATTAAAGCCAAACCAAGTTATGTCACACAGTCCTTTTTGTACTTCTGCTGTTGTCTTTTAAAGTCCAAACACTGTCAGCTAATTACTTTCAAAGACCATAGGTCAAGGTAACTAGTAGTGAAGTCAACATGACATTTCTGTTGATTAAGTCCCAAAACTGCCTCACGTAATTGGAAACAGTTGGCTAGTGAGTTGGGCTTCTAACTAACCTCCATTAACCTTTAAAATCACAAGTGATGGACGTGCCTGAGGTCCCCTGACTGTGTATCTGGAGTCACATTTAACACTGACATTCTTTGCTTCTGAGGTTTCTTCTGAATAGAGTTTGAGCTTATAAGGTGATGTGATCCTGTCCATAGCTTTCAGCCAAGGAGGCCAGAGCACACTTTTACATCTGTGAACAACATGTAGAATGCTTTCTTTCAGATGGAATGGGATGAACTTTCAGGAAAGTTCTTGTATTTAACATTCTCTAACAACTACCATGGCCCCAACAAAGAGGGGATTTTCCTTTGTTTTATAAGGGAGAATGCGGGCAGAAGGAAAACAGTTGCTCAGATCTTGACTTGAATGCTGACACAGAGTTGAATCCATGGAAAGCAACTTGCAAACAACTGCTGTCATTTGGAAGTGAAGCTGGGAAAGAGCTTGGAGGCTTCACTGCACTGTACAGTAAGAAGCCTGGAGTATTTGCATCTGTCAAATGAGCAGGCATCTCTCTCTGTCAGAGACTGATTGATATAAACATTGATATAAAGTTTTGCTCATTATAACAAAAACTGTATAAAGAAGCTACAATCAAAGAATCCTCCCTGAAGATACCTGAATGGGATTTTGGACTGAAAATCTTTTGTTCAATCATCTCAGGCTGAAGGAAATGTATGCATCCACAAAGGCCA
This sequence comes from Lichenostomus cassidix, assembly GCF_008360975.1. Classification (NCBI taxonomy): domain Eukaryota; kingdom Metazoa; phylum Chordata; class Aves; order Passeriformes; family Meliphagidae; genus Lichenostomus; species Lichenostomus cassidix. Next base: position 39,786 of record NC_139507.1, read on the forward strand.
AAGCCACCAGCTGCTCTGAGAACAATCTCTGAGTATTGGGGTGGGGGGAGAGCACAGCTTACAGAAGCCAGGTTTACACAGACTTCCCCTCCAGCCAATAGGGGAGGAGGAGGTTTGGGATGCGTGGTGTAACCTCTGGTCAGAGGCAATAAACACCCAATCTCCCTTACACAAACTGCCCAGCTGTGGAACCCCCAGCCCCACACGCCACATCCATGGGACTTTCACACGAGAGGCAGCTGAGGGAGAGTCACAATCCATCACAGACCCCCCAAAGTGCTAGGCCTTGCACCACAGGAGTGCATGAGATGCAAGCAGAGTCTGATGCATCACAGAGACTGCCCCCTCCCTGGGGGGTACATGCCTGGACGTTGCCACCTGGCCTGAGTATATATTAACCCATGGGATTCTATGCTTTCCGGGGGGATCATCATCAGCAAGAAGACCAGCTGGAGAGGATCAACGCAACATCGTTAGGATCCATGGATGGTGATATTTTCTTTATTCTGTCTCTGTCACCCTCTTTCTGCTCCCCCCCCCCCACTTCTTTTCTCTCCCTTTCTCTCTCTCTCTCTCTCTCATATTTACTATCAAATAAAACCCATACTATTGACTGGCATATGGTCTCACTAATTTGGGCAGAGGTATTTCTAAAGAATCTTAATAATTGGATCATAACAGCATATCAGCAAAAAAGTTGATCAGTACAAATTTGCTGTATAAATTCTTTTAAGCTTCTTTTTAAGGGTCAGGTTCATACATGAACTTTGTGCATTCTGGCCTGATTTACACATTTCTTAGCTTCTCAATTACACATGAACTTGAAATATATTACTTAATACATTATAATTATTTTTATACTTTATAATTCTCTGTGATGGGGTGGTATAATTTTGTAAATTTTAAGGGACTTAATATGCCCTATGCTGCTGATTAACACTGTATTTGTTATTGTCCATGACTGGAAACCTGATCCATATGTGGGACTGTGCTCACTAGTGTTCCCACTGAGCCTTACTGACTACATGAATTAGAAGGTAACTATTAAGCATGAACTGTACATGATAATTTGACTGATAACCATCCCAGGCGAGGAGCACACAGTGTATTTTTGATTATTCCCAAACAAATTTACATACTAAGCAGACACCGTATTCACAGAACATTGCATTCCTTCTTTGTCCAGCACAGATTAATACCTTCTGAGTCAGGCTTATGCCTGGCTTCTGGTAATGAGGAAACAAAGATCTTGTGGTGACTTGTTTTGCACAAACTGGTTGTTTTCAGAGTAGCAGTTTTTACCAAGGGGTGAAATGAAAACAGCTGCCAAATGCAATTTGCTTCAAAAAGACAATGGCCACTGGTCACAGACCAGACGCATCCATGGCTCTGTGAAGCCCTGACCTCTGCAGTGCTGCAGCCCCTCAGCAAATTCGTGTTCCTGAACATTTAACACTGAATTGTGACCTTCACAAACACCACTGTGTTGGATCTGAGTGGCAAAGAGCACCTCAGCCCAGCAGGCTCCTCACCCTCTCTACGCACTGCTTGCTTGTAGACAAACGTGCCACATGCCTTAAGGAGAGCTGAGCGTGGCACGGTGGATTCTGCACTGCCTGTGCTGTAAGGCTCCCTACAGTATTAGAGTGCCTCCCTGTCTTGGTTTGAAAGACAGGTGTCTTCTAAGAGAGGTTGAACCCTCCCTTAGGACAGAGAATGTGATTTCTCCTCCCTCCGAATTATTTTAATTTTGAAATCAAGGGCTTTCAGGCAAAGGTATGGGAAAAGGAATAACAGTTCTTTACTAGTATCTATAAAAAAGCAATAACAGTAATATTATTGTGGTTAATAATATTAACCACAAATAGAACCAGAAACCAATAGCAGACGACTTTTCCGTGTGGTGTAATCACAGTCGCAAGCAGCAGGGGCGCTGTTGAGCTCCCGGCCGGGCAGGACAGGTGCGATGGCTCCCGAGCGGCTGCCGGTGGTGCCGTGGCACAGGGTCAGGTCAGCCTTACACAGCTGGTAATGGCGGAGAGCTGAGAAAAGCAGGCAGCCAGGCAGCTCGGAGCGGCAAGCAGGGCGGCGGGGGCAGGAGCTGGCTCTTCCCGGCTAGCCAGCGAGGTAGCAAGGATTCCACAGTCACAGTAGACGCTGCGGTCTCGTGCGGCAAAATGGGGAAGGCGGCAGGGACAGCCAGACTTGCCCCCCGCAGCTGCTGCAAGAAAAACACAGCCAGGGAAGCGTGCACTCCAAATGGGAAAGAGGTTGAATCAAAGCTCACCCAGCCAGGAAGAGAAAACAGAGCACAGTTGGATCTCCTGCGGTCAGAGCCAGAAGCCAAGAGCAGCCTCTTCCTCCCGGTGTCTCCAGACAAGAGAGCCAGTCCCAAAACAGCTGGCTGCCTCCATCCCCTGCCCCACCTAGCACACCCTTTTGTCTCTTACAAAAGAATTGATGGCTCTAATCACCCAGCTATTTGTTGCTTAGCAACAGGAATGGAGAAAAAATTCCAATGCCTCCCCAACCTCTGACACTCCCATGAACTGTGGATGTGGGGGTGTGTTGGTTTTGCTTAGCCCAGAACATCAGCAAGTTATCTTTAGCATCTATGAAAAATTTAAACCCTTCAAAAACTGTTGTGGTAGGCCTGAAAAAGTGGCTGAAGGGTTGGGAGAAGGCGTACCCCTGTGTTCATGAGTTGGTTTTTCTTAGTCCAGTTTTTGCTAGTGGGTGGGGAGGGGCACAAAGATGGCTCCTGTGTGTCCTGTGTGAAGGTTCTGGAAGTTTTTCACCCTGTCCAGCAGAGCCAATCTCTGATGGCTCTGAGGATGATGGACATGCTGCTGGCCAAGCCTGGGCCAATTAGAGATGTTAGTTACACCTCTGTGATAACATATTTAAGAAGAAATCAAAACAATGTGAGCATGCACTTCTTTTTAGCCAGAGGAGGAGGAGGAGGTGAGAATATATGAGGGAAAACAGCATGGAAACACAAAAGGTCAGTGAAGAAGATGGGGGAGGAGTTGCTCCAGGCACCAGAGATGAAAACCTTCTGCTAGCTGTGGTGAAAACCATGGGAGTAGCAGCCCATGGGGTCCACGGGAGATGCAGAGATCCATGCACAGCCCGTGGGGAGGTGCCCACAGCAGAGGAGCAGGTGGATGCCTGGAAGAAGCTGTGATCCAGTGGGAGTCCCAGTGGAGAGCAAGGCCTTCCTCCTGCGGTGGAAGCAGCCTGGCCTTGGCTTGGAGGTCTGCACCCCGTGAACAAGGACTTGGGTCAGATTTGGGTGGGATGCTACTCGTGAGATTAGACCCACACCAAAGAAGTTTGTAGAGGACTGTCTCCCGTGGGAAGGACCCCATCGCTAAGTAGAGTACTCTTCTCCCTGAGTAGCAGATGGACTGACCAAAGAGAAACCCCTTACCCTGCCCCCTCCATGCTGTTGGTTAGAAGGAGGGAGGGGAGTGAGCAGAGAAACAGTGATTGTAGCAGAAGAAATTTTGGTGATGGATTGGATAAGAAAACCCCCATACACTGCCCCCCCACCCCATGTATTAAAATGTATTTTAATACATTTTTATTCCCTTCCCTTGTACCCTTCACAAACACTCTTTGTACGTTAGCTCTACATGTTTATGAAGCATGGAATTGACTCCACAACTCAGTTATGAAGTAGGTATGTGTTTATTCCAGCTGGGGTGCATGGGGGGTAGCCCCTCCAAAGACATGCACACCCTCAGTGGCACTTCACTAAGTTTATATTAGGTTACAGATTACATATGCATAAAGTTCGACAAAGCCCCTATATATATTCAATACCTATCCCCGCTTCGTATTATAATGAGTTCAAAGTTCATTTAAATATGCTCGCGCAAGCGCAGTGTCTTCAGATTAATTGTGGGCGAGGGTCCCGATGATTAATTATGACAGGTTCCATCCTCTTCATCACGATGAACTGTTTACCCTGTTCCCTTGCGCATGCTCCCTTGGTCCTTGGTCCTAGTCCAAGCCTGAGAACCAACTCGTACCGGTCCTGGGGTCCAAGGGCGGGATGCTTGGTTACACTTGGTGGTTTCTCTCAATTACTTGGCTCTCCTCTCTTCATCCTCCCCGATACCAGGTAGGCACAAATTCATTAAGAAAATAATAAATGGATCGTAGCTGGCATATCTTAGTAAATCATTATCCAATCTCTGGCTCTCTAAATCAGTTTAAAAATATTATTATTACTATTATCCAGCTTCTAGCTCTTTTACATTAGTAATTTCTATTTTACCCTAAATCATTTATAACTCTTTTAATCTGATATTTAGCTGAGTTTGGGGGTTCTCCAGGGGGGAAGATGAAACCTTTATAACTATCTCAAAACTAAAGGCTCCAACTTTGGACGGAGCCTCCTCTCTGGAACATGTTTTTGTAAACTAGGCTGTAGTCTCACTTGGTGGGGTGGATAATTAGAATAGGGGGACAATGACTTAATTTGTTAAGTTTCTTATTGGGGGATTTTAGGCAGATATGCTAATTTGCGAGCTGCATAAATTTGTATACGCTCTGTACATGGGTGTGCTTCTTGGCGTGTTTCCACCTTTGATGAATGTGCACCAAAGGATCCTATTAAAATCAAGGTAATACCCTTTTTCCCTTTATTGCTGTGTCTGCCTCATATTTTTACCAGCTTTTAAGGCATCATAAGCAGCTTCAGTCTGTTTTTACCTATCAAATCGAGGGAATTAGCCTCTGTGGTGGTTTTGATTGGCCCGAAACATCAGTAAAGTATTTTTAACATCTAGGAGAAATTTGGACCCCTCAGAAGCTGTTGTGGTAGGCCTGGGGAGGTGTCTGGGGGATGGGGAGTGGCACAAAGATGGCTCCTGTGTGTCCTGAGTGAAAAAAAACCTGGAAGGTTTTACATCAAGTCCAGCAGAGCCAATCTCTGATGGCTCTGAAGGTGATGGACATGCTACCGGCCAAGTTTGGGCCAATTAGAGGTGCTGGTTATGCCTCTGTGAAAACATATTTAAGAAGAAATCAAAACAAAGCAGGCACGCACTTCTTTCACTTCTTTGTACTTGGAGGAGGAGGAGGTGGAGGTGAAAGTATGTAGAGGGAGAACAGCATGGAGACACAAAGGTCAGTGAAGAAGGTGGGGGAGGAGGTGCTCCCAGTGCCGGAGCTGAAAACTCTCTGCTAGCTGTGGTGAAGGCCATGGGTGGGCGGGGGCAGGAGGTCCCCTGCAGCCCATGGAGTCCACAGGAGTGCAGAAATCCACCCACAGCCCACGCCAGAAGAGCAGGTGGATGCCTGGAAAAGTCTGTGAACCAGTGGGAGTCTCATCTAAGAGTTAAAACTGCAAAGGCCTTGCAAGGGAGAGAAAGGCCTTGCTCCTGGCATGGAAGCAGCCTGGCCTCGGCTCGGGAGAGTCTGCACAGCACCCTATGGACAAAAAGACTCACGTTGCAGCAGAATTTGGGCGGGATGTTGCTCGTGAGATTGGACCCACACCAAAGAAGTTCCCAAATGACTGTCTCTCGTGGGAAGGACCCCACGGCTAAGTAGAGAACCCCCTCTCCCTGACTGGACTGACCAGAAAACCCCTACCCTGCCCCCTGTCTGTGTTGCTGGTTTAGAAACAGGGAAGGGAGGTGAGTGGAATGCTTCTTAAGAGGGTGGGGGGTGAGAGCAGAAAAATTGTCTGGAGAAAGAGAGAAATTAGTAGAGATAAAGAGTATTTGTAGTGGAAGAATTGTAGTGATAAATAGATTCAAGAACCTGTTCTGTGGACTGAGAGAATGCCCCACACCCTGCCCCCTACCCGGGCTTGTTGGTTATAAAAGAGGAAAGGGGGTGAATACTATGGGTTCGTAAGAGGGAGGGGGGAGTGAACAAAATAATGTATGAAAAGTTCATTTTTGCCTTGCATTTATCCTCCAACTCTGTTAGGTAATTAAATCACTTTTTTGCAACTTTAAGCTTGGAGCCTGGTTGCCCTCTTTTCATGCGTCCTGCTGGCAATGTCCTATCTCGTTTGACTCACAAGACTGATGTGCACCTTTATAGTTTCTTTCTGTAGCAAGAGAGACCTAGAGTGTCAGCGTTTAGTCAGGGTCAAACTGTGACAGCCTCTGAGGGCAGGATTCTGCTCACCTGCCATCAGGTGCAATGTAGACACTGCAGTTCATCAAGCTGCCCCAGTCTCCTATTTTTATTCAGGAGAACAGGGAACTTTAAGTCACCATTCACCTGACCTAAGTTAGACCTGCCAGCAACCCTGAGTGCATCAGAGGTGACATAAAGGGAGCCTCTTGGGCTGTACTTGGGTTTATCAGACGAAGCCCACGTGGGGTCTGGGTGTGGTATGCTGCACTTACATGTGCTATAAACTGCTTCTGAAAATAAAAGGGATGTTTCCCTTCCACACCCTCACAATAGCCCATGATTCAGGGCTGATCCATGGACTGATGGGCACTCCCATGCCAGGGACTAATTTTAGATTGTCCTAGCTGCTTACCTTAGTGGTGTTGTCTGACACCTTGGTATTAAGCAGAGAAATTAAAGGGGATTAAAATAACGAGGCTATTTTTTATCCTTCTCCAGATGAACCCATTCTGAACCAGACCTCACGGAATTTTCTAATGACTCTCTTAAAATGAGTATGCTCAGTTCAAGTTTAGAAGAGTTGATAAAAGGTGGACATTCTTTATGCCTGTGAGAGAGGGGCTTTGGTTACTACAAACTGCTCTTTTCCCCAGAGGCCACATTTCTTTTAGATTAAAATATAAATAAATAAAGCACATTCTGAGCTTCACTGTTTCACATCAGTAGTACAAGCTTTGCTGGGCTTCCTTTGAAGAAAAAACACATACTGAATTCAGGTCAGGTCACCCTGAGAGGGTTTAAGCTCCAGAAGGAAGATGACTCCAGTCTCCTTTTCCCTGCTGCAGTGTGGTGTCACTCCGCATATTTCCACTACTGTTTGCAATTAAATGGAACAGCCTCCCTGAGATCCTTTCACCTCTTGGGTGAAAAACAAAAGAGGAGAAAAATAATTTCCTCCTTCAAAGCATCCTGAGAGTTTCTGCTCCAGGTGCCTGACGTATGCTCTTCACCCAGTAAAAGACAAAACCAAATGGACTCAGTAAAGCCAAGCAAAACCTCACTGAAATTTAAAAGATGTTGCCTGTGGATGAGGCAACTGAGGACATGGGTTAGTGGTGGGCTTGGTACTGCTGTGGGTACGGTTGAACTTGAAGAGCTTAGAGGACTTTCCCAACCTCAACAATTCTGTGATTATGTGATTCTATGATTATGAAATCTCATCTCTCCCCAGCAGGTGAGGGGGAGGATGCTGGTTCTGACCCCAGGGAAGGGAGCAGTGGGTTTGGACAGCCCCAGGCTACCGAAGGCATGGGGAAGCCGCAGAGAAGACGGAGGTGAGGAAACAGCAGGGGCGACGGGTGGAAGCAGGGGAAGCCTGGTGTGTGGGAGCGCTACTGGCAGTGCCCAGAGTGATGCCTGCACCCTGTGCCAGCAGGATGCTGCCAGCCTCACTGCTCCAGCAGAGATCCTCCTGTGCACTAGTGCTGGTCCAGGTCAGCCCTGCAGCCTCCTTTCAGCCCAGCTCTGCAGCCTTCTTTCAGCCCAGCCAGTGTCCGTGGTTGTTTCCAGTGTTCACTGCTCTGATATGAGCCACAGGATGAAGCAGACTCAGTTGGATTACAGTCCCATCTCCCAACTCTTGGTGAGAAATTTCTTCAGGAGGAAATTCTTTCCTATGGGGAAAGACACAAGTTGCCCAGAGAAGCTGCGGCTGCCCCATCCCTGGAAGTGTTCAAAGCCAGGCTGGATGGGGCTTGGAGCACCCTGGTCTAGGGGAAGGTGGCAGGGAGGATGGAAGTGGATGAGCTTTAAGGTCCCTTCTAAACCAAACCATTCTAGGGTTTTATGAAACAGAAACATAATGTCCTGAATGCCTGTGCTTGCCATCTCCCAAAGGGAATGGGTCTCAGAGCCTGTTCATGCCATTGGAAAGCTCCTGAAGTGCTCTTCCAAGGACCCTGCTCCACCTGTCATCTTCATGGAACTCTAGAGTCTCCACAAATAAATAAATGTTGCCCATTCTCCTTCATCTGTCCCTCCAGCCAACACTTCCAAACCACCAGTGGAGCAAAGACATCATATCCATGGGACATGCAATCAAATACCACAAGGAACCAATAAAACATCCCCCTCACGTGGACAGCCTTGGAACCTCACCTGCCTCGAGAAGGTGTGTCATTTCAGCTTTATATTTGTTACTTGTTAGGAACATAGGGAAAGATGAGCTTTGTTTTTTGCAATTAAAAGTAAGGGAAAAAATAAAAGGAAGAAAAGAAGTGGGGAAGGAAATTTTATTTCCAAGCTTCTAAAAGGATCTTAAAAACCATAGAGAGTAAAAAAACGCAAATATATATATATATATAAAATATATATATATAATTGACAGGGTCCTTTTAAGCAATTCTTCACATTATCTAATGGTGATAGGATATACCACGTAACCATATATGTGTTTTCCCGTAATCCTGATCAGTGCTGACAGCTCACAAATTTCTTCTCAGACAACATTACTCCTAGACTGTACAGATTTCTTTTCTCTAAAACAAAGGAGAAGGAAAAAAACCCCAAAGTAATCAAGTAGAAAGAAAAAAACCCAAAACTCTCTTAAACAAGGTCTTCCAGGTCGGGCTGGGTGAGAGCTGAGTTTAACACCTCCTGCATGGCTGTGGGAGCTCCTTCTCAGTCTCTCCATGGCACAGAATTTCTTCCAGCACCTATTACTACCCACCATCCCAGACAAATGCCCCCTCTTGCCCTGCTCCCACCCTGCCCAGGGTCTCATCACTTCACAGGAGCCCCAGCTTTGTCCAGCTGCACCCTTAGCACTTCTCCTCCCCCATGCCTGCCCATCAATCCTAACCTCAACTTTTACTTTTTAGGACTTCTTAATACCTCTGTCCATCCAGAAGAAGTTAATCCCTGCTCTCCATCCCAACCAGCAGCACAGTTTCCAGTTTAGCATGCCTGCTGCTATTGCAAGCTCCCCTCTAGCAGGAATTCAGGCTGCTGGGGATGAGGAGGGATTCATGCTTGGCTTTTCAGGATCTAGCTCCCACATCAGGAAGGCAGGGGCCCAAGGACAGAACCAACTGCTCCAAACCAGAAAGGACCTCAGGAAATAAAGGCAGAGAAAGCCGAGAGAGAGAAATGGAGCCGGGGCAGAACCATATGCTCCAGATTCTTCCTCACCCTGAAATGTCATGGCAGCTTTTGGACATTGCCAAAAAGTAAACAAAAACCCAACGGTGCCTAGTTCCCCATCCCCCCCCCCAACAGTTTTTTAAACACTTAATGTCCAGCTTAAGTGAAATCAACAGATTTTAAAATCCACACAGGTGTCAAAAAGGAGAGTTACAAAAATTTGCTTGTTCCTGTTATTGCAGCAAAACCAACCCCAACTCAAGCCTCAGAGGCAGAGGGCTAAAGGCAACATCTCGAGCTGTGTCACCCCACTTCAAAGGTCCAAGAGGCTCTTTGGATCCCATTCCTAGCAGGGAACTCCCACTGCGGCCCCAACAACTCTCTGTCTCCAGGCATCCTTCATCCCAGGGATGCTGCTGCAGGCAGCTGATGGAAGATGGCTCAGCCCCAGGCACCCCCACTCCTTCCTGCACAGCTCAAAAGCCAGGCAGGGGGTTAGTCACACTGCCTTCCTCTTCCTCCTCTTCCTCCTCCTCTGTTACACCCTACATGGGAAATTGGCAACCATGCCCACCCCAGCCAGCTGTTGATAAACTGCATATATTCAGCACACACTCAGTACAGTATAACAACAAAAGCTACCGTAATTTACTTAAAAAACCAACAAACCACCAATTTCAAAACAACCACCAAAGCTTCCAAATCCTCCCCACCCTACAGTGCTGATCCTCAGCCTTCTGGCCCCAACAAGGCACCAGTGGCAAGTGACACCAGCCCCGTGCCATCCCTGCCTGGTAAGGCATAAAGGGTGGCCCCGCCTCTCTAGCAGCATCTCCTGCCTTGGCACCCAACTCCTCCTGTGGAGTCTGGGGTGTTGAGGGTGCTCCCACCAGAGGGGCTGGGCCAGCAGTTTGCTCTGGTGCTATCCTGTCCAGTTATTTGGGACACACACACACACAAAAGAAAATGGGACAAGCTCTGGCTACCAGCATGGAGAAGCTGCCACAGCCTCACGGGTCTGCACACAGCCCCACAGGGAGGAGAGGGGGATTCCATTGCTGATCCTGGGGAGTCCACGCTGGGATCACTGTAACATTGTCTCTGCTGTATTCTGCTGGAGACAGGGGATGAGGCCGAAGAGAGGGAAGGAGCAGCACAGTGGTCAGGTTGGGAGCTGGCAGGGCCCTCGACACTACACACAGAGGGGAGGTAGATCAGCTTTGGAGTCCCCTTGCCTGGGAGGATGTCTTCTTGGACACCAGCTCGATTCCTGGAGTTTTGGAAAAGCCCACTGCAGGGCCCTGTATACCTGTGCTTGCCTTTTCTCAAGGCAAAGGTGTCTTGGAGCCTGTTCACGCTGCTGGAAAGCTCTCAAACTTGTGCAGGAATTTCCCTCAAAACTTTTTAGCCCTGAAACTGCCTCCATAGCTGCTGCAGGCAAACCGTTGGAAGCTGAGGACAAGCCCAGAGGTGACGGCAGCGACCTGCAGGGCAGGAGGGACCCTGGCTCCCTCCTCTTGGCCACCTGGTTGGACCCCAACCCCAACCCCAGCCCTTCTCCCTGCCCTGCCACGCCAGTCCAGCTGCCACCCCGACCCGTGTGCTGTGGGGATAGTGTGTGTGATGCTCTCCATCCTCCCCCCTCCCCAGGTCCCCATCCCCAGCATCCCCCCTGCCGTTAGTCTTGCTGCTCGTTCATCTCCATGTCCGACACCAGGATGTTCTTCTCAGCAGATTCACTGGGATTGGAGGTGGTTCGACTGTAGCGAGCGCTCTCGAAGGCGCTATGCTCCACGCTCTGCCGGCGCTTGTACAGGAAGACAACGACCCCCAGCACGGCACACAGCGCCAGCATCGACATCACCACCACTGCAATGGCTGTCGTGTTCTCTGGCAGAGCTGCAGGGAGGAAGGGTTGCTGTGAGGCCAACAGATAATGCCTGTTCCTTCCTCAGCCTGCAGGAGAGGCTGGGGCTGGTGGGGCTCCAGCCAGGCTTGAGTTTTTGGGTAGGGTCATTGAATAACAGAATGCCCTAAATTGGAAGGAACCCACAAAGACTATCAAGCCCAACTCCTGGACCTGCACAGGACACCCCAAGAATCTCACCCTGTGCCTGAGACTGCTAACAAAATGCTTCTTGAGCTCTAACAGTCTTGGGGCTGTGACTACTGCCCTGGGGAGCCTGTTTCCGTGCTGTTTCCCCCCATGTGGATCAGAGCAGGACAGGACTGGAATGAGATTAGCTCAGCTGGTTGAACATGATGCTAAATACATCAAGGTTGTGGATTTGATTACTGTATGGGTCATTCACTTAAGAGCTGGACTCACTGATCCTTGTGGGTCCCTTCCAACTCAGTACATTCTATGATTCTGTGAATCTGCCCTGGTGATTTGGGTCCATCTTGCCCCTGGCAGAGCTCCTGGAGCTGGGCAGACTTCCTGGGTCTTTCCTAATCTCTATGAACATTTAGCAGCTGCCTGGGATGGATCTTTGGGATCCCACCAGCAGATGTGGTGACCATCCCCCAGAGTGATGAGGCAGTGTTGGCACAGGCAGGAGAGTCTGGCAAGCAGTTGGGCAGACACACACCTCCATGGAAGTGTGGCTCCTGCTGCTGAGAAGTCCTAACCCAAGGCCAAAGTCACTTGGGAATGGCATTTCCCACCCACAAACCCCATTTCTTTGGTTATTTACACAAGCTGGGCTGCAGTACAGGGTCCCAGTCCTGGTTTCCAGTCCCAGTTCTATGCCAGGCTGATGGTTGATGCCACTCACCTGCCCTGGAAAAGCTGCTCTCCTCCACTGCAATGGCAACACAGACAGGTGAGTGCATGGCTGCGACACCCTCCCATCTTCCCACCACAAGCACCACTGGACCCATACCCTGCACTGCTCCCAGTGCCGCACCACATGGACAATGGGTGATGCACGGCTGGAGCATCCTGACTGTCCTCCACCACTGTCCCACCGGCCTCATCCTGCCCCAAGGAGTTGACCCAGCCTCTGAGACTTGCACAGCCCATCACTGAACCAAATGGGGACCTGCAGACCCCAACACCAACCCATACAATCCCCTGCACTGGAATGAACCAGAACATGTGGTTGGTGCTGCCTGTGTGACAGCTCTTCCCTGTAGCACCCTGCCCAGACCCCCAGATCACTTTATATCAGCCCAGGAGCCTTGGGTACCAGAGCCCTACCTCGGGGGATCTTGCAGATGACCCCCATGGTTACATTTGTGCAGGAGCCTAGGCGCCACACGCCGTTGCTGCTCTGGATCCAGTAGCAGCTGTTCTGGCTAAGCATGCTGGGCCCCGTGTCGTGCTGGCCCCAGTTGGAGTAGTTCACAGCAGTGTTGTCATGCCAAACCAAGGTGCCACCTGGGAAATGGGTGAATTAGGCTTGCGGAGGCTGAAGGGGATACCCCACCTTTGTCCCAGTTCAGAAAGTACAAGGAGGCACGACAGGGCTCTGGGCAACCTGGTCTAGGGGAAAGTGGCCCTGCCAATGGCAGGGGATGGGACTGGACAGGCTTTAAGGTCTCTTCCAACCCAAACCATCCTGGGATTCTGTGATTCTATGGTGGGGAGGTGTGATGGGGAGGACCAAGGGCTGCAGCGCACCTTTCTGCATCTGAAGGCTCCAGTGCCCTGGAGAAGGCTTTGGGCTTCCTATCCCACCAAACCAGAGGAGGACACACACAGCATGTCAAGCACAGCCTGAGACACTGATGTGCCTGGTCACACCATGGCATGAGCCCCCCTCACTGGTGCCACCACCAAGGGCCTCCTCTGCTCACTGCAGACCTGATGGGAATTCATGGAGGTGCCTGGGGGAATATCTTAAATGTTACTCTTTCCTTTGTACCTTTGGGGTTGAAGGTCATGCCCAGCCAGGCCCCCTTGGAAGGGCCCTCGTATGCCTGGAGATGCTCCCATACAAAGACATTCTCCATCTCATCCTGGATGGACAACACCGTGCCGCCAACTGCAGAGGGAAGACTTTCATGGAGGAGCCCAGAATTGAGAGGATTGAGCTGGGGAGCAGCAGTGCATGCCCAAGAGGACAAAATTGAGGACCCACCCGTGAACCACTATGATGATTGGGGAACCCTAACACAGAACAGAAAGATGATGGCTGACCAAGGTTGAACATAGGCACAGGGCCAAGGGGGCTTTGCTGCGCCCACAAACAGCCTAGGGATCCCACTCTCTTCCATTTCCAAGAATGCATCACTCTCCTTTACCACCCCAGCCCCCTCATACCTTTCTGGCACCTCCTCATGGCATCCTTTTGCCCCAGGGTGATCTCCATGTGGAAGGTGTAGCAGTGGTCCCGGAAGGGGATCCAGGATGAGTCTTCCAGTGATTTGGGACAGCTGCCACTGTAGCTCCACTTGTGTGTGTGGGGGTGACCTGGAGAGCACATGGTACATTAAAGGTGTGGTGGGGCACAGGATGTCAGGGTCGCACAGCACATTGGGGCACCCAGATACACAAGGACACAGGGAAGGTTCCTGGTGGGATGCCATCTCTAACCCGTGGTCACACCCCACCCAGACCACTCCAGGCCCCCTGGCCAGCACCTGTTCGGAGCTGGCAGATGCCCCCCTGCAGCTTGGTGTCACAGCCAGCTGTGCGCCAGGTCCCGTCTGTGTCCATGTAGGAGCAGCCGGTGATCTGCTGGGGCTCCCCATCCTGCCAGTTGGTGTAGACGAGGTTCTCCTCAGTCAGCCATGAGTAGCTCCGGCCTCCCTGGAGGACCACAGGGAAGAGATGCTTTAAGAGCTGCTGTGATCCCCCTGGGGACCCCAGCTCCAGGTGTTTGCCCCCTTCCCTCACCTCATCGTTGGCCAACCCAATCCAGAGTGGAGCCTGCAGGCTGCTGACAGCCTGCATGAGGAAGGCCTGGCTGTAGGGGTTAGGGATGGTGGCCAGCGTAGCATTGAGTGTCTCGCAGAGCAGCAGTGCCTCGTGCCACCTGAGGGGTTTCTGCAGGATGCGGTAAGTGCTGTTTTGGTAAAAGAGGGTGCCGGTAGGAGAGGGGGGGAATGGCGTCTGCGCAGGGCTCAGGGATGGGTCTGGAGGAGCAAAGAGACACAGTCAGAGGGCACAGAGGACACTCCTGCATCCCAGGTGAGTCACTGGCTTGTCCATCCCTACCCAGGCCACGCTGTCCTTGGCAACCAGGGAGGGCAGAGGGACATCCCCAGGGATGACAAGCAGTGACACCCTAGTACCATTCCCACCTGGGAGCTGTCCACCACGATATACATCCCTTTGGGACACACTGAGCCAGGCTGGCAGGCACAGGTTTGGGGCTGTCCCACAAATGGCTGAGATCAGGGATCCCCCTGCCCAAGTCAAGTCCCAAGCTCCCCAAGCTGCCTCAAGCTAAACCCATTGCCCCAAACTCCCCAGTCCACCACAGCATGGGGCACTAAGGTGGCAGTGGCAGGTCCCCAGCCAAGACAGCTGGGGCTGTCCCCTTGTCCCCCTCCTACCTATGCTCCGCTGGCAGACATAGCCATGCTTCTCCTCCAGGCAACTCCGGTCATCCCAGCGTCCCGTGAAGAGCGGTGGTGAGCCATGCCACACCACAACACAGTTGGTCTGCACAGCCAAGCCACAAGATCAGCACTGCTCTTAGCACTGTTGTCCTACACCAGAGATCCCCATGCCAGGAACCACTCCCGTGCAGTGCTGCATCCTGCACTGCCCTTGGAGAGCCACCCCAACCCACTGAATCCTTCCTTTCCCAAGGCTGGGCCTGGGGCTGAGACCTTCCAAGGGAATGGGGGTGCTATGGGAAATCTCCCTCACCGGCTTGTCACGGGGGCTGGAGGAACTGCAGCCTGAGGGCTCTCCAGGTGCCCAGCTCACGTGCTGCAGCGGCTCCCCCTCCACCCACTGGAACTCCCCCTGGGCATCGTGCAGGCCAATCCAGAGGTCAAAGGAGATGTTGGGCAGCATGGATGTGATGAAAGCTGCAAATGACAGGTGAGGTGCTGAGGACCACCCCTGGCAGGTAAGGTTAGTGGGGGTGGTGGGGGCAGAGGAGACCTACCCTGCTCCAGGGGGCTGTCAATGGTGGCCAGGATGGCGCCCTGGCTCTCACACACCTGCTTCGCCTCTGGCCACTTCACTATCTCACCTTTGTTGTGGCCATTGAAGCTGAAACACTGCATAGGCAGGGGCACAAGATGGTCCGGGAGGTGCAGCTGCCCCCAGCCTTGAGCCCTGCATCCTCTCCACCCAACCACCCTCTGCAGCCCCATTCTGCCCCAATGGTCCTTCTCTCCTTCACACCCTCATGCCTGCCAGCCCCCAACCCCTCTGGCCCTCCCACATCTCTCCTGGCAAACCTGTGCACACACCTCACCTTCCCCACCCCACAGCACAACTCCCCCAGCATCCCTGTAAATGCATCCCCCAGCATTCCCCACAAAACCTGTGCAGGCATCCCTCTCCATCCTGCCATTTTGCAGCCACCCCCTCTTTGCCTTGACAGGGCTGGTGGAAGACCAGGAAGTAGCCATCACCTCTCCATCCTGCTCTCTCCATCCCCTCTCCCATTCTGTTGTCTCTCCATCCCCTCTCCCATCCTGCTATCCCATCTCCCATCTTGCCATCCCCTCTCCCATCTTGCTGTCCCCTCTCCCATTCTGCTGCCTCCCATCTTACCATCCCCCCTCCCTCCAGTGGTACCTTGCTGAGGAAGGGCAGCCAGCCTTGGGGACAGCCTCTCCCATCTTGCTGTCCCCTCTCCCATTCTGCTGTCTCCTCTCCCATCTTACCATCCCCCCTCCCATGCTGCCATCCCCCCTCCCTCCAGTGGTACCTTGCTGAGGAAGGGCAGCCAGCCTTGGGGACAGCCCCCACTCGTGGGAGCAGGTACCGGAGGGAGGGAAGGCTTCACAGCCGTCCCATTGCTCCGCTTGCAGATATAAGGCAGTGCCGTCATGCACTTCTGGTCCCCCCAGTCCTCTGTGGGGAGGGACAGACTGAGCATGGTGCCCCTCTGCACTGGTACAGGTGCCCCAGGCCCTCAGAGCCCCTTGTGGAGCCCTGCCCTGCCCTGTCCTGCCCTCACCTCGGCTGGCTGTCATGTACACACACTTCCTGTCCTTGCTGACAGGCCGGGGCTTGCCCGGCGCCCAAGAGACGAAATTGAGGATGGACCCATCAGACCACCTGGAACAGCATGAGGAGGAACATGAGGCTGAGCAGCAACTTAATGAATGGGACCACCTGAATCCCCTAACTGGGAGCGCGTCCCACCACTGCCCCCTTGGGTGAGGAACCTCCAAGCCCAGCAAACCAGGATGAGACCCCTGAGACGCAGTTGCTGAGACACAGCACTCTGAGAGGTGGGGATGGTGGTGTAAGGACACACAGGGACATAGTGGTGTGGAGATGTGATGGGGACGGTGGTGTGGGGACATGCAGGGACACGGTGGGTGGCTGTGACTTACTTGAACCTCCCATCATTCTCGTAGGTATGCAGCCCAATCCACCAGTGCTGCTCCTGGCCCCTGGAGAACTGCACGGCCAGAGAGGACATATCAGTGCCCTTCAGGGACTGGGGGTCTTTGGGGACAACTTAGGCTGCAATGGGGATCAGATACCCTTCCCCAGCTTGCAAAAGCAAGGCAAAAAGCATCACTTTGCTGAGCCCCAAACCCACTCGCAGGTTTCAGGACCAGCCATCACACAACCCCATCATAACCCCAGCAAAACCCAGCAATGCAAGTACTGTCCCTCCAGAAAAGGGTTAAAGAAGACAAGGAAGAGCAGCCCACAAGGCAGCAGAGCCCATTGGTGCCCCAGGAAATTCTGGACCCCTTGGTACCTTCTTCAGGTTCTGGCCCAGGAAGCGCAGCTCGGCCTCACTGTGCACCGATGTCAGCTCGGCCTGGAACCAGCTGCAGATGCGCTGTGCCTGCAGCCATGTTGAGTGGTGCTCAAAGAACTTGTACTCAGCCTCCTGGTACTTCACCCACTCTTTGCTGCCTGCAGACAGGAACCAGTGTCATGCTAAGGCTGTGACATCCCTGCCACAGCCACCCTGACCCTTGGTCCCTGCGTGTTGGGCTGCTTTGTGTTTTGTCCCTCTCCTGCAGCAGAGCAGCAGCAGGATGCCTGGGTTCCCCTCCCTCCCACAGCCCTGCCCAGGATCCAGCCTCGTCTGGATATCACTGTGGCAGACATCCATTAAGGACATCAGGTGGTCTATGCATGAGCTGAAGTTGAATCAGGAGAGGTCGAGGTTGGATATCAGAAAAAGGTTCTTGCCCCAGAGGGTGGTCAGGCATGGAACAGGCTCCCCAGGGCAGTGACTACAGCTTCAACATTGCCAGAGCTCAAGGAGCATTTGGACAACACTCTCAAGCACAGGGTGGGATTGTTGGGGTGTCTGTGCAGAGCCAGGAGCTTGGGTCAGTGGTCTTTGTGGGTCCCTTCCAACTCAGAATATTCTGTGACTGTGACAAAAGGCCATGGCCAACGCACCTTGGATCGTGATCTCCGGCTCCTTCACATCGGCACCTGGAGAAAGTGCAAGGAGAAGCTGTCAGTGCGGTGTGGGCTGGGATGCTCCCATGGATGCTTCTCCACAAACCATGTGTGGGCTGCAACAGCAGGATGCCCCTCCTGAATTCCCCCAGAAGAGACAGCACCTCTCCCAGTCCCACAATTAGGAATCATTCTCCTACCTCCCGAGGATTCCCAAGGATTCCACCATCCTACAGCTCATGCTCCTCCAGGGCAGTCACAACTGATAGGTTTGGGGGCCCCTTTGCCAGTACCTTTGGGCAGTTTGCAGATCCAGTCCAGCTGGGCTTCACACTGCATTGGCATCCACTGCAGAGAGGCCAGATCCAGCACCGCACAGCTTCGGATGTCATCGTCATCATAGTTAGTGCGGTCAAAGTTGTGGTAGAAAAACTGGGGGTTAAGAGAGATGGGCAGTGTTGGTCATTTCCACCAGCATCAGATTTGCCCCTCCCACAACCCAAATGCCCCCTGGACTCACCCCCAGCCCGTCACTCCACCTCCAGCTCCGGTCCCCTGTGGGGTCCCGCCGGTTCAGGCCAATCCAGAACCAGTGCTGCTCGTGGAGCTCCGGCTCCGATTCCCTGCGGGGGACCAGGGATATAGGTGAGAACACAACCCCCTTCAAACCAGAGATGTTCATATTTATATACAAATATATATTTATAATCAGGCCTTTTCCTGTTTGTTTTCAAAGCCTGCTGTCCCTACACACCTGAAGGCAGGAACTGGGATAACAGGCATGCTGGCTCAAGACTGGAGTTGCTTTAAACCCAGTCTCCATCCCCAAATTACACTGAACTTCCTGCACATCTTGCACATCAGCCACACTAACTGATGCACCTTCTGTACACCAGTTTGTGCTCAGAAAGACCAGTCCATGCACCATCCATCCATGTGTGCTAGAGCACCAGAAGGGCTGTGGGCTCGTGCCAGGCGTGCTTTGGCAGCAGGACACACACTGATGCCACCAGCCTCTTACCCAAAAATCTTGTTGAGGGTGTTGGCAACAAAATGCTCCTCCTCGTAGCTGCCTAGGCTGAGCAGCTGGGCCCCCAGCTCCCGGCAGAATTCCTGCGCAGCGATCCATGTCTTCTTCTCCTGCAGCTTTTCGAAGTTGAACACCTAGGAAAGGAAGAACCCTCAGCATGGGGGGCCCTGAAGCAGAAAAGGAGCAGAGCGCTGCTCCCATCTGCAGGCAGTCAGGTCCCAGGGCACATTGCTACCACCTAGCCCCAGCCAGACTTGTGGGGTGCCTCTAGCAAGCACCAAAATGTGCCCTTTCACACCCCTGCACTAGGGAAGTACATCCATCCCCACAACAACCTGACCAACCCGCCTTCACCTTGTAGCAGTGACGGAGTTTGGGGTCGGAGTTCCATCCTGTGGGGCAGGTGGCAGTGAGGCCGGGTGTGGGGAAAGGACCAGGCAGTTCAGGGTTGACTGGGGTGCCCAGGTTCTGCCGACAGATGTACTTGGCCTTGAAGGTGCTGCAGTTCTTCACCTCCCACAGCCCCATGGAGCTGCCAGTGGCCAGGGCCACGCAGCCACCCTTGTTGTAACCTGGAGTGCTCACGAGAGCAGGGGAGATGCCAGCCTTAGGGTAGTAGAGTGCTGGGGGGCAGGGCCAGCCCCACCTTGCGTGAAGGGCAAGTCCCCATCCCACCCCCATCCCTTACCAGGCTGGTCGCGGTTCCAGTGAGTGTACATCACCTCATCACCGCTCAGCCAGCGGAACGCGCCCGTCTCATTGATGTCCTGCAGAGCCGTCCAAAAATACTCCCCGTCCCAGCCATAGATGAGGCTGCTCACGTATGCCTGCTCGAACCTGGAGACAGTGAGAATGGGCAATGCAGTGAGCCGAGACACTGAGCTGCCTGTGATGCTCCAGCCCTGGGAGGTCACTCCCCACCTTGCAGGGCTTCTTTTCGGGCAAACTCACCACCACTGGCATGGCACTGACCTGTTGGTGATGGTGACCAGTGTGGAGCCGTAGTCAGAGCACGTCTTGCGGGCACTGCTGTAGGGGACATGGTCCTCACCCAGCCAGAAGCAGGACGGGCTGTGCCACTTCCAGCCCTGAGGACGAGTGACAGGGGACATCCACCACCGCCCACCTGGACCTCTCTAGAAAGATGGGACCAATCCCAGGGCACAAGAGCAACATCCCAAGTTCCTCACCACCACATCTGCCTTCTCCTGGGAGTTCTCCTGCCCCTGGCTGCTCCAGTTTGACCCTGCTCAGCTTTGAGCTCTAACAAGCCCCTGGCCCCAGAGGACATGGCTGCAGGAAAAATAAACACCCAGGCAGCTTCAAAGCTGGGGAAACAGCTCTCCCTGCCAACATCCAGCCCCATCCAGGGTGAAGGGAAGGGAACACAATCACCTCCTTAAAGAGATAAAGAGGAACCTCCTCCTCGTCCGTAAATAGGAATCTCCTTTTACACCACAGGGCTGAGTCCAGAGTGAGTACCACTGCAGCTGGCTTTAATCCCCCACCTTGTTGATGCTAGAGCCTATCTGGGGCTGGAGACACAATAGTGCCTGTTTTCTGCTAGAGCAGGGAGCCGGGTGCCCTGGGGCTGGCAGTGGTGGTGGCAGAGTGGGGGGGGACATGGGGGCTCATCTGCAAGAGGTGACACACACCCTTCACAAGGGTGAACTGGCTCAGCCAAGGACCCAAGTGGCCCCAGGCTCAGGGACCCTCTGAAACAGGAAGCATCACTTGGGTTCTACTCCTGGGTCCCCTGGGCATTGGAAGGACAGTGGGGGACTGTCGGGGGTTGAGTACACTTGGAATTTCTTCCCATTCCTGTTACTAAGCAACAAATAGTTGGGCGTTTTAGAGCCATCAAGTCTTTTGTAAAAGACAAAAGGTGTGCTTGGGCAGGGCACGGTAAGGGGAGAGCGGGCCCTGGGAACGCTCCCTTGTTGTTCTGACGCTGAGGGGAGAGGCTGCTCTCTTTGGTTTCCAGCTGCTACCAGAGGAAATCCAACTGTGCCCTGTTTTTTCTCTTCTCCTGGCTGGGTGAGCTTTGATTCAACTTTTCTTCCCGCTGGGAAGGGCGCGTTTCCCCGGGCTGCGTTTCCTCGCGGCTGCTGCCGGGGAGCCCAGCTGCCTCTGCTGCCTGCCCCTGCCCTCTGCCACACGAGACCGCGGCGTCTGCTGTGACTGCAGAAATCCTTGCTACCTCGCTGCTAGCCAGGAGGGAGCCGGTGCCTGCCCCTGCTGCCCTGCTTTCTGCCGCTCCGAGCTGCCTGGCTGCCTGCTTTTCAGCCCTTCGACATTGCCAGCTGCCTGGGGCTGGCCTGGCCCTGCGCCGCAGCGCCACCTGCAGCCGCTCAGGAGTCATCGCACCTGCCCTGCCCGGCCGGGAGCTCAACAGCGCCACCTGCAGCCGCTCGGCAGTCATCGCACCTGCCCTGCCCAGCTGGGAGCTCAACAGTGCCCTTGCTGCTTGCAACCGTGATTACACCACACGGGAAAAGGCTCAGCAGCTCACAAGTCATCTGCTGTTGGTTTCTGGTTCTAGTTGTGGTTGCTATTATTGTTATTGCTTGTTTATAGATACTAGCAAAGAACTCATATTCCTTTTTTCCCATACCTTTGCCTGAAAGCCCTTGATTTTTCAAAATTAAACAATTTGGAGGGAGGGGAAAAATCACATTCTCTGTCCTAGGGAGGGTTCAACCTCTCTTGGCCAGACACCTGTCTTCCAAACCAAGACAGGGACACATGCCATTTCCAGTGTCATCAGCACAGCAGTGAGGGAAGCAAGAGAGAAGCTTTGGGAAATGAAAACAATCCCAAATCCCAGTTTCTCCCCCAAGCTCCTATTCCTACAGCCTTTCTCTGAAGGTGGCAAATCCGGGTACAGACCACCAGCTGGGTCCCTCTGGAACAACATGGATGCAACTGAGCAGCCAAGAAAAGGGCCTGTCCTGGGACAGTGCAGGCCCCCAGACAGGTCCCCAACCAGCCCTAGGCCCCAGCATTTCTAACACCCCAAGGGTGCAATCTCACTCACTGAGCACCACAGCAAGTCACTGTGATCCAAACGAGGGCCAGGGCAGGATCCCCAATCCCAGCTGTTGCTTCCAGCTCCCAGTCCCAGTGTGACTGCCCCCGCAGCCCTCTCCTGCTCTGCCTTTCCCACTGCCCAAACCTCTATCCTTCATTGGTCCCTTTAAGGCTGTTCCAGAAATAAGAGAGATTTTTAAAGGGCGGCAAAAGCAGAAAAGCCACCACAAAAAACCAGTGGACTGGCTGGAGTGGATAGGACCAACCCCTGAGCAAGGTGTGCCTCTTCTCCACCAGCTTCTGCCTCTGGGTGGCAAAAGTCCTCACTGAAAATGAGGAAGTAGAGGAATAATGGGAAATGAACTTTCCTTGGCTCATTTGTCCCTCTCAGTTTGTTTCCCAATGCCTCTCTGCTGGGCACCCAGGGCCAGGGTAAGACTGTGGCTGGAGAGTCAGGAGGGAGTTAAATCTGCACGGGGACATCCTGTGAGTGCTCAGGACTGCTTTGGGGACACACAGATGCACAGTAGCAGAATTTTGCTCAGCACCTGCTGACACTGGATCTCTTCCAGCTATGTCTGGCAGCCTTCAAATCTGGCCCTGCATGGCAGCTCTCCTAGCTGCTGTGTTGCCTTGAGCTCTGGCACAGCCAAGCAGCTGCTGGAAATGGGGCAAGAACATGGGACAAGCCTGGCAGCACCTCTGGGAGCTGGCCCGGAGCGGCTGCTTGCTAGTCAGGATGCAAGTGCACCGGCCAGCTCAGAAATGCTGGGAGAGGTTCAAAAGCCACAGCGCTGCCAGACTTGGCGCTTGGAGGTTTTGCAGAGAACCACAAAAGCCACTTCCCAGCAAGTGTGGGAAGCTTCAGCCCTGTGCGACAGCTGGGGAAACTGAGACAGGGCATGGGCTGAGAGAGAATCCGCTGGTGTCCCCAGAATGCCCATGCCCTGCCTGGAGGAGGCAACCTGCCATTGTGCCAAGGCACAGGGCTGGCAGCTACCTCCATCCTGCCAGCCTTCCACATGCTCCTGTGTTTTGGCAAGAAGAGAGGCAATGGGGAAAAAAATCCCCAAAAGGCCGCCTGATGGGGAGGGTCTTGGACAATGTGCACAGATGCATGTGCTTTGTGTCCCAATTTCTTCCCATAGTCTTCTCCACCATGGCAGTGAGGGGCTCAGCAGCCCCAGAGTGCTCCAGCTCAGCAGCTCTCAAGCACAGTCTAGCTGCTTCAGGTGCTGCTCATTGGGGCTCCCCAAACTGGTTTTAGGGAAAGATCCCCTGAAGCCTCAAACACCAGGTAGAGCCGGGGAGCAGCTAGAGCCACTCCTGCTGCAAGTGTTTCTCACCTTTCGGCACCCGTGGTCATCCTCCTCCTTCTCCTGGCTCACCCGACCAGGCTTTTTGCAGATGGATGGCAGGGTCTGGTTGCAGGGGCTGTCGTTCCACCTCCCTTCCTGCAGGGTGGGAAGAGAAGTGGGAATGAGCGTCTCTGACAGCTTGGGGAATGTTCCAGCCCCTTCACCCCTACCTTGGGTCTGAAGACTTTCCTTCCCTACACCAACTTCCCAAGGATGATGTGATGGATCCCTCCCATCCCAACGGCTGGGATGAGCCAGGTTGAACCCAGCAGGAAATGCTCACTGAGGAATGCTTTCCTCAGCCATGAGGATGCTGGGGTGCCCCCTGAAGAAGTGCAGGGTAACACCCGACCCCTCCAGGCTCTCACCGGCCCCCAGATGGTCACACAGTCCTCCAGGCTGTCACGGAAGTTGTTGGGCTCAAAGGGGTGCCAGTATGTGAACCTCACAGGTGTCCCATCTGACCACTCGAAGTTCATCTGCAGCTTGAGGTCATTTAGGCCAATCCAGAGCTCTTCCACATCTGCCACGACAGGAAGGGACGGGGTGAAATTCCTTCCTCCTGCCTGACCTTCTGAAGAACCGCCCAGTGACCTTAGCCCCTGTGATGGGACCAGTCTCTGCACAGCACCTGCCAAAACCCACTCAGGGCTCAGCTCTGACCCCCAGATGCAAGCGGGCAGGAGAGGGCAGGACAGGGTTGGGACCTTTCCAGGAAAGGGGCTGGTGGCATAGCAAGCTCCTCCTTACCTTGCTTGATCTGCTTGGTGACAAATTCCAACTCAGAGAGGGTGTGGATGCTGACCAGGTCACCCCCACTCCGCAGGCAGGTTTTCTTCGCCTCCTGCCAGCTCTTCTTCTCTCCTACCAGCCGGTAGCAGTTGGACTGGAAGGGCTGCCAGCTGGGCTCGCAGTCTACCTTCACCTCTGACCATGAGTCTGGCAGGACACAAAGCAGCCTGAGGGCTCCTGCCCAGCTCCCCAGCCCTCTCCTTGGCAGTGAAAGGACTGCAGTCCTGCATGTGTTCAGCAGACCAAGCCAAAGCTGCAGTGGGAAAGCCATGCCCAAAATATAATAGGCAGTGCAATGTGTGGGAATGGCAGCTTCAGAGCTCCAGGGACATAATAAAATTCCTTCTGTCTGCAGAGGAGTGAAGGCAGAGCAGGGAACCCCTGGGGACCATGGGGACCCGTTGTTCTCCATCCCTCCCTTACCACCCACCCTGGAATGGCACCAAGTGCTCCTTGGAAATGTTCCTTGCGGATGACTTTTCCCAAATCTAGGGAGCTCAAGTCCTGCTCCGCATATCTAGGACACCAGCAAGCTGGGTACACCACGGGCACTTATATGGCAGCATCCCCTGACCATGCTGGGGTGGGAGCACACCCAGATTGGATACAGAGCTGCCTGTTCCTGACGCTGGTCATCCCCTGCTCACCCGTCAGGAAGGGGTCAGCTGTGGCATTGGGCTTCTTCTTGCAGACATAGGGTAGGGCGATGCCACAGTCACGGTTCTGCCACCCACCAGACGATTCGGTACGGATCACCCCACAGTTCTCCTCACTGGGGTTGTCAGGCTGGTCTGGAGAGTGGGATGAGGAGGGGACAGGCTACTGAGGAGCCAGGGCAGAGCCATCAATGCAGCTCTCCCTGCTCCAACACCAGTAAAACCCCTTTTATTTTATTTTGCAAGATGAAGATGCAGCCCCACATGTCCAAGATTATTTACAGTGCCTCAACATACAAGAGCCCAACGCGTCACTGTTTTACCTGGAAATAGCAGTCAGGGGGTCAAAGTACCAGACCTGAACTTCTGCCTGTCCCCACACCTCCTCCAAGGGCATCACTGTATTCCCCCAAGTGCCTCTGGGTGATGGCACCAGGCACGACCAATGGGCCCTCTGCCCTCTGAGCACCCTAGGGCTAGGGATGGGTGTCTGCAGCTGGGGACCACTCCTCAGCCATACTCCAGCACTAAGCAGGTATGCAGCAACCCCCCAAACAAGAAATGACAACCCTGGTTATCCACAGGGTCAGCAAGTGTTTGCAGAGGGCTAATTCCCTCCCAGCACCCTGTGTCCAGGCTCCAGCTCCATAGATGTCCTACACAGTTACACAGGCCCCTGGGGCTCTCAGTCCCCATGCAGCAAGGGGATACCCTGCAGCAGCCCAGGCCACGTCCATTGCCATGGGGCCATCTCTGGTGGTCACAGGGAGGTCTTCAGCCCCCATTACCACCACAACCTCCCCTGTCT
Organism: Lichenostomus cassidix; assembly: GCF_008360975.1. NCBI lineage: Eukaryota > Metazoa > Chordata > Aves > Passeriformes > Meliphagidae > Lichenostomus > Lichenostomus cassidix. Next base: position 65,221 of record NC_139507.1, read on the forward strand.
TACCACTCTCCCAGTTGAGGTACTTGAGGGGTGAGTTATCTGACCACTGCCAACCTCCATTGATGTCCAGGTCATTGAGCCCAATCCAGAGCGTGGAGCTGTACCCAGTCAGCAGCCCTGGAGCCAACACAGCCAGAGAGGCAGAATCAGTCCCCCAAGCCCAGCTCAGTCCCCAGCTTTCATCCCCCCAAACCTGGGGCCAGCAGAACAAACCAGCAGTGGCAATGCCAGCAGTGCCACCAGCTCTGCCCTGGATGAGGAGGGCACAGTCAGGCTGCCAGAACTCACCATTGATGTAGGTCTGCTCATGGATCTCAGTGATGCTCAGCAGGTTGGCCCCTTGCTGCTCACAGCTATTCCAGGCCTCCCGCCATGACAGCGTTGACTGGAAGTTGAACTGGTAGCAGCTGTTGGTGAGGTGATCCTTGTCCCAAAAGGTCTCACAGTCATTGCCTGTGGGGATGAGCAGGGTGAGCTCCCAACACAGACACAAAAAAGCCCCCAGTAACCCAGTAAACCCCAATAACTTGCTGCCCTGGCACTGCAGACTGCTCCCAAGGGGAGGGGAGAGCAGGAAAGTCCCCAAGAGGGATGGGGTTTTTGCTTTTCCGCATGGGAAGTGTTCCCCTACTTACTCTTTATGGGGCAGAAGCCCCACCGCTCGTCCTTGCCATAGTCCTGGGTGGTGGCACACCAGAGATGCCCGTCCTCCCGCCCTGTGCTGGTGCACTCGTGAAACCACTGGTTGTCGTACTTGAAGGGGATGGTGCAGGGCTTCCCATGGGAGTTGCCCTGGATGGTGTAAATCTCTGGGGAAGAAGAGGAGCCCTTGCTTGAGGATGTTTCTGTGGGGCCTGGAGGGACGTTTGGGGTGAGGGGTGTGGGTTGGCCCAGTGTAGGGGGTTATTGGGTGCCCAGAGGCTGCCCACTCCCCATTGTCCAGATCCTGCCTAGGTCTGTAGCCTCAACAAGCTGGGACTGAGCTTCCTAGGCAGGACCTGATTGCTGCAACACCATGGCGTCAGCTCATATTTTGGGGTTGGTTTGGGTTACAGGGTAACACTAATGCCCAAGGAGGTATTACCAGAGTAGGGCACAGAGCACAGATCCTCCTCGGTGCCATACGTCCTCCACTGTGAGCCATGTGTCTGGTCCCCCCTGTCCAGGGAGGAATTGCCCGGGCGGGCACTGAGATGCTGCGAGAGCTGCTCGCCGAGCCCACGGCAGCTCCAGCGCATGTTGACTGACTCGCGGTCGCACTCATAAGTGGCCAAAGGGTGCAGCCCTGACGTGGCATTCGCCCCATGCCATGACACCCCCAGGCACTGCATGGCCCCCACACTGAAGAGGCGATTTCGGGAGACCCATTTCCACTGCTGGGCCAGGGCACTGGCATTGCAGCCCTTGGCCAGTCGCACCAGAGAGTCCTTGGTCTCCAGGCAGCCCTGCGTGCCCACGTTGTAGATGAGGAAGACCTTGGAGTCTGGGGAGAAAACAAATGGAAAGGGTGAAATCATTGCTGGGGATGCAGTATGTGCCACGCATGGCCCAGAGCCCTCATAGAACATCCTGACTCTGTGCAAAGCAAGTTTTGGGATGCATCCCTGGGCACAGCACCCAGGACACCAGGGACCACCACCTTCCTTCAGCACTGACTCAGGGTTTACTCCAATGACTGTCCCCAGTGGAGCGACATGGGTGGGTGTCTGTATCCAGCGTGGCATCACCAAGGGTGGCTATTGGGCATCGAAGCCAGAGCAAAGGGCTCGCCCACTCTAACCACATCATTAGAGTCATTCAAAACTGAGCTCCCATGGGCAGCACTTGGCTGCAGCATTCCCAGGCATTGCAACAATGCCAGTGCTGGAGTCATCTGCTCTGAGTGGACAAAAACAGAGCAGGGAAATAGCATCCATCACTGCTATGTGTGTTTGGGGACCTGCTAAAAACTGGAACAAAGAGGAACTGCTAGGGAAGGTCTCTCATTGTGTGATGGAAAATGCCTGCATGGCCCCAGCCTCAGCAAACACAAAATATCATGTCAGGACCCTTTGGAATCCCAGCCCAGGCACTGGGAAGTAGAAGCCAAGTGAGGGGAATTGCTGCCAGCAGATAAAATGCAACCGATGAGGGAAAACAGTCTGAGCTCAACCCCAACTCCACACACGTCCCACAACCCTGCCTGCTGTCACGGACCAACCATGCATCCCCCAGGAAATTCCCTGACCTCTAGCAACACCGGGGTCACCCCACCATGTGACTCTATCCCAAAACCTGTATAAACCAGTAAATCGCAGACATTATGCTGGGACATGCTGCTCCAGCTGATGTGTCATTTAAAAAAGACATTTTATTTCTTCAAATGAATGTTTCTAAGATAAGAAGCCACCTCAGGGCTTCTCACCACCTCTTCCTGCCCCAGCCCTTCAGCAAGAAGCTGCCCAAAGCAACATACAAACACCACCATTTTTGTTGTTCTTTTTTTGTTATAAAACATTCCATTTTTTTCTACCACAAACATTCACCAGGAGTCCAAGCGAACTCATGGGCCCCACTATATTTAGCTTTGGTTTGCTTTGGTTTTTTGCCACTGTATGAATTATTTGAGCTGAAAAGGTTTCAATTTCCTATTTCCCTGCAACCTCACCCAGCCCCAGCTCTGTTGTTACAGGCGGCTACAGCACATTCAAGCAACAAACATCTTGGCTCACAGACCTTCCATGCCCTGTGTATGAAAGGAAAAAGAAATGGAGGAAGACAGACAACCCTATTTCATTTGGGAGTTACAGCGTCAACCTAGCTCCAGGATAGAAATTATGTCAGAGGCCCTTTCCGCAGTCCAGATGACATCAGTGATGATGTCAAATAGACAGAAGTGAAGCTTGTTTGCAGGGCTTTATTTCATTTAAGGGAAACATTTAATTTCACTGAAAATATTTTTAAAGTCATGGCAAGTGAGAAAATAAGCAAAAATCCAGACAGGGCGGATTCTGGCTGGCTGAAGCTCAGGTTCTTTAAGCTTATGCTGGTGTTTCTCCAGCTGGAACTGGCCTGATCCCAACCTGGACAGCGGAAGACCAGCTCATCCCCCACCAAACACCTTCTCCCCATGCCAGCACCCCCCGTATCACACCCAGCCCATTGCTCTCCCCTTCCCACCTACACTGAGGGCAGTGCAGCCCATGCAGCACCAGGGACATGGGGGCCTTTAAGCACTTTTGGGTGATGCAGCATCAGTGCCATGACCTGCTGGAGCAGGATGAGGCCTCCCAGGGGCACAGCCTGATGCCTCCATCCTCTGCAAGGAGACAAACGCTGGTGCTTTGCTCCTTAGAATAGAAAAAGCTGCTGTACCATGAGCATTGCCACAGACAGCATCTGCAACAGGACACCCTCCTCAGTTACCTGTGAGCCCTGCCGTGCAAGAAAAAAATAATATTGGGTTGGAAAACCCCTGCAGCAGCTCAGGAATTGGTGTCAGGGTGCTCAGTGCCACGTTGGGGCTGGCAGCACCATGCAAGGGCCACCCTCACTAGAGGCCCTGGAGGAGCACTGTGTACAAGGAAGCCATCCAGACTGGAGGGGGCAGGCCTGGGGCCAGAGAAGCACAAAGTATCATTTTACTCTAAAAAGAGAAGAGCTGGAGGTAGGAAATTACAGGCTACAGGATTTGGGCAGTCCCTGCATGCTGCAAGCAGCTCAGCCTCTTGGCTCAAAGAAGGCAGGAGAGGCCACACAGTGCATCCCCCCAGCTCTGCTGGGCCATGGAGGAATGGGAAAGCTCTGGCACCAGCTCAGCACTTGTATACCCCCAGCTCTTCCAGCTTCTCCCTGTGCAAAACCACTCGCTGTGCACTGCTGGGCAGGAGCTGGGGGGACGACCCACATGAGCTCAACACAAGGCAGCAAAGCTGTGTTTCATCCAAAATACACCTTTCTTTCCCTTTTTTCTATAGAATTTGTGGTTGACTGACCCCCACTGGTGTCTATGACATTGGAAGTGGTGCTTGAACAGGCTCCTGAGGCACTGAAGGGAGTGTTCAGCATTCCTGACCCCAGGATAGATATGGAGTTGGGTGGGAGGAAGCAAGTTTGAATCAATGAATCCCTTTTCCCAGTCTGGTACTCTGCAGAGCAAACCAAATCCTTGCAGGAGACAGCTCCAGAGGAGTATCCCAAAGCACTGAGAATGTCCCTGTCCCTTCCAGGGCCCACTCTCCTGCACTGGCCTCAGTAGCCATGGCACAGCTAGGGCTGACTCATTTCAGAGATGCTCCTCAGATTTTGGTATGCACCTGCAGACCTGAAATCACACAGGTGGAGCTTTCCAACCACCCTCCAGTTATGGAAACCTACCCATGGCAACACTAGCAGATCCTTCCCAAAGAGGCTGCCCTCTGGCACAGGACAGAGAGCACTGGAAAATGCAATCCTAACTGGATGCTCTGCCTGGAATCACCAAAATTAAACGAGGGCTGTGATTGGCACCATGTGTCTCTCCCTCCTGCATGCTCCATCTTTTGAGCAGGGCCAGCTCAGAGCAGCTCTGATCCATCACATCCTGCTCCTCCTTCTCTGTGGAGGACTTGTGGAAGCAAAGCAAAATCTCACACATTTCCATCAAGGATGGTGTCTTGTCCCAGCCATGCAGCCACTGGGATGCTGCCTCCAGCCTACTGGTGGGACCAATGGGAAGCAGTTGACGCTACAAGGCAGTGTGATAGTGGGGACAGGGGACAGCTGGGGCTGTGAGCAGGACACTGGCTCTGCCTGCAGAAACACTCTCCTCTCCCATGTGGGAAATACTGGGATGTTCATGCCCCAGCACAGCAGGAGAAATTGGCCTTGGCACTGGTGGCTGAACACTGCAGGGATGGAGAAGCTGTCCTTTGGGGCAGGCCTCAGGGAAGCTTTTACATCCTGCACTGGCTCCAGGTTCTTTCTCTTAATCAAAAAAAAGCAAGTTATTGGCCAGCAGAAAGCTCGAACTGAAGGACTCAGCTCAACCCTCCCCACAACAGCTTTACCACCCCCAAGCAAATATGGAAAGCTTCACAACCAGCAATTTTGGGGACTGTGGGCAGCACTGTGAGAGAGCACTGAGAGAGGCGACAGGGATGGGGAGGTTCCAGGGGGCAAATGCAGTGGTAGACAGAGAAAGCCCTGCAGCATGACATGGATGGGCATCCTTGGCACCACCTAGCCCCGCCACCTGCAACAGCAGCCCAGAGCACCCCTGCTCCATTGCATTTGTCACCCTCCCATCACCAGCAACAAGTGAAGGGAGCAAATTTAAGAAAGGACTGAAGCTACACCTGGACCCTGGTCCCAGTTATCCTGAGCTGGAGCAGCACCAGGGCACTGTCTACAACTGCAACCGAAAGCAAATGCTATCCCCCACGCATCAGTGCTGTGAGGCTCTGTTACCACATCCCTGCCAGCCCCCGCCACCTCTTTGGCCCCTCTGTGAGGGTGATCATGGCACTGTGTGATCCCAGAGCCCTTCACAAAGCCCTGGAGCACAGCCCTGTCCTGCAGCCATTCCAGCATAGGTGTGCCCTGCCCTTGTTCTCACTCAGAGTTCCCCTTTATGTGGGATGTCCCAGAATACACAGCTCCAAGTCACTTCTGCAGGAGACTGAGAACACTTGGAGTTGCAGGGACTATCCCTCTCAGAGGTTCCTGTGCTGCAGACACACTGTGGATATGGTTTGCTCCAAACCACTCAGTAAACACAGCAAAGCCTCAAAGCCCGCAAGGTGCCCCAGCCATGCCAGCAAACAGGGCTCCACTGGTGCTCCAAGACTCATGAGCTCCAGCAGGGGCTGCAGCCCCCATGCTAACCAACACCTTCATTTGGATTTCGGAGCCAAGGAAAAAGTTTTACCTGTAATGTCCTGCAGCAAGAAACCCACCCTTGACTCATATGGTGTAGAAAGGAACCCCTGTTCAGCCTGAACCTCCTCATGTCACATGTCTCACCCACCAGCAAACAGAACACAGCAGACCAAATCCACCTACTCCAAACCGCCATCTTTTCTGCCCATTTTTGCAGCCGAAGGGTGAGCAGTGGCTCCAAAACCTACATTGCACCTATGGGTGAAAAATTGTGGCAAGTGGGAACTCATTCACAATAAACATGGTGAGGATGCACCATGCATGGGGAAAAGATCAGCAACAGAGAAGAAAAATCTCCATGAAATTAAAAAAAAAAACCCAGAAAAATATGACAAAGAAAAAAAAAAAGACAGGCTGAGAGAGATGGGGATGTTCAGCCTGGGGAAGGCTCCAGGGAGACCTTAGAGCCCCTTCCAGTGCCTGAAGGGGCTCCAAGAGAGCTGGAGAGGGACTTTGGACAAGGGCCTGGAGTGACAGGACAGTGGCTTTAAGCTGGAGGAAGGGCAGGGTTAGATGGGATATTGAGAAGAAATTCTTCCCTGCAAGAGTGGTGAGGCCCTGGCACAGGGTGCCCAGAGAAGCTGCGGCTGCTCCTGGATCTCTGGAAACATCCAAGGCCATGTTGGATGGGGCTTGGAGCAACCTGGGATAGCAGTAAGTGTCCCTGTCCATGGCAGGGGCTGGAATGAGATGGTCTTTAAGGACCCTTCCAACCCAAGCCACAGAGCCTCAGCTGGGCCCACCTTGCACTGCCCTGATGAGAAGAGGGAGCTGCTGGAATGGGGAGAGACCAGCCCTATGATTCACCTTCTGGTGACATCTGGGAGGACAGAACCTCAGGACTGCACCCCTGACCATGCCCAGCCAAATCTGCTGAGGAATAGAGCAGGGTCACAGAAAATCCCCAACTCCATACTGAATTTCATATTACTGGACAAATTATTCCTCTGGAGGGAAATAACCTTCTTGCAGAGACATTCCCAGCAAAGTCCAGCTCCAGCAGTCAGCTGAGGCATGGCTGACACCACCCCTACAGTTCTGGTGTGGAGAAGAGCAAAAAGCATGGCCATTGCCATGAAGTCCACCAGGTTTTGGCCCAAGGAAGGAGCCTGTGCATCCTTCTGTGGGCTGGGAATGAGAAGCAGTGATAAAAGCATCAGCTGTGTCCATGGGAGCTCCCAACAGCAGACCTAGAGCATCCCTGCTGCCAGCAATCATAGGACACGAGAGTATTGCCAGACGGCAGGAAGGACATCACAGCTCTACATCCACCCCAGCTGCTTTTGGCATCGGTAACTCCATGCAGCTCCTTAGAGAGGAACTTCTCTAAAGAAAAATTAAGGGGAAGGAAATGCAGCCCCAGGACATGTCGGCAGCATCTGGCTCAGGAACGGCACCAGTCACATCTGCTCCAGAGCCAAAAGGAGACACAACCCCTACCCCAACACTCCTAAATTAGAAGTCTGCAGCAAACCAGCAGTGACGCCCAACATCCCACAGACTCATCCAGCCCAGCACAACCGTGGGGCTCAGCTGGGGCCAGACTCACCAGAAGCAGCTCTGGGTGCTCCAAGTCAAGCTCGGGAATAAAAGAGGGTGGTTGGTTGTTTTGTCTTTTAAAACCAGACCTCAGGGAATTAAGGACTTCTTGCTACAAAGAAGAAAGTGAAGCTCCTGACAATCTGGTTGGGGGTATGGAGCAGCAGGATGCGTACTTGGAGCTGAGAAACTCCTCTTGGCTGGCCCAGCAGTCAGAGAGACGCTGTTGCTTATATGGTGGGAGCTACATAAGATGAGCTCCTTACTTGGCCACGACAACGGCAGCTACCTACCACCCTGCTCACTCCTTCTGCCTCATAAAGATTTTGGAAGGGACCCACATACTTCACCTCAGCCTCTGCAGACATTAAGAAGTCTATTCTCCCAGCATCCTGCCCAGGACAGACAAATGAATGCATTCCAGAAGGGATGCCCGTCCCTGGGCAGCCCAAGGGACTCACCCCAGCAGTGGTCACAAGGGAGACGAGAGCCCCAGAATCTGCCTTCCAGTACACACCAAAGGATAGAAGGATGGAAACTTTCCCCAGTTTCCCCCTAGACTTGGCCCAGGCTCCAGCCCAGCAGCAGCTGCACTCATCCAGAGGTTCTGACTCCCCAGGAATGCAGGGAGAGGAAGGCAGCAGCATCCACTGAATGGGCCCCAGGATGGAGAAGAGCAATGGACCCACCAAGAGCACAGTGGGAGAGGCGAAGGCTCCCTCTTAGGACACGGTGGCCAGATACTCACCCCTCGGCACTGCTCTGCCTCCAGCTCCTCTGACTGCCCCCATTACCGCACCCACCAGCAACCCTGACACCCTGGCCCCAGAAAACTGGCTGGGGTGTGATGTGACGTGCAGGACAGCCGTGACGTGTCCTCACAGACATGGTGCTTCCAGCACAGTTGTTTGAAGACTTACTGAATTTTTCAAGACTACTAAAGAAACTCCCCCCAAACAGATGAAGGATCCATAGATTATTCCTCTCTTGTTTCTCCACCACCACTCCTGATGTTACTTCCCTGAGCAGTGCTATCACTGTCTCTGGACAGGTACTCCTCCATTTACCAAACCTGAGCACATTCACACCACCAGGGGCAGCTTCTGGTGTCCCACACCCTTTTTTTTTAGATTAAAATGATATTTACCATTAAACTTGCCACCGGATACCCTTTGCCTGCCTCATGCTCAGCACGCCCAGCACTCCAGGCATTACTGGGGTAATGGGGCCATTACTGCAAAGTCCCTGGTTCCCATGTCTGGATTCAGGTGGAGGAATGGGAAAAGCTCTATCTGTCCATTCCACCTCTGCACCATCCTGCAAACAAGGCTGTTTTACATGGAAAATCCCATATATGTCACTATTGAGGCAGCATGAGGTGCAGTGCAGGACTGAGCACTGGGATGGAGATGATCCTGGAAAAATACCCTGTGCCCCCTGAAACAGCCAAACCTTTGCTCCTAGACTAAAGAGTATTCCCAGGAATTTGCAAGTCAACCCACTAATCATTTTCTAATCCTTAAGGAATTAAAAATGGGTCCTTTAAGAACAAGAGCATCTGTGTGGGTCTCTTTAGGGCTCCAAACAATCTTAGGAATGAGAAAAATGTCAATGCTCTTCGAGCTGCACATGGTTCAAATTAATTAAAATCCTACTCCTCGCTGCACGTGAAAAACCAAATTTCACAAATTGCTTAAACAACCTTTCAGGAAATACTGGCTTGGGATGGGCTAGAGTGGGTGGGAGGGCAGCCACCACTCCCACTCCCACCTGAAATCCAGCCTCATTCATGGAGCTGAGCAGGGCACGATGATCCAGTGGGTAACACTGCGACCTCTGGCAGAGCTGGGCCAAACCCTTCTCTTCCCTGCTCCAAGCACTCACCGAGGAATGGGACCAGGGCCTCTTGTGATGGACTTATCGTCTGGAAAAAATGATTTAGTACAGAGGAATTATACACCCTCAGCACACATTTGTTTGACTTTGGGGCAAAATGTTTCCCCAATACTTAATGAAGAGGGAATGCAGAAGAGCACCTCTGCCTGCAGGGAAAGGTGCAAAATCCAGCCAGGAATAAAGCCAGAGAGAAAAACCTGCAACGTGGCTTTAACCATCACCGGGACCTCATGTCTGAAAACACCTTGGCACATGCTGGCAAGGAGCACCTTCCCATGGGAAACCTCCTGGGGTCCCCACACCAGCTGGGTGGTTTTAGGGGAAGGGGACAGTTTTGCACAGAAGGTTAAATGAAATCTCTTTCGCTTTTCGCTCTTGTCATTCTTGCGCAAGCACCATCCCCAGCCTTGCTGCCACGTCCCAGCAGCTGCTGGGGCTATGCAGATGCCGGGGAGGTGAGGGCTCCACTGTCCCTTGCGCCCTGCCAGGCTCCAGCAGCAAAGCAACCACCTCTATCCCCCTTTCCTGCTCCCAAACAGTCTGAAGAAGATTGATATAATTTCTTGGGGCTGCATTGCCATGCAACAAGCTATTTCCATTGGAAAGAGGAAAATGGGGAAAATTCAAAGGCCGCTCTGTTTGCTCCACAGGCTGTAAATTCTTTCCAGGTCCCTTTTGTATTCTCTCTTGCCCCACAGCTGACATGGCAGGACCTACACTGAGCACTGGATAGGTGGGAATCTGATCCAGCACCAAGTCCCAGCACTGACACAAAGACCTTGTCCCACCTGCAGCCATGGCAGGATGGGAGCTGCTGCCTCGGTTTTCCTGGAAAGGTGCATGGATGCTCACATGATGCAGCACAGATGGGTCAGCTGGAGGACATATTCCAGCAAGGAGCCCCAAACCTCCTGCCAAGAGCTCTGCTCCAGCTTCCTGGCTGTCCCAGAGGCAAGGGTTTGGCACAAACCCCTCAAGGAAGCAAGAGCTCCCCAGGCAAGGCAATGCTGTCTGTTCAGCTGGCCCCTGCTGAAAGTGTCCTCACAAACAATGGACTCTTGGGACTACTTCATCCTGATCCCAAAATCCCAGCGAGGATCCTTTCTGAGCTGCAAACCAGCCTGGTGCTGGGGAATCCTGGATGTGGCACTTCCATTGGCGCCATCTTTTGCCCCCTTCATCCATCAGGTTTGAACCAGGACTGAGCAGCTGAAAGTGGGGATGGGGAGAAAGAGCTGAGGGTGCTCAGCACCAGCAAGGCACGAGTGGCACAGCCCCACAGGCTGGCGGCTGCTGAAAGCTGCCTTGTTCCTCACCCAAGCCCGGCACAGGGTTAGCTGCCACTGCACTTCTGCCTCACAGCCAGGACAGAGGTGCCTCTGTCCTCAGGATTGCCAGACTTGGATCCCACTGACATTTTTTAGGATGAAAAAGCCAGAATCAGTAAAGGTAGCAAAGCCCTGCTGAAATGAAGTAACCCTCTTAAAACCCACAGAAGGAGGAATTCACGGCCCTCAAGTAAATTATGGGGAGGTTTAACAGGAATTCAGCTGTGGAAAGTCCAGCTGAGATGTCTACAAACAGCAGAGAACCCTGACCGCTCTTCCAAATGCCCCAGGGTATAGGGGTCCCCTTTCCCATTGCTTCCTACTTTCTCCATCTCCCAGACAAGCAGCTTCTCCTCTGATCCCAGAACGGATCCCTTGCTTGGCACTGGATTGCTGCCAGCTATCATCATGTCCATGACTCCATGTTTGCCCCTTGGGATGCTCAGCCCCAGGTACTGTAAGACTGGGGGGAAAGGGGGAAGCAGGGGGCAAGGGGAGGTCAATGCGCTCCTATGCTGCCACTTCCAAATCTGCTTTGGATTTGCTAAATGTACTCTAATACAATAGCCCAAAGGCTTATCGTTGTTATTTTCAGGCAAAAGTAGCCAATTTTGCTTTCTTCTAAAATTTTCATCAATAGGTCCAAAAAAATTCAAGGAAGCCCCAAAAGCAGTTCCCTACTTCTAGGCTAGGCTATCCTAGGATTAAAAAGTGTCTCAAACGGCAATTTCAGGGGCCGTCCTGAGGAGCCTCCAGTGTCTGGCTCATGGTGCCTTCAGAAGGCTAAAAAAAGATAAAATAGGACCCGCTGACTTTATTGTGAGAAGTTACTAAAAAAACCCCAAAAACGTTAGCAAATAGGGACTCGGGTCCCGATCCCCGCGGGCACTTTTCCATAAGGTTAACACGTCGAGAGAGGGGAGGGGGTCAGGGTGGGAGAGGGAGGAAAGCTCCAACAAACCCCTTCGGCCCCTTCCCGACCTCCCGCTCCGCGAACTGCCCTCCCCGGGGAGACAAAGGGCTGGAGCGGGGCTGCGGGGCCCTGCGGGCCAGCGGCCACCCCCCGGTCCAGGAGCCCCCCTGCCCCCCTCCGCGGCCGCGGAAGCGTTTCCGCTGGCCTCGGCCGGCGCTGCGTGGCCGCTCGGCGCGGGGAGTTAAACTCAGAGTGATAAAACGGAGTGAAAACGCGGTGGAAAGCGAAGAAAACACGGCGCGACTGGAGAAAACAAAACGCGGCGGAACGAACCGCGACGGGAGAGGGATTGAATAAAATAAGCCGTAGCAAAAGCAAATAAAACATTCCGCGAGGAAATAAGCCACGGCGATGTGATCCGCCTTAGAGCGAGGCAGCCCCCCCCGCCCTGTGCACCGCCACCAGGATCCCGTCACCCTCTCCCGGGGGGAGCCCGTCCCGGGGAGTCCCCCAGCCCTCCCCACCGTGGTTTCGCTCTTCAGCCCCGCTTTTTCCCCCGATAATAAAACTCGGGAAAGTGGAGGGACGTAGAGCGCGGTCCCACCTGGGTGTGCAGCGCCGAGCACCAGCTGGAGCCCGAGGAGGCAGCAGAGGGGGCCGCGAAGGGGGGGGCATAGGGGGGAGCAGAGGGGCCGCGGTCCCGCCGAGCCGCGCCCCATCCCCGGCGCTGCCTGCTCCGCTCCGCTCCGCTCGGGCCGCTCCTGCAGCTCCTGCCGGGCCGGGGACGGGGAGGGGGACGGGGGATGGGGGGAGGGGAAGAAGGAGGAGGAGGAGGAGGAGGGACGCAAGCTGGAGAGGGAGGGAAAGAAGTGGGGGGGAAATGTTACAAAATAAAGTAAGAAAAACCGAAGCGTGTGCGCCGGACTCAGACACTGCGTCAGCGGACCGGGACCCGGCCCAGCAACGGCGAGAGAGGGGGGCCGCACCCGAGCCCGGGGGGGCTCCGCCCGCTGGAGCGCATCTCTGGGGCGGGGGGTCCGGGAGTGAAGCGGTGGAGTGGCAAAAGAGAAGCCCGCGGAAGCCCAGGGATTGCTGGCTCCCCCGCAGAGTGCCCACGCAGCCCTCTCCACACCCTAGCTGATCCCGATGCCCCGGTACGGGGCGGAGGGTGGAGGGGGGAGATGCCCGCGGTGCCGCCAGCCCTGCGTCGGGTCCCGCTGCGGGTCCTCAGCTTGGGACCCCACCTCGCCGGGGAGAACCGCAAAGGGCTGCCGTGAGCTCCCACCACACATCATTGCTCGCGCCTCTGGGTGCCCGGCAGAGTTATCTGATCCCAAGCACAGCCAGCCCAGCTGGATCCTTCCTCCGTCTGTCCGTCCGTCCATCCATCCATCCATCCATCCCTGTAGCACAGAGCTGGGCCGCTCCCAGCCCAACTGTGGATGCTGAAGTCAGACACAGGTCACTGCACTTTCCACCACAAGCCCAGTCCCTCCAGCTGTGGGACGCTGGTGCAGCTTTCCAGCTTCCGGTGCTCTGCTGAGGGCATGGGGCAAAGAGCATACAGAATATCTGATGTAGGTATATCCCATATCCAGGAGCTGAATATAAAAGGCTTTTTAAAACTTAAAAAGAACTTTTAAACTTTTGTTTTCCCACCTCCACTCCAGCAGGGCTGCCCATGGCCCCAAAAGCCACACAAAGGCATTATGCATGGAAAACAGTGGACGTTGGCATATTCCTGTCTTTTTACATCCATTTGGTGCATTTGGGTGATGCTCACGGAGCTCATTCTTGTGGGAGCATCCCTGAGGGTGTATGAGCCTCATCTCCTCGAGCTCTTCTGGGATCTGAGAAGTGCAGGGAGGGTCAGTCAGTCCTTGACACACAGACTCTGCCATAGAAATTTAAATTTAGGGGAGATCACACTTTTGATGAGGCCAAGCTGATGGCAGAGCTACCTTGAGCAGGCAGCAGGATCCGGCCCCAAGATGGCACAAACCCCTGAAGGGGGTGAGGAGCTGGTGTGAGCCAGCCAAGATTTGGCTGTTCTTAGGAAAATAAACGATTCTGGTTTTTTTCCCAGCGAGGAAGGAACGATCTGCAGTCTGGTGCCAGGATGGGCTTTGGGGATGCAAACCTTCCTTGGAGCGGGGGGAGGTGCTAATTAAGCACATCAGCATCTGAGCAGTTGGTTTTTCTAAGGCAGGGATTATTTTTTAATTGCAGAAGCACTGAGAGAAAGGCTTCGCTGGCTTCCATGGCTGCCACAGGGAACAAGCATTACAACCCAGAGGAGAAGAAGGATTCTTGCTCCTATCCTGAAACCTTGGAGACCACTGAAGGGCAATGCCACCCACTGAGACACCAGTGGCTGGACATGATGGGGCTGTGAAGTCCCATGAGTGGGACCCTCTACCCATCCTGGACAAACCTGACATCCCTTTCCAGGAAGTTCAACCTATCTAAAGGAATGGACATAGAGTCAAAAGGCTTTGGATCCTGTGGAGTGTCACCGCTTTCCTGACCTGGTTCATTCCATGTCTTGGAGGCCCCTATGCTTCATGTGATTGGCAGATAATTAGCACTTCTTAATTAATTCACTTCTTCAACATAGGCCAACAGCTCCTTACCTACTCTCCTAATCCAGTTTAGTACCAGTTGAGTTGCTACTCGACGGAGTGGATCGGCAGGAAATGTGTTTTTCCCTTGGGACATTTCCAGGCTGTCTGACCCCTCTGGCCCTAATGAGTTGCTGCCTGATGAGGACAAGGGGACATGGCCGTATGCAGGGAATAGCCAACTGTGCTGCTGGCCACACTGTCAGAAGAGCTCCTTGCACCAGGAGATGGATTGGTTGATGCCAGGATTACCCAGAACTTGGGATACTTGCTGTCAGTATCCAATTCCCACAGTTGGAGCATCTGTATCTGTCCTTTAATTGGAAAAATAAATTCTGGGTTTTGGCCAAAGCAACATCCCGTGTAGGGAGTGGTCACAGTGGAGGGGCTGCAGTTGGATGGGGTGAAAGAGCATCGGCTTCAGTGAAAGTTGACCCACAGAAGGGTTTGGAAAGTATTTCTAGAGATAGATACAAGCCACTTGCCCACCTTTGGCTGGAGGTCTGACCTGGTCAGGAGCACTTGGGAGAAACTTGGTCAGTCAGGGTGCTCAGCAGGTTGCAAAATGTGTCACCAATGTGCAGTGGTACCCAACCATAGGGGTAGGGGAGAAACCCCAGATTTAGAGCTGGGGGACTCAGTGGCAGTGAGGCATCCCATGACATACTGAGTTTGGGGCTGTCATGGGGCACATTTGGTATTTGCTGGCACCAGAGGCTTTAGAGGAAAGGATCTGGGGACCTGTGGACCATGAGAACAGCATCTGTAGCCTTCAGATTTTCTGAAGGAAGGTCTGAACACCCCATCAGCTACCTCTGATGACTGGCAGGTTCCAAGGGTCTATTTATCATATGACCAGGGAAGCAGCATGTCCTTCTCTGTTGTGCTCTTCCAAGGGTATTCCCCCCAGCCCATGGGTCTCTGTGGGACTGAGGGTTCCAGGAGAGCAAAGCCCTGCCTGTGGGCAGTGGCTGTCGAGGGGCGCTGGTGTCAGGACCTTTGCTTTGCTGGAGACCAGCAGCACCTGCCAGGCTCTGCCAAGAGCACAATGCTGCCTCAGCCTCATCCTGGCCCCAGACAGGACTGGCTGGGCCAAGATCAACACCCACCTGGCAGGCGCTGTGCACTGAGGTCACTGCCTGGGGAAGAGGCCGTCTTGGCGTCTGCTGGCTCCTTCTCCCTCGCGCCGGCAGCAGCAGCAGGGAATGGCCACGTCGCTCTCTCTGTTGGAGACAGGCAGAACAGCCAGTCCAGTTTCCTCTCCAAAGCTCCAGGCTTTGCATCGCAGGCAGTAAGGGTGATCAGTATCCCCTCTCTGGGATGTGGGGTTTGGTGGGTGACCCCATGGGTCAAGGGACTCATCCCCAAGCTTTGCATTTGCATCCTTCCCCTTGGGACAAGCCTGGGGACACCATGTGGGGGCTCAGCTCCTCCACAGCCCTAGGTATGTTGGTGGCAATCGGGGCCCCATGCTAGTGATCCCAAGGGTTTGGTTTTCTCATTAGGGTTCAACACTGTGAGAGGGGTGCTCAGTACTAGCAGCTGAGGCTCCACTGAGCAGGGGGCGTCAGGGAGGCACCTCCTGTTTGCTTCCCGTGTTCCTTCCCCAGGAGCTGAAACACAATGTTTAGGATCAGCCCCGGCTCTGCTTGACACTCAGCTGTGGGTAGAGGGATCCTGGCCAAAATCCCTTTCCCTTGCCTCCAACCCAACCATCCCCTCAGCTCTTGCAAGGAGCAGACGGAGCATTGCCGGGGTGCCTCCGTGTGCTTGGTCAGCCCCATTTTCCCCTGATCTCCTTCCCAACTTTGCTGGCTCCCAGCACAGCAAAGGGGGTCCCTTTGTGGGTGCCCCACATGGCAGCTCTGAGAGCTCTTTGCTGCTCTATCTTCTGCAGCCCTGAAAAGCCAGGCAAGTTCAAGCTGCAAGTAATTTATTAAAACCAGATGTGCTCACTTGGAGCTGCCATGAGGAATTTCAGGGCGCTCCAGCCCTGTGAGGGCCAGCGCCGACATCCTGCCCTTCCGCTGCGGGGGCGAGACAAGGCTGGGGGCTGCCCGAGAAGCACTGCCCCCTGAGCCTGTAGCCTCTCCTTCCTGCCTGGCCTCCCCTGGAGGGCTCCTGGAAGGGGGCAGAGAGGAATTTCAGCCATTTACAAGAAATTTGTCTTTTAGAAAAACACTTTCTCTGCATGACTCAAGAGCCAATTTGCAGAACCGAGCTGCAGAGTGGGGAGGAAAAGCAGCTGGAGAGTGGTGGAGGACAGCACATCCTGAACGGTATCTTCCTCCTGCCGGAAGCAGGGATGGGACCACGGAGCAGAGATCTCACCCTGTTCCCTGGCCCTTTCCAGCAAGAGCAGCATAGTCCAGTTGGCCCAAGGTGCTTCATTTCCACCTCTACCACTGCCTTATCTCATAGCCACGGACATGTCTCCTTCCACCTCCATCCCTCATCAGTTCCTTTAGCCTGGAGGAGTTTTGGCATCAATCCCAGCCAGTCTCCTGGGTTTGGGTGTGAGTGTGTGGATTTTCAGCATTAGCGGGAGCTGGGATGAGCCAATGCTGACAAAAGCAGGCTTGGTGTCCTGATCCTGATGCGGTGCTGAGCCAGGAGCAAGGCAGTTGCCAACACGGCAGCGCATGCTTGTGGCACCCACGCAGCTGGCGCCTTCGGTCAGCAGAGGACACGGCTGAGCAGACTTCTGGATTTTTTCTTTCCCTGAATGCAAAGCAGAGCCAATCACCTTAGGACTTTGCTGCTGGCTTTCCTTGGGGCTGCCCAAGTGGGGATGGGAGATCTGGCCTGAATATGAGGCTGAATCTCCCTGTCTTCACTGTGCTGCTGCTCACAGCATCCCTGCATTTTTAGCTCCATTCCTGCTTTTTTATCTCCATCCCTGTGTTCTAACTCCATTTGGACCATGGCACTGCTCTGCACCATCCCTGCAGCCCCAAGCAACAGACGATGGGAAAGCAGCTCCTGGCCAGGGCTGCCTGAGGGCTGGTGAGGCTCATCCCACACTGGCCGGGCAGATGGTGGATAGCCTCTATTTTCAGGCTTTCCTGAATCAGCTCAAAGCAGTTGAGCCTCCCTTTCACTGATGTGTTTGGGAATTAGTAGCAACAGAGTGAGTGAAACACAAGCTGCAGCTGAAGGATGGAGGGAGAAGAAAGGCTTGTAGTAACCCATCCCAGGGGGAGGTGCAGGCTGGGAGCACAGAGGAGCAGTGAAGAGCACACAGAGCTGGTGGCAGCATGCGGCTCCTCAGCAATAGCACACGCCAGCAGCTTCTCCTGGCCTTCACATCCCCATGCAGCTAAAGCGTGGAATGGGAGCGTGTCTCAGGCCCACTCCCAGAACAGACAATAGTGTCCTTGTGGCCAAGAGCCTGTTCCTGGGTGTGCCACTCTGTGTTTGTTTGGCCTTTTGCCCCCACCCAGGGTGATGGCCGGGGGTGCACCCAGATGCCCCCGAGGGCAGCGCTGGTGTCAGGGAGAAGCAGAGACCATAGGCAGAGCCATGTGCAGCCATGGAAAATCAGTGTCTCAGTGCAAGGATGCATCAGCATTTGGTAGCAAAGGTAGCTCCGGGCTGGGTGGGAGTCAGGGCTGTGCCCAATTCTGCTCCCACATACTCCAAAGTCTCCTCTTCCCCTCCATGCTGGGAGTGGGAAGGTTTAGGTTAAGGCTGCTTGTGCCAAGCTTGTGTAGTACCCAGAGAGCAACATCCTCCAGCAGCAAACCCCAGGGAGATGCTGGCAGAGGTTGCAAAACTCACGTTGAGGGTTTGCCATGTCACAAAATAAACTGAGACTGGCCCATTTAGCAGAGGGAAGCTCATTTATAGAGTGACTCCCAACCGTGAATGTGGGAGGCGAAGCATCCATTGAGGCAGCCCCTTGGTGAGTCTTGATCCTGTGGGTGTCAAGGTGTGCCCGCCCCCCCCCATCCCTGCACGTGTGGGTACCTGCCTGCCTGCTGCAGGACAACACTGCTCCTGCTCCTGCTCCTGCTACTGAAGCACCATTGCCACCTCCCCTGGACCAAATCTCCATCGCATCTTCTGAACTGGCATAGGGGGTGCTAAAAATTGATCAACTGCAGCAGCAGGGAGGGACCTGAGCTCACTTGGTGCTTGGTTTCACTTGCACTCACCTACTTTGACTTCAGGCACAGTGAAGGCCTGGTCAGGTTTGCAGAGAAACCTGGAGTCTGGTGACTGTTCACTTGAGGAAGCAGCTCTGGGGGCAGGTATGGCCCTGGCTCCTGGGGGACACCCAGCACAGTAGCCCCACACACCTGCAGAGGAGCTGGATATACCAAGGGCCCCATCACCCCCCAGTGATCAGTCCAGATACAAACAGATTCAACATCTTCAGCACCCAAGGTCCTTTTTCATTTTCTGTGGTGTATTTTTGTAAAGCTGACAAGGTCCAGCCCCAAGAAATTAGAACTGAGTTTCGTCACTGCTTTATGTGGTTATCGTGGGTGACTGAGAGGGGAGACTTGGGTGTCCATGAGCTGGGGAGTACTGAGGGGTGGTTGTGAGCCACAGGTTTTCATCAACAGGTGTTTTTTTGTGTCCTCAACATATATGGCTTCCAAAGGCAGGTGCTACTCTACAGGAAAAGAGGGATAAACCCACCTCAGATTTCTATGTTCCAGGACAAGACGAGTAATTAAGTGACTTGGTAATTTTCAGGAAAGGTAAGATTCCTCTGATGCAGAAATCTCACTGCCCTGAGCTATGCAATGCACCCTTCCTCTATCCTTCCTCATCCTGTCCTGTGTCACCTCTGTGATGCCACTGTAAGAGAGCTCATGCCAATGCCAGGAGCAGAAAAAAAAGTAAAAGCCAAGCAAATCAGTTTCTTAAAACTTATTTTAATATCCATGTCTCATCTGTTGGGTAGAGCCAAAACAGTCTGGCCTGGTTTGAGTTACAAATTTTTCATACACTTTAAGTAAATGAACAGTGTGGCAATAGGGTCTGTTACTGAAAGTGAAACCCATATTAACAAGGGAAGTGTTGCAGCCAGAATTCTACCAGGGTTCTTCCCTGCTATCAGCCCTAAAAGGCCATTGCTATCCCCTGGCCCTGGATGGGTGTCACACAGCAAGATTAAATGCTTCTGACACAAAACTAATCACACCCACAGAGATGCACACACTGGATGGCCAAGAAACAATGGGACCAGGATAGAGAAAACCCTTTTACAATTCTCCCCAATGAGGACAGATGCCAGTTTTGGCAAATGGGATGAAGCACCAATGCTGATTTCTCCTGACAGAGGCTGAATAAACATGTTGAAGCTGCTTGCTGGACAATTAACTTCTGGCTTAGAGCAGCAGGCATGGAAAAGGCTAAGAAGGGATGGCTGAGGGTTTAAAGATGCAGTATTTCTGTTCTTTGTTTAAAACACTAGTTTAGACACCACCTTAATACAGCTGCAAGGGAGTAAATCCAATCAAAAGCCCAAGAGTCACTACAAAAATACTAAGAAAAATCAAAGCACCAGAGTTCTCCACTTCCCTGGCCTGTTGCTTAATTCCAACAGACTGCTCCATTTCTCAGTTAACTACAAATTCCTGATCACATTTAAGCAATTTTTGCAGATGATAGCTTACAATGAGGCAGACAAGTGGCAGTTCTGAGTGCATGATGAATAGCACTTGCCAGGGGATATCACTGGGGTACGGAGCCACCCAAAGCGCCCACATGCCGCCACAGCTGTGGGCACAATCCTGGAGTTATCCCACAAAGGATCCCCCCAGCCCACAGTGGTCCGGCAGTTGGCTTGGGAAGTGCACACAGGGTTGGTTTGGTTTTTAATGACCACCCTGAACTGCAGTAGTGTAGCACTTGTCTTCTGCCCAGGACAAACCCTGCTCCTCAACACTGCATCTTTAAATGTTTCTGGCTAAAAACTCCTGCCACATGTTAGGAGCACTCCAACCTAGCTGCCACATGTTCAAGTGCTGTGCTTTTTGTGTTTTCAGTTTTCCTTCAATGGGGGGTGGGGTGGAAGGGAGCAGAGTGGGAGGCTCCCATTTCACAGCAGGCAGATCCAGCTGAAGGTACAAGACCCCTCCAAGCAGATTACAGGAGGGAGACAACGATTAGGGTGTTTGCTCCTTTTAAGAACATTATCTCGTTCTTTCCCATCTGAAATTGGATGCAGTGACAGCAGTAAGTTTTACAAGTCAGCAAGTTTGAAAAGTGTTAAGGGAGTGAGGAAGCTTTGCTGTCAAGTCACCCAACAGAGAGGAGCAGACAAGCCTTCAGCTTTGGAATGCTCTAACATGAACCAGATACAAGAGAGCTGCATGGGCACAGACCACACCTGTGACACCTGCGCTGTGCTCTGATCCCCGCCTGCTCTCTGCCTGCCAGCCAAGATCAGGCTCATGAGCGTGGAGAGCTTGGCATGAGCATGTCAGGCTGAGTCTGCAAAAACAGCACTTCAACACATTAAAAAGGTGCAACCATTGAGAGAGCGATGAAGCAGCAGCTGAGACCTTGTGCCAGCCTGGGAAATGACCCACTCCGATCATAGAAGGATGCAGGCCTGCTCTCCCAGGGCTTCACCACCCTCCTGAGAAGGTGAATCATTCCTAAGAGGCCACCCCAAAGGAGAAGAAAGCTGCACCAGCTGAAGAACGGACACTGCCACAAACCTGCTAATATGGGTTTCACTTTGAGACCAGAAAACTGTCTTCTTCCAAAAATTATTATTTTTAAAAAATTGAAATTAATTAGGGGTAAAACACTAACTCTAGTGCCATGAACAGGCAGGATCAACTTTTTTCCCCTCCAAAGGGCAAAGAGTCATATACCATCCCCAGCTGAACCTTGGTGCTTCGAGCTTTTCAGGAGATGTTACCTAAACTTTATTAAAAGAAAAAGAACAATGTTTAAATATCAACACTGGACTAGCCCAGTCTTTTTTCCAAAGTCCACATTCTTCATATGAAGCACACACGGCGTCCTGGATTCCCCAAGGCTGCATGTTCAGAAGTTCACAGTACATGGAACCATGTCTTTTTGTATTTTTTTCTTGAATTTCCCCTCCTTGCTCAGAGCAGCCACCCTTTTGTGGTCACTGACTGGATAAACCTCAAGCCATCTCCTATCCACGTGGCTTGGCCTAGATGCTGCAGGTTTTCTTGATGAAAGTTGATGTTGTCATGCTCTATGGATGGAAAAAAGCAAGAGAAAAAAAGCACCTGGTACAGGTTTCTTGAGACCCTTGTGGATTCCTCTATTCCAAAGGTGTTTCTGAAAGTCTTTTGCCGGTTTCTCAAGCAATTTTTGGCCTATTACTCTGACTCAGTTTGAAGAGCTGTTATTGGATGATCCAGAGGTTGATGCAATTGCAGCTCCAGCTGGGCTGCTTGTGGATACAGATTTGCGGATGTGAGGCAGCAAGTAGGGGTCACAGGCCAGCTGCTGGACATCTATCCGGTCCTCCTTTCGATAGGCCAGACACCGCCTGATGAATGCCTGCAGCGCCCCAAAGCAAAAGCAATAATTAGTTTTTTATGACAGAAAGAAAAAGGTTTTGACTCTTTGGGAGTGGGGCCAATGTGACAACCCCAGTGCCAAAATTCCCTCCCCAGAGACAGCCCAGCACTTCTTGTACCAAGAGAAGCATGGACAGAGGCACACGGTTTTCAACCCTCAGCCTGACAACTGCAGTAATCATGGAATCACAGAATGGCACGGGTTGGAAGGACCTTAAAGCTCATGTCGTTCCAACCTCCGTGCCATGAGCAGGGATACTTTTCACTAGACCAGGCTGCTCAGAGCTCCATCCAGCCTGGCCTTGAACACCTCCAAGGATGAGACGTGCAAAGCCACTGATCACTGTGTGATAGGTGAGCATTAAACACAGGATTCCTGCTGGTTTTATGGGAATCAGGAGGCTGGAACTGCCTGTGCTGACTTGACCCACAAGCAGATTTACCTTTGCTTCTGGTGTGACTACTGGCTTTGGAGGGAACTGCACCTCGGTAGCTTTCAGGATTGTGTTCTCCTGCAAAATATCCTGTTGTGACTGGTTGTGACCGAAGGGCTACCAAAACAAAGAAAGAAGTCATTAAAGGTTGGTGACGGGCATAAAAAAGTCGTAGCACTACTGTTGATCATCACCTGACATCAGGATTCTTCCAGGCAAGCAGCCCACAACTGCTGGGAAGGTGCTGTGGATACCAGAGGACCACGACACATTGCTCCCATACTTAACTGAACAAAAGGGATCAAGCTGGAACATGTCTGGCTTGGCCAGGAGGGATCTCCACCTGCTTCCAGACCTTGTGGGTCTGTTACAGCATTTGGTATCCATCTGAGCTGGCAGAGATTCACTCAGTCGTCTCTGCTAGGCTGGTTCCATGTGTCTGACTGACAGCACTGAGAGCACAC
This sequence comes from Lichenostomus cassidix, assembly GCF_008360975.1. NCBI lineage: Eukaryota > Metazoa > Chordata > Aves > Passeriformes > Meliphagidae > Lichenostomus > Lichenostomus cassidix. The sequence continues at coordinate 87,840 of NC_139507.1, forward strand.
GCGTGTTGGCCCCAGCTTTCACAACACTTGGCTACCAGGGACTACCGAAAACAAGAGCCCATGGAATCCTTTCCCTTCTCCATCCTACCTCTCTCCTGTTGTCATTAAAGAAACTACCTTTTCTCATGACAAATCATCTTTTCCTGATCCACGCTCTTCCCTTCCAAAAGCCATCCTAAAAACTTCTAAAGTGAGTCTTTGTACCTACTTTCCCCCCCCATCCCTCAACATTTGCAGCCATCACAACCAGCAAAGACTCAAGGCATTGGAAGTGTTACAGACAAGACCAGATCAAAAACTTCAGACCCTGAATGAGACACCTGTCCTGCCCAAAATGGCCTCAGTGGGAACATGCCCAGTGGAAAGAGATGCACAATGTCTTCTCTGAAGGAAATGCCAAAGGTAGAGCAAAACACAATATAGTCTACGCTCCCCACTTCCATTAGCATGGACTCTTGCCCTGGAACTGAAGGCAAGGAGACAAGGGAGCACATCCTAAGTCTGTGAAGAATGAAGCAGAAGCCTGGGCTGCCTCCCAAGAGGTTTGGGAAACACCACTAAGGAAAGGAATTAAACACCTTCTTACCTTTCTGCCATAGAGACACTGATAGAAGATGACTCCCACTGACCAGACATCAACTTTATTTGAAATCTTTGGAGGTTCTTTCCCAACCACAAAACATTCTGGTGGCAAATACCTGATTAGAAGGAAGTGATAAGAAGTTAGGAGCACCAGCTTCAAGTATTTTCCGTGATTTCCTTCAGAAGAGAAGGAACAAGATTCTATGATCAGATACTGGCGTGGGATGTGAAGGTCCCATTTCATTCCTGTGCATCTCTGGGTGAAGATCACCAGTGCCTACCCCTTCTGGGAACAGTGATCCCAAGGACTCTCCAGACACTCGTGTTCTGAGCTAGTCAGCACAGTCAGTTTCTTTTCCCCAGAGCATGTAAAACAAGCCTATTCTCTTTTATCTTCAGAACTGGTGTTTGTTATTGAAAGGGCTTGGCCAACAATTCCACAATGAAAGCACACAGCCAAAATACCTATTTCTAGAAATACAACCCCAGATGACATGTCCCAGTTAAAGACACTCAGCTTCACTCAGGGCACAAATAGTTTCATTTTTAGGAACAGAACAAAGCTGTACAACACAGAATGTTCCAACAAATATTCTGTGCAGCCACTGCTCATGGTGACTGAGCATGAGCTTGCACCCAAGTCTGCAGCTTGGCTGACATCTAAGAGTTACACTCAGAGGCACTCACCAAGGGTCTGCTCTCAGCCACGGGTGATGCAGTGACACTTGGACACAGAAGATAAGAGGATTGCTGAAAGCATGACACTCACGTGAAGCTCTGGCTATAGACAACATTGTGAGATTTACACCTTTTTCGAGAGCTAACTACAGATTTTAACCTTCTCATTTCAGAGGAATACTCTTTTGATCTCCCTGATGGACCTCTATTTTCAAATAGGTACAGTATTACCCTTATTCTTGTTTAAGATGTGAGACAGAGCCACTCTAGTCTGTGAAAGAGCAGCCAAGCCCCACTCTGGAGCTTGCTATCTCAGCAGCATATACAGCTTTTCACAAGCCCTTTGGATATGAGCTGGTTTTCAAATGCTAACCTACTGAATGGTGAAAAGCTGCCAGCCTCAAAAGGAGCTGTGTGACAATAAGAGCAGTTTCCAGGGTCTCAAACCTCCAGTGTGTCAAGCTGTCACAGCCAATGGCAGCACACACAGAGCTGACACAGAGCCAAAGCTGTTAATAAACTGTTCTTGCTCTTAACTTGCAAGTGCCCCAGGCATCGCTTACCAGTAAGTACCAGCCCCCTGTGATGTCAGCTCCATGCCATCAACTGAGTTGTAGCTGTCATCGTCCATGATTTTGGAAAGTCCAAAATCTGTGATTTTTATCTCTCCACACGCAGTACCATTGACTAGAAGAATGTTACCTAGACAGAGGAAAGAAACAGCCCTTAGGATACACCTTTAGCAAGAATAAAATTGCATTGAGCTCTGCACTGCATGAGGACAAGGGACCTACAGTGAGCTGCAGCAGATGTTTTAACTCTCAAAACCCTGAACTTCAGAGACAATTCGGGGACCAGCAAGTGCCAGAGCTGATCTGCGCATCTTGAATGACCCAGTGACCTCATAACACTTGGAGCCTCCAGATCCTGAGCCCTGTGAGCCAACTAAGCTTCAAGCCCAGGCTGTTTTGACCTCTCCCAAAGGTCCCATTGTAAAGGCAGGTCAGAAAGGAGGATTAAGGAGAGAAGTACACATACAGAGTTATGATTCTGCTCAGAAGTTCTGACTTGCCCTGTCCTCTCAACATGCCAGAAACTGTCTCCTTCCTGGCAGTGCTCTCCAGTGACGTTCTAAGCTCAAAAAGAACAATTATTGCTTAGGCAAGAGTCTCTCATAAACCCATCAAAAAGTCAGATCATCACTGTTTTTCTCCAAGCCTACAATGAAGCAGCAGAACCGTATGTGACGGCAGTGGATGAATCGCAGCTCTAGGCAGCTGCAGGCAGAGCTCAGACAACTTGGTAACAGCCAGGGAGGAAATGCACCACTACAACCAGTGCAACAGCACCATCTCCCGTACACATGCCTCACGCTGATGCAACAAACCACATCACAAATCAGTTACACAGTGCTGATGAGGTGCCACTAGTACAGCGAGACAAGCCAGAGATAACTGCCCAAAGAGATGGATGAATTTACTGGACTAGGAAAAAAGCTATGTAGCGAATATGCATCACCCCAGAACAGAGCATTTCTGTTTTCACCCTTGTGGCTCTGCCCCAATGGTAGAAGGAACATCTACAACATCATTTGGGGAGGATCCTCTCCATGGCAGATGTAATTGAATCAACTCAAAGGCAGACCTGAGCAGTCTCACTGTGTCCTCAGCTTTGGGAGCTGACACACAATATGAAAACGTGAACATTTCAAAATTAGCTTCTGCCATCAAATTTTCAGCTAGATGATTACAGAAAGAATAAGCCAGAAGAATGGGAACATGAGACACAGCAGTAATTGTGGGAACCTTTATGAAGCAATAACAGAAGCTCTCAACAGCAGAATACAAGCACGACATCAAGAAAACAAACACAGACACTTGGTGGTTCAAGGGCTCATTCTGAACAAGGAGGCTCCTTTTTCTGGAATGTTACACTTCCTTGTTTTATGTTGCAATTCTAGGAGACAACACCTCTGTCCATGGCACGTTCTATGCATTTTGTTTTTTGTCTTGTTGCAAGTTATCTTTCCCAGATAGCTCTGTCTTCTTTTTGCTGTCTGACCAAAGGAAACTTCCCTGCATTAACTGTAACCCATTACATTTCCTTAGTATCCTTAAGCATGTTAGCAAAGCATACCTGGTTTAAGGTCATAGTGTATGATAGGAGGTTTGATTTCATTTAAGTATTTTAAAGCATTAACAATCTGCATGATAATGGATCGTGCCTCTTTCTCCGACATTAGCTTGTGCTGCTTCAGGTAGAAATCCAGATCATTTCCCTCACAGTATTCTAACACTGTACAAAACCTGAAAGGAAAACAGGAGTTGTTGCAATTACGGCACCTGACAGAAACCAGAACACTTTGTTACTGCTTGTCTGCCTACCTATTTGGCCAATATATTAAATTAAGAGTCCCCCAGCCTATTAATCCCTTTCTAAAAATAAGCTATCAAGAACACAGGCCTCAACAGTACAAAGGTCAGAGATCCCCCATGACAGACCCAGAGGCTGAAAGCTGTATCAGCGGTGGCATTTGTCCAGGGCCAAGAGCAGGGCTTACCGGTAAAGCACCACATCTGATAGAATACAACACACTGGTTTGTGAACTGGAGTCTCTAGAAAACCAGCATATGCTGGAAGTACACCTTGGTTATCTCTGCAGTAAAGTCTAACATTGGTATGGACACTTTCTGGACTCTCTCAGAAAGTTTTAAATACTTTGCCTGTAGTGAATAGGTCGAACCATGGGAAAGGACATAGCAACACAACTTACGAGTCAGTATCCAGTGAGAAGTAGTCATATAGTTTAACTATTCGAGGGTGATCCAGCTCTTTGTGAATTCTATACTCTCTACACGCATGTCTGAAAAAAGCAAAGTCTGAGCATTAGTCATACAAGTGACTTAATTCGAATTTCTCCAGATAGTGAATCCAGATATACCACATAGCATCCAGCTTCAATCAAACCCATGCATGCTCCTCAGACAGCTTCAGAGAAAGCAAGTGAAGGAGGAACTGCACAGAACAGCTCTTGGGAATCACAGAACCCGAGGGCTGCTCCAACCCTGGCAATGCTACAAAATAACTCATCTTGATTAATGGGCCTGCTTGCCAAAATATAAAACCTCATAAATCCTTAAGGGATCCAAGATAACTGAATACAAAAATCAGCAAGTTCTAGAAGAATTCTATGCTGCTCAACAGCCTAATTTCCAGGCTTTAAATTCAGCTTAGTTTTTCCCAGTGACTTGTTAGGGAATTAAGAACACAGCTTTAACTTAGAAGTCCTATGGAGAAGGCTTGGCTGTCACTCTGCAGAGTTATCTAACCCATGGCATTAGGGAGCAAGAGTTACCAACAGCAGAAGGCCTCCAGTAAATAATTTCTTCCTAATATTTAATTTAACCCTGCTCTCTTGTCAGGCTGAAGCCATTCCCCCCTTGTTCTGTCACTCCAGGCCCTTGTAAATAGTCTCTTTCCATCTTTCTTACAGGCTCCCTTCAGGTACTGGAAAGCCACAATTAAGATCACTTATTCTAGGAAACAAAAGGAAGGGGGAGGCTTCCAGGGAGCACAACACAGGTGTGTACCTGTAAGATGGGCAGGAAAGACCATTTCCCAAAAACCAGCTTGAACATTTCAGAGAGAAGAAACCACTTTAGCACTTTCCTCACAGAGCACCAGTGCTTTAAAACATGGAGCCGAAGGGCTTATGAAAAACTCTCTGTGTGTAGGCACACATTTAAAACATTTCTAATCTGGCAAGAACTTTTGCAAGTAGCTACTGGGACAGAAAGCGGCTTTTGAAATGTGACAAACACAGGAAAAAACTGGCAGTCTGTTCACAGGCACTGGATAACGAAATGCAGGAGGAATTGGGAAACATGGCAGGCTGCTTTACAAACTCACTTACTTGTGATAGTTTTCTTTCTTCTCATCCCTCCAGTTTTTATTTAACTGGTGTATTTTCACAGCTACATATCTCTGTTCTGTTAAATCAAATGCCTGCAGAGAGAAGAGCTGAAAATCAGTGGGAATCATAGCCTCAAGTTAACACTGCAAAAGCAGACAAAGTCTTAACAAACCAATGTCCCCACCCAGGAAGGAAATCAGCATTACAACATAGTGAGGGAAAAGCAAACCCACATTTTGATGTAATAAGTTTCACGAATAAATTCAAGCAACTCTGAAAACAATTGAATATTCTGTGCTTTGATCTGACCTTCCCTACAGATTCTAACTCATGCTGCATTTATTCTGACATTTTACTACAAGAGCAACAAAGGGACCAGGAAACCCAAATTACCAAAGTATAGACAGATTTTATAGTGGGAAAGATCCTGCCCTTATTCCCCGAAGTCCACAATGCATTTTCTACACTTGGGTTAATAAAAAACAATGACCAAAACATGAAGATTTTTCAATGCTTTCACACTGGTAGCTCAGCTCTCCAACTTGGAGCATGATGTTTCGGCACAGTTAGAAGCTGGATAATTCAACAGCAGAGCTTTATCTTTCCCTCTGGTTTTTTATTACTTAAACAGTCCTTAAAGAATGGACCTCTGAAATTGCGCTCAAGGAGCAATGCAGAAATCTTCTACCTTGCCTGAGAGCAGCAACACATAAAATACTGAGGTCAACAAGCAGGCACAGTATGTGTTCATCTCAAAAGTTGTCTATTTAATTCCTAATGTGTAATAGATTGGCCAAGACCCCAGAGAAGAAGGGCTAAGCATTTCTTTGCTTTAATAAAAGTTACAACTCTTAAGAGCAGGCAAGTAGGACATATTCATACCCTCTTGCTTTCATCTGTGGAGCCAAAACTTTCTGCTTAGTCTGCAAAGCAGCTCAAAGTACGTACACATAGCTCACACTCTTTCCCCCTGCCCCATCTGAGCTCTAGTCCCCTTAGTTTAGGGTACCTATTGTTGCACTGCATCAAAATAATATATCACCATGAAGTTTCCAATATTTGCACTGACATAATTATTTCCATTTTAGCCAAATTCAACATGAATTCAAAATTCCTGAGTACAGATGGGGAATATTGAGAACTGGAATGACTCTAAGTATAATAGTCAAACAGCAGGCACCAAAGTATCCCAAGTCTTGGCTGTCAAGAGTGCTGACAGACTAGGAATCCTCAGTTCTAAGGAAGTCCCAAAACTACACGCACACTGCCCCCAGTCTGCTACTTCAGAGGGTAAAATGAAGGCACAAGAAACAAAGCCTTATACCACCAAGAGGTACAGGCTTTGCTTTCATTATTGGAGCTATTTTCTCTTATTTACAGAGATGTTCAGACTTGCTGTGCCATGTCAGTAAGGCTTAGCCACTGTAGATATTTGTGCGTAGTATTTGAAGAAACAAGTGGTTTGCTTCCCTGTCCTAACAAAAATGGAAGAGTTGGTACAACCTTTTTTGACACATATTTGAAGGAAATTTGACCTCTGAGGACAAGGCCAGCACCTGAAAATCTCAACTCTGGTATCTAATGCAAGCCAGATTCACCAGGAGCTTTGCCTTCCCTTCTTCCCTCCATAACCAGACACAGCATTGAGAAAACAAGTGTAAAAATTCTGCTTCCTGCAGATTCAGATTACACCAGATTGCCACTTCAAAGTTACCTTATATACTTCACTGAAGCCACCTCTACCCAGAAGATGTAGCAACAAATATCTATCATTTAGCGTCGGATGATCTTTAAATCTGGTGAGAAAGGCAGTTTAAGAAGACAGAAATAATAAAATCCTCTGCAGAGTAAATTACAGCTACTGCACAGCTATGAAACATTTTCACTTTCAGATAGAGAAATATTATAATCATGTTAATGATGGACAGATTTGATGCTATTTGATCACTCTGCACCAATGAATGACTATTTAGCAGTACCTTGAAGCACTTGAAAGCCTCTGTCTTACATGAACTTCAAGCTGTAACTGTGCCACCCCACAATCAAGTGACTATTGAGTTATAACATCAATTTTAAAAAGATTGTTTCCCATTGTGAACAAATAAAAATTTACTTTAAGTTCTTATCCCTGAATCACATGTGCTTACTGTGAATTATCTTCATTGTGTATCCTTTTCAATTCCCTGATGTGCAGATTTCTAACCCTCTCTAGCCGCTCCAGCTCTGCCTGGATCTCTGCTTCTTCCTGCACAATGAAAAACAAAAGGAAACCACAACACTCTGTAAGGTACTGCAGGTAGTGTTTTCATCTGATTTATAAAAACACAAATTCAATTCCACTTCTGAAGAGGTTATTGGCATAAAACTTGTCTGGGAGATCAGAGAGATGGTCCGAGTGAATTCAGAGTCAGGTGGCAAGTAACAGGAATGAAAACTGACTGGGCAATTCTGTTCACACCTGCACAGACAGGAGGAGACATATCTTTACACCTCCTTGTTTCTAGTATTTTCTCTAATTAAGAAGCCTTGTTGCTATTGTCTTGTTCCTTCCCCGATTAAGTTCTATGCAGCTGTTTTTGAAGGAATTTTGGTTCCGGTGGGACAAGAAAAAGAAGACAGCCCTCAGCAGTAAGAACAAGGATGTCATGATGCCAAGTGGGATGGGGAGGCATCTGGACAGTATGAGAAGTGTGAGAGAACAACATTATGTTCTTCTAGTGGTAACTGCTCAAGCAGGTCAGTGATCTTCAGTGCCATGTGGAAGTTCTGACCTAGTGTTTGTCCAGCTGGAAGTTCTGGTGCCCTCAAAAATGACATGAAAATTCACATCACTGTGGCCAGGACTGCCAACCTCAATTCGTATGCTCTCCCTGAGCAGTATGATTTGTGTATGTGACTCAAGGGACACCATTATCCATTTGTCTTGTGACTCTGCTCCTTCCCTTTCCAATTGGTTCTATTTTTAGACATAAAGAATGAGCCAGTTTCCAAAAGTGGAGAAGGATAAGCACAGCTTCAGACAATGCCACAATCCCAACACATTACTTCATCTTCCATTAAGGTCCATTTCCAAACGGATTCCTCCATTCCAGGGTGGCAATGCTACATGCCAGCACAGATGGACCTGCAGTTAATTCCCTGAAGCAATGTGGGAGCTGTAGAGCTAGCGTGCCTGCAGCGTTCCCCTGCTCATATCACTTCTCTTTCACAGGTCAATAAAGCATAATGGGTAGACTGCCAGCAGATTCCGGGTGTGCAGTAACTTTCTCTTCCACTGAAAATAACAAGGGAGTACGGAGCCTTGCATTCAGCCTGCGTGTCAAGGTTATGGGAAAAAACCTAAATGCAGAGTTTGAGCAGCACCTGAGAAAAGAAGGGGCAATCCAGCAAGACATTTGCTTCCTCTTTGGTTCATTCGCGAAAGGAAACGCCTTAGACTTAGCAGAGATCACACCTAACCAGGAAATGGCAGAAGACATCTATATTTTTTCTCAGTATTCCACCTGTTGAAGTGTCGCAGAAAATTTATTTATAGGTCACTGCAATCATTTTCAAGGTAACCAACAGCCTACCTCAATATAACCTCACTTGCAGGTACAGTTCCTACTGAAGCCAAGGCATTTGAGAACAAACGTGCACTGCAGCTGCCTCAATGAAACTGGTTTGCAACAGCCCAAGAGATTTTATTGGACTGATACTGTTGGTTACTCCATATTGCAAAGAACTGGAAAAGTCAATGACTGTTGCATTTTTTGGCTGTGTTCTGATAATTTTCTTCCCTTGGTCCATTCCTTCCTGTTTCCCTGTGTTATACATACTTAGAGTCCAGCACCAGCCAGGTCACAGTGACAGAAGATGTATCAAAGAGTGGAACTCTGCACGAAATCCTAACTTTAAGAACATAGAAATCTATTTATTGAAGCAAAGAACATCCTTCATGAATACCACTGCCCTGAAAAAATTATTACAAAATCCTGGCTATTCCTTTCAAGCACAAAACCTTCTTGATTATCAATTGATTTCTTCTAGAGGAAATGCTCTTGTTCACAGAATACTGCACAAAAAAACCTTTGCTGCAGCTAGTTCTTACCTTTTTAAGATGACCTAGTCGGAGTTTGAAGATTTCCTCCTGTTCATGGTATTCTGCTAATGTTAACCTGCACAAAAAAAGAAAGACTGAACACATTAGGTTTCAAGACATGATAAAGTGAACAATCTGCAGAATGCACATTGCCAGTGAAAGTAACAACTCCGCAGAGTAAATCAACAGCCAGCACAGAATTTTTTACATAAACTCTGCAAACTGTATTTTTTAATAATCAGTCTAAATGAGAACAAAACCTTAAACCTCAACAACATACATTAATTTCAAATCCAAGTCCCTAATAACACCTATCTAGGCCACTGACTGACTTTTAACTAAACAGCTAAATCATAATCTAAACACAGAAAAGTGAAGCACAAATATTCCCCACCTTATTTTCCATGTAAAGTTTGCTTTACTGACTCATTTTCAAATTTATATTTGTAATAAAAGCTGGATAATAAAACCCAGCTATTCACTCTGGGACTAGAAGCACACCGGGCCACACAACCACTGCAAACAGAGCGATGACCGGGGATTCAGAAGTTTTTCTTGTTTCAGATCCTGCCAAGTGGCTTCCAGGGAAACCTTGGGAAATTTACTTTATCACATTTTTGACCTCCCATGTAGTTAAGAGAAGAAGCAATGGGATAAGGGGAATAATCCCTATTTTATTGATAGTAAATGATGTGCAAAGTTTCTGCTCTAGATGGTTGGTCAAAAGGTTTCATAATGTTTTCGATATCTTTTCCATGCCAAGTGTGCCATGTAGAGGCAAAGCACAGCCTTACACTGAAACACTGACAGAGCTCATCACTTGTAAAATGCAATGACATGCTGAGATCTTTAGGATTAGAAAAATGAATCACTATATTAATTATCTCATTACTACCAACAAGGGGTTTGGTAAAAGCATCACATGTGAACATAAAGTTACGAAGCCCTTATCAACTGCTTCTGTTTGCTCTGTAAACAAGATCTGCATGTGACAGCACACAAGTATCTGTTTTTGAACCTAAATTGAGTTCAAAGCATATTCCAGGAGGATTCCTGCAGCAGCAGTTATGCTCTATACAGTATTTCACACAAGGCTAGCGCAGGAGGCCTCCAGAGTATCAATACCTCAACTTCCTTCACGAGAGGACTGAGTCCTACATCTGTGCAGGGCAACCTTAAATCAGTAAATTGAGAGGAGAGAGCATTCAGTTCATCAAGTGCTCATCTTGAAATGCCCCAGCTTCCCTCTGTTGATAGTGCAGAGAGTCCATATACTTGAAACAAGGGCAAAAAGAGTTGTTACCTGATAAATTTAATGGAAAACTCATAAGCCCATTTCCGTAAGAAAGAATCTTGAGCAGAAGAAACTGTTTATTATGAATCAAGGATACATATAAAACAAAATCAGTATCAAAAATGGTCACATGTTGCCTCATTTCATATAAAACTGCTGAGGGCCCTGAGTCAGACCTGATGATCCTTGGGACTCCCCTCCAACTCAGGATATTCTGTGATTCTATGATTCTAATTCACACAGACAGCCTGAATTCTAATTAGATTCAGATAATCTGAAAGATTGTCCCAAGAGTTTAGGTCTTTGCGGTTCTGTGACTCTTTGGTTGCTGTTGCTGTGTAAGGAATAAAGAGACAATTGAATAAACCAGCAACGAGGTTTGCACACATTCTCGTGCACACAAATAACAAACACTGTCAGTCTGCTCATTAGGGCAAAGATGTAATGAGCACCACCAAGCTAACGCTGCCCAAAACAGCTGCCTGTTACAGCAACCATCACAAAAATCAAGGGGGCTCTGAGACAAACACCTGTTACACAGAAACATGTTAGAAACACTCTACCTACCTCTAGTGCAGCTGAAGGCTGCCCAAGCTGCCCTAATGAATCTCAATCAGCCCCAGCAGAATTATTTTCCTGAATGAAAATCCTTTTCTCATTCACAGGCTAGAAACTCATTTTGGGAGAGCTTGTGTTTAAATTTGGATCACGGGACCTTCCTCTCCTTTTTAAGGCACAGCAACAACCATGAACCAAAGACAAATGAAAAATCAAAAAGGAATTTGGCTCTCTGCTTCTTATTCAACTTTTAGAAACATTTATACTTAAATTGCCTAAAAGTCAGCCTCTCTAAGAATTGCACAACAAAAAGCCTCCCTCCAGAAATCAGAAAATTTTGTTCCTAATACACAAGGGTACAACAAATGCACTTAACTGGATAATCAATGATTAAGTGAGTAGTCTGTCAGTCCAGTTGCTACAGATGACTTGCAAAAACCTCAGTGTTTTCACATAAGCTACAACAGTCCACATGAACCATATCCATACCCTGGCAAGCAGTTTTTATCAAGCACACAACAATAAGCTTTTCTAAACCACGAAGATATCACCCTAAAATATATCAGTGAAAAATGATAAACCAGCAAGAAACAGAGAAAAAGACCTTGGAACTTAAAAGGCTTCCTAGCAGAGTGTGGTAAAGTTGGATTATGCCAAGGCAGGCTCACAGCACAACACAAGCAGAAGCATCACAGACATGACCAGGATTCCAGGGCACATGAGGACCTGTGCTGCCATGTCTCCAGAATACGCCACACTACAGCTGCACCAGACTGCTGGTGAAAAAGAATCCCACAAAAATGGGGAAAGCTCATCCTGCCCTTTGGAAGTGAAAGGTTACCACAATAAATAGCAACACTGTAGCATCCATGTACAGACATTCCATTTGCTTCTCCCAGCTCACACCTGGCAATATAAAAAGACAGCTTTAAAGTTTTATGTAGTTCTTTTCAGGCTCCCTTCGCCATAACAAGGGGGAAACATCTCCAATCAAGTTACTTATCTGCAGGAAGCACCTAGTGCTCTCCCACACAACCCACCTGATCTGCAGGTACCTGTACCCCATTTGGGAGCACAGCCCTGGAGCTGAGGGCACCCTGAATATCAGGATTCAGCCATGTGCCATGTCTGCTGAGACTGCGAAGGCAGTGGGAGCTTTTGCTTCACATGCCGTTTTAAAGATCCAGCCCAAGAATTCAAAGGGCTTCTGGAACTTGGAGGTCAAGTCAAGCCCAGGAGATTTAATAGTGAAAAATGAAAAGTGTCAATGAGAGTTATAGTATTAGCCTACAGCAATAAAATGAAGTCTGTAAAGGGAACTGAGAGAAGGTAGGGCTAAGTGTCCGACTACATGTATTTCCAACTCACAAAAACTTCTGAAAAACTAATGTTTTAAACTTCTTCCGAGACCCAGCTTTACTCTCTAAGAATATCAAGTCTCTTAGAGCATCAGTAACTTCAAAAGAGGCAGGAGAAAAAAACAAATCTGGAAAAGAATAGCACTTCCACCATTTCCCTGGGTCATGTATGTGTGAAGAACTGTTTTGGAGAACAGGCTAATGCTCAATGCACTGTCTCTTTAGAGAGCATCTTATTTCTTCATAACCCCAAATGAATTGTTTGAAAACTCTTAACTCAGAATTTTCCACAGAAAATACACAGAAATCAAGGCTTCTAAATGTGTATAATTTTTTTCCTAAAAAAAGCACCCTGATACTGATATCATTCTGAACTTGCAACACTAAAGTCAGACCCCACTTTTCAAACCTGACAAAACAGGACTACTGAAAAAATTACTGCACTCATAAAAAAATAAAGTTAAGCTCATACAAAGTCTGGACTCAGCAATGATGCTTGTTTTACTTCAATGAAAACTATTTAGAACTGCAGCCAGGTGTTGTTGAATGCCAGGCTAATTCCACAACATTCATTTGTGCATGGAGTGAAGCCTGGAGGCAAGGGCAAGACCCTGTTTCCCAGGAGGTATTTCATGCTCTAATCAAAGTACGTGGCTTTGCCACACACCAAGAAGGCCATGGAACCTACGTTTCATTTTCTGCTCCGTTGGTCTTGCTCTTGCGCTGCTTCTGCTCAGTGCTTGCTGGAGGGGTCTGGCCCATCGCCGGTGGCTTACGCTTCGCTAACATTTTTCGTTGTCTTTCTATTTCTTCCCGCTGGGAATTTATCCTTTCCTGTTGCCTGAAAAGCAGAGGGGAGAAAAAACACGATGCAGATAACTAAGGGTGTGCACTTGGCTGTCTTCAGCATCTGTTCAACCCGACTGGATCCATGAATTTCGGATCAGTTGTAAGATTTGTAACAAAATATTTTTGTACAGAAAAGGGGGATGTGCCAAAAATGATGAGTCCAATTTTTAAAGGTATTTTTACATAAAAGAGGATTCCTTTCCTGGCTCAGAGAAACGTTTCAGTAAGTGAAAGGTTTAATTCATGCAGAGGACATCCAAAGGAGTTGCTAACCCCACAGAAACCCAGGATCCATGGCAAGTCACTAACTTTCCACGTACTTTTTCCTAGAAGCCTCTGCTCTAAATCTCAGATTTTCCTGTTAAAACTATTCCTGAAGTCTGGCACTGTCTGAGAAAGTATCCTTACACTTCAAAAGTACAGTTAAGCTATCCTAATTTCTCTGGAATGTAACCAACACCATTCCCACTTTCCCTGGGAAATGGTCTCTCCTTCAAGATAAAAAGACTATCTGGAAACTTGTTACAGTGATAAAAGCACTCTTGAAATTTCAAGTCTAAATAACCTAAGCATTTGCATAGCTAATTCCCTTTTTAAAAGAGACTGAGGCTGCAGGTAAGTATTCCAGAAGTACTTTTTCCATGTCTTACAGCACAAACTAAGGAAGAATTATAAAGTCCTTAATCTGCACCCAACAAGAGCTGCACCTCCTTACCAGACTACAGAGAAATGATGTGATTTTAAAGGATCACACGTAACTCTCTAGCGCAATTAATTTGCCAAGTCCTACTTAAAGGTCTAGGCGCCAGGTGGGAATTGACTGGATATTTCCATTAACATCCTGCATAAAAGGGTCTCTGATCTTTACTTCCAGATTTCTGCAGCCCCCTTTGATCACTGTTACCAGAAGGCAAAACAAGTTAAATAGTATGGATTTTCTCTTTCAAGCTTCTCCACTTTCTACTTTAAAAAAAAAAAAAAAAAGAAAAAAAAAAAAGAAAAAAAGCTAATAGCTAATTAGCCTTCTTTGACTAATATATGCAAGGATGCAAATCAAATTGATTGACTCATGATATAGGTGAGATTTTGGTCCACTCCTCCACTCCAAGCACTACACAGCCGGGTGGGCGCACTGAGGATTCCCAAGAGGGAACAACAGTTGGCCCAGAGGTCAACTCAAACCATTTTATTCCAATTCAAGTCTCTTGAAGCTTCAGTGGAAATAGATTTCTCACTTCAGTGTGAAAATGTTCCCCATTGTCAGGAGTTCCTATCTGATCGTTCCATGCATCAGTCACACCACTCTCACATTCTGACGTGCAAGACAACACACACAACTGCTGGGGTTTTTTTCCACTTCTGCCTCTGAAGTTAAAGACAATCCTGTTTGTCCTCACTTGATGAGGTTCTGGAAGGCATAGCCATCTGTCCACTGCTCGGTGAAGGACGCGCCGTGCCGCACTGTGGTGAAGTGCCCCAGCCTCAATCGATCCTGCATGCTCTTATCTCGGCATGCCATCTTCTCCTGCTTTGACTGAAAGCAAAATAAAGCCCATGTAAAAATACAAGCCATAAATTACTAGCTAAGGTCTGCAGGGTGTTTTAAATCACCACCAATTCTTACCACTTTCTATTGTTTCACTTCTGCTTATCTGAAACCCAGCTAAGTATCATTGATCAAATTACTGCTGGTGCTTCGCACTGGTTTGACAGGCATTTGTTCACCTCCATCCTAACATTTCAGCCTCACTCTTCCCTCCTGATGACTGCCTGGGCAGCTCATCCATCCTATGATCAGCTGAAATCAGCCTGGCAGTAGGATTCAAACTATCCCTTTGTATCAGTAGTTTAGCTAGACTGCAGGCCCAGCTCTGACCAGGCCCTTATTCAGGAGATGAAGGAAGAAAATGCACCTTGGATCACTATTAAGACTAAGGTACAGTGATCAGCCAGCTCAGTCCTAGTCTTCTACCATGTTCAGAAGTGACACAATCTCAGGTCACCAACATGCATAAACTCAGGTGGTCGTGTCTGTCACAGAGTATTTCTGGTAAGCGAGAGGAAATTTCCAAGGCCTCAGACAAGAGCAGCAAAATTCCAGTCAGACAGAATTAGAGATGAGCCAGTGAAGCTCCTCACTGGAGCTACAAGCATCAATCTGAAAACCAAGTCTACCTAACACCTTGTCCAGAGGTACAAATCCTCCCAGAGAGGGGAACCCTGCTCAGCCAAGAACAATCAGCTCTGTGACAAAGTCAACTCAAACAGACAGCACGTCCCAGCCAGCACCTGGGTAGATTTGCCCATCCAGTGCTCACAAACAATAGGTGTAACTGGCCAACAGGTGAAAGAACAATCAATCCCCCACACTGTTTAACCATCAGAAAAGCTGGAAATCTTTCAACATTGAAGCAGGCTGGATGCTGGTTAACAGCAGCCTAGCACTGTCCCCAGTGTCTTTAATGTGTTGTTTTCAGCGTAACACAAAGCAACAATCTCCAACTTTGTTGTTTGAAAGAAGGAAAGGTCTAAATCACCTGCTCTGGGACATGGGGAATTCCACTGCACAATGGGACACTGCTCCTGCTTCCCAGAACTGCAGAGTGTTGCTTTTCAGGTGTATGGTTTTCCAAATCAAGCAATGCCTGCTGCATTTAGAGCTCTATTTCACTTAAGCAAGAGATCACTCTGCCACTGGTCAAAGTGACCATATTTGAACATTCTGAATCCCTTCAGTCATTGGATTACATTCCATTTCTCAAATTATTTTTGAGAAATAATTCAAGACAGAATTCCAGTTGTCTTTTATCACTAAAGCAGTAGGAGTAGGTTTTGACTGTTAAGAAGATAGAGATGTTTTCAAGGACATGAACTGTGACTGCGGAGATATCCCCTGCTCACCTTTTCTATAAGAAGCTTCTTGCTCATGGTTACACATCGATTCAACCGCTCCTTGTACTTCTCCAGCATCTTTTGCTGCTCGTCTATCTGCCGTCTCAAATCACAGTTAGCCTAAAAGTGAACAGAGAACAAAGCCTGTGACTTTAAACCACTCAGAAGAGCCAAACTAAGCATCATGTAGGAAGACGTTTCTCCAGCTAGCTGTGGGGAGCAGACTAAAGTCAGCAAACCAGCAGGATAAAAGAACAGATTTTGTTTAGCAAAACATCCAAGACAAACTCTTAAATTTTTAACTCACTTCTTAACACCCATCTAGAACACAGAAATTCTGTCATCCTGATTTACATGTAAGGAACTAAGGTACAGAGAGATTAAAGACAAGCAAAAGTATTTTAATTTTTTTCTTTTGTTAAACATTTAGGACCTTGCCACAGCTACCAAGTCTCAAAATAGCTTAGTCATTCCTGGACCATCCTCCCTCTTTAGCCACAATACTGGCAGAGGAAAAAGACAGGGGAACTCCCTTTGTACTTTCAGTTGAATTCTTGTTCGAGTCACTTTCTGTCAGCCCCTCTACACAGACTGCTCCCAGTGGCAGCTGCTGCTTCACACCACCACAGCATGCAACAGGACTGTTTGTGCAACCACTTTCATTACTACAGAAATTAAATTCAACCATTTCCCTTCCAACTAATAGTCTGGTAAAAACAAAAATAATAATAATTAAAAGAAAAAAAAATCTATTTCCTGCTTCATGGATTGTTACCCACAAATTCTCATGTGCCCCATGTCTCCATAAACTGAGGTCTTTCAGGTGCTGAGACAAGATATGCACAGAGCCTTCCCTCTACTTCCTTTAATGTGCTTTCTAATGCTTTTCAACACTTCACAAGAGCTGCCTCTCCAGCTGATGAAAGCTAAGTCAGTTAGACCTCCTCCATTAAGACAAGACACTTGATTTGAAGGTATTTATCTTCTACTGAAGAGTACTAATGGGTTAAGAGCTTTATTCTTTTGGCTCGGCCTAAGGATGTTCTCCTCATCTCTATACATGTCTGTGACTCTCCTGAATGAGCATTTCAGAACATTACTTCCCAGGCTACTGAGAGGCTACTGAGCATGCTGTCAAAGGAAAGGCAGTCAGCTCCTCAGGACACAGAAGAGGGGAATAACTGGGTGGAGGGAAAAGGTCAGTGGTGGAGTCACCATCCCTGGAAGTGTTCAAAAAACGTATGGATGTGGCAATGGAGGACATGGTTTAGTGGTGAACATGGTGGTGGTGCTACACTGATGGCTGGACTTGGTGATCTTAAAGGTCTTTTCCAACCTTAGTCATTCCATGATTCTGTGAATTCTCCAGAGGAACCTGTTAGGTTAGCCAGCAAAATACGTAAGTGTGCAATAGATCAAATGGAGGCCAACACTGCTGAGGGCACAAACAACTGAGCTACAACAACACTGCACTGTACATCCCCAGACACTGCTTAGATTCAAGCAGGCCCAAACACAGTGGGGCTACAATCCAGACAATTATCCTGCAGATAAGGGAACATTGGATTTGTTTTACCTTGCAAGTGTTGGATCTACAGTTGGTATACAAGCCCCTGCTCTGCAGCCCGGCTGGCACAAGCATTCTAAGTATATTTAAATAGCAGTTTTTAGAAGAGTTGCCCCACTTTAAATACTTACTCTTAATAAGTCATCTATCCTCCCCTCCTTCTTCTCCAAGTCAGAGTTCTTACTGTTTTCTAGTGCAGATATTTTTTCCATTGTGAGGTCAGACTGTAGGGAAAAATCACCATAAACCATGTTTAAGATAAACGGATAATGTTTCAAACAGACAGCACCCCAGTGTAAGCCCCTCTGATCTGAACTGCTGGGTCTCAGAAGGACTGATCCCCTGCATCCTTGCAGTCAGGGGAAGAATGTTCTCCATTATTAATTTTGTTGTTGCATGGCGGGCTCCTCCAGCTCAGGAGGTGCAGCCAGCCAGCACGGAGCTGATCTGAATAGCACAAACTGGTAACTCAACAGCCTAAAATATCCTCTGTGTCCTGCAAATTTTGTCTATAGTTGAGTTTTGCACACTTTTTGGTGGTCTCTGTGCAGGAGAGATTATACAGAGAAAAGGCCTAAGAACAAAAAAAAATCACACCAAATCCCAGCCCTTAGCTGGAATACCGAATTTATCTTTCATGAACACAGAGAACCACCTGCAGACAAAGACAACACCTGTGGGGCTCTAAAGTGGTCCTGACAGAAAAAACGGCTCTTAATTTAAAAATATTTTAACAGATTGAAAACAAGAGTATTGGGCACAAGCTTTTGTTTCTGATAAACTGATGTGTTAATGCCCACTGGGGACAGGAGCTTTATAGTTCTTCAGTGAAAACTATCTGCAAAGTTTTATGGGGTGCAGCACATATCAAGTACCTTCAGTGAAGCAGTGAAATGAGCATTATACCCAGGAACAGAAGACACACACTATATTCTTCAAATATTTCAGATTTGGCACTCCAATTAACAGGTGGGGAAGGGGGAAGAGTCAGTATGTACATGAACACAGCATCTAAAACAGCCAATTAAACATAGAGGAAACTCTCCAGGACTGCACACACAGAAATCCCACTTGTGGCTAGCAGGCACCTATTCCACTTCTGAACAGAGATAGCACTTACCTGTGTTCTCCAAATTTCAAGCTTGCCTGGAAGCCAACACCATAGAGTAAGAGACAAACTTGGCTGACTGTTGCTTCCTGACATATGCCCAGTATGGGAAAGCTCAAGCAGAGCACCTGCCAGCACAGCACATCAAGAATGATGGGCCTAAATGTCAAGAGACAAAGAGGAGGCCTGGGCAGGTAACCTCACCTGTGCCTCAACTTGGTTCATGCTTCCTGCCTGCAGGAAAAGCTTTGCCATGGAAGGCACTCTGCAGGATGTCTGTGGAGAACCTGGTGCAGCTGGTGGCCAAACAGCAGAAAGTTTCTTTAGTAAGTGATTGTTATTTCACTTTGGTGAGTGCACAGACATGCTTGCCCCGTCTCAGATGAAGTCTGGATACACGCTCTTAACATGTGACTTCATCCCAAGTCACATCAGAGCACTCAGGCCCTAGCATTGTCTGAAAACACTAAGGAAATCACATCATGCTGACTTGCTTTTGGCACTGCCACAAGCGATTCAAGCTGGGAATCACTCAAGTTTGTTTTTTAACTCTATCAACTCTTAACAGGCTTGGAAGGGAAAAACCAAGATATGTACACGACCTCATCATGCAGCCAAACATCCTCCTAGATTCTTTCTTGCACATGTATGCTCCACCTAGACCTCTGGGGAATATAATGTAGCTG
Source organism: Lichenostomus cassidix (assembly GCF_008360975.1). NCBI lineage: Eukaryota > Metazoa > Chordata > Aves > Passeriformes > Meliphagidae > Lichenostomus > Lichenostomus cassidix. Next base: position 107,406 of record NC_139507.1, read on the forward strand.
AACACTGGCAGAAAGCTTGCTCAGATAAAGTCTTGCTAAGAACATGGACCTTGCAGGCATGTTGAGCACAGAAGAAAATAAAAACACCCTGTTCCCTCCAGGCGGGACCACTGCTTTAAGCATGGGTGTTCGGACAGCAAAGACTGACATAATCTCTGGCAGGTTCTTGAGTTGTGGCATCATTCTCACACACAGATCTCTCCATGCACTGTCAGGAAACAGGGACCTTCCCAGACCAGCATTTTAACAATACAGACAACAAATGCAACCCTAGTGACACAACAGAACTCAGACTTGAGCAGGTGAGTATCCCCAGAGAGGGGATTGCTGTCTCTGTACAACAGAGAACTTGTACCACCTGCAGGGTTAATGGAGAATGGACCTTCCCAGCAACAACATCATCTCTGACACAGACAGGTATGAGGAAATGATTGTTTAAAAATTGCTCAAGGGAAAACACAGAGAGATCTGAGATGAAAATCCAAAGAAGATTAAAAGCAGGCTTGGAGAAGAAATAAACCAGGTGCATTGCAGATAAATCTGGGCACCCTGGTAAGCAACAGAAGATGGCACAGCAAAAAGAATCTCAATTTAAAAGGTATCAAAAAGACAGAAGTACAGTCAGAAGAGCTACTCCTCTTCTTGACTCCAGGTCAGTGAAGTTGCTGGGAAGCACTTTCAGGAACACATCACGTTCCACCTCGACAGGACAAACTATTCCATGAGTGGACTCTGCAGAGGTAGAAGAGCTGCCAGATAGACTGTGGCTATTTGTACTGTAAGCAATGTGATGCACCCAAGACCCAGCGCTTGAACAGACTCAGCGCTTGAACAGAGACATTCACAACTATCACTCAGTGTTCCTTCACACCTTCACTTCCAGGGAGAGGAGGAATGTTGAGGATACAACAGAGCAGAAAAAGACAGAGCTGAGGTGTTCCTCTCTCAAGCACAGTCACACGCAGCTGACGAACTGCCCACAGCACTGACACAGAAAAGCCTCAGCAGTAGACTGGACAGACTCCAGCAGTAGCAACTGAAAACATTCTTTACAGAATGAGGAACAAAGCTCAGAGAGATTCACTTCACTCAGTAGTGACAGACGGAGCCGGGAATACTGGCTCTTCTCACTGGAAACATCATGTCCACTACCAGCGGCACCTTCTGGCACAGTGGACAAGCTGCATCAAGCTTCAACCTCACATCCACGAGGTATATTGTCTAGTGAGCTATACCTGTGACTGTTTGTGCTGGATGGAAATCTGTTTTTGAGAGGTGCAGGAATGCTCAGTGTTCCCTGATCCGGTAGAAGATGGGCTGCCTTGCTGGGCCTGTAAAAGAAAGTTGTGTATTGTTACATGTCCCTCAGCACGATCACCAGTGCCCGTGCAGATACATTCATCTCCACACTGGAGCTGCAGCCTGGCCTGCACCACACTTTCATGTTCATGTTTAAGGATGCTTTAGAGATTCAGTTCAGTAAAACCTGAGTCAGTTTCCCTCAAGAAGCCTGGCCCAACCTGCTAAAGACAAAGCTTTTAAAAGCCTGATATAATTCACAGCAGCCGAGATTATGCAAAGCCAAGCCAAACTCTTCTCACAACAAGACTCTAATTCAATCTTTTGCTTTTCTGCATCTATCAGATTAGCCTCTGAGATGACATAATTTTGATCTATGTAAGATTTTGACCTGTTAACTTAAAACTCACACCATTTTATTAAACAAGCAAATCCTGGTACCTAGAACTCTTCACAAGGAAGATGAACTTACCAGAAGGGTCAGAAAAAATGAGGTTGCACTTGGGCAGAAAAACTTCAAACTCCCCACCCCTTAACTACACACATGCCTTAGGATTTAAATCTTTTCGGAGCTGCTCACCGAGACAAAAGTAAAACAGAGGCCACCTCCCCTCTGTGCCAGCTGCTCATTCTCTAGCCGCTGCTTCGCCAGCATCACCGACATCAGCGTTGGCAGAGCAGAGTGTTCCTCCTGCGGCTCCTTGGCTGCGCTGCCGTCTACCCCATACAGCGGCTGCTCCACTCGCCGCTGCAACACAGTCAAAAAACAGACAATGAACTATTTTTTTTTTTTTAAATTAGAAAAAGTGATTCTCTGACTCTGCCAAAACTGTTGTCAGCGAAGCAGCAGCTCAGGAATGAGCAGGCAGCGTAGTGAGGATCTGGTAATTCAAACAGGACTCCTGCAGTAATTGTTCCAATGGCAGACAGCAACAAGGAAATGATATCAACAGTTTTAAAAAACTCTAACAAATGAACTCACAGGACAGAATTACTTGTCAGTTAACATACCCCCTTCCTTTGCAAATATGTATGTTTCAGAGTCAGTGGAGCAAAATAGATTGCAGGTCCAAAAATCTACCTTGGGGTTTTGGTCAATGCATTCATAATTGTATTTTTTGATGTTTCTTAAGGTCTCATTTTCAAACAGCCAATTTCATGATACACTGCTATTCTGATAAAGTAACCTAAATCAGAACTGCCACATGGCAGCAACCTGACCATGTCCATGACCCAGACATCAGGGAAAGCTCACTTCTGTCATTAAAGCTGGGGCCCATCTCCAGCAAGGGTGAGAGATTCTCCAGCAAAGTACTAATTCATTCCCAAAATCCCTTAAAGGTCCATTACATCTCTTAAGTGCCAGCTCCTTTCTCCTGCAGTAAGTTAGTTTTCCAACTGTGATGGAGGAACTGGGTTTAACAATAAGAATCATCTGAGCTACACTGACTACAACACACAACATCTCAATGCCCTGGCTTCCAATGCCACACCATCACTGCTAAAACTTGGTAGTCTGGGTAATAATCATCCAAATCCTTCCAAGCTGTAACTCGAGGCCAGGCAAATGCCTCAGAGAAAGCAAACAGTCAGGTCAGGCTTCAGTTTTTCTTAAAAACCTAAACTGCAACCTGTTTTCTGGCTAGCATTATCCATGTCAAGAGTGTGCCTCCTTCCCCCAAAGAATGCTTGTGCCTGAAAGTGGCCTCACAAGAGTCTCAAGACCTGCAGATCATTCTGATCAAATGAGGAGCAAGGCAATTCAAAGCAGTCAAGAGATTTGAAGAGAAGAAGTAACGTCCTGATGCCATTACAATTTCTCTGTGAGTTCTGATAGCAGAAATTTTCCAGTACAGTACAGATTAATTCAGGTCTGGAGGAGGTTTGTCTCATGTGAAAGACATTTTAACGCTCTGCTTCCTTCTGAAATCACACTGACACCTGCAATGGGTAAGATACTCAACGTTTTCCAATTTTCACTCATCCCCTCATTTTTTGGGGATTAGATGAAACCACTGACATTCAGTTTCTAAGAAGAGGACAGATCTTGGAAAGGCCCAGAATAGTTTGTCATGAATAAGGAAATATCACAGATTTAGCTGCAAGAGTAAAGAACAGAAGACAAACACAAGCATCTGTGTAAGGAGAGAGACAAACTGGCCTGGCTGAAACTAACAGTGACATCAATATTCACCAGAAACACTCTGTTAAATTTTTACCTACTCAACACATACAAGCTTAGAAGAAGAAAACCAAAGGAAGAATCTACTTGTCCCATTGTGGGTTATCTAATCTGCTGGAATAAAGAATTGTGCCTAATCCCTCACACACCTGCAACATTCAGAGATGCTATTTCTTCATTAACTTCCCTTTAAAGAGAGGTATTAGTCAATTAATAAATGATAGGATGAAAGTCCATTCAATCAATAAAATGCTTTTTAATTTTTAGAAACATTATAAAGTGTCTGCAAGCATATGTGAAGCTCTCCCTTCAAACAGCATTACAAAGCCTCTGAAATCTAGCAACACATGGCATTCTGAGCAGAGTATTCAGTGTTGGGGTTTAGTTCCGTACATTCAGGAACTGTGCAAAGGTCTCTGCAGAATAACAGAATCACTAAAGACTTTGCATTTGGTTTTGGGAATACCAACCTTGCCGACAATGTCTTTTGTGACGCTCGACAAATGCTGAAAATTTTTTAAGAGGGGCCCAGCCAATGGTCAAAACTAAAGCTCAGGCACCAGAGCAATTGAATACTGCTTTGCTAGTTGCAACAAATTTTTTTTAGCTGCTCTGTCCAAAAATGGCTTAGAAACACTGGTTACTTCTTCACATCCAGATCTTGCAGCAATGCTGCAAGTAAAGTGGGATTACATACCAAAAAATAGCATCAGCTGTGCATGTACACACATTTCTCTTCAAACTTCTGCTAATGCCCCTTGCAAGTCACGTGCACACGAACAGAAGTAAAAGAGCTCCCCAAAATATGCAACAGTGTGCATATTGTTCAAGATATGCAAGGGGTACAACCAAGATCAGAATATCCCTGACTAGTGCTGCACAAACACACAACACACTCCCAACTCCATGCAGAAGTTCATGTGCTACAGCAGAATATAGGGTAACTAATGGGTCAGTTCCACCTTTATTAAGGACTGGAATCCCTCTGTACACACAAACCATGTTACAAACATTCATCCTGCACACTTTAAGCTCAGCTATCCATGTCAGCTACAGCTGGACTAGCTATTGTCCCAAGGTCCTAGACATGGCTTTGCTCTCAGGACCCAGTTTCAGATTTAAAACAGAGAACCAGCCAAATCACTCACCAAGAAACAGCTCCCTGTCCAGAACCTTGTATTACCTGTCTGAAGCATGGCCACCAAGTTTGCTGATGCCAGGCCACCAGCTGTGTTCCCAAGAACACTCACCGGCAAGGGGTTGGACAGGGAATGCTGCGGAGAGGATCTGGCGACAGGTGGAACGCTTCTACCGGGACTGGTTCCTGGGCCACTGCCCCCAGCAAACTGGGCAGACAAACAGATTGGATCATCAGGAATTCCAGAGAGATACTACATTTAATCATGTTTAACACAGACAGAAAAAACACATTTATCTTAAAAATGAAGCCTTATAGGCTTCAAGGAATCATTTAAATAAACAGAACATAAATTAAGAGGAAAACCTTAACAGTTCAAGTAGTTTTCAAAAATAACAGAAGTACCTCAAACACTTGTATTTGCACTGAGTACATTTTCCTTTGTAACACAAAAAGATATAAGCCTGCACACTTGGTCATAATCAGTCATTTACTCTAAGGAATTAGGAAGCCCATTCCCTGTGAGGAGACGTGTCTGACGTGCACCCCAGGAGTGGTAAGGAATGCTCGTCTCCACTGAAGCACCTGTGCCAGTCACCGCTAGAGGCAGGACAGGTATGGAGCTGGGGAACTGCTCCAGCTGGTACAGAAACCCCTACAGCGTATCACTCACTAAAAAACTTAACCCAGGAAAGAACTAAGCACTAATAAGCACTTAATTTCTGACTCAGAGTTACTTTATTAAATAAAGAACAAACTCAAGAGAAAGCTACAGCTCTGGATTGTGCAGACCTAGAAAAACTTCAGTATTAAGCAGTGCAAAAAGAATACTGATTTTTAAAACGTCCATCACTATTTTGGGGAGAGGCTTCCATGTCCCCTATGGTGCCTTCCATGGGAAGTTCTTCTTAAGAGGGAACCCTGTAAGTAACTTCCCACTCCAATCAGCAGGATTGTGCAGGAGGGCTTTTTTGCAGCACTGGACCCTTATCAAAATCATTTGCATACCTAAAGATATCCTCAACTGAGATCCAGGTTACAATGGAAATCAACCTCAAACCTATACTTAAGTGAAAAAAATGCCTTATCAACTGTTCAACTAAATAATAATTTAAAAATCAACTTCCTCATATCCTCTGCCTAAACAGATCTGAGCATAATCAGGTTGACATCATCAATCCATGATCCTAATGACAGATCAGTAACATACGTCACATCACAAACTTCATCTACCAATTTTGCAAAATGGGAATTCAGGCAGATTTATCAATGAAAAGATTCTTACCTCAAAATAATCACTGATTTTATGTCCTCTAGGAGTGCCTTTCCCTAAAAAGGAAAGCAAAGGATCAAAGTAAGAGTTGCACTTTTAAGAACAGAAGTTACCATGCCATTCTAAAAACCTCCTCCTACATTTTGACACTCCTCTTCCTGTTCAGTGGAACACCTATCACAACAATGCTTCTGCGTAACAAAAGGCTGCCGCAGGGTTACAGCCCTTGTGCTGTTTTTGGGAGGCTCTACAGTTGACAATTCAATTAACTCTCAATTCCAAACATGTCAGATCCAATCAAACAGCATTTGCACTGGCTGAAGTACTTAAAAAACACTAAAAGTCCTGACTGTTGCATAGCTTCTCTGAAATTTCCTTCAAGATCAGGAGAGAGCGAAGGACACTTTTACTCCTCTGCCTTCAGATAAATTACTGCATATTAGATGTCTCACTAGCATTCCTGTAAGAGTTTGAGAGATAATTAGCAGTGGCTTAACATCAGCTCATTAAAACTTAGCCCTTTTCTCTTATTATCATATTATCAAAGCAGTTCTGTCAACACAATTCTCATTACTTTCTTGCCGAAGAACAAAAGAAATCAAAATCTGCCCCTCTGCCCATTTGCTAGAAAATCTGAACTTGAATTGAACATGCCAGGCTTTCCACAGCATCCAGGACAGTACTGCCTGCATAGGTACAGCTTGTTCCTGATTTGTCATGGTGAGAACTTGCTCTAACAAGGCAGGCACATGTCTTGGAAAGCAAGGAAGAGATACAGGCTGTATTCTGAAGTCTGGCTGCTGTATATGTAGTGACACAGGACCAAAACAACACTTCAGAACAGCATATGAAGCCGCTGGGCAGCCTGTCCTGTAAAAACGTAAGAGTTTGTGTGAACAAGCCACGTATTTTGCTGCCAATAAGGATAACAAGGCTCCCAAAAGAGAATACACCATCATGGTGTAGTTTTTGACAAAGTTTATGACAAGCTACCTGACACACCCTTGAGAAGAGTCATTAGTTTCCTAGGACACTGCCTGTGCACAATGTGCCCGAGTTACCAAGCACGCGGCAATCCTGCAGCGGGGTTGGAGTGTGGATTACCTTGACTGGTTTCGTAGGCTTCTGCTTTCCTCTTCCTGTTCCGCTGGTCATTCTGCTTTTTCTCGGGAGTCTGTTAAACAATACTTCAAAATTAACATTGCTGCAATTATTCCCATATTTAAAGAAAATGCCCACACACAATGATCCATATCCCAGTGGCTGTTTCACTTCTCTGGTGCATTTGTTTCTATTGTTGGTACCCAAAGAAACAACTGCTGTCAAAGAGCTGCTACCTTCTTATAGATGTGCTGCAGGAGGGAGAGAATGTGGTTAACAAGGAGGTAAATTTATTTTTTCTATTTCAACTGCTGCAAGTCAGCCTGTACTGCCCAGTGACCTCACAGGGTCAGCAGAGTGAGCTCAAACACTTATAAAAACCTGTGTATACCATTTCAAGGTGATCATAGTACTGGTACAAGGGGAATAATGATGAGAGGTTTAAGTACAGACATGCAAATCTGCAGTCCAATCTACAGTCTCTTAAGCCAATTCAATTTGCCTGCAGGTTATGCTTCTTGAAGCCCACTTCAGATGGCTACAGGAACCATCCCAGGACAGAAGCCAGGACAAAGCTGCTACAGATGCAGCAATTCACCTAGACTTCTGTTTGCACATCACCTGCTCTCACTGAAGTCAAGGGTGCCATTTCTGTGACCACCCAGAGACCTGATGGGCAGCTGATCAGTGATTTATGCACAATCAATTTATTTATGCACAGGCACAATACAGAGCACACTTGACAGGCCTGAAGGCTCCAGAAGTGTCATGCCTATCTGTCTGTACAAGGCTAGCAAGGCTAAACATGTGAGAATGGAGGAGACCCTGGCACAGTGCTTTCCAGATCACCACAGTCACATCTGCGGCCAAACCTGCCAAAGACACTGGGAAGCACTGCTGGAAGCAGCTCACTGAGGTTGCTGGAAGAAGAGGTGTCTTGTCATTCGCATCACCATCGTAATTTTAAAAACATCCCAAAGTATCCCAAATAATTCCTGAGCTGTATGTTCTCCAACCACTGCAGCCACGACTAAACTATAGCCTGGGGGCAGGGAGAAAAACACTGTGTGCAAAACACAGGTCTGGGGGAAGGGAAAGCCATGGCCAGAGAGTCTGTGGTAGACCTAAATTTCATGCTCTTTGGAAACCCAAATCTCAAGTACCCTGTTTAAAGATCTCTACCAAAAGACTAGCACACACTAAGCACAGAAAATAAACTCCCTCCTTTAGTAGGGTAAAAAGGATAAAGTTGAATCTAAACCTGGCTGTGTCCCCAGTGGGTGGTGGACATCTACAGCACCATGTTACCACCTGGGCATTCACAAACACACTGTTTTCGTAAGAGGATGGAGCAGATGTTAAGACAAAGGTGGTTATTGTGTCTGCAAGGTACCTTTTTAGAATGAGGGGACTGAAAACTCCAAAACTACCAGAGACTTGCTGTTTCAGCCCCTGTACATGTAAAAGTCAGTGACATTGTCTCCTCACTGTGTAGTGAAGAGCAGCTCCTGAACAGTGTTGGCGTGACTGTAACACCACAGGCTCCATTACAGCCTCCATGGAGCTCTGAGCATATTAATGAGACTCAGTTTAAGCTGTTTTTCCATTCAAGTACTTACATAACAAAAATGACACACAACATTATCTGCTACAGACTTAAAAGGAAGGAATGGGAGATTGGAGTACATCAGCTCGGTCAATTATATCTCTCCACAAAAGTTCATTAAAAAAAAAAACCAATTAAAAGAATGAATACTCAGATTCTCACTATTAACTACACTTACTTTATGGAGTTTAAGATACTGCATTCTCAAAAGCCTCTCATACCAGTACTGCCATATAACAGAGGGAAATATAGTCCAAAACTTACCTGGTAACTATTGGGGAGGATCATCAGAAATGCATAAGAAAATGCACTTACATTCGAGATTCTCATTCATTAACATGGAATTTTAGAGTAAATATCCAACTAAAACTCATTTTACTGCTTTAGCAAGCATTTTGAAATAGTTAATCCTAAAGCAGTGAGATTAACCAGGAACAAAGCATCAATTTTCACTTCCCCAGACTTCACAGAGCAATCCACAAAAATGCTCTGCCTTATATAGGCTTAGGTGAACTCACATATTTGATAGATATGGCAAACTTTTCCATTAATGTTCTCTGGATTTTTTATGTGTTTCCAAAAAACTCCTTATGAACTGAAAACAGTTTCCTAAGCTGAGCTTTACAAATGTTGTGTTTGGGATTGGGTAAAACCTGCCTGGAATGGTAGGAAGCATTGAGGAGAAGCTTCACACAGAGGTTCAACACCTGGAGGATCAAGCTAAATACTTCCCTGGTCCCTTTCACTCTCCAAACTAAGATGACTGTCACTGACTCTTCCATGTTTTGAGTTCAATCTTGTTCACCTTAAACCCAACTACCCCGAGGAGCTGTGCCTGCTTACCTCCAATTCTTTATCGCTCAGAGAGCCCACGCTGCACAAGCTCTGGTTGGAAGACTCACTATTTAATGGACCCTAGTGAAAAGCAAGCAAAGATTGTTAGAAACAACTTCCCTACAAGGCAGACCCATCCTAACAAACACTGAATCTCTGTGCTAACTACGGTTACTAGAGCACCACAGGTCAAACTTCCAGACAAGGTATGGGGCAGTAAGAGGCTTCAGAAGCCATTTGCAGCAGGACAGTGGATTGCTCAACTCTTTTTCTCTCAGGATCCAGCCTTTGGAATATTTCTGCATCAGTTCCTATTCTAACTGATCTATTTAACCACATCCACAAAACAGCCAAGGTGATATTTATAGACGTCTAAGGATTGAGGAAGAAAACCTTCTTATTTGTTGCGTAGCAAGAGTTCCAAGCTCAGCTCTCCAGGCAAGCACCTGCTTGACTCTGAGCTAAGCATTCAGAAGCATCTTCCAACTGGCAAGCCAGCTATTACTGTTATCAGATGCTGGCTGTACCACTGACTTAAATGTGTAATTTTATTTACTGTTTTTTTAAACACTAGGAAACTGAACAAGTGAAAGTTGTGTTAACAGCAGTACAACTGGTACCCATAATACAACCTTTTTCACTTGGTTATTTTATGGACCCATATGTGATGGGCCCACAGAGCACCCACCCAGCACAAACTCAAGAGGCTGGAATAGATTTACCAGAATAGTAACCAGGTACCTCAAGAGTCTGCTGCATCTTTGCAGGCTCTGCTGGATACACATCTGCATTTTTACATATCCAAGCAGTTTGAAAATTATTTAAGATCTCCAGCAAAACTGGTTTTAAAAGGAAAAAGTGAATCATGCAAAGTCACTGTGTTTTATCCTGACACAAAAGTATCCTCCTACAGATCTAACTTAAGAAATGAAGACAAATTTGACAAAGATGTAAAAACAAGATTCACAATTAATGATGGAACATATTAACAGGAAGAATGACATGATAAAGCCAGTTCTCCATTAATAACTTGTGAGCATCTTTTCCCCAAGTTGCTTTCTATCTTAGCATTCTTAACTTTGCAGTAACCACTTCCCACCAATCAATCTTTTCTCAAAGCAAAGCCACTTCTCATTATACACTTGAGCAGAAGACTCCAGTGGTGGAGTGGGTGAGAAACCTTAACACCATAGAGAAGCCCCATAATAGGTAATTTTTGAACGGATGTTTTCCCTCTCCTATTTAAGGGACAAACACCACCATCAAATTGTGACATAATCTAGCTACTACTAACCCAAATTCCCAAGCAGTCATGTACTCAAAGTAGAAGTTCTGTTTACCTTCTGTGTTCACTGTGAGTGTTAAATACCAAATTTGTTTCTCCTAAAATGACATGCTCAGTTGCTTCAACCAAAAAAGAAAATCCAGCACCTGAATAGCTCAAGAAGCAAAACATTTAGGATTCCCTTAGAGAAAAATTGCATGTTTACATTCTTTAAGCCATACCACTATCCCTTCAAGGGATCACACAAACAGCTCAGGGCTAGAGAGATGTTTCACCTAATCTCTCCAGCAATAGTTGCTTTTCAATCAAAGCAGCAAGCTCTCCACCACCCAACGTGATGTCTCACAGATGCTATAGGTACAACTCTTGGTTATTCCATGAATTTACTCCTTATCCAACAGAACTTAACAGAAGTGCCAACACTAACCTCAGCTACATCCACGTGAAAGTCTCACTGCTACAAAAATTGTAAAATCTTAGAGCAAGTGGCAACATAAAGTGAATCCTTTCACACATGAAAATGGCTTGTTTATAAAGTGCTCAAATGCTGCCCTCCAAAATCTTTCCGTTCTCTCAGGAATTTCAACCCCAACAGCACATCTGAGGCAACAACCAACCTCCTGTGCCAGGTGAGAGCTTTGTGAAATACAGAAGCATCTCTCCGAATGAGCATTTGCTGGTCTCACACTGGGGTTCTGACATGATGAAGATGAAAGTGAAAGTTGTTTCTACATTTGCTTAAATCTTGCTGCCTCCATTTTGCGGATAGATAGCAAATGATGGGAGCAGCTGCTCCAAAAACACCACATTTGAACTTTCCAGGAACATTACAATTTAAGGGGAATGTCAGTGGCTTACACAAGGCAATTCTTCTGCAAGACCCCTGTAATCTGAGATCACCTGGAGAATTAACTGATTAACTTCCACTTATAATAGCTAGGAGTGATACTAGGAATGTTTCCAGAAATACAAGTTTATCTTGCCCAATACAAGAAACCCACTCAGTTTGCACTTGAATGTAAAGTTCTGGGATGCAAACAGCTGGAGAAATGCCTAATATAAAATCCACAATGTTTTTCTTATTTGCAGTACTACAACTAACTGTACTGACTACCTTGCACAGGAATTTTTTAGCTCTACCAGCTGGAATCAAAACCATTTCTTGCATCAATAGAAGAGTAGCTTGCTGCTGATCAGATTCTTGAACAGAAAAAAACCCCCTTTTTTTGCTTTATTTTAAATCTTCCTCTAGAACCTACCCTGACACTGTGGTAAAATTCAACTTAGTGCAGTAGTAGAAAGGGTGAGAAGGAATCAACTCCTTCATTATGGAACTGGAACAGAACAGCTTGTCATTGTCTGCAAGTATCCAGCAATTTCACTGTCACATGTATTGATTGGTGAACAAATGCACATTTAATTCTCTGTAGACATTTTTGACCCATGTAATGGGTCAAATGCCTGACCTTCCCTTTCCCCTGATTACCTTTGAGAGGACCTTCCACTGACATTTTTCTTACTCTTAAGGATTAGACCTTTACAGACAAGAGCTGAACTTGGCAAAGGTGGCAAAAAATCTTGTTTTGAGGTATTCTGGCTATGGAAACTCAAATTGTTCACTAGAACATGCTGTACTCAAAGCAATAAAGGTGGAATACACCCAGGATGTTTCAGGAAAGTGACCTAGTGCTCAGATGCACCTCTTCTCATGTAGTGAGGCAAGAGAAAGGAAAAGGAAGTCTTCCTGATTATCCAGTTAACATGAGGTTATGCGTAAAATTAGATATCAACTGCTTATAGCAACACGTTTAGGTATGGATGTGAGAAACCATACATCCGAGTATCTCCCTTCAGCTAACAATCAGTGAATGTGTGTATAAAAAACATTTCAAATTTATACTTTATCATTCCTGACTGTTTATATTTAACTTGGCAACTGACTTGGAATAAATGTTCAGTACTTAATTTAGCATACCATTTTTAAGTGGACATGACACAAAAGGAATTAAAGGAATAAACCTGAATTTTTGGAAAAAAACCCCAAGTAAGCAAAGGCAAAGAACATTAACATCAGAATATTGCCAGGGAAGAAGCAGTGGGGAATAATAAACATACAATAGTTTACACAGGAAGGGTTTATTAATTTTGTTCCAGAAGTCATCTGGCCTTCCTAGCATAGACCACTTTGGGATAATAATGTGCTTCTCTGCTTTCACTTCCAACCCACTCATCCACTGTGCCCTCTCAAGGCAACTGGTGATGGGGCTCAGCAAAAATCCAAAATACGTGGGTCATCTGAAACAAGCTAATAGTTCCTATAGTGTTTACCCAAATGACAAGAACAGCACACACTTCCTCCTCCACAAGGAATTTCTCTCCAAGATAAGCTGGCATTCTCTTTTCCCTTGTGATTCACCTATCAACTGCTGCTTCGAAGTCTGTGGCCTACCCATGCACAACAAAGCTTCCATGTTGAGAAGTGGATGCAACAGCAGCAGGCACTTTCAAGACTCCTACTCAGAGGCGAGAATTTAAAATCTGGCCACTCATAGGAGCTCGTTAGTCATTTCTCCCTTTACCAGAGCCCCTGGAAAGCCCATAGTGAAGCTTCAATGGCTGAGACTTCAAAAGAAACAACTTATCCTACTAATAGCTCCCACCAGACCATCTAGAACAACGCCAAGCTGACTCAGCCCCTTACCATCTCCTGCCTCCCATGACTTGTGCATTTCCACAGCCTCTCCAAGTTCTCAGAATTGATCCATCACTCCACAACTCAAACTGGGCAGTCTCCATTTTCTGCTCTCCAATTCCTCATACTGAAAGGGAGCTCTAGGAATTCCAGCTGCCTAGCCAGAGTCTCCAACATAGGGTTACAGCAACGTGCACTGCGAAATTCTATTGCTGTCTAAATGGGGGAGACATGGAGATGGACATGCTTCATTACTCCAAGCCAGGATAACCCAAGTTCCTCTGAATTCTGTAGCAAATCAAGAGATTTCAAAGGCAAAAAGTAAATTCTTAGTTCCACTGAAGGTTAGTGCTGACTCCACACAGTTTTACACAAAGTGAAACGGTTGAATGATTTCACAGTTACTCTGGTCCAGAGCTACTGTGTCAGACAGGTTTAATTAACGTATTCTTATCTTATTTCAAGCATCACATACGTATGAAAATTACAACTTGCTTCTTAATTGGACCTTTAGAAAAGCTCAGTATTACTGCTGATAATGAAATCCCTGAATCACTGAGGTCTTTTTACCAGGAGAAGTTAATCTACTCTCAGATGTTCACAGGTAACCCCCACTCTATCAGATAGGTAAGCAGATTTGCAGCAGGATTTGCTTGGCTTCCATTATGCCTTAGGAGTTCTCTCTGGTTGGAAACATAGTATTTTTATTTTACTGATGGCAAACTGGACAGAAGGGTCACACAACTCATCCGAACCCTCAGCTCAGGAGCAGAAATAGAACTGAGATGTGACAACTATTTCTGGGCTCTAATAGCCAGACAACACATTTGAAGTAATGCTGCACACAGAAGCATCCAAACAGTTTTAAAGTATCTGGCATAAAGTGCTGGCACACTCTGTGGTAGCTGATAAATTCAATTCTAAGTTTTAAAACTCTTATTAACTGGTTCTTCTCATGGCCTATGACACATGTTAGGGACCACCACTGTGCAGCACCACTTCCTTCCAAGGAAGACATGATTACCCTCAAACACGAATTCTCAACTTGGTAACTTTGCTGCTAAAACTGTTGCTGAGTAGATCACAGAACTGGAGTTCCTGAAGTGATCAAGACTTTTAAAGTTACAGAGAAAGAGTAAAACCAAACTAATACAAGCAAATACTGTTCTTTATGAGCTACTTTTTGGTGGCATATATTCTGCAGCATTACCTCAAGGCAGGAGGAAAGGGAGCACTACCTACCACCAAGAGAAGAATACTTTTTCAATTCTGGCACAGTCAGATGGATCTACAAGATTCTTACAGCTCAGTTACTCTCCCTAGAAGTACTTCAGCCTTTATAGTTTAACTATAAAAGTGGCACACACAGCTTGGTTCAGAGATCTCTTGAATTCTAAACCTGTAGAAGATACACGTGCTGCTGTGAGGACCCACCATGTTTAGGCCTGAAACAGGGTGTGTGCAAATACAGATTCACCCATTACAATTACTTATTCCCATTCTTGTCAAGAAAAGTCTGTGGAAATTACACAAATCCCTAGGAGTTAACCCACCTGATATCTTAAAGGCAGCATCCAAATAGGGGGAAGGGAGGCAGAAGATGAGAATAGACAAAATTAAACAGTATTATCTAGAGAAATAACTCACATTTTGTCTCCTGGGCCTCCTGACCCAAGGTAGATGTCTAGTCAGGATAACACCTCATGGGAATGCACTTAGATTTTCCCAGTAAGCAAATATAAACATGAGCTAAATAAGCAGGAACAGTGTCAGAGTGTCATGTGTTAATTCAGGGAGATTTGTTCTGGAAATTTGGGGAAAATGGCGCTTCACCATATGGCAAGAATAGATATCTAAAGCATCACCAGCTTTTTGAACCTATCTAGTGACCTGGATGAACCACAAGAGTATAACAGTTGCCTAGAAACATCCCTTGCTCATAAATTTGATTCAATGAATTAACTCCAAGCTTCTAGTGAAATACCTTCTTCAGCTACTAAGTTAGAAATATCATTACAGACTTGGAACAGAATTTTGAGGCTTTTGGGGCTGCCAATGACCTCGGTCACTGGATTGTGCCTTCAGCTACCACAGGAAGTGACAGCACACAGCTGTTTCCAAAACAGGTTAGGATTTCTGTCCTCTACTACTGTTACTGGAAAGCTCTTCCAGAATCCCATGACTCTGATGGCTAGAAGCTTTTTGCTAGTTTCCAGCCTGGAAATTTATTTGAGATCAGCTTGCTCTCATATCTCAAAACACCTATAGTTATTCTTTAATAACACAAAGGAACTGTGGGCTTGAAGCTGAAGTTGTATTAAGGTATAAACTAACGCTTTAGTTTTAAGCATGTTCAAAATATACCCTGTGTTTATAAAGATTAAAGAAAGAAGCCACACACAGGGAGATACACCCAGTGGGAGGAAGGCAGGAAGCTCAGTACAACTGCCTCCTGCCTTCACCCAATCACATCTGAGCATCTGAGATGACATTTCTTCCTTTTATGCAATTAACAGCACCAGATACCTTCCATCCCAGGAGGATGGGCCAGGCCCTGTCCCACTAGATGGCACTCACTTCCTCCACGGTTCTTTCCTTAAACATTTCATTTGAGCCAGCTAAAAATCTTGGCTGAATCACACAAAATTGTATCACAGCTTTCCCAAAATATTCCCTTTAAGACAGTGACCTACCAATGCCAGTGCGGAGCATGACGGACGGAGACTTGGGGGGGTAGGGAGGGAATTTGAAGCACCAACCTGGGAGGGAATGTAGTAGCTGAAATTAATATTGCAACCAAGATTTGCTGCAACATAGTAGAGTCATGCTAATTCATATCAATGGTTGGCTGATCTATTGCAAATTAGCAAGAATACAAGTAAATAAATAAATATATTGTTTGCAATAAGTGTAACGCACTTTAACAGTTTACTGACTAGTACAAGGTAGAACTGCATAACAACAGGTAAAAATAAAACTCAGTAACAGAACAGCTTTGCTCAAAGTGAGGCCTCCAAGAAATGAGGTGTTTTTACTTGGATTGCCTTAGAAATGAATTTTAAATATTCACCCCTACAGGAAAGGGCATGTACTTTCTGCTCCAAACATATTGGAAACATAATTAAGATTTGCTTTCCTGTATCTCTTAAAGGTTATTCCTTTAAAAGGAAGAGGTCCTAACAGTCTTTGTGAACACTGAGTACATTGGCACTGCTTTAAAGCTCTAACAGTGTCTATGCTTTTAGCTATTGCAGTAAGATGCTTGGTTTTATCTGTACTGGTACAGCTAGAGATGCTGAAGTGACAAAAATCAGGGAAAAGAGGCAAGAAACAGGTGATAAAGTACACAAGAAGTTGTAATGCTATATAAAACATGATCACAGTACAGTAAATGCCATAAGCTTTTATGCAAGAAAAACAATATGTTAAAAGTCTTAAGAGTAGGGGAAAAGATAAAAAAAATCCCACACTCTTACTTCAGCAACCCAAATTGTTACCCCTTAACTTCTAGTGTTAATCTTCCTTACTACGCTTTTTTACAACTGAGAATTTGGCTTCCTCATGCTCCCTTCCCAGACTCAAACTTGTCTGAGCGGCAGAGCAGAAAGAAAATCACGAACTCCAACTAAACTCCTTCAAGTTCTGAATCACTTTGCGTTTTTCTGAGCAATGTAGCATCAACGTTTCTTCTCAAAAAAATGGCTTCAGAAAATCATCTAACAATTGTTTCTTTACCATCTACCTTGATGTTATTCAAAACTCAGTATCTCCCTCAAAAATTAACTCACTATCCCTGACCTAGTTTAAAATGAGTTCTGTCACCATTTCATCGCTCAGAAAGACTGATATTAGCAGTACCAACACTTGGATAACTCACAGCTTAATTCCACAACACCAAGCAACCATACAATGTTGTTACTCAGGTGCCTTGCTTTAGACAGCTCCTGACCAAGTGGAAGCTCTACGTGAGGACAAAGATGGGATTTTACTGGCAGGTTGTGGATCAGACACAGGAGAGCTGCCATGCAAACACTTTCTGTGTGTCTTCCATGTGATGGGGTAGACAATTTTAGCTCCTGCACCCCAAAGAAGGGAATAACTCAAAGTTTCAGTCTGGTTACATGTTGTACCCAACACACAACACTTGACACTGTATCTCACCAGCAACCAAATTCAGCTCTCAAAGGTATTCTTGGAGAAAGGATCAGCCAGATGAGATTCCCACTTCTACAAAATTGACATGGAGAGTTCTTTGGGCGTACAAGCTGCCTTGATATGGAACAGCTCCTATGAACTTAGAGCCCCAAATCTTCTGAATAGCAAAACATCTGCTCACAGAGATCCCATTTTCATTCCTCTTAAACATACTTCACACAAATTAGAGGTCAAAACACAACTAGTGATACAGAATTTTGTTTGCAAAGCAAAGTGATCCATGTAGAAATTAAAAAGCCTAAATAAAGTGCAGGGTGGGATGGCTAAGCAGTCATACTTGCCACCACAGGCACGCACACTCACCTTGGCAACCCCAACCCCAGTGAACCTGGCTTCCAGGAGCTCCTGCCTGCGTGGGTCCAGGCTATGCAATTCTTCCATCATTTCTGCTGCTATGGGAGAACAACACTCAGATTATGCAATGCAAGGAAAGGAGAGAGACATTTAATATTCCGTGCCACTGACGAGACTTAAAAGTGCCTGTTCTGCAGCACAACCACGTAGAGAGCATTTTCTTGCAAGAGAAATGCAAGATTACCATGTAATAATAACATGACTTTGCCACCATATTATTGTTTTTAAACCATAACCCTGCTGGAGTTTCCTCTCCTCTGTTGTACCAGCCATTTCAAGATCTCTAAATCCAAGAAAGCAATTATGTCACATTCTCCCACTGGATGCTTTATTAAAAGGAAAACATGGGACCAGAGTGTTATGACTAAAAGCTCCAGAGCTTTTCATCCGTGCTGCATGACTAGGAGAAAAAAAAGCAACATTCTTTACCCCATAATTTATTTTTGGCCAATCCTGGAAATACTCGATCTCCACGAACTCCAGATTTCACTGACAACAGCTTTGGCTCTTCCAAGCACAGAGTGGGATTATAAGAAGAAAATAACGCACGATTAAACCTTTTCATTTACAAGGTAAAGCATCAGATACTTCTAAAATAACAGCAGCTTCTACATCCTGGATGTGCCTGGGTTATCTCTTGGCAATCCAACACTATGGATGCCTTATCTGAAGGGTTAAAAACCCACCCAACATAACTGTGTAAACAGGTTAAAAATCAGGAAATACATAATTCAAATCCTGAACTGAGAAAAAATGGGACAAAATTCACTGTTCATTATAACTGTGAATCCCATCTTCCCAACTGCACCAATCAAGTTCATTTCCAGAAATGTCTGTTCCAGTTTCATTTTCTGGACTAAGGTAGAAAAAAAAAGGCAAGAAACAGAAAATAAAGATTTGCTGTATAAAGAGCATATGCGATGAGGAAAGTTCTTGAAGGGCAGCAAGTGCCCTCTAGAACAGGCAGTGCACAATTGTTCCTTTTATGAACTGTCCATTTTGTCCCTGCTGCTTCCTCCAAACGCTGCGGCTCCAAGTCACAGGGGCAAAGTGAATCCATCCGGGGGCATTCACAACTGCTCTCCCAAATCAGTCACAAGCCTCAAAAACTAATGGGATCCTAAACGTGGTTATTTAACAACCATATTTCTGCCACAGGCTCTAAAAGCCCAACAAAGCTCTCAGCCCAGTTTTCAAAACAGGAAATCTGAGCAGCGAGGAAAATGACAGACAAGCCGCGAACGCCAAGATGTTCAAGTGCTCCCAAGGCTCTCGGCAATCATGGGGCGACCATCCACCGGGAATCGCATCCCCACGCCGGGATGCCGCTCTGGGGAAGAGACTGACACAAGTCCCCCTGGCCGGGGGCTGCCCCGAGACCCCCTGCACCCCTCCAGGCAGGACTGGCATTTTTTCCTGCCCTCCCGGGACGGGACTTCCAGCACCCCTCTCCTACCCACCCGGGACGCAGAGGCACCAGCCGCCGAGCCAGCAGCCCTACCCCGCTGCCAGCTGCTGCACCACCTCGGCCTCCTCCTAGTCTCCTCCGGCATCGCCTCAACCCGGGGCTCCGCAGGCCGAGCCCAACCCTCTCCGCCCCCGCGCTGCCCCCCGCTCTCACCCCCCGCCCGCCGGGCCGGACTGGGCCGGGCCGCGGGGCCTGCGCTGCTCCGTGCCCGGCAAGGGGCCCAGGCCGCGCTGCCGCCGCCCTGGGTATGAGGCCGCGGCCCTCCCGCCGTGACCCAGCCTGGCCCGCGGTACCAGCCCCCGCCACCGCCTCCCCCGTGGCGGCCCCCACACACCCTCGGGCTTGGCGGGGGCGAGGCGAGAGGGGTCCCCGCGCCGCCCCCGGCGGTCTCACCTGGCGCTGCCGCTCCCGCCGCCGCCGCCCGGCCCAGCGCTCCCCGGGCACCGCGCGGATCCCGCCGCCGCCGGGGGCAGGAGCAGCAGCAGCAGCAGGAGGAGGAGGAGAAGGAGGAGGGAGGGAGGGAACCTGCTGCGGCGGCGGCGGCGGCACGGGCGGGAGGGGGAGGCCGGGGGCGGCTCCGCGGCCTCCGCTGCGGGCACCGGGGCTGAGAAGGGCGGAGGGGAAGAGTGGCGGGGGATGGGGAGGGAGGGCACCGGGCTGGGAGTAGGCCGCGGATCCCCGGCCTCGCGTGAAGAGCCTGGCCGGGCCGGAGCGCGCGCGGGCCGGCAGCGGCGGCGGCAGGACAAAGGCCTCGCGGGAGGGCCCGGCGAGCAGGTGGGGCGGGCGGGGCGGGGGGTGCACGGGGCCGACGGGCGCGGCGGGGCCGGGGCAGGTGCGGCCCCTCGTCCCTCCCGCCCCGCGGCGCTGGGCCCGGCCCGGCCGATGGGGGCACACGCGCTAGGGAAACCGCGCCGCGTCTCGCGAGACTTGCACGGTGGGGGAGAGAGGGGGGTCAAGGGGCGTGGCTTAAAGTGGGGCGGGGACTAAGGGGCGGAGGGAGGGGCGGGGGGCGGCAGGTGGGAGGGGGGTCAGTGGGGCCTAGAGGTCAGGGCAGGTCCGAGGGGCAGGAGGAATGGGGGGTGGGGGTCACATAGGGCAGGGGGGCAGAAGGGGGTCTGAGTCCTATGGGATCGGGGGGGGCTGGGGCATCATCAGGGCCTGGGGGTCAGGACAGGTCTGAGGGGGCAGGGGGTCATGGCAGGTGTCACACAGGTCTGGGGGAGCAGCAGGGGTTTAGGATGGACCATGGGGTCATGGGGGGCTGGTGGCTGGAGGGAGCAAGAGGCATGGGAAGGGCAGCAGGGGGTCAGGATGGACCATGGGGTCAGGATGCCTGTGGGGGTTGGGAGGGCTGAGGGGGCAGCAGGCTCAAAAGCAGGTCAGATCCAGCTTTGGGATCCAGGTCTGGGGGGTACTGGGGAGGGGTCACGCACCTATGGGGAGGCAGCAGAGGATCAGTGTCCTGTGGGGCTGGGGGGACAACAAAATGTCAAGGTGGTCTATGGGGTCATGGAGGGCTGAGGGAGCAGGCACAAAGGGGGGGTTGGATCCAGCCTTGGGGTGAGGTCAGGGCTGAGGATCAGCAAGGGAGGGGTAGGGGGTGATCACACAGGTGACGGGGCAGAAGGGTCAGGGTCCTAGGGGGACCAGGGGGTGCTGAAGAGTGACAGGAACAAGGAGGGGGTCAGATCCAGCCAGGGCTGGGGAGCAGGGCAGGCCTGTGCACATGTCGCCACCAGGAGAGAAGAGGTTGACCTACCCCCTGCCTCAGTATGCCCCAGAGAAGGGGTGCAGGTGTGGCATCCATGCACCCTCCAGTTCTTCACCTCCTCTCCTCTCAATCTTACACACCCATGAGCAATCTCGCTCCCCAAACCACCCTCATTCCCCTGAGGTAGGGTGCAAGGACACCTCAGCACCCCCAACTCACCCCCATTCCATCTCTGCCCCCTGGGAGCACCATCTAGAACAGGCTGGGCCTCTGGTTTGGGGCTGATCCAACATGGATATCATGTGTGAGATACAACCCGGGTGCCCCAGCAGCCCCCATGACACACAGTCTGCTCTCCCCTTTCCAAGGCCAAGCTGCCACCACATTCAGGAAAACAGCCCCAAAAATTCATAAAGATAGGGCTTGTCCTAGGTTGTATGGAGCAATTCAATTACACGTCATTTGGCTCATTGCAGGCAGTGGGGGCAGGACCCAAAGCGCTGCAGGCATTGCACCCGCTCGCTCCAAGGCTGAATCAGCTTTCCGAAAAGCAAACAAGCAGAAGAGGATTGTTGGGAAAGGAAGTGGCCAGGCCTGTCCAAGGGGAGGCAGGCGTGGATTAGCAAAGGGAGCGGAGGTTCCTGGAGCTCGATAAAGGATTCACCAGGGCTGGAAACGCCAAGGGACATCCGTCACCTCTGCTTCAACTGCGCGACATCGAGCAATTTATGACCAAACTAGAACCGACTAGTTTGGCAAAGGGGATGTGGAGAGGAGCCGGCAAAGCATTGTGGAAAAACCGCTCCTGCAAGGCGATGGGGGAAGTTGTGTTATTTTAAAATTGTTAATTTATCGTACTTATTTAACTCGGTGCAGCAAATGGCTCTGGGAGCGCTGCCTGCTCGCACACGCCACGTTTCCTGTGCTTTAATGTTTTTTTTCAGTACAAGAGCTACTCTAGTTTCAGCTCCCACTCCGTAAGTCACATTTTCAGCATGACCAGTGGCAGGCAGTTGTAAAACAAATAAATAGTGTTTTGTATCTGTGTTGGGTTATGTTTTTTTTTTTAAAGAAAAGATCCTGGAGTAAATATTCCATCAGCTGGTAGCTAATCACAGCCATTTAGGGAATGTTAATTAGGACCACTTGCAGTGAACATCGTTCAAGGAGGTATAAATTTAATTTGTGCATTTCAGTGTGATTTTGGGTGGAGAGTGGAGAAGATGTGGAAGACGTTACACCCAATAAAGGGACTGACTTACTGAACCCCCCAGCTCTTCTGGATCCCCCTTCACTGCCCCTGGAAACAGCTCCAGCTCCAAAGAGAGCACTTCACTCCCTCAGAGTGCTGGGCAGAAACTGGACATCAGTAACACCAAATCTATGGCACTGTCCCCGCCTTTGTGTTTTAGGGGTGATGGGGGTCACTTTGGTCTAACTTTTCCTGTGCTTTTTGGACAGCACTTGATGGGGCACCTCCTCCTCCTTCTCTATGCATTGCCAGGGATTACAATGCCATAAGTATTTCCACGTGGGCCACCAGAAGAACCTTTGGCTATCACAGAATCATGGAGTGGTTTATGTTGGAAGGGATCCCAAAGCCCATCCCATCCCAACCTCTGCCATAGGCACGGACATCTTCTGATAGACCAGGCTGCTCTAAGCCCCATCCAACCTGGCCTTGGACACTTTCAGGGATAGGGCAGCCACATCTCTCATCTTCTGATGGTCGTTTGATCACTGTCATTTTCACCGAAATAACATACCTCTCCTTCCCTCCACCAAGACCAAATTCCCAGGGAGGTAACAGCCACCTGGAGAATCCACTGCAGCCATGAATGTTTTCCAAGACATCCCCTGATGTACTGCTGAGTTCCGGGCCTGACAGAGGACCCATGGCCACAGCTCTGGGCTCTGCCAGGTCAGGCTGGAGCAGGAGGTGGTGACATCTAATAATGAATAGATAAACTAAGGTTGCACCATCCTCCTCCTGTGACTCACCCCTCTCCTGCCCTGCATTCCTCTGAAATGACTGGGATTTCTCTTCTCCCTTGCAAGTTCAGGACTGGGGCCCATTCCCTTCAGTACATTCTGTGAAGGCAGCCCCTGTGTTTTGCAGTCAAGGGCTCTGCTAGCTCAGCTCTGCTTCTGGATGTTCAGCAGCTCATCCTTGGCTGTAATCACATCCTTCCCCCCTCTCCTCTGCTACGCACTCAACTATGGTCCTCTCCACCTTCATCCTCCACAGAGCAGCTCAGAGCAACACTTCCTAGAAAGTGCAGGAATCTGCAGTTTCCTTTTCAAGATGCCAAAACTGCACCTCACACCAGACATGGCAGCTAGTCTCTCAGTGGCATGGAGACAGAAGGAATCAACAAGTTTTAACTGTATTTCTGACCATAAGCAGGCAGAGCAGCCTTTAAGGGTCCTACGTGCTGTCAGCAGAGTGCCAGGTAGGAACAAGGGATTTTAGACAAGTTTGTCGGCTAACAGTAGGAAGTTACTGGATAAATTTCCCAGTGATCAGTGATCTCAGAATGCTTTCCTCCTACACTCCATCAGGACACAGCTCTGAACAGGAATGCATCACACAAGCCCAACCTGGTACAACACTTCCAACTGTGCTGTGCCAGTACATCCAATATTGGGGTCCCTGGAACAGCAAAGGTCTCTCAGGTAAAAATACAACTATCGGTGTTAACTTGGACTATTTTTTATGACATCTTGTCTGCTGGAAGCTGATCCCCTGGGTTTGGACTCAGCAGAGAACTGGTGGACTGTTTGTTTTTTGAGTGCTGTGGAGTTTTTTTTTCTGTTTGTTTGGGGGGGTTGGTTTGTTTGTTTGTTGGGGGTTTTTTGTTGATTTTTTTTTAAAGACAGCTTATTGGAATGTGCTTCTGGCAAGAAAAGGTCAGTTTGTGAGTTTATGTTCTTACAGGGAAAGTTTTGCTACTTCAAAGTGGCTGGAATATGTACATAGCTCATTTCATACAGGAAAATTTTGGATTCAATTAAAAACTCTAATATCAACTTATAAGATACTACTTCTGAAAGCTCACAGAGCTTCAAAACTAAAGGAATGTAAGGATAGAAATCAAGATTCTGTTGACCTCAACTCCATTTTCCCCATCGTATTACAGTCTGGGAGCAGTTTCTGTGTGTTTTGCATTCTGGCCTAGCAAAAGAAGAGACTATTTGGATCTCCAAGGATTCTCATGCAGGGAAACTCCTTCCAGCCCACACTTGAGTGATGCATGAAACTATTGTTTTCCTTTTTTTTTTCATTAACTTTGTAAGAGTCCCTGAGCTCTGGTCCTTTCAGAGGAGCTGGTTATAAGCAACACACTATGTACATGGCTGACCGAGTATTGTCTCATCCATGGGGACAAGCCAGCCCCTCCTCCATCATCAGCTCTGCCAGATCCCTCCCATGCACATCCCGCTCTCCAGGTCTGCCATCAGCCAGTATTAATGCCTCTGATTACATTCCTGTGGTAGCTTTCCTCTTCTTATCTCAGCCTCCTTGGATGTCAGTGATATCCCTAGAATGCTGCACTTGTATCATGTTCTGAAGAACGACCCAGCTACTGCAGCCATTTTCTTTTGTCACTAGATTTGACTAGAGCTTGGAGCTCCCTTCCACAGGGACAGCACACTCAGCAAAACAGCAGCAAGCCCTGCCTTCCCACCATAGCCTCTCTGTTAACCCAGGTTAGATTAGACCAAAATTGGCAAAGATTTTATAGTGATTTTAACAGAGCATGTAAGTTCCTCCTGCCTTGAATTTTGAAAAAATAAAATTACAGAAGTCAAGATCCTGATCTTTTTAATGGGTTTTGATGACTTTTCTTTGCCTGTGCTTTCCAGGCTTGTGGAATACTCTAACTGTATTTTTCCAGGCATTTCGGTACTGCCACAAGGTCTGGAAATCCACTGATGTAAGGTATGCAAAAGAAGAGCTGAGATTCCTCAGTGATACCAGGACATGGGCAGCTGGGCACTGGAGAAAAACAACAAATAACCTGATCCTTTAAAATGTAAAAGCCGGCATCAGTGATCTTAAATCCAAATTTTATAGCACTGGGGAAAAAAAAACCCAACCAAAACCCACAAGAGTTTAACACTCAACAGGCTTTTTAAGGTTTCAGCACCAGGGGATGATGTCACCTCCAGGCATCACATCCTGAAGAGGCCAACCCTTGTCTGCACAGCAGATTCTGTTAGACCTAATGAGGCACAAGCTGCCAGTGAAGATTTTTCTAGGCTTGGGGCATTCAAAACGTGTCACCCTTGTGTGGATTGTTGCCTATTAAAGGTAGGGCTTCTGCCACACTAGGAACACTGAAAGTGTCTTTCCTCATTTTCATTAGGAAGAAAATTTGGCATTTGAGCTCCTCAAAGATAACATGCCATTGTCTGACTCCTTCCTGAGGCCATTCTGAGAGCCTCCACCCTCCCATACAATGGAGTTTATCTCGGAGGTTGTTCCTTCCCCTCCGTCTACAGTTTCAGGAGCCTCCATTATGGAGGCTTTGATACCCAAACCCAGTAGGAAAGCGTCCAGGTCACTCAGCCTCCACACAAGCAGCAAGCTGAGAGCAGCCTCAGGGCCCTGATCCAAAGCAATGTGTGTCCTGCTGTTGGAGGAGAAACGCAGCTGTATGCAGGCACCTGGAATCCTGCAGCCACCTGGAATTGTGCAGCTGCCACGGCCCAACAGAGGGGAACCAAACCTCGAATGTAGGAAAGGAATGCCTCTGTGATCCCAAAGCACATGGTACTGGAAACATCCCCTAGTTCTGCAAGCACCTGGAAACAATGTGATTCTTCTGAATGTGCCAGCAAGTCCTTCCCTGTCCTCACTCACTCTCAGCTTCCCAGAATACAAGAGGACTTTATTCTCAGCAGGGTTTGCCCCTTGCTTCTATTTCTCCTGCACAAAATGGGCATAATAACACCCTACCTTATACGGCTTTGGAAAGCCTTAATTAGACAAACTGCTCTGAGATTTGTGTAAGAGGAAGATTAAATCAACGTCCTATTGTAAAGCCAGAGTCACTGCACACACATTTCTCTAAGTATATTCAGCTTCTCAGTGAATGTAAATATATTCCAGCCTTCCTAACGAGGCTCATCTCAGTAGGGAAGAACTCACTAGAAGTTGTGGAAAAGCCATATAGATTTAGTTTCCTGTGCAACCTCCATCGACCTCTTCACATCCACCATTGGCACCGAATGTGGAAAAAGCCATGTGGCTGTATAATTACAGGCTGCGAGGTGGCCCTGCCCAGGGACTGCCCCCAGGTGAGGGGAATATGCAGCATGCCCTGAGCCTGGTCCCAGGGATGAAGAAGCAGTCCGAGGGCAGATCAGGCAATTTCATCTCCAAATGAGGAAAGCCACATCCAGTGACCCTAGGGAAAGGTGATAACTCTCCCCTTCCAACCGAGCAGATCCCCGCCCCTGTTCCACACACACCACAGAGGTGTGAGTCCCGCCCCTCTGACCAGGGACTGCCAACAGCTTTCGACTTCACAGGAGCTGAAACTAAGTTTCATATTCCAAAGATCGGGCTGCAATCCTCCAGAACTCCCCAGCTTCCTCATAACATGGAATTGCAAGAGCTACAAGGATCCTTTGGACTGCAAAGACAACCTGAATAGAGCAGTCACACTCGACCCCAAAACCAACCTGCTGGTGGTGCTTGCAATGAGGGAGGGCTCTTTGGGGTTAACACCAGAGAGCACAGTTTAGAACAGCAGGGTCCAAACCTCACCAGGATTTTCTTTTTTCCGGGAACAGCCATGGTTGGGAGCTGCTGGCAGGTGCTGACATGTAAGACTTGCTAGTGAGCTTTGCCATCACTGCTTTCCAACTGCAGCCATTTCCTGCTCATCCCACTGTGGGTCAAAGACAGAAAGCCTTCACTGACACGACAACTGTCACGCCATATGACCCTCGGGCAGGAGGGAAAAGCAGAGGTGCACATGGCTCAGATTCCCTTGCCTTTCCCTGCCTGTGTTCCAGCCAATTGTCCAGGCTTTGCCTGTGCTCTCTGTAGCAAAGGTGGCTGTATCCTATTTAGTTCAGATTAGCACTCAAGGCTGCCTACAAAGGTACTTTCTGCAACGTGTCTCACTTTTTAAGCAACACAAGCTCCCATTCAGCCAGGCAGTTACACACAGGAACTTAATGCCTTCAGCAAGAGCTAAAAGCAGGAACTCCAGAGCTTTACTGATTAAGCACAGAGCTGATAACTCCTTTTCCTCCAGAGCACCTCACTTTGCAGGAGAGTCCTCCAAAAAATTCCTCCTAATCCTCGTTTTTTTGGTATTTTCTATTTTGCCCTGAAACACAGTTAAAATCAGAACTTCTGCTGAAGTCAATGTCTAGGGACACTATACACAAGGATGTGTGCCAGACACCCCCATCAAGGCAGAGGAATAGTTAGAACAGCAAAAATTATCCTGATTGTGGTATCCTCTCTCATGGACTTATTTTCCCCAATATGGCAAAAACCCAAAAATGGTGGCACTTCTCTGATTGACAAATCAGATTTGCTGACTGATCAGAACAAAGACTGCATAAATCAGTTTCCCTCCATCTGTGTTTGCAGAGATGGAAGGATGGTCCCCAGGTCCTGTAATAACTTGATCCCTGCAGCTCCACCCTCACTTCTAGGCACTAGAACCTGTGCATCTTTCATTAGAGCTCAGGAAAAACAGTTAAGTTCAGTTTGGGTCTGCAATTCCTGTAGGGAATCCAGCAGGGACAAGCCAAGGCTCATCCCTATGGCAATGACAGAGAGAAGCTCTTCCAGCTTTTGTTATGATACAGTGCCAAAAGCTGCTGGTGTGTGCATAGGGAGGTTCCCTCTGCTCACACCTCTCTTCTGTTGAAAATAATCAGGTGTCATTTATGCTGGAGCTTTAGAACTCATTACAGATTAGAGATGGTGGTGGCATACCCAGAGAAGGCGGAGCTGAATTATTTGGGAGAGAAGACAATTGTGTCTGATCATACATGCCCCTGGTCAGAAGAATTTGATGATTACTGTTGTAACAATCCAAATCACTATGGATGACTGCTGTTCTCAATTTGCTGTGCTGTCAGGAAGACCCTGTGAAAGCTCCAATTTGCAGTGGAATTTACAATTTACTTATTTTTGAAGGGACAGCATCAGAAATACCCCCCAGCCCTTGTTCCCATCACCTCCCCTGTTCCCTCCTGCCTCCCAATTCATAGCCTGTCTGTGAAACCAGGATGTTGTGAGAAGAATGATGTAGCTGGGGAGGAAAAGGCTTCTCTGCTCTCCTTTGCATGGAGCCCTCAGCACCATGGCTGGATCAAAACCCCTTCTGAAGGACTAGTTCCAAGTCCAAATCCAAGTCACAGGCTTGATGGCATTATCCCTACAAGAAAAGGTTATGAGAGGGGTCACAATAGGTGATGATAAAGCTTCCTTCCAGCCAAGACAATCTATGAATCTCCAAGGAAATCCACCATCCTCTGGCAAGAGCCAGGACCAGATTTTCCAAAGTGTAACAATGCCTGGCTCCAAGATCACTGGGGCAGTGCCTGTGAAGAGCTATGAAATCATCTCTTCTGCTTGGGAGGTTCATCAGGCCATGCTGGCGTTGCCTGTAAACCACAGACCACAAGAACTGGAATGCTGGGAACACAACCAGAGCAGAAATGCTCAGCAAGACTTTAAAGTTAATGTTAATCTGCTAAGAAGGAAGAGGGGAGAAAAAAAAAACCCCAAAACACTAAAAGCACTTAACCCGGCTTTTCAGCATGGTAAAAGTCAATTTGGAGATTTCCTTTGAACATGCTGGAAAGCTCGTGCAACCCAGCCTGCTCACCAGGCCCAAGATGGGAATGGCAGGAGCTGCTCCAAGTCAGGACCGCGGTACCTGAGCAGAGCTGTGTGGGAAGCAAGGCCTGGACTGTCAGGAGAGCAGCAGCTTCTGAGAGAACAGGAGCTGGCAGGGATTAGTGAAGGAAGCTCAAACACTATCTGTCTGTAGGAGGCCTGGCTCAATTCAAGGCCATTAACTTGTTGCTTTCTGAACACCACCAAGAGGACTGGAAACAAAAGCATGTCTGCCCAGCATGGGCCCTGCTGAGTGACTGTTTAAATACTTCAGCAGAACTAAGAGCATTAAGAAAGGCAAAGAGCTACTTCAATGGCTCCATGCTCACAGAGCTGTAAGTTTTCGCATGAAGCCCAAGTTAAAACCGGGCAATTGGGATATAGCCTTGAAACAAAAACCAAATAAATCATTAGCCTTCATTTTCTCCCGTTCAGGAGTTTGAATTTAAAGGGGAGTCCATCAACTTTACATAAATCTTTTTTATAATTAAAACCACATTTCCCTGCACTGCTTACAAACCTTTGGATGATTAATAAGGCATTTTTCAAATTACTTTAATTCACACTAATTATGCTGATTGTTTACCCCAGTCAATAATTTTCCTTGCAGGGAGATAAAGCTATCCCAGGAAGAGGTCTTCCTCCAGGGACCAAGAGGGAAAGGACCCCAAGGAACTGCCTGGGGCCCCAGTAACACACAGGATGTCTGCCACTGAGCCGGTTACACGAGTCACGTCAGGTACAATGCTCACAGCGCACTTGCTAAGTCTGACCCTGTGCCTGGATAAGCTGAGGAGACTTGAGCTTGCTCACCTGCTGCCAGAGGCCTTGAGCTGTGTTTTGCTTAGATCTTGCCTGAGGCCTCAGCCTTGCCAGGGAACCAGACTTTGTAGGTTTAGTATGAAAACACAGCAGCTACTGCATAGCTTCTGAGGTGGGTCAGACTTGTGCTCAGCAGAAGCCAAATGTGCTTCAGAAGAGACAAGCTTTATCTCCTCCTGTTTCATTTGCAAGTTTGAAGATTCTTGGCCAAGAACCTTTAGAAAATACACAACAAACTGAACAGGAATTCTCTTCCCAGTTATTTGACTTCCATTCCCCTCCAAAAAAAATTATTTGATTTGATTCAACATTATTTAAAAGAGACAGATACAGAAAAAAGCAATGGTGCATTTCCATTGCTCCAGCACTGCAGCCTGCGTAGTGTGAATGGATTCCCTGGGTTACATTCCCCAGGGAGGGCTGAAATGTCCCAACCCAGAAGCCTTTAGGTAGCAAACAAAGCAATACCTGCAGGACAACACAGTGACTTGGAAGTTAGAAACTCATCATGTTGCCACATGCCCAGCCGGAAGTACTGCCCAGTCCCTTCCTACCCTTCCCAAATCAAGGTGTTCCTGGTCCATCACTCCAGGGCTCCTGCAGGGTTTCCAAACACAGCAATGACATTTCCTCAGCTTTTTACCCCCTCTCCTCTAGTTCAAGACAGCAGTTATTTCATAACCTATGTAGCTCTTGAGGCGACAGTTACTCTTAGGCAATGCCAGCTCCAAACAGGAGTGCCTGGCTAACAAAATACATGGGAACTGCTCTTCAGCCAGCAAGTCACACTCATTTTGTTGCTTTATGAACTAAAACAAAGTAAGAGGTACTAGCCAAGGCTTTCTCTTCTCCAAATACAAGGGCAGGCACTAGTGAGACTCACAACAGAAAAAGAAAACTGTAGTTCTTTAATGGTGGCCCAGGTTCTCACAACCACTTGAGGCTTTTGCAAGCCTGATTTATATGAATCAAACCACCATTGAAAAGCATGACATTTATTCTAATACCTGTTGTACCACACCCTAAAAATAACAGAAGAAAACAAGCTGATAAAAGGTATTTGCTGTCAAAGGTGGGGAAACACCTTCTGAAAGCCAGTGCTGGCTTCCTCCAAGAAAGTAAACAAGATTGCAGAAATTAACATCCTGCAGATTTTAGATCTAAGGAGGTGTCTCATCTGCTTCGGTTTAGCACACCACCATAACAGGGCAGTTTGTGACCCAGGGACCGCAGCCAGTAGAAAAAGCAAGTAATTATTTATAAGCCCTGGTCCTGTGAGCTGCTTCTGATCTGTTGCACTCTGGAGGTGCCCTAAAACCAGCATCAACACCAAACCTTTGAAAACCTGAACCCTGTCTGAGAGGAATTTACAGCACCTGAGTTACTGTGTGCTGGTTCCCTGGGTGGACATCCCTGTGGACAGTGAGGGCAGGGCAGCATCATTTGCTTTCTCCACAGGTTTTCTCCACACCTTGAGGCATCCAGGGAAAGCAGGCACAGAAAGACTCATACAGTCTCAGTTCCTGCCTTCAGATGAATGTATTTTAACTCATGGATTGGCGCACACCTGAATGACTAGGAAACGGCTGCATGAGATAAGCTGGCCAAGGGATTCATGTCACTGAGCAGTTGCAGAGAAGAGCAGATTTATCCGTTGTATGTTAGCTCCCAAGACAAGAGTACACAAGACAGAGATGAGGTCGGAGCTCTCCTGTTTCATGCGGAACTCCAGAGTATAAGCAAGTCACTACTCAACTTGCGCAGCTGCTGTAAGAAACTGTGACCATTTCTTAAATTAAAACCATAAATAATTTTTAAAACTCAAACCAGTAGCATGACATTTACAGGGCTCCATCCTCAACCCTGTGCTCTTCAACATCCACATTAATGATCTGGATGCAGGACCTGAAGGAATACTAAGTCACCTTGCCAACTGCACTAAACTGGGAGGAGCTGTGGAGTCTCCCAAGGGCAGAGAGGTCCTGCAGAGAGACCTTGACAAATCAGAGAAATGGGCAATCACCAACCGTGTGAAGTTCAACAAGGTCAAGTGCTGGATTCTGCACCTGGGAAGGGGCAACCCTGGATGTGTGGATGGACTGTGGAATGAGAAGCTGGAGAGTAGCTGCAGGAAGGAACTTGGGAGTCCTGGTCCATGACAAGTTGAATGTGAGTCAGCAGGGCCCTGGCAGCCAGGAGGGACACCCATGTCCATGGAGCATTAGGTAAAGTATCCCTGGTCCAGCAAGGGATTGTCCTGCTCTGCTCTGCACTGGGACAGCCTCACCTCAAGTGCTGGGGGCAGTTTTGGGCACCACAATACAAAAAAGACATTAAGCCACTAGACAGCATACAGAGAAGGGTCATGAGGATGGTGAAGAGCCTTGAGGGTAAAGCCATATGAGGAGTGGCTGAGGGCACTTGGTCTGTTCAGCTGGAGGAGCCTGAGGTCAGACCTCACTGGGATCTTCAACATCCTCCCAAGGGACAGCAGAGGAACCAATCTCTTCGCTCTCCTGACCAGGGATTGGACTTGAGAAAATGGCTGGAGCTGTGTCCGGGGAGGGTTAGGCTGGAGATCAGGGAAAGGGTCTTCCCCCAGAGGGTGCTGGGGCACTCCCCAGGGAATGGTCATGGCCCCAAGGCTGCCAGCACTCAAGAAATGTTTGGACAACACTCTCAGGCATGGGGTGGGATTATTGGGGTGTCTGTGCAGGGCCAGGAGTTAGACTTGATGATCCTGATGGGTCCTTCCAAACTGAGTATGTTCTGTGATTCTATGACATCTAAAATATAGCTTGCTCTATTCTCGGAACATTCTTCCTTAGCAAAACTCACTTGAAGTGATGCCAGGCATGGTACAAGGCACTGAGGTCCTGGGTGGCAGAACTCCCTCACACACGTCAAAAGGAGGAGACATGAAGAGGCTCCAGCCCAAAAGCCCAGGTGCCTCATGGCTGAGGGGTGGCAGGTTTGCAGTACTTGCACTGGATCCACACCCGATACATCATCATCTGTTTCCCACGGTTCACTTGCAAGCGCCGATCAACCAAATTCTGAATTTTCTCCAGCCCAGCTGTGGTGAAGAGATTATCTAATTCATCTGGAAGCAGAGAGAAGGAGACTGAGGAGGCCATAGCTTTTAACTGATACCTACTCACACTGAGGGCTAAGCTAAGTCCAAAGATGGGCCAGAGGAAATCCATGGCCTCACTTTGGCAGGGAAATGATCAAACAAGACTTAACTTCGTAACTGTTAAACTAGGTGAGTTTAACATCACACTTACTCAGGTTTCCCTTCTAGCAAAGAAGAGAAGAATTATTTGGAGTACATCTAGAACTACAGCGACTTGACAAAGAAAACAGCAACAGTTTCAGACATGGGTACTGCCTCTAGTAACTGATTAAGGAGCATCTTCTGGTAAGTAGGGACAGAGTCATTCTTTCCCCTCCGCTGCGCAGAGGAATTTCAGAGTCCGCAAGAGCGAAGAACAGGATCAGACCTATACTTTTAAATGGTGGCAGTAAGGTCCGTGCTACGTAGGCTGGAGGGGAATGGGATTCATTAACGTTAAGTTTGGGGGGAAAAAAAAAATCCTTAAAACCCACATCCTGTTGGGGCCCAATTAAAGCACTAAGAACCCTCGAGGCTTCAACACTTCCATTGGCAGGCATTCCTGACCAAGCAAATAAGTCTCACAGTGCCCCAGCACCCTGACTGTGGGCAAAGCCAGCCCAAGTCCTGCTGAGCAGCAGAGCTTATTCCTGGAGCACGTGGTTTGTCCGGAGTTTCTGTAGGAAAAGCCTGACAGGTCCCAGCTTAAGCTCCTTTATCAGATGCTTTCCATTGTGAGGTGTTTGCCAAACACACATTAAACATTAATTTTGTTGTGACAAACAAGAGTTGCGCAGTGGGGAACAGCTCAGTTCTGCCACTGCTCTAGAACTGACTGTGCACAGGGGCCTGTAGCAGAGGGACTGGAGGTGTAACTGATGATGAACTGGGAGAATAATAACTGCTGCTAACACCAAGCAGCAGCAAGAACTGGAAGGGCTGCCTTAGCTCCATGCTGAACCGCACCCTTCTGATTTCCTCATAGGAAATTAGGGGAAAAATTAAGGGAAAGTTCCGCTAAGTGGTGTCTATCTCCCTTCATCATCTCCAGGCAAGACACAAGGAGAGCTCCTCCAATCCCACCCCTCCCAGGGTAGCAAACACACCAAACACACCAGTCTTCCTCTTAAAGGATTTTCCACTAAGGAATTCACCATGCCATGCTTACACCAGTAGCTGACAAGCCCAGGTCACTGTTTAATTGGAAGACACTTAACATTTCACAGTGCTCCAAGAAAGTGGCTGGAAAGATCTAGTGGCCAAACTGGAGGGCACAGGGACAAGAAGTGGTGAGGAGAGTCAGAAGGATGTTTTTGGATGGCCAGAGGCATGTTTCTCCTCCTACCTTGTGTGAAGAAGTAGACTCTGGTGCCATCACCTCTCACATAGAAGTTATCAGACAGACACTGACCTGCAGGCAAGATGGATATAAACAGTTATCACTAATCACTTAAAAATCAACAATTGCCATCCAACAACAGGCCCTTCTCTGGCACACTGTGCTTTGGGGAATTAATGAGCCGCCTCCAAACAGGGCAGACACAGCTCCAAAGAAGCAGAATCTACTAGTGATGTGGCAAGAGCTTCCAGGGGAAAGGGAAATACCTTTCTTAAACCGAAGCTGGGCAAGATCATAACGGCCGTAATCTCGTAACAAGATCACTCCCCCTGGTTTCAGAAGGCGACTCAGTCTGGTCACGATGGACTGCATCCTGAGAGAAGAACAAACCAGGAGCGCTCAACATGCTGCAAAATCATGCTTGTTTCTGTCCAAAAAGATGGTATAAAGTTCTACACGCTTCAGCTTCATATAAAGAGCTACCCAAAGCCAGCAGCATTCTGAGCTCTCCCAGAGTCAGGTGGGATGATTTTATTTGGCCTCTTTATTTCTGACACTCCCTCATTTTGCTTTTTTCCTACAAGGATAACATCCTGCCCCAGCAGGGATTAACTGTTCTCTCTTACTGATTACAAAGATTGCCGGTTTCTGTAAAACAAGTAGTAAGCAAACTTGAAGAGAAGTACTGTGAAATAAAACTAAAGGAAACAGAAAAAGAGACTAGTGTGGGTCGTAACAATTATCACACTGAGACCACAGCACTTTCCTTACCTGTTTTCTGAATCTGAACCCTCCCTTCTTGCCACCTCCCATGTGAGAAATTCATCTACCCTTTGAGCCTGAAAATCCAGCAGAATACTTTCCAAAGAGGTGCTGAGTGCTCAGTGTGGCTGGGGCTCAGAACAGTGACCCCAGCAATGATCACCTGTAGCCACGTAGCACTTCACAACCACCCTGTCCTCTGTCAGAATTTGTTACAACAGCATATACCTGTTAATTTCATTTTTAGAGGCTTCATGGAAAACCAGACCACAAACAGAACAAACTTTAATTTTCCTTGATAGGAGACTAAGAAAGAACTCCAGCTTGCAGAATTATCTTCTGCAATCAGAAGGAATCATTAAAACTTACTTCTCTGGAAGAATTGCTGAGAGGACAAAGATAAGAATAACAATGTCAAGACTCTCCTCTGGCATTGGGAAAGGACTTTGGTCACTGCACAGGTCATGGACAAATGCAAAGCAGCGAGAAGAATCATATTCTGCATTATTCTGTAATTGAGGGAGAGAAAGTAAGAACATTAGTAGCACACCCTGTTTTCAGTATTATCTGGAATATACAGATTATTAGTATTGTATGGAGTATTTTAACTTTCACATAATCAAATGATGTGTCCAGAGATCTGTTTCAGCCTCACTGGACTTCTGTATCAGGTATGTTCCTTGGGTAGGCAAGGAACAGGGGTGAAATGTGAAAAAATATTTACACACAGGAGATTTACAGAGCTTTGGTCTTGTTACAATCAATCAGCACTGAAAAAAACCCAAACTAGATTCAGGGTTTATCACATTTTAAGGTCAGCTTTTCCACTAACAGTGGTAAGAAGCAAGGGATTTATACTGTTAAATTGGAAACCTGTATGTAAGGGAGAGTGTCAAGGCACCTCTCTGCATCATTGAAATTAATAATAATTTCATCTACAAGCACATGCTCCCCATACCCCAATAATCAAATCTGGTTGCCTAAAGTTACACTCTTAAAAATCAGATTTAGACTTTTTTTAGAAGTAATATACTTTTCTAAAGCTGATGCTACAGATTGCAGATGCCTTTACAAACAGTGCTTGTGCTATATCCAGAGGAGGAAATGGATGCTGACTCTGGCACTGGGCTCCCCTCTCAGCTCAGCAAGCAACTGACTGCGTTTGATACTTCATATCAAAATGACCTGAAATTTATTAGTGGTATTTATCCTTTGACTAAATCCCAGCCTCTTGCTCCACAAACAGGATCCCTCCTCAGCTGCCTCTGCAGAAGCAATCAGACCATGTTCCCAGAACTACGGTGACAGTAACACTCACACAAACCAAAATCAGCTTTAGTTCCTGCTAAAAAATAGCCTGAATGTTTTCAAAGTTCAGCAGTTACTCAGGTAAAAGAGCACTGTATTGAGAAAAGTACTGTCAACCGCAAGGGCAGAAAATCTGGCTGACTTGTTAGTTCTTAATATGACATTTTGAGAACTTTTACTTCCCTAATTTCTACAATCTTTGATGGTTCATCTTCCAGATTTCCCAGTGCAAGGGTCAGCACCAAGGCTGGATAAAACCAGAAAGCTGCCAGCTAGAGAGTCATTGGCAGCTGGAATAGATTTGTGTTAACAGGCAATTGGCCCCACATACTTCCCACATTTTCATACGTCACTGTTGAGATTACCTGGACAAGATCCACAGCTGTTGTAGAAAAATCACAGCAATAAACAAACAGGCCTGGGTCACTGCAGTAAATCAAAGAAATTCATCATTTATACTGAGGAATTAAGGAGTGTTTCAAATGCACAAAGCCCAGAAATCCCGGGCTTTAGGTTCTGTGCAAAATCTGGTGGATTCCACTGCTCCTTTATGCCTGTTATTCTCATATGGAACTGACTGCTTCCTTTTCCTTCTGGATCTAAAACCAAGGGCTTCCAAGCTCAAAACACAATAAACTGAAGTTGCAGATGGCAAAGATACCATTTGCATTTGGCCTTTCTCTGAGATTGTCCAAACTAAGAGCACATGGAACATTTTTCCAATTGTTTTTCAGAGGCTGGTATCTCATGCAGGTAAAAACCTACTGAGAATCCAGAATGGTTTGGGTTAGGGTCCTTAAAGACCATCCAGCCCCACCCTCCTGCAATGGGCAGGGACACCTTCCACTGTCCCAGGTTGCTCCAAGCCTCATCCAACCCGGCCTTGGACACTTCCAGGGATCCAGGGGCAGCCACAGCTTCTCTGGGCAACCTGTGCCAGGGCCTCAACCCCCTCCCAGGGAACAATTCCTCCCCAATATCCCATTTATCCCTGCCCTCTGGCAGTGGGAAGCCATTTCCTCTTGTCCTGCCACTACTTACTTGTTGGTTTGTAATATTGGGAAGACTGTATTCCCAGCCCCACAGCCAACCTGCATAAACAGAGGAGATGTACACAGTGAACATAACTCCTTCAGCACACCCATTCAGATAATTTCCAATCATCTCTTGACATTCCCATGGAATGAAGAGCAACTCATGAGTAAGAGCTGAGCATGGCAGTGACCATTCTTAAGTGTTCCTGCAGGGTTTGAGCGTGTTAAGGTCTACGGAACAGGATTACATGTGGTAAACCACTAAGCAAGTTCTTGTCAAAATCTTACTAACAAACTATATATTGTTACTCCTTTGAAAGCTGTTTTTGCTGGATTCCCAAGCATAACAACCAGTATGAGTCACTGAAGCACTGCCAAAGGGCATGGATGAGTTACATTCACTTCCATAGATAATCAGAGCAACAGAGAAGTTAGGTTTGCTTTACTCTAACTACTCCTTCTACTTGTTCCCATTTGAAGAGATGATGGCTCACACAAGTATAGATTTTGAGAATTTGCCTTTGAATGTTTAAGGAATCAGTAAAATTAAAATAGACTGAGCAGAAAACACCACAGAGGGTTTGCAGTGACAGATGTTACTGAAAGTGCTCAGGTGAGACAGGAAAGGCATATTGAGAACACCAAAGTCTGAGGAAATCTTAAAGTGTCAGATTAAATTTAAAAAATCAGGACAGTTCATACTAACTCTCCCTGGAAGGGCGGGCCTTTCATAAAAGACAAAGTATTAAACAAATCCAGTAATACCTGCAGTGAACAACTAGAGGTGGCAGAGCAAAAGGTCACAACCAGCTGTCAGGAGTCCAATAACTATAATTGCCACAGACTTCTCTGGGACAAAGCCTGTATCAGTCTGGGATTCCCTGTCATCACAAGGACCCTAAGGAACAAACCCAAGACCATCTTCACATTCTTGACTTCATTGTTTCAAACCTCTCAAGGCAAACAGGAATCAGCACAAACATGCAAAAGATAAATGACAAGGGAAAGCTTTATACAGCTGAGTAGAACCAGCTTCTTCAAAAGATGACTTTGAACATCTGATAGCAATAGCTTGGCTTTTCAATTTGTAAAGTTCTTATGGTCCTTGTGCTCTGCCAATTCAGAGTCTGAACCAAAAGAATCCAAACAGATTTTAGTTCAGTTCTAAGCTGCCCTCTGATTTTTGCATTTTACTGACTGAAGGCAGTCATCCACTCCCTTGCTGTTTTGCAGTGATACATATTTTTATGTTGCAGTCACATTGACACAAGGGAGGCTTTGATGGTGACTTTGATTTACAGCTCTTACCTCTAATATACGGTAAGATGCAGCTGATCCTGGGTAATCCCCACCACTCTGACTCAGATCACTGTCCTCCTGTGCAGCCAACTCCTCTGTGTGGCCCCCAGGTGGGCTTTTTATCAGGTCTGACTGACTCTGTATCCTGGCTTCCAATGAGCAATGGCCATTTTCACAGCTTCTCAGCCCATCATTGTTGGATTTTTCTGTTTTACTAAATTCATGCACAGAATCTCTATTTTGGCTTGAGTTCCTGTTAGGTGCCAGCTCGGGAAATTCAGTGAACAGCCAGTGCCTGTCCTTGAAGAAGCCATTTTCATGGACTTTATAGAAGTCATCCCAGTATTTCTTAGCATTCACCTCATATTCCTCTGTGAACACAAGCAAAAACATCACCAGACATCAATTCAGGTCTCAGGGTTTAATCAGTTCAGAGAGTGAGGGATCCCTCCAGGCATCTATCCACCAACCTGCTTTAGTAAGTGAGATTGACTGAAAATCACCTTTATTTAAATTTGCAATTCCACATAAACAGCCTATATCCTCACAGTCACTTTGTTAGGACTTAGAAAGGGAAAAGAGAGAGAAGAGGAAATTCTGCCTCCTAGTAGGATTTAAAGGAAGCAGCAACAGAAAAAAGTCCCTTTGAAGGAGACTGGAATGAAGAAATCCATATTTTACTTCCATCTCTAACACTAATTTGTTCAGTTCACTGGAACAATTTATTTGGAGCCTAGTGACATTAAGTGTCAAGCACAGCTCCCAAAGAATTTTGTGAGAGCTGCCTGGAGCTGAAAGCTTCCATCCAATACACTGCTCCTATTTTCAGGGGGAGAAACAGAAAAATTAGTCAACTCCTAAGGCCTGGCAGGAAGCTCAGTTAGCATTTATGTAATCCTCCAGATTACAGGACAGCATGGTGTCTTGGATTGATGATATGATAATCCTTTATCCCCTATCGTTGGCTTATATGCCCAAGAAAGAAAAAAATGTGTAAAAATGTGTGGTCCTGTCCTTTTAACTGCACCCAGCCGCAGAGAGAAACGCGGGTTGTTTTGAAAACATTTTCTCCAAGCCTTGCTCCGGGGGAGGATTCGTCGCCCGGCAGAGACTGCGTGCTGGACGGGGGTCGGAGTGAGCTCTGTTCCCGTTTTTTCCATTCTTCTTCTTTTTCCTCGTTTGGACCCCTTCTCTTCGATCTGCTTTGCCACCCGGAGACCCAGGAGGGCCAGAGGACAGCAGAGCTCTCCAGGGAGCTCCACCCGGCCCCGGGTGGGGGGCGAGGAGGAGAGGGACTGCGTCTGAGAAAAGGACTTTTTAATCAGGTTGAATAACTGCCTTTCACCTTGTTTTTTCCCCTTCCCCTGTGCCTTGTAGGGCGCTCTGCGTGGTTTTGTTAAATAAATAGTTTTTTCTTCACTTCCATCTAAGAGGTTCTGTTGGGGGTGGGGGAGGGGGTGTCGGGGCCCTTTGCTCTCGGAGGAGAGAGAGTCTTATCATTAACCCGGGACATATGGTTTCCATGTTTTGCTGCAGTCCAGTCCAGAGCGCTTTGCTTTACATAATTCTGTGCACGTCAAAGCATGACACATTTAGGAACTAAAACAAAAGAGGGGAATCAACAGAAGTGACCACTGTATTAAAGTACCAGTGGAGAGCTAAGGTAGACAGGCTAAAGATGAACAGAATTAATTGAGCAGCAGCACTTTCGTATCAAATGGGTCATTCCAGCAACAAGATGAGTATTACAGGAAGCTGGAATAGCTCTTGTGAAGCCATGATCTAGTGAAATTTGAGCCACCTGCAAATTTATTTCCACATGCACAGATTTCAGATGAAGTACAATCTAGGGGAACTACTTCTTCCACGGGAAGCTACAAATTCAACTGACTTTCTGTGATTTCATCAATGTGATGAGTTCTCTGTCCTGGGAATTAAGACCTAATTATAGCATCCTATGCTTGGAATCACCTAGAGAGGTTAACGTCCACGGCCAGAGATCCCAATTGCATTCCAATAAGTAATTCCTCAATCATCTTTGCAAAGCAACAAGTGCATTACTGAATAAAAATGACTGGAGATCATTATTAGCTGAACTGCCGTTTACTCAGTAGCCTTCCACTAGAGCACAGAACTGTTTCAAAGTGAGACAGTAACATGAATCCAGAATACCTGGAAAAATATGTAGCCTCAGCCCAATATAGACAAAAATGGCTTTAACAAAGAAGCACAAATCAGTCATAGGTCTATTTTTAGTAGGATCTATCCCTGCAGCACAAAGAGCTATATATAAAAATAATCTCTTTATCTCAACTACAAGGATTTTCTCCTTTTAAGAAGCCTTGTCCTTAAACCCCAAACTGAAGAAAATTTTAGTGTCTTATATTAGACACAAGCAGTAAGTTTGTGCCATGATCTCACTGTAGGTCACAGTGAGCAGGGCCAGGTCAGTTCACAATTTTCATGGAAGAACTCAATGACTGCTGATGCTGGAAGAAGTGTTGTGAGAGCTCAGATCTCCAGAGCCAGCATGCTCTGTCCTGAACTGTCATTCTCTCATGTACTAGGAGGAACATGCAAGGCTTCTGGGGCGGATATGCTCTTTCACCCAAAAAAACCCCCCAAATCCTGATTCCTGCTTGTCTCCAACAATCCCATGACAGCCTGACTGCAGTGGAATGCTTACCTGAAATGCTGAGACAAAATTCCAGCCCAGCCATTTTGGATTACCCACATTTTTGCCACATTACACCTCTGAACAAGACATTGTGCTCTTCCTTTGGTAAATTAGTGTGAAATTCTGTTGGATGCTATTGAAGAGCTGTTATACTCCAAACCACATGTGGGGAAGCTTTATTTAAAGCTCATTTACCTTGGAGCTTGGTGTTTACATAGCCCTGAAGAAAGGATCACTGACAATATAAATACAAAAAATCAAGGGCCAGCTGACAAAGACCACACGAGAAACACATTTAAAGCAAAAATATGACCATGCTAATTTTTCAGTAAGACTTCCAGCCAGAAAAGTTCACATACCTGTTTCAGCCCCTTTTTGGGGTATTACCTCACAGGGCCATCAGTGTGCAAGCCAGATTCCTCCAAAGACTTTCCTGATAAGGACTCCTGACCTTCTGCTCACCTGTTGTAAGCACACCCCCAAAGCCAAGCCCATACTCACCCCTTCACTCTGCGAAAGGAGGGAAAACAAAAGTAATTGCTTACAAAGACAGGAAGAGAATCAGGGACCCCCTGAATTGCAAGGGGGCTAATTATGGAGCCTCAAAAGGAAACCAAGAAAATTGGATTTCTTTCTTTTCCCAGCCAGGAGGCACATCTTCCACATACCCAAAGAGCTTGCCTCCTTCTTCAGAACAAATCCTGACATCCCCAAGAAGTCTACAGAATAATACAGCCATCATGACCAATACTCTGCCTTTGTTCTCCACTTTGGACATTCTGATTCTCAAACTACCAGACCCTTCAGGCACATTTGCCTGGGCTGTCTTCCCTACTTTTCAGCCATCCCATTGTCTCCACACACTTCCCAGTAAATAGCAACCATCAACATTTGACTGGCCTCCATTGTTCAGTCTGGGAAATACATCATGGAGCCCTGAAAAAATGCTCCAACAGCAAATTGCTCCACAATTTCCTAGTTGTATATAAGTTCTCAAAGCATGACAGACAGCACCCTTTAATGCTAAACAGATTTTAAAATGAACTCAACACAATGGAAAACTGCTGGATACTTCTAGGAGTCCAAGAAATTAGGAGGGTTACTCTTGGTGTAATTAAATTTGCTATTGTGAACACAACTGGGAGCTATATGGAAGTGTCTCAATAGTTGCAGTAGTGCTCAGAACCATCTTATGGGTGACACACTCAATTTAATTTGAACAAAAGGAGCACATCCACCCTAGAACTCGGCAGGCTATAACAAGATCATCATCAGACGAGTTTCTTATCACACCAAAGAACCATTTCACCATCATTTGAGGGACTGGATGATCTCTACCAGGTGTGGAGGAAATGCATTATTAACCAGCTCAGAACGGCTTCAACCATGACTTAACCACAGAGCTAACCACCTTGAGCTTGATTCAGAGACAGGTAAGCTCTGCATTTTGGACTGATAAATACCCTTTAGGCCAAATAAAAAAAACCCTTTGGAATCCCTTTGCTTTTATCTGACGATAAATACTTCAATCAAGATAAAATAATTTTTCTTTCTCTGATGAAATTGTTCTCATGCAGTTTGTTCACTCTGTAGAGAGAGATATGGACACTATCAGACCCT
This sequence comes from Lichenostomus cassidix, assembly GCF_008360975.1. Classification (NCBI taxonomy): domain Eukaryota; kingdom Metazoa; phylum Chordata; class Aves; order Passeriformes; family Meliphagidae; genus Lichenostomus; species Lichenostomus cassidix. The sequence goes on from NC_139507.1 coordinate 150,416, forward strand.
TTCAGGAGAAAATCAGCTTGAATCAGGGCTCACTCCACAGCAAACCAGCAAAAAGAAACTGGCTACTAGCACTTAAGCTTTAGAGAGCTAAAATAAGCAGAGGCAACAACTCTACAGTCAAAGAGGTTTGCTGACAACAAACATTACCAAGTATTGTAAGATACACAACATGACTAAGAAACTCAACCCAATCTGACTCCTCTCAACCAGAAGGAGTCTCTGGAGAAGTTAGAAGAGTCACAGAGAGGTAAATTAAGAACAGAAAGGCTTCTCCTCCTCCATTTCCAATTATCAAACGTGTTAATGCCTTCTGAATGACTGGGAGAGAGGGAAGGGAGGAATTAATGATGTTCTGATGTAGCTCTAGCCAGATGGTTCCATTCCTGGCACAAAGCCAAGACCCACATGAGGACACTCTCCAAAAGTACCTTGTTTATCTTGTGGCAATAGCTGTGAGCTGTTCTCTTGCACTTTACTCCTGGCACTGGCTTCCTGCTCTTCTGACCATTCCACATTATCCCTGTTGTGAAAAATAAGATGAACTAGAGCTAAGAATGGTAGCACAAAGACAGAGGGAAAAAGAAAGGTCTGGAGAGCCCTCCAAATGGACATTGGTGTGATTCCCAATTCTAGCCCAGCACCAGCACAACAGCCGTCAGCACACACAGGTCCTAGTCATGAAGGTACTCATGAAACTGCAAACACAAGGGAACCTAAATCTATCCCATTTTGGATGCTCAGCCAAATTTAGAGGGAATAGATCCTTGCTAAAACCACGAGGGATATCAGCACAAAACTTCATTGTCTTCCTCAAGTTAAAATATAAAAGGCATTTGGGTTGTTTGGAAGGCAACTGTTAAATTAAATTGAATTGTGAGAAAAATAGGCAGGAAGCTTTAAAGCATTAAGAATTATTAGTGACCTCAATGCACATACACAGCTATGCAATCATTAAAGTGACTCACTTGGCCTTTTTTATTAAAACAAGTGAATAAAGCAGAATACAATGCCCAAGAAGCAGTTCTTGTCTCAGAAGCAATTAGCCTTCTGATTTTAACTCACAAAACAAAGGCTTAAATGTTAAGTCTGTGAAAAAATAGATTACTAAGAATTTTCACAGGAAAACTGAGGATATGCTTTTGTAACGTACCTTTGGTATAGAACAGTCCCAGAAGGAATGACAGGCTGACACATGTAAATATTCAGTAATTACAAGTTAAACACACCCAATTCTTAACAAGGTATAGCAGCCATAGAGCAAAAAAGGTTCTATTTACTTCAAAAATGCAAAATACCTTCAGTTCCCAGCAATTAGAGAATATGGATGCTTAACTGACTTAAAATAACTTCTGTATCCAAATAAATAACTCCTGTTCCAAGCACACCTGGCACAACCCCAAGGGAGGAATGACAGATTATGGGTTTCTAACAGCAGGTAATTTACCTTTATTAACCGCAGCAATAAAACAATTGCTACAAGCATAGGAACATGAGGAATGCATATTGATTCCGAAGGGGCTGAGAATGGCTCAGAACCCCCTATCAATCAGTTCTGAAGGCGCAGAATACCTTGGGGAATCAGTCCCCAAGGCTCAGAACCCCGCGGAGATCATTCCCAAGCTCTCAAGACCCCCGCGGATCAGACCCAAAGGCTCAGGACCTCCGTGGATGAGTCCCGAGCGCTCAGGACCACGCAGGGATCAGTCCCGAAGGCTCAGGACCTCCCGGGACTCCCAAGAACCGGCCGCGTAAGGCAGTGCCCACCCCGGGGATGCTGGTCCCCGCCCGACCTCCAGCCGCTATCCTGCCGCCAGCCGTACACCCACCGCTCCCTCAGCCCGCTCCGAGCCCTGGCAACGTCTCTCGAGGCGAGCCTGGAGAGGAGGGCAGTCACCGCGGTCAGGGCTCCGTGAGGCGGAACGGGCAGGTTGCGGCTGGCTACTGACACCGCAAATCGCAGCGGCGACGGCGAGCCCATCCCGGCCACCCCCACACCACCCCACCCCACCGCCAAGTGCGGGGCGGCAACAGAGGGCAGCAGCGCCCCGGGAGGCTCGCCGGGGTCCGGAGCGGGCAGCAGCGGCCACCATCACGCACCAGGCGTTGTGCTGGAAGAGTCGGGCGGGGTCGGTGAGGAGGCGCCTCCCGAAGGGCCGCCGCTCCCGCGCCTCGCAGGGCGCCGCCATGACGGGCTAGGTAGCGCCGGAAACGGAAGTAGCGTCACGCGGTCCGACCCGAAGGAGGACTGCGGGCGGCGGTCACGTGTGTGTGGGGCGGTGGTGATCACGTGGGGCGGTGCCGCGGGAAAATGTCGGGAAAGGGTGCCGAAAAGGCTTTTTCTGGAGTTTGTCCCGCATTTCAGGGATTCCCGGAACGGGGCAAGCTGGAAAGGACTATAGGGGTTCGTCTGGTCCAGCCTCCCTGCTCCAGCAGGTTCATTCCAGAGTACATGGCACAGAATCCCAGAATGCTTTGGGTGGGAAGCAACCTTAAAGGTGGGAAAAACGAGGTTCACTGTCCTGTTAGGATTTAAAAGTTTAATAAAAGACAATAGGGGACAGATAAAAGCAGAAGTACAGTGCTGAGTGCTTGGCATTCAGTCAAAAAGCACACTTGGAATGGACACCCTTTACATACCCTTTAGTCTAATGCATATTCATAAACAATTATGCATATGAGAAAGGAGTGGTCAAATAGATAACCCAAATCTATTTACACTTCAACCATCCTTATTTCTTTGATCTTTTGCCCCTTCCACCAGTATGGCGCCCGTCCAGGGCTGAAGGCTGATAACAGTTCTGGCCTTATGTATTCCCTTAATCTTATCAAGACAAAAGGGGGCAAAAGGAATCCTTTTGCCATTGAGCACAAGAAATTGCTAATAATAATAATGACTTATGAGAAGTAATTTGTATAACCACTCCTATCCTAGGGAATATAATGAATAATAATGAATTTTACCTATAACACTGTGCCTTTGGAGGTACTGAGGTGTGTGTGTTTGGCGGAGAGAATTCCCCCACACCCAGTGCACCAAATAAAGCAAGTACCTACTTTCTGACTTGGTCTCTGAGGTGTCTCCAGGCTCGATTGGGGCGAAGCACATATTCAAACATTTTCCAAACTAGTTTGCATGTTCTATGAACTGCTTTGCCTAGCTCCTTTTGGGATACGCCTCCTCGGAGCGTGCACAGTCTTCTTTAATTGATTTTGTTATCACTCCTAGATTGTAGTTTCTGCAGACGACAGGTGCTGATAGTTGGAATGTAAGTGGCAGGGTCTGTTCGTTGGATATTATCTAGTTCAAGCAGGCAGTTCAAAAACTATAGCAGCTATTTCACTACTACATCTAAGCTTAGCTAGCAGTAAAAAGAAAGACATTAGTCATCATCACACAGCTATTTTTCACAACAAGACTACCTTTGTAAAAAAAGAATTAAAATTATAGACATAGTATCTATTGTAATATTTGTGAAAAGCCAACATTATGATATGTATTTATCACAAAGGCCATCCATTCCCACCCCTGCCATGGGCAGGGATACCTTTCACTATCCCAGGTTGCTCTATGCCCTGTCCAACCTGGCCTTGGACCACTTCAGGGATGGGGCAGCAACAGTTTCTGTGAGCAATCCATGCCAGGGCTTCACCACCCTCACAGGGAGGAATTTCTTCCCAGTATCCTATCTAAACCTACTCTCCTTTCAAACTGAACCCATTCCACTATGTCCTGTTGCAATGAGGCATAAAGATTTGAACAGATTGTCCAGGACTGCCTCCAGACTGTTCTGGACTATCTCCAGCAATAAAAGCTCCACACCCTCTCTGGGCAATCTGTTCCTGTGCTCGGTCACTGCACAGTGAAGGAGTTCTTCCTCATGTTCAGGTGAAAATTCCTGGGGATTAGTTTGTGCCCATTGCCTCTTGTCCTATTGCTCAGCACCACCGAACAGAGCCCAGCTCCACCTTTTTGTCAACCCTTTAGATATTTATTTACTTGGCCTTCTGGGAAGAGGGAGGGAAAATGAAGTAGGAAGGAGGGAAGTTGAGGAGGCCACCAGGATGATCAGAAGGATAAAGCACCTCTTGTACGATGAAAGGCTGAGAGAATTGGGATTGTTCAACCTGGAGATGAGAAGCTCTGGGGTAACCTAATTGTGGCCCTTTCCAGTACCCGACGGAAGCCCGCAAGAAAGATGGTGAGAGACTATTTAAGAGGGCCTGGAGTGACAGGACAAGGGGGAATGGCTTTACACTGTCAGAGGGCAGGGTTAGATGGGATATTGGGAATAAATTGTTCCCTGTGAGGGTGGTGAGGCCCTGGCACAAGGTGCCCAGAGAAGCTGTGGATCCCTGGAAGTGTCCAAGGCCAGGTTGGACAGGCTTGAAGCAATCCGGGGTAGTGAAGGTGTTCTTGCCCATGTCAGGGGTGGAATGTGGAAAGGTGGAAAGGTGGATGGCCTTTAAGGTTGCCTACAAACCATTCTGTGATTCTGTGATTCTGTAACTTTGTTCACAGCTTGCAAAGGGAAGCACAGTGTGAGCCATCTCTTTCTGAATTTTGTTGAGCTTCTTTCTGCCACTCTTGAGTGAGTCCTCATCCATCCAGACTGGCTGGCGCAGTCCCTGAGTTCCTGCGGGTAGCAACCAGAGGACAAAAAAGGCCGACATTGGCTTGTGAAACAGCCCAGCCCTGCTCAGCACCAGCTGCTGTACCCACGGCTTTGGAGGGATCTGGTACCCAGGGAGTTTAAACTGCACAAGGGTGTGACATGCATGTGGTGGCACTTCCAGCAGTGCCTTTGCAGAGCAGATGGCAGCTGTGCAAATGCTTGAGGATGTGCAACCACATAGGAAGCTTTTGTGGAAATCTTATCTTGGGGCCCCTGTGTTTTGTCTGTGTTGTTATATATGGCACAGATACCCCAGCAGAGAGGGGCACTCCTCTCTCTATCCCACAGAGGCAACTCACCTGATAATCTGAAACAATTCTCTAAAGCAGAGCTGCCAACTCCACCTATTTCCCAAATACTTTGAGGAGGAGGATTCCTCTGGTAATTGAAGCTGCCTGAGTAATTTTTCCTAAGGACTGAAGAGGAGGAGAGTGGTCAGAGCTGTGATTGAGCCTTGTCCTGCTTTCACAGAGCTCAAAGGGAGCAGAGATCCCAGCTGCCCTGAGAAAATCTGGTCAAGTTATGCCACGGGGATCCATCCCCATATTTTGCAGTGCTGGTTGGGTATCTGGCAGGGAGGACAATTCCCTGCAGTTTATCATTAGCCAGAAAAGGTAAGGTCAACTCCTGTGTCCCATCTGGTAGGAGAAGAGCTTGGCCTCTGCTCTTGTAGCCAGGAACATCTGGAACAAACTGGAAAAAGGGAAAAAAGTAACAATCTGGACTAAAATCATGGGCACAAATCCCCATCATAGCTTGATGCCTCTGTGGCACCTGGGGGTACAGAAATAAGGTACTAGACCCTGCTGAGACAGGGGAGGATGATTTTACTGCTGGAGGAGCCATCAGTCCCTCACCACCAGAGACTTGCTTCTGTGTTTATCCCATGTGGGTGGGAACCACTGCAGTATTTTAAGGGAATCAGTTGCTTCATGCTAACATCACATCTTCATCATCTGACAAGCACCAGTACAGGCATGCAGGAGGCTTTTAACTAATCTCTTGAATTCCAGAGATTTCTAGGTTTTCTCCAAGGAAAAAGACCTTAGATACCTAGCCTTACCTTCCTCTGTCCTGAGGCTTCCAGCTTTCCTTGCTGGTCAGATGAACCCTGCTGACTCTGGAGCCCAGAATGGAGTTGAGGTCCTGGGTGTCACCTTTGTGCCCTAGGGAAGGGCCTAGGCAATGTTTGAATGGAACAGGGAGTGTTGCCAGCAGCAGGGACAAGCTTTCCAGGGAGATTTCAGGCTTTGGGAACGACAGCAACAGGGCAGCTGGAGAGACTACATCCACAGAAGCTAGACTTGACACCTCTGATGGCTCTGGGGTCAAGTGAGTCTCCTCCATGACCAGGTCAGAGCCCAGATTATCCACGGTGGCTGTGCCCTCTGTAACAAGAAACTGTTGGAAATCTCCCTGCTGGCAATCAGCACAGAAAGACTTGCCAAAAGAGGTTGTTGAATAATAATAATAATAATAATAATAATAATAATAATAATAGTGGTGACTCCTTTGCCTTTCACCCTCACTCCTTCCATCTCAGGATCTGAAGAACTGTAGCCACAATAATGCAATTAAACTCCCCCCCGCTGCCCCCAGCAAGGTTGGATGCTGAGGCCAAGGAGGATTAAATTACCTTTCCATGGCCACTCATCACCCATCACCTCCTTCAATGCTCCTCCAAGAGTACAGACACAGCCCCTTCTCCTGTGCCCCACTGAGGTATGGCACTGCTGAGACACACCAAGTTCACACTGTGCCTCTCTGCCATGTAATGCAAAGCAAAAATTCAACCCAAGATTACGGGGAGTGCGAGAATTTAAGCTGTGCTGAGTGCATGGCATCTCCCATGCCAGAGTGAATCAAAGAGCTGCAGAGACCCAACAGCCTCCCTGTGCTCCTGTCACTGGGCTGCTGAATTTGGGGTCAGGTAGGAGCAGAAAGCAGGGAGGGGAGTACCAGTCCACTCCTGTGGTGTGTCCTGGGCTTCCTGCAGCTCCTCCCTGGCTATGGGGATAGCTGGAATCGGCATCGTCAACCATGTCCCCGGAGCTGTGGGGAAAGGTGGAGTTAATCAATGGGGAGATTAATCATAGAGTCATGGAATGCTTGGGATTGTAAGGGACCTTAAAGACCATCTCGTTCCACCCCCTTCCATGGGCAAGAACACCTTCAACTAGACCAGGTTGCTCCAAGTGCTGTCCAACCTGGCCTTGAATCCTTCCACAGATCCAGGGGCAGCCACAGCTTCTCTGGGCACCCTGTGCCAGGGCCTCACCACCCTCACAGGGAACAATTTCTTCCCAATATCCCAACTAACCCTGCCCTTTGACTCCCCCTTGTCCTGTCACTCCAGGGTCTTTTGAATAGTCCTTCAGCATCTCTTACCTCCATCAGGTATTGCAAGGCCACAATTAGGTCACTCCAAAGCTTCTTTTCTCCAGGCTGAACAATCCCAATTCTGTCAGCAAATATGTTTGAGGAAGGGAGCCCAAAATACAACAACCTGAATTATTCTGTGATTTTGTGCCATGGGAAATGCAGCATTTTGCCTTTTTGTTTTCAAGTCCAGCTCTTTCTTCTCCTCCACATTTTAAGTTTTCTGCCCAGCACATGCTCCAGATCCTGAGCTATCCTGAAATGCTGATATACTCACCATCCACAGCCATGTCCTTCAGTGCCTCCTGGTGATTCTGGTCTGGAAAGTGGATTTCCATTGAGAGTGATGGGACTCCACCACTCCAACATTGACCTGCTTCCCTAGAATGAGTGGGGGACATGTGTTTCATTTCAGAAAATTTCCTAGAGAGACCTAGAAAACCCAGTTCCGGGTTGTGAATCAGACAAAATGTGCCTTAAATCATCTTCTGACTGCATGAGAAGTGCTTTGCTTATTTTGGGGGTTTATTAACAGAAACAGTTTACAAAAGGAGTTAATAGGGTCCAAGGAAAGTGAGCATTCCCGCACTTTCCGGAATTAAAGTAGCAGTAAAAAGGATCCTGGACTGAAGTGTTGCTGTAGGGGCTGTATCTGTGGAATGGGTTTCAGGGTGTCCCCACCCCCTGGAAACCTCCTCAGGGTGTCCCTCTCCGACGTGGGAGCTGATCACTAAGCAGTCCAGAAGGTGGAAAGCTTGGGCCAAGCACGTACAGACATCACCATCTAGTGGTGCCGAGCTCCAACAGCCTCCATGCAGCCCGGAATTGGCACGTTCCGCAGGGTTTGATCTACTACAGCTCCCAAATGGCTTCTCCCAGGGAGCTGAGAGCAACCACCAACTCCACGCCCTATCCCAGGAGGTACCTTCAGCTGCTCACTCTTCTCTACTCCGGCCGGCACAGCGACACTGCCTTGATTTTTAAGGCGGGGGGAGTGGGGCGGGAAGCCACTCCAGACTTCCAGCAGTTGTTCCTTGTGGTCATGGGCTTGATCCTGCAAATAGCCATGCCCCATGGCATCAAGGGGCAGAGAACGAGGATAAACTGGGGTCTTGCTCATCCCACAGCTCCATGGGAAATGGAAGTTTCTTGCCTGAATGGCATATATGGAATCGTTGGGGTTTCTCCAGTGGAAGCAGCCCCAGGCAGCCTGAGGGGTTCATCCTGCTTCTTAATATTGCTGCCAGGCTCTGCCTTTGCCTTTCCCTCAGCCCACCCTGCAGACAAAATGCTCCTCCTGGGGCCAAATCCACCTGGGCCCACCTCAGCTCAAGCCCAGATCCCACCGGAGTGCTGGAATCACCCACTGAGCCCCTGCCTAAGCACATCTGGGGACACTGAACACTGCCCCAGGTGCCTGAATACAGTGTGGGCTGGGGGCACCTGGTACCCTAGGGTGTGTGGGGGCTGTCAGAGACCCAAAAAAATAGGACATGGGGTTCACTCCACTTGCAAGGAAATGAGGTGCTGCCAGTACCATAGTCTGCAGTGGGCTTTGGCCCACTCTGTGCCCCTCAATTTGTTATTGACCCCGAGGAGGGAAGCAGTAACAGAGCAGAGACCACCGTGGGGGACCCACAGCCCTGCTTGCCCTGGTTCTGCCATCCCTCAACCCATCTCATCTCAAACCAGCTCCCCTAGTTCTGCTGGGGTGCCAGGGGCTGCACTTAGGGCAGAAGCCCGGGCACAGGCTGGGGATACTGACAGTGTTAGTAGTCTGAGGGGTGTTTTTTAATTTTTTTTTTTATTTATGTGATGTGAAATCACTGACACTCTGGTGCTGCCCATCCATCCCCAGCCTCCCTCCAGGGCTCAGTCCCAGATCCCATCCAGCACCAACCCCTGCCCCTGCTCCCACACTGCTGGGACCGGCCAACCAGGGCACAGGGCCACAAGGCCACCACCAGCTCAGCCAACTCACTGCTGGGGCCATTGGGTCCAACCCCATGCTGGGAACAAGGTCACTGTTGCTTTTTTGGGGCAATTGAGGGGAATTGAGCCACCGTGCTCTGTTAGGGCAGGGACCAGGCAGCAACACTGTCACAGCCCAGCACTGCTCCTGGGACACCTCTTTGTTTTTCTCCACGGGTGACACACAGCCCCAGGCAGCAGGACATAGCCTGAGCCCTGCCTGCTTTTCTGGAACCCTGAGCTACACAGAAGTCCAGGAGTGGTGCAGTTACATAGTCCAAAAAACACAGAAGGGGGAGAGAGCTGGCCAGGCTCAAGGGATAACGGGCATCGTGACCCTCCCAAAACGGCTGCTTGCACATGCATGTACACTGTGGCATGGGGAAAGTGGAGGGGAACACGAGGAGCTCAGCACCATCCCAGGGGCTGAGCCAGGCTGCAGCTGGGACCAGCACAGCTGATGCTACATAGAGTCTAAATGTACCAGAGGGAGTGAGGGAGGGCACTGTCATGTGGGACACAGCTTTTCACCACGCTGGGTCACAGCCGCGCAAGTGACATGGCTGCAAGAAGAAAGGAGCTGCTGGGCTGCTCAAGCAGTGTCCTGAACCCCCAAAGCTAGCAATGGCTCCTGCCTGCTGGCAGCTGCCCTGTCCCCAAGGAGAAGGTCCCTGCACCCAGAGGGACTGAGGCCAATGCAAGAGGTGACTCCAAGTAGACAGAGCTTCACCAGCACAGGCCGTGGAAGAGAGCACAGCCCAGAATGTGGTTCAAGCAGCTGATCCTGAAGTGCCCTTGGCCCAATGAGCACCGCAGAGTTCACAGACTGACAGAGATGATCCCATTTCTCCGTGTTCAGTGTATGGAGGGGCCACCAGCTCTGTGAGTGACCCGCCGAGGTAAGGACCCGAGGTTTGCCATAGAAAGCACGTCCCTGCAGTTACAGTGGGGTGACAGACAACAGGGGTTGGAGGCAGTCAGGGACTTGTTAAATTACATACAGTCATTCACACAGGCAGACACACACAAGCTCTTCTGTAAACTGGGTTCCAGGAGATCCCACAGATCCTCAGCTGATCCCATGGCCAGTGCTGGATGTGGCATCCTTACATGTTCCCACGATATGTGATGTTGGTGAAGGTAGATGTGGCCTCTTTATATAAAGGGTTGTGGGTCTGGAGGAAGAAGGAGGACGAAAAAGAGCATCAACATTTCATGCTTGTCTCCAGCATTTGTTCTACTTAACATCCAGAGTAACTGAGGCACCATCTCAGCATGGAGTGGTGGATCCCTGTCTCTACCCAAGGCTTTGGATGAGCAGTTTAATGTCTCCCCATAAGGTTTCATGGGGGAGAACAGGGAAAAGCTGCTGTGGAGGAAAGGAAAAGCAGCAGGAGCTCAGGAGGAGGGAGACCTCTTGAAAGAGGCCCCCCATCCCAGCCCATCCCATCCCATCCCATCCCATCCCATCCCATCCCATCCCATTCCTTCCCTTTGTGGGGGTTTAGGAGATGGAGGGGAGGTGGAGGAGAGGTACCAGTGCTGTCCCAGCCCCCTCCCTTGTGCTCTGGGCTCCTCAGTGCTTTCCAGCATCCTGTGGCAGGAGGGACCTTCTGCCTCACTCACAGGATGGAAACACTGATGGGAGCAGTGAGTAAGTGGGATATGCTGGAGGTGTGAAAATCATCTATGACATCTCTTATCACCTGTGCACAGCCCCTGCAACCACAGTGAGCTCAGGGAAGGGGTGTCCAGGCTGGCAGTGTCACCTTGAGTCCTGCCTGGGACACTGTCCCAGGCTTTAGAGAGGAATGGGACAAGCTGGTCCTTAAGGACCATGTCATGGGACCACAGACAGCAGCTGGGTTCCCATGCTGGGAGCACTGGGATCTGGATCCCTCAAGCCAGGGTCTGTGGGGTTGTGGGGCTCCTGCCCAGCAAATCCAACCCGCTGCCCCTCACCGTATCCCACTTGGCTCTGGCCTTCTCCTCCTCGAAACGGGCAAACTCCCGTCGGTCGTGGATGGTGATGAGGAGCTTCCAGATGAGCAGGGCAGCGAGGCCGATGAGCAGGATGGCACCTGTCACCGAAAGCAGGACCACCAGGACATCTGGTCCCTTTGGACAGTCTGGAGCAGAGAGGAGGGCTGGGTTGGGGGGGCGTGCTCAGCACCCCCAGGACAACTAAAAGCAGCTCTGGGGCTACATGGCCATGGGTACATGGAGCTCCTTTGGTCTCAGGAGGGCTTCACCCTCCTCTGCCAGCAAGCAGGAGCCTCCACCCTGAGCACAGCAGGCTCTGTGAAGGAGGATCCTGTTCATGGGGCACCTGTGCCAAAATGCTTGAGCACCTGTAGGGTGGGGGATGGAGCCAGAGCAGGGGCATCACAGGTCCTAGTCACAGTGGGGGATGACACCAGAGACAAAATCCTTGTGCTGGTGGAAGTTCACCCCAAACCACCAGCCCACTGACACCTGCCCCGGCCTGGCTCTCTGGCTGTGTGTCAACACCGAGTTGGCAAATGGGGGCAGCGAGACCTGGAGTGAGCCTCCACAGCTCCTGCTCCCCCTGCACGCTGCCCAGGGCCGTGTGGCCGCCCCAGCCCTCGCCTGCCTCTCCTCTGCCCTCTGGCTGCAGGGCTGGGGAGTGTGGGCTGTACTCTGCCCACAGCAGATGGCTGCAGTGAGAGCTGGTGGTTGCCTTCACAGCTGTGCTTCCAAAGGACCTACAGCCACACAGCACCAGACTCAGCTAAGGTCAGTGGAGACCCTGGGGCCGCTGATGGGAGCCTCCTCTCATCTGCTTCCCAAGAAAAATCACCCCCCCCAGAGTCAGACAAAGGATCAAGGCGGTGGGAAGATTGAACCCCCATCCTTGGCCTCAATGAAGGGATGAAATAACTTAGGAAATGTGATACCTGAGAGGCAGGAAATCACAGCCCTGGTGGCACTGAGCAGGGAACAAAGAAGTTCTTTAATCCGTCTCAGCCCCCAGCTGTGGTGCCCCATGAGCCTGGCTGGAGTGGGAGGTGCAAAGAGCACTCAAAATCCCTGTTTTGCACAGAAACCCAGCACAGCATGTTCTGCATCCCCCAGCCTGAGTGTGGCAGCTGGGTCTTACCAGGTTCCTCAATGACATAGAGGATGGACTTGCCACTGGAGTCCTCATAGTACTGGAACCTCATCACACAGTCATTCTCATCCTTGTAGGTGCAGTTCACAGCATCCTTGCCCCTGTCATCTGCCAGAGTGAGAGGCTCAGAGCCCCCATGCTGGGGGGGTGCACACAGGGAGGGAAAGTGGGTGGCATACCCTGGATTTCCATGCATTAGGGCAGGGGTTGGGTCTCCTCTTACTCAGTTCCTGCACTGTCTCGATCTCATCACGGCACATGCGGCTGCAGGACTGCTGCTCCACTAGCTTTCCCCGCTCAAACTTCTTGCACTCTACGCAGTCCCTGTGGAAGAGGAGGGAGGTACCATGAGCTCCCCCATGCTCTCCTCAGGGGACTGTCACACCTTTCAGTCTCAGGCTGTGGAAATCACCACAATCCCAACCGTACTGGGCTGCAGCTAGCGAGAGCTCCTGTCACCAGTGCTGCCAGCTCCACGATGGGATATGACCCTTCCCAGCACTCTGCTGGCACCCCAATGAGATATGACCCACTCCAGCTGTCTGCTGGCTCTTCAATGGAATAAGATCCATCCCAGCTCTCTGTTGGCTCCCCGATATGAACCATCCCAGCTGTCTGCCAGCTCCCCAGTGGGATATGACCTATGCCAGCTCTCTGCCAGCCCCCAGTGTGGTATGACCTGTCCCAGCCCTCTGCCCTCTCTCACTTTTTGATGGTGCAGGCATCCGGGCAGGTGGGGCACTTCTCACAGGTGTCTCCGTAGGAGCCAGGCTGGGTGCACTCGCAGCGGCCACACACACAGGAGCCGTGGCCGCTGCACACCAGCCCACTGCTGGACATGCAGGTGTCAGTGCGTGTGGTGCAGTTGCAGTAGTCGCCTGTCCAGTCTGAGTCGCACAGACAGTCCCCACAGCTGCACTGCCCGTGGCCTGGGGACAACCAAAAGTCTCTAAGTTTCTCCACAGATCCTGGTAGCAATCCCCCATATGGATGCACATGACCCAGAGTGGCAGCTCACCCTCTGTTGGCATGGCAAGGCAGGCCAGGAACTCAGGACAATCCTTTGCACTGTCCTTCAGGCGGGACACAGAGTAGCTCACACCAAACCCAGACTTTCACCACGTTCCTACCATGTTCCTCTTATCCCATCCAAACAAGAACAAACTCTCACATTGCAGGCTGAGCTGCCCCACCTCCAGCAGCAGCAACTGGAGATGCTCCATCAGACCTGTCTCTGAGTGAGTCAAGTTCTGGCTGTGGCTTTGAATTTCAGATTGAGTCAGGACATCTGGTCGAAGCCCCCAAGTCTCACTCCTTTCTCAGCCCTGGACCAGTCAGGGAAAGCTGACTGCTGGGAAAAGCCCCACGCATGCCCACCAAGACTGGTTTAATCAGACAGACAGGCATGCTCAAATCCTGCCAAACCCCGAAGCTATTTGGATTGTAGTTTGATTCCAGCTCAAAGAGGAGACACGGTAAGTGCTGGAAACACTGTGGAGCTGCACTTGCTGACCCATCCTAAGCCCTGAGCACGGTGGGACACTTTGAGAATGCTGCTCCCAGTGGGGGATTGGCTGGGCACTGTCATGGCCGTGGCCTTGGAGGCACTGACATGTGAAGTAAATGTGTAACCCCATTAATGAGGAACTAGGGCTGAGTCACAGGAAAATAGTGCCACGCTTGGTGACAAGGCATGAAAACAGATGGGCAGGCTGGGGAGAAGTGGCTCAATGGGATGGGATTGATGCTAACGGGGTCAGACGGTTCAGGTTAATTAACAGCCCACCCTGGTCAGGGACAGCTCTTCATCATCGCCCTTCATCCATCCTGGTGAGCTGCAGCTCCTGTTCAAACAGGAACAGGTTCCTTGAGGGCACTGAATGCTCAGGGTGGGGGAAACCCAGCATTTCCACCTCCATTATCAGCAGGCTGTTAAGATAAGGGATCAATCTGAGCAGCGCAGAGGCAGAGTGAGCCATGAAGTTGGCCTGAGGGGCAGGTGGGGTCCCAAAACCTGAATTTGGGGGAATCAGGGAGCAAGAACTGAGTGTCATCTGGCCCCAGGTTTCACCTCACCCACCCTAGGTTCCAGCGGAGTGGAATCAGCTTTGGCCACTGAATTTTTCCTGGGGATTTTTGGGATTTCAGCAGGAAAGCCCTGGCTTTTTTTGGCACGCTGTTAGCAGCTACCTACCCTGGGCTTACAGAGGGAGGCTGGGGATAGGAAAGGGGGTAGCTACCCCTCTCTGATTCTCCCCTTGAATCACTTTTGTGGTGCTCTGTTCCTGGAGAGGATGTGCCACAGTTTCATGCCCCATTCCCTAGGCACTGTCACCTCTCTCACATCCCCTAAAAAACAGGAGATGGGCAGAGCACTGCGATTCACTAGGACCTTCCGTGTTTACTGGAGATGTGGGTGAAAGGAACATTAAATGAAGGTTCCTGGTGGGTAAGAGGCCCTGGCATATCAGGACATTTGGAATTGCTGTTGGGATGGGGGTTCTGCAGTAGGGCTCCTTCCATGGGAGGAGAACCAGAGAACCCAAGGACCTGGTCCTCTCTCCCCGGTACTGAGAGCAGCTGGACTGGAGAGGGGGAGTCTGGGAGCACGTGGAAGAGATGAATATTCAGGAGGGGAGATGCTGTAAGGCCAGTGAGGAGGGAGGATTTACTTCCCCAACACTTCTGCCAACAGGAAATCTTACAGCACTGGGTGGAGGATAAAACCCACCCCTCTCCAACCCTCCCCCTTCACCCTGGGAATTCCTCCTGCAGAGCAGTACCTCTGATGTGTTTGAGCTGTGGTTCGAGCAAGGTGCCTGCCCTGTGCACCCCAGAGCTGCTTCACTTGCATCTTCACCCACCAGCCCCACCAGGCCTCATTTTTAACCTTTTTAACCTTCTAGCCCATCTCCCCTCCCAGCTCTCAGGCACAGGAGGTGATAATAGCTGCCAAAAAGGGAGCAATTCCCCTGGCATCGCTTCAGACCAGGGCTGTTCCAGGGAGCGCCACGACTGAACAAGCCAGAGGTGGGGACAACTCATGGGACAAGCCCCAAAATGACTGGTGTCTCCCTTGCCCATGATCTCAGGCAGCCTGAACAGCCCCAAGCTGCCTCCCTGCCAAGCCCAGCACTCACCTGAGCACATCTGGCCCTTGAAGCGAACACAGGAAAAGTCGTCGCACTCACAGTACTTGCCCGTCACCTTCCCAAAGTCGCTGCTGTGGCACACGCACTGCCCACAGATGCACTCGCCACGCTGGCTGCACAGGGGCTGGCCTGGCCGGGGGCTGCAGTTGTCCTGCTGTGAGGGGTTGTACTCCTCCTCCGAGCACTCGCAGTGTGAGCCCAGGCGCCCGGGGTTGCAGCGGCACACGCCACACTCCAGTGTGCCATTGCCATGGCTGCAGGATGTGCTGTTGGCCTCGGCATGGCTCTCGCAGGAGCACTCGCAGTCAAAGTTCACTAACACCGTCAGGCTGTCCTTGAAGCCCACAGGTTTGATGGTGAAGGATTTCTGCTGCTCCTGGGGGCAGCCCCGCACTTTGGCCTCGATGCTGAAGCTCACCTGGAGGGCAAAGGTGTGTGTCTGGATGTCAGTACCTGCTCCAGTCCATGCCCCAGCTTAAGGAGCTCAGAAATGGGACCCACCAGGTCTCCGTGGACTCATCAAAGCTTATCAAAGTCCTCCCAGCATGCTGTGGGCCAGGGAATGTTCCTACCAC
The DNA here is from genome assembly GCF_008360975.1 of Lichenostomus cassidix. Lineage (NCBI taxonomy): Eukaryota > Metazoa > Chordata > Aves > Passeriformes > Meliphagidae > Lichenostomus > Lichenostomus cassidix. The sequence continues at coordinate 166,299 of NC_139507.1, forward strand.
AGTAACCAGGCAAATTTTAGATTTGATATTAGGAAAAATTTCTTCAGTGAAAGGTTTGTCAGGGACTGTCACAGGCTGCCCAGGGAACAAGTGAAATCACCGTCCCTGGAAGTGTGCAGAAACGCCTGTAGATATGATGCTTAGGGACATGGTTTAGTGGTGGACCTGTCAGTGATCAGTTTGTGGTTGGCCTTGATGGTCTTAGAGGGCTTTTCCAACCCAAATGATTCCATGTTCCCATGCCCTATGGGCAGCAGCCCAGATTGAGCTGGAGAGATCACAGAGTTGGCATCCAGCAGAATCAAAAAAGCATTTTTCTCCTTGTAACTACCCTGCTGGACCTCTTTCTCTAGTGCTGAGATTCTAGGGTCCATGTCACCAGGGAGGTGGTGGGACAAGCTGGTGGTGCTGGTGCAGAGCAACAAGTGACCTGGCAGTGCTGCTACGTAGAGGGGAAAAAAGCCAACCCATGAGCAGGGTCCTCACCGTGTCACCGATCTTGAGCCCCATGCAAGACTTGAGCCCAGGGATGACCTCATCATTGAGGCAGGTGGCATTGAAGGCCAGGGACAGCTCTTCAGGGAGGTCACGCACCTCCAGCTCCACTTTGGAACGGATTTTCTAGGGGAGGAGAGAGGAGTGACGAAGACACAGTACAGGCTGGGCAGGGCTCAGCCCTGGGGAGGGTCCTCCCCAGCACCATGCACATGGGTGGCGATGCTCCCATGCACACGGGAAAGGAGCAAAGTGTCCCGAGTCTTTCTCAAGACTCAGCTGTGTCATTCTCTACAGGGAAAAGTCTTCAGGATGGGAAGGGACAGGCAGTGCACACAGTGATCTCCCACCCCCGGGGTGCCTGCACATATGGGTGGAGGCAGATTCTCACAGCTGGTCCAGGGAGGATGCTTGGGGCTGAGGGAGCTGACAAATCTGTGTGGATAGTTGGCAGTGGGAATCAGTGGCTGTTTTGGGAGAGAGAGAACTGCTGTGGGGTCATCACATTCCACACTCACCCCGTAGGAGTCCACTATGAGCTGCAGGACATTGCTGGAGTCTCTGGACAAAGTGCCCACAGTTGTGCCTGGGATCAGCTCACTGTAGTTCTGGAGGAATATAATAAACAGGGACTGTTTGTGATGGGTGAATGTGCCACGGCTGGGCCAAACCCTGTCCAGGCACACGGAAGCTTTGATTGGACAGGAGACCACCAAGCCATGTCCAGGCACACATGGCTGGCTCCTGGGGACCCACCAGCCCCCCAAGGAAGGTGGCTTTGCACAGCAGCTGGTACCTGGTAGAGGCCAACAACTGTATCCGTCACAGCAAAGATCAAGTTGATATTCTTCTGTGAGAGTTTCTCAGTCATCAGGCCCAGAGAGGGATAGTCCTGGGGAAGAGGAGAGGCTATAGCCTAGGAACATGTACACCCCCCCACCACCTTGGTCCCCATCGTGCTCTCCAACCATGTCCACTCTTGGTTCCACTCATGGAACACTCTTCCCATCCCATGGGGACCCAACAGGAGCTCTGGGCTCCACAACCCCATGCCTGGGTCAGGCTTTACCAGTGTGGTGGTGGCAGAGTAGAAATTATCCTTGTCGATGTGGCACTGGGCATCGTTGGGCTGCACAATGCCAGCCAGCCGCCCGTCCAGCGCGATGTGGGTCTTGGCATCCGTGGTGAAGACGAGCAGGTGGGAAGCATCATTCCTCCAGCCAATTTTTTCCTGCAGTGAAAGACAGCTCCCAGTCATGTGTGTTAGTACATGCTGAGCACAGGCCTATGTGCCAGGACCCACTACTGCCTTTGTGGCACCCTGGGGTCATGGCTTGGCCTTAGAGATCAACCCCTGCACAGGGAACCAAGGCACTTGCTCTCCCAGGGAAGTGCTGTGGGAGTGTGGGGTCTGGAAGGTGAGCATGGGCTGCTTGTAGGTGAAAGATGAGTTTTAATTGGTTAGAGCGTTAATCTAGGTGGCTAATGATTCAGGGATGCACCCCCTCCAGGAAAGTAAGGTGCATGCACAGGAGGTGTTGTCCCTTCTGGACTGGTCACTGCAGGGCTGACGTGGGATTGTTGCCAAGCACATGATCCACTCCTCTCCTCTCTCATGATCCCATGAGAGTCCTGCTCTTCCCTTGGCTATTGGGCTAGAAATGTCTCACTTGAATGTTCACCCAGAACAGAGTCACACAGCAGCTCAACAAGGCTTATGATTGTGTCCTGGTGGGATTGGTTGGTCCCTGCCAACCCAGCTGGCCCAGCCTGGTGACCCTGTCCTGACCCCTGCTAGGCCTTCCTGCCCCTTACATGGCACACGGTGGCCTGGATGATGGCATCAAAGCCGCCCTCAGGTGCGTCACGGTTCCGGGAGACGCTCTGCTTCCGCACCTCCTCGTTGAAGCGAGTCACCTCATCCGTGAGTGACAGGACATGTTTGTACCCAAACATGGGCAGGCAAGTTTCCCCAATCCTGCGGGAGAAAAGCACTCAGGGCTAATCGGGTTCTTCCAGCTCCCATCCCTGCCCTACAGCCATCCTATGTCCCATGGTCCTGTCCAGGATGTGCTGGAGGGGCCCAACCCCTCAAGAGCCTGAAGTTGGTGAAGGACCTCTTAAAAAAAGTTAATGTTCTAGGGATGCTGAGCTCAGGTCAGCTCCCAGCCTCAGCCCTGCTGGGATTTCTAGGAATCATTTTCTTCCAGCCTTAACATTTCCTCTGAAAGAATGATGCAAATTTTTTCGCTCCAGAGCTTTCCAGTGGTAATGCTATTTCTATTTTAGACCTGCTACTCCTCCCTGTGCCAGCAGAACACAGATTGCAGCAAGGCCTAAACCCTGTCCAGAATCAGTCACCCGCTTTCTCCACTCACCTCCTTTCCTCCCAGGCTCAACTTCACTCCTGAATTCTCTGCCTACCCACCTCCTAGTAGCACAGGTGAACAGGGAATGGGGGATAAATTCAATTCCCAACACCTCTGCCATTCCTTCCTCCTCATACTCTTTCCTTGCTCCAGCCTGTTGCCCTTCCCATGGGAGACAAGCTTTCAAGAACCTCTCAAACACAGTTCTTCACCAACTGGTGTGGATTTTCAGCCCTGTTCCGGTGGTGTCCGATCATCTTCTCGCCCTTACAGGACTCCCTCAAACTGGACTTACTCATAGCAAGGGTTCTTGATGGCTTCTGGAGGAGATATGTACATGTAGGGGGAAATGGGTTTGTCCACAAAGGCCCCGAAGCCAATGCGTAGGTTGCTGGTGAGCTTGCGCATCTCGCTGGCCAGCTTCGTGCCCAGGTTCTGGATATTCCTCAGATCGTCCTTCATGGAGTTGGACAGGTCCATCAGGTAGTAGATGTCCACGGGGTAATCTTCCACTTGACGCACTTGGACATGAAAGACCTGGGAGTCATCTGCAAAGTGACAGGGCAGTAGAGTGAGAGCTCCTCCCTAATCACCACAGGATTAGGGAGAAGGGGTCAGCAGGAGCCCAAGGGGATGGTTAAAGCTTCTAGGAGGAGAACATCACCCTTAGACAGAGGGACAAAGCACTTAGTCAGGTGCTTGCACAGGAGATGTGCTGTGCACCCCCCAAGGGTGTCGAAGGCCAGGTTGAACTTGGAGAAACCTGGTCTAGTGGAAAGTGTCCCTGCTCATGGTAGGGAGTAGAACAGCATGGTCTTCAAGGTCTCTTCCAACCCAAAAACCATTCTGGAATTCTGTGGCAGATGGAGGTTACGGCTCCTGTTCTCCTAACCTCTCAGTGCCAGGACATGAGCAGCTCTTCTTGTCCAGGGCTGACCTCCCAAGATATCCTACAGGGACAGCTGGATGGAGTGAGGGAAACCCCCAGTGTGTGGGCAGTAGGCCTTGCAAGGATCACAAGGCGGGCTGCAAGGCTGCTGTGGACTTCACTGAGCTCCAAAGGACTCTGACTATTTTCTGTACATCCCCCCATCCCCATTCCTTTCCTCTCCTCTTGGCTCCTCCCATCCCCTTCTGGGAAAATTTTGGTGAAATATTTTCTATTGAAACAAAAACCTGCTTAGAAAGAACCTTCTGGGAAACACCCTAGTTTTGATGACTTTTGCACTTAGAAAAAAACCCAAAAACCCTTTGGGTTAACCTTAAGATTCTGCCTTTTGAAGAGACACAGGTCCTTTCTTCTGATCTTTGAAATGGTTTCTTTGAAATGTAAGCCAGGGCACAGCTGCAGCCTTGTCAGAACACCTCAAGTATTGAGAAAAAAGGCCTTGACTGAGCTTCAATTATTATTGTTTTTACATTTCCTGCATGCCACGTTCTTTCAGGATGAAAAAGTTTCAAAATTTGTGACAGCCCTAAGAGCTCCATCCCCTCTCCAGCTGTGCTGGGAGCTGGGAGCTCACCATGGAGCCAGGGGTCCCACCTTTGTGCTTAGAGAGCAGCTGTTTGTCCCCACTGAGCTGAAACCATGAGGATTCTGAGCTTGTGGGACATGAACTGTGACCTGTCCTGCTTATATCCTTTGTGATTTGGTCTTGGTTCATGAGTCAAGGCAGATGACTTATGCCAAACCTTCTTGGTTCAACAACAGACCGTGTCAAGATGGGGATCTCTCCTCTTTATTCTGAGAAACAGGGATTTACAGCACTCAGAGCAGCACACTCACCTGCCTTGTGACAACTACCTTAAGACCTAAGGAGAACAAGGGCCACTTAGTAGCTCCACGTCCCCATTGTGTGGGGACACCTCTGCCTGCTGTTCTTCCAGGGGCAGGACTCCTCCCGGCCATGCCCAGGGATGTGCCCAGAGGCCAGATGCCTGATAGTTTTGCCTCCTGCCTGGCATGCTTGAAGCTCCTGGATGCTGGCAAAGGGCCAGAGCAGTTAATTGGCTCCAGCCTGCCTGACTGAGCAAAGCCTGTCGGCAGCCCAACTCTGCCAGCTGCTCCATGGCTCAGTTAGACATGAGCTGACTTCCACCCAAGCATTCCAAGCACAGCAGCAGTGCCTCAGGTCCAAATGGCTTTGCAAAATACCCTATGTGTGTTGCATCCCGTCCTACCCCTCAAAAACATCAGGATTGAGGCAAGAGAACGAACACAGTGATCAGACAGCTCAGCTGCCCACCAGAGATGTTCCGGAGGATACTGTGCAGCTGCCAGCCTGGCCTTGCCCCTGAAAGACACGAGACTACTTTGGCCAGCAAGGCAGAGTGATGGCTCACTCAGCGCTTGAGCCTCTTGGGTTATTCCCACTGCATCCTCCCCTTCCTGCAGCAGTTTGGGGGCTCTTACCTGGCCGCAGATTCAGCTGTATCCTCTGGGGGCTCATCTGGGTGGTGGTGGACCCCCCCGAGCCCTTGTTGCTGAGGGGCTTGTCCTCCAGGACAGTGACACTGCTGCTGGGGGACTCGATGTGCTCCTGCTCACAGCCGTTGTGCAGGAGGTTGGCATGTAGGTCACAGCGAGGGGTTGACTGTGCCCAGACCTGCGGGGGAGGGACACAGTCAGGAGCCTCCCAGGACTATGCTGGGAGAAGGAGAAAGGCCCGCCCTTTTCCCTGGAGAGCCCCTGCTTTATCTCACCTAACTCCACACCAGGATCAGAGGCTTCTTGGGGCACATGGTCTCCGCCTGAGGAAGGCGGCACACGGGGGGATTTGGGATCAGCAAGTCTTTCTGGGGTTCAGAGCTGGAGCTCATCAGCTGTTGCCAAGGAGTGATGGATAACACATCCCTGCCAACCTCCTCCTGACTCCTAGCAGCTGGAGCCTTAGGTTTGGGTTTTGGCAGAGCTAAAAGGAAATCCTGTCTCTCTGGGATGGCTAGAGGAGGGTGTGGCAGGATGTGAACAGGGCAAGCTGTGTAGAGGCAGTGTGGGACTTTTAAAATTATTTATTACTTTGACAAAAGACAAATTACCTTTCCCCCATTTTCCCAACACAGGCCCTTAGAAATTGCACCATGAGCAAGAAGCATGTCCATTGTGGGTGAGCTCATTGCTCTGTGTTCAGTTCCTGTCTGGAAGTGGATCAGACCTATCTATAGCTCTCCAGCTTCCTAATGGATGGAGCTGACCGGGGAAAGGAGCACCAAAAAAGGAGTGAAAGAGTGTAAAGGCACCAGGGCTGCAGGAGAAGCCTTGAAGAGCCTGTCAGGGGCAGGAAGCGCAAAGTGTGAAGTCATGGTGAGCTCCAGCCCTGTCCCTCCTTTCCTAGAAAGCTCCCAGCTCCTCATCCTTATCATAGAACATTACGGAGGGTTCATGTTACTTTGGTTGCTTATGAAGACAAATATGGGAAGAATTTCTCTCCCAGCCCAACACTGCTGCGACCTGCTGCTGCATACTCCTGCTCAGGCAGCACCCACCCTCCCCTCCAAAGGGATTCTCCATCTCCCTCCCTCAGCCCAAATCTTTCTTCACTGGGGTCCTCCAGTAGAGGACCAGCACAACCTCTTCCTGCAGCAAATGGAGGTGGCACAAATCCTGGTGAGGCTGGTTCAGTACCCTCCCTGCTCCTGGGATGCTGGAATCCAATGCTGAGCCTTCCAGTGGTGGAGAAGTTCCCATGCAGGGTATCAGCTGCCCTGGGTTCAAGGCTGGTTGAATCCAGGGATGAATTTGTATGTTTTATGCAAACGAGTAGAAAAACACAAATGGTGGCAGGAGGCCCTGGCTGGCCCACAGCCCTCTGGAAACAGTGGCCAAGTGATAGCCAAAAAATACATCAGCAGGCATGTTCCTACCTCACCCCCCCAGGACATTGTGCTGACGGAGAGAAGGACTACTCATTCCTCCAAATTATCTCCCTCACATCCACCCACCCACAGGCTCACACCACGGGGCTCCCTGCTGCGGGAAGGGGTGGCTGGTTCATTCCAGTTCCATCAATCATCATGTACAGTCCTGTCCCAGGCAGGGAAATCATTGGAAAAATACATGGGTGAAAAGCATGCTGGGCAGGTGGGTTTTAACCATGGTGCTTGGTGATACCTGGAGATCCTAGGGAGCTCCCAGGACCTCAGAGGCCTCATGGCACCTTATGGGATTAGCAGCAACATTCTTGCTGTGAGATTTCCATGGAGAGTCTGTTTAACCCAGGGCTGCATTCTTCCCCTTTCTCTGGAGCCCTAAACATAGTGATTGACTCAAGACTTACAGGAGCCTCCCCAACAATAAAAACTACCACAAAAGTGGTACATTTGGCTACAAGGCCCTGGCAGCCTCCAGTCTGTTTTTGACACCAGGCTCTGCCATTTTGCTTACTCAACACCTGGGGCACAGCCTCAGTTAGGAACAAACCAGAGGCAGCCCAAGCTTGCTGGTGACAAACTCACAGCACAGGGATTTCATCCATGAGAAATCCATTCCCTGTCAGCACAGCCCTGATGGCATCAGCTCTCCACATGGAGATGTAGGGGGAGGTGTGCCCCCTCTATCCCAGCCATCCCACAGACCTTCCCAGAGATGCTGCCCAGCTCCAGCTGCCCTCTGCCCCACTGCAGGGAGGAAGGTTTCATCTCAACATCTGCTCACGCTCCCTCCAGAATGGCAAACCTGATGATTTTATCCCAATCGCTGCCTCCAGATCTGATTAGTGAGGGCAGGGTCAGACAAGGCTGTGGCAGAGCCAGCTCTATCCCTGAGCTCCCAGGGCAGGAGCCTGCGGGAATTTGCACATTCCCCAGGGCATCTCTGTTTCCATCTCGGAGACAGCCACATGCAGCATCAGCTTCTCTGCAGGAGAGCTCCTGGGAGTACTCAGAGCACAGATACCTCCACAAATTAAGCTAAAACCTTCCAGCGGCTTCTCTAAAATCCAAATCTGATCCAGTCTGGCCTCCAAGAGACCCAGAGTGGGTGACATTTTGGGTGGGTGAAATCCTGGAAGATCTGTCACAATAATCGCCAAAGGGATTTTAGAGATATGTCTCAGTGTTACAGCTTGGCTGGCTTTTTCCAAAAAAGCAGATGAGAACATCTATTTGTTGGTTAGAGTGGTCAAGGTTTCTGAAAAATAAATAAAACTCAACTCTCCTCTGCATCAGTGCCTGGGGGGGGGGGTGGGGGGTGGCAGGGGGTGTCAGTGATCACAAGAAACCACAATGAAATCCTTCTCCAGTCCAAAACCAGGATGGAACAGGAATAACTCATCAGCCCTGGCTCCTCGGGAAGGCACCGTGAGCTGAAAAGGGCTTCAGTGGGAGCAGAAGGAACACAAATATGGGCACTGTGCCTTTAAAAACGGTGTGGGTGTGGGTGTGGGTGTGGGTGTGGGTGCGCAGTATCAGAGACCTCCCCCACCCCAGGGAAATTAAACAAACCCACAGAAAAAAACCTCATTTGCTAAATTAAGACAATGTGGTCCAGATGTTGGAGGCAGAGTTGCTGAGCAGAGCGCACAGCCTGGCTCTCCGGGGGCCAGCTCTGGCAGCGGGACGGCTCCCTTGCTCTTGTCATGTCTGCCTGGGAGTACAGCTCGGAGCAGCACTGGAAATATTTCCTTTTTTGGAAACCTTTGCTGATCTAGAGGAAAAAAATTCCATCACGGCTCCCACTGCAGCGTCAAGCCACCAGCGCAGCCCAGGATCAGCGGCCGGGAACGAGGAGCTCAGCCCAGCCCCCGTTCCCCCTTGGAGAGGGGATGGAGAGGGAAGCCAGGCTCCTTATCAAGCTGCACGTTTCAGCCACTCCTTGTGGGAGATAAGAGGGCAGAAACATCTTTATTCACACCACACGCCAAGAGTCAGATCTGACAGGCACAGCAAGCCAGAGGCTTCCCCTCTGGATATGCATTGATCCCAAAGCATCAGGCCATGCTGGCATGATCCAACAGCGTTTTTTAACTTGGATCACTTTTCCCATGTCTTTTCCAAATCCCACTATGGGCACAGTTCCATCTGACAAAAGTGGGACTTCAAGGACAGAGAAGGAGAAAGCAAGGAAAGCCTTGAAGAAGGTTTCGTCACTTCTCCCCATCCCAACCTCACCTCCCTTGTCTCTGCCCTGGGGCTCCTCTCCCATCCCCTTAGTAAACTCCTTCTTCTTACCCAATGGATTAATGCCCAGGACAGCATTTTTGGAGGGGAATGTGGCAGATCTGCCTGGCTCTCTCCTACCCAAACAGGGTGATTTGAGAGTAACAGCTCAGCACTCTCATCCACTTTAGCTCCATAACCAAAACCAGGTTACTTTTCTTCTCCCCTTTTTCTAATGAAAAAAGGCTTTTAAACCCAGCCCTTCCTTCTTCCAGGCCTTCCAGGCCCCCTTCCCTTTTCAGCCCTTCCAGGAATTAGGCTCCTTCAGCCAGAGCTTTACAACAGGTTTCCAAGAAGCAAACCAAAATAAACGAAGTTTTTAAATGTACATTATTTGAAAGGTAAAGTGAATTCCTAGTGGTAACACCACTATTTCCCAACCATGTGTTGGCTCCCACCATCACACCCAGATAAGGGGCATATTTTTGGAGCAGGGCAGAAGCAGTTCCCACTGACCAAGTGCCTCGAGCCAAGGTCTGAGCCATGTGCCACCAGGTGCCACCAAGGAACCTGTTTAGATATTGTGGGAACAGATGGAGACTGAGCTTGTGGCTGTAACCTGGACTCATCCCTAGGATTCTTCCCTTCCTTTACATCCCCTGTCCCGCTCATGGATGTACTTTAGCCCTGCTCAGCCCCCAGCTCTTACCTCAGCAGAGCACCAGGCACAGAGGGGACTGACAGCCAGGCACTGCTTGCAGGAGTTCACCCCACGGGTGGTGCAGATGTTGCCTCCTGAAACAGCAAAACAGAGCAATTACAGCCCACAGAACCCAAACTCACATATGCGCTCAGCCACCAGCTTCCTGAGCAGCCAGAGCTCCACCAGGGCCCTGCTCTATCCCCTTTCCCACCTGCAAAACCTGGACGTTGCTTCATTGCTCTCCCCAGCCTGGTATGAGCTGGGCTTCATCCCGCCCAAGGCTGAGCATCATTCCCTACCTGCCAGCTCCTCAAAGGGTCCTCTCACCCTTGCAGTATCACATGGGTGTTGGAGTGAAGCCCCCACTGCTGGCAGGTTCATCTCCCCTTGTGCCTCCCTGCAGACACTTTGGGGCAGCAGGAGGGGAAAGAGTGAATTCCCAGAGGCGCAGGGTGGTACCCACAGCCCTGCTAGGGATCGGCTGCCTCTTCCTACCACCCCGACCTGGGGTGGTTGGTGTCACCTTGTGCAGACACTAAACTCAGTGGCTGGTCTTGGCTTGGCTTCAAATCCAGGGAAAGGAGGGGAGGGAAAGGGCACAAGTCCGGAAATGTGCTGATGGTGGTTGGCAGCAATGTCCCAGGCAAAGGCTGGGCTCTGTGAGTGGCTGTGGCGACTCTGGGAGATAGATGCTGGCACCAGTCCTGAAGGTCAGAGGCTGGTGAGTCTGTGGGGGGGAATTAAAGGGCTCCAAAATGCCTGTGGGGCCCAGGGGCAGGAGGAGCTACTCTGGCACAGACCGGACTGGGTGGCCCTGTGGTTCCTGCTGCCAACGGCCGATGTGACAAATAACTGGGACATGACTGCTGCAGTGTCACCCTTGGCTCTTCCTCCCTCCTGGGCACAAGTGTCTCAGCAGTTTTAGGATTCCCCAGGCAGAGCAGACTGCAGCCATGTGCCCACTTGTCTGGGACACACTGAGCCCAGGGAGGCTGGGGGATGCCGGCAGGGAGCAGTGGGCACTGGGCCCTCCCTGCTGCCCTGTGTGCCCCCATCCCTACCCAGGGCTGTCCCAGCAGTCTTTTCCACAACTGCAGGAAATGCAACAAGAAACAGAAAGAGGAAATGGTGAAACAACATCATCACATCTTGTGGTCAGAACCACAATTGCAGCATTGCACACTCCTGCCTGCTGGCATGCAGCCAGAGAGTGTGAGTGTGTACACATGTTCACACCTGTGTGTGTGTGTGTTTGCATGTATGTCTATTCGAGGGTGGTATCACAGGCTCTAGCTATCCCAAGGACCAGCGGCTGCTTGGGGATGTGCCCCAAGGTGTCCCCATCACACCTCTGACACCTGCAGTTCCCACTTTAGACTAAACTAAAGGCTGGGCCCAAGTGCCTGGCTTAGCACCAGCTTTGGGGTAGCACCCATACCTAGAGCTCTCACCATACCCTGAAATACCTGGCTCATTGTGAGGATGGAACAGATTTTAAATGTAGCATTGCCCAAAGGAGTGACAGGTTGGTCTCCAGTGCTTCCTGCACCTCAGCAATGTGCCAGCAGCAATACTGATCCTTGGGTGGAGAGGGCTGGGAAGAGGGAAAGCAGAAGGCTCTCTGAAAACAGCTATGACAGCACCTCCCATCTCTCACGCCAGCTCCTGCTGTGCCCATGTGAAATCCCTCCTGCCCTGCCAAGTGCTGGCAGCCACAGCCAGGGCACGTGCCACAGATTTGTGCTGTGCTGTGCTGTGCAGCTGGGAGGCAGCTTAGCCCTCTGGGAAGCAGGGAGGCAGTGCCCAGACAGCCCTCGGGATCAGGGACAGCCCTGGAAGCTCCAGGTGCTCTGGATTAAATGTGTAGAGCTGCCAACCCCAGGGCCACTTGCCTGAATATGGAAACAGCTTCCAAATCTGCAGGTCCCCGAGGAGCCCTGATGCTTTGACAGCTGGACCAGGATCATGGCCCCTTGCTCAGGGATGGGGAGAGGTGCCAAGTACCTGCCTGTCCCGTGCCAGGAGTTTTTCTGCTTTCCACTCTCATGTCCCTCATGGAGTGGCCATGTCCAGCTGCTGGATCATGGCTGTGGTGGCTCAGCTCTGCTTGGGCAGAGTTATAGCACTGAATCCCACCAGCAACACTCCTGGTCCAGGCTCCTGTTTAATGCATGTGTGGGGTTTGTCCCCTCATGGTGGGTTTTAGCTGGCTCTGCCCCGGCACCGACGTGGGAAGGGCAGAGCTGACAAGGGCTTTATTGAGGGCTCTGGCACATGAGACACACCAGTCCAAGTCCTGCCTCAAACAGGTTTTCCCTGTGACTTGAGCCAGTCCCTCAGCCACTCCCTGCCTCAGTTTCCCCTGTGCAGTGTTAACCCTGGTCTCAGTGAGACCAGGTTCCACTGAAACTCCATGTGGAGGTTTCCAGGGTCATGTCTGCTGGCAGAGCCCCTGGGTGCCTCCTCATGCCATGAAATCTGAGCTTGGGGCTAAGGAGCCCCAGGACTGTCCCTCTGAGCTCATCTGCTCCTCACCATTTGGAACAAATTACTTCCTGCCTGTGTGCAGCCTCTGGACCCTGGTGGCTTCCTTTCCTTCCCTTTTGCTGCCACCCCAAAACCCAGAGGTCCTTGATCTGGTGTCCCCACTCTTTGCTGGGGATGTAAATCCAGTTTTCTGGTGGATCTTAGAATGAAGGCCACAGACCCTGGCAGAGCAGTGTCATGGCTGGGGAGCTGGACATGGGCTCAGGTGGGGCTGCAGCTGCAAAGTCCCTGTGGGAGGGATGCTGCTGTTCCCAAGGCTCCCTTGGGGTCTCATGTCACATTGTGCAACTGTGCCATTGCTGGTGGCTTTGCCTTGGGGGTCCCTGGAGATGTTTATCTGCCCTCAGACTCACACAGCCCCGTGGCCCCTGTGGTGTCCATCACTCCATGACCAAGACACATTCCTGGGGATGGAGGACCCTTCCCTTTCCTGGACCCAATCTCCAGGGCCATTCTTGGCAGCACTTCCATGGGGCTGGATGGATCAGGGCCTGGGCAGTTATGACCATCCAAACAGGAGGCTGGTCCTGCTGTGAGAAGGCAACTGCACCCCCCACCATGGGGAAATGTCCCTTTTTTGGAATTCCCAGCACCTGTTGCATGGCTGGGTGCAGGGATGCAGTGTTGGGAGGGTTTTGTGGGAACAGGGACATTGAGAGGATGTCAGAACAAAAGCACAGATGTGGGAAAGTGGAGGATGCGGAGGAGGTGGAGAATGTGAAAGATGGGGAGGTTGGTGCAGCTGGAGTCCCCTCAGGTTTTGCCCCTGTGAGTGCCTGGTAGTCCTTACCAGACTTAGACACTGCCTGGCTATAAGCAGGTTAGCACAGTCCCAGTACAGATTATACTAACAAATTCTGTATTTTTAGTTTGTTTTGTTTTTTTCATCTTTGGAGCTTATTTTTCCAGCCATTAAAACTAATAAACCCAAGGAAAAAACCTGCATTTTTAACTATGGTAGCAGCTGCTCTCACACAATGAGCTGATCCTAAAGACTCTAGCTTCTGAAAAAATGCAATCCTGAAATACAGGGAAATGGGAAATAAACTGGGCAGAATTATGAGAATCAGCCACCTGGGACTGTGCAGTGCTGTGGCCCTGAGAGAGGTGAAAGCAGAGAATTCCGGACTGGTTTGGATTGGGCGTGTCTTTTAAGCCCATCCAGTGCCACCCCCTGCCATGGGCAGGGACACCTTCCACTAGACCAGGTTGCTCCAAGCCCCAGTGTCCAAGCTGGGATTGAATTTAGGGAAGTGATGCATTGGAAACACCCCAGACGTCTGTGGCTCATCATCACCCTGTCCTGACTGGAGAAAATTACTCAGTCCCAGTCTGCACTTGGAGTAACCCCTGTGTAGTGAAGGAGCAGCCACACACTTTTCCGCCTCTGCCAATTTAAGCAAGAATGAGCACAGAGAAAACCTGATAAAAACATGTGAGGAAACTTGATAAAGGTACAAACCACATCCCCTCCAGCCTTTCGGCTTGACTCAGTGATAAGGATCTGGGCTTTTTTGGCTGATCCCCACCCTACCATTCTGGGGGTGTTTTCTTCTCTCGACCCTCCCCCTTCCTGCCAGCTTCTTCCTGGGAACGGGATGCTCCAAACTGAGCACAGGCACCAGGGATATCACCTGCACAGCCCAAACTGCAGCTCTGTGAACTCAAACTCTTGCAGGGGTTATCCCATGTCCTGGACTGATGACAGCTCCATCCGGCGGTAGATCGGAGCCTCAGGCTGTTCCGGGGAATTCACCAAAGTCTGCAATTCTTTAGACAGAACAATGTTGCCCCAAACCCCCTGAGTCTGGCCTTGAAAACTATGTGACCGGTTTATAAATCACCATTTTGCAGTTTCAAGATTTACTCTGAGCCCTAGGAACACACCTGGGGAGGAGCTTTTCCAGGCTTTTCTGTACTTCTGACATTGGAAAACTTTTTAAAAATACAAACTGCATTTGTCCCAAGATAATTTGATACCAGAAACCAGATTTCTTAAAGAAAAGCATCAAAATAACATGAGAAAAAAATCAAAAACCACAGGACAGCAATGCCGACATAAATGCCCCCATAAATGCCCCCTACTTAAAATGTACAGACAGGGAGGGATTACCTGCCCTGTGAGTTCTCCCAGTGAATCTTCTGTTTATAAAAGACGGACTCCAAGTCACACCCCAGTCCTTCCATTACAAACCAGTACCCAGAGCCAAACACACAGTAGGTAGAGGATATAAACTCACCATACCCAGTAACAATAACCCATGAAACTCTGTTTTGACCCTATAACACACTTGAGAACCTTCTGGCCCCGACCCAACCGATGCCTAACTGGCCTGAGTGGTGCTCTCTATGTGGGAATGTGCTTCAGCTCAGGCTGCCAGCTCCCCCTACGAGGGATTTTCCCATGAAATCACAGACCCTGGGAATGCAGCAAGTCCTGGGGTTTGTAGAAATAAAAGGCAACATCTTCACTAAATGGTTTTAAGAAGCGACAAGTGACAGAGAAAACCTACCCCAGCTGCCAGTAGCGTACAGCAGGAGGATCCCGAGTGTCACGGAGAGTTGTCCCATCTTCTCTGAGGCCCGGGCTGGGGGACTGCTTGGACCAGCCCCACCACGAGTGGTGGGCAGTGGCTCTGGAGTAGCTGGAGGCTTTTAGCGGCCGAGGAGATGAATCATGGGGCTGGGTGAATGACACACATGGCGAGTGTGGCCGCCGGAGGAAACTCTGCTGCCTCGTCACTCCGGAGTCAGGAGTGTCCCCGCCCGCTCTGCAGGCAGCTCCTCATGAGGCTTTCACTCTCTTGGCTCAGACAAGGACTTGATAAACCCTGGCAGCGAGTCCTCGGCACTGGTGACCTGCAGCCCCGGGTCTCGTAACAGGCTCTTTCCCATAGGCTCTTCCGCCTGGCTTTAATTCCTTACAAGATCTTGCTCACTCTTTCCTTCTATTAACTCTTGAAAGGCAGCTGGTTTTAAACCCCGTCTGAGCTGCTGGAGTTTAAGGATTTAAGGAGAAATAGAGCAAATACACACTAATACAATATGAAAGTTTAGGTTCTCAGCTCCCTCACCAGAGAGGAAATATCTCTGCTGAAGCAGAGCTGGGAGCTGAGGGAGACCCAGCCAGGAGCCAGACCTGGTGGAACCAGCAGTTTGGGTATAACCTTGGACATCTCAAAGGGAGGGAAGCTCATCTTGAGGTCACATAATTTACACCTCATTTCTTTTCACTGTGTCCTCATTTCTTTTCCTTCTGTGTCCTCAGGAATTGATTCTGTGCAGAGCAAGTACAGGGATTGAGATCTGCATAGGGATTGTGCCCACTGAAACATCAGAACTGCCTGTGGGTGTCTCTCAAAGGGATTTTATAAACCCTCTTGCTCCCCTTCAGTATCAGAGTCCTAGTCAGAGCTGGGGAAACTGAGGCACTGGCAATACACCTTAGGAGCAAAAGGGAGAGAAGGGCTGGAGCCCTTTCCCTGGGATGCTCTCTCCCACTGTGACAGGGGTTGGAGAGAGTAATGACAGAACCCTGGGTCAAGACAACCCAGCACTCAGAAATACCAAGCTGTGGAATACAAATTTTTGTGGGTGCCAAGAGCTGCAGCCTAGAGGTACTGGAGGCTACAGACAATATGCACAGAGCTGTACAAGAGCCACAGCCCCATGTTGGGAGATGAGGCACTTGTCCCAGAGCTGGCAGCTATCCACGAGAGGTGATGGTTTTTGTGAAGATGACATGGAGATCTGGACTCTGCCTCAGGACCTGAGGATTTTCCTTGGCTTTAAAAGAAATTTTGGTTCGTCTTTGCTTCCCCACACTGCCCCACCAACCTTGAGGATGCTGATGTCCTCCTCAGTAGGGATCACTGTCCGCCTGGGATCCAATCCCAGGGCTTCTTAATGAGGATTTGGCAAACGGGACTAGGAGAAGCCCATTGACCCTCATGCAGTATCAAAAAGGGCTGTACCTTAGCTGAGATATCGATACAAACCCCAAACGTGTTTTTAGGCAGCTCCAGTCTTGCCCTGCTTCAGATCCTGGAGCCATGTGTCACTGTAAACCCCATTAGCCAGTTTTAAAGCACCCAAGTTCTTTATTTTCCTGTCTGGACATGCTCCCTACATGGCCTTTCCCATCATGTGGGGCTTTCTGCCCACACGGTTGCCTGTCCTCATGTGCTGTCTTGTGTCATCTTGTGACTATGTCTGAGTGTTTCATGGAAAGGAAGATTAGTCTTTACTGTCTAGAGAGGACTATGGGACCTTGTTTGGCTCTGCACACCCCCAGACCCAACCTGTCATCCATCTCCCAGACCCTCTTCACCAGGGACTCATCCCATCCAGCTCCTGGCTTGCCAAACTGGCAAGTACTGCTGCTCCCAAAGGATACGCAGCTCCGCGTGTCCTGGAACCTCCTGCCTAGTGTGGGCTGTGATACTTCCAGCATGGTGCAAAAACTCTAAAGAGAAAGCAAAAAGTTGCAAAATGAAGTATTTGACAGACCTTCACCTTCTTGGGCTGGTCCTGCCTGCGGACAAGGATGGCATGAACTCAATCCAACTTGTTTGGGTGGAATTTCTCTGGAAACTGCAAGAAGGTGCTGCTTGTCCAGAAAACATTGCCAGGGTGTGAATGTCCCATCCCTGGAAGTGTTCAAGGCCAGTTTGGACAGGTCTAGCAGAAGGTGTCCTTGTCCATGACAGGGAGTTAGAATGACATGAGGTCTTTTCCAAGCAAAACAATTCCAAGGTTCCCTGATGTTACCTCCAGGCACTGTGTAACAGGCAGTGGGATGCTCCAGATTTTGGAATCCCTGGTGGGATGAAGGCAGGAGCTGGGAGGGGAGTGTCTGGGAGCCTTACCTGCCCCATCACCACAGGCTGTGACCCAGAACCGATGGATGCAGCCCATATCCATACTGGGGTGTGCTGGGAGAGGAGATGCTGGAAGTGAAGCCACCAGAGGGAGCAGAAACTCCTTCAGTCTCGGAGCATGAAGGGAGACGAGCTCCCTGCTGGGGAGCTCCCAGTGCTGGGGCACTGGGGATGCTCTGATTTCCCGTGGGATTTTTCCTGGTCCTCAGGTTAAACACAAGCAGATGCTCATTGGATCAGGGTTTTCACCTCCTTCCTGCACAACTTCTGCAGCAACTGCCCTAGCAGAGTGGGCAGCAACTTGGAAATGCCAAGTGCAGAACAAGGAGGAAAATGCAACAAGTAAACCCCAAACTGAATAGTTCTGAGCCCCTAAAGTCACAGCAGCAGAGCAGGGGCACAGGTCCCAGCTGCCCAAAAGGAAGATCACTTGACACTGCTCCTACCAAGCTGCCCGCCACCCTCAGCCAGCAGCATGCTTCTGCCTTTGGCTACAACTCAACAATCTCCATTTTTGGTTTATTAAAATCCCCCCGAGAGCTGGGCAAAGGAAACGAGCCAATATGTACATGGATAAACCAGGACAAGGTCCTGACACTATGCTTTGGGGGTGATCTGCTGCTCTGGGCCATCCAGACACATTGCCAGGCAAATGCAAATGGGCAAAGCCAGGAAGCTGGGACATGGCAGTCCAGTGGGCACAGCCCTGGGATGAGCAGGAGCAGGAATAAGCCTGACATGCTAGACACCCTGACTCGTGGTGCCACTTTGGGAGCTTATGCAGACACAGAGAGGGGAGTGATGGTGAAAATTCCCTTGGGATTGTCCTGCTGGGGCTGAGGGGCCCGTGATGCTCCAGCCCTGGATTCTGTGGGGATGCTCCAGTGGGACGCAGAGCTGGGGACAGGGCAGAGATCAGGCTGCAGCATTGCAGAGCTCCCTTCTGGAGGGGCTAAAGGAGTGGGAAGGTGAGGAGAGGGAGACCAGTGTGCCCTGAGGAAGAAGCCCCCAGCCAGAGGAGCAGGATGCAGAGAGGGGCTGGATCCAGCACTTCTCTGGAGGCACAGGATAGGCATCACCAAGCAGAACTGGGGGTGGAGTGGCTGGATTGAGCCACACTGCTTGGAGAAGGAGTGGGTGGCACGAAGCAGCAAGCAATGATTGGTGACAGCAGTGCTGACCTGAGGCTTGCAGGAGCCTTCAGGGGGGACAGGGACCTGCCAGCAGTCCAGGATGAGCAATGACCATGTAGGATGCTTTTGGGAGCAGGTGGGAGGGCTGGAGGCAGGGCCTTAGGGATCAGCCCCCAGCCGGGGGTGGCACAGGGGTGGGTGCGGGCACCCCTGACAGGGCAGAGAGGGGGTGCACAGTGTGGGGAAGGGGTGGGCAGCAGGATGAAGGTGGAGGGGGAGGAAGGCGGGCCTGGGGGGGAGGCTGGAAGGGGGTGGAGTTGCTGTTTTTTCCTTTGAACACGGTGAAGACTTACAGCTTGTAACTTGCATTTGTGGAGCTGCCAGCCGGCACACACAAGCTCTCCCTCCCGCGGGAGGACCCCCGGGATCCCGCGGCACCGCTCCGCTGCTTCGGGGGCAGGTTGGGAGGGCAGGGGGGATGGGGTGATCCCCGGCTGCCGTCCCCTCCCCCAAGTCCCTTTCTCCTTCTCTATCCTTTTTACTTGTCTGGGGGCTCGTGCTAACGCTCTTTCAGGAGTGATCTGTGATCCAGCCATCCCTCGGCTGCACGGACTGGCTTCCCAACTGCTCACAGCCTCGAGGAAGTTCCCTCTCCATCCCGGGCGCTGAGAGAGGAAAGGCAGGAGGTGGCTTGGAGCCACTGAGCCCTAGCCTGAGGGGCGGGCAGGGGGACAACAAGCTTTCCTTTTACCTTTCCCGAAGATTTGGGGTTACACATAGACCATGAATGGGTCCTTTTTCAACCAGACTCTCCTGGAGCAAGCAGCTGAGCCCAACAGGACCCAGGGCTTGGGGATGCTCATGGCCTGCTGCAATGGGACCAGCGCAGTGCTGGCAACTGATGGCAGCTCCTCGGTGCTGGGGCCCGATGAGAGGAGCCTTTTCATCACGAGGGTGGTGCAGATTGCTGTCCTCTGCGTCCTCTCCTTGACTGTGATGTTTGGCATCTTCTTTTTGGGCTGCAACTTGCTCATCAAATCGGAGAGCATGATTAACTTTCTGGTGAAGGACCGAAGACCTTCCAAGGACGTGGGTGCTGCAATCATGGGACTTTACTGAAGCCACCGGGCTCTTGTAGGCAAGTGAACTGTCTGGACCTGGTGTTGAGACGCACATTGCCATGTGTTTGGGGCAACTGGGGGAAGTGGGAATGGGGGGAAGGTCTTTTGTCTGTCTGTGTCCATGGGGAAGCAAACCTGCTCTTCCCAGTCAACAAACTGTGGTGGTCAATGGGGAAACCACCCCAGAGATGTCTGAAGCACAATAAATAACCAGCATGGTGTTGCATGTAGAAATAGCTTAAGTTTTTAATGAAACTTGCAGAAACAGTGATAGTGTGGAGATCTGGACTCTTTGCTGCTGTTACCTTGGATACTGCTACCTGGAATTTAGGGCTAAAAAAAAAAAAGGCAAATAAGTAGTTTCAAAAAGAAAACAAAAGAACAAACTAAGGGGAGAGCAAAATGCAGGGCGCAGACCTCATCTTTGAGAGGGGAAGGGAAGTGTCGTGTGGGTCATAAAACAAAGCCTGCATGCTACAAAATGTGTCAGTCTGTTGTGTTCTGGACCTCAAGCATGCATCTTCTGGTAGTTTTGTAACAGGGAAAGCATGTTTTTCCTTTTTTTCCTGAGCTATCCTGTTAAATAAACTGGTACTTTCATTTTTCACATTATGCTGGAGGAAGAAAAGGACCCAAATAAATACAAGCCCCTTCCTACCCCTAAAACAAAAGCATGCTTGTTTTTGTACACACCAGCCTCTTTTTCCGAGTGCTGCATTGTTACAGTCTTTGAGGTTTTGTAATTTTTGAAAACTGGTGAACATTCAGGAAAAAACCAACCTGTTTCAACAGAATTTTGTGTTGTCTTTATTCTTTCTGTGTGTGTGTAGTTCAGGAATTTCAATCCTAGTTCCAGGTATAATCATCTCACCTTCAAGTGAAGAGTAATGAGAGATATTTCTTTAAAGCAGAAACCACCATCATTTTTCACAGGCAAGTATCACTTTCCACTAGCAAAAAAATTCTTCAGGAACTGTGTATTTCAGGCTCATGTTAAATACCTGCACAGTGCTGAAGCAGAGACTCATAAAGATACTCTGAGTGCCTCTTGCAAAGCAAGATTTCAGCCTTTGAGTTAAAACCTCCAGCTCTTTTTATTCCTGATGAGCTATCAAAGCTGAATTATGTGAGAGGAGGAAGACTCCTGATTTTTGTTTTATGATGGAATTACAGCTCTGGCTGTGGTGTGAGGTAGAAATAATTTGTGTTTTGTTGCGCCAACAATATGCCTGCTGGGTTCACTTCTGTAGTGGGAAAGCAATCCTGGATACTGGAGGAGCTGAGGAGCTGAGCTACTTGGATGTAAATCCAGAGGAACAGCTCTCTGCCTTTCCCAGAGGGAAAAACATGATTAGAGAATATTTTGTAATTAATCAGTATTTGTTGCGCACCTTCTCCAGGCTCCCACAGGATGCAGAGCGGGACCAGTGTAGTGCTGTGTCTGATTGCTCCCACTCACCTGTTGCTTGTGTCAGCCTTAGGAGCACACTGACAACGTGGCAGCAGGGCCAGAATTTGGGATTCAGAGCTCTGAAATGTCCTGTTGGTGGAATGGCTGAACAGGCAGCTCTGATTTTTATGAGCAGTTGCAGGTCTGCAGACTTGAGCCACCTTCTCAATGCAGAGGGTTTGCTGCCCCACATGTAAAGTGGCCTCACACAGCAGTGTGGAAGAGGATTTTGGTCCCTGCTGCTGTGAGGGGTGTTGGGGCCATTGATCTCCTGGAAGAGTTTGCTCAGAGAACTGGCACAGATTGCCCAGAGAAGCTGTGGCTGCCCCTGGATCCCTGGAAATGTCCAAGGCCAGGTTGGACAGGGCTTGGAGCAACCTGGGACAGTGGAAGGCGTCCCTGTCATGGCAGGGGTGGCACTGGATGAGCTTTAAGGTCCATTCCAACCCAAACCATTCTGGGATTCCATGATTCCATGGTCTCTTTGCATATGAGTGCAAACCACCCCCACTGCAGGAGAGCACATGTTGCGGTTTAGAGGATGTTACAGCAGACTTTACCCTAGAGCTTCTCTACCCAGCCCTGTTCAGCGCCTCAGTGCTCCAAACCCTCTGTCCCAGGGCTGGACACTGTGCTCTCACTGGCCGGGGAGCCATAAGGCTAGCTCTGGTTCATCTGCTTCCACAACCGGCGGTGATAAAGGAGGCGAGGAGGGTCTATGCGTTGTGTCCACGGAAGATGTTTATTTGCATGGTGCAGCAGAGGCCAACGACCTCCCCGAGGCAGAGATGCCTCGAGGGTGAAGGCCTCACATGCACAGCCACGTGTGAAGCACAGACACACGTGGAGCATAGACGGCAAGATAGCGGAGGGTGAGGGGTTTTATAGGGAAACAGAGAGGGGCAGGGACAACACACTGGCCCAGTGACCTCTGGGCACAGGGGAGGTACAGGGGCGGAGTTAGGAGTACAGAAACCAATAGGGGAAACCCAAGGGAGGGGCCAGGACCACGTGGCGTTAGGGTACAGGAACCAATAGGGAAAACTGGGGGCGTGGCTAGGACCACGTGGAGTAGGGAAGGCAGGACAATAGGTGACAAGTACAGTCGTTAAGAAAGGTGTGTGGGGAACTTGCAGCTATTATCACAATAAGCACAGCCTGGTCAGACATGAGAGCGAGACATGAAAAATTCCAAAGCAGATGATGACACTTGGGGTGTACTTGTGTTTGTAACCTAAAGGTGTATCTGCATCTCCAGGCTGCTGTGCTGTCACAGGACAGCCCAGATGCACTCACTGAACTCCCATCCCATCCTGCTTTCAGCTGCCATTTGGTCCCTCTTGCAGTCCATCCACCAGCTGTGCCCCCTGTGCAAAGGACAACTCAGAGGTGATGGAAGAAACCTTCCAGTGTTAGCAAGGAAGACAAGGCACAGGGAAAGCTGCTAATGCAATGAAAGGATCAAATTTACCTTTGCCCTGCAGCAATACTATGAGTGAAGCAGTTGGTCACACATCTCAGCTGTCCCACCTCTGCCAGGGCTGGGACAGTGGGTGTGTGTCTTGAGGGTCCTTAGAGGACCCTCTAAGTGGCCTTAGAGGCTACATCCAGGAATGGGGCATGGGGGTCTTCATCCCTTTTGTGCTGTGGAGTGTTTCAGACGTAAGGAAAAACATCATCCACAGAAGGCTCATGTACACATGAGCTGGAGGAGCAATGAGACACCTCAGAAAGCAGAGCTGGGCACCTGCTGAGGCAGGGGGAGCTTTCTCAGGATTCAGCTGGGAGAAGGAACATTTTCCACATGAGACCTTGGAGCAAGAGCCCGACTTTACATTGGCTTGTCCGTCCTCTGGTCATGCTGTGGCTCTTCCCTGGCATCTGGGATGGGTCTGCATTAACAAGTTGTATGGACTAAGAGGAGGATCCTCAGAGGAAGCAGTTGGTGGCACCATCCACATTTCACATATTATAGTATGTGTCCCTGTGTGCTTCTGCCCTCCTTGTGCTGGGGTTATGACACTTGCACGTGCCCTC
Source organism: Lichenostomus cassidix (assembly GCF_008360975.1). Classification (NCBI taxonomy): domain Eukaryota; kingdom Metazoa; phylum Chordata; class Aves; order Passeriformes; family Meliphagidae; genus Lichenostomus; species Lichenostomus cassidix. The sequence continues at coordinate 189,130 of NC_139507.1, forward strand.
ATCCCATTAGATTCCCAATAAAAGGCTGATTACCCCACTGAGGAAGAATTATTTGTGGAAAAGAAGGCTGGCATCATGAAGGAACCCCCTGGATCAGAGATTATGGGTCTTAAGACCATCTTGAGGTGAAGTCATATTTGCTTAAGGGAAGGTACTAAGGGCACCACAATGCTCCCCAGTTCTCAGGGGAAAAGCTGCGATCTCAGATTCTGAAAACCCAGCTGTACTGCCCCAGAGACATGAGTCCTGCAGCCAGAGGCTGAGGTTGTCAGTCCAGGGCTTGTTGAGGAAACCAGACCATAACGGCTGTTTCTGCTGCCTTTCCCCACCAGCTGTGGTTTTTCATCTCACACCTACTCATTTAGCATAACCTCACAAGTGAATACCAGCTCCCAAGAATATTGAAACAGATTTAAATTTTTTTTTTAAATTGTTGCTTGTAGCATGATAACTTCCAGAGTGCCACTGGGGTGCCAGGAGCTGTTCAAGCATGACTGAGAGGAACAGGGAGGGAAGGGATGTGCTTAGATGGACCTTCACATTAGTGGCAGACTGAGAACCAGCCATCGAGTCTCATCTAAAATCCCCTCCTAGCAGTGGAACACAAGATACCAGTGCAATCCTGTGGGACTGGTTATACTGGTCTGAGTCACTGGTCCATCTAGTCTACATCCCTTCTCTGAAAACAACCATGATTTTAGGCAGTACATGGTCTTGGAGGTCTTTCCCAACCTTAATGATTCTATGACTGTGTGGTCAGTCAAATTGTCCTGCCCACCAAGAGCAGCCTGCCCTGGACCTTCACCATCCTCCTCCAGGCACAGCCCCTGTCTCTGGGCTGGTCCCCACTTGCTGTGATTCTGCTCCAGGTGTAATTTCTTCTTTCTAGACAGGTAGCAGGGAAACAGCAGAGAAAGGCAAGTGAGAGCATTTCCTCCTGCTGAACAGCCTGCAAAGAGAATTCCTCTGCTTATGGAATCACTGGTTGTACAATTGCAGAAATAAAGAGGTGGTTTGACCCACCTGAAAAACGCTGGTCATACAGATGTTCCTGTGGTGGGGAAAACACCAAATTTCTAGATGATACTCACCTCTTTCCCCTGCCTTGGCAGTCTGGACTGAGTGAATGGAAGGGTTAAACGTGATGAGACAGACAGACAGATTGTGGAGGGAAGAAGGATCCCAACCTGAGCTTGGCACCAGATGTACTGGAGCACCTGCACCAAACATACACAGTATTTAATAATTCCTGAGAATCACCATGGTAATAAAGTACAGAGTCAGGTTGTTATGGTAACAGTTGTTTTTTTTTTGGTTTTTTTTTTTAGGCAGGGAGGCATTACTCGGGTTGTAACCTCAATCCAGACTGAACACATTTCTGAGAGCCCAGAAAATAAAATAGGAGTGAAAGGAAATCAAATTAGATAAGCAGCAGTTTCCTGTCTCATGTCTGGCAGTCCTGGGCTTGTTCTGTACGTAGGTGGAGGGAACCAGGTTGTTCCAGACACGCATTGCCCTGGAAAGCCTGAGGAATAGCTGGAGTGAATCTCTGCAGGTTTAAATTGGGTGCTAGAGGGGGTGAAGGGCTGAACCCCTCTCACGGGTGGGTCTGGAATGCTCTGGCACCACTTTGGTTCCTTGCCACACCTCTGGCCTAGCTCCAGGTGTGTCCCAAGCTGGCTAAAGGAAAGGACACTCTTGTCTCTGCAGGTGTGCACACATGAGGGAGCACATGATGGACAATCCCTCTGATTCCAGCTGGGCCCACAGCAGGGTGCTGCAGTCCCAGGTCACAGCCTGCCCATGTCCCACATGATGGATGTCCCAAAGCTGGTCTCCAAGATGAGACAGGCATTTGGGGGCTGAAAAGGGGTAACAGACCACTTTTCCTAAATTCCCACAACAGACCTAAGAAGAGAACACATGTTTTCTGGGCTCTGGCAAGGTCTGCAGGCTGCTGTGCTCCCCAAAGGGGCATCCATAAAGCAAGATGGAAATCTGTGTCTCCCTCCTGCCCTCCCAGCTATGGGTAAAAAGGCACTTCCACTTGCCCTCCCAAGCCATACCCTCCAGCAAGAGTGTGAGGTCTGTCCAGCTGATGCTCATACAGAATTTTAATTCAGTGCTGGTTAAAGCAGCAGCTTTGTGAAGCTGTTTTCTCTGGAGGAAGCTGAGGCAGTGCATGTTAGGTTCACTTAGCAGAGACATGGCATGAAATTGGCAGTGCCATTACTCAGGAACATTGCTCCATAAATCCACTACCCTCAGTGTGGGCACTGGCTGTGCAAGAGCCACTAGCCTCCAGATAAGCCTCGGTAGTCCATTAGCTCTGCCAGAGAGGGACAGGTTGATGCCATCAGAGTCAGGGACTCAAGGAAGAGCTGAGGCCAAATGATGACAGAGTTCAGGGCCAGCCTTCCCTTGTTCAAGACTTTGCCTTCCAGTTTCTCTGTTTGAAAGGGAAATGTTTCCCTGTTTCTGTGTGTCCCGGGTTAATGATAAGACTCTCTCTCCTCCGAGAGCGAAGGGCCCCGACACCCCCTCCCCCACCCCCAACAGAACCTCTTAGATGGAAGTGAAGAAAAAACTATTTATTTAACAAAACCACGCAGAGTGCCCTACAAGGCACAGGGGAAGGGGAAAAAACAAGGTGAAAGGCAGTTATTCAACCTGATTAAAAAGTCCTTTTCTCAGACGCAGTCCCTCTCCTCCTCGCCCCCCACCCGGGGCCGGGTGGAGCTCCCTGAGAGCTCTGCTGTCCTCTGGCCCTCCTGGGTCTCCGGGTGGCAAAGCAGATCGAAGAGAAGGGGTCCGAACGAGGAAAAAAAGAAGAAGAATGGAAAAAACGGGAACAGAGCTCACTCCGACCCCCGTCCAGCACGCAGTCTCTGCCGGGCGACGAATCCTCCCCCGGAGCAAGGCTTGGAGAAAATGTTTTCAAAACAACCCGCGTTTCTCTCTGCGGCTGGGTGCAGTTAAAGAGACAGGACCACACATTTTTTTCTTTCTTGGGCATATAAGCCAACGATAGAGGATAAAGGATTATCATATCATCAATCCAAGACATTCCACCCCTTATTCCATAGCGTTGGCTTAAGGCCCACCTTAACATCTTCCAACTTCAAACACACACATATATATATACACATATATACATACATACACACATATATATATACACATATATACATATATACATATATACAAATAACTATGTACAAATAATGTCACGAACGGTGAACGGTGGTATGTTGCCATCCCAACCTTACATGTGGCCTTCACCCAAAATTAAATTTCCCTGAGGGACACATTGTGTTTTTCCATCTTCCTGCATTATCCACCAAGTACACCCAGGTCCCTGGGCAAAGACAACCCCACGGATGGGTTTGTCTTTATGTGAGGCAGAATCAATCCAGACAGTTTTCCCTAACAAGCCTCTGGCATGTACTGCTGGGACCTTATCTCCATCCACTGTATGTAGAAGCTCAGATTGGGCAGGACCTGCTCAGTTGATGGAGCCTCGGGTATTGACTAACCAGGTGGCCTCTGCTAAATGTCGCTCCCAATTCTTATAAGTTCCCCCACCCAATGCCTTTAGGGTGGTTTTTAACAGTCCATTATACCGTTCCACTTTGCCAGCAGCTGGTGCATGATAGGGAATGTGGTACACCCACTCAATGCCATGGTCTCTAGCCCAGTTGCTTATGAGGCTATTTTTAAAATGAGTTCCGTTATCTGACTCAATTCTCTCAGGGGTACCATGCCTCCACAGGACTTGGTTCTCAAGGCCCAGGATGGTGTTACGAGCAGTGGCATGAGGCACAGGGTAGGTTTCCAGCCACCCAGTGGTGGCTTCTACCATTGTGAGCACATAGCGCTTGCCATGGCGGGTTTGAGGCAGTGTGATGTAATCAATCTGCCAGGCCTCTCCATACTTATATTTTGACCACCTTCCACCATACCACAGGGGTTTCACCTGCTTGGCTTGCTTGATGGCAGCACATGTTTCACAGTCATGGATAACTTGAGAGATGCAGTCCATGGTTAGATCCACCCCTCGGTCTCGTGCCCACTTATAGGTGGCATCTCTGCCCTGATGGCCTGAGGCATCATGGGCCCATCGAGCTAGGAATAAGTCTCCTTTATGCTGCCAATCCAAGTCTACCTGGGACACCTTTATCTTTGCAGCCTGATCTACCTGTTCGTTGTTTCGATGTTCCTCATTAGCTCGACTCTTGGGGACATGGGCGTCTACATGGCGGACCTTCACAGGTAGTCTCTCTGCCCGGCTAGCGATGTCTTTCCACTCTTCAGCTGCCCAAATTGGTTTTCCCCTACGCTGCCAACCAGCCTTCTTCCACTTTTCCAGCCAACCCCACAGAGCATTGGCTACCATCCATGAATCAGTATAAAGGTAGAGCTTTGGCCATTTCTCTCTTTCAGCAATGTCCAGGGCTAACTGAACGGCTTTGAGCTCAGCGAATTGGCTCGATCCCCCCTCTTCTTCCCTAGCTTCTGCAACCCGTCGTGTGGGGCTCCACACAGCTGCTTTCCATTTTCGTTTTGTCCCTACAAGACGACAGGAACCATCAGTGAAAAGAGCGTAGCGTGTTTCATCTGCTGGCAGTTGGTTGTATGGTGGGGCTTCCTCTGCACGGGTCACCTGTTCCAGCTCCTCTTCCTCAGTCAGACTAAAATTTTCACCTTCAGGCCAATTTGTAATTATTTCCAAAATCCCAGGGCGATTCAGATTTCCCATACAGGCGCGCTGTGTGATAAGGGCAATCCATTTGCTCCATGTGCCATTGGTGGCATGATGGGTAGAGGGAACCTCTGCTTTAAACATCCACCCCAGCACCGGTAGTCGAGGTGCCAGGAGGAGTTGTGCTTCTGTGCCAATTACCTCTGAGGCAGCTTGGACTCCTTCATATGCTGCTAGGATTTCTTTCTCTGTTGGGGTGTAGTTGGCTTCAGACCCTCTGTAACTTCGGCTCCAAAATCCCAGTGGTCGGCCTCGGGTCTCACCAGGCACCTTCTGCCAAAGGCTCCAGGACAGGAATGTCTCCCAGCTGCTTTGCTGCTGAGGCTGCTGATGGCATTTTGGCCTGGAGTTCTTCGGACTCCTTGCCCTGCCCTGGCCCCATCTTTGAGCCTGCCTGGAGCTGCCAGCCTGGCACTGGGCTTGCTCTCTGCTCAGATGTGCAGAGCACCTGGTACCCACCAAAAACCTGGGGCAAAGAAAGATGTTCACTTCCAAACAAATGTGATTTGTCCCTATTCTCTTTGCCAAACAAGAGCTGTTTTGGGATTGTGTGAGCATTTAAAGCCATCCTTGGAATAAAATGGATCTTACAGCCCCATCTGTGACTGGGAAATGGAGAACACCAGGAACATTTCTGGGCACAGGAACTTGACTGATGATACTGTTAATGTATGAGAATGGTTCTGGTGCGGTACAGACTTGTGCCAACAACCTGACATGAACAGCCCCTGGGCTGTGGCAAAATGACAGAGGTAAAAGACCACAGAGGACTCAGGGACATTCCTCTGGGCTCTGCTGTCTGTGCACAGGGAATATCTCATTAGATTTTTCAAGTGTAAATGCTTTTAAAGCAGTTGTTTGGCTTCCTGAATCCAACTCAGTGTTCTTGAGTATGAATGAGGGATTGGAAACCTCTGGTTTTAGTCTGGAGAATATGTCTTTGTACAACAGTGAACACATGGAAGAACAAAACCTCAACAGACTTGACAACTGCTGATCCAGGGTGTTGCATACACCTTAGGCTTCATGCTAGTTCTCCCACTAAGTCAGTTAAACCAAGCATTTCCCCATAAGTCTGGCCAAATTTGTGCTACTCTGGTTTTAGAGACAGACAATTTCTTGGAGTTGTTTGTTCCATGAGCACATGGCTATGCACACTTGAGTTAAGAGAAAATCAGAACATTGTCAGCAATGAATATGGTTTGGCACATCCCTGAAACTGTCACTGTCAACGTGCTGGGAAGTGGTGGAGGCCCTGGCAACATTCAGAGACATAAACATGTATCTAAAGTGACTGTCTCCAATGGGAAAGATGCTGCTCATCTACATGTATTTCAGGTTGTAAGTGCAACACAAGTTTTTCTTCAGAGAGGCCTTTGCAGCTCTGTTCCCTGGCAGAAGCTCATCCGTGGGGATGACATTTTCATAGCATTAATTTAAGGCAGGTTAATCAACAACAAAGCAAAAATGTCTTTCTGAGAGATGGGTCTGAGTGACAATCTTGGCTGTAGGTCACAGGTGCCTTCAAGTTGAAGGCAGCAGTTTTGTCACTCTTTATCAGCCCATGATATTCAGCTGGGAATGAGAATGGCAAAGTGCTCTCTGCTGGGGTGCAGTCAGGGACCAGCTATTAAATGAAATTAATATCCTCTTTTTGAATTAATAAGACCTGCCTGAACATGTCTTCTCAGAAGAATAGGGTTCTTCTGTCCTGGTGACAGTCTTTGAAGACCACCTCTGCAGCTAGATTTACTCTCCTAGCAGGGAACTGTGAGACCAGAGGACTCGGAACCAGAATCCCTGGTTGGATCTACTCTTTCCTTCCTTGTGGGCTCACTGGCTGCTTATGAATTTCAGCAGCAGCATCTGTTCCAGCTGACATATGCTTTCAGTGAACACTACCACTTCTGGTTTTTGGAGTGACTCTCGAAGGAAGGAGACAAGATCCAGCCTTCCTGTGATGCTCTACTTCTTCTAAAAGGATCCAGTACTGTGAGGACATGAGTTACCACTTCCATCTGACTGTGGATGTGACACTGGAAATGATGGGCAAGGTAATAATTAAGAAAAGGAGAAGAAAAATAAACGAGAAGAAACATCTACCCCTGTGGCATCAGACAACTAGAGTGGCCTTTCTGGAAAAGGGGCTGGAACTGCAGAATCAAACAACTCTGCTTCTCCATGAAAGAGCCAGTTTTGTTGCCTTGGTGTGTATTGGTTTTGGAGGCTGGTACTCGTGGGTGTGAGGGTGGTGGATGCAGATGCTTGTGCATCTTCCAGGAGAATGAGGTGTGCATGAAGGAAGCCCAGGGCACTGTTCGCTTTCCATTGCAGCTGCCTGGCTGGTGCTGGCTCTCTGTCCAGTCACACATGTGAGGTTAAAACTGGAGTAATCCTTTCTGGCAAGCCCTACAAGTGTCCCACCTTACAGGTTTCCAGGCAGCTGAGTGTTCCCCTCTTACCTCACTGCATCCCGAATGCAGGTTTAATAGGACAAGACAGCTGAAGAAGCAGTCAAAATGTAATTAGACTTTAATTAGCTAAGTTCTTTCTCTCAGATAATTGAAAATTGGAGTAATTGGTTACAATGAATTCCCAGACCAGCCATCCATCCAGCTTGGTGTGTGCTCTGCCAGCTGCCACAAGGACCAGACTGGAAGCAGAGCACTGCTCCCCACTGCTCTGCCACGCTCTGCAGGGTTCAGCTCTTCCACTCCAGAGAGGTGTTAAAGCCCGCACAGCCCCCAGGCTGCAGCCAGGGAGGTTGTTGACCCATGGACACAGCAATGCTCATCCTGCCTCATCCCACATTTCACAAACTAGGGAGCCAAAGGGCCACTAAATCCCACACCCCCTGTCAGGACATGTCATCTGTCCTGTGTGACAGGATGTACCCTGGGACATCTGCAGCAAGCCAGAGGGTCACAGCCAGAAAGGACAAGGGGTTTAATTTCCACTTGCCCTTATCCTGATCACAGAGTTCTGAGCTCAAAGTCTGGCCATGCACAATAAGTGCTGAACCAACTTTCTCCTTCCTGTACTTCTCACTCGGCTCAGCTGGGGTCTGTTCCAGGAGCTCTGCTTCCAGATCAGAGCTGCCCTGGACTGATGGAAACCTCTAGGCTACAAGCTGGAGTTGGCAGTGATACTTCTAGATCAGTCTTAGCAATGATTTCTGGTAGAAACCCACAGATTTACTATAGAATCACAGAATTGTTCAGGTTGGAAAGAGGTCCAGCCATCTATCGGTACCACCATCATGTTCACCACTAAACCATGTCCTCAAGTGCCTCATCCACATGGTTTTTGAATACTTCCAGGCGTAGTGACTCCACCACTGCCTTGGGCAGCTGGTTCCAGTGCTTGGCAACGCCTTCTGTGGAGAAATTTTCTCTAATCTGAATGTTTTCCCTAATTTTCCCTTATCTCCCTGCCACAACAATCTCCTTCTGGCCCTGCTGGAGCTCCCTTTTACATGAATGAAACTATAGATCTCCACCATAAATATTGATTATACAAAGTGAAGTACTTTCTGGCTGAGGAGCTTCAAGAAATAGGTTGCTTTGCCCAGGCACACACAGTTTTCCTAGCGAGTCCCTTGCGAGACTCCACATCCCTGTTTTGTGGTGCTAATACTTGGTCTCTGGTACAGATGGCAATTCCCAGTGGCTGGGAACTGTTTAAGGAGGTTGCACAGGTAGGAAAAACATCATGATGTTCTTTTCATCACAGCGCTTGCAGAATCATGCCTAGAAAAATGCTGGACTTACACTGCACCCTTGGCTCAAGATTCCCTTCTCCCTTCCCTCTCAGCAGCATGCTGTGTGCCAGGTGGCTGCATTTCATTAAGGAGTTTATAAAGTTCCTGGGGAAACAAGGCATGGGAGGGTGAAAAATCTGTACAGAAATGAGATGATCGCTGGGCTGGGCAGAGTTGCAGAAGGGAGGCACTGATCACATTTGCATTCCTGTAGCTCATGGCTTTTTTTTCCACACTTCCTTCTTTCTGGGCTGCATCACTAGAGATATTTCTTTCGATTTGAGGTTAAGACAGTTAATGGTTTTATGTGCTTCCCAGATGAATGGGAAAGAAGAAAAAAGGCAGCTCTGCCATGGCAGGGAGCTCTGGATATTTATATTTTCAAGTCAAGACCCGACATCTGTTTTTTGCCTTGGGCTGCAAAGCAATTTCAAAGCACTCCCCTGCACTGACCACATTTCACGGAAGTACAGGTGGCTCTACCCACGCCATCCTCATGTGCTTGAGGTGCTGATTTCAAAGCACTTTGCTCTGGAGCTGAAGTCTCCAGCACGACTGGATGAGCCACAACAAAAATTGTTTGTATCAAAAATAATGTGGCAGCAGGACCAGGGCAGTGATTGTTCCCCCGTGCTGGGCACTGCTGAGGTCACACCTCAAGTTCTGTATCCAGTTCTGGGCCCCTCATGGTGAGAGAGACACTGTGGGACTGGAGCATGTCCAGGGAAGGGAACGGAGCTGGAAAGGGGCTGGAGCACCAGGAGAGGCTGAGGGAGCTGGGAAAGGGACTAAGCCTGGAGAAAAGGAGGCTCAGGGGGACCTTCTGGCTCTGCACAACTTCTGAAAGGAAGGTACAACTGGGGGTGGGTGGGCTTTGCTCCAGGGAACAACAGAACAAGAGGAAATGGCCTCAAGCTGTGCCAAGGGAAGTTCAGGTTGGACATCAGGAGGAATTTCTTCCTGGAAAGGGTGGTCAGGCCTTAACAGGGGCTGCCCAGGGAGGTGGTAGAGTCTTCATCCCTGGGGGTGTCCAAGGAAGGCCTGGATGTGGCACTCCATGCTCTGCTCTGGGTAACAAGGTGGGGATTGGTCACAGGTTGGCCTCAATGACTTTGGAGGTTTCTTCCAACCTGGATGATTCCATGATTCTTTGAAACCCAGCTCCATCTCCTTGGCTCAGCAAAAGCTGATAGGAGGGAGGAATTAGTAAGAACCTCATCTGCATAGGAATTTCCACAGGCACAGTTACTTTAAATGGCTCAGGCTCTGCCTGCAGGTGCATTAGTTCAGGGCTTTGAGATAACTAATGGTTCCAATTATTTTCTGCCAGGTATTTACTGGGCTGCCTTTTAACAGACAGGAGGGAACAACACCTGGCACCAAGACACAAAGAACCTCAGCTGGCTGCTGGATGCAGTGGGCCAAAGGCCCTTTTTATAGCTACCTCATCATGTGAGGGGGTTGTGAGATGAAGAAATAGAAGAGCAGCTATGCCAAAGCTCAGCCTCAGCACTGCCCTCCACGTTGTGATGGGAATGCCCAGCTGAACCCCACAGTTATGGACATTTCTGGAGGAGGGGATGGTTTAGGACTGGGCTTTCCTCTGCTAAAGCTTGTGGCATGAACAGCTTAGAGTGTCCCCAGCTTCCTGTCCTTGATGCCATCCTGGCATCCCACACAAAGAGGAGCCATGCTGTGACCCAGAATTAGGGAACCTGAAAAAAACTCAACATAGTAAACTAACACTAAAGATAATTTTCATATTGTTCAGGTCATTCCCTGGTTCACCGAGCAGCCCCCAGGCACCACTGCTGGCACAAGGAACAGGAATCTCTGACTGCTTAGGAATTTGCCACATGCACAGTTAATTGAAATGTCTCAGGCCTTCTGCCTGCTGTAGGGAACAGGAGAGAAAGGCTACAACCTTGTGAAAGGTATTTCTCAAGCTTTCCAAAAACCAGCTTTAGAAGAGTTCTCCTTGAGGCTGGATCCACTAAAACCCCAGGACCATTTCTGTGCCCAGGTCGCTGTTCCCCACCCACAATTTATGGAGTTGATGTCCATGGCAGGTTTGCAGAGTTCTGCCTTTGCTCCTAGGGAACCCCATTCCAGGGCTATTTCAGGGCCATTTCTCTGTTTTTCTGGGCTCGTTTCAGACTCTCATCCTGTCTCTCATCTTATCTTGCATTTCTCACACCTCTCCTCCCAGTGTGGGGGCTGTGCAAACATATTACACATCCTGAAGCAGATGAACCCCCTGTGGTCCCTTCTAACCTAACACAGTTTTGTGATTTTGTGATTCTGGTCTCCTTCACCAATACCATCAAACAGTCCTTCTGCAGAAGTCCCTTGACTTCTGGTGGCTTCTCCCTTGCTTTTCTTTTCTGGGTGTAATGAGGCATGTTTGGAAAGCACAGGCAGCATGGCACAAATCTGCCACCTTCAAGTCAAAACCACCTTGTCCAAAGCACCATCCATGGGACCTGTTGCTCCCTTACTCAAAGCCAAGTCTTCAGTGTAGCTCAGCTCACTGCACTAGATCTGGGAACTCTCTCTCCCGCTTTGAATTTGGATGGTAGTGTAGAGATGGTGGGAGGATGTGACATTGGTTTCCTGCTGATAGGTAAATTTGGAGCTTGGGAAATAAACAGAAAGAGACAAAACATTTAATTCTTGTGATAAAACTTGGCTTGCTATGCCTTAGTCCAGCTGCCCCATGGTGTTGCCATTTCTCAGGCTTTTTTCTCCCTTCTTTTAGTCCCCATTTATTGCAAATGTGATAAGAAAATAACTTTCTATTACAGAACTTGCCCTTGTCACTTTGTCTATGTTAAAACGCTCTTCTTGCCCCTTCCTCATGTTTTTTTCCCATTTTCTTTCAAATCTGCTCTCTTTGTTCCTGTGACAATCTCCTTGTGAATCCAGACAACTTCAAGGGAATGGTTCCACTTAAAAATATCCCAGAAGATCTAATTCTAAGTGTTTTTTTGTCATAGATTGTTTTGTGTGGGTCTCCTGCAAGTTATTCCAAACTCAACAGAAAATAATTACCTGTCTTGTTCCCTGGGGAACATTTTCAGCTGGGTAATGAATTGCCTGGGAAATGACTATAGAAAGCACTGAAGGCCTCCAACAGAACAGCCTCCAGTTCTCCTCCTGAAATGTGTCAAAACCCTGCCAGCCCTTGTTGTGTCTGCTCCGGGGATGCTGCCTTGTGACTGGGAAATTATGAAGGTGGTAGGGAAAGAGTGCCTAAAGCAGGGCTGGAGGGAAACATCTCCCAAAGGCCAGGAAGCTCTGGCAGAGCTGCTGGGCTTACACAGGGAGCCCTTTGCACTGTGCTGGGGTGAAAGGGGCCCTCAGTACCTCAGGCTGTGTCTGCAGAACCCGCTGGACTCTGAGTGTGCCACAGTACCTGGGGCAAAGCCCTGCTCAGCTGTATCAGTCCCTGCACTGACTGTGGGCTCAGCTAGCTGGAATCCCTGAGTCATTGCCTGCAGTTATCCCTCTGAACTGGGCACTGCTGAGGCAACCCAAATCCTGCGGCCAGTTCTGGGCGCCTTGTGACAATACAGACATTGAGGGGCTGGAGTGTGTCTGGGGAAAGGAACTGAGCTGGGGAAGGGTCTGGAGCCCCAGGAGTGGCTGAGGGAGTTGGAGGGGGCTCAGCCTGGAGAAAGGGAGACTCAGGGGAGACCTTCTGGTTCTGCACAGCTCCCTGACAGGAGGGGGCAGCTGGCAGGGCTCTGCTCCCAGGGAACAAAGGACAGGACTAGTGGAAACAGCTTCAAATTGCACCAGGGAGGTTTAAATTGGATATTAGGGAAAATTTCTTCACCCAAAGGATGAAGGGCATAGGCTCCCCAGAGCAGTGGTGGAATCACCATCCCTGAAGTGTTCACAAAATATGTAGATGTGGCACTAGGTAATATGATTTAGGAGTGGATCCGGCAGTGCTGGGTAATTGTGGGACTTGTTGGTCTTACAGGGCTTTCCAACCTGAATGATTCTGTAAGTCACAATCCCACACTGGTGCAGGCAGTGGGTTTCCTTCTCCCCTCGCCTCTCCTGGTGTCCATCAGTGAGGCAGATCAGGGAGCTGATCTGGCTAAATAGTGGGGGTTTTTTGTTCTCAGCTCTCTGGATCTGCTCCCTTCCCTGACTCACAGAGAGGATCCACTTGCTGCCTGTTCCATCACAGCAGAGACGAGTGGGAACACAGGATCCTCCTCTGGTAGTGCCCAGCATCTCCCTGCCCACAGCACCCAGATCATGGTCAAACCTTCAAACAAATCAACTTTCCACCATGAGGGCTGGTAAGGCAGAGGAGGAGCCCTGCACCTGGAGGTATGGGACGTGGAGCAGCAACGATCCCAGAATCACAGAATTAGCTGAGCTTGAAGGGACCCACAAGGATCATGGAGTCCAACTTCTGCTACTGGGTACTGCAGCAGTGACTGAACCCCAGGGTGGCTTGGGGTGCACCTCCATCCTGTGTCCTGTCCTATTGATGAAGCCAGTAGTCCCAGTGCACCAAACAGTGCCATCCTCTGTGGGATCTGCTCCTGCTGGATGCTGCTGAACCAAAATAACTCCCAGTTTTACCCAGCCAGCACAAAGCTGGGATGCATTTGGGAAGGCATCTGCGACACTGTGACAGATGGCCAAGAAAGCAAACGCTGTTTTTTATGTCACCTCCATGTTTCCTCTTCTGCTGTCTCCTGCACTGGAGGCGGTGTTTGAAGATGGGATGTGCTGCCAGCACATGCCAGAGCTGAGGAGACAGCAGAAGGTGGAGCAAGGTGCTGGCCACCTCACACACATTTCTCCCCCAGCTTTCTGATGCTTTGTGACCCTCATCAAAACCTTCTCCTACAGAAATTCATGCCAAAGGAGGGGCTCAGAAGTGGGCTGATGCTTGAGTGGAGTGTTTGCTCTTGCAGAGCTCCCTGGTTGTGAGCCTTGTTCAGAACCTCCTGCAGTGGTGCTGGCCCAGGCTGGGGATTTTTGCCCCAAAGAGCCAGATAAGCCAGGAAAACTTGGCTAGGGGATCCTCCAGCCAACTGGTGACCAGTCCTGGCTCTTGTCCTGTGGGTTCAATGCCAGCTGAATGTAGAGGACCCCCAGCAAGCCAGAGCTTTGATAAAAGTCTGTTTCTGAAACAAGGCTGGGGTGGACAGGGCCTGGAGCAGCCTGGGAAGGGGAGCCTAGGAAGGGAAATTCTCGCCTGCAATGGCAGGGGCTAGAACTGGATGGTCTTTCAGGTCCCTTCCCATGCAAACTATCCCATGATTCCATGGAACTCCTTGATGTACTGCAGCCTCTCCTCTCCCTTGGAACATGTGACTCAGGGTCTTTGGGCAAGAGACCTCTCTCCTCCCCTCCTTGGGCACAAACATCATGACAGTGTTACAGAGGGCTGGACTAGTGAGAGATGGAGCCCTGGATGCCTGACGCTCAGTGAGAATTCAGCAGGAGAAGCACAGTCAGTGAGAGGGAAGTCACAGGGAAGCTGGTGATGGGGAACTGCTGTCCCTTGGGTTGTACCTTGGAGGAAGCAGGAATAGCCCTGCACAGGGACACAGGCATGAACCCACCAGCCTGTGTGAGTGGCTGCTGCCCCACCCTTGGGCTCTGTTCCCTGACAGGAGATGCTTCTTCCGCCATCTCAGCTGCCAGGATCCAGCTCCTTTCTTGGCCTGCCTGGTGCGGAAGGAGTGACTGACATTGCTGTTGGCATGGCCTCTATCTGCCTCCTGTTCTACCATGTTGCACATAGCAATTTGTCCCTTCTCCCTCTGTGTTTTCACTAGGAGAGCTCACAGTCCTCTGCCTTGGCAGTGAGTAGACAGACAAGAAGGGCTGGACAGATACATGGCCTCGGAGGCTCTCCCTGCTTGTGACAGCTGGAGCCTCTCTGAGTGCAAGGATCCCTGAATTCAAGGACATGGCATTGAGCAGCAGGGATCCCTGGTGTTTGAGGCACCTTTCTGAAGAGAAGAGAAACTGAATTCCAAGAGGTTGGTGAAAAATCAGTGTCACATGAGCTGACAGAGTCATGAACTGGTTTCATTTCTATTGTGAGCTGAGAGCCCCCGTGGGCCTAGGGAGCCCCAAAGGGGCTCAGCAAAGCAGCTTCCAGGTTCCCAGCCCTGAAAAGCAGGAGACCACAAGTGAAGGATGAGCAGCTCTGCTTTGGACTGGTGTGCTGGGCTCTTGCTCACCGCCTTCTCAAAGCCCTGAAGGAGTAACTCAAACACCATTAAGAGACATTTCAGGAGAATAAAGCAATAGAGATGGTGGTGGGCAGATAGGGAGGTGACACAGGACAGATGTAATGACAAGAAAATTCTGTAGGGAAGCAGCACAAAGTAGGGAGAGGTAGAGAGGAACTCGTCTGCACCCACACACCCAGACCCAGCCTGGAGTAGAAGCATTGAAATGGAAATTACTTTCTATTTGCAGTTCCAACATCCTCCCAGCTCCCCTCAGGAGCCAGACTGGGGCCTTCTCTGTCTGTCTTGTGTGACTCTGTGGAGGAAGCACAAGATGTTGGCACTCTGTGCCACAGACAGGTGTGTGGGGGGAACAGGGATGCTCTGAGGCTTTGGGGAGCAGGCTCACGCCTTCATCCTCTCTGGACAGCACAGACCTGCAACAGTGAGCAGTGTGCTCATGGTTAAACACACACTCTGCCCTGGAACCTCCCTGGGTCCCTCCACAGTCATCCAGGGGCTCAGGAACAAGGCAAGATTGGACACCCAGGGGCTGGGCAAATCCACAGCTTCCTCCAAGTGGCAGAAGAGACCAGGAGGTATTTCAGTCCTCCTTAGAAGAGCCTGGTCATTATTCTGCAACATTATTCTGCTGTGCATGACACATATGTGGGAGTGCATGAAAGAAATGCCAGCCCACGTCTGAGCTTCTTTTACCTACAGAGACAGAAGAGAAACTTGTTCCTGTGTTGCACCCTCTTTGCCCCAGGGGAATGACTCAGAGCCAGGCCCCAGCATCTGCAGCAGGTGCCAGGGATCAGGAGCTGAGGCTGAGCCATGCCTGGAACCAAAACCCTCCCTTGAGCTGCTTAGTGACTTCATCCTTCAGTGGGCCCTGGTGCTCAGCCTCCTGGACACAGATCATGGAGCAATGCCAGGGTCAGGGATCACAGAGATGTGCTCCTAGGTGATGTCCTTTGAGAGCAGGCCTGTGAGCACACAGAGCCTGGGGGCAGCACCCAGATCTTCATCTTTCTCCACACTGCCACACACAAAGGACAACAGCCCCAGGCCTGGAACAGGGTCTGTAAATACCAATTGTGCTTCACCCTTCAAGGACTAGAAAAGTGGAACTGAAAAGAAATGAGGGATCAGCAGGTGTGACTGGTATACATGTCAGTACTTTTGCACCCTTCAGTATCCGTGCTTGTTTGTGGAACCAAAGCCACCAACAGGCTCCGTGTGGGGTGAGGCCCTCACTAAGATCTCCTCACCAGAACTTTTCAGCTGTAAAACAATCCCTGATCTGCTTTTCCTGCTGAAGAAACATGTACAAGCAGAGTTGGGCCATCCATCTCTGCCCTGTTACTCGTGCTTCAAGAAGCAGCTGTGCCACAGGCAATGCTGAGCCCCAAACCCTTGAGTTGGACCCAGTGTGCCTGTTCTCACCCCTGAGTGCTGCTCAGCCCTGTGGTGAGGAAGAAGAGGCAAATTCCACACCTGTCTGCCCCCCTTGGTTGGTGCAGGGCAGGCTCTGTTGTATTTCAGGACAAGATTTCTCTGAATAACTCTCCTCATCTGCCAAACTCAAAATTTGCTGCCAACAGTCATGAGCCTTCTTCCCCTCCTTCCTCCCTCCCTCTGCTCTGTTTATTTGGACAATTTTCTGCATTAGGATAAATGAGTGATAATATCAGACTCTGCATTAAACACATGGCCCTTGCTGAAACAAAGAGCATGTGGGAACACTGAGATTTCAGCTATTGCTAATTCATTCACATTTGGGCAGGTCAGTTTTTAAAGAATTTTCTCAGAACAATTGTTTCAGATTTCTTAAGGAACCTGTAACATTAAATTTTGTAAGAAAACACTATCATAGAATGGTTTGGGTTGGAAGGGACCCTAAAGCCCATCCTGTCCCACCCCCTGCCATGGGTGCACTATCCCAGGTTGCTCCAAGCCCTGTGCAACCTGGCCTCAGACACTGCCAGGGATCCAGGGCCAGCCACAGCTGCTCTGGGCACCCTGTGCCAGGGCCTCACCACTCTTATAGTAAAGAATTTATTCCAAATATACCTACCCTCCTTCAGCTTAAGGCCATTTCCTCTTCTCCTGTGCCTCCAGGCCCATGTCCAAAGTCCCTCTCCAGCTCTCCTGGAGGCCCTGTGGTACTGCAAGGGTCACTGAGGCCTCTCCAGAGCAGGCTGAATTATCCCAACTCTCTCAGCCTGCAGGCTGTGAGCCACAGACCCAGAGAAGTCCTGGAGGGCCTGGTGTTGATGCCTTTTGTATGCAGGGGAGCAGGCTGGTTCTGGAGTGGAAAAAGTTATGTGGGTGAGCCCCAACTCTGCATGATACTGTTAGGTTCCTGCAGTAAAATCACCAATTTTTTTACTATCTTTAAGATGATCCCAGCCTGTTTTCCAGAGTAAAAGGTCCTACTATTCTGTACCCATACCTGGCACTTCCTTCAGTGTGCTAGGTTACCCAGGCAGAAAATTCCTGCAAAAAAAGTCTGGTGTTTTAGCTGACAGATTTTTCTGTTGCCTGGAAATCTACAGGAGTCCTGGGTGCAATGACACAAACCTATTTCTTCTGCAACAAAGGTGTTCTACAACCTTGGAAAAGTGAAAGGAATGGCTCAATGGGTGGCTTCCACTGAGGAATTAGTGTGGGCTTTCATCCAGCAGCTATATGCTCACAAAACCAACAGTTCCCTCTTTCTCTCATGGAAGTAGCCACAGAGCAGACCAACAGAGTGTGACACTTCCCAGCAGCTGGGTTTGCTGCAGCTCAGACAACCCTTTGGCTCCCAGAGGCTCCGGGAGTAGCTGAGTGTGGATGAGTGTCTGCAGGGCACAGGAGTGATGGGAAGGGCCCCAGTGAGGCACCAGGCGGGGGAAGAGACCCTGCTGAATGGCCCAGCTGAATGGCCCAGCCTCAGCACTTGTATGCATCACACACACTCAGCCCTGGCAGCCCCGCCGGGAAGGGAGGGCAAACCCATACCCATGACTTTCATTTCCCATCACCTCCAACTGGTCTATTCTAAGAAAGTCTGCCTAGGATTCATCCACCCAAAGCGTCACACTTCACAGCTCCCTTCCCACTCAGAGCTTGATTCCTTGCTCTAAATAAACATCACTTCCCTGCCCACCTCCCCACAGCCAGGCTGCTGCCTGTCTCCCCCTGTACCCCAGGGATGTGTGGCATGCCTAATCCATACCTTGGAAGCTATGTCCTGCTTCCCATCAAGTGGAGGAAAAAGTGATAAGGATAAAAAATACACCAGTCTTCCCTCCTTGGTTTCCAGTTCCTGCCAGGAAAGGCAGATGCTCCCTGGTGGTAATAGCAAAAGGTTCAGTGCTCAGGGATCTTATGCCAGGCAGGTTCCAATCCACTTCCCAGTGAACAGATGCCATTTTTGAGGACAGCAGATGGTTTGTGGTCCCTGAAGAGTCCCCGGTCTTGACAAAGAAAGGGCTGGCAGTGCTCAAAAACTTCCAGGAGATGTCCAGAGGATGGTCCCAGACTCTTTTTGGTGGTTCCCAGCAACAGGAAAAGGAGCAGTGGCCATCAACTAAAACACAAATTCCACCTCAACATGAGGAAGAGCTTCTTTCCATGGGGGGTGGCAAAGCCCTGGAACAGCTGCCCAGGGAGGGCAAGGAGTCTCCCTCTCTGGAAACATTCCCAACCCACCTGGACAAGCTGCTGTGTCACCTGTTCCAGGTGATCCCGCCTGGGCAAGGGTGATCTTCAGAGGTCCCTTCCAGCTCTAAAGATTCTGTTATTCTGTGATGTGGGTTTTGTCCTAGCTGATGTGCATTTTGTTCCAGTCCTTCCTACAACAGAAACAACTAATTTTTGTGAAAGTTCCCTGTCAGCTCCATCACAGCACAAGTATAAGAGACTCAGAGAACCTCCTGATGCATCTCAGAGATTACCACAGCCAGAAGCTAAAGGCAGGTTCAGAATCCTGCTTTTAGGACTCAGGGCAATGCCCAGTAATGAAGGAACTGTGCTGATCCCAAACACAGAACACCATCCACCTCTGGAAGGGCACTTGAGTATACAAAGACTTTGTGACAGTGGTTCATCTGTAACAAATACAGAACAAGTTTTTCAGGAAAGAGATCAAGAACTGTTTCTGTGGGGACTGATGGATGTGAAAATCCATGGGAAAACAAAGAGAGATTTGGCTCCTTGGGGAGTGTACGTGTGGAGAGCCCAGCAAGCCCAGACAGAGGAGGTGACAGAGTGAGATGGGCAAGAGGACTTAGTCTTAAGCTGCAGCAGGGAAGGTTCAGGTTGGACATCAGGAGGAATTTCTCCATGGAAGGGGTGGTCAGGCATTAAAAGGGGCTGCCCAGAGAGTCCCCATCCTTGGAGGTGTCCAAGGAAGGACTGGATGTGGCACTCAGTGCTCTACTCCAGGTGACAAGGTGGGGATTGGTCACAGGTTGCACTGGATGGTCTTGGAGGTCTTTCCCAACCTGTATGATTCTGTGATATCACCACAACTAGAACCACTAAATAGTAAGACTGAATAGTTCTGTCCTTTTCCAATCTCTCACTTGGATAGTTGGCAATACTGAAAGCTCCAACAAGCCCCATGTTGCAGCCTCACAAACGTAATCATCCAACACACTGCCTCCTCCCAGGACTTCAGTTATGAAAAATGCAGAGAGAACTAAATTCACCATTTTACCACTTGCAGCAATCAGCTCAATCTCAAACCAACACAGGGCAGGCAGTGGCTCATAAATCTGCTATTTTTATGTCATTTAAGCCCTGAAATTTCAGCCTGCTGTGGCCTGAGCAGACTTCAGCGTCCCCAGGCTGATACCTGAATACCAAGGGCAATTCTTTCCTCCTCTTGCCCCTCAGCTTTAGCTCCAAAGGACAGTCTGCCACTGTTGCATTAAAAAAAAAAAAAAAAACAACCCAAAACAACCACCATAGTCTGGTAGATGGTCTGGCCCAGAGCTTTTGGCAGGTGCTCCTTCAGGCAGCCGTAATCACTCATTTAAATCTCATTTATTTTTATTTTAGAAAGCTTCCAAACAACACAAAAGATTTCTTTCCTGCATCTCACTGGAATTGTGTGCACATTGCCATGGCAACCATGCCAGAGATTTTTGTGGTCCAGGACCCATTTTATTGGTTATTAAATATCTGTGCAAAGAAAAAAAAAAAAAAAATATATATATATAGCTTTGTTCTCCCATCTGTCTGTTCCATCTGCTTATTTCCCAGTGAAATACAACGATTTGGCTCAGCCACAGTTTTCTCCCTTTCCTCATGGGATTGGCTGAAGGAAACAGATGTATCTACTGGTGGTCATGGAAGTGGTGGAGGGGAGGAAGTGGAATGGAAGACATTGTTGTGGACACCAACCTGACCAACACACACAGAGAAACTTTAACTGATGACAACACCTTGCAGTCCAAATCGCTGCGCATTCCCAGTTATCTCCCAGGTGGGAAGGGGAAGAGAAGCTCAAGAGGACTCTGGCCAACATATTCCCCATCTGCTGCTGGTGGAGCAGCAGTGTCCTGGCTGCAGCTCAACCACAGCGGGTTCATTTCTCGCCAGGGTCACTGGGGAAGTGAAGTCAAACGTTGTGTCATTGGTCAGCAACAGGAAACTCATCACAGCTCAGCCGCTTCCACTGAGAGTCCTTCTTACATTCCCAAAAGAGAAGGACTAAAGTGTCACTTCATCCCAGTACACACTGTTCTATGGAATGGAAAACCACCAGCAACAAGATCTCTGTGCTGAACTGACTGTGCTCCTCCCAACAGTCCCCTCTGTGCCAAACTGACCATATTCCTCTGACAGTCCCCTCTGTGCTAGACTGACCATCTTCCTCCTGATGGTACCTCTGTGCCACACTGATCGAGTTCCTCCGACAGCTCCCTGTGTGCTTAAGTGACTGTGTTGTTCCCAACAGTTCCCTGCCTGGATCAGAACCTGCACCGACAGCTGTTTGACATCCTCCCTCCCAGGCACTAATTCCTCCTGGCAGTGTTTGCCGTGCCTGCCCACCCCCACAGCTCTGCTGGGAGAGAGGATGTGTTCCCAGCCTCCCAGCTCCCTCACATTATTTAAGCTGTCAGTTGTTAATTATAGCGCTGCATTTTAACTGATGCTTCCTGGGGGGCCAAACCACGCTACCAGAACAAAATCTGTTCCCAACGGAATATTTTTGGAGACTCTGCTAGAGGTGAGCCTATGCCTCTATCAGCCAGGATGAGACATTTCTGACTGCTTTCAGGACACTGGAACTACACTTGCTGCTGTAAGACCCACACCTGCACTTCTTACCCTTCGGAGCCAACATTCCCACTCTCCAGATGGGAGTCATGGCTTTCTTAAGGATATGAATATAATTGCTTTTAATGATATAAAGCTATTAGAAAGTGTTCAAAGGAGGGCTATGACCATGGGGAAAGGTCTGGAGGGGCCACACAAGGAGCAGTTGACTGAGGGGAGACTCACTGGGGTCTGCAGCTCATCCTCAGGGGCAGCTCCAATCTCTGTTCCCTGTGACCAGGAACAGGACCTGAGGGAATGGCTGGAGCTGTGCCAGGAGAATTTGGGATGGACATCAGGGAAAGGTTCTTCCCCCAGAGGGTGCTGGCACTGCCCAGGCTCCCCAGGGAATGGGCACAGCCTGAGGCTGCCAGAGCTTCAGTAGTGTTTGGACAAAGCTGCCAGGGATGCCCAGGGTGGGATTGTTGGGGTATCTGTGCAGGGCCAGGAGTTGGACTGGATGATCCTGTGAGTTGGACTCAATATCCTGCTTTCAGCTCAGGATATTCTGGGACTCTCTGAATCACACAATCCTGACCACTAGGCCTGAGGGACCCACATATTCCTCTCAGTGAGGAGGGTGTTCCCATGCAGTTGCCAAATGAGTGGTCAGGTCAAGTGAAAGCAAACACCTGAGAAATAGATGTGACGCTGATATTCTCTAGCTTGTAGCAATATTACCCAGCCAAGTTGTTCTTTTGCTTTGTGTGAGCACAGAAACATCTGCTTCAAATGCAGAAACAAGTGAACAAGAGCAGTGATCAAACCGTCAACCTGCTTAGGGCAAGAGCATGGGGGAAAAAAAGGAGTAGACTGTATTATGGGGAGAAGCTTGAGGATCTTAACAGAAGAGCACCCATGTCCCTCGACTGTGTTAAGTGAGACATTGCTTTGTGGGGATTTTTTTCCAGGAGAATCAGATCTGATGGATCAGATGTGCCAGAGGAAACTGAAGGGCTGCATGAAGAGTACTGCAGAGATCACCTGCTGCTGGCACCACCTGCCCATTGTGGTCACCCAAGGCCAGCTGAGCCCAACCCAGGCACAACAGCCAGGAGAATCCAGCTGTGTCTCTGCCTCTCTCAGCTGGCTGGAAGCATTTTACTCAACATCTACAGAGAAATCACTGTAAGAGAGTTCACAGCATGCTTAGCAGGATGTAACTCATCCTAAAAACAACAAAAACCAGAAAAGAGGCAATAAGTGAAAAAGAACTAAAATAGAAATGTGACAATTGTATTGCATTAAGCCATAATTATAGTTGAGAGCATCCTTTGCACCAGGAGATTCAAAGTGGCTGTTCAGCTCCTCAGTGCTTTGCCAAATTTGCATAAAAACCCCTCAGTAATTACAATTTCACCTTGAATAGGTATTGTTTCAATTGTGAGTGCTTTGCTTGCTCTGCACTAACTGTAGGAATCATGAAAGTGCAGCAGGAGGGCCATGGATGACTTTGGCTTCTCCTTCCTCCAGCCACCTCAGTGCCCCATCAGATCCTCTCTCTGAGCCCCCAAAGTCTGTGCAATATGAAACAAACCCTGCAGTGCTGAAATAAGCATAGCCCCTAATTACAGCCCCGGAGGAATTGTGCAAAGAAACCCAGTACCTTCCTGCCCAGGACAATAAAGCTTCAGCAAAGCTGCCTCAGAATATGATGCCAAGCAGGCACCCACTGTGGCACTTGCTGGTGAGATCAG
This sequence comes from Lichenostomus cassidix, assembly GCF_008360975.1. Lineage (NCBI taxonomy): Eukaryota > Metazoa > Chordata > Aves > Passeriformes > Meliphagidae > Lichenostomus > Lichenostomus cassidix. Next base: position 211,882 of record NC_139507.1, read on the forward strand.
CAACTTGAGCTCCAGGTGATTTCACTTAAAATCAACTCCTCTGCTAAACTAAAGAGAAACGACGAGAGGGAACTCACGGCAGTCTCAATATGAGATATAAAGTAAGCTCCATTTTATTTCACCAAACGAGAAACTTATATACTGTTACAGAAGTTACTATTCATAGATACACACACACACCTGCAGTCTGTTCTCACACATTCAGGGATCCTCCTGTTAACTCCCTTATTCTTTTCTCATAACACTTCTGACTCCCTAATCTTTCTCATGACATTCTTCCCACAGAACATTCTCAAGCAAACAAACCCCTGTAGCTTGTTGGAATTTTACTGAGGCCTGACCATGCTGAAGCCTTGCTCAGGCCTGGTCAGTTAGCATGAGTTTTGCTGGAAAACTGCGTTTTCCAACACTAAACCACTGTGATTCTGAGAGAGCTTAAACCCTCAGCAAACTCTCAGAGAAACCTCTTTCAGGTAGCACCCAATGTCAGCTGATTTCAATTACATAATTCTCACTGCATGATAGTCCAATACCCAGCAGAAAACCTTGGAACAGGCTGGTCTAGTGGAAGGTGTCCTTGCCCATACAGGGGGTTGGAACTAGGTGGTTTTTAAGCCCACCCCCAATGCAACCCATTAATCTGTGATTCCATCAATTATGCTGATGTGCTCACTTGTCTTTCAGTGTATGTGAGCAGTCATTTATCAAACACCGTTTCTTGGACTGGTAATCTCTGCCGCCTTTTCCTTTTCTGACCTGACCTGAACACACCTGACCAGACCTCTCAGTTCTGTGAAGGGAGTGGTTCAGGCAGGAACATCTCTAATTTGTCATATTTTAAGGCATGATACTCAAAAAAGGACAGTGTCCAGCTGAGAACTTCTCAGCAGTGAGCAAAGTGCACTAATTATCTCCTGCATCTTGTGTATGACAGTGAGTGCTGTATCCTTGGAGAAGGAAGAGCAGACCAAGTGGTTCATGGTCTTTTTGAGCTTGAAAGAAAAGATATGCAAAATTACCCAGGAACACTTTTAATTTGTTGCTGCCTACTGACAGCAGCTGGCAAGACAGCCCTTTGCCCATCAGCATTCAATTAGCTCTGTCCTCCACTCGAGATGGTGGAGCAGCTCCGTATTTATTCATATTTTGGGTGAGATCAAAGTGAATCACTTCTGTGATTTATTGTCTGCACAGAAAAATCTCTACATCTCCTTTCTTCAAAGAGGGCTGTCTCCAGATCAGGGATCAAAGAACTGCCAAGGAGGCATTCTCCTCTGGGGAGGGTCAGAACTGAGTTTTCTACTTTGTTGGCACATTTTGGCAGGAGCTGTCTGTGACAGAGAACCTGTCTTTAGAATCATAAAGTGGTTTGGGTTGGAAAGGACCTTGAAGATCATCTCATTTCACCCCCTGTGACCTTCTGCTGGACCAAGTTGCTCCAATGCCTCACCCTCTGGAATGTCTGTCCATCGCCACTGATGTCTGAGTGCTGAAGGCACTACATAGATTTTCATCTGGAGCCTCCCACCTCTGTGCCATCCCCAGCTCATTCCTTGTGTCTTCAAGACAGGCACTGCAGCCCTTTGGCTCCTCAGACCCTCAGCTCATGGGGACTCTGATGCAGGAGGAGAGTTTGAGCAATTCCTGTGAACACAGAAAGGAGTGGTTGTCATGGATACCAATACACAATGGAGGGTCCAATTCTGCTCTGCTCTGCCTGTACTTCCTTGGCCCGTCGTGTGGATCTGTGGAGTTCCCATTCCACAGCATGGAGGTAAAGAAAAGTGAAAATGAAAATCTACATGGGAACAAAACTGCAGTATTTGAGGGCAGAGTCCCCGGCCTGTCCAACCAGGACAGCTATTCCCAAATGCACAAAGCCAGGACATATTTTGGAGTATACAGTTGCCTATGGTGGAAAGGAAGATGAGGCAAGAGGTACATGCAAGGAAAGGTGTTTGGCAGCTGGAGAGAAATTTCAATCCTGAACTTACTGAGGAGATAAACCTTTCCTGGGCTGGGTTCAGCCCCTGCAGTGCACTGGACATCAGCTTTACTTGGCACTTTCCCCCTGGCTGTGTAAGACTGACTCTGTGACCTCCAGAAATTTTAGAAATTTCACCATGTTTTCATTTCCAAAAGAAAACCTCTGTCCCAGGTATAAAGCTGTCAGGTCTGATTATTTTGTGCTGAAATGTTTTGTGTTTCCCATTTGAAATTAGTATTTCTATTTATCCAGTACATTTTTGTTTGTTGTTCGTTCTGGCCAATCAAATTTTCCCATTGTCTTTGCCCCATAGAGTTCATCACAGTATTCTGGCTGGATTTGAGACATAGAATAAATTCTGGACTGAACTACTTTTTTTTTTTTATGGCATTTATTGTGTGACCTAGGAAAGATGAAACTTTGGCTCCTGAATTACTCTGGAAAGGTTCTATTATATGCACACACAAGCACAGAATTGCTCTGATTTAACAGAATACCTTTTTGGATCCAGCAGGACTGAAATCTAACATAAATTAGAATGTTTTCAAGATGATTGCTTGTAAACGTAAGCATCAATTAGTTATCTCAGTCTGGTTAAGCAGCAGTGTGGGCAGATGATTACAAATAGTTGTATTGCTGCCACTTACTGACTTATCACCCCACACCAAAAATCCCTTTGGCGTTCCTAATGATCTTGGTCTTTTTCTTAGATCCCAGTCCAGGGAAGCATTTAAACCAACACTGACACCACCAACCTCAGATAATAATGTGTGTGTTTTGAATTAAACCCCAACGGGAACAGCCTTTGTTTATCACATTCATTAGGAACGGCAGCCCCAGGAAGGCAGGGGGATTTAGACTCTCACATAGTGTAGGGAAGAACCAGGAACTCACAAAACATGATGAACTAAAAGAGGTTTTTAAGAAACCCTAGGACAGAGCATTCACAGACATGTATGCCACACCTGGGCTTGTTTCAGCCATGCTGGACACCTGCCCATCTCCAGGCCACCAGTCCTGCTTTGCTCAAACCTCTTCTGTGGCGCAGTTCTTTGAACCCTCCAGAAGGAGACTGACTTGGGAATTAGGAATTTCTCTGCTAGGCTTTTTGCTCAGCCCTGGATTGCAGGGGTGAACTCACCTTTATTGAGAGTCCCTCACTCCTTCCCCATCAACTTGGACGCAGTGATTCTTGTGGGTCCCTTCCAACTTGGAATATTTTCTGATCTGTGAACTCTCAGTCCAGGCCACCCCACCACAGGCCTGCTATTTACAATTGTCTCAAGATTAGTCAGAAGGTATCTGTTCCCTGCAAGCTGACCTGAGTTGGGCAGCAGCTGCCACTGCCTCCTCATGCCAAGCTGTGCCAAGCCAGCCTCGTCACACTCTGCTGGGTCCCTGACACCGGCTCAGCCTCCTCAAGGCAGCAGAGGTGCATTAGCTGTGCCTCATTAGCGTGGTGCTGGTTTGGGCTGCAGTCTTGCAGGGTCACTCCAAATGGGGTTTCATAGAATCCCAAGAGATCCTGAATATGAATATGAAGGGATCCACAGGATCATCCAGTCCAACTCCTGGCCGTGCACAGACACCCCAACAATCCCACCCTGTGCATCCCTGGGAGTATTGTCCAAATGTCCCTGGAGCTCTGGCAGCCTTGGTAATGTCACCATTCCCTGTGGAACCTGGGCAGTGCTCAGCACCCTCTGGATTTGCAGCCCCTTTTAGGATTTTGCAGAGGGGAGAAGCTGTGAGCGAGTGACGAGGCTGAGCACATCCAGACTCCACAGCAGAGACAGAGCCCCAGTGCTTCTCAGTCCCCATGTTCTCAGGAAATTCACACTTTCTTTCTCCTGGAAATGCACTTTCCAATTTCCTCTAGGGGCTTCACCTCCAGCCCAGCAGAAAAACTTTAAGGGGACAGACCCAGCACTAATTCACCTGCTCACCTATCTCCTTTCCACAAGGTCTCCACTCTCTGCTTCAGAGATCCTGGAAGCTGGCACTCCCTTTTCCAGACCATCAGCCTGATGGTGCCAAAGTTGTGTTTAATTCCCTGCTGCAGCCACACAGACTGGAGAAGAGCTGTGAGGAGCAGCAGAACTGCTGCTGTGGAGCTTTATAGGGAACCACTGGCCCTCCTGCAACCTCCTTCCTGCAGCTTCCACTTGAAGACTCACAGCCCCTGCCCTCACACAACTTGTCTCCATCTCCAGTGCCACTCCACACAATCGTTCAGGTTAAGAAAGCCCTCCAAGATCATCAAGACCAACTGTTCTCCCAGCAATGCCAAGCCCACCAAAACCCATGTCCTCAAGTGCCACATCCATAGGTTTTTTGAACAGTTCCAGGGATGTTGATTCCACCACTTTCCTGGGCAGCCTGTGACAGTGCCTGACTACCCTCTCAGTGAAGAAAGGCTGGTCAAGCCTTGAAACACTGCTCCTCTCCCTCCTCTCCAGGCAGTTCCTAGCATTCCTGTCCAGGGTGCTGTGGATGCATTGCACTGGTTCTTTCTTTGTTGAACCTCCTCAAACAGTTGCCAGCCCAGATTTCCTGTGAAGTTTCTTGGGATGGCTTCATGCCCCTGAAACTATTGAGCACAAGGCTGGAGCCTTGTTCTAAGTTTTGTTCTGTGGTAAAAAGCAGAACAAGCCCCTCCTCCTTTTGCATTTTAGATCCAGAACTTTTTTCCTCTAAAAAGATCCAATTTCTGTTAAAAGTGCCAGCTTCTTGCACGGTATTGCTGCCCTCTCCTGGGCTCTCTGGCAGGTGCTGGGCTCAGCAAAATTCCAGCTATGTACGTCATATGTCAGTGCTTGAGGTCAGGAAGGTGGGAATCCTTCCTGAAGCCCTATGTCCCCACATGGCACGACCTTGCTCTGAAAAGGAAGATATTTGAGGTTGTGCTTTCTCTTGCCCTGTCCTATTAACCTTGACCCTGGTAAATGCTCTGGCTTTCCTGGAGGTTGTTTTTTCAGTGGTGTGTAAAAAGTGGTATAGGAAGGAAATTGAGTGCAAGACTGACTGGGAATGTTGCTTTCTCTCACTTGGTTTGACCTGTATGATGGGTCTCCCCCTAACTCCCAAATACCACTGTGTCTGGAGCAGTCAGTGTTGCAGAGATCAGTTAGGAGCCAATCTTTATTAGCAAAAAAAAGTGGTTCTAGTCAGAGGTATTTGGGAAGAATACTTCAGAGAGAAGGGTGTCCCTCTTCTTTCTTGCTGGATATTTCAGCCAGTGTGAGGTGGATGGAGGCACAAACAATATGAACAGTTGTGGCTAGAGGGATGCTGGGTCTCATGAGATCTGAGTCTTTATGCGCCCCTCACCTGCTCCACAGACCTGCTCCTTCCTTGGGGGGCTGTTTGTCCTCCTGGTCTTCTCTTCCCTCATGGGAGCAGAGCTCATCACAGCTGAGAGGAGCTGGGGTCCCCCTGCCCTGCCCTGCCCTGTCCTGCCCTGCAGAAGGTGGGATCAGCCACCTCCATCCCAACAGAGTTTTGGCAGTGAATCCAGGCTGCTCTCCCTGTGGATGAAGACATGGTGCAGGCCAGAGGGAGAGAGACAAGTCTGGGGGGCACATTTGAGGAATTTCAAGGCATTGCAGAGAGCAGGCCTGGAGCCCAGGGGAGAGGAGGGTTGGGAATTCACTGGGACAGGCTGGGAACCTGTGTGGCATGTTGCATGCTGCATGGATGCAGCCCCACCTGAGACCATACTACAGGGAGACTTGAGGTTGTTTATGTGCTTAGAGGAGAGAAAATGCCAGGAGCTGTTGAAATAAGTGGCAGGAAGTGAGGCAGTGGTGAACAGAGCTGTGGAGACCAGAGTCAGACTGGCACACCTCTGCTCATGTTGACTGTGACTGGGAAGCCACATCCTCTGCCCAGGTCATTGGCAGGGTGGGCAGAGAGGGGAGAGTCCTCTTACCAGCACCTGGATCTCCATGGATGTGGAGAGCTGGATGTGGAAAGAGGGGGTGTGGGTAAGGGAGGTCCAGCAGCAGAGCTCTGTAGGTCTCACCTCTTGGTGTTCCCAGCTGGAGATGGGAAGGTCCTGGCAGGCAGGCACAGCGGCTGGCAGGTCCCAAGGGAGGGACAGTGGATCTCCAAAGGGGGAAAGTACAGCAGTCTGGAAAATAACAAACACAAACCTATGCTATTTTCTAGCAGGATTCATCTTTATTACAGACACTTCAGCATTTATTTGTTTCTTCTGGGTACAAGTTTTGGGAAAGTGCAGCAGGAAAGACAAAACAGCCACACCAAACCAAGCACCCGTAGAGCTGACGTTTCTGCCCTGTTTTCATGCATACATGCAAATATACCAGTGCCCAGTGTTCTGGGTGGTAAAAGAAACATTGGCACCTGGGTGTTTATGGCTGGAGCCAATCCTTTGGTATGTGCTTTTCCCAAGGGAACAGAGCTCTTATCAAGGTCGAGATGACTGTAACAGGCTGCTGCTTCTACACAGAGCTGTCATCACAGTCAGGATGGCTGCAGCTGGCCTGTGCTTCTACAGAAAGCAGAGGGGCAGTGCTCAGGCCCAGATCAGAGGGTGCTCACATCACTCCAGTTCCCCTCCGAGGCTCCAGTCAGCCTTCCAAGGAGTCAGAGTAGATTATATCCACTTCCACACTGATCTTTTACCTGAGAAACTCCAAAGCACCAGAGTCAGCATCCCCATGGTCCCCAAGACTTTGGGTCCCCTGGCGGCTGGGTAGACACGTGGAGCACAGAGCATCCTGCCCTGCTGGGCAGTGTGGAGCATCCTGTTACCATGGCAACAAGGAATCTGCTGCTTCTCCCTGTCACCTTAGTGATGCCTCACAGGCTGGGCAGCCTCATCTTCCTGACCACCTTGCTGACAGCTCACCATGTCTGGCCTTTGTGGGAAATATGGCCCTGGAAGGAATCTGGGAAGAGGAAATACAGGTGGAGGCATCCTAGAAGGAGAGGATGTCAGGAGACAGGATGATCAGAGGAATGGAGGAGTATGAGTGTGCTATTCAAGGCTTTTTTGGTAGCAATACTAGCAGAGCAAGAGGCAGGGCAAACCCAGAAACTCAGACTGAAGGTGAATTTGCCTTGCACTTCAAGAGGGAATCTCCAGGGTCTCCATCTGTGGAGGGTACCTAGAACTGGCTCTGGAGGATAGCTGAAAAAATAAGAATGTGTCGAAGAAAAAAGGGAATTGTGGTTTTAAAGGGGAAATTATTCTCACAAAGGTCTAAGGGGTTGAAAAGAGAGAAGTTGCTGAGCAAAGATCAAGGTGTGGCCACACACCAGGGAGGACTTTCTGCCAGCTTGGGTCATCCTAAAAAGCACAGCCCCAGCTTCCAACAGGAAGTTTGGATTCAAGCCTGGGATACTTTAGGCAATCTCTTGGTTTGGATTAGAGTCTCTTTTAAAAAGGGTGTGTTTTCTTAACGTTGCTGTTTGTCCTGGAAATGAAGTTTAGATTCCTATGCTTGTTCATTGAGAACTACAAGTGAGCATTTAAATATACGGACAGCCAGAAACATGGGAAGAGTAAAGCTAAAAACTCCTTCTCACTTTTACCAGGGTTTCTGGAGGTGGGATTTAGGGGGAGGGAGAAGTACTTTTAGGGCAAATATGTTCAGATCATCCTACTGGCTTGTGGAAAAAAAAAAAAGCCTATGAAAAACAGCACAAGGTAAAGAAAAAAAAAGAAGAGAAATATGAAAACACCCACAATTTCATTTAAGATTTAACAGAGATAAAGTGCACACAACAGCTCAGAGACAGCAGAAGGCATCAGCAATTATTCCTAGGGAAAATCTTGCCAAGCTAAGGCGACCCTCCCTCCCTCTCTCTCCCTGTCCTCCCAGAATGATGAAATAATGAGAAAATCCATGAAAAACTTACACTTCCCAGCCCTATGGCTGGGAGGGGTGGGGAGCAGACCCAGCAAGGGCAGCCTCACCCCTCATCCTGGCTGGAGCCAAAGGAAAGGGCAGGGCTGGGGAAGCATGTTTGTTTCCAGGCTGTGGCTATGGAGAAAACGTCACCCTGGTGAACAATGGGATGAGCAAATCCTTAATTTTTTTTTTTTTTTAAAGAAAAAAAAATCACACTACACCCCAGATGCCAAGTTTCCAAGTTTTTTTTCTGACAGTTTAGCATAAACAAACAAAGGCTGGTCTGAAATCGCTTGGGATAAAACCAAGCAGCAGAAGGAATGAAAATTTCCTTGTGGTTTGTGGTGTGAGCTGTGCATCCCTCTTGCCTGGTGTGGGCTGAGCCGTGGAGATCTCCCTGATCACCTCTTTTACTGAACATGCTGGAACTTGATAGTACCTTTGAGATCTCCATCAAATCAGAGTGAAATTCATGTTCAGAAATTATTACAAAGAAGGCAGCCAGCCGGCCAGACTCTGAATGACTCCCTGTATCTCATTTCCTGAGGGAACAAGGCTAAAAATATAAATTATCTGAGGCAGGTGCAACATTTCTGAAATTCCCTGGTTTTGCATTCATTTTAACTCATTAAGGGATTTGTTTGTGAGTTCTCAGATGAGTTTAGCAGTCACTGAACATGTGCTGTGGTGGCAGGAGAAGGGATACCCTTCCTACATAGCAAAGAGATTCCTGCTTGAAATGCAGAATTCCGGCTCGCTTGCAAAGCTGAACTTGGTTCATCTGTAGGAAAATGCCAAGAATACAGATGCACTTTCTTACCACCTTATAGTGTTTCTTATTCCTGTGCTTATCTTGGAAAGAACACAACCAGTCCCTCGGTAAGTATATGGAAAAACCATCCCATGTTGCCCTGACTAGGAATTAAGCTCCCTCCCTCCAAAGGAGCGAAGTGAGTTATCCCCACATGCTAACTCCATTTGTAAATAAGAATTGATATAGGAATAGTTTCTGCATCCCTCTATGGCTAGAAACGAGAGATCTGGGGTTGGTGGGCATTTTGCATCATCCCTTGGCTTGTTCTACCCTGTGAAGGGCTAAGGGTTGTTAATAAAGGCAGGAGCTGCCCTGATACCACTTAAAATTAACCCTGGTGGTGCCAGGCCATTCTCTGAGACCCGAGAAGGACTTTCAGTGCTCAGCAGAGTCTGGCTCTCCTGTGGGCTGTTCCATGAGTGACACAGAGGGAGAAACAGCATAAAGGTAGGGGCAGGAACAGGGGGACCAACTGGGAGAGCAGAAAGAACCATATGAAAGAGCAGGCTGGGGGTGGAGAGAAGCACAGCTACTCTGTATTTTGGATATTATAATATCTCGGAGATGGGTCTGCATGGTCTGGGGAAGCAGAGGGTTGAGGGGGCAGCAGACTCAGCCTGAAGGCACCTGGAGAGGCTCAGGGCAGCATGTGCAGGATGATGAGGGCCATGTGGCAGGTGCACAGGGACATAAAGAAAGGAGGAAAATAGCGGTGGCCTCTGCCAGAGGGAGGTGAGATAGCGGGAGAAGGACAGCAGAGGGTAGCAAATGCCTGGATTCCTCTCCTGGACTCTCATGAGCCACAGGCTCAGTGGTGCGTGCAGCCTGGTGCAGATGCACAGCGCACATCTGGGAAGGTTTTGTTTAAAGATAAAAGGGGGAACAAGGCGTTTTGATGAGATAGATATTTTCTCACCACAAAGGCTTGTTCTGAAAGACATTTTCTTTAGAAATTTACTGTCAAGATATCCCCAGTGACCCCACTACCACCAGGGAGAAGGTGAGGCAGAATGTGAGGCTTTGATTAGAATCAGAGGAGGTTTTGACCAAATGAAAAGATACTTCTCTGTGTGTGGATTTGATTCCCCAAGAACAGCAGATGCTGTTTGGGCAGCTTCTTCCTAACTTTTAAGGTCTGGGCTTTGCCCAGGTCTGCTGGGGTGTTGTGCTTGTGGATTGCTAAGATGGAGATCCCCACCCCTGAGTACCCTCCACAGGTCACACTTCTCTCACTCATTCAGAAGGGAAGCAGGTTTCCTTACAAACATACCCAGCTACAAACCAAAAGCCCAGCAGGGCTTTGCGCTCCTATTTTAGAACCTGAAGCCATCCCTGGACCTAAATCCCTCTCACAACTCTGCCCCTGCACACCAGCCCAGCTGGTACTGTGGAGGTTTCACCCCTCATGTCCAAGTTTCCTGCTGCTCTTTGCATGCTGCCTGTTCCCTGCTAAATGCAGGGGATGGGGCACGGGGGTGATTATAAATGCTCTAGGTGTCATTAGCAGCCCAGGGTTGATCATTAGGCAGTCTCCCTCTCTCCCTCCCCACAGATGTAGATTATCCATGTCAGGCTCAATGCTTGCCTTTGCCCCTAAAGCAGCTGGGAGTTGGCCTCAGCTGCTGGCTCATGTCATCACATCAAATAGGATCATTCATCTTCATGAGAGAGCTGGCTGAGCAGGGATGTGTGTGTCAGGCCATTTCCAGCCACAGGCTGGGAGGGATTAGGATTTTTAGGTGGTGGAGAAGGGCACAGAGCCCTGGTAGGGAACAATTGCAGTGGTCAGTCCTCAGCTGGTGGCACCTGGAGTACCCCAAGATAGACTCAAGGCTGGTCCCTGCTCTTGACTGAAAATCTTTTCAAACCTCACTGAGTTATTTTTATGACTGTAGGTGCCTCTGCCAAGCATGAAGGAACAGAGCTTTCTCATGGAGGCATATTAAGTTTGATAAAATCAGTTTTCAGGAAAATGTAATCTACCAAAGAAACTCTTGCAAAAACACAAGAGCAGTATATTCTGTGTTCATAGGTGGCACTTCAAGTAATCCCCACTGCTTGTTTCTGTGATGACTCTTGAGTGCAGTAAGTAGGTTACACATGGGACAGGAGCATTTGGGAGGAAGTCTCTTACATGTAAACAAGACTCTGCTTAAATTCACAGGGCCTGGCATGTCAGGCACATGGAACAGGAGAGAGATTATTAACCAGAGAGCAACTGGAAGATGCACTTTTGAGCTTGTAGGGTCAATATTCCCCATTTAGGCTTGAGTCTTACCATTCTGTCCTCCTGGCATTGAAATCCACAGCCAGACAAAATCCCCTGGCCATGGGATACTGGAAAAGTGCAGATTGAAACATCACTTGATGCAGGAAAATGCCAGTGTGCAGCTGATCTTCAGAGCTGGTTTATCTGGCTCTTTACTGATCAACACACGACATTTTACACCCCTCTGTTGTGAACAACAGGACCAAGTATTAGGACTTAGAGAGATACAGGGATAGAGCTGAGACGTGGTACTCAGGAATATTTTCTCTGCAGTTTTTATTCTGAATTCAATGTCTTATTGCAGAGCTTTCAGTTCTGCTTTAAAGACAGATACATCTCTTTTCCCCCTTGAACAAAGGAAGAGATTTCCCCCTTGGTTTTGTATTTCTGAGTCATTCCACCTAATAGTGACTCTCTGGCAAAGTTGTAGTTATGGCTAAACGGTCACTTCAAATTTAAATCTATTTTCCAGCAGATTTATACCTTTTAAAAGCAAACAATTGCTCTTCTGGGATAAAAACTTTTCCTCATTTTGTCTCACTCTGATGTCAAAATACTCTGGAACAGGGAAGAAAAATCAGCCTGAATCCCTGACGTGGCTGAGAGCACCTCTTCCTTTCCAGCTGGTTTCCCTTGTGGTGATGGCTGAAGAAGCCATAGTTCCTCTAATTTCAGTTGTAATTAAGGGTAATTTAGCCTCTCGCTGAAAGTGAGAGCAAACAAAAATGCAGTGCTTGGCAAACAGAGTGGAATGTTGGGTCTGTGGAATGGCTTATTTGCTCAGGGCTGGAAAGTGAGATTTTCCATGTCTGCTATTCTGGCGATGATCTGGATGAATCCACCTAAGTCCCTTTGCTGCATCTCAGTCTCTCCTTCTATTGGAGAAAAAGATTCTGTCTTCTGCCAAAGCCAGGTACCAAGTCCTAGCCTTGGTCCTGGCACTCCACGCAGCAGTCCCTAGGGAGTGTGGAGAGAGGAAGGCTTTATCCCCAGCAGAACAGACAGGTGCAGGTGTTTGTGGCATCAATGCCATCAGTTCTTAGATCTTCCTCTGTCCAAAAGAGGGATATAAAGATGGTGAAGGATCTGGAGAAGCCATGTGAGAAGCAGCTGAGGACACTTGGAATGTTCAGCTGGAGCAGAGCAGGCTGAGGGCAGAGCTCAAAAGGGGCTGCAGCTCTGATCTCTGCTCCCTGGGACAGGGACAGGACAAGGGAATGGCTGGAGCTGTGCCAGGGGAATTTGGGATGGACATCAGGGCAAGGTTCTTCTCCCAGAAGTTGCTGGCACTGCCCAGGGAATGGACACAGCCCTGAGGCTGCCAGAGCTCCAGGAGTGTTTGGACAAAGCTGCCAGGGATGCCCAGGGTGGGATTGTTGGGGTGTCTGTGCAGGGCTGGGGTTGGACTGGGTGATTCTGTGGGTCCTTCCAACCCAGGATATTGTATGATCCCATGAACTTTGCACACTACACCCACAAAGCAGCACCCAAAATCCTGGCTCCAGGCACAGCAGGGAAGTGACACAGGTGTCCCAGATACAGGAGAACAGCTGGAAGGTGCAGAGAATGTAGTGCAGCCCAGGGCCATCAAGTTAGAGATGGGTAGGAGTCACACGGAAGAGGCAGCAGGATGATATAGCACAGAAAGGGCCAACAGCCTAGGTTTTTCACAGGAGAGTGAGTCTGGAAGCAGTCTGACCTCTGCCCATCTCAGCAGTGGCAGTGAAGCTTTCTTCCCTCTGTTGCTTTTTTGGGAAAGAATCTGGCAGCACAGCAAAGGGCACCTTCTCCTCTGCTGCTCACTGCAGACCCATCAGTCGGGAGCTAAGGCTCTCCTTTCCCTCCCTTTGGAGGCATTTTCTCTACAAAGAATTTTCACATCTGGCAGTGTCCAACCTTTGCCAGCCTCCCTGCTGCCCACCCCAGAACATGTTTCAGTCCTTGAGCTGCTCAGGGCAAATCTTTGAGATTATTTTCTGACTCCTGACAAGCCTCTCGCAAGCACCTCTGGGAACCTCTGTCTCTCCCTTTCCTTTCCTTCTCTTTTTTATCCATTCCCCAATAATACAGAGGTGCCAGGGCACGGGTGGTGACAAACAGCTTCCTTTATCCTCAAGCAGTCACTGTTGGAGCTGGCTGTGCCTCAGGGACACGAGAGGAGAGATGCAGAGGCTGTGCATCCAATTTCTCTCCTTACAGAGGTCACACATCCCCTAGGAAAAAGCCCCCACCTGCTTGGCAGGGCCTCTTGTCAGGGGGTTGTAGAACTTGAAGTTCTGATTGAGGGGAGATGTTGTGGGACTGCTGGGGACAGGGATCTAGTAATTTCCTTACTGACACCTGCATTTATATGAGAAAATGTGAAAAGCAGAGTGGGGGAGGGTGGAGAGCTCTGGATCAGCTGGTGCAGGATTGTTCCCTGAGAGGAACTCAGATGTTGTTTAGTGTAATTCTGAGCATCCTGAATGATGGAACTTCTAACTCTTCTGCTTTTACAGGCTGACACTTTTCCTGACTGCTCAGTCTGGATCATCGTACTTCTGCTTTCATACAGGCAGCTCAGCCATGCTCCCTTTGAACTCTCTTCCACCATAAAATATTTCCTTTCCTTCCTTGGCAGTGACATCCCTTGATCTTTGGAGACTGCAATTATCTTCCTGAAGCTGAGTCACCACAACTCCAGCTGGACCTGCCTCTCTGTGCCTCAATGTGGCTCCAGCACGGAGATTTTCCCTCCTCTCAAGTTTAAGCTCCATCCACTGTGTCAGTAACTGACACTTAAACTCACAGTCCTGCAGCAGCACTGCTGGTTGCCCACCCATTGTCCCTAGAATGAAGGAGTTACCTCACCTACAGTCATTCCTCCTTCATGTAACAATCGAGTAAGACAATGTAGGTGTAGTGGAAACCACTGTGCATAACAGCAATGGGATAATTCCAAGGCTGGATGGAAAACAGTCAGCCAGTTTGGATGTTTAAAGTGTTTTAATTCAAATTGGACGAGAAAAATTTCTCAAGCAGGGAAAACAAAATCAAGCCAAATTGTTCAGTGATTCATGATGTCACATTTGCCTTAGGTCATTTGCATCTAAATACTTATTTTATTTTATCAACATTAGTAATTAGAGCCAAAATATCTTGTGAACTGCCTTTTTCACCTCAAAGCAGCCAAAATCAAAATCTAGGATGATTTTAAAGCTTTGTCAAATCACTCCTTGAGGTGAGGAATACATAGAGGAGCCATCAGCTGCTGAGGAAAGCCTCAGTTTATAGGAAGACACATCACTCTTGGGAAGAACAGAAAAGAACAAATTTCCTGGAGCCAGTGGTCTGACATGGTTCACATCCATCCTGGCAGGAAGGGCTGGGGCCACAAACTGCTGCTGCTGGACCACTTGGGGGGGATTTTGCTGCAGCTCAGATTGCACCAGAGACATCCTTCAGCATCACAGGAAGAATACTCCAGGTAAAGAGAAACAAATGGAGAAGAGAGATGTAGGCATCCATCCCAGCAGGTTCTGAACCCTATGTGGGTGCCATGGCATTTATCTGGGATTTACTGGCTCTGAGCTCCTGGCAGAAGTGTTGCTAATTTTCCTTGTGCTTTCGTTATAGACCAAAGGTACGTTTATTATGGATCCCCAGGAAGGCATAAAGTGCACAGTGAGCAAAGCTGCTGTTTGGAAAAGCCAGATGGGTATTTTTCAGTGAGTCAAAGTAGAGAAGAGAAGAAAAACAAGCCCAGATAAACTTTCCCAGACACTGGAAGTGTCGCTGCCCGTGGCAGAGGATTGGAACAAGATGAGCTTACCAGATGTCTATCCACACATCCAGGGCTGACCCGTCCCAGGTGCAGAATCCAGCACTTGACCTTGTTGAACTTCACACAGTTGGTGATTGCCCATTTCTCTGATTTGTCAAGGTCTCTTTGCAAAGCCTCTGCCCTCGATGGAGTCAACAGCTCCTCCTAATGTTGTTTCATCTGTGAACTTGTTTAGTATCCCTTCCAATTTGCATCCCAGTCATTTATGAAGATGTTGAAGAGCACAGGGCTGAGGATGGACCCCACTGGTGACTGGTGCCAGTCTGATGTGACCCCAGCCACTGTCACCCTTTGGGTCTGTCCTGTGAGCCCATTGCTCACCCACCACATGATGTGTTTAAGAGCCCAGCACCAGCACACCCCACTCTGGCTGACAATTTTTACTTGGCATCACCTTCACAGGTGCTTTAAAGCACTTTCCTGCCACTGTGCAGCAGTTTCACAGTGTGGCACAGTGAGACACTGGAAATCTCCCTCAGTTTTTTTGTGGAGCTTTTATTTCAACCACTGCAGCTGGTGAGCACCTGTCAGTGCCATTGCCAGGGTGATGGGGAGCAGGTTGATCGTACACAGGGTATTTTTAGCTTGTAGACACCCAAAGAATGGCAAAACTGGCAGCTGAGATACTTCCAGTGGAATGGAAAGGAAAACTCCCTCAGGTATATTTTCTCCTTGGAGAACAGTGGCAGAAAAAAAATCCTCTCATTGGAGGATTTGTTTGCTAAAAAAAAGTTTAAGTAACCTTCAGCTCAGAGTTTGCACTGAAAATCATATCCCCAAGCTGCAGTTGCTGGTGGTGGAGCAGCAGGATCCCTGAGTTCTCTTCTGGGCTCTGATAACTGGCTGGTGTCTGATGCCAGGAGTCAGTGGGGAAAACCACCTCCAATATCCTGCTTCTTATGTCTATTGTTGGTGAGATGAGGTGGAGGAGAAACTCCACCCCCTCTACTGGAGCTGGTCCAAGTCACTGTCCTGGTTTAGCCCTGCAGAGCAGTTGCTCTCCAATGATCCTCAGGGTAACACTTCCTGCATCCCTGGCTTGGTTGAGAAGCTGCTGAAAGGACAAAGAGAAGCTGTGTGGCTCTGTGGGGCATCGTTACTCAGCTCTGCCAGCCCCACACTCACACCCATCAGCTCCCTTTGCTTCTCAAGCTGTGGCTCACATCCAACCAGGGACTGAAGTTTTTAGAATCTTGAGGGAAAAAACAGCTGAAAACTTTCAGTAAAGTTTGTATTTATTATTTTCCTGCAGAATCAATGAAGGCAGAGAAAGAGAGCCCTGTTATTGAAGAAAGCCTTATGTAATCTCAGGTCATTTTCAGTACATTTTTGTAACCTTTTCCAGTCAATAATTGAATCCTCTAAATTTAGGAGGTAGGGAAGGGTTATTGTCAGGCAACCTGCTTGTGCTGCTGAACATCTGGATACATCCAGGTGATATTGGTGGTGGTGGGGAGGGGAGAAGTCCATTCACACCAGCCTGTTGCAAAAAGCACCGAATGCAGAACACCAATTTCTTAACACTACAACAGGAGCAGAATCTGCCTTAAAATCCCTTTTGGGGGTGGGTGAAAGATGAGGACATGGGGAATGACACAGGATGGATGGCTGGAATTGGCACCAGCTCATTGGCAGGCTCTGAGCCACCTCCAATAGGGACATGTGGTCTTTGTCTGCCTTACTGCTGGCAATTTCTGCCTTTAAGTCCAAGCTGAGCCATGAGGAACAGGGCATGAGTCCACATTCAGCCTCATCTAGGCCAACAGTACAGGAAGTTATTGCCACCTGCCAATGCCTTCTAACCTGCACAAAATTAGTTTGTTGGAGCTCAGTGCCCCTTTAAATGAGTTCCTGGCCAGCACACAAAGAGCCACTGCAGCATTTGGCCTTGGACAGCATGGGGTGACAGCTAGTGGGGACAATCTGGAGGTACCAGCGTGTGCCCCATGTGTTGGCTGCTCTGTGCTCAGACCTGCTCCACAGCAGCTGGAAATCCATAGACAGTATCCCAGTCCTGTTGCTGACTCCAGCGCTGAGCAGGGTCCAGGTCTCAGTCTACCGCTCTCAGCCTCCCAGCCAGCTGCCCCCTCACATGCTTGGTCTGTGATTCATGAGCCCCCCCTGCTCTCCTCCTCCCTGCTGCTTTGTCACCAAATTATTTCCATGCATATTTGATTGATGTCAAAGGCAGGCTCAGGATCTTTCTATTCCTCCTTCTCACCATTTCCAGCAACAGAAGATTGATCCCGTCTGTCTGAGTTATTACCCTAAAGGCCTCTCGGAGGAGGATGCTGCCCTCATCCCTGAGTTTCTACATCGCTGTCAGAGATGCTCCTGCATCACCTGCCTCTGCCAAACACAGGCTGTGGACTCTTGCAGCAATACAGCCCCAGCTAGGCCCTGGCATGGAGATGAGCCACCAGCTCAGGTCCCCATTCCTGGTCCTGCCCAGCATAGGAATATCCTCATGGGTTACTGTGGAGCTTCTTCTCACACAGCACACTGTCAGTGACCAAAAGCGAGTGCTGGGGTAAGAGCAGAAGCATCCTGAGGTGCGTTCGTTGCCTCCAGCTATTTGTAGCTTAGGGAATAGGTGAGGCTGAGGTGGTTTCTCTGTGCACTGACGCTCTGAATTTTCCTCCCACGTGGTTATCTGCTTCCCCTCATACTCCTGCAGATGCAGCTGGATCTGTTTGAACAACCTCCTGGGGACACCAAGCACCCTCCTGACATCCTCCACATCAACAGACAGCACGACACAGATTTTATTATGTAAGGCTCAGGTTAACCTCTGTGTGAGCCTTGGCTTTGACCCCAGGGCCACCAGTTTCCTATTTGGGAAAACTCAGGTTTTCCATCTGAGGCAACAAGCCAAACCCTGGTGCCTCCTGGCCTCTCTGCTCTGACCTGCCACCCCGTGGCAGCAGCCAAGCCAGAGCCCTTTGCTGAACAGACAGCAGCAGGCTCAGGTCAATTAGCTTGTAAGGCAGTAACAGCAGGCAGGATCTGGGTTAGGCAGGGATTTAGCCAAATTAGCTGTGTTAACAAAATCTTTAATTCAGCCCTACAGCAGATTCCCTCTGGCTGCAATGGCCGGAGGTGGCCAGCCCAGCGTGGGGCGGGAGAATGGCTGGCTGAGCCCCATGCTGTTTTTTGGACCTGCCTGGCACTTTGAGATAATTTTGAGCAAAGGCGCCTCTCCCTTCAGTGCTGCTTCCCACTGCTAATGTTGTTTTGGGAAAAGGAGAGCAGGCCCACAGATTAAGCCTTAAGCAGGGTGGACTAACTGTTCCCATGCTGGGGAACAGGGGGTTGGAAAGAGAGGTGACTGCTACGGTTGGCAGGTGATCCAACCTCCAAACAGCACGTTCTTACTGCGCAAGGAAAGGCAGGGTTTCGGAAGCATTTGCTTGATTTTGGAGCTGAGCTCTGGGAACTGGAGTCCTTCTCAGAGGCAATTCCCACAGATTTGAAATCAATTCCCACTGAAAATCACAGAATATTGGGAAATGAGCCAAGGCAGCTGTTTGGAGTCAAACACCTGCACATGTGATTCTTGTCTGTAGTAAGATATTCTGGTGCAATTATTTAAAAAGAGCACCTGCAAGCTCAGCCCTCTGTCCAGGTGTTGGGGGTCAATGCCTCATCCCATAGACCAGGGGAAGGCTTTGTGCCAGTGCCCAAGAGTACAACATCCCAAACACTGTACTGTGGCAAAGGCATCCCTCTGTCCTTCCCACCACAGCATCTGTATAGATTTTAAATTAATTTTTTTCTGAAGTTACACTGGTCCTACTTAAGGGCATAGGTAGCATGTCTGGAGCTCTGTCTTCAAGCAGCAGCTTCCTCTGGAAAATCACCATGAAAAAATGGTGATTAAAGTGGGACAGTCCTGGACAACTTAACCTTGGAAGTATCACACCTCCTACAGAGCATCAGCATGGATGTGTACCTACATGCTATGAACTACTGGGCATTTACTGCTGCAGGATTCCATGATAGAGGAATTCCTTGAGGAAAAGGGAAAAAGGGAGTAAAAAAGAGAACAGGAAGAAGAAGAAGAAGAGGAAGACAGGGAGAAGCTGTTGGATTTGATGATGTTAAGGTTCTTTTCCAACCTTAATAATTCTATGATTCTGTGATTACACTTGTGGAATCAATTCCACTTTAATCCTATTTGTGAGCAGCTGGTGGACTCTCAGTGAAAAATAGGTAATAGGGCAAAAATTAGGTAGGAGCAGTTATTGTAATTAAACATATAAAGAATAGGCAGGGAAGCACTCTCTTGACAGAGAAGAAGATAAAAGTAAATTAAATCTCTGCAACCTGCTGCTACTGCTCACCTGTTGAAAAAGGCACTGCATTAAGCATTTGGGGGTTTTAGCAGATGAAGATTTTGTCTGGGTTTATAACTGTGAACAAAGAATCAAAAGAAAAAAAAATTCTCATGGGAGCATGTGAGTCAAAAAATGCTCATGCTGGGGTCTAAATCCCATCCCTGGAAGTGTCCCAGGCCAGGTTGGATGGGGCTTGGAGCAACTTGGGATAGTGGAAGCTGTCCCTGCCATGGCAGGTGGCTGGAACTGGATGTTCTTTAAGGTCCTTTCCAACCTAAAGCATTCTGTGAATCAATAATTCTAAATCATTTCCATCCCAGGCAGGAGAGGGGCAGCAGCCTTGGGAAGAGCATTCCTCTGGTCACGCTGAGATGGCCCACTGTTCCTGTTCCTTCTCCTTCCTGAATTAACATCTGCCTGAACAGGCTGGTTCAGTATGTTTTAGAGATACACTTCATCTGTAAGGAATGGAGAATGGGGAATTGGAAATGGGCAGGGGTAGTAAGTTAATAAATTCAGTAATTACTAGAGGAAGCTAAAGGTAGCAATAAAATGTCCTTAGGATCACGCTATGCATGCTGAATCTGGCTTTCTGCTCCAGCTCCTATTTATCATCTGACTAAGAGGTGTTTAAATGCACTGTCACACTCACCCATATCTCTCTGCAGGCCAAGAAATCCACCACCCATAAAACATAAATTCCCAAATGGCTTTAACAGGTTCTGCTTTCAAGCAATGGCATGGCTTGATTTGCAGATTCCTGCAATTTGTTGTATTTAACCTGCTGTTAAAGACCCTGCAGCATCACTGGCCTTCTCCTGCCTCAAGGAAGGGAAAAGCCTGACAATAAACACTGTGCTGTCCCTGGGCAGACACTGTCTCTGGCTGCAACAGTGATTTCTCTCAGCTGTCAGCAAAGTTGTCTCAGTTGAGGCAGGGGATTGTCCTGCCCTGCCTTGGGCTGGGACAGCCTCACCTCGAGTCTGGAGGCAGTTTTTGGCACCACAATATAAAAAAGATCAAAAGTTATTAGAGTGTATCCAAAAGAGGGACATGAGGATGGGGAAGGGCCTGGAGGAGCCACACACGAGTGGCCAAGGTCACTTGGAATGTTCAGCGGGAGCAGAGCAGACTGAGGGCAGAGCTCAGCAGGGGCTCCTCCCCAGGGCAACTCTGATCTCTGCTCCCTGTGACCAGGAACAGGACAAGGGAATGGCTGGAGCTGTGCCAGGAGAATTTGGGATGGAGATCAGGGAAAGGTTCTTCCCCCAGAGGGTGCTGGCACTGCCCAGGCTCCCCAGGGAATGGGCACAGCCTGAGGCTGCCAGAGCTCCAGGAGTGTTTGGACAGCACTGCCAGGGATGCCCAGGGTGGGATTGTTGGGGTGTCTGTGCAGGACTGTTTGTGCTATCCTTCCAGCTCAGAATATTCCAGGATTCCATTCTGTGGTTGCCTTTTGGAAGCTCTTACTGGCAGAGCAACAAGGTAATGTCTTTCTCCCTCTCCCTGCTCATAGCCTGCATCCCAAGGCATCCCCAGCATTCTGGGAATGCAGCGGGATAAGAAAGGCTCAGTGTTTGGCAAAGCCATGTCCACCAGCTGCCTGGTTTGAACAGAGGGTTGAACACAGCACCTGTGGCTGCTCTGCCATGGAGAACCATCACAGGGCTCTTCCCACAGCTTGCAGGGTTGTTGAGGCAGCTTCAGCCTGGAAGTACCAAACCTGGAAGTACCAAACCACCTGTCCAAGCCCTGCTTCTTTTTGCAGGTGGAGATGCTCTCAAGTAACCTTGACTTTTCCAGGTGACACCATGGCACGTGGCTGGGGTGAAAATGCCCCAGCTGCACTGCCCAGCCTGACTCAAGGGACCAGGCTGGGCTTCCTTGGATCCGTCATCCTCAGGGAGCCACCAGTGAGAGCAAACCAAGTGGCCTGAAGTGATGCTGCTGATGTGGAGGCTCTTGCACTGTGCAGGGCCAGACGTGGGTGTGAGCATCCCCAGCAGTCAGGATGCTGAATTAATGTGATGCCTTTTATTTCATAGGTGTACAGGCAGGGCTCTCTCAGGAGCTTCCTGCCAAGCAGGAGTGACTTCATGGAGATTGTCTTTACATCTTAATGAAGCTAGAAAACCTGATTATTCCACACAGAGTTAATGGGTTACCTGGGATACTGCAGCTGGTTGCAATCCTATGGGGAATTCCCATCTGATGCCACTCCATCTCTCCACAAGTCTCCTTTCTGACTCCTTTTCAGCTCCTATGAAATTTCTGTCATCTCTAAGCTCCCCCTGGCTTTGCTGCTACCCCTCCTAAGTTTCCATCCCATCCCATCCCATCCCATCCCATCCCATCCCATCCCATCCCATCCCATCCCAGTCCTCTCTCCTTTGCTCCACGAGTCACCCAGGCATTCCCAAACATGGCACTGTGAGGAAGGATGCTTCCCACAGAGCACAGCTGGCTCACACAGCAATAAATACTCCAGATATTCACTTCCATTGATCGGTGCTCATCCTGCCTGTGTGATGGAATTACAGTGAAGGGAAAGCCTCCAGGACTGGGATTCTCCTTTATCTGTGCCCTTCTCTCCCCAAAACAGTGAGAGGAGCTGTCTGAGCTGCCTGAACTCACTGCCTGACATGAGATGTGTCCATGTATCCAGTGCTTTGAAAAACAAGCAGGTCCCTGGCTCCTCTGGCAGGAACCCAGCTGTTGATGTTTGGCTGCTGCGGGTCAGCAGCCAGCCTGGCCTCTTGTTTCTCATTTTGAGCCAGACACCAGTTTTGTGTCTTTCAGAGGCAGCCTTGGGGATAAAAGTGTCACAGTGCTGTGGTTTTGCTGTGTATCCATCTCCCTGGAGCTGTCACAGCCAGGAGAGCCTGGCAACACAAACACTTCCACACAGGTTGGGCAGCATTGCACTGGGAAGGTGTTTTCTCCTATTTATTCCTTTATCGTCAAGCAGTTGCTGGTACTGGTGCACATCATCCCTGTGTTATCCTGGCTGCTGCTCTTTCAGTGGGAGCTTTGTCCTGGAGCTGTGTCAGAGCAGGTCAGGCTGGAGATCAGGGAAAGTTTCTTCCCCCAGGGGGTGCTGGCACTGCCCAGGCTCCCCAGGGAATGGGCACAGCCTGAGGCTGTCAGAGCTCCAGGAGCATTTGGACAGCACTGCCAGGGATGCCCAGGGTGGGATTGTTGGGGTGTCTGTGCAGGGCTGGGGTTGGACTGGATGATCCTTGGGGGCTCCTTCCAACTCAGGATATTCCATGGTTCTGTGACTTCTAGCGATGCTCCAGGATCATTCAGGAGCTGCAGACTCCCCTCTACATTGCAGCAGGAGCTGCTGCAGAGTAACACAGGACACAACAGAGCGGCCACTCTCTTGGGAAACCCTCTTTCCAACAAGAGGTGTGGCATGAAAATGCCCCAGAGAAGAGCATGGTGTTGCAGTGTGCTAGTAGGAATTAAGGTATGCATATTAATAGGAGCTGTATATGGTTTATGTTCTAGAAATCTCTCCCTAGCTGAAGGTAATATTGGTTCTCTGAGTTTGCACCCTCCTCTGCTGTAAACTTATTCGTGTAACCCCTTTCCCCTTCTTATCTCCTCCCCTCTGGCTTTCCGTGGTTGGCTCTTCAGAGCTAACCACTCCCCTCTTCCCTCTCCTTTTAACCCTCTGCAGTCTTATGTTCTTGGTTTGTAGCTTCTGGTTCCTCGCCCGTCTGCATCCCTTGCTCCCTGTCCCTCTTTCTCTCCCCTTGCCCTTTGCCCATGGACCCCAATAAATCCCTTGGAATCACAGACTGCCATCCTACACTTCTTTCTTTGCTGCGCCTCCATGAAGACTTGCGTCCCCAGCAGCTCCACTGCCTGCCGCGGACCGTGTGCCCTGGCATGTCTCGGCCCCGGACAGCCCCCCGCTCTGTGTGGCGTGGGGTGGCTGCCTGTGAACCACGAGGCTGCACTGCTGCAGCATGGCATGCTTTGGGTCTCCCTCCAGCCTTTCCTTCATGGGTAAGAGGCTTCACCAGCAATTTCCCTTCGAGTGAAAGGAGCAGAAGGGAGTTTTCCAGATTAATTAAACACCCTAATTTTGTAAGAATTTTAGTGGGAAGTGAAAGCAATTTAATAGAGAAAAAGGGAGTGGGGTCACACCTACATGACTTTCCCAGCATTGAGTATTTGCTGAGAAATTCCTTTCATGGAAAGCAACACAGTGAGAAGTCCCTTGCACACCAATTTCCTCAAGGATCCATGAGAGCAAAGCTCACCTTGTGCCTCCTTTTTATTTTGACTAAATGAGGAGAAAATGTCTCCAGCCCTGAGATACTGATGTTCAGTCATTAATTTTCAGTTTGAAGGCAGTCAAGGTTCCCAGAGCTGCTATGGACTGTTTCTCCATGCCATGTTGTCCGTGCTACGTATGCCAAGCTTGGTGCCAACAGTGGTTTGCATCCTTTGCTTTCTTTTTGCAGGAGAAGGATTTGAGGTATGGGGAGGATCAAAGGATGAGGGTGCTTAAATCAAATACTTCTTTGCAGGAAAATCAGCAGCTCCACAAGTTACATCCACTCTTGGGCAGTGAATGAGTGAAGAGAGAAAGAGGATCCAGATGTGGCCAGGAGCATCCAGGACTTGAAAGCATTTGCAGGAGCCATGCCGGAAAGGCAGGTCCAACTCAGCTGCTGGCAAAAGGCACTTGAATCTCTGGATTTCTGTATTCCCATTCAATTTTTAATTTTTTTTTCATTTTTTTGGATTGTTTTTCAATGCTGCTGTGGAGAGATGCCAAGTTAGGAAGCTGCCTCCACTTGTGCACTGCTGTTACCCAAAACAGATGCCTTGCCAGTATGCCTTGGGATCCCTGCATGGGCTTGGGGAATGTGAAACCAGCTCAGAGCTCCAAATGAAACCGTAAGTCACTGTGCAGGGGAAACTGGGATGTGGAGGAACATGCCGGGATCCTCAGCTTTCACCCTGCCACAGCCATGAGAACACATGACCTGTGGACAGAGGTGATGAATGCACAGCCCCCTCCCACACTTTATCGCCTCCAAGTCTTTTTAAAAATAAATCTTAACTGAAAACCTAAAACACTAAGAAGACTTTCGAGGTTTTAAAATGCTCCTTGGAAATTCTTTCATGATTTTGGTTCCAGGCCAAAACATCTTAGGTTTTCAACAACTGAAAGCTGAAAGCTTTGCCAATAAAATATCACTTGGGTTTTTGATCTTCCAGTGGGAAAGAAATACAAGAAAGAAAGACTTGTTTTAC
Source organism: Lichenostomus cassidix (assembly GCF_008360975.1). Taxonomy (NCBI): domain Eukaryota; kingdom Metazoa; phylum Chordata; class Aves; order Passeriformes; family Meliphagidae; genus Lichenostomus; species Lichenostomus cassidix. The sequence goes on from NC_139507.1 coordinate 236,271, forward strand.
TAAGGAAGAAAACAGTAATCAATCCCAAAATGCAAAAAAATATGTATTCAACGGAGAGCTTTTGATAAGCCCAGACTCATTTTTTCCCTTTATTGTAGGAAAAAGATGATGGAGAAAAGAGGAACACTATCAAGCTGGCCATAGCATCAAAGGATATGATTGTATAATGTTACATTGTACATGAATATTATTGAACTGCTGAAAAAATCCCACTCCCTTGGGTAAAGGAAGCAGTGCAGATGCTTTTAAAAGTGCATCTCTTTGGAAACAGGATTGGCTATTGAGTGGAGCAGGGAGAGCCTGCAGAGCAAGGGGTATTAGGGACAGACACAGAGAACATCAGCTAAACTCTGAGGTCCACATTAATAAAAGCTTAAACATAAATACAGATGACAGGTATTGATTTTCCTTTGCAACCTGAGTGCTTTCCCCTGGCTAATGAAATGCAGCCCCTTCCTTAGAGAGAGGTCACAGTGTGATGTAGCCATGAAGGTTTAACGGGGTGGGAAAATAAATAATGCTCCTCTGAGAGAAAATGCAGCTGATCTGCCCAGGTTGTACCTGCTGAAAAATGTCTATCTCAGCCTGGAAATATGAATTCAGACAAAAGCATATTGTGTTATGAGCCGTGCTGGCACACACTGAAGTGTATAGGGCTGTTGCTGTTGAACCGCTAGCTGAGTGCAAGAACCGAGCCGTGTCAAATGTGGTGAATTTCTGCTTTTATTAATTAATTCTAAAACTTATATAGACTTTCAAAGATCATCCGGATTGGGTCAGTTCAAAACCTCCCCCTAGGCCGATTGGCCAGGCTTGAACCGCCTATCTTTCCAGAGACCATTTCAATAACATCCAAACTTTATCTTTGTTTATAGAACACAGGAAAAAGAAGAGAAAAATTCCCATGGGAAAGAGTCTGTGCTTACCACATAGGGCTTCTGGTGGAATTTGTCAGTCTTCCCTAAAATCCAGAATTACTTTTTTTGTCCTTCAAGCTTGAAATATTTTGCTGTGATATTTCAAAATTGCATGATGTGGATCCCTCCCAGAAGACTGATTTAGGTAGAAATTTACTTCCAAAGCTGTTTTTTAGGTTAGGTTTGCCTTGGGTTTTTTTGGACTCTCATCTGTTCTCATCCACTGAGGAATTCGTAATCCTAGAACAGAGTCAGTGGTGGAGAAGGGGATGAAGAACAGCTTTTACTTGACTGAGAAATTTGGTCTAATGCAAGGTGTCCCTTCCCATGGCAGGGATGTGGAACTGGGTGGTCTTTGAGGTCCCTTCCAACCCAGTACCATTCTGGTATTCTAGGATTCCATGACTTTCTCCTCTGCCATCTGAATCCCAAGTATGTTTTTGACTTGTGCAGCTGGGCAAGTCTAGACTGTGGCTTCTGTTGCCAGATTTGCCAGACCAATGTGATGCTGCACCATCCTCTTGGAGCAAGAACTGGGAAAGTAGTGTCATTCTTCTTGTTTTCAGGAGCCCATGATGCTGGAAACAGTATAACTTTAGAAATTTTATTGTATCTCTCTAGTTAGTTTTTAACTTGAGTTATCCTGGGGAAAAGGAGTTTTCTTTAGGTTTTTTTTAGGAGATATATGTGTTGGTTTGAAAACAAACCAGTGGGAGATCACAAGTCCAGATTGAAATTAAAAATAAGTTAAATAATACAAGGAAAAGCACTGACAAAGTCAGATACAAACTGACACCCGGTTAGGGTGGTAGTAGCAGTCCAAATGAAGTAGTTCAGTTCAAGCGGTGATCCTGTGAAGGTCTGGTCTCCAGCTGAAGGTCCAGTGATAGCTCTTGTCCTCTGGGAACCCAGTAGACAGGGCTAGCTCAGGCAGTTCCAAGGCCAGGTTATATCCAGGTGGGAACACCTGGCTCCTCCCTCCTGGGCAGAGCATCCCACAATGGGAAAAGTCCATGAGTCACACGGTGGGTCCCTGATGGCCCATTGTCTGTCATCTGGGGTGGGTCATTAGCAGGTGATAACAGCTAAAGGCCCACAGCTGGTGGTAATAGAATACTAAAATACATCTATATTGCAACCTAGGACATTATCCACCCCTTATTCTATTACCATCTAGACAGTTCTCACTTAAGATAAGGTCTCCTTGTGGGACACAACGGGTTTCCCCATCTGCCTGTATCACCCACCAAGTATAACCAGGTCCTTGGGCAAAAACAACTCCACGGATGGGTTTGCCTTTGCCTGAGGTGGGACTAATCCAAACAGTCTTCCCTAAAAAAACCTCTTATGTGTACCACAGGGACTTTATCTCCATCCACTGTGTGCAAAGGTTTGGACTGGGCAGGACCGGCTCGATTGATAGAACCCCTTGTGTTAACCACCCAGGTGGCCTTTGCTAAGTTCAGTTCCCAATTTTTGAAGGTTCCCCCACCAAGTGCCTTCAAAGTTGTCTTAAGTAGTCCGTTGCACCGTTCAACTTTCCTGGCAGCTGGTGCATGATAGGGGATATGGTATATCCATTCAATTCCGTGTTCTCTAGCCCAGGTGCTTATGAGGTCATTCTTGAAATGGGTTCCATTGTCAGACTCGATTCTCTCAGGGGTACCATGTCTCCACAGGACTTGCTTTTCCAGACCCAAGATGGTGTTCCGGGCAGTAGCATGAGGCACAGGGTAGGTCTCTAACCATCCTGTGGTTGCTTCCACCATGGTCAGCATGTAGCGCTTTCCTTGGCGGGTTTGGGGAAGTGTGATGTAGTCAACTTGCCATACTTCCCCATACCTATACTTTGTCCATCATCCACCATACCACAGAGGCTTCGCCCGCTTGGCCTGTTTGATTGCAGCGCAAGTCTCACAGCTGTGGATGACCTGTGAGATGTTGCCCATGGTCAAGTCCACCCCTCAGTCACGAGCCCACCTGTATGTTGCATCCCTCCCTTGATGACCAGAGTCATCATGGGCCCAACGAGCTAGAAATAATTCTCCTTTGTGCTGCCAGTCCAGATCCACCTGTGACACTTTCACCTTGGCAGCTCAGTCCACTTGCTCGTTGTTACGATGCTCTTCATTAGCCCGACTCTTAGGTACATGTGCGTCCACGTGTCGAACTTTCACGGTCAGCTTTTCTGCCCGGGCGGCAATGTTCTGCCAAATCTCAGCGGCCCAGATGGGTTTTCCTCTGCGCTGCCAGTTGGCCTTTCTCCAGCGATCTAACCATCCCCATAATGCATTGGCTACCATCCAGGAGTCGGTGTAGAGATAGAGCCTTGGCCATTCCTCTCGTTCGGCAATATCCAAAGCCAGTTGGAGAGCTTTAAGCTCTGCGACCTGACTCAATCCATCTTGTCCCTCGGTAGCCTGTGCAACTCATCATGTGGGGCTCCATACTGCAGCTTTCCATTTCCAATCTGCACCTACAATTCGGCAGGAACCATCGGTGAAGAGGGCATAGCATTCTTTCACTCTCCGGCAGCTCGTTATACGGGGGTGCTTCCTCGGCACGTGCTACTTGCTCCTCTGCTTCTTCTGAAGATAATTTAAAAGTCTCACCTTCAGGCCAGTTTGTTATAATTTTCAGAATCCCAGGGCGATTCGGGTTTCCAATACGGGCGTGCTGTGTGATGAGGGCAATCCATTTGCTCCATGTGGCATCAGTGGCATGGTGGGTAGAGGGAACCCTTCCCTTGAACATCCACCCCAGCACTGGCAGTCGGGGTGCAAGGAGAAGTTGTGCTTCCGTGCTGATCACCTCTGAGGCGGCTTGGACTCCTTGGTAAGCTGCCAAGATTTCTTTCTTGGTGGGAGTGTAGTTGACTTCAGACCCTCTGTAACTTCGACTCCAGAATCCCAGTGGTCGGCCTCGGGTCTCACCAGGCACCTTCTGCCAAAGGCTCCAGGACAGACCATGGCTCCCGGCTGCAGAGTAAAGCACATTCTTTACCTCTGGTCCTGCCCTGACTGGGCCAAGTGCTACCACATGAGCGATCTCCTGTTTGATCTGGGTGAAGGCTTGCTGCTGTTCAGGGCCCCAGTGGAAATTGTTCTTCTTGCGGGTTATGAGGTAGAGAGGACTCACGATCTGGCTGTACTCAGGGATGTGCATTCTCCAAAAGCCTATGGCGCCTAGGAAAGCTTGCGTCTCCTTCTTGTTGGTTGGTGGAAACATCGCGGTGATCTTATTGATGACCTCAGAAGGAATCTGACGCTGTCCATCTTGCCACTTTACTCCCAGGAACTGGATCTCTCGGGCAGGTCCCTTGACTTTACTCTTCTTGATGGTGAAACCGGCTTCCAGGAGAATTCTGATGATTTTCTCTCCTTTCCCAAATACTTCCGTTGCTGTGTCCCCCCCCACAATGATGTCATCAATATACTGCAAATGTTCTGGAGCATCACCCTATTCCAGTGCAGCCTTGTCGGGGGTTGAGAATTTCTTCCCATTCCTGTTACTAAGCAGCAAATAGTCAGATGTTTACAGCGATCAAGTCTTTTGTAAAAGACAAAAGCTGATTTTTGGGCAGGGCAGGGTAAGGGTAGAGCCAGCCCTTGGAACTCGCTCTCGTGGTTCAGACGCTGAGGAGAGAGGCTGCTCTTTTTTGCTCTTCACCTGCGACCAGAGGGAATCCAACTGTGCCCTGTTTTTTCTCTTCTCCTGGCTGGGTGAGCTTTGATTCAATCTTTCTCCCCACGGGGAAGGGCACATTTTCCCCCGGGCTGCGTTTTCCCGCAGCTGCTGCCAGGAGAGCCCCGCGGCCCCTGCTGCCTGCCCCCGCCCTCTGCCGCATGAGACCGCGGCGTCTGCTGTGACTGCAGAAATCCTTGCTGCCTCGCTGGCTGGGGGGAGAGAGAGAGAGAGAGAGAGAGAGAGAGAGAGAGAGAGAGAGCCGGCGCCCGCCCCTGCTGCCCTGCTTTCTCACTGCTCCGAGCTGCTTTCGCTGCCCTGCGTGTTTCTCAGCCTGTCTGCCATTGCAGCTGCCGGACGCTGACCTGACCCTGCGCCAGAGCGCCACCTGCAGCCGCTCGGCAGTCATCGCACCTGCCCTGCCTGGCCGGGAGCTCAACAGCGCCCCTGCTGCTTGCAATCGTGATTACACCACACGGGAAGAGGCTCAGCAGCTCACAAGTCATCTGCTATTGGTTTTCTGGTTCTAGTTGTTGTTGCTATTATTGTTATTGTTTGTTTGTAGATACTAGTAAAGAACTGATATTCCTTTTTTCCCATGCCTTTGCCTGAAAGCCCTTGATTTACAAAATTAAATAATTCGGAGGGAGGGAAAAAAATCACATTCTCTGTTCCAAGGGAGGGTTCAACCTCTCTTGGCAGACACCTGTCTTTCAAACCAAGACAAGCCTGGATCAGTCCATGGCAGATGGTGAGACTGTGCTTCCGCCCCTGGGGCAGTCGGTTCCATGCGTACTGCACACCTCTCCAGGTGAAAGCAAACTGAGGCCTGCACTCTGCTGCCAGAGGAATGGAGAAAAAGGCGTTGGCAATATCGATGGTCGCATACCACTTGGCTGCCTTGGATTCCAGCTTGTACTGAAGTTCCACCATGTCTGGTACAGCAGCACTCAGTGGTGGTGTGACTTCATTCAGGGCATGGTAATCCACTGTCAGTCTCCATTCATCACTGGACTTACGCACCGGCCATATAGGGCTGTTAAAGGGTGAGTGGGCCTTGCTGACCACCCCTTGGCTCTCCAGTTCCCGAATCATCTTATGGATGGGGGCCACAGAGTCTCTGTCTGTGCGGTATTGCCAGCGGTGCACTGTTGCTGTAGCAATTGGTACCCGCTGTTCTTCAATTCTCAGTAGTCCTACAGCAGGCAGGTCATCTGAGAGACCAGGCAGGGTATTCAGTTGTCTTATATCTTCTGTCTCTATGGCTGCTATCCCAAAAGCCGAGCGATGTCTCTTTGGGTCTTTGAAATATCCACTCCTGAGATAGTCTATGCCAAGGATGCATGGGGCCTCTGGACCAGTGTCGGGGGTTGAGAATTTCTTCCCATTCCTGTTACTAAGCAACAAATGGTCCGATGTTCGGAGCGATGAAGCCTTTTGTAAAAGACAAAGGCTAGGTTTTTGGGCAGGGCAAGGTAAGGGAGAGCCGGCCCTGGGAACTCGCTCTCGTGGTTCGGACGCTGAGGGTAGAGGCTGCTGGCTCTTTGCTTTCCAGCTGCTACCAGAGGAAATCCAACTGTGCCCTGTTTTCTCTTCTCTCCTGGCTGGGTGAGCTTTGATTCAACTTTTCTTCCCACTGGGAAGGGCGCGTTTTCCCCGGGCTGTGTTTTCCCGCAGCTGCTGCCGGGAGAGTCCGGCTGCCTCTGCTGCCTGCCCCTGCCCTCTGCCGCACGAGACCGCGGCGTCTGCTGTGACTGTAGAAATTCTCGCTGGCCGGAGAGAGAGAGTGCCCGCTCCTGCTGCCCTGTTCCCTCGCTGCCCTGAGCTGTTTTCCGCTGCCCTGTTTTCTCAGCCCGTCCGCCATTGCAGTTGCCGGACGGTGACCTGACCCTGCGCCAGAGTGCCACCTGCAGCCGCTCGGCAGTCATCGCACCTGCCCTGGCCGGCCGGGAGCTCAACAGCGCCCCTGCTGCTTGCAACCGTGATTGCACCACACGGGAGAAGGCTCAGCAGCTCACGTTATCTGCTGTTTGGTTTTCTGGTTCTAGTTGTGGTTTGCTATTATTGTTATTGTTTGTTTATAGATACTAGTAAAGAACTGATACTCCTTTTTCCCATACCTTTGCCTGAAAGCCCTTGATTTACAAAATTAAATAATTCGGAGGGAGGAGGGGAAGAAAAATCACATCCTCTGCTCTAGGGGAGGGTTCAACCTCTCTTGGCAGACACCTGTCTTTCAAACCAAGACAACCAGTCACAATGGGGTGTTTCTGCCACTCGTTTCCAGTTAAACTCACTTCAGCTTCCACTACAATCAGTTGCTGGGATCCTCCTGTCACCCCAGAAATAGAAATGGATTCGGTCCCCACATACCTGGATGGCATCAGGGTGCACTGAGCACCGGTATCAACCAAAGCCGTGTATCTTTGGGGGTCAGACGTGCCAGGCCATCAGATCCACACAGTCCAATAGATCCGGTTATCCCTTTCCTCTACCTGGCTAGAGGCAGGGCTCCTCTAATCCTGGTTTTGGTGCATGATGCTCTCCTCCTGTAAATGTGTTCCTGAGGTCCCTTCAAGAGGATCAGTCATATTATCATCCCATTCTGTCTGGGGTTTTGTCCCCAAGACACTGGGGCAGTGTTGAACCTAGATGAGCCTCCTGAAGTGGATGTTTCTCTTTTCAATTCGCGTAGCCGGGCTGCTAAGGAGGAGTTAGGTTTCCTATCCCACTTTCTCATGTCTTCCCCATGCTCCTGTAGGAAAAACCAGAGGTCACGTCACAGAGTTTGTCTTCTTTCCCTGGCTGGGGGACGTCTGCTCCTGATGGCAGAGACTCTGGTTGGTTTTGGTGTGGCATGGAAAAATCCTTCTTTGAGCTCTTTCCTTAGTTTCTGGTGGCCCTCTTCAATCAAGCTCCGGACTTGCTCGGCCAGGTTTGTTTCTACCGATGAGACCTGAGTGCGTAGTGGAGCGGTGACAGTGTCCTCGTAAATTCTCAGTTTGTTGGCTAACACGCCCACCTTGTCTTCGCCTTCCCTCCACTGCAGTGTTGCCAGGTAACGAGAGTATATCTCTGGTCCGAGCCGCGCGAATCTTAGCCACATTTGTGAAGTGCACTGGACATTATCTGGGCTCTTGGGGAATCTCTCGTTTTCCGAGAAAATGATCTCTAGCATGGCCAATTCCCTCAGGCATCGGATACCTTGTTCTATTGTGTTCCATTTTCTTTGGTGCATCTGGAGGTCTTCTTTGCAGAGGTATCTGTCCCGTACACTCACCAGCAATTGCTGCCAGAGGCTGAGAGTTTCCTGGGTTCTCCCAATGCCCTGGTCAATAACCACATCCTGGGACAGGGATCCCAGTTGCCTGGCCTCACTTCCATCCAGAATGGTGTCGTTAGCTGTGGCGTCTCAGATGCCGAGCAGCCAGGTCAAGATGGACTCGTTCGCCTGCCGGGTGAATTCCCTCCGTAGGTCACGCAGCTCCCCCAGGGACAGAGAGCGAGTGATGATCTCCGGCTCTGTCTCTTCTGCTGGTGAGATGGTCCTGCTGCATCCTCGTCAGTCGCTATGCGGACTGATTTGCTCTTGGATTTCTTTTTCTCAACGGGGGCAACTGCTACGGGCTTTGGCTGTTCTGATTTGGTGATGGTCTGTGTTGAGACGTCGACTGCTCTTTTGGTTCTTTTCCTCTTGCCTGCTGATTTGCTTTGTTTCTCCTCCTCAAGAAGACAAAATATTATTCTGATCTTCAGCATGAGGCTTATGGTGCTGGTCGCAGAGAAAAAAGAAAACAGAACTGACAGGAAGATTATGCCATCCTTGGCATCCAGAGAGAACTCAATATTGTCAAAGATAGCTGTGCCTGGCCCGAAATGCTGGAGGAAACCGCTCTCTCCTCCTAGCCCCAGAGGGTGGGTGCGATTGCTGAGGAGGTCCCAGATGTAGCAGCTCGGGTTAGGCTAGGCAGACAAAGTCGAGTATATATAACGAATGGCATTCATCGCCTCACAGGTTACCATGCAATAGGCATAATAAACCAATAGAGCAATTTTCATGCCATGCCCTGATTGCAACAGGAGCAATACGACAGGCAGATAGTTTCCCATTTGAGGAAAAATATAGAGAGCGAGATACAGTACCCATATAGATAAGCTGAGCATCATGGTGATAGGATTTCTGAGTTTCCCTAGGTTGTGCCCCACATTGGGCGCCAAAAATATATGTTGGTTTGAAAACAAACCAGTGGGAGATCACAAGTCCAGATTGAAATTGAAAATAAGTGAAATAATACAAGGAAAAGCACTGACAAAGTCAGATACAAACTGACACCCGGTTAGGGTGGTAGTAGCAGTCCAAATGAAGTAGTTCAGTTCAAGCGGTGATCCTGTGAAGGTCTGGTCTCCAGCTGAAGGTCCAGTGGTAGCTCTTGTCCTCTGGGAACCCAGTAGACAGGGCTAGCTCAGGCAGTTCCAAGGCCAGGTTATATCCAGGTGGGAACACCTGGCTCCTCCCTCCTGGGCAGAGCATCCCACAATGGGAAAAGTCCATGAGTCACACGGTGGGTCCCTGATGGCCCATTGTCTGTCATCTGGGGTGGGTCATTAGCAGGTGATAACAGCTAACGGCCCACAGCTGGTGGTAATAGAATACTTAAATACATCTATATTGCAACCTAGGACATTATAGTATCACTCTACGGAGATGGGATTAACATACTACGGATTGGGAATGACCCCGAAGATAACCAGCAAGATAAAGACCATTAACAGAACATCCGCAGGACATTGTGGCCACCAACCGTACATCTGCAGAGCATGGGGGCTATCAACGGCAACATCCGCAGGACATGGTGGCTATCACAAACATCCACCAGGTGCCACCTCCAGCAGGGATGAAGGCATCTGATCAAGAAAAGGAATGATAAGAAAAACTGAAGAATGAAATACCTAATTAGCATCAGAGGCGAAGATGATAACCTGATATATCGGAGGTTACTCAACTCCGGTCCAATGAACTTTAAAACAATGTATCTCTATCGGGTTTTGACTGTATAAAATTCGGGGGAAAATTCTCTGAAGGCATGTGTTCTTGGAGTACTTTCCTAGGCACATTCTGGCCAGCAAATAAAGTAATGCCTGATTCTCTATCACTTCAAATACAGTGTTAGAGGGTTTTTCTTTTTCCTGCAGATTCGGTAACAATGACACTATTCATGCCCTGAGCATTGCAATGAAAAAGAGCCTCTGACTCTGCACCCTCTGTGCCCCCAGAGCGCTGCCCACGCCCCTTCCTGCAGTGCCAGCCCTGTGCTGCCTTCGAGGGACTGCTGAGGTGACAAATGCTGTTGCAGGTACCTCCTGTGCCATTAAGATTCCTCTCAGGCCAAGCAATCGCCCTCTCTGGGCGTGGGGAGAGCCCAGCTGGGCTTTTCTCCGCAGTTGCTTTGCAGCTCTGCCTGCAGTGATGCAGAGCTGCTGGCTCCGGCTCTGCCAGGGGAAGTTGCAAAGAACAATGTGTGTTTCATTTCCAATGGCATGGATGATTGTCCCCCTCTTGCTCATGGTTTGTTTTGATTATGCCAACCTTTACTGTGCCACATGCCCTGAGAAGAGCTTTTTCGAGTCTTTCCCTCAATGCACCTTTGCCTCCAGAAGATTGTAGCCCACCTGCTAAACAGGCTCTCCAGTTATCTCAAAATGTTACCTCTAAATCCAGTTTTTCCCTCTTTCCCAGACACATCTTATTTTCTCAAACACTTTGGTCCTGAACAGCATCAGGGTCAGAGTTAAGGGTATTTCAAGGACTGCTCTGCTTTGATGGGCTGTAACAAGAGACAAAGAGCCCCTGAGTGATCTGGCTCTCATTAGTGCAGTGCCATGGCTGGGGAAATGGGTTTAAGCTCATCCCAAACCCTGAGAGGTGACTCAGCCACTTGAAGCTGGATTTTGAAACCAGGACACCCTGTTGCATCCTGCTCCTGCTCCGCTGCCCTCGCTGTGCCACTGCCACGGTAGTTTGTCACACGAGCAAGTGAAGAGGCATTAATTACCCTCCAGCAAGGGGCAGAAGGCCATAGAGCCTATGAGAAAGGTGCTTGCATGTCCTTCCTGCTTAGCACTGGGCTGTTATACTACTTGGGAAGAGGAGCTGTGTGAAATTCTGGCTTAGTTTCCATGTGCCAGAGGCAGGGTGCTGATGGAGCCTGAGGGATTGGAGTTAGCAACCGGTTGTGAAGTGCAGGGAGCGTGGGGCTGGCCATCAGAAATAGGAACATGGTGCAAAACCAGTCCTTGCAGCACCCGAGCAGCCTCTGAGCAGGGTCAGTGCCTTCCCCAGCTCCTGTTTGCTCCTTTCATGCAGAAATAACCCATTTCCTACCCTCTTGCCAGGCATATTGGGTGTCCCTAGGGTGGATCAAAACCTCTGGTCATAGCCAGGTGGCTCAGGAGAAGGACAAGACCTCCCTGATGGACATTGGCAGACCCCTTCACCATGGGTGATCTGGGTATACAGTCAGACGCCTCTGCCACCTGAACACACCTCCCCACCATACAAGAGGCTTGATTTACCTCCGAAAGGACCAGATGAGTCTTGGGGGGGCTATTCCTGCAGAGGGTTAGGAGCAGACATGCCCAAGAGCCACTCTGTGTCCACCACTGCTCGCCCGGGGCTGTGGCTCAGGCACCTGGAGAGCCCCGGAGCTGCCACCGGGATGCTCCTGGGAGCAGCAGGATGGTCCCAGGAACAGCTGCTCTTCGCAGGGAAGGACAGCTCTGCACAGAGCACGGTGTCACTGTAGAGCAGTTAGCTCCCATTTGTATCCATTAGGTGTGTAATTAGTGTCTCATTAATGCAATTAGTGCGGTGGCATTAGCGAAAGTATGTAACTGGCACTGAGGCAGCTGCAGCTCACCTGTTGAGCACCACACGGTACTATTTTGGGGTTTATCTGAGCTTGGTGAAAGGGGATGGCTGGTGATCCCCTCCCCAAGCACTGGACAGGCTGGTGTCTATGTGCAGTCCTGGCTGTGCACCCCCACCTTCTCCCTGCTTTCTTCAGCTGCAATAAAAAGCAATTTCCCACCCTCCATCCTTGCTTCAAACTCCCAGCGCTGTTTCAGGGAGCTGACGAGGGGCGTCCCAGCTGCTTCCCAGAGCTGCAGGATGGGGAGCTGCAGTTTATCCTTTTAGGATAAACCTATTTAGGAGGTCAGAGGACCAAATCTGACCTTAGCTGGACACAGGTCTTTTTCAAAGCCTTTTATTCTCCTTGTGACTGTCCATATGGTCACTGCCAGGGGGGTGAGGGTGGACAAGGGGAGAAATCACACGTTTGCCCACCCCCAACCATACCCTGGTCTATCCCACCTTGGCAGGATATCAGCCCATGTCAGAGCTTGGCTTTTGGAGTCTGACAAATTCTGTTTTTCTCGCTCCTCCCCACAACACCAACACCATTGGCCTTTCAGGATGTCAGGGAAGGAGAAAAAGCTGTGTGGGATAGGGACAGGCTGTGGAGGGTCCATTTCCATCATGCTCCACCAGAGACCTCACCTTCCCAACCACCAGTGTGAAATCCCCAGCCCTTTTCTGGAAAGACCAACAAGCTGCTGGCCTCCTCTGACCAGTGCATTCATGGGTGAGGGCTGAGCAGAGGAAGCTGTGGAACAGCAAAGTTCCCTGCCAGCCTTTGCTCCAGTGAGGATGTTTGGTTTTGGGAGAGCTTCTGACAATCTTGATTAACAGCTTCTTCATTTATTTATGCTGGTGATAAGCCATGGGAGCTCTGGGCTGTTGCACCCTTATAATCAAGATGGTTTGAAAGAAGCAATTTTCTCCTCCTGCAGCCCGGTTAATTCTCTTTTAATTGCTTCCCATTTTGCATAGATTTCCCTCATTTGCCATGGCACTGGCTCCACACTTCCTCCTCTCCAGCGGTGCTTGACTTGTGCCTTGTTTTGTCAGGCTGGGATTTGTGATGGTTTGGAATATACCAGGGCCTTTAAAGCTCCCCACGCAGTTTAGGTGAAACATGTCTGGTTGCAGCTTTTATAGGAGAAAATCTCTGGGGGCTGAGCTAGGCTTTTTTCCTTGCTATCACATTATGTGTGGGGGCACACACATAAGAAAAGAATGCTTGTGAAAAAAGAAATGGAAAAGCATGGAAATTACACACAGGGGTGGGGAATTTTAGTGGCAGGAAACCTATTTTCTTGGGAAAGAAATAAACCCAGACAAGCAGGATTCATTGTTCAAGACAAAAATTTTCCCCTGGGGGTCAAAAGAGATGGCTGAAGCCCTTGCAAGCTGATCTGATATGTGGGTTTATCCATTTTCAGGTTGGGTTTGTGTGCAAGGGCTAACAACAAGGAGAGAAGGAGTTAAAAACCTCCTGACCAAAGAAACAGGGAAGCTGAAGAGAGTTTTGATAAAGAGCTGGGGACAAACATCCAGGTGGATTCAGTTGTGTTGGGAGCACCTGATCCTGGGTGGAAGCAGTGGGGCTGCTTCAGAAGGGGGTGAGATGCTGTTGAAGGCTGGGGGGGCGTTGGAATTTTCTCCATGCCCGTTACTACGAAACCAATGTGCTCAGAGCCATGAATTCTTTTGTAAGAGACAAAGGCTCTATCTGGGTGTGGTGAGGAGAGGAGGCACTCTGGCCGTTGAGACCGATACTCGCTCGCTTTTGGGACACCGACTGATCGCCATCCGGAGGAAAGCGACTGCTTTCGCTTCTGGCTGTGACTGCGGGACATCCAACTGTGCTCTGCTTTCTCCTCCTGGCTGGGTGAGCTCTTGCTTGGGAAAAGGCACGGGATCCAACCTCTTTTCTCCACCGGGAGCGCGCGCCTTTCCTGGCTGTGTTTTTGCAACAACTGCGGGGGAGCCCAGCTGTCACTGCCGCCCGCCCAGTTTTCGCCAGAACGCACCGCGGCATCTGCCATGTCTGCAAAGTCCCTGCTACCTCGCTGGCTAGCCCGGGAGAGAGCCAGCCCCTGCCCCTGCCGCCCCGCTTTGCCACTCCGAGCTGCCTGCCTGTTAGTCAGCCTGCCCGCCATTACCAGCTGCGTGAGGCTGACCTGACCCTGCGCCACAGCGCCACCTGCAGCCGCTCGGGAGTCATTGCACCTGCCCGGCCGGGAGCTCAACAGCGCCCCTGCTGGTTCTGACTATAACTGCACCAAACGGGAAAGTGCTTGCGAGCCCAGGGACATCTGTCACAGGATTTCTGGTTTTGTTTGTTGTTGCTATTCTTTTTATTGCTTGTTTACTCTGCTATAGATACTAGTAAAGAACTGTGATTCCTTTCCCCATACCTTTGCCTGAAAGCCCTTGATTCCAAAGTTAAAATAATTCAGAGGGAAGTGGGATCATATTCTCTATTCTAGGGGAGGGTTCCACCTCTCTTAGCAGACACCTGTCTTTCAAACCAAGACAGATGTACTTAGATCCAGTTTGTGATTTATGTGTCAAACTTCAGTTCTGGCAGTGGGAAGCCATGCCCCCTTTTCCTGGCACTCCAGGCCCTTGCCCAAAGTCCCTCTCCACCTGTCTTGGAGCTGCTTGAGGCACCTGAAGGGGCTCTAAGGTCTCCCTGGAGCCTTCTCCGGGCTGGACACCTTCAGCTCTCTTTGCGTGTCTCCAGAGCAGAAGAGCATCTCCACGGCCTCCTCTGGAATCACGGCAGAGGGTGCATTTCTTTTTTGGGGTCTCCAGAGCTGGACACAGCATTCCCTGCATGGAAAGCTCTGTGGGACAGGACATTCCCCAGAGGAAAAAAGTTGACTTTATGTGCTTATTCAATGTGCAGCCTCTAAACACACCTTAACTACGTGAATGCATTAAAATACAGCTCCCTTTAGCCACTCAAATAATTTTAATCAGAAACATAAGCATTTCTGTTACCGTGGCTTGGGTTAGTGATGGAGTGCCAGTCAAACTCCAATCAGGATGCAGTCATTCTTGCCTATAATCCAAGGCTTTTGCTGAGTATCTCATCCTATTTTCCTTTTGAACTAGCTGGCACAGTCAAGCTGCTTTTTTCTGACTTGTACTAAGATCCTGGTTCTGTGCTTGCAGCATGTTTAATACTCTGGCCGCAGTTTCCCCTGTTGGTGTTTCTCCAGGTCTCTGGCTCCTGCTGTGCCAGCAATTGCTCCTCTGCAATTGGGATTGCTGGAAGTGTTTAACCCAGAGCTTCCCTTTTTGTCCTGTATTTCACATCCTCACAGGTTTCTCCAAAGCCACCAGCTCCTTGGGGCTCTCCAGCCATCCCTCTGCAGGTAGAGCCTCATCCAGCCTCCAAGATCTTACCCGGCATCCCCAGAGCTGTAAGCACAGGTCAGGAGACCCTACTGGTTGCAACATCACTCAATCGTCTGCTCTTCCAAAGGCTGGTTTCATCCCAAACAAAGCTGACATCCTTCTGGAAGAAGAGAAATGTTAATAGTCCCTGGCAGTCAGATAAGATCCTTTGGGACCGAGCCAGGAGCTCTGGCACCTCGTGTTTGGAGCTCAGCCACACTCAGCAGACAAACCCCGAAGACTTCGTGCTGGCTGGGCACTGACAGCCGTGTCACCAACGCCATGCGCTGAGAAGAACAGGCAGGGACAGGGCCTTGGTGATTTGCCTCCATGAAAAATGGGGAGGCAGAAAATGAAGCAGTCAAGGACCAGGAGAGGACATGGACATCTGGATCTCAAACATCTGCATTAGGCCCACTGGGTACAGTGCTGAGTGAGTAAAGTTGTGATCCTTTTCCTGCTGCATCCAAAGTTGGGGTCTGGCAGGTCAGCTGGATACATCAGCCAGCTGGCTGGAAGTGGAAGCTGCTCAGAACAGACAGCAATCATGTTTGGTGGGGTTGGCTGGGTCAGGGTGGGGTGCTAGGGACATTTCCTTGGGGCAGAAAGAGGCTCTGGGTTGCTGAGGAGGGTCCCAATCCCCCTTCACGCTGATGTCTCCTGAAACAGGTCTCAGAAGCAGATGGAGGATGCTCTGGGGCTGGAGGATGCTTTGTAGCAGAGGTGTCTGTCAGGATGGCGATCAGCCAGCAGAGCTCAGTGTCTCCCAAAATCCATAGCAAATCTGTGCCTCAGTTCCCACACTAGCAGGAAGCTCAGCAAGAGATTTCAGCAGCCTAAAAGTAAAACTGTACCTGACAGGAAAACTGTACCTGACAGGGAGGAGAGCAGGGCCAGAGAGCTCAGCCATGGTGCTTGCTGGTGCTTTCCTGGTATTGTGATGGGAGCAGGTGGTTGGGGACTGCAACTATTTCCAAACAAACCTGGAAAACCTGGCCAGTCCTTAGTGCACAATCCCGTGGATGAGGGTGCCAGCTGTGAGGATGGACTTGGGTGTGGGTGAGCACATGAATTCCTGGTTGTGGGATTAACCCACCCCTGCTCTGTGCAGGTGCCAATTCCAGCAGGCTGTGTGATCACACACCTCTGCTGCCTTCAGGACAGCCCAGGGGCTCCTCGAGGATCCTTTTCTCCATGGCTGAGCAGATGAGCTCCCCCATGGAATCACTGGTGTCTCTGATCTTTAGTTTTTGCCCAAACTGGAAAAACATGTTCCTTTGAAATTTTCATGAGGGTGGCAGAGCTGCTCAGAAACATCCCACCACCATGTGTCTGAGAGCCATTTAACTGTGACTGTGGTGACAAATGTCAGCACAACGCTCACGCTGGAGAGAGCAGTGAAGGAAGGGGCATTGGAATTGATGAAATATTTATTTGGGAGTTTGGCAGTGCTGGAAGGACAGCACATCATAGGCAAGAGGCATCTTGGATGGGAGTGTGCTGAAAGTCACAACTGAACCCACTGGGCTGTAAAACTGCCATGAGATTTCCTCTCCCTCCCCACTTCCCACCCTTTCCAGAGACCTTACCTGCCTGGGAAGGTACAGCAGAATTCAACATCCAAGAATGGCCCAAAGCTGTGGATCACCAGACAGATATGTGGTGTCCGAGGAAGGGGAATGATAGTTCCGCTTTGGTTTAAATACCAGCCGTAAGCCCTCCGACTGACGTGCCATGGAACTGGGAGGTTCTGGCTCTGGCAGTGGGGATGTTTACACAGGGCAGCCTAGTTGGAAGGTGGGATGAAGGCACAGATCCTCCACAGGGAATCAGGATCATCAGCTTCCCTCTGCCTCCATTCATGTTCTGGAGGGCAGGTTTTCTCCCTTGCTGGCCTTTGGTTTGCTGGGGATGTATCTCAGGGCACCCAGGTGGTGGGGCTGAGGGTGGGGGGTGACTCCAGGGCTTGAGACAACCTCCATGGTGGGTTTAATGTGCCAATAAAATAAGGAAGGTAACTAAAAATCCATCTCTGTGTGCTGGAGAGGCTCCTGTGCCTCATCTTGCTGGGATATCCCATTGCACCACAAGATCCCATCCCCAGGGTCCTGGTTTGCTTTTCCCAGCCCTGAGAGGTACCAGGATAACATAAAGGGTTAACACAGGATGAACTCAAGAGGCTTCAGCCTTGTCAAGAGCACCAGATTGGCAGGTCATTAATCTCAGAGTTACTTGATACTTAAATACAATCATGCTATCAGCAGGAACCTGTAATTATTATTTATGTGCACGGTGCTTACTAAATTACAGCGCTCTCCAAGACTCTGTGTGATGAACAAATTAATTCTGCATCGGAAGAGCTTGACCAGAAATCTGTTTGTGTCTGAATTTCACTTGTAAACATTGATGTATGAAATGAAATTCGAGTTTAATTGGCCCTCCCTCCTGCTGTGAAACACATTACATTTTTATTATGCACTAGCTCAGCTGGCAAGGGGAAAATCTTGGAGGACTTTCTCCATCCCTGATAGTACTTGTGTGGAAAACCCATGTGGGATTCTCCTGGATGAGATGGTGTTGATACCTTCATGGAAAGCCACCTCCATGCTCTGAGCATGTGGATTTGGGGTATAAAGGAGCCAAAAAACCCTCTGGACCAGTGGAATACTGATCCCACTGCAGTGGGAGGATGCTCCCATGGAAACTGGGGAGGGGCCATGTCAGGGTTGTCTTTTCCAAAAGATAAACGTGCCCCAAAACTCCTTGTGAGAGCAATTGAAGTAATTTTAAACAAACAAGATGGAGAATACACACACTTCTCCAGCTACGAAAAGCGAAATCACGTCAGTTGGAGCAGACCACCAAGAGAAGGGAAAAACAGTGATGTGAACAGAGATGCTTCTGTTTGAGTTTCTTTCTTTGGTTTTTCAATTTCCAGCTTCTTCCCACCAAAAGACCCCGCTTTAGAAAAAACCAAATTGAACATGTAGCACATCATTTTTTGGCAATATCACTTGCAGGGATGGCAAAAAAAGCTCCCTGGGGCATTTTCCCTTCTCCATTGCCAGCAGACCTTTATTAACTCCTGCCAAAGTACCCGACAGAGAAACTGAGACACAGGAAAAGACACGAGTCTGCTCCTTGTAGGGCACCAGCAGAAAGTGTCCATACAGCTGGGAGCTGCCACTTTTCCCATTGCATAAGTCCGGGGGTCTTTTTCATTCCTGTATTTTGGAGAAGGGGCAGTTTCTGGGACTGTTGGCAGTGGCTGAACTTGAACAATGACTGAAATGTGCCCCATGTGCAGGTTATGGTCCTTGCTGTGATCACTGTGCCAAACTGGAAGCTGTTGCTGTTCCCAGGAGGTTATCGGAGTCAGTGGGATGGTTCTGGTTTGGCTGCACTGTAGACATGCAGGTAGAAAACCAAAATGGGAGGGAAGTGGGAGGACTTTGCTCCAAACTACTGAATTTCACAAACATTTAAAAAAAGAACCCAGAGGTTTTCCCCTATGCCTCCCTTTAAATAAAAAAAACACACAATTTTACTCCTTTCTGGTGGTATATCCTGAGGAAATCACAGAGTACTGCAATTTCAAAGATGCTTAAATCTCCCTAGGGCAGGAAACACTTATGCCTGTTCTTTATAGTGGGGAAACTGAGGCACAGAAGTGTGAAGGGGCTCACACCAGACCCTGTATGGCCCCAGTGGCAAAATCCCTGGCATGCAGAGGGCAGCCAGCCCATAAACCTGCTGTGATCCATCCCCTGCCTGGGCATCCCCAGACCTCACATGGGGCAAGGAAAGGTGGCTCCAAGGAGGTCAAGGCAAACCCCTCCACTTGCATGCACCTCTCTGCTCAGCTGCTTTCAGTGACCACATGGAAGAGGGCAATGGGAGAGGGGGAAGTGGGGACAATCGGGGGTCCCCAGCATGGGGAGGGAGATGGGAGGGAGGGAGGGAGGGAGGGAGGGAGGGAAGGAAGGAAGGAAGGAAGGAAGGAAGGAAGGAAGGAAGGAAGGAAGGAAGGAAGGAAGGAAGGAAGGAAGGAAGGAAGGAAGGAAGGAAGGAAGGAAGGAAGGAAGGAAGGAAGGAAGGAAGTAAAGGAGGCTGCTGCTCCTCCAAGGCACTTAACCCCAGCGTGGGGATGGTTTGGTCCCATCCCCTGAACAAGAGCAAGGAGCAGCTTTGGCACTGGGCCCACCTGCCCAGGTAAAAGCAGGGCAGGGAGGAGGGGGCAGAGCCAGGGCCTGTCCCTGCCACAGCTGCCTTTGGGGACCTCAGCCACTGCTCCACTGCAGGGCTCCCTCCCCTTTCCACCCTCTGAGCAGGGACATGGAGTCAGCCTGAGGTCCAGGGCTTTGCAGGGACCTGTGGATCCATCTGGGCTGGATCAGAGGATTTAACTAATTGTGCTTCCCTCCAGATCAAGCCCACTCTGTGTGGCTGTTCAGAGCCCTTAGGAGCCATCCCCACCCTCTGCAGGGTTCCCTCCCCTCTCCCATCCCATTATTCTACTCCATCCTTGGTGTCAAGATGAGAAATGACCTGGTCAGACCAAGCAGCAGTTACAGGACATCTGGAGGCCCAGCAAGGGACAGGGGAGTGGTACAAAAACACAGCCACATGAAGCAATGTCTACAATCACTTCACGGCTCTCCATCCATCCCCTTCCAACATAGAGGTCTTTGGCTCCTCTCGAGGGTGCACCTTCACCAGCAGCATTCCAGCATGTGCTCACTGGGAGGTGGACCCAGCTTCCCAGGGGATGAGCTCCATAAGCTGTCCCAGCAATGTCCCGGTGTCCTGTCACCTCAAAACAGACAAACCCAGTCAAGGTGGTGACATGGGACATCATGCCCAGGATTGAGCAGACAGAAGGCTGCTGCAACCTCTCCAGCCTCCTCCAGCTCCTTCTGCTATGCCAGCAGGTCACACAGCTGCCAGGGAGATGACAAAGCAGCATCTCAACTGTCCTGTCCCCCAGGCCTGCCCAGCATGTGGGGCAGGAGCTGTGCAGGTGCCCCATGACTGAGTTCCTGCTCTCCCAGCAGGGTGGGGCTGCAGGCAGAGCCTGGCCCTGTGCCATACCCCCTTCCCAGGGGTCCCCCACAGTGGGGACGTTGGCTCCCGGTGCGGCCACTCACTCCCAGCTCAGACGGCCGTGGATTGCTTGATGCTGTGGAAGCTGACGCGGGTCGGGGAGGTGGGGATGGACATGGCCCTGGCCACACGGGCACGGATGGAGTGCTTGTCCTGCCACCGGTGCCACCGCTTCCGTACGGCTGAGCGCACCTGGGCAAGATGAATGAGGGACATTTAGTCATCATGCAGAGGCGATTCAGAGACACCAGCCATCCTTCTCCTCAGTCTCCCAGAAAAATAGGCATTAATAATATGTGATTTGGTAACAAAACAGGCTCATCTGGGGTAAACTTTCCTGAGCCAGCAAAGGTGTGGGAGCATTTGGAGGAAGCAGAGGAAAGAGCAGCCCAAATAACTGGCCCCAGGATTCACTTCTACTCTCTGAGCCTTTCCTTTCTGCTGTTTTTGTTGTGGGTCAGAGCCTGGGAGATGTCCTTATCCATGTACAATCCACATGGGTATGGGACTCACCCTGGGGAACGATTTCCCCAGGATCTCTGGTGCAGGTGCTCTGCTGCACCAAATCACACTGGTGCACCCTGAGAGTGTCTGCTCTTGGGGGTGGGTTTTCCTCCTCCAAAGGAGGAGATGGACAGCAGCCATTCCCATCTGAGCAAAATCTGGGGCTGAAGATATACCTGGGGCTGGAGGTGAAGCGCCAACTCTGATCACCAAAGACCTTCAGATAGGGAATTAGGGACCAGCACCCTCTAAGCTCTGTGCAGTGGTAGAGCCTCAGGCTGAACTTGTGTTTGCTTGCAAGGAAGGGTGTAGACCCCCCAAAAAAACCCAGCCCCCTGTGCTCACCTCACTGTTCAGGAAGCAGTAGAAGACAGAGACAAAGAAGCCCTGCAAGGAGACAAGCAGCAGTGTCACGGCCAGCAGGTACCCCCCGGGCAGGAGCTTTGGAGCAGCCCTGGGGTTTGGGGGCACTTGGTTTTGGGAGGGGGGCAGAAGTCGGATGAGGCACCAGCCAGGATGGGCTCCTCCACATCTCTTGGAGAGGGGACTGGGATAGAAGCCAGTGCTGACGGCCATTACCTGGAAGGACTCCAGAAAAGAGTTGAAGTAGATGAAGACTATCCTGGAGATCTCATCCTCCCCCGGGTTGACAAAGAACAGCATGTAGGTGATTCCCAGCAAGGGCAGCAGCACCAGCGTGGCCTTGACTGCTTTCCTAGGGAAAAAACAGGGACCTGAGCTGCTACAGTGCAGCCCTGAGCACAAGGACTCTGCCCATCCCTCTCCCAGCACCAGCATGGCTTGGACTGGTCTGCTGGGACTTGAAAACCGATGACTGGGGGAGGATGGAGCCAAGCAGGGCTGTTTTCCAGTGCAATACGCAAGGGACTGGGCTGGTTTGAGCACTGGGCCCCAGCTCTGCTTCTCCATCCAGAAAAGGGCAGTGGAGAGAAGAGGCCTGACTGTGAGCTGGCATGGAGTGATTGCTTGGCTGAACTACAGCTCGATTAAAAAGGAATTAAGGAGGGTATAATAATTCACACCCTTCAACATGGGTTTATGAAAACATTATCTCAGGTAATTAATTTGATATCTTGATGAGATTACAAGTGCAGTTTGTGAAAAGTCATAGTGCTGATACAGAGAGTGGGGGAAGGACTGGGGTTTGGCACCTCATTCCTTTGGATCAGGGGACAAGAACAATGCCAAGCCATCCTTTTTGCTTAAAGATCCTCTTAATGGACAGATTCCAACAGTAGATGAACACAGGGAAGGTCATCCCTGGAGGGTCTGAGCTGGGCAGAAAGGGGGTCTGGGACCTGTTTTGCATCTCTGACCTGGAGGAGAAAACAGTCTTTGACACCAATGGGCTGATGACACGGAGGAGCTGGAGGGAACTGAGGAAAACTGGAAAACGACAGTACAGCACATTCACTGGTGTAGCTTGTCCTGGGCAGCAGCCATGGCAGCAGGGGACACATCAGCTTTTTATCGTCTAAGGTGAGCAGGAGCTCTCCAGGGCTGTCCTTTGCCTGGTTTAAGCAGGACTTCAGTTTATAACCTACCAACTTCTCCAAGTTTTCCTGTCCCACAGAATATTTCTGGGAAATGAAAATGTTCTCCTGCCCAAAGGTGATAAACCCTCCCAAAATCAGGCACATAATGGAAAAATCAAAAGTCTCATAAAATTGCTGACTGGAGCCAACCAGCCTTTTCCCAGAATCTTTATCTTTGCTTACTCCAAGCTGAACCCCTCATCCCAATTCAATACTCTGTGATGAGGAAAGCTGGTACTTCCCAATAAAAGAAAAAGAATTTTTCCATTCTCATTTGAAAAAGCCACCCTCTACCTCAAAACAGCTTCTCTTGACCCAGCACACAGTGAGATGCCCCAATTCCTGCCTACAAAATGATCCAGACAGAGGCAATGATGAAGCCCAAAGTGTCTGCTATTCCAGGTACTTTGGGGAGCTGCTCTGACTGTGCACCTCTTACGTTGTCTGCAAAATATTCCCCAGCAGACAAGGATGGGTTAAATCTTCTTGTCTTGTGCTGTAGGAGTGCTTTACAAGGAGGTGTTGGGGTGGCATTGATTCATCACTCTTTCCTCAGCCTTTGCTTTGCTGTCAAGCAGTGATTTAATTCTCACCTCCATGCCAGGATTTGCAGCTCCCAGACTGGAGAGCTCATCAGTTCCCACCACAACAGGCGTTTGCAAAGAGACTCAAATCCCAAGGGTTCACTTCAGAGGCAGAAACAGCCATCCACACTCTACATCACAAGGCTCTCACTGGCCAGGAGAACAGCCCCAGATTTAACAACCATGTGCCTCCAAAGAGCATTTCAGGTGCTCTTAGGTGTCTCTCCATGCTCCCATCCCCTTGCTTCCTGGCTAATGGGGCTGTTCCCATCCCCACTAATCAAGGGGGAACCCAATTCCTAGGTTGGTTTCCTGCAGGGTCACTCATGCTCTTACCTGTACTGGATTGTCTCTGATGTGGTTGAAGCTCGGAGCTTTGTCATGAGAATTCGGACAATGTTGAATAGAAAGATGAAGTTGATCTGGGAGGAACAGGGACACTGGTTAGTGTCTGCTCCCCCAGGATTTCCTCCCATTTTCTCAGCAATGGGGGGGGAATGAGGGAGCCAGGGGAAATGGGAATGTTTCCTCTTGAACCTGATCTACTGCCTTCCATGCACCATGAGAGGATGTCTGCCTTGATTATTTTTAAAACACTTGAATAATAAGATTTAGGAGTTTGGTCAAGGGATCAGAGCAGCATGGTGTGCCAGGAGATTGCCAAGGAAGGACAAGTGCTAGAGAAAGGGCTGAAGGTGAAAATGCTGGAGGAAGAGGAAGAATCTAAGGTGGAGAGTGGCTGCCATCACAACTAGGATCTGCCTGGCCGCTCTCCTGGATGCTGATTTGCTAATGAGGGTATGGGAAGGCAACCCGGGAGCAGAACACAATTGTCAGGAATTAGCAGTGGCCTGGCTGCCTGATGGGCTGGGAAATGGGAAGCAGGATCAATTATTCTGTCATGCTAGTGATTTTTACTCCCTTGAGTTTTCTCAACATTGGGCAAGGAGGAAGGAATAGCTTTGGGACTTTGTGCGTGGCTTTTGCCCTGCAGACACAGGTTAGACCCCCACCTTGTGACCTGCCACCTCTGTCCTTCTTTGTCCCTCCCCAAAGGACAAAGCCCCATCAAACTGTGCTCCATGTGACCCTTGGTTCAAGCACTGCTGCTCTGACAGCGGCCAGGAACAGAGATGTGGAATCAGCATCAGGGAATGGAGTTGAGGATCCCAGGCTTCTGCAAATGCTTGGCAAAGCATCCCCCCACACCCAAACAGTGCCAGGGCACAGATGGATGGACCTAATGATGCACATGGGATTCTGCTGATGAGAACATCCCTGTCAGAGTGAGGTCTCCAGGCTCCTTCTTCAGCCCATCCCAAGCCCAAAATTGCTCAAGGGGCAGATAGGGTGAGGGGCAGCTTGGGTGAGGGGCAGCAGAACCCACCCCAGCAGAATGAAACTAAAGGAGGGGGTGAGACCCTGCACATGAGCAGCTGTGTCCTGCCTGCACACAGAAGGACTCTATTTAGCACACAAGATCACTTTGCTCTTACCAGAAGCACCAGGATCATAGGGCCTTGGTAAATGTAATCAGTATAAACTCCTGCTCGCTTCCCAAACCAGCACCTGCAAGGCAAGGACAAGCAGTGTTGGGGACAAGCCTGCCATGGGAGTGACCTGGATTGACTCCTGTCCTTGCACAGTCTCTGTAAGTCACTGTCTATGGGGCGAAAGCACTGAAACTCAAAGTGCTGCAACCATGGTGGAATAGCTTCCCTGGGAACTTGGTAAAAGGAGGTGCATGTGTCCTTGTGGGAATGTTTATGGGCCCCATATGGATGGGGGAACTGGTTATTGAAGGACAACTTCCTTGCGAAGACAGTGACTGTCCCGCTCTGCTCTGCACCTCACCTCACATCCTGGGGGCAGTTTTGGGCACCACAATATATGAAAGATCTAAAGTCATCAGAGAGCATCCAAAGGAGAGACACAAGGATGGGAAAGGTCTGGAGGAGCCACACGAGGAGAGCTGAGGACACTTGGAATGTTCAGCTGGAGCAGAGCAGGCTGAGGGCAGAGCTCAGCAGGGGCTGCAGCTCTGATCTCTGCTCCCTGGGACAGGGACAGGACAAGGGAATGGCTGGAGCTGTGCCAGCCAGATCAGGGAAGGGTTCTTCCCCCAGAGGGTGCTGGCACTGCCCAGGCTCCCCAGGGAATGGGCACAGCCTGAGGCTGCCAGAGCTCCAGGAGTGTTTGGACAGCACTGCCAGGGATGCCCAGGGTGGGATTGTTGGGGTGTCTGTGCAGGGCTGGGGTTGGTCTGGATGATCCTTGGGGGTTCCTTCCATCTCAGGATATTCCATGATTCTCCCATCTCAGACACACAGATGCAGGTCAGCTCTGTCCCCAGCAAACCCTGTGGGACCTCACTCAGGTGTATCCCTGTCCTGGGAGCATCTTGTCGGGGTTGTTCAGTCAGTGCCTATGTGAGTAGCACAGGGCTTCTGAAGGCAGAAGGGAAAACAACCTCTAGAAAAGAGAGCAAGCTGCCGTTCCTCTCAACGATCTCCTTCCAACTTCCCAGTCTGGGATGAACTCTCATGTACCCATTAAGACCTTCATTAGCAGGTGAAAATGGCTCAGGTGGGGGTAATTTAGATCTCTGCTGGTTAAACCCCAGCTCCCTTTGGCAAACCTATTGTAGAAAATCTGGTTTAATCTCTTTTTCCCCTTAAAACTCTCATTTGCCTTTTGAGGAGAAACAAACAGGGCCAGGGCTGTAGGCAGGGCTTGTACTGCAGAGAGCTGAAAAGTGGGATAAAAGAAAGAATAGAAGAATATTATCATTTTTTCCTCCCTGACAGAGTCCCTGACACAACTGATCCCTGAGTGTTTGGGATAGAAAGAAAAATGGGGGATAAGAGCAATCAGGCTCACTTCTCGTTGTCATAGTAGAGCTTCCCGATGGCCCAGGCGATGATGATGGGAAAGGGGATACCTGCAGGGGAACACACAGGTGAGTCTCAGGGGTGTGAGGTCACTACAAAACCACACTGCAATAGGGGTTTTGTCACACACAAACCACCCAGTGAGATGATGTGTCCATGCAAATCCCATCCTTCTGCTCCTGGTGCTCTTTTTGCATCTCTTTGCATGCAAGAAGAGCTGAAGCAGGGGATGGAGGGGGCACTGCCCATCACTAAACCCTGGGAGCCACTGGGTGAGGGGAACCCTGGCACTCACACCAGCCGATGCAGATGAACATCCATTTCCGGAGCTTGTCTGTGGAGTAGGTGAGCACGATGGCTGTGTGCAGGTAGCAGCCCTCGCCGAACATCCAGAAAAAGTTGGTGACATGGAAGTAATTGTAGGCAGCAGTGACCAAGCGGCACCAAACCTGCCAGGAGATGTGGAGCCTGTTGAGCTGTGTGTCACAGTGGTGAAAGCAGTGCAAAGAGCAGCGCAGACCCCAGCAGAGTAATCAAACCCGTGTTCCTCATAGACCTGGGTTGTCCTCCAACCACCAGCCAACCCTATTTATCACCTGAAGTTGCTTTTGTAGCCACATCTTAGTGGCTTCAAGCTGAAAGAGAGTAGGTTTAGGGAAGAAATTCTTCCCTGTGAGGGTGGGGAGGCCCTGGCCAACTGGGGCTTGGAGCAGCCTGGGATAGTGAAGGTGTCCCTGCCATGGCATGGGGGTTGGAACTAAATGATCCTTAAGGTCCCTTCAGAGCCAAAGCACTTTGTGGTGCTGTGATCAGCAGGGTTCTCACACCCCTCAGCTGCTCAGAACTGGGCTCAGCCTGGCAGAGCTGCACCTACCACATTGCTCTCGTGCACCTCGGGGTTCATGGTGAGCTGCACCACAAACCATGTGGCATTGCGTAGGATGAAGGCTGTGATCAGGTTCCAGTGGATGATGTTTCTCAGGCACCGGATGCTCCTGGAGAGGGGTGGAACAAGGCACCATCAGAGCAGTGGGACTGGGGACCATGCTGTTTGTGGAGCTGGCTGTCTCTGTTGGGAACCAAGGGTGACCTGCTGGGAGCATGCCCTGGGTCAGGTGGGCAGGAAGAAGACCAGGAGGTGGAAGGCACCAAGGAGGAGCCTCCATAACCAGGTGCTTTAAAAAAGCAGCAGAAGAAAAACAACCCTTAGATAGGCAAGATTGCTCCAGCCTGGAGAGCAGTGGCTGTGGGGAGGACCTGGCAAAGCACAGGGGCTAAGTCCTTCCCTGCCTGAGATGACCTCACAGGAACACGGCAGCAGGTTTGTCACTCACCGCAGGCGCATGAAGAGGACAAAGGCCACGAGGAGAGCCCCCAGCGAGACACAGTGGCCCAGGTAGTTGATGATGACGGCAATATGGTAGTGCAGCTTGCTCTTCTTCTGGGAGGGGGAAATGGGCAGGGGGTCAGCAGCAGCCCTGTTACCAGCACAAACCCACGTTCTCCACCACATCACCTCTGGCAGCTGCACCGCAAATTTTGGGCCCTTTTTCAGGAAGCAATTGGAGCCCATCCTGGGACAGGACAGTGGGAATGGAAGGAGATGGGGCTAATGTGGGAAGGAGAGACACCAGCCTGGTTTCACATCCCACTTGTACCAGGGCAGCTCACAGGACAGCTCAGTGCTGGGACATCCCAACCCATTCTCTAGGGAAGCTCTGCCGGAATTCAGCTGAACTCACTGGAATCTCATGTTTCAGTTCATCCCCCATTGCCCTGGGGGCAGCTGAGAGGCTGAGATGAATTTGGGTAGAGGGAAGGTGTGAGTGATAATTGAATTAATTGATCACTCCTGCTGTTAGGCACTCATCCAACCTGTGAATTAGCAATTAAGCCAGTGAGAAAACCATTCGTGGCAAGAGATATCAGCATCTTAAATACCAGAGGTGATATGAACTGCAAATTAACAAGTCATATCTCTTCTCCTCTGCTTTGAGGGGTGGCTTGACCTACACAGGGGCTTGTAATTCTTGATCCCCATTTTTTTATCTCTTTCAGCTTCCTAAATATCTCCTTTATTTCATTGCCAGCAGGGAAGGACAGGGTTTTCACTGAGTGGTCTGTCAGGAGGGAGCTACAGGACAGTGACAGGGCTGATCTGTACCCAGAGGATCTGGGGACCTCACACTGCCAATCCTCTTGGATTTTTAATGGGGATGGAAACAGGCGTGGCTCTATTTCCGATGGGGAATAAAAACGCAAATTAAGAAGGGGGTCGTAATTGCCACATGCAACTTTATCACTGGGATGTTGCTGCACGTTCAGCCCTTAGCTTCCATGGGCTATTCCTGGCCTGGATGCTGTTGCCTTTCAAAATTCCATTGTCTGCCCCTCGCCCTCCTGCCAGGGAGCTCCTACCTCTTCGCTGAGGATCTCCTGGCACTGGGAGTAGTTGACACGTGCTGCCCAGCTCCCGTTGGCGAGGCATTCCCTGTACCCATTATCTGAAAGAGAGGATGCCCACGCAAGGGTTAACAGAGCATGGGGATGGGCACAGACATGTGACCTGACTGTCACTAATGCAGGGTGCTGGCATCAGGCCAGCGGTATCTTCTGCTTTGAAGGTGGCTCAGCTATGGCCTTGGTCACAATTAGAGGACCAAAATCCTTGGAATATTTCAAACCTACTCAAGAGCTTTAGGTATGCGCCAGCTCTGCCCTTGACACTGGGGAAGCCCAACACCTCTCCACCATACAAAGCGATGCAGCAGAAGCAGCACCAGTTAGATTCTTCTTCCCTTTCTCTCCACTGTTTGCTTGGGTGATCATGTGCCACCCCAGGATCTCTTCTGAGATGGCAGCACGAATTGGAACTTTTTTGCCTCCCAGCGAGGACAGCGGGTGGCAAGGCTAATTGGGACGGAATGGCCACAGTGCCCCAGAGAGCCTGTGCTTGGTGTCAGCAGCAGGGTGATGCCTGCACTGGGGTGAGACTGGGCTTCTATTAGTGGGAGAGCATAAGTCTCGTCAATGGGGTTGGAAGGGATCGGAGACAGGCTCAAGTTGGGATTAACGCAGAGAGGATCCTGCAACCACACAGGAGGCACCACAAAGCAGGACTGTGTCTGTGCCACCCTCCACGGCTGCAAGAATGTGCAGGATGGAACAATTCATGTTTTCTGTGGTAAGCAAAGTGTTTCTTTCACCAAAACCAGCACTTGGCTGGTCAGAAACTCAGCCTTATGCTAGGAATGGCTTTGGGCACTTTTCATATGCTGTCGCTTCATCCTCTGCTCCCAGCATGTCACTGGCAGTGACAGTGCAGCCACCTGTGCCAGGAGGAGACAAGGCTCAAGGTCCTCC
The DNA here is from genome assembly GCF_008360975.1 of Lichenostomus cassidix. NCBI lineage: Eukaryota > Metazoa > Chordata > Aves > Passeriformes > Meliphagidae > Lichenostomus > Lichenostomus cassidix. Next base: position 265,182 of record NC_139507.1, read on the forward strand.
AGTCCTAGCTCAGCTGGGAGCTTCAGACCCCTGTAACACCTCCAAGGGCAGAGCAGGGTCACTCCTCTGTCTTTGTCCCCAAGCTCGGAACATCAGCTCTCTCCTCCCAGGAGGACCTTCTTATAAAGCTGCTTCTCTGAAATGACCCTCCCTGAAATATGGGGTCTGAGGTGCTGTTTTCTTTTTGGTCAATGAGCTTTGCTCCCAGAGGTGTATTGTCACTTGTGTCCCACAACTGTTGCCCGCCGTGTCCCCAGCAGTGCTGCCCCTCTTACTGGTGGTGTTGTACCGCACGCCATAGAAGTACTCGGGGCAGGGCCGAGCCACCAGCTGTCCCACCGCGCTCCGGGGCCAGCACGTGCCGATCAGGTCCACCGAGGCGTTGCACTGGGCACCTGCAGGGACGAAGGGCATAGGGTTAGCAGATATCTCTGGGCCACTACGAGCCAATTCCAGGCTGCTGGAAGGTCAGGATATTTCTGGAGAACTGGGGCTGCTGGGTGAGCTGATGGGTCACCACAAGTTCAGTCCCCAGAAAACCCTCATGGCAGACACCAAATAGGGTCTGTGCAAGACTCGCAAGGGCTGGTTGACCCATCCTGCCCATGACTATTACTCTCGTCCTGTTTAAACTACTTGGCTAAGCCCAGTTCTGGCACAAGCCTGGTTTTAGACCTGGCTTCTAAGTCCACTTCGGGTTCCCTGGCTCTGGTCTGCCAACCCTGCTCCTTCCTTCACCCATGACTTTGGCAACCAGCCCCACAACAGGCAATAAGCCAGACTTTCTCTTCCTCAGTGGTGTGTCCAGTCTGGTTCTGAGCCCCTCCAAACATCTCACACCTCCTGGCTTCAAAATCTCCTTCCCAGCCATTCCCGTTTGTCTCTTTCAGTCTTTCCCGGGTAGAAAACTCCAAAGCTGCTGATGCTATTTCAGATTTCAAGGACTTGTGTGCTTTTCCCAGCTACACAAGTGTGCTAACGTAGGCATTAGGTAGGCCAGATTGCAGGCTTTTTTATGTATAATTTGTGTATATTTAGAACAACATGTACCATAGCTAAATATGTCCCTGCTCCATCTCACAGTGAGGTTGGAAGAACAATGGCTGCAATACACATATAATACAACCCAAGATAAGCAACAGAGATATGAGCAGGAGATGCTGGAAGGGGCAGAGTTCAGTCCAAACCACTCCTAGGTACCAGAGATGTTTGTGCTGCTGGCCCAGAGACAGAAATTGTCATTTCCTAGGACAAAACACCCCCATTCACAGCTCCTTGGGTGTGAGAACAGTGTTTCCTCACCCCCCTGAATTCATGGTTGTTATTTGAATGCCTTTCCCAAAAATTCCTATGGATGGAGCTGGCTAAAGAGCGACCAAATAAAGGAAAGCAAAATACTGTTATTAAGATGGTTTTTAATTTTTACTGTTATTAAGAAGGCTTTTATGGAGGAATTTATTTTTTCATCAATTATCTGAAAAATTGGGTCCTTGTTATTTTGGGATGTTCTCAGAGCAAATTTTCAGGGCTTTCAGTGTCTTCTTCAAACATCTTAGCATGGGAAAACAACTTCCAAGCATGTGAGCTGGGGAAGCATCACAGCATGGTGAGTGTTACCTTCTGCCTCTCATAGCTTGTAGGGAGAAATTAATTTTAACAATGACCTTTGCTTTTAGCTTTGCTAATATGTAGTGTTGCTGTGGCAACCTTCCCTTTAAGTTAACTGTTTTAAGCCTGTGTTTTGTAAGAAACAAGGTGCCTTAAAGCACGTGTATGTCTGTGCCTTCCTGCATCCACTTGAATTTATTGAGCTCCTTTGTTGTTTTGACCCAAATTTGACAAAGAAATAGAGGGTCACAGTTAAAAATTTTATGATAACATTCATCCATGTAAAGAAAAACCAACCAGTAATTACTTGAACTAAGGACAAAATTAAATTGCAAGTGCTCTCCCTGTTAGCCACCCAGGTGAGAAGCTGCGTGAATGTCTGGAACAGGAAAAGCTTCTCTTGGAACAACGCAGAACAGGAAAATGGGGCTTGCACAGTGCTAATGCCCATGGCAGCTCATGCAGCTGTCACAACCCCATCCCAAGGACCGGTGAGGCTGAGCACAAACTCCACTTTCTCTGCATCCTCTTGTGCCTCAGTTTCCTTCCTGCATTCTAGGGCCTGTGCTGGGGGATGGACAGAGATTGCTCAGGGAGGACAAACAGGGAGAGAGAGTAATTAAAAGTCAGCAGGGCCAGAGAGCAACAATGTGGTACTCTTCACCAGTAAAACAAACCCACAGCAATGCCATTAATAACCAAACCCAAGAGAGATTCGTGGAAATGGTGTATCTGAGGTGTATCATTGTGCAATACACCTGCTCAAGGCTGGATTTAGTATCTCCGCCTTTCTCCAAGGCACTTGGCGTGATGCTGCTTGGCACTCCTGTTGGAACACAATGCGATCCCACCACACACCAAATCCAGTGGGTCCTGCCAGTCCCACCACAGGGACGGGGCAGCAGAAACATTAGGACCTCTGCCCTCCTTGTCCCATGGGTCAGGGTGGTGCTGTGGGGTGACATTTGGGTGAGCAGAGGCTCAGCCAGGCTGTCGGATGCTCCTGGACCTGTCCCTGTGCTTCACCCCCATGCCTCCATGCTCCAGTAGCAGCAGCATTTGGAGCTCTGTCCCACTAGGTTTTAATCTAGTGGGTGGCTGTAATATTTTTCCCAGGCTCACACTGAGAAAGGCTTGGTCAAGAAAAGCTGCAGAAAGCAGATGCTGTTCTTTCTGCTCTCCTCAGCATACAGAAAAAAACCCCGTTCTGATGGGGAAGGGATAAGTAAAACACTGAAGGCAAAGAGTACTGTAAGGGCTGCAATATCCCCTTTGCCCAGCACAACCCTCTGCTCCAGCTCCTCCCCAGTGGCACCTGGCTCCCAGCATTAAAGCACTGTTTAGCATGGAAACTATATGTGCCAGTGCTGAATGCTTCCCTGCCTGCTTGGCAGCCCATCCTTGTTTGCAGGGGAATTCTTCTCCAGGTTCTGCACACATGTGCTCTGGCTTCTCAGCTCCACTGGCTGCACAGCTTTGATCTTCGCAGATTTACAGCAAGAAAGGTCAATGAATTTCCTACCTGCACTCAATGTCCCTGATTTGGCTTTTTCCCACACAGAAGCATGGCATTTGGTGGAGGAAGGAGCAGGCCCTGCATTGAGACAGAGAATGTGGCACAGGGGAAGTCACTCCAGTTCCTTCTCATCCTCTTGCCTTTGGGTTGTGCTACTCTGAAGCAATATAAAGCATTTACTTTCTTCTGAAACAAAAAGTGTCTGTCCAGGGACTTACACTGAGACAACTATATCACAATAACTGTCTCGGGATAACTGTAGCAATATCCCATCTGTTTCTATAACGTATCCTTCTCCAGCCTGCTCCCACCACTTGCAGAGGCCTCCAAGATGGCTCTGAGCTAAAACCACAGAACCATGTGAAACCTGTCAGGGTAAAGCTCTCCACTTCCAGCTAATCTACCAGAAGATTTTGAGCAAATTTAAAGAGGATGGAGCATGTTTATCATGGTCCAGCAGTACCAGACATGTGGCCACAGTGCTTTTGAGCTGGTGCCAGGAGGTCTGAAGTGTTATACCATCAAGCCATTGCTGGGATGCTCTCAAGAGGAGTAAAGCAAAGGTTGTGCTGATATAACTGTGCTGGTAAACATCCTGCTCTACACTGGGCACAGCTGTGCACCAGCACAACATCCCAGTTTGCTGCTGTGCACAGACACTTCTCTGAAGGGTGGAAGGGTGAAGCCTCTCTCCCCTTCTGCAATGCAAAGAGGCCACAAGAGATGATGGAACTCTGAATTACAGGCTCATTCCCATGGCTGGGAGTGATGGGGTTATTTATCTAAGGTGTCTCAAGAGGCTGAGTAACTCAAGAGCTGAAAGTTGTTATATCACTACATGTCTTGAGCTCTTATTCACCCAGTTATCTTTGTCCAGCACTGATGTCTATTGTGACTGCACTGCTGCTGCTGCCTCGAGCCTCTGGCTCCCTGAGAGTGTCCCCTGTGCCTCTGCTGCAACATTTGCATTTGGCAATCAGGACTTCATCTCCACATCTAATCAAAATACAACTCACTGTGATTCCTCATGCATCAACTGTAACTAACAAACAAAAAGCTCATTGTCCCTCCCAGGCAGCTCCACCACAGTAGTGAAGGAGAAAGCTATTTCACACCTTATTGCCCCAAAAGAAGGGCCTTTGGGGGATGCTTTTACTCAAGTGCTGATGTGCCAGGCAGGGGTGGCTGGGTCGAGTTTTGGAGCCACTCAGATGTTAAATGCTTGAGTAGCACCTTGAGGCATTGAGGGAAATGGCACTGGAGGACACTTAATGTTAACATGGGGTAGAAATTGGGGTGGTGGAGCTGTTTGCCTTCCCTCTGAGCAGAGGTCGGTGCTCAGAATGGCTGGGAGCAACTGTTGCTGCCTCAAAGTAGATCCTTGCTCCAAGGATCTACACCCTCCCTCCAGCACTGCTTTTGGTGGCACTGGGGGCTTCTATGTACCTTTGTAACACTCCAGTCCTTAAAACATCCCCAGCAATCCTTCTAAGCATTCAAGTTCTATGATACTCGATGTAAATTAGGCTAATTAGGTGTTATGACAGCTATGTGTCTTTGTAATGAATTTTTGGCTTGTTGCTATTCACCATCACCATCCCCTTGGGTCTTTGCTGCTGCTCTGGATAAGAATAAATAAAAGGCACCAAACCCAGCTTGTGCTGTTGGTATCTGATGCATCTGCTCAATGTTGTCACTTAAGATGATCCATGTACAGATTTGCAGCACATATATATATATATATACATACATATATATATATATATATATATATAATGTAGTGGGCTGTGTTTGGGGCTTATCCTGTTGTCCTGACACGACCCACGGAGTGTTTGGAGTTGTGTTAGAACCAAGGGTGGCAGGAAGTGGTTTATTCCCTGGGGTTGGCTGGGATTTGGTGATGGATGAGTGAAGCATCACAATCACTCCCTGGCAGAGTTTTCCCAGCACGGCCTTCTAGTTTGGCTACAACTGAACAGTCTCCGGCAGTGACTTCACTGCATACAGTCCAAAGTACAGTTTAACTGCTGTAGCTGCTTCTCACACTGGGATGTGCCAGGACACAGCTTCCTACTGCAAAACCTCATCATCTTCCCTCCTCCACTACAATAAAATCTATGAATATCAGTGAGTTGCTATTGACATCCCTGTTTCCCAGATGATGGAGCAGAATGGCTTTATTGACACCAGCATATCTTTACACCACTAGGATTTTCCATATAGATGAGGGTTTTGTTTCCCAAACCTACCCAGTACCATGTCTCTCCCTTAATTCCCTGCCAAGACTCATTGCTGCATCTTTAACCCCTGCTTATCTCCTTTATTAATATTTCTGCCTTGATGGGAGAGATGCCAATGAGACTGAAGGGAAAAGAATCGCTGACATTAATTTGACCTTTATGAATTTAAATTTCAGATTCACCCCAGGGGAATCAGTGAGTGAATGAAAGAGCAGTGGCACAAGGGCTGCTGGAGCAGCATCAGCGCTTTGGGAGCTGAGCTGAAGTGGGTGGAAAGGCTCTTGGTCAAATTGTCACCCACTGTGAAAGGTGTTACCAAACCTGCCTGTGAAAAGTACATTCTCATCACTCACTGCTTCTCAGCCCCAGGATTTTGCTGTATCTGGAACAATTAGATTTGCCTTATTTAATGCAAAGTTATGCTCCCTTTTTCCCTTGAAAAAACCCTCAGTTAAAAACCTCCAGACATTTTTTTTCTGCTTAGCTTTGGTGTAGTAGTTTTTTTCCTGACAAAGAATTTTCTGTGCTCTCCTCTCTCTCCTGAGCACACACATGGGATTGAGGATAAGAATTCATTGTGCTAAGCTTAAAGGAGTGGATCGTGCAGCCAGGACCAGAGGGGAATGTGAGCAATAGGGTGGCAGCTCCTTGGGCTGATCCAGGCTTGAGAGCTACAAATGGCAAAACAACCCCTTGAGAGGGCTCTGAGCTTGTTCTGCTCAAGTGCTTTCTGCTGAGCTGCTTTGGAAAAACCTCATTATTAATTAGGAAGAGGCTCTCCCATCTGCTTAGATTCCCCCTTCCTTCCCCAGGGAAGCAGTCCTGCAGTTGCAGGGGATGCTTTGCCCCGGTAGATGAAATGACCTTGTCCCTCCCTGAGGACTTTGTGGCAGGGTGAGAAGCAGCTGCACGCAAACCCAACAACAATTTCAACTCCCACAGCTGGGGAGTTGAAATCATCAGCCAGAGAAATCCATGGTCTGAGGCAGTCCATGAGCTGGGAGCCCTTGGGACAGCACCTATCCACCCCGGACAAGGGATGCTGATCCTTCTTGCGTTCCTTTACAAGCCTAATCTGAGACTTTCTTGCCTTTCAGATGTTTGGGGGTGCAGCTGACCCAGCTTCCCAAATGCACCACATTGACCTCAAGTCCAGCCTGATATTCCTTCTTCACTGCTACTGCGGGAGGCAGCTTTCTGTTGCAGCACCCAGCTGTGCCCCTGTGTCCCAGTCCCAGCCAGAATCAGGGGCTCACCAGGAATTTTTGATGGATACCTAAACTATCAAGTTGGAGCATCACACCTGTGCAAAGAGCCTGAATTCCCAGGGATATCACCCTGCACTGGGGACTTGAAGGAAGATGGGTAAATCCATGGTGATAAGAGGGCAGGACAGGAGACCTCTGTGAGGCTCAGCTTCTCCATGTCCTGGGATGAGAGTTTGCACTGCCTGCACACCCTGAGCCTAGAGAACATCATCCCAGTGTGCCTCCACCCCACTGCTGTGGCAGAGACCTCTCCAGCTCAGTGCACATGCCTAGAGAGTGCTGGCACCCTGATGACATCGCTGTCCAGCCACACATCCTCCTTAAAATGGAGAGATTAAGGGACTGGTGAGCTGGGAGGGGAGGAGAGCCCATGCTAGGCTGTGTTTCGGAGGAGGGATACTGCACACAGGCATGAGGCAGTACCTATCCATGCATCCAGCAGATCCCCTGCCGAGTCACGCACTGGGGGACCATTGGGCTTGCATTACCAGCATGTGTCATTTCCCAAGGGTTGTGAAGACATTAACAAATTAAGTCTCAGGGCCCTGCTGCAATTCTCATTAGCATCATCCTAACAACTCTCCATGTTAAACAGCCTCAAAACAAAGTTTCCAGTTTAGTAAATATCCCTCTGTAGGAATTGTTGCCTCCATCACGCAGGGCCTAAATGGACCCCATGGACCAGGGCTGGCACTGCAGTCTGCTTCCCAAGCAAATATAAGACAATTAGTTTAATATCTACCTCTTGTTCTAAGCTCCCTCCTCCAGCTGGAAGTGGCTCTTACATGTGCCAGCCCCAAATCAATGAGTTGCTCAGGAATTGCAGGTTGGATGTGTGGAGGCAATGGATAATTTGCAAATCCGAAGCCTCACATTCTCCCCTCTGCCATGGACACTGAGGTGCACTAAATCCTGCTTGGAATCACGCTGACAAATCACCACTGAGCAAAGTCCAATCCTTGCAGAAAGTAGTGGTCAGTGCTTGAGGATGGTGGTGATTCCAGGGCAATCCATCAGCAAACCACAACAGAAATTCTCCCACCTTTCTGACCTCTCCCCAGGGCTTGGGAGGTTCCAGCAGTGGGTGGAAAAGGCCATGAGCTGGGCATGAGGATTCTCTGGGACCTGCCTGCTGCCCTGGGTCAGGATTTATCACTGCTTAACCTGACCAAGGACAGGCCCTCACCAAGCAGAGTGATGAAACCTTCAGGGAGCAAAGCACACGAGTGATGACCAGGTTTCTTGTCTGACCAGACATCCAGGCATTGCCATTCCATGGACAGCTTTGCTGTCCCCCGGCTTTCTGCCTCCACCTCTTGGGCTTGGGATGTTTCTTTCAGGTCCATAGTAGCCTGGGTTTGGCCAGGCACTGGATCAGCTGGTGCCAAGATGGGATTTGTTAAGAAAGAGCTGTTAATGTTGCTGTTAATGGGTGGTGGGCCGCCATCCTTCAGCTCTGGGTCCCCATGGCCATCTCTCAGTGCCTGGTCCTGTGGCCATCTGTCAGTGCCCAGTCCTGTGGCCATCCATCACCCTGATGGAGAGTTCCTTGGTGCCCGCTCTGATCCTCATTCAGTCATGGAAAGCAAACACCGCAGCATCCCAGAGCTGGGGAGAACTTTTCTCCTTGTCCCTGTGAGCTCCACTCCCTCTCACACTTCTCATCCCCCAAAACCTGCCACTGAACCAGAGCTGTCACTGCTGAGGTGACATCCAAATTATGTCCTGAATATAGGCTAAAAGCCAGTTTTGGCACAAGCCCTAACTTGATTGGATCCAACCCATTTACAGTGCTGAGCAGAAGTAGTCCATGACCCTGCTGCTCCCAGCCAGCAGGGCTGAGCCAGCCCTGGCCATGGCCATGTCCTGAGAAGCCCTACATGACTGGTGGCCTCCCAGTCTCAGTCCCAGGCTCAGTGGCACCTGTGTAGGAGTGCTGGGGGACAGAGGTTGGCAAAGCCCTGAGCCATGGTGGCCACACTGCACTGGTGATGCGGTCTCCACAAAAAGTCAAAACCTCCAGTCATTACCCCTGGGCAGGGGGATGGTAAAGGCAGGTGGACATAGAGGACAAAGGTCCTGGTGTCCCAGGGCATGGCAGAGAGCAGGCACACAGCCCTAATGTCTCTTTGTCCACCTCCCCCTCTGCCCAACAGATATTTATTTTCTCTATTTTCATCTCTTCTGAGATCTGCACCTTGTACCTACCTCCACTGTCACCTTGCAAGGAGGCTGCAGCAGCACCAGCACAGGGCTGGCTCTGCAGATCCCACCTCCCCCAAAAGGATCCATGCAGCAGCAGATGAGCCCAGAGACAACCCTGACACCCTCTTCCAAGCACTGGATCCCCAGGGGGTGGCTCGAGTGGGCTGGGGAGGGGGGGAGACTCACCAGTGTGGTTGGTGACAGGTGGCAGGCTCTCGCAGTACTGCTCCTGGATGGAGGCTGCAACCGGGCTATTCCAGAGGAGGAACACCTGATCGGGAGAGAGCAGACACAGGAGGGGCTATATGTGCAATCTGCTGCTTCCCTGGCCCCGAATCCCTCCTTGGGTCAGCTCTGAGCTTGCCCATGTCTTGGTGGGTACCACCCCCAAAGCTCCACAATGGACACGCACCCACTTTCAGGATGGTTTCCCAGGGAAACTGTGCTTATCCAAGCTGGAGACTGGGGGATTGCTCTCTGTTTCCCACCCACTGATCCTCTCCTGCCTTAAATACCCTCCTCAGCAAACCCTTCTGCAGCCCCTGCTGAATCGTGGAACCTCTGCTATTTAGCATTTTAATCAACACTTTTGGGTTTAGCATCTTTGAATCCTGAGAGCAGACAGGGAAAACACGATGAGCCTGACAGCACGCTCAGATTTTCAATCCGTTATTGAAATCACAGCCTTGTAAGCTGTCAGCGGGAAGATGTTCATACATGTCCTTAAGGAGATGTGATCCACAGACAATCAGATCTGGCTAAAGCCTTTTTTTCAGGAGAATTGTCAGCAAACACCAACATTCCCATTGAGTTGGAAAGCACTGACCAGGATCTATCCAGCTCTGCTAAAACTCTGCACGAAAAGCTATTTTGGAAAAATGATTACTGAATTGCCGTGCCTTTGCTGGAGTTTGGGGAAACTGAAAGTGAAAAATAGCCAGGATGAAGGGATTGCAAGAATGGTAGAAGGATGGTGCTGTTGGTCCCAGGGCTCACCAGGGTGCCAGATGAGGGAAGGACGGGACCTGATATTTTGCAAAACACAGAGCAGCTGCCCACTCTCTTCCAGCTCAGGGAAGGGTGACACAGGCTCATCCTCTCTGCTCCAGGGACCAGCAATAATGGTGGATGAGACTCAACTATGCTTCTTTCACCTTCAACAACTGACCAAGCCCCCTGGAGAAAAGTCACTGATTAAATGGCAGAGCTGTGCCCCAAAATGTATCACATACAGATCCCTTGGAAAACAGCCCTGAGCATGAAGGCAGGAAGGGCTGCACCTCCCCTGCTTGCAGGCAAGCTCCCAGCTCCTTGGGGACTACTACCTCTGCTTTCCCCATCAGCCAGGCCGATTCTAGTGCCTGACCCCAATTCCCAAGTGCCATTTACCTCCCAAACTGCTCTGAGCAGGGAGAAGACGTTCCTCCTCTTGCTCTTGAGCTGCAGAAACACTGACTGTGCTTGCTGGCACACCCAGTTGTCCCCACACCTTACCAAGGCATTAGCAGGATTTATTCAGACACGGAGAAAAGCTCAGCACCCACTTGCTCTTTTCCAAACAACTGTTTACTGCCTTAGGAAGCTGGTTTTGACAGCAAGAGAGATGTCAGGCAGACGTATAAATGGAGCTGAGAATAGCTCCCTTGTTGTGACTGCTCCAGATGGCACAGGGGATTCAGCAGCTCGATCCTGCCCTGGTGCAAGTACTGCTCACCTCTCCTGGGTGCTGGTCCTGCAGGAGCCCAGCACCTCCTGAGCCCAGCATCTCCTTTCAGTAAGCTGAGACCACCTAGACTCCAGATGGAGGAATCAAGGTGCAGGGGGTCTGCTCCCCTCTGTGTTGATGCCCACAGCTGGTGCCCACCAGACCTGGTGGCTCTTGGCAGGGCAGCTGGGACAGAAGGGTTCTGCCCAAAAGGGGCTGGGATGGTTCATCCACCTGAACAGGCTTTCAAGTGTTAATTGGATGTGTTTCTCCTGATCCCAGCCTGCTCCAGCCTGGCAGTGCCCATTCTCTTTCCAGACACAGGGAGAGGTCTTGGCGCTGAGCAGCACATGGACCAAGAAGCAGCCAGAGAAGGGTGTGCATGGAGCAGTCACTGGCTCTTTGCAGGTTTTGTAAAGGAGTTGAAACAGATACAGAACAAAGAGAGAAAGGGAAAAAAAGGATCCCCAAAACAGAACTAATGCTAAGAGCTCTTTTACCAGGCTCTGAATCTTGTCTCAGTGCAGTGTGGCCAAAGCTCTTGACAGAGGCAGAGGTTTTGTCCCACTCCTGTCAGCCTTTCGAGGGGAATAAGCACGGGGAGGTGTCAGCTGCAATGGGATTTGCCCCAGTCAAAAACATCCTGATCTGGCACTTGCTGGTTGCTCTCATCTGTTTTGCTCTTTGTGGGTTACTGAAAGCTCTCCCCAAGCTTTGCAGAGAGAACAGGTCAAAGCTCCGTCCTTGAAGAGCTTCTCGTGCCAGAGCATTGCTGCCGTAAGGTGCCACATGGTGCCCAGCAGGGCCCAGCCTGGCTGGGCTGGAGCCAAACTCACCTCAAGAGCCCCAACACAGTGGTGGGTCGTGCTCGGGCCAGAGAGGGGCCATGTCCCTCCACCCTCCCGGCCCTGCCTTCACACAGGCTAGAGCAGATCCTGCTCTGCAGGCAGGAACACCTCTGTGACCTCTCTCAGCCTGCCAAAATCCTGGAGAGCCTCAGCTGAGTGTTCAGCTGCCCGGGAAGGAAAGCAATCTGCTTCTCTTCCCGCAGTGCTCCCAGCCAGCCCGGGGAGCTGCTGCCACAGGGACGATGGTTCTGCTGGGAGCAGCAGAGACCCCGTGAGGGCACTGGAAGCAGCTCCTCCACCAGAAGCCACCAATGTCTCCCCTGCTTTTGCCTGAGCATTCACCCAGCTCCCTTCCAGGCTCTGTAACACCCGTTTTATACACAGGGATGGTGCTGGCTTAACCTTGCACCTCATGGAGCACCAGCTCCTTCCTTTCACCCCACATTTTCTGTAGCAGGACCAGCGCCCCCCAGTCCTCACTGCATGGTGCAGACCCAAAACCTGATGCTGCTCTTGTGTTTTCTGCATCCCACACACAGCAAACACCTGCTGCGGTTGGTGTCCCACCACCCACCATGCCAGTGCTGTCCCAGAAGGGAAACTGAAGGACTGAGGACCACCTGCCTCAGGTCACTCAGGCTGTGGGGCACCATGTGGGGCAGATCCCACTGATCTGGACACACCACTCCAATCCTGGTGTCACCAGGGCTCCAAAAAACTACTGGGGTTTGTTGGAGCTGTTCCTGTGCCTGTGAGGGGACAGGTTGGCAGGTCCCCTGGGTCAGGAGGTGCAGTACAGTAGGCTGGGACAGTGTCAGCATGTTGGCACTGGGGGTCTGGCTGCTGCTGTGGGGAGTGAGCAGCACAGTCACACACACACAGTGTCAGTCTCTGTGACCTGCCACTGACCTGGCAGAAAAATTCAATTAATAACAATTAGGAATTAATGTCCTCTTGTGGTGCTTTTGCTTTTGCTCTCCAAAGCAATCCACTGATAATAATTACTACATTCACATTTGACTGCAACATCACCCTCTGCACTGTGCTACCCAGAGAAAGGCGTGTCCCCCCCATATCTTATTCCCTCAAACAAGAGAGGATCTGCATGGCAGGAAGGGCTGACAGCTCTGAGCAGGAGATAGATGGCCTGTAGACTAATTAGCAATCTAGGAGGTCCAGTGCCGAGGGGCTGTAATGGGAGAGCGGAGTGATTAGTGCGATGAAGCCTGGGATGAAGCCCTGGGAGACAGAGGCTTTGCACAGAGTTGCAGAGGGCAGTAGGAGCAGTGGACAGTGATGGCCACTGAGACCTTCCTGGGAGGGGGGACAATACCAGCTACCCTGAAGTTGTCCTTGCTGTAGGACCTCTCTGACGCATCAGTTCTGCTCCCTGGCTTGGCTGGGCTTGCTGCCCACTACAGACTTAGTGTGGCAAAGATCTCCTGGGACACATAGGCAGCGGAAGGCTGAGCAGCTGCTGCCCTGAACCTTTGCTGAGGCTCCTTGGGGCATTAGGCTGGGATGGAGCCTGCTCTTGGCTCTGAGCCTGCAGGAAAAGGTGCCAGACTTTGGGTGTTAAATACAGTGAGAGTTCAATGAGCTGGATGGCAAGCTGGGATGGCAGAGCAGCATCAGTGGTACGGGAAGGGAGCAGCATGTGCTGCCAGGACCGCAGCTGGTGGCTGGAGGTGGCCTGCAACAGCCTGACCAAAAGATGTCCCTCAAATGTGCTTGGAGGTGCCTCCAGACCCCCTTTGCTGCAGGGGATCTCTCTGCCTTTGTCTCCTCTGACTTCCAGGAACTGTCTTCTGCAGCTGGGGAGCTTCTTACCTGCTCCACCTTGAGGGCTTTCACTTGGAACAGTTCCATCCTCAATTCAAGCCACAAACAAAACCTCCAGGCAGCCTCTGACCCATGAAGGACCCTCTTTACACCCCCGTCTTAGACCTGGCAGTGACCTGCTCTGTTGCCCATGATCTCAGGGTTCCTCCAAGCCCCTCTGCTGCTCTACCAAGCCCCCATTGCTCCTTTATTGTTTTTCCAAAGCCCCATCCCAAGCCCTGCCAGCATTAAGGCATCAAGGCAAAGCTCAGGCAATGGAACAAGGTTCAAAGGAAGAGCCATGGGGGGATTTCCCATGGCTGATGTTACTCAGGGAGAGAGCAGGCAGCGAGAACATCTCCATGTGGCATTAAAATCTGCGAGTTTATTAATTTATCCCCATTAGAGGGCCAGTCCCTGTGGTGTGTAGACAGAAGCTTTGGTGAGAATGTTTATTCTGTTTGGAGTCTCTCTGAGTGTACTGGATGCAGATCCTAACAAAAGAATATCAATCGGGGCTAAATGAATGCCCTGTAAAACCTGATTTATGAGCAATTAAAGGTTTTCCTGGATTAAGCTCTGGTCTCCCTCGCTTGCCATAAATAATTCTGACTTCATTTATCTGTCAAGAGGGAGATGGATTTTTGGGAACAGGTGAAAAAATGACTAATGGCATTTGGGTATTGGAAGCTAAAGGCACAAAAAGCTGGGGAAGGGGACACAATCTACGCAGCTCCTATGGGATCTGGATTTGCCAGGGCAAAGGCTGCTGAGGAAGACTGGAGTGATGGATGCAAGCTTAGGGGAGGGCTGTTTTTCTAAGGCAATTGTATTAAACTCTCCTGCAGATTGTACACATGGAACTGCTGTGCATTGAGAGGTATTTTCAGTTTGGGATTGGACTTTTTTTCCCTCCAGCTCCATCTCAAAACCCACATCTCAACTGCTCCAAACCCCCTCCTTCACCTATCACCTTTTTAGGGTTGCATCCTGGGATGAACATCTGCAATTGCCCCATATTTTTTTTCCAGTTTATTCACATTCACAGCTCAGGAAATCTTGGCCACACCGAAGCTGAATCTACCACTGCCTTTCCAGGGCGATCAGTGCAGATTTCAGTGTGGAAGAGGGACTGTGATCTGCAAAATGCCAACTGCCTTTGCCCTTGGCCATCGGAATGGAGTCGACTGCTCCTGGGTGGGTGAGTGTGGATAAAGCAGAACACCCTGCAGAGAAGGAGGGTCTTTCTATCAGCTCAGAATACAGTTAGGGGGAAAAGGAAAAACAACAGATGGGCCCTGGCTATGTCATTCCATCTTCAGAAAAAGCCACTGTCTCCTGAGTGACAGCTCTGAGGTGTCGGACAACTGCTCTCAAACTCTTCTTGGTGAGGAAACCTCATGATTTGGGGGTTGATTTGTGCTTTCTTTGGGTTCAAAAATTGTTCTCACAGACAAAGCCATGCATGCAGCCTCTCCAAACGCTGCAGACTCAATTGCAGCTTGAGCTTGTCACTTGCAACAAACTTCTGGGCTAGCCCTCTGCAGGATTTGGAGTGAGCAGAACTGGATTTCAGGGCAGGGTTGAGCTGCTGGTGCAGGATATTCTCATCCTATTCCTATATATTCATTCTATGGTGACAGAGCAGCTATTCTGGGAACAGGCTGTGCCTTTTCCATTCACTTCTTCACTGGGGATGCAAAACCACAGGGATGATTTCATACACACTGAATCAACTCCAGCTTTTAAGGAAAGTGAGGACTGGAAGAAATACCCAGAGCTGGCATGTCCTGTGACTGCAGCTCTGCATCTTATGCAATGATTGGAGCAGGGAAGGGGCAGGGGTTGGCTTTTGGGCTTATTGCTGCTGGAGGTGGTCAAGTGAGAGGGAACACTATCCCACCCCCAGCATCAATCTCTGATTTTTCATTAAGTGCTTTTGCAGTTTTATCAGCCCCAGAAACGTTATTGGCTCCTGACAGAGCTCCAGGTGAACTGGTTTATTTTAATCACTTTTTTAGTTTGTTTAATTGACTTGCAGGGTGCCAGGGAGCATTTGGCAGCAAGTTCAGCTGCCTGTCTCTTTGTCTGCCTGACCCCCGAGGGATGTCTATCCAGTAAAGCAAGATGGGCAAACTGATGCTAAAGTGGAGGTGCTGACCAGGTGCATGGGGGACACCTAAACTATGCCAACTCAGTATCTGCAGGGGAGGTTTGTCCCTACTGAGCTCTGTGTTGGAGCTGGGCTGCTGCAGGTATCTGCACTCACAGGCTGGATGCTGCTGCAGGTAGACCTGGTAGCAGGGGTGCACTCACTCACAACTGGAGTTTCGTGGTCCTTTAGCACTTGCTGTCCCCAGGAGAGGTTTGGGATTGTTCTGGAAAAGGCTCTGAATTTTTAATGCATGTATGTATAAGGAAAAGTAGACAGCTTGCTTGACTGCAAAGCGGGGCTTGGGTTGTAGATTGGGTGTTTCTTTTTGGAGCCAGCTGGGGAGGTTTCTCTTTGCCTGGACTGGTTTTTGTGACCCCCTCCTGATCCCAGTCCCAGCACAGGGGTGGTTTTGTATCATACTCTGGAAGATTTTTGAGGACTTGGTGCTCCAGCTTCACAAGGAGAACATCCTTGGGAAACACCTGGGGATAGCAAGGGAATCCCCTGAGCCTACAGAGCTTTAACAGAGGATGGGAACTGTGTCTCAGCAGCTCTGGGCTTCTTTTGGACCACTTTTTGCTCACAGAGGTTATCAGGAGCTGTCACGCTCACTTGGCTGTCCCCACCAGAACCTGACCCTACTGCACTGGGTCTGTGTGGTGTCCCCAGGACTGGCCAAGAAGGACCTGGGCTGGGGGAAGAGATCCTGCATTGTCTCACCCTTATTCCTTACATGAGAGCCAAACAAAACCTGTACCAGGGAATACAACAGCAAAAGAGCTCCTATAAATCCTATCAATCATGCCTAGTGGGTTGCAGCGACAGGAGAGAGCAGCTGCTCAAAAGAGGAGCTTTTAGAAGCAGCACCAACTTGGCAGGGAGGTCTCCTGGTGAGTATCAGCTTTTCTCTTCACTTAGGTGGAGTCTCACTTAGGTGAGACTTTTCCTGGCCCAGAGGTGCAGCCAATGTTTCATGTGCACAGAGAGGTGCACAGCCCGCAGGGTACGAGCTACAGCAGTGCCGATGAAGAGGGCTGCCCCTCCACTTTACCTGCTGTTTTAACTCTGCAGTCTCAACTGGGCCACTGAGACACCATTCTGCAGCCAGCCAAGCCGATTTGCCCTTTTACCCCTCCTTGACACAGAGGTTTTATCAAAAACCTGATCATTTTGTTTAACTGCCACGATAGGCATGCTAATTTAAAATTCAAGATTTCACTGGAAACTTCTTAGTCTCGTTTGTCTAGGGTTTGGGATTTAAATGTGCTTCGGGTTGCAAATGTTTCCCCCGATGAGCCCTCAAGGAAGAAAAATATTGCTTCTGACAAAGCATTTGCATGTTGTGTAGAGCTGCAAAATTAGCAGTGGCTACATTTCTACAGCGAGCAAATTAGAGAGGAAAAGTCTTGTGCTCTGCAGGTGCAAGAAGGAAAAGGAGAGGCTTCCTTAGAAAATCAGTTACGGGGGATACAACTGGGCTCTGCATTTGCATTGTCCACATCCATCACACCCCCAGAGCGGCCACCCCCTCCCTGCAGCCTGGAAAACTGGTGGCAGCTGGTTTCACTGGGAGGTGCAAGGCTGGGAGTTTCTGGGAGCCCTGGGCTGTGCCCAGGAGGACCTGGCTGCAATTCTCCCCCTCGCTTTAATGATCCTTTCACTCACTTCAGCCCCCCCTCCCCGATAGTTTTTGGGCATCACGAGCTCTTGACAAGCACCAGTGACTCGACTGGAGGAATTCTCCCGAGGGCCTTTTGTGTCGCGGTTTCTCTTTTCGCTTTTCCCTTCAAAGAAATAGAAAAGTCACTGCGGAGAACGCGGGCGGTGCAGGGCGCAGGGGTGATGGGGAGGGGGCAGAAGGGCCCTTGTGGGAGAAGAGGACTTAAAGCATCTTACCTGCAGGAGGAGGAAGAGGGCAGGACGTAGGCTGGGCACCATCCTCAGCTGCCCCTGCGCCCAGCTCCCCGGGGCATGGCTAGCAGCGTCCCCGCTGTTGCTGGGCTCCGGCCGTCGGGGAGAAAGTCCTCTGGGCTTCCAGCGAAGGACCGCAGCGGGTCCCCGCGGGGCTGCGCGGAGGCTGCGGGTCGTTCTGCGTCTCGCTCCTGCCTTTTATAACCTCCCTAGAGCCAGTCCTCCGGCTGCCCACCTTCCAGCTCGCCCGCCGATGGGCTGCATCCCTCCTCACCAGCCTCCCACCCACCTCTCTCCCTCCTCCTCTTCCTCCTCCCATTTTCTTTCTTCCACCGCACTGGTGCCTTCCAACTCTATTTGATTTTTTTTCCCCCTTTCTCCTTCCCTCCCTCAGTATCTCGAGCAGCAGAAACTTCCTACCTGCCCAGGACCGCCCTCCCTGCTCCCCCTGCAGTGGGGTCTCTCCTCTCCGCCCCTCGCACTCCCATCGTGCAGCCTGTGGGGTCTCTCCTGCGGAGCCTGGCGGCTTCCCTCGCGTCTGCAAAGGCTTTGGGGCTGCAGTTTGCCGGGCATGAGGGGGTGAGTGGGTGTTATGGATTTGGGGATTTCACTCCAGGGCTCTGGCAGAGATACTGGGACAAGGGGAGGCTTTCCCCTGCCGGCCGTTGCAGTCCCTTAGCAAACTGACTGGTAAACACGAAGGGAGGGCAGAGCCCCTTTTCTTTTCCCTTTTCCAAGGTGGGGTGGAAAGGGTTTCAGCCCTTCCTTGTGAGGGAGATGCTCCTGAGAGAAGGAGGGGCACGTGAAGATGCAGGTCTTTCACTCAGCGGGGCTGTGCAGCGGGATTTGATCATAACGGGGTCGCGGCGAAGTGGGAGGTGCTGCGGGGACAGTGCTTTGTCTCACGGGATGGGTGTTGGGAGGGGCAGAGATGATGGAGCAGGAGCAGGGGGGGCTTGAACTCACAGAGAAGGGGGAGAACAAGTGTCCTGGGGAGCGTGGGGGACAGTGGTGTGGGAGAGCTTAGACGATGCTCCTGAGGTCTTGGATCATGATATTTCCCTTCTCCCCAGCAAAACCCTGAGACTTTAAATGGTCTCCTGTCATCCCCTTACAACCACCACCCTGGGCTCCTGGGGAGGGATCCCCCACATCCCTGTCTCTTGGGGACGCCCTGGTCAGGATTGGGTCCATCCCTGAGTTGGATGAATTTCTGGCTGAGATAAACCTGCTCCTCCATGCCAGGGCAGTTTCAGGACATCCCTTCTGTACCCACCGAGGTTTGGGGGTTTGTCCCAGCTGTGGGTGCTGTGCCTATCCTGGGAGTGAACCAGGCTCCATCAGCCTGAGGTGAGCCAGAGCAGGCAGCCAGGCAGCATGTTGTGGTTCCTTCTTTCCTCGAGGAAATAAGAAGGTTTGTTGCCGAGAGGGGGATGCTAGAAAACATTGCCATGGGGCCACCATCCAGGGGTGTGATATTTCCCCTCTCTGATGGATGCTGGTGCATCCACCAACAGTCTCTCATGGGGTGCTGTATGACACTTCCTACTGCAGCCTCTGCCTCCGGGAATGGCTGCAGACCATGGCAGGTTCCAGACGGATCAATAGGAGGGCAATGTCCCTTGATGCATTCACGGCCACAGCCTCCATCCATCTTCACTGAGCCACTCTTTGTCTCTGGAGCATGGGAGGGGGCAGGAGGAAATCAAGGTCCTCCCTGATGTGCAGGCCCAAGGCACAAGGACTGGTCAGGGTTGTGCCCCAGCACGTGGGGACATGTGGTGACCCATCCCAGCCCCCAAAGGGTAAATGCTCCTGGCCCAGTAATTAAGGGGAGTAAACAACGCAGACATAAATCTTCTGGCATTAGCTGGGTTTAATGAATTGTGTCACTGCTTTGTCAAAGAAGCCTGAAGATATATAAAGATATATAAGATATATAAACCTGGTAAATTCAGGAAACATTTTGTTTCTTAGGTCTCTTAACATCTCTCCCCTGACAAGTGATGGGATGAGACAGACTCCAGAGCCACCTTTGTGTTACGTTTCACTTCAATAAGCCCATGGAAAAAGCAAAATTTTCTAGAAAGGTTTGAGAAAGCTCCCAATCACCTTGAGCAGCCTGGATTCAGCCAAGTATATCATAGGATCATGGAATGATTTGAATTGGAAGATTGTGTAGTTCCACCCCCCTGCCATGAGCAGGGACACCTTCTACCATCGCAGGGCTAGGACACAGCTCCTGGTCACAAAACACACTGTGGTTTGGGGGGCTGCTCAGGGCTTTGTGCACCCAGGGAACAGAAGAGACCTTGCAACGGGAAGCACCAGAGACCCCATTCCCACACCAAGTCCCTGAGGATTGTCTTTCACTATCTCAGCCTGACCATGGCCACCAAGTGGGACATGTGGGATGGCCATGCTCTGCACAGGTGCCCAAAGTATGAGGTGATGCAGGGAAGGCAGAAGTGAACACTAATTATTTTTAGTTAAGGAATTGATTGCCAGGGACATGAAGATAATTCCTTCCCCATTTGTCATGGAAAAGGCTGCAGTGCTGTTTGAAAGAGCTAATTGAGGGGATTTATAGTAAAATGCAACTTGTCAGATGTGGCAAAGGAAAAATAAAACAGTCCCTGAGACACAGAAATCAGTCCATTTGTCATGGTTAATCTCAAACTCCTTGGTGCGGCGCAGAGACAAACGTGGGAGATGGGCATTAGGGATGGGGAGAATGAAGAGAAATACTGGATCTGCAGAAGGAGGTGGAGGAGAGGTTTAGTCTGACTTATCTGCCTTTGGTATATTATTATTATTTTATGTAACTGTATGTGGTTTGATGCTCCTGTGTCTGAGCAGCTCCATGACAGCTGCTCTATGGGGCTGTTTGTGGGACTTACACTACTGCCCTGCTCCTACCCTGTCCCTGCAGCCATCTCTCCCCTGGTGTGGGAAAACTCCATGTGTCCCTCCTGCACTACAGCAATGAGACTGGGACTGCTCTGTGCACTGAAGGAGTGCAGGGAAATGTGTCCCTGCTTCCCACATTGGCATTGGTAGCAGGGCTTTGCTTCCAGCTGGGACATGTGTAGGAAAAAATAATCCTTGGTGTCCTGGACATAGAGGTCAGGTTGGTGGAAGGGTGGAGTTTGGCTTCTCAGCTGAAATTGCAGCTGAGATCAGCAGTGTGCCTCGGTTTCCCCACCTGCATATTGGGACTGTTTCTTTCCCAGGAGGTCGAGTGGAGCTGGGAATGCTTAGGATGCTGCTCGGGGGAGGACAGGCTGTCAGCAGGTGCGGTTGTGTTAGCAACTGCAGGCTGAGAAAAATCTAACCCAACACATTAAGTTTCTCCCAGGAGACTTGGTTTTTTGCCCTTCTTTAAAGTTAGTTTTCAGGTTTTCTGTCCTGTGTCCTTTTGCCTCCTCCTAGACCTGCAGTGAGGGTAACATGCTCTCAAACTCTGCCTGACAAAAGAAAGTGGCAGCTGGGACCAGGTTTCCCTCATTCCAGATCACAACATAATGTAATCATACCTCAGATTTGGATATCCCTGTTGTAATTGACTACTCTATATATCACCTGCTTCACCCCTGCAAGTCTCACAGATGCTCTGAGAGGAAGAGCAGGAAAGCTGAAGCCACAGCCCTGCTGGAAACATTGCAGGGAAGGAAACCAAAGATTGTTACCAACTTCCTTTAGTGAGAGGTGGGGTGGCAGAAGATTTTCTTGGTCTTGAAGGCCTTGTTAAAGGCTTGGGTGGCCTCTGGACACTTCAAACCCCTGTTCATCCCATCAAACTCTGCTGGAGATGCAGAAGTTGTCCATGCAGGAAGACAAACCAGTGTCCTGCTGGGAGAAGGAAAACTCAAACACATGGGGCTGGGTTTGCTCAGACTCATTGCTCCATGCAGCAAATGACTGATTCCTTCATTTACATGGATAATTCCCTTCTGCCATTTCTTCTTCCCACACTGTGTGCATTGATAGGAGATCCCACATTGACAAAAACATGGCAACTGCAACTAAAACAAGCAAACTCAAGGAAACCCACAACGATCTGGGATCTAACTGAATTTCTCATTTGCTTCCCAAGTTTTTCAAAAGTGCTTGCCATGTTTTTCAAATTGCTTTTGGGAGGATGTGTCAATTTTGAATAGAACAGAAACACAAAAGCTTTTGTTTTACAGCTAATTAAACCTCAAGGCAGAATGCTAAACTGGTCATAATAAAAGTCGTAATTACTATTTTTCTCATTCAAAGCTAAGTCAACTGAAATTTCCCAATCAGCTGTTGGCATTTCCCATCAAACAGATTACAGCAGTTTGTGGTTGGGAAAAACTCCATGGTTTTACTCTGGAAACTGATCCCATCAATCCACCAGCCAAAAGTGGCTCCGTCTTCACACACTGTGTGACAGAGAGATGCACAACTCTGTCAGCTTTAAGCCTCGTCGTGGCTGTGTCTGTTTGGCAGCACAGAGACCCATCATGATTCTGCTGCATCGGACGTGGTGTTGTTCCATGGATGTACATGAGTTCCATGGATGTACATGGATGTACAGAGGCTCTTGTATGGATCACAGAATCATAGGATTGCAAAAGACCTCCCAGACCATTGAGTCCAACTTGTGCCCAATCTCCAACAGCCCAGAACATTGAGTGCCATGTCCTGGTGTACCTTGGACACCTCCAGAGATGGGGATTCCAAAGCTCCCAGGCAGCCCCTTGCAATGCTTGATAACTCTTTCCATCAGGAAATTCCTTCTGATATCCAACCTGAGCCTCCCCTGGCCCAGCCTGAGGCTGTTCCCTCTCCTCCTGTCCCTGTTCCCTGGGAGCACAGCCTGACCACCCCCCGGCTGTCCCCTCCTGCCAGGGAGTTTTGCAGAGCCACAAGGTCCCCCTGAGCCTCTTTTTCTACAGGCTGAGCCCTCCCTGTGTTTCTGGGGATCTGCCAGAGGAATGGAGGTGTCCAGAGTGTTGCACTCACACCTTTGGGGATAACCCCACAGCATCATGGTCATGGACATGTCATGGGTGGTGGAAATGTCCTGCAGAGATCATGGTGAGGATTGTGACTTCCTCAGAAATGGCTTGTGGCAAAAATACCTCCCCACTCCTCAGGTCTGCGAATGCCAGTCAAGGCAGGAAAGGTTCTGGATGTCTTTCAAACCTGGTTATTTATTCCCTGTACATTTGATGAAATATTAATCTCCTCATCTCCAAAAGGCAATCAAATAAAACTGAGAAGAGATGACGCAGGGCCTTGACACAGACAACAAAAAGCAGCAAAATAAAAATGAAATAAAATTCCAAATGTAATGTAGAATTTAATAAAGGACATCTCTGTAGTGGTCCAAAGGGCAGAGATGAAGTGACCTGGTGTCCTCAGGGCTTGGGAGGCCAAGCAGGACCACGCAGAGAAAGGGATGAATAGGACTTGGATCAGACAGTTGCTCAGGCAAGTCAGAAGCTTTTCTGTGAGAGCTGTTGGTGGGATTTCTTTGAAGGTTTCCCCTTGCTTCTCTTGTGCCTTAATTAGAGGCTGGGTTGGTGCCAAGGCACCAGCCAGCTTGAGCCATTGTGCTGGGAACGGAGGGAAGGCAGATGGTGGATGTGCTGGAGGTGGTGCGGGCTGGCACTGGGAGCAGCCATTTGGCATGATGGAGACTGGCAGCCTGGTGGGGACAGAACTCCAGAGGGGAAGTCTCCCTGCTGAGCTCATACAAGGCTCTGGCTCCATCTGCTTTCAGGGTGATGCAGCCTCAAACTGGACTCAGCCACTGACTGAGAAGAGATGCCGCTCCGTCTTCCTGAGATGGCCCTTGGAAAACATTCACAGCTGCAATGGATGGTGCTGGTACAAAAGGGTTTGCATGTGCAGCCAAAAAGAGTCTGGCAAAATCTTGTCCAGTTTATGACCTCTCAGTCCATCTTCTTTATGTGTTTGGGTCACGTCTTTTCTGTACAATAATCTCACAGATAATCTCCTGACATTTGATGAGGCCAAAAACTTTCCACCTTCTCTGTTTCTCTGGCTGTTACCAGTGTGCAGGTGAAGTGGGAAGTGGTGTGAGTACCTTGCTTAATAATTGTGGTCATAAAATAATTTGGCCACATAGGTAAAAACCCTCTTTCAAATGTTTTTCTCCAGGCACATGTTAACTATGATCCTGTAGGTTCTCAATGCTTCAGCTAAGCACAATGGCTACTCATTTATTTGGTATGTCTTTGGGTTTGCCCTCTTGTTCTATAAAGTCCCTCAGTCTATGAGGAGCCCAGGGAATATTAATATAACTGTAATGTTTCATCCCAGAGAGTTTAAAGTCTTGGCCGTTTGCTAACTGTATTCCTCATGCATATTTTACTCCATCGTTGCTCCGTCAGGATTTTTTCTTCTTTAGGAATAATTAACCACTGAGTAAGGGTCAACCAAAGGGCTGCAGCCTATTACAGGGGAAAGAGGAAATCAGGAAGCTGCTCTGCCGAAAGGGATCCAGTTTGCACAGGGATCTATTTCCTCATATGTCCTTGGATGTGCTGTGGTGGCACCATGTGTGAACGGGAAGGCTGTGCGTGGCACCCCCTGGTCCCTGCAGGCACAGGGACCATTGCTGTGGCACTGCTCTCCACTGCTGTGGAGCAGCCAAGAACGGGGCATAGCTGCCCTCAGAGCAAGGCATGGCCCTTTTGGGATGAAGAAGAAAAAATGAGAAGAGGGAAAGGAGAGGGGAAAGGAGAGGGGAGAGGGGAGAGGGGAGAGGGGAGAGGGGAGAGGGGAGGGGAGGAGAGGAGAGGAGAATCCTGCTTTTCCTCCTTTCCCATCTCCCTGAACAGCAGCACATCCCTCTTGCCAATCTCTCCTCCTTGCTGCCTGACTCCTCCAGTTCCCCTGTGTAGGTCCCAAGCTGTCTGGGATGGGAAGCCAGAGGCATCTCCCACATCCAGGCTTCTTCATGGGCAGTGTTTGGCCTCAGGCTACCAGGGAATTCCTGCTAGCAGGAATGATTTTCACTAGAGAAAATGCAGCCTGGTCAGACTCCATGCATGCTGATGCAGGGCTGCAGGAAGGCCTGATTTCCCAGTTATTCAGGGCCAGCTCCAGACTGTGTGAGGTCACCAGGCCCTGCCATGGTTGGGATGTGCACTGGGTAAGGACAGTCCTCACCATATCCCAGCCACTTGGCACCTGCTGTGCTGAACTGGGAGATGCAGCACCATTCTTGAACCTCCCAGCAACTCCATCCGGCAGCAGAGCCCTCACTGCTGCACTAAAAGATGTCTGCCACAGCTCATTCTTCCCTCCCATCCTTCTCCCCTGATTTTTCCTGCCTGCTGCACAGCTGACAGGCTCCAGGGTGCTTGGATGCTGGAGCAGGGCTGGGATGTGCAGCTTCAGTCTCAGCACCTAATTCAATCCCACAATCAATCTTGCTGCCTCTGTTTTGCCAATTATCCAGAGAAACAGCTCAGAAAGCAGCCACATGGAAAACTGCAGGGTTACATCTTCAGTACAGGAAGGCAATGGGAAGCAGCTAGAGCTGTCTCTGTTCCTGTGCCAGGGAAGGTGCATTTGGCAGCAGGTGAAAGCCACACTCAGCTCAGCTCTGCCAGGCTCAGTCTGTCAGCCCAGTTTAGGAGCTTTACAGACACAACTACATCCACTCTGGAGCAGGGACATGGCCTCACAGGTCTTTTCCTACTTGGATTTTGTTGCTACACAGGATGACTCACCACAGCTAAAGCCTCCACATTCCCATTAACTCAAGCATAAGCATCTAAATTAACTAATTTGACAAGGTTTGGCTCCAGCTTGGCACTTCAGTGCTCTGGGCTGCCCAAAACTGCCTCTGGCTGGAGGGTGTGCTCAGTAAAGGCACTGAGCAGAATTTGTCCTTCTAAGGCTGAGTGAGCTGCTACCTTTGGAAGCTTTGCTGCTGCGACAAGAGGTGTCACTGTGTCCATGAATTCCCCCCCACATGAGAAGGAACTGGCTCTATTTGCTTTCTAGACATGGAGGTGTTTGTTCCACTCGGGTTTACTATGAGTCCCAAAATACTAGTCTGTGTTCACACTACAGCTCCTGACCCTGCAGGAATGGTCATTGTCTATTTGCACAGGAAAGTCAGGAAATAAAGGCACAAAGTGACCCCAAGACACCTAATCTAGGAGGGTAAAGACCCCAAAGTGTTTTTTTTTTTTTTAAACTTCATGGGAATTTAGGCTTTTTAACAACTGGGACTTTTGTAATCACTGGCCCCCCTAGTCAGTGGGGGTGACTCATTCAGCATCAGGTGAGAGGCTCCCCAGAAGCTGAAGGTGCCAAAACAGGCTGAGTGAGGCACAGAAATGCCCTTTGAGAAGTTCTGGTCCCGGAGATATTTTCCTTGGCACTTCCACGGGCAGATCGCAGGAGCTGTGACTGCTTTACAGGAACCTGTCACTTCTGCCGCTCTCAAAGCCTCCCAACTATTTTCCTCTGGGAAGCCACGGGGAGCAACTCAGTTCTTACAGAGTGCCTGGAGCATTCCAGAGGCTTGTCAGCTGATAAAAGGCCTTTAAACTAAAATTAGCTGTGTGGCCCAGGCAGGGGAGCAGATGGGGAGGCAGCTCAGACTAGGGGTGCAGTGGCTGCTCGGGACACTCACTGGGGGCTCCAGGAACATCATTTGTGGTTCTCCTCCATTTCTGGGATTACTAGTGCTGGTTTACCTTTTTGACAGCTAATCCCAGACAGTGCCAGCTCTGATAGCATCACCTGCTCATCACCTTGTGCAGGTTCAGGATTAAGTGAATTGTGGCTTTGCCAAGAGGTCTCTTTTCCTCCAATGGGCAAGGTCAGGTCAGGTTGTCCACAAGTCCATTTTGCTCCTCTGGTTCAGGAGGTAGCAAGGATGAGCATAAAAGCCACTCTGAGCTGCTGGGGTTTAAATGGAAACCTGGTCCAGCCTCTGAGTGATGCTCTAAGGTCCTGGTGTCCTTAGGTGCTGGGTAAAGGATCTAAAATATGCCTTAGCAAGGTAAAATTTCTTGAAAGAGGAGGGCTGTGTCCTTGTCCTTGGCCGAATTGTGTCAGAATGGCTTCCACCAGGGCTGAATCCTCAGCTCCTCCATGTGCAAGGAGGTCAGGACAAAACAAGTCTGCAATCTGTCACTGCCTCTGGGCACAGAGTGGACATTTATTATCCAGTGGTACAAATACAGGCAATGTGTGTCCTGCACTCCCAGCACACAGAGCAGCACGGGCAGGAGAAGCGATGATTTATGTCATTCTTGCCAACGTGCTGAGCCAGCGCTGGATCCTGCTGCATTCCAGCCCTTCCCAGGGCACTGAATTGCCTCCCCAGCCAAATCCCACATGTACTCCAGGGGCAGCAGTTCCAGAGAACATCCCGCTCTCCAGTGAAGGGATTTAGGTCAGGGAGCTGCTTCTCTGAAGCACCTCCATCCCTTTGACTCCTCACATGGGGGAGAGGACAAATTCCAGCATTATTTACAGGGTTCTGCAATCTAATCACGCAATCACAGAATGGTTTTGGTTTGGAAGGGACCTTCAAAAATTGTCTTGTCCAGCTCCCATGCTCAGAGGTTAAATCACGACACCCTGTTAGTCACAGACCAGGAACACTTGGCTTCAGCGGTGGGAAAAAAGGTCCTGTGCATCTTGGTTGTCATCAGCCCCTCTTCCCTGTGACCCCATCAGATCTGGGTGCTACTCTGGACCCTTCAAGTTGCTTTTATTTCATGGGAATCTCCATAAGCACTCAACCGTGCCTTGCTTTTACTCTTGCCATGAGCTTTCTAGGGCTGCAGATCCTGTCAGGGATGAGGAAGGGAAACCCTGCTGATGCAGACCAGTGTTTGGCTGTGGCATTCTGGGCACTGGCTCAACCAATTTCCACCCCTAAATCCATGTCTGGAAGCTGAAATCATCCCGTTTCTCAATAGCAGGACAAGCCCACAGCCTTGATCTCCCCCATGCCATGCCCAGGGGAGTCTCTGCTGTGCTTGTGCTGCTGTGATGCAGGCGAGGGGGGAGCCTAAGCCACCAAGCTAAACGTGAGGAAAAGAGTTTGTGTGATTAACCTCATTATTGCAGCCAAAGGACCTGGAGCAGTCTCAGCCAGCCTAATGGCTGCTCTGTGGATATTACCAGACCATCTATCTTCCATGTAATCACCAGGCTGTAGGGATGAGACAGACTGATCCATATATCTGCTGCCATTTAACCAGCCTGGAAATGGGAATATTTAACACAAAATGGTTTGGGGGCTGGGAAACACCATTCAGTGGGAAATGGAATGGGTTCTCAGTGGGAAATGGAATGGGTTCTCAGTGGAAAAGGCCCAAAGGTATCCTGGGAATGAGTGTGGGAGAGGTTTCTAAAGGCACTGATATATTTTGTAAAGTGAAACTACGTATTTCACCTTTTCCTTTCAGTTCATCATTTTGTTTTAACTTTTATATTGCTTGGTGGGGCATGGTTGTAATTTGTCACTATGGAGGTCTCCTCACTGGGACTGGTCACCTTAAGCTCCTTCTTCCCACCCCAAACAAGACCTCTATGTTAGATCAGATAAATCAAACCCTCAGTGAGCTGAAGATAGAAGAGAGAAGAAAGTTATCAGATACAGGGGAAAAAAATCAGGTCAAGGAATGGACCAAAAGCAGAGAGTGAAGGACTGGCTGGGCTGTGAGAAAACTCTGCAGTGAAAGTCAGTTATTTGCTGGATAACACATACAACAATTTCCTAAAGTCTTTGCTGAAAAATGAGATCTAGTTGAGCTGATGGAAGGGAATTATCTGGAGATACT
The DNA here is from genome assembly GCF_008360975.1 of Lichenostomus cassidix. Taxonomy (NCBI): domain Eukaryota; kingdom Metazoa; phylum Chordata; class Aves; order Passeriformes; family Meliphagidae; genus Lichenostomus; species Lichenostomus cassidix. The sequence goes on from NC_139507.1 coordinate 293,276, forward strand.
CTGCTAATATGTTGTGACAAGGTCCCTGCTGCAACGCATTAAGTCCCCACTTAAAAGCAGTGGCACAGAGAGAGCACGAATGAGAGCTGGAGGGAGGTTCTTGTGCTCAGCTCTGACACCAGGACACCTCAGAGAGGGGCAAAAAGCCAGCCAGAGGCACTGGCACTGATCCATGGCAGGAGATAGCCTGGCTATATCAACAAATACTTTGGATTATAATTGGCTCTGAAATCGGGGGTGTGTGGAAGTGGTGGGTTTCCAGCTTTGATGCTTCATGAGCATTTGAGGTGAAGAAAACCAGTCAGGGATCAAACCCTGGTCTGGGGGATGCTGGGGGATGCTGGGGGATGCTGGGGGATGCTGGGGGATGCTGGGGAGCTACAGCACATCACTGGACTCTTCAGTATTACCTGGAGGCCAATAAATCTCAGTCAAATCCTGCTAGCAGAAGAGCTGGTCCTAAAGAAGTAATTTGATGTCTTTGTGCATATCTCAGCATGTAGGAACTTATTTCTCCATTTCTGCTGTTTCAATAACAGCTTTTCCCTGGGGGATGCAGGAGTTGGTACTGGCAGGAGAAATGAGGCTCTCCCATGTGGACTGGGAAACAGCAGCTTTTGATCCATGGTGATTTGCAGAGGTTTTCTGAGTCTGCAGGACCACAGGATGTTCGCAGGGAAGATGCAACCAGCAGTTCATTGGGGCCAACAGACCAAGGAGGGAGCATTCTTCATCCACCTGGACTGGCTGAATTTGGATGAAATGAAGACATGGGCAATGCACCAGAGGGCCCAAGGAATCACAGAATGGATCAGGTTGGAAGAGTACACAGTGGGTCATCTGGTCCAGCTCAGTCATCCCAGAGCATGTGGCATAGGATTGGCACAGAGGGTTCTGGAATGTCTCTGGTGAGGGAGACTCCACACCCTCCGTGGGTGATTTATTCCAGCCTGTGGTCATCCACACAGGAAAGTCCTTCCTCAAGTTCAGGGCTGATGACATCAGTTCAGTGGCTGATGGCAGTTCTGCTCAGGACAGAGAGTATCTGAAATGCAGAGTCTGAGCCACCTTCTCACAGCAGAGCTGCACACAGCTGAGTGTGTCCCCTCCTACAGCCCCACATTGCAGAGCAGGGTGCCTAATGCTCTATCGAAATCCACAGCTGACTGTTCCAAGGACTGCCCCCCTTTGCCCCTGCACACAGGAGGTGTTGGATGTCTCACTGCAAACCATCCACATCACTGGATGACAAACACTGCCCTGATGGGTGATGGGGCTGAGCATCGCCTCACAGGGCTGTGCCCCAGGGTGGGCTGGGATGGAGGGACTTTGCCCTTGCAAACAGAGTGCAGACCCACTTGCCTCAGTCAGGCTGCTGGCACAGCCCGGCTGCAGAGGGAATTGCTGGAGACAAAGTGCAAATCCAAAGGATCAGATGAGAATCTGAGTGGTGCCAGAGCAGAGTGCCAGGTCCAGAGCAGAGCCCTGCAGCAGGGACCAACTGTGACAACTGCTCTGCTCCACAGGAAGCTGCCTGCGGGGACCTTTGCTGCATTAGAAAGCATATTTCTGCCCCTAATTGACTTGACAAAAGCACTCGGTGCCCAAGGACATGAGGTGGTCCCAGGAGGTAGCTCAGAAGTGCCATCGCTCTTGCCCAGGCCACTGGCTGCAGAGTTTTCAGCCAAGCAACTCCTGATGCCCAAGTCTGCATGTCCAGGCAGCTGCCACACACTTCCTTTCCAATACACTCCCTTGTCAGCTCCAAAAGGACTCGAGGGTCGGCTGGGTGACAGAGACAACCAAACTGTTGTCCCCCGAAGTTCTCCCCTTTACCTGCCCTTGCTCACACTGTACCCTGTTGCTCAGCTCCCTGGTCATCTGCCATGGATCTGAGCAGATACCAACACTTCCTTCTTTCCTTGACTCTCCCAGCTAACACTGGACATCCAAAGCCTTGCAGATGCCTCTTGTAGAATGGATAAATATCCATTTTATATGATCTAGAGAGAGACTTTGCAATGATTCTACAGCCTCAGTGGAATCAGCACAATTTTCTGCAGGTTTCCAGGCTGAGTGCCAGTCAAAAAAAGGAAGCTCTGCCTTCTGATTCCTCCAAAGTGTCACACTGAAGTCAGAACTGTGACTCCTTCCCATGGGAATCTATTAAGTCCCAATATTATGAGCGATGTCCATTTAATAATGTTCCTACTTTCTCAATATGCTGCAAAGTGTGTGGAGGGGGATGATCCAGCACAAGTCCTACGTCACTGCCCGAGAAATATAGAAATATATTGGATTTTCTCTTTTCTGCATGCGGCCTGTGCTCTGTGTATGTGAGAACAGCACTGGATGAGGGTGCTTCAAGGGGGGTGGGGAAAGAAGCCATAAGCTTTATCAGAGAGATTGTAATTGAAATTAAATTACATTTGATGTACCATGCTTAATAATTCCAGAGTGAATGTGAGACAGGCAAAGTGATAGCGCTCATGTGAAATGCCATGTTCAATCACTTTTCCATGTTAATAAAGTCATTTGGAAGCATCATTCCTTGCCATTGGCATTGACTTGCCTAATCCAGGAAATGTGAACCCTGAGCATGTCATTCATGGCCTAAAAAGCTGAGCGTGTGGGAAGTGCTTTGCTCTTTGAAGTGTGTGGAACACCCAGGGTTGCCCTGTACAGACTGGAGAATGAGAGGCTGGAGAGCAGATCCTGGGAAAGAAACCTGGAGGTCCTGGTCAATGGCAAGGAGTCAGCAGTGCCCTGGAGCCAGGAGGGGCATCCATGTCCTGGGGGTCATCAGGCTTGACATCACCAGCCAGGCCAGGGAGGGGATTGTCCTGCTCTGCTCTGGGCTGCAGTGGCCCCACCTGGAGTGCTGGAGGCAGTTTTGGGCACAACAATATAAGAAAGATCTAAAGCTGTTGGAAGTGTCCACAGGAGGGACACAAGGATGGGGAAGGTCTGGAGGAGCCACATGAGGAGCAGCTGAGGACACTTGGAATGTTCAGCTGGAGCAGAGCAGGCTGAGGGCAGAGCTCAGCAGGGGCTGCAGCTCTGATCTCTGCTCCCTGGGACAGGGACAGGACAAGGGAATGGCTGGAGCTGTGCCAGGGAATTTGGGATGGAGATCAGGAAAGGTTCTTCCCCCAGAGGGTGCTGGCACTGCCCAGGCTCCCCAGGGAATGGGCACAGCCTGAGGCTGCCAGAGCTCCAGCAGTGTTTGGACAGCACTGCCAGGGATGCCCAGGGTGGGATTGTTGGAGTGTCTGTGCAGGGCTGGGGTTGGTCTGGATGATCCTTGGGGGGGCCTTTCCCACTCAGTATATTCTGGGATTCTAAGTTTAAGCCCATTTCATGCTGTGGGTGTGGAGCTTTGCCTGAAGTGAAAGCCTCACTCTCTGTGCTGGTGGGCCAATCCCTACCAAAATCACCACAAAAAGGAAAAAAAAGAGAAATTTGAAACAGATTTGGAAAGACTGGGCTAGCAATAAGTTTACCTATAAGTACAGATGCAGCTGAAGCTGTAACTGCAAAAGTCTCTTTCCCCATGGGTGGATCTGCTGTAGCTGAAGAGCTCTCAAGGGGACATCCCCTGAGCAGGTTGCACAGTACCAACAGTACCAGCACGCAACAGCAGCTGTGTGGCTGGACTCCAGACCTCCAAACTCATCTTTCTGGGGGCTTCAGCCAACCCTGACAGTTGTCCAGGGTGTCGAACCACCACCTTCTAAATTGTTGAAGTGCAGGTGGAGAAGCAGAGGAGACCAACCTGGGAACCTAATGGAGCAGTTTAGCAGAGGCTTTCCCTGTTCAGTTCTGCAGATACACCCTGCAAGTCCCCAAATCTGTCTCTGGGGGCCCTCTTGGTGATCGTCCATGGTGGCAATGCCTAATTAAGCATGTCCTGCCTCCTCACCCTGTTCATCACCCTCAGTCCCGTATGAGGCACTTGGTTGTGCTGGAGATACAATTTCTGGGTCTGCTTAGTCAAGCTGGCCAGGTTGGATGGGGTTCTGAACACCCTGGTCTAGTGGAAGGTGTCCCTGTCCTTGGCAGGGGGCTGGAACTGGATGATCTTTAAGGTCCTTACCAACTCAAAACATTGTGAGATCCAACTGAAGCTTTGAGTTTCTCCCTTCTCTCATTTTATTTCATGCACTTTTAGCACAAGTGCAGGAAAGGTGTCCCTAAAGGCTCTGCCTCACTGTTTTCCAGGACCAGGGGCAGGTTCCACTGGAAGAAGTTGTCTGAATGCAGAGCAACATCTCTGTGTTTATTTATTATTCAAAGGGGGTTCCTCAGAGGCCAAAAGGTTTTCACTGCACTGAACTTGCAGTAATGCAACACCAAAACAATAATTTTGAATCCTGAGAGAATGACTCTTAAATAATTCAGTCAGTGAGAAAAGTGATTCTAGGATGTTTATGAGATGGATGAAGGGTTTTTAATTAGTCGGCAAGACTTCATTTAAACGCACAGCACTCCGGAAGGGGGGATATCATCTCCTTTGTGGAGTTTTATGCTGTTTCCAGCATGCATCTGATGAACTGGCTTTCATCAGAAGCAGAATGCAGCTTTTTTTAACCATGATAAGAGTCCTCAGGACGAGGAGAAGCTGCCGGGAGGTCCCGGGAGTGCAGCAGGTGGTGCCAGGGAAGGGATGCTGGAAGAGAGCAAGGTTTTCCTTGGAACAGCAGGAAGCTGCTGCTGTCTGGCAGCCTGCCCGGGCAGAGACTGCAGGAATTTCTCCCTCATCAGAGATGCTACTTCAGAAGGGTGATGGGAAACACCCTGGGGAGCAGCCAAACCTAGCTGCAGCAGCTGGAATGAGCTAAATCAGCATTTCAGTCTGCCCTGTCCAGGGAGGGCTTCAGTGTCCAGGCACTTCAGACCTGTCTGCTTTTACTTTTCATTAAGGATGGAAAAGGTGAAGCTGTGCCTGGGTTACATCCCCCAGTGCTGGGGAAGGTGAATTCCTTCACTGCCTTGGGCCCTGCAGACACCTCCTGTGAATCATCCCCCAGTGCCACTGCTCAGTGCCTTCTCCCACTGAGGCTGAGTCACTCCCAGCTGGTGGGGTCTCCCTGGGATGGCACCAGAGCAGGAGTCAGCCTGGAGTCTGTGTTACTGGAGTGTAAATCTGGGGTCCACCCCACGTTTCTGGGAGGAGGGAGCTAAAGGCAGGAGCTGGGCTTTGTTTTTGGAGTAGGTGCAACATCCACATGCAGTTCTGTTCCTGGACTGCTGCTCACAGGTTCATGGATTAATATGTGACTGCTGCTCACCCGGAGGATGCAGTCCCACTGGAACACATAGATAGGACTGCAAAGTCACTACTCAGTTTTCACATCACTGAGCTCTTGAGCCTGATCATTGCTGCTGGACACAGGCTCTTTGCTGGAACAGCACTCAGCTTTGCTCTGGAAACAGCAGAAGGATGGATATTCCTTGTTGCATGGATTAGTCATGCTCATTGCAGAAAAAACCTTGCGCCTCATTTCCAATGCAAAGCTGCCTTGGTTCAGATCCTCACCACTGTTTCTGTCTCTGCATTCAAGAGCACTCGAGGACCTTGTATTTTCTCTGCAGGGAGACACTTATTCACTGTGATCAAATTACTTCTCAAGCTGCCTTCTTTATATTTTTAATTTTTTTTCCTTTTTTGGTCAGCAAACCAGACTGAGCTCTGTTAGTCTCCCACAGCATGGCATTTTCTGTAGCTCTCCAATCACACCTGGTGTCTGCTTTCAGTCCCCTCTGATTTTTCACCTTCTTTTCAAGACCACAAATGCTGGCAGCACCTGAGCTGTCCATGTAGGCAGAGCCAGGGCACATATTCATTAGTTGGGCATTTCTGGTTCTGTTGCCTCCAGCCCTTTCAGCAATGCTAGTGTTTGTGGTGCTCATGTGGGTTCATTTTCTGAGGTGTTAAATTTCCCCCACAGGTAAGCCTGGCTTGTCCTTAGGAGAGGTGAAGGCAAGGAAGAGGAAACTTCAGATGAGAACAAAATTGTATTTATACAATTTCAAATCGATAATTTGACATCATTTTTATTCCTGAGTCTTCAAAAAGATGGTCAGAGATTTGTCCAGCACACTGAGATGAGATACTAATGAGTGGCATAAAGAGACAGATTGGAACAGGCTTGTTGTATGGGAGACTTGTAATCACTGGCCTGTCTTCTCTTCTTTGCTATTCCTTAAATTATTGAGCTTTGCACATGACTTGGCTGCATGTGCTTTTCTGTCTGATTCAACAGTGGTGCTGAATCAGCAGAGAGACATCTTCTAGCGGAAGGTGTCCCTTTTAAGGTCCCTTCCCCTTTTAAGTCCCACCCAACCCAACCCAACCCAACCCAACCCACTCCAGGATTACACAATTCCATGGTCTGGTTGTGGTTTTGCAGTTCTCCACCAGAAATCTCCCTCCCCTGGGTGGCTCCTTCTGGCACCTCTTTATTCATCTCTTTCATCAGCACTGCCAAGCCTGGCTTTGCCAGGACAGGTGAGATCTTTTCTCAGTCCAGCTGGGCAGACAAAACCATTTTTAGCTCAGTGCTGGTCTTTTAATTGATGCTAAGCCAAAGGTCTTTCAGAAATCAAAATCTACCAATTGTAAATTGAGTCTGAAAATCCTCTTGACCAGAGACAGCCTCAGTCAATGAATGCCACAACATTCCCAGCCTTCAGTTCCCTATTTGCTAAATCCTGAGATCAACTTTCCTGTTATTCTGCCCTTGACTGGCACTTGCTTAGTGAATGTGGTCTGGGATATCCTGCTTGCCTTCCCTGCACAAAGCTCCATCAGCCTCTGCAGCTCCCCAAAGGAAGGATTTGCCACTCATTAGTATCTCATCTCAGTGTGCAAGACAAATTTCTGACCATCTTTTTGAAGGCTCAGGAATAAAAATGATGCCAAATTACTGATTTGAAATTATATAAATACAGTTTTGTTCTCATCTGAAGTTGCCTAACAACCTCCTTAGTTACTAATGGACCAAAAAGTAGTTTATTTCTCTCATGCCATACAAGCCTATTTTTCTGCTCCTTCACTAATGTAAAATATAAATATTTTTGGAGATCTTTTCAAGACTGCCAGCATCTGTTTCTTGGAGATGTACAGCAGAATGAAACCTTATGAAAGGATGAGTCTGGAAGTAACCCAGTTAATGTTCTCAGGGAAAAAAAAATGACTGGTGTTTTTGTGAGAGGGGAAGATATTTCTTAAAAGGCTGAAAGAAAAAAGCAAAGGCAACCTCTGACTCTTGTTCTGGAAATGATGCAATTACACAGCACACATTAAAGCCCCAAACAATCATTCATAGCACACTGTGTGAGAAACTGAAGCCTCCAGGAAAAGCTAAATGAAAAGGAAGAAGGAAACAGAAGTTGGACTATATGCCACTATTCCCTCATTTCTGCTGAGGAACATTGCACATCTCAGACACCCACCAGCTGCTCTCCATCCCTCCCCAGTGAGGAAATGCATGGTGGACGGACTGAGCCTTCCTCATACCTAAGGCTGCCAAAGAAATTCCTGTGCCCTGGATAGTGAGACTTGCCTCATCCCTGAAACACCTTTCACCAGAAAAGGTGTTTGAAATAGGAGTCTGAGTTCTGCAGACATGTCAGAGGTTTCCTGCTGCCTCCACTGCTGACTGCAGTCACAGTCAAGGGTTGAGGGTGTGAGTACAGCCACAGTCCTGATGCTCCTGGACACCTCAGTGTCTCCTGGTGGAAGTGCTTTGCTGAAGGCCAGCAGAGCTGTGCCAGTGGCAGCTGGGGCTCCTGTGCTGTAGTGGATATTCAGCTGATGTACTTGAAAAAAAAAAAATCTTTTCTTTCTATTGACTGGGTCTTCATGGTCATCACAACAGAATCTTCCAGGAGACAGTACAAACACAGCCCTTGCACTGTTTTCTCTCCCCTCCTTCCCCTTCTAAAATCTCATCCCTGTGTTCTCCCCTCCTCACCCTCACCACCTCTCGATCTGAGCCAACTCTTCTGTTGCAAGCCCTTACTCAGAATCCCAGTCCAGAGAAGGAGGGATGAAAGGTTTGTGGATGGGATGGGAGCTGGGGGGAGCAGGGTCCTTGAACCAAGTGTGGGTTCTGTACATGGAATGTGGGAACTGAGCATTCCCTGGGCCCTGAGGAGAGGAGCAGGGCATGTACCTTGTCCTTTCCCAACAAACACACACACAGGCCCAGAAATAAACCAGCTCCAAAATAAAATGGAATTTTGCCCCAGAAAACCTGCAATGTGAAGTTTAGGAGCAGGATGACTCAGGTGTCCCAATCCACCTCTGCAAGCTTAGACTGATTTCCAGCTTTGAAGGAAAATGCCTTTCTCCATCCTTTCAGCTCCCTGCAGCCATACTCAGGGGAAGAAAAATAGTCCTTAGAAACCCTGGGAGCCCTGAGCCTGCAGGACCTCTGTGCCATTGCTGTGTTTGTACAGCTGCTCGGAGGGGCCACACGGCAGCACTGGGAACAGTCACTAAACACAAATCCATGTGGCTTCTTTCCATGGCTCTCCATGGTCCCATCCAAATCCAACTGGGGATGGTGCTGGAAATTCAGTATGGATTGAAGCGGGGTGGGTGGGTTGTAATCTGCACTTGAAATTTAGTTTGAAATCTTTACTTATCCCATCTTAGAAAATCAAGAAGCAACTTGAAAAGACACCTGGAGCCAATCAGAATTTCTAAAATATTGTGACTTGAATCAGCCACCTCAATTTGATGGAGAGGGTGGAGAGGGGAAGGATGAATCCTGATTTCCCAGTGTGGTGGAGGAAGGGGTTTGAGAAAACCAAAATGAGACAAGGAGGAGGTTGCATCTTCACGAGGTTCCAAACTCAGCCAATCTGCGGGTGAGCTGCACATATACATAATCCTCATTCTATATTCCACAAACAGCTTCCACTCTGCTCCCAGACAGCCGCCCACCAGCCACTGATGTTCCTCGCATGACAACCGCGGAGTTCGGCAGCTCAGGAGTCACGGAGCACAAACCAAAAAGGGAATTGTCCTATCTGCCATCACCTCCCTCCCGTGGCTTCACGTGGGCTCAGGGGATCACAGGAAAGTAAGGGCACAGGTCTGGAGCCAGGGCAGCAGGGTGATTCCCCACAGCAAATTTTGGTACTGAATCATGTACTCACACAATGGTTTGGGTTGCAAGAGGCCTTAAAGCTCATCCAGTGCCACCCCCTGGCCATGGGCAGGGACAACCTTCCACTGGACCAGGCTGCTCCAAGCCCTGTCCGACCTGGCCATGGGAGGGTGCTGATGGAGAATTTGCTGGCGGAAAATGGAAGTATTTCAGCAGACCCTCTGATAGTTTTGGGTCAGCAATTTGTCCTTGGTGCCTCATGGCTTCAGTAGACGCTGCCTAAAATTGACACATTGAGTTCAGTTGCCTGAACACACGTTGCTGTTGCTGTCTGAGATGCTACAAGCTGTCCATGAGATCCCTGGGGCTGGAGAACAGGATATAGGACCAGTGGGAATACTGCACTCTGCTAAAGACACAGCCAAAGGCTGAGGAGTTCCTGTTGCATCCAACATGGAGAGAGACACTTCCAACTAGGCAACCACGAGAAGCCCTGTGGCAGGAGAGCTGTCCCACTCCTCCTGTTCCATTCACTGCTTTCCTGCAGCTGGGGCTCAGACACCAACCCTGTGACAGGGGTGGGAACAGGATGGTCTAAAGACCATCCAACCCAAACCATCCCTTGATTCCATGAGCTGACACACCTTGTGCCATCTACGGAAGCTGAACCTGCCATGGTCATGCCCTCTCAAGTGGGATTCCAGAGGAAAAACACCACGAGGAGTTCACAGGAGAAACAAGTGAACAAAGTCCCCCAGCTGTGTCTGGCAGCCAAGACAAGGATGACTCAGCCCTCCTGGCTCCCAGGTGCCCAAATCTGTGACATGAGCAAATGCTGCAAAACACACTGGGCTGCAGGTCCTGCTCCTGAGAGCACTTCCTGATTTCACTTCAGTACATTGATAGATCTGCTATTGGGTCTGGCTATGAATCCCATGGGACCAGCTGGGCAGTGGTGGGTTATGAACAGAGGGATCCATGGTCTTCCAGTGTGAGACAGACTCAACCGAACCATTCCAAGGGTGACATGAACACAAGAGAGATCTGCCTTTACTGCCAGCTCCTGTGGGGCTCCAGTTTCACATTCCTGTGGACTCAAATACACATAAAGTCCAATTTGGCCACTGAATTTTGCTTTATTCTGCTGTAGTGTGAGAACCAATTTTTGGGTTGTCAGAACAGCAAGTTTAGGTGGGACCAGATTGGCCCAGCTTCCCTTCATGTCTTGGTTTGGAGCAGATTCTCAGGCTGGTTTAGTTCAGGATGATCTTTGGCCTTCAATATCCCAGGCTGGGAGTCTCAGATTGTGACAAAGCCCAATCCTGACTACATTTTCCCCTCAGATTTTCCATTAACTTCTCCCAAATTAACATCAAGAAGAACAACTAATTATTTTTATGCTCATGGCGGCCTAACCAGCACCAATCTAAACCTGGGTGAAAGATCAGAGGGTTCATGTGAGCTCTTGTCTATTGAGATCTGAGCAAGAGCCCTTTGTGTCTTGGAGTGCACAGAAGAAATAAAGCAAGGGCAATAAATATTTGTTCTTTGCCTGCAAAGGAATTTCCCTGAAAGCTTTACCAGTCTCCAAAAATACCTTGACATATAATTTTCTCTTTTCTCCTGTTGATTCTTGAAGCTGTCACTGTGACAGACAGAGGAAAGTGCTCTGCAAACCCCCCTCTCAACAGGGAATGCTTTCAGCTCCCTTTAAATTTTTGTTTAATTTGTATTTTCATACCTTCACTGTATTTTCTGTACCAATTCTTCAATTCAGGAGAGGGATCATTTGTTTCAAACCCAACTAACTCATGGACTATCTTATTTTCTCATTATTGTGTGTTTCTTAATTCCTCCCTCATATAAATCTGGAAGCAAGTTTTCAATCTGAGGATGAGGTGCTGAAAGCTAATAATGGGTTGGTAAAAATTAATTGTTCTGCTTTGTAAGGAAAATAAATAAATGAATAAAGATTAGCAGCTGTGCTGCTAAAACACACAAAATATCAGTGGCTGTCTGAAAGCTGCCTGGTGAGAGAAATGTGAGCCACTCAAGTGGTCTGTGGAGATAATTCCTCAGATGGATCTGCTCCATAACTCTGGCTTCTCACAATGAGCAGAGTGTGTTTCCTGTACATTAATTAACCATTTGAAATGGGTTGAATATATTTATAAACCTATTTCAGATGCCTGAGTTTCAGTCCAGGCTTCACACACAGACTGATTTTTTTTCTTTTTTTAATCTTTGGGCACAGAAAAGCTGCTTGATGCCTCTAAGTCTGGTTCACAGATACTACAAAGAGTTTTGGAGATGGTTCAGATCTTGAATGCTTCTCTTCATCCCAGAAGAAATCTCCACCACAATGACAGGGGTGGGATGTGACATGAGGAGCAGAGCAAGGAGAGGAATGAGCTGGGTGCTGGGGTGTGGCAGCACAACATGGGACAGATTTCTTGTCAAGGATATATTCCTTAGGCAGGACCTTGATAAATTAATGAATAGGATGAGTGAATATCAGAGGTGTTATGGATGCCCTGGTTAACAGCTTATATGTGGACTTGATCCCATGTCTGCTACAAAAGATAGTGATGGTGTGGGGAGAAGACAGAGCCTGAAATTTAATTTTTTACTACCCCAAAATATTGCAATGTTGGCTGCTGTGCTGTGGGGACTGAAGGTGTGTTGAAGTGGATGTGAGCAGGACCAGGAGATCATCTCTTAGTAGGGTCTTTCCTGTTTATAGGGTGCTCATGGACATTCGTGTGGGATCCAAACCTCTAACTAAGGATTTACTTTAGCATTTCTCTTTCCTTCACAGTCAAGCTCAATACGCCTTATTTCTACAAACACAATAAGGGGAAATTCTGAGGGAATGAAAAAAATAGTAACTTTGGAAATGTCAGAGTATTTTAACAGGTTTTGATTGACTCAGAGATCTCTGTGTTGTCAAAACGGAAATTATTCTTTTGTGTTGTTTGCAAGCCAGGAAATGCCATTTCACCTCTGCTCAAGTGAGTAAAAAGTACAAGATGGCAAGTACAGAAAGGGAACTGAGAGAAAGAAATGGCTTATTCCATGTGATCTGGAATCCCATCTAGTATGGGGGGAAATGCAATGTGGGGTTGAATGCGTGGGGTAACTGTAGGAGCCCTTTTGGCTCCTGCATCTCCACTGCATCCCTGCTCTGCTGAGACCCCCCTACTCTGCTGCCTCCAGCTTGGGGGTCCCACCTCAGCACATGGAGCTGCTGGAGGAGTCCAGAGGAGACCAAGAAGATCAGAGGGATGAAGCAGCTCTGCTGGGAGAAAAGGTTGGGAGAGCTGGGATTGTTCAGCTGGAGAAGAGACCAGGGGTGACCCAACTGTGGCCTTCCAGTGTCTGAAGAAAGCCTGAAAAAAAGATGGAGAGAGACTATTTACAAGGGGTGGAGAGACAGGATGGGAGAAAAGGCTTCCCGCTACCAGAAGACAGGGTTAGATGGGATATTGGGAAGGAATTCCTCCCTGGGAGGATGGGGAGGCCCTGGCACAGGGTGCCCAGAGAAGCTGTGGCTGCCCCTGGATCCCTGGCAGTGTCCAAGGCAGGTTGGACAGGGCTTGGAGCAACCTGGGATAGTGGAAGGTGTCCCTGTCCATGGCAGAGGTGGCACTGGAGGGGCTTTAGGGTTCCTTCCAACCCAGACCATTCTATGATTCTATGATTCAGTGATTCTGTGATTCAAAGGAACAAACCAACCTCCCCTGGTAGCCGGAAGGAAGTTGGTTAATTCAACATCCCCATTAGAAATGGCTCAGTCCTTTTCCAGGTAGGTGAGAAAAAGTTGATCTCCCTCTATCACTGAGGGTCATCGGAAGTAAGAGACAAAACTTTCCAGAATCAGGCAAAGAAGCTCATTTCCAGGGACTCACTAGAACTCAATTCACAGGTGGCAAACCGCTTCCTCTGTAACCTCGGCTGGAGATAATTAGAGAGCATTTAAAGCAGAGCCTCTGACTTCCCTGAGCTCACATGGCACTCCCACCCAGCATGGCAATTCTGCAATTTCCATAGGTAGATTTTTGCTGGGAGATTTAACAAAGTCAAGGCAGAGAAACTGCAGGGCATTAGTTACAGGGCTAAGGAAACAAATCTCACAGCATAATCCTGAGGTGCCTTTAATGTTTTAATGTTCTAATTAAACCTATATATAGAAGCTGCAGGCAGGAAAAATTGTGTGAAAAGTTTCTCATCTGCTGAGTATTTTTCCATTCCTCTCCCTCCGCAGCCCCACTTCCCTTGATCCAGAGAGGGGCTGAAAAAGATCCTTCACATTGATTTGATGGAGAAAGAGAGAAAAATGCCAGGTAGATAGAGATCAGCAACATTTCCATTCCCTAAGCCCTTCAGAAAGACACAGCCCTGCCAATGTTTGCTCATAAGACTGACTTCTGGCCTGATAAGGCCAGGCCAGCCCAAGCCACTCACAAGGGGTCAAGCATCAGAAGCCTCAGATTTTTCTCCTCTAATTGCAAGGCAGGGCTGGAGATGGGACAATAAATGCGAGGAGCTGGGAAATCACAGAGGCTGTCTGGGAGAATTAGTGTGCAGTAAAGGATGGCAGGGGGACAGGAGAACCTCACTGCCTTTCCATTTAGGAGCGGTCACAGGAGACAGTTGAGGAAGGAAGAAAAAATCCTGCTGTGCCTTTTGCCACTTAGCAGGGCCATCAAAGTGATGGATGATGAACCAGAGATTGAGAAAATTGTTTAGGTTGGAAAAAACCGCTCAGATCATCAACTCCAACCATTGCCTCATCATTGCCAAGGGCTCCACTGACCTATGCCCCAAGTGCCACAACCACATGATTTTTAAATCCCTCCAGGGAAGGTGAGGCAGTGACTCCACCACTGGCCTGGGCAGCCTTGTTCCAGGGCTTGACAACCCTTTCTGTGAAGACATTTTTCCTAATACTCAATCTAAACCTCCCCTGGTGTGACTCAAAGCCATTTCATGTTGTCCGAGTCAGGACATGAGTTTGGGAGACAAAAGACCCCTTTAAGCAGAAGAGGCTGTGGGGTGAGAGCTGCTTGAGACAGCAAGGCCATCCCAGGATCCCCATGGCTTCAAGGACATGGTGTTGCTCATTACACTTTTAAGTCTTGCACAAATGGTCCTTTCCCCTAAAATTTACTGTCTGTGTTTTGAGCTTTCCTCCACCATGCAGTGGACACAGGAGGTCTCATGGAAATGGCACAGGAGCATGCAGGGAGGTGGCACTTCCAGTCTTATGCAACACAGGGAGGCTGGATTGAGTTTAAAGTGCAAATCCTGAAGAAAAAATCCCCATGCTAACAGAAACCCCTTCCAATCATATTGAACATTACCCCAACCCAGGTCTTTGTTGGAAGAAATGCATCTGCTTTGGTGCATTTGCTTTTTTGCTCACTATTAGTCACAACCAAGTTTGGGGTCCAGCTTCCCATGGGAGTTCCCTGGGTTATCCATGTGGTGACAGACGTTGCAGTGTGATCCTATTCAGTCACAGCAGGGCTGTCTGAGACCTCTCGCTCCTTTAATTTCTCTTCACAAGGTCCACTTAGAGCTAACAGCCAGGTGAAATTTTATCCCTCTTTATCTCTCAGGCAGCAGAGGGAAGGGCCGAGCCTGCTGATGTGGAGGTGAACTGAGATGTTCATTACCACCCTCTCCATGCCAAAGGAGCCCCTCCCCTAGCAGGAATTAGTCTATAATTAGCTTAGAGAAAAAAGCACTTTTAATTAAGGATTGAAATTCAGCAGGCCATCTGCCTGGTTTTATTTGCAAGCAATAGTCATCTTCTTCTGGCAGCACCATTTTTCCTGGTTCCTCTCTAAACCTCTCACTTGGGCTGAGACCAGGACTGAGCGTGGGGTGTGCAGCCAGGACATCACATCCACATTGTCTGACACAGTGCACTGCAATCTGTTAGTTGTTACAGTGCAAAGCCTCTCTCTGAGACAGCCATGGAAGCTGGGATGGCACTTTGCACTCCTTCCAGGCTTCCAAGCACTGACAGCTGCAAGGAATCCACCCAGGAAATCTCAGCAGACGATCACCCTTAGGTCCTGTATGAGCCCTTCGCTCTGTTCTGCAAACACTCAGGGGGCTCAGAAAAGCTAGAAGGACAACTCCTGGCACTTTCCTGCCATGCACAGTTGTGGGAGGCAGTTAGATGGGATATTAGGAAGGAATTGTTCTCCGTGAGGGTGGGGAGGCCCTGGCTCAGGGTGCCCAGAGAAGCTGTGGCTGCCCCTGGATCCCTGGAAGTGTCCAAGGCCAGGCTGGCCAGGGCTTGGACTTCAAGGTCCCTTCCCACCCAAACCATTCTAGGATTCTATAATTTTAAAATTAGGACAGAGTTTATGAACTGCAGCTGAGGGATTGTTTGGAAAGCCTGAGGAAAACAAACACAACTCTCAGTGTCCAAGAAGCTCTCAGAGAACTTTGATGTTTGAAGTTAAAACTAAATTATACCTTTTTTCCTCCTTTTTTTTTTTTTTTTTTTTTTTTTTTTTTTTTTTTTTTTTTTTTTGTTTTCAAGCTGCAAATGGATCAAGCTCCCCAGGCTTTCTGCAGTGCCCTGCTGTGAGACACAGGCTGGTGCTGCACATATTGCCAAGGAACCCGAGGTCTCAAGGGCTCCTTTCTACTGGGAGCTTTCCCAATTACTGTCATCAAACAGAAGAAAGGCAGGAGGCACATCTGGGGCTGCTCCCTCCATCTTGAGATGCTCTTAGAAAAGCTTTTTGTGAGCAGCCAACTCCTACCCTCATGTCTTTTATTCCCAACCATTTCCCATATACTCATGTTAGCTGACAAAAGTGCTGCTGCAGCTCTTTCTCCTCTCCCCCAGGATTATTATTTTTCATTATTGTCATTATTACTAAGGGCACAACATGATTTATTTTCTGTAAAACAAGCCATGTTATAGTCAAGACAAATCGAAAGGGCTGGGTTAGGAAGGGACATTACAATACATTTTGTATGAAAATGAAAGATCATGAACAGTTTCTTGGCAGACCTAATGTCTTTCAGGGCTGTTCTTTGGGAATAGCAATTCCAGGCAGGGACTCTGGAAAAAGTAGAGTGCATTGGTATAATGAGAAGCTGTATCAGAATGGATATGCATGAGCTGGGCAGATTAATATTTAATGAACAGTGAAGCCTGCTATCCCTAATCATGGAGTGCCTGGGATTTGCAAAGTGGCTAATTTTAAAGTATTTTGCATGGAATTATTCATGCATTAAAAAGTACATGACTCCCTTGCAGTGAAACGGAATTAAACACATTGAAATTTAGTCATCAAAATGTCAGGTGTTGGGTCCAGCCGAGACAACTGGATGAGCGTATTGCTCTTATTGAAGGACACGGTGGAGCTGGAAATGTCAGGATTAGGGCGCACAGCTTCCTGCAGGGAGGGATGGCCTAATCCCAGTGGGTTTTCCTGGGAACCCAGAGCAGACGGATCTTTTTTGGGGTTTTCAAAGCAAGGAAGAGCCAGGAGTGGAAACAGGACCAGCAAGAGCTCCAGAGCAGGAAAATCACGTGGATGGATGAAAGGCCAGCACGAAGATTCAGGTGCTGGTGCAGGAGCAGGTCTGGGTAAAAACCAGGGTGACAGCTCTGCCATCACTGTCACAATCTTTACTTTTGTTTGTATTTGGCTCTAATGAGCTCTTCAATCTTCCTTGTTAATCCAAAGTTTAATGAGACTTTACTTTGGCTTGAACAAGTGTTTTTTGGACCTCAGCTCAGACAATTCTTTTGGCACTTCTTTGTCTTTTCCTCACTGGTTTCTGATAAACGGAGACTGTTCCAAAGAAAATGTCATTTTCACTCAGAAAATGGGGTTTTAGTCGGGGGTGGGGAGGAAAGATTTTTTTCCCCTGGCATCTTTTAAAGGTTTCCACTTTTTCCCTGATAGAAAACAGTTTGTTGAAGTTATTGTGTTCTTGAAAGCCATTATTTGACCCAAACTTGGGCTTTGTGGAAAAGCAGGAGGCAGAAGAGGCTCAGCCTTCCTTGCCACACAATCGGTGAACACAATAAGCTCATTGGCGTACTGAGAGAAGATAAAAGAAAGCAAGTAAAAGGTGTTTACAGCTATTTAGATGCTACTAATTGCACCAAAGAGCTTCAGGAGAGGAGAGAAAAATATGGCAATAAAGGTATGGGAAAGGCAGGGGAAGGTGGGACAGGTGGGCTTGCTGGGTTTACCTAAAACAGAGGCTAGACAAAGTTAAGAGAATAAAAAGCAGTTAAATTTATTGAAGGGTCCTCAGGTGCATTTAGGGCAGACACAGCCCACCCAGGGCTACACCCAAAATGGACAGCAGGTCACGAGTTTTTCATACTTTATAAATTCTGTCCATTTGCTTATTGAGGTTTAATCCTCCAATTACAGCTTCAGGTAATTATGTCAATTAGTCCAAGTTTGCTCTCCTCAGTCCACTGTTGTTTACATATCTTGAGGCATGAGACAGTAAGGTGTCCTTGAGGTTTGAGCTTAGAGGAATTAATTTGTCTAAAAATGCTGAGAACAGGAGCTAATCACCCTGTATGGAGTCCAGAGCTATACACTACAGGATTGCAGATACAGGAAAAATACAGAAACTAAAATTTTTTTCCTTCTGTGAATGCACGGAGCTCAGGAAAGGCCCCGAGATCCTGCACAGGCAGTTCCTGACTCACTGGGATGATGCTGCTGGCAAACTCAGCCCCCAGGAATGAGAAAATCTCACCTGCAGTCGTGTCTGTGACCCTGGAAGGGAAATGAGCGGTTGCTAATCGGAGAGAGGAGAAGGAGATGGGAGTGCACGGGATTTGCAGCCTCTCCTTGGGTTTGCATGGAAGCAGTTGGAGCAGTCGTATTTTGGCTTTTTTGGAAGAGAATGTTGACTCAGAAATCAATTTTTCCTTTCTCTGCCTAAATTAAAACAAAAGGTGAGCCTGAAAATGAGGAGAAAACATTTAATATCAGCTTGAGAAAATGCTTTAATCAACCCAAAGTAAACAGGTTGGGTTTTCTTGTTGGTTTTTTTCATGGTTTTTTTTTGCTTGTTTTGTTATTTTTGGGGTTTGTTTTAAATTTTTTTTTGGTTTGGGTTTTTTTTTTCTTTTTTTTTTCTTGTTTGGTTTGGTTTGGTTTGATTTTATTTGTTTTGCTGTGGACTGTGCAATGATTTGGCACTGGGCCTGTCCAAAGGTTCTTTATTTGTCCCTCATCATTTTATATTAGATCCCTGAAAAGAAAGATCCATTATTTTCACAGCAATTATTCTAAGTACAGCTAGAAAAAGCCATGTTAAGTCCTAATTTGAATATTAAACATAATTAAAAGACTTTTCTACATTGTAAATTGTTCTCTTATCTGCCTGCCCATAAATGTCAGCGTATTAATGGTCACGATTTGTCTCAGAGGTAGGAAATAGCTTTTTCCTCCCAGTGCCTTTTTTGAGCAGTGGGCAATCAAGCACAGCAGGCCATGCCCATACAACCAGGCAAAAAAAGTTCCTGCTACAGTTTTGCCTCAGCTTCAATTGAAAAATCCAATCCCTTCTGGCCAGCTGATTATTTCTGCTCTTGAATACCCTCTTTAAACCAAGAAATGTTATCTAGAAGCAGAAAGAGACAGAGATATATTTTAAAAGTCTGCAATTTATTAAACTACAAGCCAGAAGAAAATTGTAGAAATTAATAACTCAGAGTGTGATTAATATGAAGGGTTTTTTTTTTGTTTGTCTGGGGGTTTTTTATGGAGAGACAAGGAATTAGAAACTTGTTGTTTTCTAATGACATGGAGAAAGGTTCATCTAAGTGTTTAGGCACTGCCAGATTCTCACATCCTTGTGTTTGACCAAGGCTTTTAAAAACACCGATATCCTTCCCATCAAGGCTCTCCAGCTCGGAGAATTTCTGCTCCCTGAGAATAATTTCCTTGGACTTTGTGCATCCTTATCAGGCTAATGGCTTTAAGTTACTTATTTCTCTGATTTGATTTAAAGCCTATCTCTGGGTGACTGCATCTTTTAGAGATGTACAAAGGGAAGGATCCACCATGCATTCCATGAAGTGTTGTGCCTCAGGAAATTCCTTGGAAAAGTTGTCTCTAGAAGCTCTACACATGCATGAATACTGGAAATAAAGGTATTAAAGATCAAAAGTCACAGAAAAAAAAAAAAAAAGGTAAAGAGAAATACAAATAAAAAGAAAGAACATGCAATTTTTCACTGCCTTGGTCAGACCAAAAGCTGGGTTAGGGACAACTGAAAATCATTGTCCTTGTGAAAAAAAAATGAGGCAAAATACATAAATGTTGGTCCTGAGCATGGCTGTGAAGCAGGGAGGGAGCTGTGAAACCTGTTCAATTTTGTGGTGTGTGACATTTCTGAATTTGCTAGGTACACAAAAGGCAGTTTTCCTCTTCTTTCCAAGGGCATTTCTTCTAATTTGCACCACTGGCTAGAAGTGCCCCACAGGTTCAGCTTTTCAGCTGCAAATAAGGATTTAAAGAAATCAGAATGTGCCACTGAAAGGCCTGATTTTGTCAAGAAGAAGATTGAAGTGGAATTGAAGCTTTTTCCTTCTGCTTTTACTGAATTCAGGTGAAGAACTGAACATCTGTGACTAGAAGGGACCCCACAGGCCACACAGGGCTGAAGCATTTCAAGGTTTGTCAATACCTGTCACACTCTCCCTAGGCTTTATTTAGTGAGTGATTTCAACTTGTCCCCTGTGCTGGAAGATCCCAAGGTGTGTTCCAGGATGTGTGAGCCAGGAGCAGCAGGAAACGCAGCCGTTTGGGTGAGCACAACTTTGGTGGCTGCTGGGGGCCACAGGAACCCTCATGCCCACATCTGAATGTCCCTCCTAAGCAGATGCTGTCGACCCTTTCCTTGTCCCTGCTTCCTTCTGCATCCATAGTGCTTTATCTCCTATCCTTTTCCATATCCAGAAAAGGATGAAAACCCCATTTGTGGATTTGTTGAGAACTTGCTGAGTACAACTCTGTGAAACCATCCTGAGCATGAATGAGCCCAAAGTGTGTATTGTTGTGAGCCCTTTGCTTCTCTACCTCCTCCATCACATTGATCCTTCTGCTGCTCTGGAGGAAGGCGAGAAGGAGATGTAGCTTTTCCATGGCTGTGGAGGTCCAGCAGAGGACACTTGGAACTCCCAGAACAGCCAAGGGAAGCTGGAGTTGTGATGGGAAGAGGACATGGCAGAAATTCCTCTGCTGACAGCTGCGTGAAGCTGGCACAGCCCAGAGTCCCCTTCTCCTACCTGCCAGGGCTTTTCCCCAGGAAAAGCCTTGATCCTGCAGAGTCTCAGTGCTGACATTGGCCTGGCAGAGAGACAAAAACACTGGGATAATTAAACACACAAGAACATAATTGCTACTAAACCCAAACAAACTGCTGAATCAGAACAGCAAATTGCCCGGAGGTGGGGGAAAGGCTGCTTTGCTTAGGCTTGTTTTTCTCAGAAGGGCTGAGGAGGCACAGGAGGCCAAGGAAATGCTGCAACAAGGACATGCCACTGGCAAACACTGCTGAATAAAAGATAAGGATAAAGCCAGGATTGGGTTCAGCCTGGTTGCTCAAGCCAATTTATGTTAATTTCACTCTAGGAAAATCCCAGGAGTCCAAATCTGGCAAGTGTCTTTCCAAGCTGGATGGAAGCCTTCCTCACTGGGGCAGCCCCACTGATCCACCCCACTCCTAACTCCCTACTGCAGTGCTGCAAACCCATTCTGGAGTGGTCTGATGGCCAAAGCACCTCCTTGGGCTCCTGAGCCCTCACCAGAATCCAAACACGCCAAAGATGTGTTCCCAAGGGACCTGCAGGAAGGACATGGCATTTGCTCTGCAAGCCTGCCTGATCTTCAAGGAAAATCTCATGGACACATCAGGGACCACCAGCAAATGAACCTGTGGGGCATCTCTGTCCTGTGCCCAGCCAGCGATGCCCCAAAGTGCACACAGAGCAAGTTTAGGCACCTTCCCACCTCCTCTACACAAATTCTGCAATCCTTGTTTGCAGCAGACCCATCTATTCACTCATTCTAGGGCTGCTTTCTATGGAGCTGCTCCAGTGCATCCCACTGAAGGCATAATGTTGAAAGAAACCAGTGAATTATAAGGTCCCCAACAGCAGGACTCAGCAAACGGCTGCTGTTAATCTTCCCTTTGCTACTCAGTTTTTGTTCTGCCTGTAATAAATCCCTGTGCCCTTTGCTGTTCAAACTGCAGCCTCACTACTGGAAAAGGAACGGGGGGGGGGGACAAAAAAGCTGGAGATTACTATGTGCAGAAATAAAATAAGGGATTCATGTCTTGGGCTGGCCAGTGCCTCTCCTTATCGAGGTCTGAGCCTTTGTGTGATCAACTGGTGTTAAATGTAATGCCAGGGGAACTCAGGCTGAACCACAACAGACTGGAAAAGCTGCTAGATTAATGCAGGAAATGGGGCAGACAGCGCTCTGTGTTTTCTTTGAGCAGGGTGGAATGGGCAGCTGGAGACACAATGTGATGTTGCTTCCAAATCTGGAATAACAGCAAGCTGGGCATTTGTTAATGAAAATCTTTTCCCCAAATGCCACCTCTGTGGATTTACAGCTACTTGTGGTAAAGATCATATTTATAATAAAACTTAAAAAAGAAGAAAATCTGAGAGTATCTACTATTTGCTTTGATATGAGCAAAATAATAATTACCATTTTAGTTCACAATTGCTTCCAGTCTGGGGATTTGTGTAAAGCAGAAGTTAAAAACATTGAAAAGTAATGAGAGAACACAGCACTCGGTAGCACTTGAATTTCTGCACTTCTATGCAGGTTCTTAATTTGTGAAAAATTCTGGACTTTTGACTATTCACCTGCACCTGAGGCAGGAGGAAAAAAAAAGGAAATTCATAGAAAAATGGCTTGAAGGCTTTGCTGCAGAGAAGAATATCGGCAGATCTTCTGATGGTGGGAAAAGCTGTGTACTGGTGACAATTCAGACCTCCCCATCATCCCTCCCAGTTCCCTGATCCCTCTGCTCACACACTGCTGGGATTCATTTCCTGTGGTTTAACAAATCTCTAATCCCAGAGCTGATTTCATGGCCAGGGGTTATTTAATGGGTAGCCCTGATTCTTATTGACAACAAGATAACTTTATACTGCTTGCCAGGCTCAGGAGCTCCATGTGCTGCCAGGCAGGAGCTGTGTGAGACTGGCTTTGTGTCACTGGGAATCACATCCCTGCGGAGCTGTCGTTGGAGCAGAGATTGCTCCTGGTGCCCCAGAAGATGCAGCTGGGCATGGAGAGACCATAAATGTTGTGGCACAGGTGAAGTGCGTTCAGAGAGACAATGCATCGACAGATAGAGCTGGAAAATAGAAAAGCTTTTGACACCCCTCAGTCCCCGCTTCTTCATGGCTATAAATGTTATTGGCTCTTTACGGCCATACAAACAACTTGCTCCGGCAGTGAGGCCATAAAGGATCCTCCCTGCAGGAATTAAATTCAAGGAGAAAAAATGAATGCCAAGCCACCAGAGCAGGGAATGAGGCTTTGATCACTTGGGGAAGGAGCTGGACTGGACTTCCCACATTCTAAAGACTCAAGACCACACCAGCCCAGCTCCCACCTGGGACATGGCCTCTCGCTCCTTCCAGCACAGCTCCAGGCAGACTCAGCAGTGGAGCACAAGGATAGAATAGAATGGGATCATTAAGATTGGAAAAGACCTCCAGGATCATCAACTCCAACCTTTGATTGAATAATCCATATCCCAAAGTGCCCTGTCCACTTGCTTTTTGAGCACCTCAGGGATGGGGACTCCACTCCTTTTCCAGGGCTTGACAATGAAGAAATTCCTTCCATGAAGAAATTTTCCCCAATATCCACTCTGAGCCTCCCCTGGCCCAGCCTGAGGCTATTCCCTCTCCTGTCCCAGTTCCCTGGGAGCACAGCCTGACCCCCTGGCTGTCCCCTCCTGTCAGGAGTTGTGCAGAGCCACAAGGTCCCCCTGATCCCCTTTTCTCCAAGCTGAGCTCCTTTCCCAGTGCCCTCAGCCACTCCTGGGGCTCCAGACCCTTCCCAGCTCCGTTCCCTTCCCTGGACATGCTCCAGCCCCTCAAGGTCTTTCTTGTTGTGAGGAGCCCAAAACTGGACACAGGACTTGAGGTGCATCCCCACCAGTGCCAAGTTCAAGCTGCCTGGGACTGGTGGAATTGAGGGGTTGGACCTGCTGAGAACCCCTTGGGAATCAGACCAAGCAGGATTAATCCCAGACTCTAACTCCTGGTTTCTTCAAGCAGCACATGAATGGTTGCTACCCCGATCTTGAAAATTTCCATCAGAATTGGTGGGAAAGGAGGTTTTTAACTCCATACTTTCTTTGACTGCAGTGGGAAACATGAAGACCAATGGGCTTTCTTCTTCTGTGTTCCCAGGATGGAGCATCAAAGCACTTCCTCTGAGGACAGTTGTATTTTTTCCATAGCTCCAGTCTGCAAATACTGTGGATTGGTCTAGAAACCCTCATGATGGGATGAAACTTGAGCAGGTTGATTTTGACACAGTAGAACTTTTTCTGGCGTGAAAAATAATTCCTTTTTTGAGCAACTCTCTTGTTTAATTTTCAGCAAACAAGGAGTCACAATGAAGTAGCCTTGAGTAGGAGCTGAATATAAAAAATAGACTCTTGTAGAGGGAGGAAAGATGTGAACTTAATGAACTTACAGTCTCAATCATATAAAACTGAATGAGAGAGCAATGTCTTTTCTCAAGTGACAGTTGTGTTGTTGTTCCCAAATGTTATTTTTTATTCCAACTATGTTAGCTGGGGTAATTAAAGATATGACTTTGCTCCCCATATTTTGCCCAGTTGATTTTTTGCAAATACCAAATCCTGTTTCATGTCCTCAGCAGATGCAAAATTACCCGGAGTTGTCCCCAATTGCAAGTGCAAATCTGTTAGAAATGGTTTATAGTAACACACAGGCTTGGCTACCACAACATGGGGAAAATGTTTTAAAAAAGTGTGTAGAGGCACTCCCACAGAATAAAAATCCTTGGTCTCCTTGTTCCATTTACATCTTACACTGTTATATCAATACTGGTATTTTTGATACATTTTGTAGGATGTACTGAAGGGATTTTTAGTATACTCAGATGTTGAAGAGCACTGAATGTTTCACTTTTTTTTTTTTTTTTAATTTGACCAAACCTTTAGACATTATTAAAGAAACCAGTGTGATATTTCTGAGGCAAATGCCAGGAATTTCAAAATTCCATAAATGTATTTTCAATTGATGGTGAAAAGCCAGAGCAGGGATTTGAGACTTCCACACCATCAGACCCTTCTGCTCTGCTGTGACAGTGGGAACTGCCCATCATTTCCCATAATGGCATTCCTGGTAGATCCACTTGCTGCTTTGCTCAAAGGCAAACATGAGCCCTTTCCTCCATTTCTTCCAAATTGCTTTATCCCAGCAATTGGCTGTGGGACCTTTGCGTAAAGAGAAGAGAAATCAGCTGGTTAAATCCCTGAATCCCAGAATCCCAGGATGGTTTGGGTTGGAAGGGGCATTAAAGACCATCCAGTGCCACCCCTGCCATGGGCAGGGACACCTTCCACTGTCCCAGGCTGCTCCAAGCCCTGTCCAGCCTGGCCTCAAGGGTGAGGATGTGCAGCCAAATCCAGTGATGGGGGAGTGAATCCTCCACCACCCTACTCCCATCTCTGCCCCATCCCTGTGGGGCAGCACAGCTGGGCAAGTGAAACAGTTAAATGAGCAGCTTGCAAAGAAAATCTCTATGTTTATGTATTTTTCCTTAATTTCCACCCTCACCAGAGGTTCCAGGGCTACAGCTGATGACACAGAGTTAAGAAGTAGAAACTTTTAAACTGGGTTTTGGCCTTCACGAGAAAAAAAAAGATGGTAACATTAGGGGGTGGGGGGTGACATTCCTTTGTAGGGAAACACATGACAAACCTGACAGTGAAATGTTGTTCTCCAGGTGAATTATTAATGTTGACATAGGAAGGGCTATTCCTTGGGAATTGGTTATTACTGAAATAACTCCTGTTTCTCCCCCACCCCACAGCTCTTGGACAGGGGTTTAGGCCAAGGGCAATCTCTGCTGTTGGACAGGGACTCCAGGGCAAACAAGCACAGAGGTTACAAGAGAATTTCTCCTTTCATTAACTCCCAACTCCAAAAACTCAGCTGTGCTGCTGGAGTCTGACCACTCTGTGCCTTTGTGAGCCATGGCTGGTGACAAGAGTTCAGAGGGATCATGCTGGGCAGTGGCAGCACCGACACCCCATGGCTGCAGCAGGCAATGGATGGATGTGCCTGAGCCTTCTGTAATTGGCTTTGGAGAAAACCAGCACTGCCCAGGGAGTGCCACCAGCTGAAGCCAAATGAATATATCCATCTGCAATTTTGTCATCATCTACAACTCCTGGGACATGGGAGTTGCTAATTTCACTGTCAGGGAGGTAATTTGGGGAAAAATTCCCTCTTACCCCCACTGCATCTTCCTAATTTACAAAATGGAGCTTGGGCTGCTGTGATGTTCCTTGAAGCCCTGAAGATTTTACTTCTGGAAGGTGCACACTTTCACTCAGGGATGATTTTTTTTGGTTGTTCATTACTTTAGGTGAGGATTATTTTCTTAGAAGGTTCCTTTTGCCTTCTTGTTACATGCAGAGCTGGTTTTTGAATGCTGGTGATAGATTCTTCTGGAGTGGTATAGGACCAGAAAGGGGCAAATGCTACCCCAGTGGGGGAATGTGCCTCTCTTCCACACCTTCCCCTAACTTTGGGGTGCCCAGTGCCAAGGATCCTGGAGAGAGCCACTCCGGGCTTTTTTCTTTGCAAGCACCACCACCTAGTGCAGTACACTGGAACTTCATGTTTTCCCCTTGGATTTTATCCTGCAATTGCAATCGATTGGTGAAGCTGGTGGAATAATTGGTGCTTAATAAATCAGCCACTGCTCTGAGGTGGTGTTTCTCATAACCACTGCAAACACTTCTGAAAGTGCGCATGATTTCCACAGCCAGGCAATGGGCTCCAAAAGGGAATTTGCAAAGCGACCGCTCTGGCTGAGCTTAAAGGAGAGACTTTTTTTTTGGATTTTAAAGTTGACTCAGTCTCTGTCTAGGCAGGGAGGATAATATCACAGAATCCCAGATGGGTTTGAGTGGGAAGGGACCATGAAGCCCGTCCAGTGCCATCCCTGCCATGGGCAGGGATATCTTCCACTCTCCCAGGCTGCTCCAAGCCCTGTCCAACCTGGCCTTGGACACTGCCAGAGATCCAGGAGCAGCCACAGCTTCTCTGAGAAACCACCCACAGTTCCAGTGTCTCATCACCCACACAGGGAAGAATTTCTTCCCTACATGTACTCTAAACAATGGACAGTCATGAGCAAGAGCAAGGGAAAGGGAAAATCCTCTCCTCCTGGGAGGTTTGTGTGTGGAACTCACACCAAGTGGGTCAAGGCTGTGGATGTTTCCCAAGGGAGCTGTAGAGAAGTGCACTGAGCAGAGCCTTCACATGGACATCCTTCTCCTCTGACGCTTCCCTGCCTGTTTACCCTTCAAATTTCTCCATGCTTCTCAGTGTGGCTCATTTGCCCTTGCTCCAAAGGGATGCAGCACAGGCCTGCTGTGCAGGAGGTCTGTCCTCCTGAGCCACCATTGACTCCTGCTCCCAGAGCCCCACTGCTGCATCATGTATAGAAAGTGCAAGGTGCAAACGGAGAGCTTCCTTGGCTTTTCCATACCTGAGAAGTGTCTCAGAGTTTGTCTGGATCATGCCATAGTTTTTACAATGGAACTTCAGATCCAGTACCTGCAAGAGCTAGAGGCTGAGCTGGGGGACCTGTTTTTCCTTCCAGAGTGCTGGCATTTCCCCAGAATTAGAGAAAGAGGGAGCAATATGCCTGTTACTCACCTCCAGGTTAAGACGCTTTACATTTTGGTTTACCTTGAGGGACTCCTCCAACACTGGTTTCAAACAGAGGGTGATTTTCCCAAATATGAAGACAGAGAGTCCCCCTGTTCCAGACTTTGTGGAAAAATGCCGGGAAGGCCCAGTGTAAAGCCATGGCATGCGCCCTGTTTGTCCCAAAACCAGGGGATCCTGTTTATGGTCACAACCTGAGCATAGAATCACAGATCCATGGAACTATTTCAGTTGGAAATGACCTTTAAGATCATCAGGTCCAATGGCCTGACTTGTTTTGTGGGAGTGAACAATGGGCAGAGAGATGCAGGTGTTGGTAGTGTGGGTCCTCCACCACCTGAGCACTCTCCATCCCCACTGCTCACTGATAGTCAAGCAGAAGTTTGAAGCAGTGGAAATAAAATTACATTATTCCAGGTAGAGCTGATTTCATGAAAAATACATTGTCTTTTCATGGCTTCAGTGAAAATATATTGGTTTCTGTCAGATTTAATTAGAAGTCATCTATTCTGAGAAGTCATCTATTCTCAGAACCTGCGAGGAACTGGCATGAGAGGGGAGTGAATATGAGACTTCAAATCTCTTGCAGGGACTGAATTAACTGACTTACAACCTTTTGCCTGCAAAGGAAACTAAGTAATGTTTCCTCCTGCTAGACATGCACTGCAAAATAATAATATAAAAACACGAAAATATTCATTTATTTACATTCTGAGCTCAAGTTTACTGGTTTGCTTTGCTTTTGCTTGACAGGCATAGTTTTGTATTAAAAGGCGAACCAAATGAATATGAATGAAACTATTACTCACCTTAAAAAGAGGAGTAATTGTAAGTGAAACAGGAAGTTGCATTCAACAAAAAAATAAACATTTCTGTTTAATTTAAAAGGCCTTAAAATACTGGTTTTGTCTGGTTTTCCAAATATTGTACCATAGCAGTTTCTGAGCTGAAAGCTCTGCAATGAGAAATGAAGACACTTCATTTTGCAAGTGTCAAGACAAAGAATCTTCACTTTTGGGGTCTTTTTACCCATTTTATTTTGAGCTGTACTCAGTAAATCCTCATAAAGCTTTGGAGCTGTCGAAAAGGACTCAATGCCTCTTTTTAAACCTTTCCAAACTTTTAAAAGATGAATAAAGCCCCATTTGCTAAAAGGTGGTTGTGTTGATCAGAGTCCAAAGACTTGCATCATTCTGCTGGCATTGGCTTTGCTACCGAACAGCCCCAAGTACAGCTTTCTGCAAAATAAATGGGCTTGGATTAACTCAGTTTAGATGCTCTTGAACTGCAGCAAAGTCTCCTTGTGGTTTACCCTCTGACACCAAATTAACCTTCCCCTGAGCAAGGCATTTATATTCTGGAGTAAATGCACTCACACACAGAGTTATTCTGTAAATACATGAGCTTACATTTGGTCTCAGCATAAACAGAGCCAGTGTGGAGAGTATAGGGTGGGCAGAGGATGAACAACTCAGGCATCACCTGCTGCCTGCAGGGACAGACTCCCTCTGCTCACATGCACTGACTTCTGAACTGCTATTTGTGCAATGAAAAGTAATCCTGGAATGAACAGTGATGAAAATGGGAACTACCAAAGGGAATCCCAGTGAAATCCCCATCAGGAGTTTTTACACCTGGTCCCTGCAGGAGGACAGTGCTTTAACAGAGGGGATGTGAATCATTATCAAAGAGCTTTGCAGAGTTTTTTACTTTGGTGTCATGTCCATTCCTCTTAAACTGGTTGGAAAGTGGGGAGAGGGTGAAACCAGAGGATGTTTCCAGAGCCTGGAAACATTCAAGGCTGGATTCAACTGGGCTTGGAACACCCTGGTCCAGTGAAATGTGCCCCCTGCCAATGGCAGGGAGTGGAAATGGATGAGCTTTAATGTCTCTTCCAACCCAAACTATTTCATGATTCAATGAAAGGGTAAACAGAAATGTGCCATCAGACAGCTCATCCTGACAGCAAATCCCACTGCTTGAAAAAGCCTGGTTTGGTCATACTTGAACTTAAAATGGAACACAGAAATGCTTGCACTTCCTAAATACCTGAGTTCCACCACCATGGAACAACTTCCTGTGAAAGTCAGCCCCAAAAACAAAGCCATGCTGAAGGTGACTTCCCCAGGGCCTGTGGACATCCCATATCCTGAATGCTGTGAATGATGAGTAAATGTCAGTTACTGAGCCCTGGAAGGTGCTGGGTTGTATTGCTGGGCTCTGGCAGAGGTTGGGTTGTGTTGCTGAGCCTGTTTTTGATTTACAAGAGTCAGCCCTGCATCCATCCTTCAGCTCTCAGCAATTTCCCTGAGAGCAGGAAACAAATCAGTTTTTGGCAAGGTTCACTCAAGCAAATCACAATTTTCTGTTTAAGGGCTTTTACCACTTGCAAATTTGCTTTTCTTGTATTTACAGCTCCTTCCCGGCTGGACGCCTGGGGATGGGGGTGACCCACAGCAGAAATGATAATTGCAAGTGCACGATGCTAAAGGGTTGGAGCGATGCCACCACAGGAAAGGCTTTCAGGAAGATGCTTTCAGGAGGATGTTTTCAGTAGATGCTTTCAGGAGATGGTTTCAGTAGATGCTTTCAGAAAGATGCTTTTGGGAGATGTCTTCAGGAGATGCTTTCAGGAAGATGCTTTTGGGAGATGTTTTCTGTAAGATGGTTTTGGGAGATGCATTCAGGAAGATTCTTTCAGAAGTTGCTTCAGCTCCACCACCTCTGCTGCTCTCTCCAGCTCAGCTGCAGTGACTGCCCTGGGGATCCTTCCCACTTGCTGGGCTTTGCTCTGCTCATAGAATCCACACTGGTTTGGGTTGGAAGGGACATTAAAGACCACCCAGTCCCATCCAGTGCCATGGGCAGGGACACCTTCTACTATCCCAGATTGTTCCAATCCCTGTCCAACCTGGCCTTGGACACTTCCAGGGATGCAGGGACAGCCACAGCTTCTCTGGGCACCCTGTGCCAGGGCCTCCCCACCCTCCCAGGGAACAATTCCTTCCTAATTGTCCTCTCAGCACTGGGTAAGTGAGACCTTCCCTGGCCTTTGTAAGAGTCGAGAGCCTTGGAATGCTCATCTATCTTTAGCAGCAGGAGCTGCAGCTCTGGCAATAACTGCTGTCACATCTGGCTTCCAAGTGAAGAGAGGTGATGGCCAATTTTCTGCTGGTTGAGAATTTGCTTCTGAAGTTCCCCACCTGCCCTGGAGAGCTGCTCCCTTACTACCCTGAGCAGCACCTGAGATCTTTTTCACCTCATTTTCAGCTACCAACAAACCTCCATCACACCCTGCCAGAAACATGACCAGACACAGAGCTACAGCAGGGAAACAGGCAATGCTTGCTTTGTTCTTTCATTAAAACTTGATTTGGTGCTGTACTTAAACATGAATAACTGAGAAGACAAAGACAGGGCTCTGCTCCTTGCTGGCTGTTATTAAAACTCTAAATCAGGCTACCTATGGAGCCATCCCCGCAAACTGAAACAGGGAATTGGCCTCTTCTGTCTCTGAGGGAGGGTTCAAGCACTCTCAGTGATGCTAATAAAGCACCTGGATTTTCCTGAATCTGCCAGTTTGCAGTTTGCTATGTTGTAAATCACCATAACAGGGCTGTGGAGGAAAAAAGACTTGGAGATGCTCCTCCTAAAGAGCAGTTCTGCTCTAACTCAGACCAGCAGCTGCCCAGATCTCCTTCAGCTGTAAATTCAGTGATGGATTTCTTGGGGGTGGAGATTCGTACCTTAGAATCCCACATCCAGCCTAAAACTCCAACCCAGAAATGTCCCCCTTGCTGGGGCATGGCTGGAAGAACTGCAGGGAATATGGTGGAAATCCTGCTTTAACCCCAAGTGGCAACTCAACCCCACATATCCTGGTGGGATGGGGAAGAGAATCAGAAGGGTAGAAGTGAGAATGAGGTAAATATTTTAATAGGTAAGGCACAAACTGTGTGTGCAAGCAAGGCAAACCAAAGAGTCCATTCCCTACTTCCCGTCACAGGCAGGTGTTCAGCCATCCCAGGAAAAAAGGGCCTCATCACTGGCATGGGGACATGGGAAGACAAAAGCCATCACCTGGAATGTCCCTCTTTTCCTTCTTCCCCCAGCTAAGTATGACTTCACATGGTCTGGGATATCCCTGGGATCAGCTGGGATCAGCTGGCATGCTGACTGTGCCTGCCTCAGCTTCTTGAGCAGCCCTAGTCTCCATTCTGCTGGGATGAGGAGCAGAAAAGGCCTCAACTCCATGTCAGCCCTACCCAGAAAAAAGCAAAACATCCCTGGGTTATCTCCAGCACAAATCCCAACCACAGTCCCACACAAATTACTGTGAAGGAAATGAACTTCCACCCAGCACATGATGGGATGAGGGCATTAACCTGCTGTTATGTTTAGGCTGTTATAACTGATTCTCTGTTTCAAAACACTCAAAAAATTCCAAAGTTTTGGTTTTGTTTAGATTTTTTCTTGTTATTACACAAGGTTTAGGTTCTTTTAATTTCATTTTCCAGGCAGCCTTTTCCTGCCCAGATATCACTGACTAGCTTCACCACAACAAGCTTTGAGTGACCTGAAAATGCATTTCCACTGCTCAGATAATTCATCTTCACCACTCTCTGCCAAGTGAGAGCACTGAGTCACTCCCATCCCCACCAGCCTCGTCACAGCCTCCCCCAGCCAGGCCAGCAAAGCTCTCACCCACAGAGAGGCTTCAGCAGAGAGCTTTTTCCTGTCTGATGGGAAAACAGGACCTTCCTTCATCTTCTGGAATGAACTTTCTGGCCTTCTATAGAGAGGAGACCAGCAAAGACACCGGGAGAGAGGACTAGGGATGCATTTCATACCATCAGAGAGTCACAGACTGGTTTGGGTTGGAAGTGACCTTAAAGCCCATCCAGTGCCACCTCTGCCATGGCAGGGACACCTTCCACCATCCCAGGCTGTTCCAAGCTCTGTTCAGCCTGGCCTTGGAAACTTCAGGGATCCAGGGGCAGCCACAGCTTCTATGGGCACTCTGTGCCAGGGCCTCCCCACCTTCCAACGAGGGAAGTATTCATAGACAGAAATTAACTTGGAAAAAAGATCTATTGAGCCCAATTTGCAATTTTTTTTCCCTCTGAAAGCAGGTAAAATTTTTCTCTAGCTTTTCTAGGCTTTTTCTCTCACCCATCACCTCAAGTACCCTCTCAGAGAACATGTGATGAGCAAAAGGCTCAGGGTAGGAGGCTCTAAGTCACATCTCACACAAGTTGAAGGGACCTGGTAAGTTGGGACAGCTCCATGAAGCAAAATACCTGAGCTTCTCAGCTCTGCCAAGAGAACCTCTGGGCAGTTTTTAGTGCACTGACTTAAATCACATCCAAAAGAAACACAGAAATTTCCTGTGTTCTTCACCCTCAGAAAGGGCAAGGATTTAGAATGAGGTTTGCTCTCTCAGTGCAGAAACAGCTCCTCTGGAGTGGATAGAATCCTGCTGAGAGTAAATATCATAATCTGGTCGAGTTCCTGTCCCCGCTGCTTCTCAGCCCACTGAATAACCATGAACTAACTCACCCAACATTCCCGAGGGGAGAAAGGATTAGTCCTATCCAGCACACCAGGGAGCACAAATTAAATTACATATTCCAGCCAAAAGCACCTCATGTGGCCTCCAGCAAACTTCACCCCTTATCCATGACTGATTTCCATAAAATTCTAATGATGCCACAGGACACATCTCTGGTGTATCAATCTGTCCCCACAGCAAACAATCTTTTCAGTCAACTCACTTCCCATTTCTGCATTTGGGAGGTCCCCCAGCAGAGCTGCCTCCAGCCCTGGGGTCCCCATCACAGCAAGGACATGGAGCAGCTGGAGAGTCCAGAGGAGGCCATGGAGCTGCTCCAAGGGCTGGAGTCCCCCTGGAGCCCAACTGGGAGAGCTGGGGGTGCTCATCTGGAGAGGAGAAGCTCCAGGAGAGCTGGAGAGGGACTGGGGACAAGGGACGGGGGGACAGGACACAGGGAATGGCTTCCCACTGCCAGAGGTCAGGGATGGATGGGAGATTGAGAAGGAATTGCTCCCTGGGAGGGTGGGGAGGCCACTGCACAGAGAAGCTGTGGCTGACCCTGCATCCCTGGAAGTGTCCAAGGCCAGGCTGGATAGGGCTTGGAGTAAGCTGGGATAGTGGAAGGTGGGATTTGCTCCCAACAAAAATGCAAAAGAAAGTTTTTTATCCATTGGTCCTGCCCAGACAGCCCAACAATCCCACCCTGGGCATCCCTGGCAGTGCTGTCCAAACACTGCTGGAGCTCTGGCAGCCTCAGGCTGTGCCCATTCCCTGGGGAGCCTGGGCAGTGCCAGCACCCTCTGGGGGAAGAACCTTTCCTGATCTCCATCCCAAATCCCCCTAGGATACAACCTCAGGCCATTCCCTTGTCCTGTCCCTGTCCCAGAGAGGAGATTGGTTCCTGTCCCTTGGCTTCCCCTTGGGAGGATGTTGAAGATCTCCCTGAGCTCTGCCCTCAGCCTGCTCTGCTCCAGCTGAACATTTCAAGTGCCCTCAGCTGCTCCTCATGTGGCTCCTCCAGACCTTCCCCATCCTCGTGTCCCTCCTGTGGACACTTCCAACACCTTTGGCTCTTTGGCACAGAGAGATCCCCCCTGGGACCCCCAAGGCCGGTCTGTCCAGTGTCATCTCCCAGCTCTGCTCCTCTGGCACCAGGATGGCAATTAGCTTTGAGATTGTTTTTCTCTTGTTTTCCCTGTTCAGCCACTTGAGGAAGGACAATCAGGGTTGCCATGGCAATGGAAGGATGACTTCTTAATTTGTGGGATTCTTTCTCTAATTATTCTGAGAATTGTAGTCCCATGAAAACTCCCTCCTTTGGAGAAATTCAGTTAAAAGCTGCACTGGCACTGAAGGTGCAGTTAAAAAGAAAGGAGAGCTAATGAAGATGTTTTTTGGGCAAAAGAACAAAAAAACCATATTTTGGTGAATTTTCCTGGCTTGTTTCATGTGCCGACAAGAGCAAATGTCAGGTGTTATCCAGAAACAAGGGCCTGGAATGCGTCCTAAACTTGAATTATTCATGAGTAATTAAAAATATTTTTACAGACTTTCTGAGGAATAAGAGTATCAGGCAGAACTAACACATAGAACTGAAAATAAAACCGTGTAAAACTTAATGGAGAACAAGTAAGATTTCAAGGGCTATTTAAATGTACAGGCACCAAAGGAAAAGATAATTTTTTAGTGAATTTTTTCATCCCCAAATCTTAAAACTTAAGACACAGGACAGAAGCAGCACTGCTTTCATTTTGTATAGGATGAAGGGACACCATGGCTTACTCAGGGTGGGCAGGGAAGGACAGGCACTGGAGGATGGAGCTGGAGTCCCTGGATGTCCCAGCTGCCTTTGGAGCTGAGCAGGTGCCACACGAGTCACCACTGAAAGAACCCCAGTGAACCCAGCCCTGGGGAGAGGGCTGGGAAATCTGATATTGCTGAGGAGCTGGAAAGGTCAGGGGGAGCAGGGCAGCCTCTGAGTGCTGAGAAACACCTTGGAAAATCCAATATTCCCTTGCTGGAGCCCAAAGCTTCCACTGGACTATTAATGTGCATTAATATTTCTGCAGTAGAAGGAGGAGGAGAAAGGCACCTAGAGCATCCTTTCTGCTGCTGGGGGAGAAATCTTCCCCCCAAAATCATTCTTCCACTGGAAAATGCTGGTTCAGCTCTCTGCCAATGTGATGTTTTCATCATCACCTTTCTTTGTAGGGTAAATGGGTGTGGAAATTTAATTGTTCTACTTTCCAATGGCCTTTTTGCTCATAGAAGCTGTGGCTGCCCTTGGATCCCTGGAAGTGTCCAAGGCCAGGCTGGACAGGGCTTGGAACAGCCTGGGACAGTGGAAGGTGTCCCTGCCCATGGCAGGGGTGGCACTGGATGATTTTAAGGTCACTTCCATCCCAAACCAGTCTGGATTCTCTGACCTTCCTTTAGAAGGCATTTCCCAAAATGCAGCCATTTGAATAGTTTTGGTTTTCTTTCAAGGAGACTTCTTTTTAATTGCTTTAATTGCTTTCATTTTATATCCCATTATAAACCCAAGCACAATATTAAATGCCCTGAAATCTAATAAAAATTTCAATTTTCTCTATATATTAAAAAGCTGTTTAACTGAGACAAAGCTACTTTGGAAGTGATCAGATTTAATTTCAGGGGAAACATCAACATTCAAAATTATGTTCCTGTTTAGAAAGGTGGACTCCTTTAAGTAGCTGAGCCCTCTCTGCTCAGGGGAGCTCTGGGTCCTCCCTTTGAAGACACTGGGAGTAAAAATTTAAGTGACAAGAGAGTCCAAAAAGATTGGGGAAAGACTGAGAAGTGGAGAGAGAGTTACAGACTACGGTTATCTTAACCAAAGGCCTTCTTCCAGGAGTCTTTGTTGTTGGCCCAATGCTCCCTGACTTCCCTTCCAAGTACCTGTTGTCCTTTTTTTCTTCCAAGCCCACGGCAAAAGCAGCATCCTGTGAAACTGAAATTCTGAAATCCCAGTGGGACATTGATGGGACATTTCCCTGGCGCTCAGTGCAGCCACAGAATGATATGCAGCTGGGCCAGGGAAGGATCTGGAGCAGCTGAGGGAGCTGGGAAAGGAGCTCAGCCTGGAGCAAAGGGGATCAGAGGGACCTTGTGGCTCTGCACAGCTGCTGACAGGAGGGGACAGCCAGGGGATCAGGCTGTGCTCCAGGGAACAGGGACAGGAGGGGAGGGAACAGCCTCAGGCTGGGCCAGGGGAGGCTTGGATTGGATATAATACAAGATTTCTTTATGGAAAGGGTTGTCCAGCACTGGCACAGCTGGAATCCCCATCCCTGGAGGAGTTTAAAAGCCATACAGATGTGGCACTTGGGGACATGGGGCAGTGGAGGGCTTGGCAGTGCTGGGTTAACTCAGTTGGACTCAATGGGCTCAGAGGACTTCTCCAATCAAAATGATTCTGTGATTTTCAGACAAACATTTTTCCTGGACTGCAGCCATCATTGCTTTTTCTCTTTTCTTTTCTTTTTTCTTTTCTTTTCTTTTTTCTTTTCTCTTTTCTTTTCTTTTCTTTTCTTTTCTTTTCTTTTCTTTTCTTTTCTTTTCTTTTCTTTTCTTTTCTTTTCTTTTTTCTTCCCTTCCCTTCCCTTCCCTTCCCTTCCCTTCCCTTCCCTTCCCTTCCCTTCCCTGCCCTGCCCTGCCCTGCCCTCCCCTCCCCTCCCCTCCCCTCCCCTCCTCTTCTCTTCTCTCTTCTCTTCTCTTCTCTTCTCTTCTCTTCTCTTCTCTTCTCTTCTCTTCTCTTCTCTTCTCTTCTCTTCTCTTCTCTTCTCTTCTCTTCTCTTCTTTCTTTTCTTTTCTTCTTTTCTTTCTTTTTTTTCTTTTCTTTTTTTTTTTTTTCAATCCTTTCCTCTTCAAGCCCAGAGGGAAACATCAAAACAATGAACTGGCAGAAAACACAGCAATTTCCAGGGCTAAGGAGAGGGCTCTGGCCCAGGGCAGTGGGGACCATGTGCTGAGCCATATGGGAGACCAAAGCACCTCCTTTTCTCTGTAAACATCCCATTGTTGTGTCTGTGAGGTCAGTTCTGCCTTTCTCATTGCAAACCCTTGG
This sequence comes from Lichenostomus cassidix, assembly GCF_008360975.1. NCBI lineage: Eukaryota > Metazoa > Chordata > Aves > Passeriformes > Meliphagidae > Lichenostomus > Lichenostomus cassidix. The sequence goes on from NC_139507.1 coordinate 330,028, forward strand.
CCTGGGCTGTGCTCCCGGGAGGGCTCAGGTGGGGCTGTGGAAGCAGAGGCGCTCATGCAGGTCAGGACCTTTCTCCATCCCTTTTTGTCCCCCAAGCAGAGCCATTTCCCCGTGTTTTGGAGCACATCCCGAGCACTGCAGCAAGTGCTGGAGACACAAGAGGGCAGGCACAGGCCGTGCAAAGGAGACAGAGCTCTGCTCCAGTGTCCCTCAGCCAGCCTGGCCCTCTCCACTTGCCTTCACCTCTGCACAGGGGGGAAAAAGGGCATTTTCCTCAGGGATATGTCTTCTGGCCTGCCTGGCTTGTGTGCTGAAGCAGATTTGAAGCAGCACGTTCTGTGAGGAACATCCAGGGGCTGAGGCTGGGCTATGAGCTCCCATAGCAGCTCCTCCAGCTGCCAAGGATGCTCCACATTCCCTGCGTGCTCCCGAGTGCAGGTGTCCTTAGGTGGGCTCTGCCACCTCAGGGGGTTTATGGGACCAGCCAGGGTCCCTTGTCCTCACCCTGAGTGTCCCCTCAGAGGGGTTGTTCACAGGGGTGGTCAGAGGGGTCATCAGCCCTTACATCCCATGTCTCCCACCCCTGCTGGTGTTATCACACAGCACATCCCCAGGCACTGCTTTCCTTGGCTCCCAGGACATTGTGGCTGATGGCAGCTCTGGGGCACAGCCTGAGCCACCAGCCTTCACTGGGGTGTGATAGTGCCCAGAGAAGCTGTGGCTGCCCCATTCCTGGAAGCGTCCAAGGCCAGGTTGGACAGGGCTTGGAGAAACCTGGGACAGTGGAAAGTATTCCTGGCCACAGCAGGGGGTGGGATGAGACAATCCCTTCCCACCCAAGCCATTCCATGATTCCCTGATTTGTCCCTCCCGTTTGTGCTCATCCCCACAAACAGCGGAGCCAGGAAGCCCTGCTGGGCACTGGGCTGTTCCCTCCAGGCTGCAGCCAAAGCCCCTGGACAGTTCAACAATAAACGGCAGCAGATGGTTTATGCTGTGAATTACAGCAAACTGGATTGCAAAGGCAGCACACACGGGAAACAAATGAAAGCATTAACACACCGGGCTGGCCAGTGCAGGCGTGGGGAGGGAGGGGGATTTGCAGATGGGCTGGGAATGGGTAGGAAAGGGAGCCTGTTCCTGTCAGAAAATTTTTAGAGGGGAAGGGTCTTGTCCCTGACCATGCAGGGGTGGTGAGCACAAGGGAAGACACGCAGCGAGGTCTGGAGCCAAGAGCAAGCATGCTGTGGCCACTCTGTCTGCAGCTGCTTTAATTCTGATCCACAGCTTGTTTGGGTGTGCTCAGCTCTGCCTTTTCCACCCTCCTGGAAAGGGCCCACAAATTTGCGCATCTTGCCTTGGCTGAATTTCTGTGTAATGCAGAAGGAACACAGCTCTGTTTAGCCACCAATGGACTGTGTTGAGAGCCTGGCTTCACTCACAGGCAGAGATGTGGGAGGAGGGACCATACTTTGCATTTCAGGGCTGATGTGGATTTGTACAAGAGGAAACCGACTCTGGAGGCAGCTCCTGCTCCCTCTGCATCCCAGCCATCCATGAGAACACAGTGGTGGAGACATCTGGCTACGGAAGGAGGGTTCAGCTTCAGGGCAGCAACCTGGTAAGCTGAAAAGTGCTCCTGGGCAATCCAGCCCGGGGCTCCCAAGTCCTTTGTCCTCTATTTGCCTCAGATTCCCTGGTGTAAAACATAGAGGGTAGCATTGGAGGAGGGCTGGGAGGAGTAGCTGAGCCTGAGAGATATTCCCATAGGAACATACATGCTGGGGGATGCCATAGCTGGGCTTGCCTTTGGCTGCCAAGGCCAAATGTGGCTTCGGAGACAGCAAAGTTGAAATGATCTTATCTCTGGGTGAAAATCATCAGGGGGAGGACAGGGTGGCTCATGGCCTGGGCACAAGAGTCTTGGGGGTTCATCAGTGAAGTCAAGCACCTGAAAGGTGAGGGGGCCAAATGGTGCAAAGGGTCTGCTGTCATGGTAACAGCATTCAGGGTTATAAATTCAGAAACTGGGCTCATTTTATCCCATATAATCTTTAGAGGTGGCTGAGAGTCATGAGGCATTGCCCTGCAGACTGTGACAGGCTCTGCCTGTGCTTTGACCCTCTGCTCCCACCTCATCTCAGCTGAAAAAGTCACCTCTTGGATGCTGCCATGCCCTGGGACCCTCACCTGCTGTAGGGCTGGGTGCTGTACAGAGACAGAATCCTGGGGTTTCATTCCAGATGTGAAAAAAGCAAACAAAACCCTGCTGTTCATGGAGCCGATATAGAGGGGAGTTACTCCGGCCCTGCACCTACTCAGCACCTCACACCTCCTCATTCCCACTCCTGAGGTGGCACCAGGGATGCTCTCCTGTGCTGAGCTATCGTCACAGGATCTGCAGCATCTCCTGGGCGGGAACCGTTCCCAGTTTGCTTCCCCTTCGTTCCCTCCTCCTTCCCACCCTCCCGGCTGAACGCACATCTGGGAGCGTCTTCCCCAAACACATCCATCACATCTGTTTTCCAGCGGGAAACAGAACATCTGGAGAACCTGCTGGTTGGGAGCCTCCCGAGACTCTCGGGGGGCTGAGCCGGGGGGCTCGGGAGCTGCTGGCACCACAACCCCCCCGGCCCCGCCGAGGCACAGCCACGTCCAGGCTCAGCCCAGACTGCAGCTGGGGGTCTCGGATCGCAGCCCCCTGTCCCTGCCCTGCCGTGGGGCTCCATGGGTGACTCACGGCTCCCAGCGCTTTTCCCCGAGAGCCCTGCAGGGAAGGGAAGCTCTGAGACAGACAGAGGAGAGAGGAGAGATGCTGCAGCCCCTCCGCTGCCTCTCCCCGAGTCTCGCCCTGCCTGGGTTTTGCTCGGAGCTGTCGTGAGAAGTGGGTTCATGCCGCTGCTTTCTCATCTGCCAGTGTGTGCGCACGGAGCTGAGGGGCAATCCTCCCCCCTCCCATTTTTCTTTCATTTTTCAGCCTTTCCTTTTATTTTTTTGCCTTTCCTTTTCCCTCCCCCTTTTCGTCTCCTATTTCTCCCGTTGAATTAGCTGCCCACTTTTCCCATGCAAATAACATCGGCAGCACAGCCTGGGTTTCCGGGGTGGTTATTTTCTGCCCCAAATGGAGAGATGGGGAAGAAGAGAGATGCCTAAATCCTGCAGCCCGGAGCTCGGGGAGTATCCCCCGGTCGGGCTGAAGACATCCGGGAAGCAGCAGCCTCGGCTTTCCGCACTAGTTAACAGCCTGCGAGCTACCGCCACTTGTTTCAGGCTCGCTCGCTTATTCTCAGCTCCCCTCGGCGCGCGTGTGCCTCTGTGTGTGTGCAGGGGGAGGACTTTATTGCCATTGGCTCAGCTTTCGCTGCCCACCCACATCTCTTCCACATCACCTTGGTGTCTCCCTAAATAAAACCAGCCCTCCTTATCGCACGGAGGAAATCAAGAGCGAGAGTTTGAATGGATTTTTTTATAAATATTTACCCTGACGAAGCTACTGCTGAGCTCGTGGGATAAGCTCGCAGCAGCTGGTCTCACTCTGCTTCCTTCACCTGCCCCTAAAAGCATTTAATTAATTTGGAGAGGAGAGGGGAGAGATCCGAATCCCAGTTCTGGCTCCAGACTGACCCAAAAAGCAGGACCAGGATTTAACTGAACTATGGATCTGAAGGACAGCACCAGTGAGGGCAGCATGGGCAGCCTACAGCCTTCCAGCATCCAGATTTTTGCCAACACCACCACACTGCACGGGATCCGTCACGTCTTTGTCTATGGGCCAGTGACCATCCGGCGCCTTCTCTGGACCTTGGCCTTTGTGGGCTCGCTGGGTCTCCTCCTGGTGGAGAGCTCGGACAGGATGGCTTTTTACTTCTCCTACCAGCACGTGACCAAAGTGGACGAGGTGGTGGCGAACAGCCTGGTGTTCCCCGCTGTCACCATCTGTAACCTCAACGAGTTCCGCTTCTCCCGGCTCACCACCAATGACCTGTACCACGCTGGGGAGCTCCTGGCTCTGCTGGACGTCAACCTGCAGATCCCCAACCCTCACCTAGCTGACCCTGCTGTCTTAGCCATCCTCCAAGAAAAGGCCAACTTTAAGCAGTATAAACCCAAAGTTTTCAGCATGCAGGAGTTCTTGGCACGGGTTGGCCACGACCTGAAGGATATGATGCTGTACTGCAAGTTCAGAGGCCAGGAGTGCAACTACAAGGACTTCAAAACTGTGAGTATGAGCAGACACTCTGCTTTTCTCTTCTCTGGGTGTGTGGACTGTGGTGGTGCAGGACCAGGACAGCCCTGGAGGTCACTGGCCAAGCCCTGTGGGCCTGGTGTGATGAGGCAGTGGCTGCCAGGCTCTGGCGTGGCAGAGGAAGAGCAGGAGGAAGCCTGTTGAGCTGAAGTTTGTTTGTTGGAGTCCTAATGGGGGTTTTGTGGGGCCTGACCTGCAAGGGGCTTGCAGCAGGTTCACCCTTCATCCTGCATAAGGCCCATGGCTCCCAGGTGGCTGCTCGGGGTCAGATGGGTCCTGCTGAGCATCACAGCGGGCCTGGGGGTCTCTTGCCATGGCGGAGACCGTGGCATGGTGGATGTCAGGCAGCTGAAGGAAGCAGAAAGGGCTGGACAGAGCCAGCAAGAAGGGCAGGTGCTCGGAAGTGGTCTGAGCAGCATCCAGCTGTATTCCTCCAGGTGTTTGCAGCTTTGCTTGAATTGTGGAAGGGGAAATTTTTCTGCCTGTTCCTTGTGTTCACGGCTCATAAATCCTGGTTTGCTGCGGAGTGTGGGCAGCACCTGGGTACCTGCCTGGTGCTGTGTCCTTTCATTGCTGTGTTACAGGAAAGGGGGGAAAATAGGGAGAGGAAAAGCAAGGAGGCTGAGCTCTGATCCCAGTCTGCTCGGAGATGGGGGAGGTGAAGTGAGCTGGGTACTTGAGCATCCTGAGGGAAACAGCTGCTGCTCAGTTTCCAGCTTCTGGCTGGCACCCCGCTGGCAGTGCAGGCTGGCCTGGGTGCTGTGGTGGTAAATGTGTCAGCATAAAATAAAAATAACATGGAGGTTGTCTGGATGAAGTGATGCCCCTGTGTGCTTCTGGGGCAGGTGAGGGGGCTGGGCAGGGACTGCACAGGGGGCTGAGCCCCATCCTGGCCGAGCTGGGGGGTGCTGGGGTCTGGGCTAAGTCCCACTGTGCTCTCAGGCCATGCTGGGCAGTGCCTTGGCTCTGTTATCCTGGATGGTACAGGTTTCAGGTGGTTGTTTCTTGTGAGTGCTGCTGCTTGTTCTGCTCACTACAGTGTGTCCTACGGAGAGCAGGTCCTGGCAGGGTTTGTGATTGTTTGGTTCATCGGCAGGATCTTGGTCTGGTTTTGGGAGAAGGGAATATTTTTTGTCTCTGCTGTTTTTGGATGTCCCAGTAAATGAACCCAACTTACTCCAGCTCTGAAGTCATTGCCATCCCCTGGACAGTGCTCTCTTTAAACCTCTGAGCAGGAACATAGAATTTTATGCGTCATTTATTGCCTGTGCATAACTCTGATGCTGTGCCCATTTTAAACTGGATATCCAGGCAAACCATTCCCTTGTTTCTGCTCGCTGGGCAGGTCTGGACAGGGGTTTGGCCATCCAAGTTGTAGGAAGGCATCAACCAAGTCCCAAGGAGAGGAGCTTGCTAAAGAAAAGCCATATGTGAGCAAGTCTGGAAAATGGGATAAAAACGGAGAAACAGATGCAAAAGTCTAAGGGACAGAAGAGTTGGGGAGTGAGGTCAATTCCCAGGAGGATGGACAGATGTCCCTTGACTGTAGCAAAGTGTGGGGAACAGGAGGTATTCTGCCTGTGGAGTTGCCAATAATGAAATAAGAAACAGGCAAAAGCAAAAACCTCAAAGCTGGGGGAGCAACCAGTACTTTCAAAACACCTACAGGGCTTGAAAAAGGACTTTAAAAAGCAGGTCCTGTTCTCCAAGAAGACAGGAGCTCTTGGCAGTCCCCCTGGGACCCAGCAGGGTCTCACCCCTGGCTATTGAGTTTTTGAAGTAATTGCCTCTGAAACAATGATTTTTTAAAATTTTTTTCTTTTTTTTATGGGGGATTCCTTAGTTTCCAGAAAGACAAACATTCCCTGTCTGCCAAAAAAATGCTCTGCTAAAACAGGTCAGGGCCAGCTAGAAAGAGACAGGATATTATGGACTGACAGTGCTTGTCCTTGTCAAAGTGAGAGATTCAGCACAATACTTCAGCTTGTTCTATAAAGCAGCTCCTACCTGAGCCAGAAGACAACATTGTCTCTTACAGAGGCAGGGGTTCAGTCTCACTGACTCCAGATAATCCCCCAGGTTATGGAAATCTGGGAAGCAGCACTCAACAGGGACACAACAACCCTGTTTTCCTTCCAGATTTTACCTCTCGGAGATAAAAGGCAGTAAAAAGTGTCTGTTTGAAGGATGAGTAGGTGTTTCCACAGGGAGAATGCTGTACAGGTCTGTGAGCTGCCTCCAGGCTGAATCAGAACCTCACGTCCTGGATGAATTTTGCATTTAATCACCACCAACCTGTTGCAGCTGCTCATGGGCTCAGTGATACCCCATCCATCCTGCTGCAGCACCCGTTGGAGGAGAGGCATCACAGAAGCCTGATTGTTTCCTGAAGGGAAACAAGGTGTAAATCCCAGGGCAGTTCTGCAATACGTCAGCAGGGTGAAGAAGTATAAGGTTTTTCTCTACACTCCCCAAATCCCAGCAGCTGGGAGCAGAGGAGGCAGGAGCTCTGCAGCAGGAGGCTGCACCAAACAGGAGCTCTGCAATAAGGTACTGCTGGAGGAGTCAGTGCTGTGCTGCTTCTGGTCAGCTCTGCCTTCCGCTGCAGGGGGAGTTGTGTGCAGGGTGGCCCTGGATAAAGCCATGGTGCTGCTGCTGCATGGGGAGCAGGAGCTGGAATGGCAGCATCTTGGCACTTTGAAAACATGACTTTACCCTCCTTCCTCCTCCACTGCCCTGTTTAAATCCTTTGTCACTGCTTTTTTAACAGGATTTGAGCTGTGCTTTCCCTACGCTTCCTGTTCTTTCTCCCCCAAACCCTTTCAGACAAAATTTCCCACATTAAGCTCTGCTCACAGGAGTGAATCCCCACAGCTTTTCTGCAGAGATACCCCAAAGGGAATAGCCAGGTCTTAGCAGGATGTGCTGATCCTGTGCTGGCATTGCTACATACAGAACAGCAGAGCAGATAATGCAGAGCTCTGATGTAGGCAAAGCAGCGAAAATTGACAGAACACACTTTAGCAAAGCCATTCCCTTGGAGTATTTGGAGGAGGAAAGCCTGATAACAGCAGCAGTTGAGGAAATCCCCTCTTTGTTTTCTGCATTGCTCCTCCCAGGAGGTCCTGATTGGAAATGACCTGGCAGATGGCATTTTCCTGGAGGAGCTGTGCTCCTGCTGCTTGATTGACATCAAGGTCTTCCCATCCCACTGCTGCTGAGCAAAACTGGGACTCATCAGCGCTCACCACACCACTGTGATGCTCTGGGAGTTTCTATGGTTGTGTGGAGCAAAGCTGCTTTCCTGGGGCTGCTGGTGTGGCTTCTGGTCCTTTGCTGCTCCAGTCTGGGGTGAGCTGGGCAGTGCAGGGGAGCCTTGCAGGAGGATTTTGTGTGTGGCCAGCAAATGTGGGCAACAGGGAGAAAACCTCTGAAAACCCTTCCAACCCATGGGGCAAACATGGAGTGAGGCATGGGATGGGATACAGGGATACAGGGATACAGGGATACAGGGATACAGGGATACAGGGATACAGGGATACAGGGATACAGGGATACAGGGATACAGGGATACTGGGATGGGATGGGATACAGGGATGGGATACAGGGATGGGATACAGGGATGGGATACAGGGATGGGATGCGATACAGGGATGGGATGCGATACAGGGATGGGATACAGGGATGGGATAGGAGTAGATACTGGGAATGTGACCAGCAGGGGAATGGGATACCTCAGTCCCTCCTTGCTGAGAATACTCCCCAGCAGCCCAGCCCTGCCCAGCACAGCCCAGCTGTGGCTCTGGGGGTGTTCTGGATGTCTGGGGTAGGAATATGTTCCTCTGCCAGGTCATTTGCTAAATGCAATGTTGGGCTGTGCTTCCTCACACATCCAATCATTCCAGGTAACACAAACTCTTCCCTTGTGCCTGCTCTGCCTCATCAGGTGTCTATTTATTGCCAGTGGCCATGACAATTGAAGGATAGAACTCATTTATTTTCAATACACATTCTTCTGACAGACAGGGTCCACATAATGGAGCATATCTCATGTGAATATTGCTATTTTAAGACACAAGTTTCTGTCAATCTATCTCGCTTCCTCTATACATATTTTTTCTGCCATTCTTTCTAGTGTATACATCAGGCCAATGTTTAGTGGACAGCTTTGGCTTTTCAGACTAACTAGTCATTTCTCATCTCCTGTTGTACAGCTTCCACTTTCTTCAAGAAAAAAAGTCAGGATAGTGGGTACTTGACTCAGAAAAACGTTACTTTATATTTAACAATTTTTCTGGAGAGTCATGACTTTTTCCAACGTTTGCTCCAGAATCTGAGATGCCATAATGAGATGTGCCATAATGAGATGTGCAATAATGACATGTGCAATTCAGTGATAACTTTTACAGAAACAGGCTGTTCTTCCAGTAGGAAATCAGGTCTCTATGCAGACTTTCCAGTCTGCACTGGAATATCTCAGTTTTCCAGATCTGTTGAGGGTCTGGGTGTGCGCACAGGCACAGAGGGAGTGCAGGGTTATCATTTTGCTGCTGGTGGTGTCTTGTTGGGTGTCTAAAGGAGGTGGATTGCTCCTGGCTCATGCATCTGGCAAACCCTACCCTTGGGAAATGCAGACCCTCCTTCCATCCCATGCTTTTCTGGACTAAATTTCTCTGTCCCGTAAGGATTTATTAGTGTGGTAGCTCCCTGTGGCACTGATGTGGTTTGTATTTCCTTTATTTATTGAAAGAATGGTTGGATAATGCTTTAAATTTCACAGGAAGTTTCATGGGTGGATGCCAGTTGGTATGAATGCTCATGAAAAACCATTCCTGTGTTGGACTGGTTAACAGAGTTAAAATCTAATGAAGGCTGTGGAACTTAGTGGGGCTTTTTCATGGCAAACCCAGTTGTAAATCCTTTAATTCTGAAAGTATGAACACTGGGTGCAACAACTCTATAGGAGAGAAACTGCAGAAATGAGCTGCAGGTTGTTAACTTGGGACATTGGAGCTCCACATTTGGGGTGCTGATCTGACTGAAGACCTGAGCAGCACAGTGACAACGTCCTGCTTAATGATCTTTGAAAAGCGCTGTGTTTGGATGTGGTTTGAGCTGTTTCTTAGCTAGGCACACTGCCCTCCCTCACTGGGGCTTTGGGATGGGGAATAAACAAGTGGGAAATGTCAGGAGCAGGACAGCCAAAGTGTTAGAGCCAGCTGGCCAGCAGGAGGGGCTGAGTGAGGAGGGAGAGGAGGCACAGGGAGGGCCCTGGAGAGCAAGGACAAAGAAATGGTGTAAGAGCAGTTGTGAGCTCAGCCTTCCCTCGCTGGAGCAGCTGGCACTTGGTCTAGAGGAGAGCAAGAACCACTCCTGAGTGATTCCCATTCATCAGAGTTATTCATCAGGAGGCCAAGCGAGAGCTCCTCTGTCCCCTCAACACCCCACCTACCCAGGGATTTGCACTCCAAACAGCAGCTGGAGTGAAATGCAAAACTGCCCTTGGAATGGGGAAGAACTGCTGAGCAAGGGGGTTGTCACTGGAGTTCCAAGGATGGAGGAGATGTTTAAGGACTGCCAGGCTTTATCAGAATTGTCCTGGGAGTTGTGTGAGGCTTTCCTTAGTATTGGAAATACCTCTGAGTGAGGCTTCTTGCACCTTAGCTCCTGTCTCCTAGACAGGCACTGAGAACCAAAGTGCCCAAAGCTGTGGAGAGCCAAGGTTGTGAACAACAGAGAACAAATCTGATAAATGTTTTCCAGCCACCACATCCTGGTGCCTCCTTCGCCCATGGCTCTCTGTGACTAACAGTTCATGTCACAGGGTCTCCCTGACAGCTGGCCTTGGATGAGTTCTCCTGGGCACAGCTTTCTGGCTGCAGTAGGTGGAAGGTGAAACCATGGGAAGATTTCAGATGTACTTGTGCTCCTACTACAGGAACCAGAATTAATCTAGTCGTGTCCAAAGCTAGAAGTGAAGGCCAGGAAAGACAAGGAATATATAAAAAACCCAGCCTGGTTTCCAGCTGGAGAGGTAAAGTGGAAAGACATATCTTGTCCTGATCTTCCATGCCCCTCATGCAAGTGTCCCTTGGAGTCTTCTTGGCCGATAATAAACAACCTCCCAGATGTCCCCTCTTGAGGAATCTTTGTGCTTATCTGACCAAGTGCAGTGACGCCCTGTGAAAAATCATGGTGTGACTGCTGTGGGTTCAATTCAAACCCTCCTTGAGAGGTTCTAACCACCATGTCCATGATCCCCTTGGACAGAAATGGGTAAAAATCTAAACCAGTGGTCATGAAGTGAAACAGGAGAAATTCTCACTTGATTAAAGAAGAAAACAGGTCTGACTTCAGTGAGGATCTCTGGCTGCTTGAGGTCCCTTCCAAGCTGAGTTATGTTATAATTCTATAACAAAAAGCACATGCAGACCTGCTGGGTCTTATAGTCCTTTTACTCCTTTTGGAGTTTCTCAATTTTTCATAGAAACACAGAGCCCTGGAATGTTTTGGGTTGGAAGGGACCTTAAAATCATCCAGCCCCACTCGCTGCCATGGGCAGGGACACCTTGCAATATCCCAGGCTGCTCCAAGCCCTGTCCAACCTGGACTTGGACACCTCCAGGGATCCAGGGGCAGCCACAGCTTCTCTGGACACCCTCTACCAGAGCCTCAGCACCTTCACAGGGAAGCATGTTTTCCTAATATCCAATCCAAACCTACTCTCCTTCAGTTTAAAGCCATTCCCCCTTGTTCTGTCCCTCCAAGTCCTTATCCAAAGCCCCTCTCCATCTCTCTTGGACCCCTTTAGGCACCGGAAGACACTCTAAAGGAGCTCAGTCTCCTAGGAACTTCTCTTCTCCAGTCTGAACAGCCTTGCAGGACCTTGCACTTGGCCTCGATGGACTTCGTGAGGGTCAGACATTCCCACCTCTCCAGCCTGTCCAGGTCCCTCTGGATCCCATCCCTTCCCTCCAGTGTGTCACACAGCTTGGTGTCATCAAGCTTGCTGAGGGTGCCCTTGATGCCATTGCTTGTGTCACCAACAGAGACAGGAACCACAGCTCCAACCCTGAAGCGCTCTGCCTGTCTCTGACCTGCTCTTGTGCTCAGTCCACCCTGAGCCTTCCTGAGAAATGAAAGCCAGTTTGGGAAGATGATCACCTTCTCTGTGAACCCTGTGCACAAGTTCAAGATTGCATCATTGACCTAAGGACAAAAATTGCCCTAAAATGCAGAGTTGCTGACAGCTCTGTCTGCACCGAGCACTGAGGCATTCACAGTTCTGATTCCATAATGAGCGTGCCACAGTTTCTCTGAGCAAATTCCTGTCTTTTCCCATTTCCTGAAACCATCCCTATTTGCTTTAGAAGCAGACAGTGGAGATTCCCTGAAAAAAAAAAAACCCTCAAATTCATCACTCAGGTCCTGCTGACAGAAAATGTGCCTGGCAGCTCCCGAGGAGCGACAGGACGGGGAGGTCATATGAGGCATCTCCATCTCCTCTGGCAGGGTCTGGAGTCCCTCCTGTGCCTTCCCAAAGGCATTTGTCACGGGGATTTATGCCTGGAGTGCCAGCCAGGCTCAGCTTGGCCATGCAGCAGAGTTCTGCATGCATTGGGGTGGTCAGTGAGGGCAATAAAGGTGATAAGGTATCGTGATGAGGTGGGTGTGAGCAGAGTGATTGTGCTGCTGCCACAGCTACACCAGCTCTACATGGGACTCAAAAATACAAAAAACGTTTTGCCTATTGGGCTGATGAGACCCTGCAGTGTTCCATAGGAAGAGCTCTTTGGGAAAACAGATCCATGGAAAACTCTTCCTTACAAAGTGATCACAGCTATGAGAGAGCTAGGAGTGGGGAGGACTCAGATCTTCCCAAGGGAGGAAATTGTGATACGTAGCTAAATGTGAAGGTTGTGAAAGTCAATGTCTAGTTTGCCACCTGAATCTGCTGAGAGGTTATGATGAAAAGCCTTAAACAGGTTGACTTATTGAGGGATGAGTGCAATTGAATGGTCCTCTAGAACTTGTTGGGACTTCCTGACCTGTGGAAATCTGTGAGGAACCTCTCACACAGCACAAGCTCAACAAGTTAAGAGGGAAAATGAGGCAGATGAGGTGGTCATGTCTGACTCCATGTGCCATGGATTAATGTATGAGACCTGCACCAGGAAAACAAAATCACCCCTTGGAGGTAAAGGAGACTGAGAGTCATTTCAGCACATTGACACCAGTGTGCTCAAGGCCATCAAGAACCAATTTCCACCCAGCCATGAATATTTACAACCAAGCAAATGCCATTACTTGAAGAAAAGCTGAATTGTTTTGATCGTTTGTTGCTGTTGTGCTGTTGAAGGAAGGATTTAGCCTGGGTGTTAAGGCAAGGAGCATGAAGTGAAGGAGTGAAGGGTAATGGAAAATGCACATGTATTTGCTCAGGGTGAGACAGATGAAAAGAGCTTTAATCTGCACTTGGATTTCCACAGAGGAGCCCATCCAGGGGAACAGGGCCAGCAGGGATTTTCATGTGCTCAGTTGTCTGCTCCTGTCAGAGAAGCCAGTTCTGCTCCGTGATTTCCTCAGAGACTGAAATTTGAAAAGAAAATCAGAAGTAAAAAGACTGAGTCAAGTTCCATCTGCTCCTCAGGTGCTTCCCCACATCGGTCTGACCTTGCAGAGAAGGAGATTCCAGGCTCTTGTCTCATGCCAGGTCTGTGGGCTTCCCTTTCAGTCAGTCCAAAGGTTGTCCAGATCTCACTTCCAGTGTGAGTTTGTTGAGAATTAGAGTTTTTCCTGAGGGAAATCAATAGTTCTGAGTCTGTCCTCCTTGCCTATATGAAAAAAAATCCCAAACCAAAACCCAAAACCCCCAAACCAAACCACTGGAGGACCAAAAATTTTAAAAATTTTAGTGGGACCAAGTTTTAGCTACTCCATAAAACTGAGTCTTTATGATGCTGTTTCAATGGTGATGAAGACTGATATAAAAATGTAATATGAAGATGGGCATGAAATTAAAATAATTTAAAATAATTTAAAATTATTTTGCATTTTTTAAGTTTTTGACATTATTGGAAGAAGAAAATCAAAGCAGCCTATTTGGAAAATTTTTGGTTTCCCATTCCATCCGTGTTTTCCAGGCTCTCTGAAATCCCATGCTCATGCAGTGGAGGAGTCATGCAAGGACTTCACTTTATGAAAGGGGCTGAATCCCATAACAGTGATTCAAACTGTTGGTTCACCTGAAGGTTTGAGGGACATTAATCTTAGGCCAGGAGAAGAGAATAAATAAACCCCAGCGAATGCTCCCTGGTGATTTAGCTGTGTTACTGAGAGGGGTAATTTAAGGGCTCCGTGACAGGAGATTTCTCCCCATTGAGTAAAAAATGATGAGCTGGAGGTCTGGAACAGTGGGAGGAGAGGAGAGGAGAGGAGAGGAGAGGAGAGGAGAGGAGAGGAGAGGAGAGGAGAGGAGAGGAGAGGAGAGGAGAGGAGAGGAGAGGAGAGGAGAGGAGAGGATTCATGTGGGGTTGCTCAATGACAGCCCAGCAAACATCGCTGCAGTTGCCATAGGCAGGACTAAATTAATTGCAGAGGAGAATTAATGACCAGTGAGAGGAATTAACAGAAGCTTAACCCTTGTTTATCTAAACTTCCAACACCACACTCCTCTGCTCCCTGGCACTGAAACAGACGGTGAGTGCTGAAACATCCAGGAAAGCCTTGTATTCCTTCCAGTGCCTCCTTCAAGGCTTTGGAAGAGCAGCTTGTGGCTCTGGCATGTATGAAGTGATGTCAGCAGAGCTGTGAACTCCTCAGCAGTTCTCCAGTGAAGGAGGAACCTGTGAAAGCTGAACCAAGATGTCAGAGAGGTATCAGTTCGACCTCGATGGAGGATGGAATTACGTTTTGGGAGATGGGAGGGACTCAACCATCTGGAATGGGATGGTTTAGCTGAAGGGGACCTTGAGTGGGAGCTGACATTCACCACCAGATTTCTTGGTGTTTCTGTGAACATGTGAACCAGAATTCTGCTCAGGACTGCAGTTTCTGTTCATCACAGTGATATCTTTCTCTGGATATACTGGTGGGGTTAGGGTTAGGGTTGGAGATAAGTATCTCACAGAACATAACAGGTATCCTCTTCTGCTCAGGAGCTGTTGGTGGGTTACAGCAGTCACACAATCCTGATATATTAATTTTTTCTTTGAAGCATTTAATGTCTGGGTATTCTTCCTTTTTTTTTTTTTTTTTAATGAAAAGAAGAAAGTTTTCCCCAAAAGGCTTTGTGAAAACTGCTGCTGTGGTTATTTCTCAAACAATGTTTCCATCTAAACCAGTCTTTATGTAAAAGATGGGAACAGTGTCATGGGTAGCATGACGAGGGTGTGGAGATCATGCCAGGGAGAAGGAGTTGCTGTGCTGGATGTTAAGACTGATCCTTGTTGATTGAACTGCATTTTTCATCCTCCATCCCAGCCTTGGATCCTGCAGCCACCACCCCTTTGCAGATGCTCCAGGATCACTCCAAATGGCCATTGCCTAATGCTAAATTATGATGGAGCATCTGCTAGAATATGTGTGACATCCACATGAATTACAAATGGATTTGTTTCTGCCAGGGGTGACAGGAATTGCAGCTGAATTAACACAGCTGATCCACCCCGATCCCAACGAGTTCCTGTAGGGTACTGTGGTTCCAGGGACAGGCAGGGAGAGAGGAGGTGCCAGGGTATGCATGGCAGCTTAGGATGAGCTGTGAGAGGAGACAAGACCCAGGCTGACACAGCAATCCCACCTCTGTGGAAGCCCAGTGCAGCTTACCTCCTAAAGACATTAATGAGGGTGAGATCCCTCTGTTAGCCCCACAACTGCATCCATCCCTGCAAAAAAATCATTCTCTCCTCATTAGCTCTTGGTAGAACAAAACTACCCTCAGAGGTCAGTCCTGTGATGATGTCTCCGTGCGTCTGCATCTCATCAGGGAAATACAGATCAAAAGGGAAAGGATTTTTCTATGGTGTTTGTGCATGATACCAGAAAAATGTGCAAGTGTCTCCCACGATGAGATTTCCCATGTGAAAAATGAAAACTTTTTGTCTTAAAGCATTTATGTTTTCCATGAAATTAATTAAAATAAAAATCTCAGTGCAAAACAAAACATTGAAACCCTGGGATGCCTCATTAAATGGATGATCTGGTTCGGAATTAAGTAGTGGAAAAAGTGATGCAGAGCTGGTGAACTTTCCACTGTGTGCAGCCTCTGCACCTTGCACTTGTAGGTCAGGTGCACCCAGGTTCTGTTTTACAGGGGTTTTGAGGCAACCCCTGGTGTCATCTGAGGTTACTGAGGGGACACCCTGAGTTGTAAATTCATTACTGGCTTTCCCTGAATGGGAGGATTTCATTCACCTTTGAAATGGGGGACTTTCAAATGAGTCACCCATTTCAAAGGGCATTTAGAGCAAGGTGCTTCTGGCACCACAACCTCTGAGCTTTCTGGAGATGGTTTTAGGCTTATTTCCTGATAAGAGAAGGTTCCAGCAATTTTCCTCCATTTGAAAGAACAGGAGAAGTCTCAA
This sequence comes from Lichenostomus cassidix, assembly GCF_008360975.1. NCBI lineage: Eukaryota > Metazoa > Chordata > Aves > Passeriformes > Meliphagidae > Lichenostomus > Lichenostomus cassidix. The sequence goes on from NC_139507.1 coordinate 345,859, forward strand.
AAGCATTTGATTTCTACAAGTTTCACAAAAGCTGGCAGCTGGAAGACCCAAATGGGAGCCCAGGGAGTAAAAGCAGGGTCAGCGCTGGTGTTTTCCAGCATTGTGTCTGACAGGGACCAGCTGGCCAACAAACACATGTGCCCCACTTTCTCCAGGAGCAGCCTGGCAGTGATGAGACAGCTCCCACTTCCCTGGCAGCACAGACAGCACAAGCAAGAGCAAACCAGGCTGCTGAGAGCTGTGCTCCCCACGGGACACAGGAGCCAGGCAAGGGGAGGTGTGTCTGAGCCAGGGCAGGTCCTGGGTGTGCAGGCATCTCCTCCTGGTTTGTTTGATTGTGCTGGTGGGGCTGAGGAGCCTGGGACAGAGCAGAGAGGTTGGAAGACAAAATCCTCAGGAACGCAAGCTGCATTCATTCTTCTGTTTCAAATTCTGGGTAATTCCCAGTGCTGGGAGCAGCTGGCCCACTGCTGGCACATGGTGCTGCAGGTGTACTGTAGGACTCAGAATGCATGGAGCGACCTCAACTTTGCATCCCACTCCTTGGGGCCCGGGTGGGAAATCCTGCCCAGCTCAGAGCCTCCACAAGCCCCCGTCAATCCAAGGCTCTCACTCTGCTATTTGGATTGGCAGTAAAACTGTCAGCTCCTTGGGGCAAGGGCTGTTTTCCTGGTTTATGTTTGCTATTAAACATTTATTATTAAAATTGATTAAACTTTAACTAAGGGAGGGGAATTGCTTTAACCTGCTGCAGAGAGTGACATGGGCTGTGATTTTGTGCAGACACGAGAAAAATCCATCATTCCTGTTTGGAAGGAATTGAAACCAAACAGATTTTTCTACAAATGTCTTCACTCAAAAAGCATTTTGAATGCCTTTCTTAGTGAATTTCAAGTCAGGTACATAGAGTACCTGAGCACCCCCAGCTCCTCTCAGCTCTGCAAACCCCAGATAGCTTCTGCAAGTGCCTGCAGGCTGAACAGCATCCTGAGCTAAAGCGTCCATCTCCCTTCCACTTTGGAATGCTGTTAAATGCGGATGGGTATTTCTGAGCCGAAATCTCTCCTCCCTTTGGTGTGCCTGTGGCTGTTTGTTGGAACAATTAACTGCAGCATATTTTCCGCCCGTGTTTCAAACCCATCTAACACTGGGGGTTAAAGCATAGCTACCACAGGTAAATTCATGTGACAAACTATTTCTGGAGAGCAAGCAAGGACAATTCAGTCACCAGGGGCAGGGAAATGTGGTGTGCATTTATTTTGTTGTGAATCAGGCAGGTAAGTACAGTACCCATTTGCAAAGTAATATTGAAACCTGGGGACGAGCTGTCAGTTGTTAACACAGTTATTGTGAGCCCTTTGTGTATTCTGGTCCTTCCATGCTTTTTTTTTTCCTGTCAGGAGGAGAAATAAGTGTCCGAGTCAAGTATGTTCTTGTAATCACACTTGTCTTTCAAAAAAGACACACTTTCATTAAACCCCAAACCAGAAACCAGCATTGTGGCTTTAGTGCTGAAAACCCTTCGGTTCACTTCTCCTCTGAGCTGTGCCCAAGCTGCTCCATCTCCCTGCAGTGCTTCTCACTTGGAATAATTTCTCTCCTCTTTCAGTCCAGTCACATCCAGGAGTAAGATATTCCAGCTTTTTGGTGTGCACGAGGGGTCTCCCCTGGTCTCATTGATTTGTCAGTCAAGGTGTGCGCACCTGATTGTTAAAGATGACGATTCAAAGATGCAGATGGTGAGTTTGTATCACTTATTGCAGCAGCGGTGCAGTAAATCCCAGTCTTAGGCATATGATCCTTGCTATTTACAGGGAATCTCACATTCCTAAAATATTGAGGGGACGAGATAAAAACACATGAAGTAGCTCCAAGGGAGGTTTATATTGGATATCAGGGAAAATTGAGGAAAATTCCTTCACAGAAAAGGTTGTCAAGCATTGGAACTGAGGCAGGGCAGGGCAGTCACCAACCATCGCTGGAAGTGTTCAAAAAATTATGGATGTGGCACTTGAGGCCAGGGGTAACAGTGAGCACAGTGGTGGTGCTTTGTGTTGGACGTGGTGATCTCAGAGGTGTTTTCTAACCTTAACAATTCCTTGGATCTGTGGTCCAACTGGACACAGCAGAGGTTTGCTGTCCTGCTCCTGAGCTGAGTGTCCAGAAACTGGGTTTTCCTGCCCTCCTAGTGTGCGCTGAGGGAGAGAGGAAGAGCCAGGGCAAGGGAAATTGTTGGGAGCAGAGTCTGGGCTGGTGGGGATTGTGGAGGAGATGCAGGGAGGCTAAGGGGGCAGCAGAGGATATTCCCAAGGGACCACACTGGCATGTCCAGCCCATTCCCTGCAGGCTCCAGGAGTGGCTGAGGGAGGTGGGAAAGGAGCTCAGCCTGGAGCAAAGGAGGCTCAGGGGGACCTTGTGGCTCTGCACAGCTGCTGACAGGAGGGGACAGCTGAGGGGTCAGGCTGTGCTCCAGGGAACAGGGACAGGAGGAGAGGGAACAGCCTCAGGCTGGGCCAGGGGAGGCTCAGGGTGGACAGCAGCAGGAATTTCCTCATGGAAAGAGTGGTCAGGAGGAACTGCCCAGGGAGGTTTGGAGTCCCCATGCCTGGAGGCGTCCCAGGAATTCCTGGAGGTGGCACTGAGTTCTCTGAACTGGGTGACAAGATAGGGATCAGGCACAAGGTGGACTTGATGATCATAGAGGTGGACCTGATTCTGGGATTCTATGATTGCTTGAAATAAGGTTTATCTCTATTCTTTCTCCACATTTTTCATGCTGAACTGACATAAAAAAATACTTTCATGCTAAATTTCATACCTTTCCTCCCTCCCTTACTAGTAACATGGAATTACATCCCCATTTCTTTAAAATTTTAAGCTTTAGCAAGCACATAAACTACACTTAAACCCCAGCCCCAATATTTGTAAAGCAAATATTCCTTTCGTCTCAGGGAACCATTCCTTTGACTTGTTATTTTGAGCTCCATCGTGGCTGTTGCCATGCAAAGACAACTTTGTGAAAAAGAAGGTTAAGTGCTAAGGTTAAAACAGGTTCAAGTATAATCCAGAGTGCCCTTGGCAAAGACAGAAGGGTTTTAGTGGGTCTCATTTATCATTGCCTGACTGCTTAAAGTGCTTGAGTGACTCATTATTGTTTTTATATGCCTTTAGAAGAGCTGCAAAAGAGCCAGTGAGAAAAGTATCACTGTTTTCCTCCTTTAACCCACACTCAACAGGGAACAATAATATTTAAGACTTCAGAGTGTAAAAGGTTTCCTCTTCAGAAACCAAATTCCCCTGCATGAACCACGTGGAGCAGCTCGGGCTCAGCTCCAGAGGGGAGGTTTCTGTTGATGTGGAGTTACATCCACGGCAGAATTTTAGAGCTCAGAGCTGGGAGCTGCTCCTGCCAGCTGGGCTTCCCGGGCCTTCCTGGAAGCACTGCCTGACCTTCAGCCTTTTCTGCTCATCCATTCTGCCCAAGCGTTGTCCTCCTGCTGCAGAGGCTGTGGGCTCTGCAATGGAGGGAAGGGTTGGACCATCCCTGGAAGGCAGAGAGGTACTGGAAGAGTTTTCCCAGAGACGTTGTGGACTCCCCATCCCTGGAAGTGTCCAAGGCCAGGTTGGACAGGGCTTGGAGCAACCTGGGAGAGTGGAAGATATCCCTGCCATGGCAGGGGTGGGAATGAGAAGAGCTTTAAAGTCCCTTCCACTGCAAACCATCCTATGACTCTGTGACCATGGAACACTAAAACAAATATTTTGAAGTGCGCAGATCTCAAACATCAGCGAGCAAAGACCTGCTCTATGCTCCGTCCCTGCCTGTTTGTTCTGCACATGGATCCTGGGGGGCACAGGCAGCACTCCCAGTGCTCCACACCTGGGATTTGTGTGCAGTTATGTAAATGACCAGCATGAGATGGCAGAGGTCCTGACTGGTGGGGGTTTTAATTAAGTGGCTGCTTTAACTCGTGGTACCTTGCCAAGGCTCTTTACAAAGCTCCTTCTTCCAGAGCTCAGGAGATGTTAATGCCACTGGAAAAGGCAGTGGTTTCATCCCAAAAAAGCTGAATCCAACCTGGAACAGGAACAGAGCGACACTGGGAGGAGGATTAAGGAAAAGAGGCACCTCTTCTAGGGGGGGAGATTATGAGAATTGAGCCAGACAAAGGCTGTGTGAAGGACTGGGAGACCTCTGGAGAAAATCCATCAAGGGGATAAGAACTGAGGAGGAAATGGAGATATTTCAGCCAAACCATGGTGCTGGCTTTGGAGCAAATGGTACAAATTTGTCATGGCTAACTTGATACTGGAAGTTAGAAAGGGTTTTTTATTATTATTATTTCTTGAAAGAACAAAATCCTGAAGTAGTGAGGATAAAGAACCCAGCATAATTTAAACCAAGATCATCCCTTGAGGGTTGTGGGAGGTGAACAGGAGGCTTCATTTTAGGACCTCTCCAAGTCCATGGGCAACAACCTTTCCCTGGACTGAAGGAATGGGTTGGGTGTACGCCTGGATCATCAGAGTCAGGCACATCTCACCTGGGTTCAGCAATGTGCTGGGGTGCCTGGAAAACCTGGAAAAACACAGCCATGTCCTGGAAAGGCCTTTCCCCTCAGTTCCTGGAGTCATACAGTGCCAATTCTATGTGTCTTGATTCCTGGGAAGACTTTAATACTCAGCTTGTCAGTTCTGGGAATTTGATTAACTCAGCCTCTGTCTATGTCTGCATGGAGACAGGAATATTGAGTCCAGCAGGGTGTAAATCTTGTGGGTGCTTAACCCTGTCCAGGGCTGGATGAAGATCCCACGTGGAGGCTGCAGCAGCTTCCCTTGAGGGTGTTCATGTTGCCTGCAGTGAGAATCTGCCCAAAACATGAGTGCAAGACACCCCAACTGCAGGCATTCCCCAGTCTGAACCCCCAAAACAACAGGTTGATGTTAATGTTGAGAACACCCCTGAATGTTACTCAGTTTCTTCCCTTCAAGGGAGGCTAAGAACACCCTGGGATCCTGTTAATGACCAATCTGACTGAAGCCAAGGCATTAGATATGGTGGGATTTTTTTTTATCTATATTAATTTCCCATTTGGGAGCCCCTGGGATGCTGTTGTATTAGATATCACACAAAAATGGAGCAGAAATGTGGTCTGTCCTCTCTGCTGCTTAAAAGAATATAATTTTCTCTCTGGTTGTGGGGTCTCTGAGCAGCAAGGGAGAAAAAGGAGGGACAGGGTCGGCTCAATTGATTCTGACCAGTACTCACAATACAACACAGAGAGAAAGTGGAACCTTTCTTGAACATATATTAATAAATTCCCTCTGCAGATGAGTTACTTGGGCTCAATTTTACCCACCTGGGAACTCTGATTATTGTCTCATGAAGCAGAGCACCTGCTCTGTTATCCCATAGATTAGGGAGAGCAAATGCATTGTGTGTTCATTCCAAAGCCTGGCTCCCCCGCAGGGCTGGAATGTGCGCAGCAGAAGGAAGAGATTGGGAAGTTTGCCCTCCGGTTTCCTGGAGAGACAAGGCTATGGGAGCAGTTAGAGCAGTATTCACTGTGCCCACCAGGGCTCTCCTCCATGCTCACAAGTGCTTATTGCTGCTGTTAATTAGAGCTGTGTGGAAACATGCCCGGCAAAGCTGGAGCTGCAGCAAAGCCCAGCTGCCTGGCAGGGTTGTGGTCCAGGCAATTAAGCTGCCCTGGAAGATTTGGGATCCCTGAAGGGATGGAGCAGGAGAGCCTGAGCTCTGGCATCAGTGACCTGGGAATGCTCTTAGGACAAACCAAGGTCCAGATGTGGACTAATTAAGACTCACTTTGTGTTGACTTAGGGGGTATTTAGCTAACAAAGCTGTGACTGGCAGCCCAGCTTTGTGCTGGATGTGCAGTTCAATCTCCTTTCTCTTGGTTTTAGTGGCAACACTGCGAGTTTGCTCTGAGCCCATCCTGTCCCTTTTGAATCCTAAATTGCAAACCCAAATCTCCACTGCAAGCAGGGCAGTGATGTCCCTCTAAGACCCCTTTGTGCTGCAGGCAGAGCTGGTACTGCTGGAACCCTTAGGTGCTTTGCAAGGTTCACCTGTGACCCATCTGCAGGGGGATTATCCTGAGGGAAAGTGTGGATCAGGCTGGCGAGAGCTGAACTGCTGCTGCTGCAGAAGGAAGGATGCTCTCTGCTTAGCCAAAGTAGAGAGCCCAGGGAGTAAATCCATGCTGGTTATTTCGAATGAGGGGCAATAAAGCTGTTGGAGAGGGTGGGGGTGGCATTGCTGGAGCTCTCTCAGACATTGCAATCACCTCTGGCCAGCAGTGCCAGGTTCATGCTGCAAACACAGCCATGAGGGTGCAGGATGTGCCCCACCTGCAGCTCAGCATCACCCTGAGATCTGTGTCAGGCTGGGAAGTGAGAGCTTTCCATCTCCTGCTGCTGTGTTTCGGATCATTTGCTGTGACTCTGGGCATATGTTGTCAATTCACCAGCACCTTTACGCAGTCAGTTATAATTCACATTTGCTGGTTTTTAATGAATGTTTGTTCACTGGAGCATTTGCCAGGGAGTGTGCATAGTGTGCAGAGCCAGCCCACATCCCAGCAGCCTCCAACACGAGCTGAGGTGAGGAATCGAGCTCAGGAACAAATCAGGAATATATTTTGTGACACGCGCCGCCTGTGGTGTGAGACGGAGGGGACTCTGTGAATGGGAGTCTTGCAAGAGAGTCCCGGCAGCCACATGGATGGAATGCTTCCTGCCAATGCGGTGAAAAATCCCAGAGATAATCAGGGCCTTGCTGAAATTCCCTTAAAATCCAAATATAGGCTCAGTCACCACCACTCTGGAGCACCTCCCTGTCTGCTGCACACCCACAAGGTTTGTTGTCCTGTTGGTATTCCCATCATCTGGATGGGGAATGGAATCCATGGTGATGAGGAGCCTTTGCGAAACATCCCAGCAGCCCCAGATCGACAGGAAGGCATTGAGAGATGGAAGGAACACAGAGCTAAGGCTGAATGTGATTGTTCTAAAGGTCCAGGACTCACCCAGAAAGGGAATGTGGGGACTGTGTGAATACCTGAGAGAGTGCTGGGACCCCAGTCCACTTTGTTGGTAAAGTGAGCAATGCAAATTCATAATTACATGTGGGAGTTAATTTGGTGGCCGTGTAAAAGGTGCAGTGATGAACAGGGACTCCTTCCCTGTCCTTTGCTGGGAGAGTCAAGGCTGCAGCCTGTGCCAGTGAAAGATGTGTCAGGAAAAACAAGGAGCTGACAAAAGGCTACAAAGTAGAGCAGCTCCAGGTCTTGCTGAGCACAAACCTCTGGCCAGGAAACTGGATTTCAGCAGCTTTTCTTTCAGTCTCTTTTCCTTCAAATGCTGCTGCTGCTTGGACAAAATCAGCCTGGCTTTAAAGTAGGTCAGAGCTGAAGTCATCTCAGGATGCTCTTAGAAGAAGAAATACATGTCAGTGTGACACCACTGTGGCTTTTAGTAGAGTTGTTCTCCACTGGCTGCTCTGTGGGACTCAGACCCAGAAGAAAAGCTGCAGCCAGGTGGGACAAGTGATGGATCACAAATCCTACCTGAAGGGATGCACTCCAGCAGAGACAAGGGCAGTGCAAGGGGAACATGGGACTGGAGGTCCAAATTCTCAAGCTATTTCCAAAAAAATGGACTTGGAGAAGCATCAGGATCCTGAGCATTTTCTTAGCAGCTTTGGGGTCCCAAAAACCTAATTATCCACTCAGACTCAGGTGTCTTATTGAGTAATCCCAGGGGTTTTTTGGACAGTCTGCCAGCAATTCAGTCTGGGCTATTTTAATAGCATGAAGGCATCCTGGATACTCCTTTTAGGTCTCAGACACATAATTAGCAGTTCCAGGTTCTGAGCAGCTCGTTACGGCTTGGGCAGTCGGGGAGGTGACACCCATGAATTATGATTTCAAGCACCTGCTCAGCAGCTGTGAGTTTTGGATCCCTCCTCCTAGCAATGCCAGCGAGTTCCAAACTGGCTTTCAGGGAAGCATTTTCATCAACCTGGAGAGAAATTCACACTTTTTTCACTGCTGCTCTCCAGCAGCTAAATCCTTGTGCCTCATTTTCCCAGGAGGAGCAGTCCCAGGCTGAGCTGCAGTTTGCCCTGTTTGACTGGGCTCTAAAACCTGCATTTTGCTGAACACATTAAACCCATCTGCTTACCAAATCCAGCTGCAACTCCAGCCCTCTGGGGCAGCTTGGCAGTGCTGCTGGTCTGACACAACTCAGGCAGAGAAGGGAAAGAGGAGGAGGAAGATGCAAAAGCAGATCAGCACAGCACCTCAGAGTGGCTTTTCCTTCTCCCCAAGCCACCCACCACTCCACAGACACACAAAAGAGAAGAGAAAAATAATATTTGCTGACTCTCTGAGGAATGCGAGGCTGGAGCGAGCTCCATGTGAGGGATGCATGCATTATTTATGGCTCTGGGCTGTGCTATCCCCCGCTGGATGAGCCAAGTGTTCTCGTTTTGAGAGCAGCTCTTACCAGGCAGTTTAACCCCCATCCCTCTTGTCTGCACTAGACTGAGACTGGAGGACACAAAGGCAAAGCTCAGCTTTGGTGAGCACAGCCAGGAGGGTCTGAGCTGTGCCTGGGATGGGAGAATGAGAATGGGAATGGGAATGCTGCCACTGCCCCCCCCCCCAGCTCCACCTGAGGCAGCTGCAATCAGCACCTGCTCTCCCCAGCCAGACAGGCCTGGAGTGCTCCGAGCTCCTGAGCTGACACCTTCCAGCTGGGTTGCTTTGCTGCTCCCTGGGAAATGCTGCTGCTCTGGGGTGTGTTCCTGTCCTGCTGGAGCAGAGCCCAGGCAAAGCAGCTTTTTGGGACCAGTTCATGTTTTCTTGCTCCGTGGTGCATGTAAAATCCATCAGAATAAAAATCAGAGCAACACAAAGGTAACATTGGCATGGGCTTGTTTGCATTTTGCTTCTTTATTGCCATAAAATATGGAACTGTGTTATAAGATGATTGGGTTTTATACCGTGTTACACTGGGCTTCATAGATTATAAGGAATTTGTATTAAATATGATGTTAAATAGGTTTCCAGGCACATATATTAAGGGGATATTTAGTATATAATAGGTAGTTTTATTATTATAAAATGCCATCAATATTTCAGTACAGCAACCTGTTAAAAATAATATGGATTAAAGAGAGAAGATGGAACTGTCTGTTTTGCCAGCCTCAAATAAAATACTTCAGCATTTTTGAAACCAAACAAGAAAGCCCAAGTGATTCATTTGGACTTCTGCTCTGAAGTGGATTTCACTAAATCAAATTGACATTTTGCCGTGAAATGTTAGAAACGAGATGAGACCACTTTTTCCTGTCAAGGGTTTTTTCTTTCATGGAAAGGGTGGTCAGGGATTGGAAAGGGCTGCCCAGGGCAGAGGTGGAGTCCCCAGCCCTGGAGGGGTTTAAAAGCCCTGGATATGGCACTTGGGGACACAGTCAGTGGTGGCATTGGCAGTGCTGGGGAATGGTTGGACTCGATGATCTCAGAGGGCTTTTCCAACCTGAACAATTCCATGACTCTGTGATTATTTCCCCACACAGTCCCTGCCCATCCCAGGCTCGGGAATGAGCTGGGCTCTGCCAGACTGGTGTCACAGCAGGAGCCACCAGAGCAAAGGGTCTGAGTGTTTGCAGAGGAAAATGTTCTGTACCTGGGGAAAAATGGCCACGTGCAGGATCATTTCTCTGTATCGTCTGCATCCTTGTTTCCTGCGCTTTCCATACTCTTGGCATTTCCCAGGCAGCAGCAGGAGAACAGCAGGGCTGTGGGAGCTGTTCATACTGCATTGTGCATCCACAGCGAGTAGGGAAGGGTTCTCCAGGAGAACAGAGATCCCGAAAGACCCTCCAGGAGCTGGAAGCCACCTAAGCCCCCTGATACACAATACTCCATGGACACACAGAGGGAAAACAAGCTGTAAATACACAAACATTTGTCCAGACTCTGGGGTACTGGTGACAACTCTGGGGTATTAATGACTGCTCAGAGGTTTTGGAGACTGCTCTGGGGTATGAGTTACTCCTCTGGGGTATTAATGATTAATGCCTTCCTTGTTGTTAAAAACTCATCTGAGTGGCAGTCTGCGATGGGAAGATTTGTTTTGTATCATTTTGTTTCTGGATGGTGGATTTCAGAACAGCCTCAGGAAGTGGAGCAGAGAGAAACTCGGTGAGGCAAGAAGCTGTTTTGTCTCCCTGGAAAAGCCTCTAGGAGGCTCATCCAGCCACATTCAGCCATAGGAAAACCCTCTGAGGCAGCTAGGGGCTGAGCAGGAGCTGCAGACACTGAAGTGGTGAGAGATGTCTGTGTCAGGGGAAGGCTGGAGCTGTAAGGAAAGCTCTGTGATCTGCAGGGACTGCTGATGTCTCTGTTTATTGGGCAAGACATGCCCAGGAGAAGCCTAAGGAAAAGTTAACAACAAACAAGGAATGTGAGTGTTGGGAAGCAGCAGGGACCTTTCTGTGCCACAGTGGCTTCCAGCAGGAGGAAGAGAAGTTTGAGGAGCCATGAGGAATTTCCCAGGTAGATCCTGACACGTTTGGGCTCTGACAGCTCAGCAGATCCTCTAAATACATCCTTCAAGAGAGGCAGTGAAAAGGCCCTACAGTTTGGGCTGGCTGGTCTCAGAGTGCTTCAAGGAAATGCTCGATGTTGGAGCTCCTCACCCTAAACTGGACCTTCCCCAAACAGAAGGAGAAGCTCTGTATCTTTATTGTCATTATTAAAACAGGAATAATATGAATGTGAGCTCTTAATCAGTGGACCATAAATGGCCCTTCTTCCCAAGGGATGATTTCTCTTCCTTTTTTATCCATGGGGAAGAAGGAAAGAGGGGAGATTTCTTTTGGCTCTGCAGCCCATCCGTGATAGAGAAAGCTGTCCCCTGAATCCACCCTGATGGTTCAAGCCGTGCAACAGCCCCCGGTTATGGGCTGCCAGGGGTGTGCAACCAAAGAGACCACAGGGATCTGAGGGGGCAGGGAGGCATCAGAGCTTGGCCCAAGCACCCAGAAGCTACCTCTCCCCACTGCTGAAGGATTTTCCCACCAGCTCTGTGGCTGTGGAGCCAGGAGGAATTGATTTCCCTGGATGCTTTTGCCAAGGGCTCCATGGCGCCATAATGAGAAGCACTGCAGATCTGTCAGCATGGCCCTGGGAAGACATCTCCAAGGCAAACAGTGTTTTCCCTCTCTCTTCAAGGGTCTCTCACTTTTATTCCTCCTATACCCACACAAGGCAAAGGTCAGACTTGTGCTGAAGAAGAAGCACCTCATTCCTTCCAGGAGGATGGGCTGTAAATCACCCTTGTTTCCACGTGCAGCTGGGGGTTTTATGCTCTGGGCTGAGGAGATAAACTCACTCTCTACTCACAACAGAGAGCATTTGTAGCATTTATTTCCAATTCTGGCCCCCCGGCATGACAAATAAGAGGCTGTAACTCTCTGGGAGGCAGGTTTTATGGGCAGCAATGCATTTTCCTGTCCCACCTGCTAAACAGTCTGTGGCTCTGCAGCTGATACCAGGTTTGGCCAGTTTATTCTCTGGCAGACTTGCCACGATTTTCCAATTCACTGAGCTAACACAGGATGATTAAGAGAAGTCTTCTCCCCGTCCTTCTGTAATTCTTCCCCTCCATTATGTAATTGTTTCCCAATTTACTTTTGAAAAAAGGGGGCTCTTCTGCCTCCATACAGGTCTGAGTTTTAAGTTTTCTTTCTGTCTTTTGTGACCACATCTCATGGAGTAAGTTCAGGGGGCAGCTTTGTGTGGGTGTCTCAGTCCTGTTGAAGTTCAGTGTTCTCAAAGCTGGAAATTGGGTGATATTTAAGGTCCCTTCCAACCCAGGCCATTTCAGGATTTTAGGAAGCCTGGAGAATTTCTGCTGTGACCTGTAACTCTTTAAAGCCATTTAAAAGCACGGGCTCTCCAGGTGAGGGGGATATGCAGCAGATGACCCCCAGTCTGAGGCACAACTCTGACCTGTGATGAAGATGTTTAGCCTTGGGTTGAGGTAAATCAGCTCCTGAGAGTGATCTGTGCTGTCAAAATGCACTGTTTTATTTAAAAGAGCCCCACGTCCCACCAGCCCCAGGGCTCTGTCATTGTCAGCATTGTTTCAGTGGGATTTATTGGCTCTTTCTGGATCCTTGTGCAATCTCTGCTGCTGATCCTGGCACTTAACTGGCCATCATCATTGTCTTTACACAATTTGAATGCAGTTCTGTGGTTAACAGGTTATAGTGCAGCTCTTTGCAGTGCAAATACAGTCCTATCCTTCATCCTGGGAAATTACAAAGAATCTATTAAAAAAGATCTGTTGTAGTGAGGTGGGGCTGGGCTCTTCTAGGTAACAAGTGACAGGATGAATTGCACCGGGCAGGGGGGCGTGTTTAGATTGGATATTAGGGAAAATTTCTTCATGGGAAGAGTTATCAAGCACCGGCACAGGTTGTCCAGGGCAGTGGTAGAGTCACCATCCCTGGCAATGTTCCAAAAATGTGCAGATGTGGCACCTGGGGACATGGCCAGCAGTGAATGTGGTGCTGGTGCTGTAATTGATGTTGTCCAGCCTCAGTGATTCTGTGAAAAGGGTTTGGGTTTTTCCTGATGGTAGAGAAAGAATTACAGATAAGGACATTGCCTTGGGTTCCAGGGGAGTTGAACTTAACAAGGCAACTTTCTGCTTTTTTTTTGGAGCACAGCATAGATGCATCATTTAGGGGAATCTGGTACCTTGACTATCCTGTATTCTTTGTTCGCTCTCTGCATTGACCAGAGGATGCAGAGTGCAAGGATCTGAAGGCCAGGCTGTGTACACACTGGGAATTGATGTGGTAGCACAGAGCCAGGATAAATTCCCTCCTGTACTACAGCAGTGTGATAATACTCAACACCAGAGGTAACAGCAGCACACAACAACTGAGACACAGCAGCCCATTCCCAGTACAGCCTTGGTGGCTCCTGCTGCCTTCAGAAATAGCATCATCCTCTTTTGTATTTGCTGCCTGTGTTTGTGTTTGTGTTTGTGTTGTTTCTGCCATGGGATGAGAACGCAGCAGGAAAAGAGCAGGGGACAAGGGTTATCACTGGCCTGGGGACAAGTGGAGGATACCAGTTGGGACTGAGAGGGAAAAGGCAAAGGCAGATCAAGGCAAAGCATCTCAAACAGGGACAGAAGAACATTAATGCCCTTGTACATGGAGAAATTCCAGTCACACGGACAAGAAATGGATTTCCCTTGACCTTCCTTAGGCTGCCTGTCCCTCTGGCAACACCTAGTCCTGGCAGGAGCTGTAAATCTTCAGCTATGACAACTCCAGAGCAGTGACCACAATGACCATTCCCTAGCAGGGGTTGTTTGTCCATGAATGGATCATTACTGACCTGGCAGCTCCTTTACACACAGCTGGGGGCTGTTGGGACAAACTGGCCAAAGCCAAAGGTTGTGGGAGGAAAATATTATCTTAAATGGGAAAGTGAGGAGAGCACTTCAGCCTGTGAATCACCTGCAACCAGGTAGCTGTGTCCCTACAAAATTAGTGGGATGAAAGCTGGACCTGGGGCAGGGCCTGGCAGTTGTCCCATGCAGTGATCATCCATGACATCCTGTTATCCAGTGATTTCTCTTCAAGGCTTAGCTAATACCAGAACAATTTATCTGTGCTACCTTCTGTCCTTGCAAATGTAGGGTCATCTGCCCCTGTTAAAAGCATGAGAGTGGAGACAAAGTCTCGTAAGTCAAGGCCTTAAATCTAGAGAGAAGGCAAAATGTACCCCAGGTTCTCCCTTGAGAGCCCAGCCTTCCAGCAGTCATTAATTCAGTTTTAGGCTCTTCCATGTGCTTGGCTCCGGGGCTGCCAATTTACCTGTTCATTGGATTTGCAGTTTCCCCTCTCTGCTAGCCCCGGAAGGATAATCATTTCCCATTGTTTATTAGTGCACAGTGTCTTTCTCCTCTCCAAAAGCATCTCCCCAGACTGTGGCTCCCTCATCAAAGGAGTTTGTGATGGGAGATGATGGTTGGGCTGGAGCTGCAGCACCACGGAGAAAGGCTTAATGTGTTTGTGCCACATTTACAGGCAATTTTCCCAGAGTTCAATCCCACAGGTCTTCAATTCCCAAATACAATCAAGTGTTTGGGTTTGCATCCCACAAAATGGGGGGGGGGGGGAGGTGCTTTTGCCCCATTTTGGGATAATAACTCGAAAGATGACACAGGTGGCATGAAGGGAGCCAGTGCAGCGGTATCTGTTAGACTGGAAAAAAAAGAATTTGGTGTTTCTGATACTCAGAGAATGTCCCAGCTTCCTCTGGAATAGGAATTGGTGCATTTCCCCCAATATTCTGACTGCAGAGCTGAGCAGCTCATTTCTGTCAACAAGATGTCATGAGAAAACACAGCAAGGAAGACAAAAAGAGACAGCAAACCACTAGTGCAGGTTAAAGAAAAAAAAAGACAGGGAAAAGTGTCTTCTGCCCTTGGTATGCCACACTGGCTGCACCATCCAACACGATTCGGGAAGGGATGAGATAAAGACAGCACAAGAACTGAATCCCAGGCAAGACAGGCTCTGATCATTATGAGAATTTTAACCCAGCCTGAAGCTATGCACTGCAGAAATCTGAAAGCATAACCTCTCCCTGACCTTGGATAAGATTTTCCCCTGTTTGAAAATAAAATTCAGAAAGGAAGAAAGGAAGAAATTGATAGAATAAGCACTGCAGCCTTTAAACACAGACATTATTGAACACAGCCCATGTAAAGCTTTCCTCAATCCCTCAAGCACTTCATTATGAAAACCCTTCCCTGTTCCTCCATCTCACCTGTACTAGGGAGTATGGCTGACAGGGGAGCAGGGCACGAGATTGAGCACCGAGGTTTGCAGTCCTTGGAACAGGCAGAATGGAATGCAGGCCCAGGATTAGGGGCTGTGCTATTACCTGCCTGCTTGTAATGCAGGTCCATCCTCTGCCTTTCTTGCCAACACCTCCAAGCTAAAAATAGAATCGTTTCCTTCACAGTTGGCATGCAGGAAGAATCCGAGTCTGGGGAGTGGGGCCATTACAAAGTTTTATGGGAAAACCTCTCCTTTGCGGGGTTGAAGCAGCAATGGCAGAGCAGAGGCAGTGATGTCAGAGCATCACGAAGAAGAGTTGGCCCAGAGCCTACAGATCCTGCAAGATCTGAGAGCACAAACTGAACATCAAAGATGCTCCCGTGGGAATGGAATGTCAGGCAGGAAGCATTTGGCCTCTGCATCCCCTGGGAATGAAGCACTTCAGCTCCCACCTCCATCCCTCCCTGAGTGCCAGAGGTGCCCAGAAGAGCTGTGCCTGGGGGTTTCATTGCAGTTGGAACCTGAGGCAGGTTCCTGCACTGTGCCAGCCTGGGGAGCTTCACAGGGGCCGTGGATGGTGCAGCTGGACTAGCCAGAGCCCTACTGTGTCAGTTCTGGGGACCAATCCCAGAGACTGCTGAGCACAGAATGAGCTTGGGAAAGTGTTAAGATCCCACCCCTGGCACTGCTCATGACCAGATTTCTGGTCAGGGTGAGCTCCTGACAGGCCTGTCCAAAGAAACCTTGGCTGGGGAGGGCAAAGGGATTCCTCCCACGGTTACTAAAAGGGAAGGGAAGGTGCAAACACACCACACTTAAACTGACTTCTGTACTTTATTCCATGACCATTTATTCATTCTCTGGGATCAATTCACCCACATCCAACTCAGTAGCCCAGGATCCATCTGACTTATCACCAGTGCCATCCTTGCAGGGGAGCTGATGGATGGGCCAAGATGTTGCTGAGACCAGACTCAGCAATGACAGATCCTGATATTCTGACAGCATTCCCTCCTCCTCCAGGCTGCTGTACACAGCCTGATCAACATCTGGATTGCTGATCCTCGGCAGAGAAGGATGCCTGGGGGCTCTGGGCCTATTTGGGAATCTTTCACCCTCCTTGGGACCTCTGCCACAGAAGGACCATCTGGATGATATTGGCAGCCTGCCAAGAAGAACAGAGAGGCAGTTTCCGTCCTGCCAGGAAGAACAGGAAGGCAGTTTCCATCCTCTGGCGCTGATGAGCTGTAGGAAAATGTCAACACCTTTTCAACCTTGTTTCGATTGCCCTCAAACCCTGATGATCTGGGATAGTTCTCCCTGCTCTTGCATTCCCTGACACTGCAGTGACCACAGTGCAGGCCCTGGGAACCTTGCAAGGGCTGTCACACTTGGGCTTTCCCAGCCTTTTGAAAGGAGCTGCACCCGCTGTGGTTGTTCAGAGGGCACAGAGAGACTCTGAGCTTCGTTGGCAGGACCTTCTCATTGAAGGAACCCAGTTTGGATTGTCCTTGTTGTAGTACACGCTGTTAGAGTGTCACTACCTTGTCGTGTCATTTGGGGCAAAGAACTGATTGGAAATAAATTTTATCCCTTTGGGGTTTACAGTAGGACAGTCCCCTTCTTTCTGCATGTGTTGGTGAGGATTCCCTCTTCTTGGTTCCATTCCTGAACAGGGTGACTGTGCTGTGAAATGCCCATTCACAGCCAGACAGCTCTTTTTTAACAGGTCCTTTTGCTTCTGGCAGGAGCACCCAAACACCCCCTTAGCAAATGTTAGAGGCAGGAGGCAGCCAAGCTCTGCTCTTCCTTCGGGAGGCTCACCTCTCCCATCAGTGTGGTCCTGCCACCCACCGAGGAGCTGAGGGTATGTGTGGTGAAGTGTGTCCCAGCAGGAGTCAGGTCCTGCTGTGTTTGCCACTCTCCTACTGACATCTCAGGGATGTGGCAGTCTGTCCCCCGTTTGTTAGAACACTGGGATGGTGTCCAAGCGCCAACAGCATCAACCTGAACCTTTCCAGTGTGGTTTGCTGTGGAGGGAAAGGGGGAGGTGAGGTAGAAGAGATGGAAGGGAAGAGTGCAAAGCTCTTTCTGCCAAAGGGAGAGGAGATTGTGACCCTTTAACTTGGATATCCCCCCCAAACCAGGCAGATCGGGATGTTGGCATGGGAGGAGCAAGGATTCTGTCAGTGTCATGTGTTTCCTTTCTCCACAGCTGCCACTGGATGGGAGTAACATGAAGCCCCAAACAGCACAGGTGTGTGGTGTGGCCATGCAGGGAGGAGGAGAAGCCTTGAACTCGATACTTGGCACCACCCCAAGCTCGGACCAGCCATCCCAGAGAGGGATGTCACTGTGGGTGTGTCCAGATGGGCATTGCCCAGGAGGTGCCACCTGCTCAGGCACGGCTGTGAGAAGAGGACAGTGGGTCACGAGTGACTGCAGGAGGAGCAGAGCACCCACTGCACTGAATCCCTCAGGCTGTTGTGAAGAAGCAGTTGACAGTCTGTGCTTTGAGGAGAGATCATTAGACCCAAGTTTGGATTTCAGACAGCCTTTGGATGTCATCTTTCCTTGTTCCCTGAAAGAGCTGTCATCTCTAGGCTAAGAAATAACTAAAACATACAGTGTCAAGAGCAAGGCCTCCTCCGCCAGCTTCCAGAAGACCCAACTGCTGCATGACAGACTCACATCATCACCTGAAAACTTTTCCCAAACACAGCTCCTAAGCATCATTTGTTTCTGGCCCAGGTGGGCACCAAAGTGCAGACACTGAAATGCTCCTGAATGCATCCCTTGGTTCCTCATTCCTGTGGCTGTGGCAGGATCTCTTATTAATGTATCTTGGGTTGATGTCCAGATCCAGTGTGAGCTGCACTCAGGGGCAGCGTGAGGAGGAAAAACTGCTCTCCCATGAGACATCTCCTCTGTGGCTCCTGGTAGGGATGTCTGGCTGATGGCTGCAAGCTTTGGGTGATGGCTGCAGGTGGTTCTTGCTCAGGTTCTGCAGCTCAGGCTGTCCCCTCACTCTGTAGCATCATGTTCCTGTCTGGGCTGAGCAGAATTAGGGAACTGACGGACAGGTGAAGGTGGCTGAGCCTCCTCTGGAGAGGGGTCAGGGTAGCATCTGCTCCCGGTTCTGCTCTGACATGGGTGGAATGCGCTGAAAGGGAGAGATTTGGCTTCCCCCACTTCGGTACAGAATGGGCTGGAAACACAGAATATTCATCCAAGTGTTTCACCAACCATACTGGCAGTGAATGAACACTGATGACAACTACTTCACAAAAAGCTGTCTTTCGTGGTAGCACGGTGCCCTTCCCAAGTCTTTGGGAATGTCCCTCCAACTGCCAGATGCAGAACTTAAGGAGGACTGGCACCCGAATGGGAGGAAAAGTTGTTATTATTAGCTAATACTTGAGGAAGCTGTGGAAATCAGGAGTATGGTTCAGTTGCCCCATGATCATGGAATGGCCTGGGTTGGATGTTAAAAACCATCCAGTGCCACCCCCTGCCATGGGCAGGGACACCTTCAACTATCCCAGGAGGCACCAAGCCCTGTCCAGCCTGGCCTTGGACACTTCCAGGGATCCAGAGGCACCACAGCTCCTCTAGGCACCCTGTGCCAGGGCCTCCCCACCCTCCCAGGGAAGGATTCCTTCCCAATATTTAATAATTCTGCTGCAGAGAACAGATATTTCCCAGCCCATGTCAGTGCAGGATTTGAGGAGTTGCAGCCCCTGAAGCCCGTCAGAACCACCCAGAAGACACAGATCTCAGAGGGCTGTTTTCCTTTTGGAGTTACTTATGGATCCAGCCAGTCAGGCCAACCTTCCCATGGATCCAGGCCAAGGACTACACTTGCTAGAAGGTGCTGCAGAGATTTCATATTCCCAGAGAAAGGGAGGCATCATCCAAGTGTTCTGTGCCTGGGTTTAGAAGAGAGAGACTGAAATGAATCTGCACAGAAAATGAATCTGCTTTACATCCTGATTCTTTTAGAACTACATCAAGCTCATGACAGAAAAGATGTCCTGCCATGGCTAATCCTGTCTTTGGAGTAGCTGGACCAGAGCTGGGTATTGATCCAAAAAGAGCCAGAAACTCCTGCTACCAAGTGCTGTGTGAGGGTTTGGGAGCACCACACCCAGCTGTGCTCTGCGGTGCTGGGCTGTCACTCAGCT
The DNA here is from genome assembly GCF_008360975.1 of Lichenostomus cassidix. NCBI lineage: Eukaryota > Metazoa > Chordata > Aves > Passeriformes > Meliphagidae > Lichenostomus > Lichenostomus cassidix. Next base: position 364,945 of record NC_139507.1, read on the forward strand.
GCTGGAATGCACTGCCCCAGTCCCGTTCCTTGGCAGACTGCCCAGGGAAGGAGCTCAGCGGATAACAGGGCCACTCAGTGGGTTTGGAGGCTGCCCTGCTAAACCACATTTGGTTGGGCTTGCGGCAGCAAAGCTCCCAGGAGGGAGCAGGTGGAGCAGGAACATCCCACAGCACCACCAACCCTGCCCTTCTCCCTGTGCCACGGACAGCACGGGACAGACAGAGCTCGGGAATTAACATCCCACAGGGAAAGCCAGCGGGCCTGGGACTTGGGGCTTCTCCTGTGCCAGCAGAGAAATCCATGGGAGCTGTCTGGGCAGGGGGCTGCCATCCTGCACAGCTCTCCTTGGCAAAGGCTCTCCTTGGCAAAGAGCTGGCTCTGGGTTTTCCAGCCCCATTAGCTTTTGTCTGGTTGATTGGGATTTGGGGCTAACCTGCAGTCCTGTTACTTTAGAAAGTGAGTTTAGGAGGAAGAATATTCTGTTTGCCATTGATACAATAAAACCTGGATGGTTTTGGTTTACTCTGATGTCAAATAAGCCTTTTCCTTTTTTTTAAATAACCTCCTTTTTATTTTATTCAACCTCTACTCAGAATAAATCATATCAAACCAAAATATTCCATCTCAGAGAATTCCCCCTCTCTCTCTCCACATCCCCATTTTTGTCTCTCTCCACCTCCCCATTTTTTTGCTGCTTTTATTTTAATTTCAGTTTGGTTTTACTTTGATCTACAAAGAGCAACTGGCAAAAGGCTGGGGTTTTCAGAGAGGGTTGTAGGGATTTTTTTAAGCCCATGCCTGGTACTTCTCTGCAGGCTCAGAGAACCCAAGCCCAGTTCACCTATTTCTCCTTTCCTAGGGGCTGAAATTCCCTTTCCCACACCTGCACTGAGCTGAGCAAAGAAGCAATTGGATGGTTGGCTGGTGACTCAAGGAAAAAAACATGATCCTCATATCATTAATGAATTGAAAAAATCATTTAAAATACCCTTTAGAGATGAACTGGATAAATCTCTTACAATTCTGGCATTTCTCGAGCAATTTTCAGCTAATAAGTCAAATTGAAGGAGGTTTTGAAATGAAACATCACTTCAAATGAAAAATAATCAGAGCTTGTTTGTTCTCAAAGAACCAGATTGACACAAGCACTAAAACCCTCTGAAATGTTTATTTTCTTATTTTTTCCAATTAACAGCTTGAATTTACAGCGTGTATTAATATCAAAGTAAGTTAGTTGTTTTACACTGGAAAAATTGATTCAATCTCCCTTTCTCCAGACTGACAGAGCTTTACCTCCTCCTTGTTACAGTCTTATTCTCCTGCCAGATTTCAAACAAATCCCAGCCTTAGTGTTAAAAAGTAATCAAAAGGAAGGAGCACCCAATAAAGCTGTTTGCTCTGATGAAGTGAGGCAGTTGCTTTGCACATGAAAGTCAGCATTATGAGTAAACTTGAAAATAGCCTTTTTTTCCTGAGCCTTGCCTCTAAAGCAATATTTCAGCCAAAGATGTGCCTCAGATGCTGAGCAGCACACGTGGCACTGGCTGCCACAAGCCCTCCATGGCTCCTTCTCCACCCTCCTTGGGTGCATGGGGGCTGCAGGAATTCAGAGGAGTTTTGGGAAGCAGAGCCCTCCCTTCCCCTCATCCATTAAAAACTTCTGTGTCGCTGTTGAGCCGCTAGCAGAGAAAAAAACCCGAGTTCTCAGTGTGACAAGAAAGATTTTGATTTCAATTATTATTATTATTATTATTATTATTATTTTGATTTCAATATATATAGACTTTTCAGAGGTCGCCCAGATTGGTCAGTCAAAAACCTCCCCTTAGGCCTGATTGGCCAGGCCTGAACTGTCCAAATCTCGAGACACTGTTTCAAAACATCCAAACTTTATCTTTGTTTATAAAACACAGAAGGGTGTTCTCACGGGAAAGACCTGTGCTAACCACACTTCTGTGATGGGGAAGTTCAAGATGATAGCACTGACAGGATGGGATTGCACAGGATGGGGTGGCACAGGGAGGCCCTTTCAGGACATTCCCAGCCAGGGAGGTCTGTGCCAGATACCACAGAGAGCATCACAGGACCAGTTCAGACTCTGAACTTCTGGATATCTACAACTAAGCAAGAAACCCCACCCTCAGTTCCTCTGCTCCCATCCTTTTTTGGAGATAATGGCAATGCTCTGTTTTCCAGAGATGTTGTAAAGATTAATGCAGCCTTCAAGTGCAGGAGAGAGAACAGAGAAGAGAAAGGCAGAATGAGCTCTCCTGGTCCATGGGGGACAAGAGGAGGAATAATGGGTTTAAGTTTAGGAAGAAAGATTTAGGTTTGATGTGCAAAACCACCCAGCAAAGCTTGACAGACAATTTGAGCCAAAGGAAGCAACACGCAGAGCATGAGATCCTCCTCCTGCTCACACACATTACATGGGGCACCTCTGTGGGATAACACAGCTCCCTGGGAGCAGGAGAACACAACACAGCTCCCTGGGAGCAGGATAGAACACCTTCCATGGAGGAAGGTAACTCACACCTCCATGTGTGTGACGATTTCTGGGGCACTCAGAACTGTGCCTGACTCCAGCATCTGGCTGAAGGTTCTCCTTTGGCAAATGACAGAGCTGTTTCCACCTCTGGAGGTGAACAGGAGTTGTTCTGCCCCAAAGGGACCTGTGTTCTCACCCAGGTGACATTTGTGACCAGGAGGTGCTGAGTGTGAACAAGAGATGACTCTGATGGGTGTGGAGCAGTCCAGCTCTGAAGGAGTTAAATGTTTTTGACTGAAATGCTGGGCTGCTGTATTTTATTTCTGATTCCCTCCAGTGGAAAACCTGCTTCTGAAATAATTTATTGGACATTGACAGAATGTTTCTTTTCCTCCTTAACATCAAAAAATTTGGGAGGTAAGAATTAATCTCGCGTGTAAGTCATGAGTTTGGCACGGAAGCTGTCCAGCTAAGTTTGGGCTCAAAGTGCCTTTCTCAGCTTTAGTCCTTGAGCTGGAAAGCAGAGTGCAGGCAGCAGTGCCAGTCTGGAGCACACACAGGAAATCTCTCCAGGTCTGATCCCTCTTCCTCACTGCAGCAGAACAGGCAGAGACAGCGCTGAACTCCCTGGGTTGGTGCTTTTGGAAAGCTTGAAAGAGGAAGAACTGTTCAAGGAACTGACAAACGTGGTACCTCAGAGCTCTGGGCTTGTGGCCTTTGATGAATTTGCTCAGTCATCTCAGTGTGCAGGCTCCGCCAGGCACTGAAGTGCTCCGAGAATATGGGCTTTGAACAGCCACCAAGCCCCGGCACACGCAGGAGCTCCAGGGGTGCAGCAAAGCTGCCTCTGGCCCCAGAGTCACTCCTGAGCAGTGGGAGCTCAGCCACAGCAGGGCTGGAGCCTTTTGAAGCCACTGAACCCCATTAAGCACCCACTCCCCATGGCAGCAGAGCACAGACATCCCCTGCAGGGCTGGGGGACCCAGCAGAGGCTGTTCCTGAGCCAGGCCCTCTCCAGCCCGGCTCAGCTCAGTCGTCCCACCTGAACAAGTGCTGTCACAGCTGAGCTCCAGGCAGAACATCTCCCCCATCCACAGGGAATTGTGGCTCAAGGGGCCCGAGGGCAGCAGGGGAGTTTGTAATCCACAGGTTTCCGAGCTGGCAGATATACCCTGAGCCCTCAGGGATTTCTGGACTGTTGATCAGCAATCCCAGGTCAGTGCAGTGCGGGGCTGTCTGGGTGCAGGTGGTGTTTTGCCCTGCAAGGGAGGAGGATCTTCCCTCTCTCTGTTCAATGAGCCCTCCCTGCATAGCCTGGGGTTTAGAGGACACAGGGAACATTCTCACACCCCGCTCTGTGCCTGCCCCGCACAGTGGGAGCTCACTGACACTGCCAGGGTGTTCAGCCCCAGCTGGGCTTTTGGAGCTCAGTGCTGGGAGCAGGGCTTATACAGGCGATTTCACCTAAACAACCATTGGACCTGCCTGAGCCAGGGAAGAGACAGAGAGAAAGGACAGAGTTCCAACTGGTTTGAGAGAGAGGAGGAGGAATAGGGGGTGTTTCCTCCTTCCTGAAGAGCAGTTTTCTCAGCAGGACTCTGAGAGCAGCCCCTCGGTGGTAGGGAGTGTCTGGTTTGTATGGTCAGGACCTTGATCCTGTCCCATCCCAGTGTCCCTGACCCACAGGATGTCACCACAGAGCATCCAGAAGCAGGACAGAGGCCCCAAAGCCCCTGAAAATGTGAGCTGAGGAAGATTCTCCTCCCAAACTCTCCACTCTAATCCAGGCTCAGCTTCCAGAAGAGCTGCCCCGGGCAGGTCCCCGCTTTTGCTCCTCCATAGAAACACAATTTGCTCTTCACGGATACATCCTGCTAGCCAAGCCTGTTGCCTCAAGGATTATCCATGGCAGAGACAGAAAGACCTGATTCCCAAGGGAAGCCAAAGGAAATACTTTAATTATCAGCCAAGTCCAACAAAGCAAATACATCCAGGTTAATGAGCATCCCAGTGGCACACACCTTATCTAAGCAGGTAGATATTTCCTACCTAATTGAAAAGAAAAGTTGTTCACTAGGCAAAAGTTCTTTTAGGGACTTTCTTTATGCAATTAAACTGCTAATGAGGCTGCTTAGTCATCCCTACTTTTCTTGCAGTATCTTCCCAATGAGGCCCCATCATGTTCCCAGGGACCAGCAGAAAAACAGGGGCAAGTTTCATTCCTTGGAAGCAGCTGATGGAGTTTGGGGGGTTCAGGGCTGGCAGGGAGGGGGTGGCAGGACCCTTTCCCTCTGGGGCTCAGGGCTCCAGCTGCAGACTCTGATTTCTCTGCTCTCTCTTATATCCATGAATCTAGCTAGAGCTGCTTGTGTCTAAATGCTTCCTTGGGGTGAAGGTTGTTTTTTCCAGTGCCAGCTATGTCAATTTAACCCACGCATTGTGCATACCTGTACCCATTCCTTGGGAGCCTCCTTCTCACTGCTGGGCAGTGCCTGCTTCTCTTTAGTGCAGTGCTAAAGGAGATGGAGAGTGGAGCAGGGACCTCTGCTCTCTAATCCCTGAAACACTGTGAGCCATGGAGCATTCCTGCCTTTCCAGAGTGAAAACAACCCAAAAAATAATTGTCTTTAGCCTAAAACTCAGAACCAGGATTCCAGCCTAGCTGAAACCAGGAATTTTCTATTGCCCCTGCAATGAGGCTCCTGCCTTGTCCAAAGGCAGGTCCTGGTTGGATTTGGGGTTCAGCAGGAACATTGCAGTGTAATTTCCTTATTCTGCTAAGCGCTGAGGCTCATGTGGATGTGACTGGGCTTGCAAGTGCTCGAACTCTTCAGGGAAATTGCTTGTCATCCTTGGCTGCTTTACAGCTGTAAACATCGCAAAGACAAAGGCGTTGGAGTGCTGTACTCAGATTGTACCTGCTCCTGCTCATAGTTAACAGGAGATGGACTGCAGAAAAAATAACAGCAGAATTCACTGTATTCCTCTTCTTTCTCCCTGCTGACTCGCAGAGAAATCTTTGCTATCTCCCACACCCACTGCTTTTATTATTTTATCAATGCTCAGCACTGCCACAAAAGTGATGGAAACACGGGATGGGCTTTATGAGCCACCACCAGGCATGGCTGCAGATCTAATTATAGATTCCTGAAATTTGCATTAAAGTGTTTGGAAACCCTGTGGAAGGGCAGAACATGGCTGACTAAATAGGAACCACAGTAGTCTCCTGCGTAACGCTTTGCAGCTTAAGAAGAGAAGGCAAGAAAAAGATGGGGATTAATTAACTGGTACCAATTATGTGGTGCAAGAGGAGAATGGAGACAAGGGGAGTTCAGACTGAGTCTGTCCCATGGATCTGTGGCCAAGAGGAGAGCCTGGCTGGAAGGCAAATGGGTTCCTCTGTCTGATGACTTGATGCCATGTTCTTCCCACTGTCCCAGAATGTCAAGAGAAGGAATTTATTAAATATGGAGCCATGGAATTGTTTGGGTTGGAAGAGACCTTCAAGATCATCTAATCCACCCCCAGCCACAGGCAGGGACACCTTCCACTGTCCCAGGTTGCTCCAAGCCCTGTCCAACCTGGCCTTGGACACTGCCAGGGATCCAGGGGCAGCCACAGCTTCTCTGGGCACTCTGTGCCAGGGCCTCAGCACCCTCCCCAGGTTCCCAATATACCACCTAACCCTGCCCTCTGGCAGTCTGAAGCCACCACTCCTCCGTGCTTCCTGGCTCCCTCCAAAATCTGAAGAAAAACTGTGCACAGGCCCCAGAGCTCAGGGATATGTGGAAACAGGGAAACACACCCAAGAGAAGTGACAGCAGAGGCAGAGAAGGACAGAGCAGGGACAAAGGAGCTAGAGGCAGCTGCTGAGGGAGTCCCTCTGCTGAAAATCAGCAGATAATCAGCACATCTAATCATGTGTGATGGGCTCCATCTCCTCGGCTCTTCAGAGCCAGCAAATCTCTGCACTGCTATTGATTTTCTGTCTGGCCCCTCAGGGATGATGCTCACTGAAGATAAGGGCTTCCCCCTCGGGCTGCAGCTGAAGGAGGCAGGGAAGGCTTTCACTGCTGGAGCAGAAGCTCCTCCTGCTCAGAGATTGCTGCAGAAACAGGAATCATGTGCAAAAACCTCCTTGTCTGGGGAGTTTGTGTCGGCCCAGCATTGCAGCAGGAAAGACTGATCCTGCCCTGAGCATCTTGTCACAGGGACTGATGTCTGGATTGGGGTTGGAGGTGCCACCACTACATGCTGGATGCACAGTTCACTTGGGCTAAATAAAAAGTTACTCTGGCACAAAAGCAAGTAAGGGTCTGTTTCTTATTTATAGAGAAAAATTGTTTGTTTCAATTTAATGGAAATCCTCCCTGTCCTTATGATGTAAAAAAATCTTTGATGACTTGACATTTTTCTAATGGGAAAAAACTTGTTGTCAAAAGAATTGCACTCACTTTACTCTACTTCAACGAGCCCTTGTCACTCCTTGTGAGTTTGTTTTACACTTGACAGGAGCAGGAGACCGAGGCACTAGCAGTGTTTGGCCACTGCCCTTCCCTGTCCCCTTCCTGCCTCAGCTCTGCCCTGCTGGGGCAGCAATCCAGCTGTCTGGAGTCAGGAGACAAATCCCAGTCAGACCCCCGGGTTCACCCCCAGAGCTGCTCACAGCACAGGCTTTGGGGTCCCTCTCCTCACGTATCATGTAGTCCATGACCCAGCTTTTAACAGTTTAATAGCCAAAACCTTGGGTTTGCTGCCTCTGTTTGTGCCAAGAAGAGGGAAGGCTCAGTGGGTGTTACCAGGCTTCAGGGGGATTTTCCACCCCAAATGCTGCCTGGTGAGCTCTGGACAGGGAAGATTTAGGAAAGGTGGCAGGAGCAGCACACACGTGGCATCCCAGAGGTGAAGGGTGGACAGAGAAAATCCTGTGAAGAGCAGCTGAGGGAGCTGGGAAAGGAGCTCAGCCTGGAGCAAAGGGGATCAGGGGGACCTTGTGGCTCTGCACAACTGCTGACAGGAGGGGACAGCCGGGGGGTCAGGCTGTGCTCCAGGGAACAGGGACAGGAGGGGAGGGAACAGCCTCAGGCTGGGCCAGGGGAGGCTCAGGGTGGACATCCGGAGGAATTTCTCCATGGAAAAGGTGGTCAGGCCTTGACAGGAGCTGCCCAGGGGGTTAGGAGTTCCCATCCCTGGAGGTGTCCAGAGGATGACTGGAGGTGGCACTCAGAGGTCTGGGCTGGGGACAAGCTGGGCATTTGGCACAGAATGGACTCAGTGGTCTGGGAGAACTTTTCCAACTTAATGATCCTGGGATTCTGTGATTCCCTGATCCAAATCACTCCCTTGTGCACTAGAGGAATGCCCTGCTGTGGGATGTTTGTTCTGGGATATAAACTGCATCCCAGGATGTTTGGAGAGAGAAGAGGCAGTGCCCTCTGTCCCCTCCAGCAAAATGTGAGAGAGCATCTGGAAAAACTGTGTGACTGGTAGAAATCACCTTCTCTTTAATCTTTCATGAGCAAGCACAGGGATGCCTCGGGGAGGTGCATATTAATGACATATTAAAGCAATATAAAACAGGCCATGCAACAGGTACCACACTCCAGCCCCTCTCCTGGGCTCCCTGGCATTCACTTTATCAAAAGTTATTTACAGCAGTGTCTTGTCCTATTATGCAAACAGTCCTTTTGTCCCCATTTCGGAATGTGCAAGCTTGCAGTGGTTGGCAGGAAGGCTGTCCTATGCTGAAAGAGTCAGATAAAACGCTGGGTGATATTCCTGTGCTATTTAAGTGGAAAAACTCCTCAGTGGTGTTGCTTTTCTCACAGCCCAAATGCATTTTCTCTTGCATGGTTGAAAGCACAAATTGTGTTTAATCCTACCCCCAGAATTCCTCATATCTCTATGCCCTGAGCATGCCAGGAATAACAAACTTGCACTCATCCTTTTCAATTCAGCTCCTTTTGGATTAGTGACTTGTTTGTGGATTCTCTCCTGAAGTACTTGCATGTATTTGCTAAAGAATCTGGACAAACTTCAGCTCTGGCAGGGAGTTATCAGCTCTGCAGCCGCCTTTGCCAGGAAAGGGGCTGGGAATGTACACTCCGGATTACATGGCTGCCAGCTCGGCTGATTTCATTATAAATCTTGCAAAACTTCATGTTTTCCTAAAAGCCTCAGCTCCTCAGCTGAAATGTGAACCTGCCCACTGATGGCATTACAGAGTTCTGCACTGTGAGCTGCAGATGAGAGGCTGCAAGGGGGGCTGAAAGGGCTGAAAATCCAGCCAGAAAATGAAAGGGACTCGTGGCCATTGAAACCTCCTTGCTTTAAGGCAAATCTCATTATTTTTTGGGTAACTGGCTGGCTTGGTTGGACCTCTGGAGAGAGCTGAGCCACTCCCCAGGCAAGCACAGTCAGTCATCAGTATGGACCAGCAAAGCCTGAGTGTGTTGTGCTGTCACCAGGGGAGAGGGGTAAGAGCTTATGTGCTGCTTTTCCACAAATCCTTTGGAGCTGCCAAATCCTCTGCTGCTCCTCCAGCCCCTGCTTGGGCTCTGCCCACCTTCTGTTCCCTCCCTGAGTTCTGCAGTGCTCAGATCTGTGCTCTCAGTGCTCTAAGATCTTCCTTGCAGTGTTTGGTTCCAGGTGTCAGAACCTTTAAATGAGACAAAACTCCATGTTCATCCCTGGAGATCTTGGTGCCTTGGGGTTCTCTTTCACTCTGTCCCCAAAATTTGGAGAGCTGGAAGAGCAAGTATTTGACAAAATACAGTGAACACCTGCAAAGCCAATGCCCAGCCTGGGTCAGGCACTGCAGCCCTGGCTAAACCAGCTCAGGGTATTTAGACAAAGTCTAAGGGTGTATGAGAAGATGGGTGGAGAAGTAACAACTGGTGTTTAATGCCAGCTGGTAATCACAGCATGTCTTCTGGATGTGCCTTGGATGGCAGCAAAGCATAAATCCCTGCCCTGCACTTCCCAGCGCTGCTTCCAGGCCCCTTGGAGGGAGCTCAGCAAGAGAGAAAATGTCCAAGCAGGGTGGCTGTGATGTGTCACAGCCACCACTGCTCACTCAGGAGGGACTGTGGAGATGCCAGCCAGAGGTTTTGTCTGTGGAACTGTTTGGATTGATAGAAAGCACTGGGATTTGTGCTACCAGGATCCAGGATTGCCTGGAAATGGTTGTTATGGCAAACAAGGCAGGCAGTGGCACCTGGCAGAAGGAATGAGTGCTGGGAAGAAAGTGGTTCCCTTCCTGATGCTGAATTCAGGGGGGTCAGGGGCTGGGAGAGGCAGGAGTGCTGCCTGTCCAGTCTTCATCCCAAACTGGATACAGGAAATTTCTGGCAGGTCTTCACCCCAAAGAGGTGCAAAGATGCACCTGGGCCAGACCCCAAAGTCCTTCAGACTTTGCCCAGTGACTTTGTGGTGCAGAAACCTGAGCTGCCCCATGGATGCAGGACTGGCCAGGATGAAGGATCTCCAGGCTGTGGCCTCAACAAGCACTGGAGGACTCTGGAAATAGCTCCTGGTTTTTGTCTCCTGAGAGCTGGATCCTCTTCATGGTCCAGGTTGTGTCTTGGGATGGCTTTTTCCCTTGGGCTGCTGCTTTAACCTGGAACAAAACCACTGCCAAGCCAGAGCAAGGGAGAGCCTGGATGTGGTGGGACAATTAGCAAAGAGCCTATCCAAAGGGAGAACTGGTCAGGAGCAAATCACAGTCTCTTCCATTGGAGAAGGGAGCAGATATTTTTAAAAGCAGCTGTGTTTCCATAGAAACCCTGGGAAAAGGTCCTGCAATCCTGTGGGGGAAGGGTGGTTTTCATCCAGTCCAAACAGCTGCCATGAAGTTCAGTACTGAAGGTGATGCAAAACCCCTGTCCCACAGCTGAGCTGGAAGGGGAGGTCCCTTCCCTTCCCTTCCCTTCCCTTCCCTTCCCTTCCCTTCCCTTCCCTTCCCTTCCCTTCCCTTCCCTTCCCTTCCCTTCCCTTCCCTTCCCTTCCCTTCCCTTCCCTTCCCTTCCCTTCCCTTCCCTTCCCTTCCCTTCCCTTCCCTTCCCTTCCCTTCCCTTCCCTTCCCTTCCCTTCCCTCTTTTCCACCTGCATTCCAGTAACTGCATTTCCCCTCCATGTTCCAGGTAACACTGTGCCTTGCATGGTGTCCATGGGCTGTTTTTCTGGGCAGAAATGAGCTCAGTGTCTATGGAGAACCAATTACAGCCTCCCCTGCTCATCATCTGACCTGGCTGTGGGTTAGGACTGGGATAGATCCTACAGCTGCTGGGTTTATTATTTTGAGTCTGCAACCAGGTACAGACTGGGGAAACTTCTGCTCTGCTTTGATCTGACCATAAAACAAGGGGACTCTCTGAAAACTCAAAAGACACCATTTAGCCCCCCAGATGTACTTCCTTCTGTGTGTTTGGTGCTCTGAAGAACAGCTCTGTGCCAGGATCAGGGATGAGGGATTGCACTCGCAGCATTCATCAGGGTGGGATAACTCCCAGCTTCCTAGAAACACTTCGACTGAGGCTCAGAGTTAGGAAATTACTCATCTGTAGACAAAAAGAGCTGGGGACAGTGGGCAAAACCCTTATTTCTTCTCGAATCAGATGATGTCAGGCCTCTGCTGTTTGTGGGCCACAGCAAATGGTGCTGCTCTCCAGTCAGGCTGGATAATCCTTCTGGGCTTAAGTGGAAAATGTCAGCTCACCAAATCAGCAGCACCATCATCACTTGAAATTGGTCACAAGGCCAATCCAGTTTTGCTGTCACCCTTTAGCACCCCATAGCAGGGCAAGGATGATAATGAACTGCTCTGCACTTGACCCTAATAATTCAATTTTCTGCCTCAGTGAAGCATAAGAGCCATATTTTGAAAAGCTCGTCATAGTCAGCATACCTTTGGCCTGGGAGTCCAGGATTAGAGACATAAAGTGAAACCACCCAAAAGCTGTAAAACCACTGGCTCTCAATGACTGATTATAGGACAGGAATATTTTGCACATGAGATCCTTGCTGGATGGAAAAGCAGTTTTTGCTGGAGAGATCAAATATTTTTCCCATTCAAAGCAGATGGGAACACATGAAAATTGACATTACTGACAAAATTAAATTTCTCTTCATCTACAATGAGACTTTCTGCTTAAATCCCTGTGAAGCTTTCACTTCCAACTTGAAATGAAGAGAGAGACAGGAGGATTTGATTCACTCACCTCAACACCGACATTACCTTGATCTGGGTTTGAAATTATATTTCATTTTCCAAATGCTTCACAGAAAAGTCCCTTCAAGTCTGAAAAGAAACATTTTCACTTAAAAGGAGAGTTGTAAAAATTCCATCTTAGCAGTTTCCACTTCCCCACTCATTTTCCCTATAAACTCATGTATGAAAGGGATTTGGAGTTCTGCTCTGGACACTTTCTGACCAACTGTTTCACTGAACTCCCAGCCAGGCCCCAGAACTGTAAAGGGCTTTCCAAGGCAGGTGCATTTGCAGCACAGCAAATTGTGCAGATTTGACACTGGCAATGTTGAATAAAATCCTTTATACACCTGTTAACTCTGGGAGAAGAAATGAGTTAAGCTCATTTGTCTCCTTCCTGAGATGAATTTTTCATTTTCTCTTCCAAGACCATTGATGTTTTTGAAATGATTTTCTGGCATTTGTTCAGTCAATAAAAACTGCAGCTGGATTTGGAGTCAGCACAAAGATCTGCCTGGCACCAGCCCTGCACAAGGGGCTGTGCACTGGGTGATCCCAAAGTACCTGATCCTTATCTCATTTGGATACACTCTGGATATTGGCTTTTGTGTCAGTGGCAGAGCCGCCAGCAAGGCTGGGAACAGTGGCTGATGAATTCTGCCTCTCTGCACCTCTGAAAACACGACAGAGAACAGCTTTGGAGCTGGAAGGGAATCAGCAGCAGCCTGATAGAAATCCTCAAACTCCTCAGTTTAAACTCACAGCCACTAATTCACACCAAACGTACATTTCACACAGTCTGACATCCCAGCCTGAGGCTCCACGGCCTGGGAAGTTTTTGGGCTGAGTACAGAATGGAATCCATGAATATCCTGAGCTGGAAGGACCCCCAGGATCATCCAGTCCAACCCCAGCCCTGCCCAGACACCCCAACAATTCCACCTTGTGCATCCCTGGCAGTGCTGTCCAAACACTGCTGGAGCTCTGGCAGCCTCAGGCTGTGCCCATTCCCTGGGGAGCCTGGGCAGTGCCAGCACCCTCTGGGGGAAGAGCCTTTCCCTGATCTCCATCCCAAATCCCCTGGCACAGCTCCAGCCATTCCCTTGTCCTGTCCCAGCTCATAGGGAGCAGAGATGTGGATCCAGAGAAACGGATCCAAAACAATTTTTCAAATTTCAAAGTTTAGTTGCCACTTCGTAAAATGGGGGAGAAAAATCTCCTGTGATATCTCAAGCATCCTGTGGAACAGAGAAGTCACTACCTTCTTCCCTGGGCACCTCTCTGAACTCGAGATGATAACTATTTTCCAGCAAACCTTGGACAGGACAGCCTGCTCTCATGGAAGGTGTCCCTGCCCTTGGCAGGGGGCTGGAATAAGAGGATCTTTCAGGTCCATTTCAACCCAAACCACCCCTTGAGTCTGTGATTCTATGGCTTACCCTGCAAATTGAGTAAAGCAGTTGTTTAACAGATAAATAAAGCTTTCTATTGGCTCATCCTGTCAAACAGGGGCATGAATTAAAAGGAAAACTGTTCCTTTAAACATCGCAGTGCTTAGAAATGGTGGGATTTGCCTCTGTGCCCTTTGAATGGGAAAGTGGGAGAGGCAAGGGGGGAGATCTCCTCATAAGCAGCCAAACACTGCAAGAATTAATAAGTATGGATCATTTTTATTGGCCTGACCCAGGGTGCCACAGGATTCATTGGGAGTCTCAGCACTGATTTCCGAGGATGCCAGGCTGAGGAGAAGAGGAATAGGAGAGGAATAGATTGACTTTGGGAAGTCAATGGGGATCTATCGACTTGTGCTGCTAAAAACCTGCCTGTCCTCCCTGCATGGGGCTGGGAAGGGAGCAGCCTTTAATTAGGAGTGAGGCAGGCTACAACTCCATATTCCTATCTCCCCCTAATTAATCCCAGGATTAATTTTAAAGCTTACTTTGTTCTTGCTGAAAGTTTCTATTCCGGAGATGCCCTTTGCTGCAGCCAAGGAGAGCTATACAACACTGCCTGCAAAGGGCTGCTTGGAGAAGGGGAGCAGGCAGCAAAGAGACCTGAAATGTTCATTTTTAAAACTGCTAAATAGCGAAATAAACTTTACTGCCACTCGCCAGCCTCTCAAGTGGAGTCTCAGTGTGTTTGTGGAGGGTGTTCAGGTGTTTGGGGACAGATCTGTAATTAGAAGAAGTAAAACTTGCCATCTGGAGAGAAAATCTGCTTCCTTCTTGCTGTGGCTGAGGTCGCAGCAGCTCCACATGTGCTGCCAACAGAGTTTGCTTCCTCAGCCACCACCTGCCTGGTGATCTGTGTTCATCAGGGCCATCAGCCTGGTCTGGTTTGGGTGAGGGGTTTGCTCTCCCTGCAGGAAAGGTTAGGCTGCTTGAAGACAGTCCGAGCTGTGGGTTCCAGGAGATCCCCCAGGACAGTCCTTCCCTCACAGGCTCTCCTGGTGTCACTGCCCTCAGATGACTGGTAGCTCTGTGAGTTCTTTTGTGAATTGGTGAGAAATGCAGCTTTTTGCTCCAGCAGTTTTCCACTGACTTGGTTGCCAGGGGAAGCTCGAAACTGAGACCCAGGAATGACAGGAAAGTTGAAGCAGCAGTTAACCAGTAAGAGAAGAAGAACCAGTAAGAAGAAGATTTAGTCACCAGTCTGCTGTCCTGGGAACACTCCTGTTGCTCATTCCATGCCCTGACCATCTCTTTGCCCCATGGCCCCGAGTTTTGGGAACAAGGAGCTCTGCTGATGCCTCTTGGAGTACAGGGCAGGGGGGTTGTGTTTGCTGTGATTGCACATACATGGCTCATCCCTCACTAAGGAATACAGGAGCTGAAGATGTGATTTTGGTCAGAAAAAGGTTTCACTGGAGAAAACAAACCCCCTCTGTAATGCTGTGGTAAGGAGGTTTTACACTCTGGTCTTGCAAGTGTAACAGAAGCACTAATGGGATCTCCAGCTCCCTGCCAAGCCTCGGGATTTGGCATCACCCCTGTCATCAATATGCAACTACTGACTCAAGCCATTAAATCATCCCGGCTGCCTTTTCCTGCTGAGTATGAGGAAAAGACCTATAATGGCTATTTTGGGGGGTTGTCTGTTTGTCTGGAAGGACTTGGAATTGAGAGGGATTAATGTTCCCAGATAAATTACACTGGAAATGTTTTAGGTGAATGGTTTCTTTCCCTGTAATTGTGTCCTTGTGGCATTGCTGATGTGGCTCCCTGGTTGTCCTTCCCTGTCCTTCTGCTGCCCCTGTTCTCCTGCCGGAGCACAGCAGGACTTTGCTCTTGGTGTCTCCAGAGCTACTGAAGGTGTGAGAGGTCCCCTGTATCTGCATTATGGCTGTGGCCAGCACTCCAGACATCCCAGGAGTTCTTGACAAAGACCCAAACACACCCAGGAATTGTCAAAGGCTCTCACTTACCATTTAACAAAGCAATGTGTCGACAGTGCAACAAAAAATCCCATCTTTCTGTCAGCTGAGTCATCCAAGTGCTTGCCTTGACTCAGGGCTGGATTTCTTCTTTCTCCCCTTGGGAAGCAGATGACACTCAGCATTTCTTCTTTCCCTGTTTTGATTCCAGCGAATCACCTGTCCAATCAGAAGATTCATCCTGGAGGGGTCCTGGCCTTGCGGAAGGTCTGATTTAAGGAGGATTCCTGAGCATGGAATGTTCCTGTGGCTGCTCATTCCTTCCAGCTCTGCCCTCTGCCTTGAGGGGTTTATTCCCACCGTTTTCCCAGGGCTCTGGCCTTGGGAACACTGTGGGATGTGTTTTGTCTCCTTAGGGACACAGAGCTGGAATCAAGCATCATTCAAGCTCTGCAAGGGTTTAAAACTGTTCTTTCAGTGCAAGAAGCCAGAATTCAGAACTGATCCATGCATTTCCCAATTCATAACCTGAATTAACTCTTTTAGATGCTGCTGCTGCTGCTGGTGGAAAAAAATAACTTGTCCCATCTGTTTAAGGGATTATTTTGGTACCGAATTATACAAAAGATAAAGACATGCTTTAAAGGGCTTTTCCACAGAAAGCTTTAGGGTTTCAAAATCACCTGGGGAGTATCTACCCTGATCTGAAGGTAATCTCATCTTTTCATCTCTACTTCTAAATATCACTCTACACATGGTCAAAAATATTTGTTTGTTATTTTTGTGTTTTCATTTGAAATGAAATGAGGTTCATTGAAATCTGCAATGAACCCCAAAGTGTCTGGCCTCCAGTTCTGATCAGTGGATGTTCAGAGAACAAGGAAAATATTATAAAGAATAAAATTTTTCAACAGCTTCCCTTGCGTCTCCAGCAATGGAGTTTGTGTTAATACAGGGATTCCCGTGAAAGCCTCACCAGAAGACTCATTTTCTCCCTGAGAATGCCTCTAATGGCTTTTTTAAGAAGCACCCGAATAGCTAAAGAATCATCCAGATCCTGCTGAAGCATTCCAAATGGGCTCTTTTGGAAAAGGAGACAAGGATTTATGGCTGGGGAGTACTTGTTGCATTGAGCGTGGAGAACTGTGGCTCCAATAACAGTGAGATTTATGGCTTCCAATCCATCAAAGCCCGAGCTGCACGAGAGCATTTTATGACTGGAACTCTGTCAAGACAACGGAGGCACCTGGAGGTGAAAGCTCTATTTTCATGAGCAGAAGTTACAATTGAACAGTTTTGGTTGTCAGAAAAGATTCCTCAATCAGCTGTAGATTAAAGGGAAAATCAGCTTTCCCAGAGGGTTTCTCGGGAGGGAAGTACAGTGAGGGCAGCAAGGCTGGGGGTGTAAATGGAATCAAAGCATGGTCTCCATTTGTTGTTTGCAAAAGGTTCTCCTTTGGGTTTGACACCTCTTTCGGTGGCTGCCAAGAAGGTGCTGTGCTGGGTGATAGAATCCAGGAATATCCTGAGCTGGAAGGACCCCCAGGATCATCCAGTCCAACCCCAGCCCTGCACAGACACCCCAACAATCCCACCCTGGGCATCCCTGGCAGTGCTGTCCAAACACTGCTGGAGCTCTGGCAGCCTCAGGCTGTGCCCATTCCCTGGGGAGCCTGGGCAGTGCCAGCACCCTCTGGGGGAAGAACCTTTCCTGATCTCCATCCCAAATTCCCCTGGCACAGCTCCAGATGGTGCTCATTGGGCCCCAAGGCTCACTGTGAGCACAGGAAAGCATCAAGGTGAGCCCACGGCAGGGGGTGGAACTGGAGGGTGTTTAAGGTCCCTTCCAGCCCAAACCATCCTGGGATTCTGTGATATAATTTCTAATAGTAAGAACAAATATCTGCCCTCAAATTCCTTTCCCACTGGAATCTCTATGGCTGTGTTGTGTTTTCTGTCGGGTTCCCCACCCCCCCTGCCCCTCCTGAGCTCTGTTTTTCCCTGTTGGAGCTCTTGACTGCCCTGGATGTTCCAGGTCTCTGTTCCTGCCTGCAGGAGTTTCCAAGCTGGTTGTGTTCAGGTCTTGTCTCTTCCCTGCTCACACTCTGCTGAGGGAGAGCATCACCTTCATCCCAACCCAAAAACACTTCCAAGAAGTGAGGTCAGCCTGCACTGCCCCAAATCCCACAGCTCCCTCTTTCCCAGGGTTTCCTGAGCCCCAGCTCAGTGCAGTTTGGAAGCAGACTGTGCCCTGAGCCTTCCTGCCATTATCCTGCCTTGCCCTGACTCCCCTGCCTTTCTTTTCCTGACTCCAGGGTTCCTCTCATCTTGATGCAGACAACCAGGTCTGAAGGACTCATTCTGGGCTTGCTCTGTAGTTCTTGAGGAGTGAGATGCTCTGAGAGGGAAATTCAGCCTCCCTACCCTCCATCCCCTTCCCAAGGGAGGCACCTCTCCTCCTTTCATGGCTGCTCCTTCTCTCTGTTCATGACAAAGGTGTCCACTCAGGCCTGGATGGGTTTTGTTTGGCTCAGCCAGAGCAGATAAATGTCCCCACCTGTGAAATTAACCAAGAAAACCCACCCCAGTTCTGCACATGACATTGAGTAAAAGGACTGGAAGTGTACAAATGAATTCCCAGAGGTGCAGTTTAAAAGTACACTCCACTCCACTTAAGTCTACAGTTATCCTAAATAATTCCTCCTGGCAGTTTAATGGTGGGGATTTTGCTGCAATGCTTCCTCCCTGACATTTGCAATGACCCAGTTTACTGTTTTTACAAACAATAATTTGTCTTAATTTTCTCTTTGAAGTAGCAAGGAAAAGAATAAATGAGTGAAATCCAAACCTGGTAACCTTGCTGGATATTGTAGGTCAATAAATTATCTTCGTGCACAGCTTAGTGTTCCAGGTTTCCACTTGAGTGGATGAGGGCTCTCTAATGCTTGTTAAAATAGCAGAGATAAGTGATTGCAGTCTGAAGATGGAAAACATTGAATAATGCAAAGATCTGTAGATTTTGTGATTTTACTTGGCTGGAGGAGAAAAATCCTTTGATTCTTTCAGAGCTGGATAATAAAAGCTTTCTTTTCAGTTCAGACTCTCCATGACTTTGAGCCAAACATGGCTCTGAAAAAGTAATAATGCATTCCTGATGAAATGTTCTGGTTGGGCTATGCCAGGGCTGGACATTTCTGACCTGGTTTTCAGTGTAAAAATCCAACACAGGCTGAAGATTATTCCATTCTGAAGCCAGGAAACCTTGTCAGAAACACCATTTAGAGCTGCTAATGCAGCTGAAGTTCTGGATGCAGGTTCTGGATGCTCTGGTGACCAAAGCTGGTGCCCAAAGACGATTTACTCGATGGAGATTTGATTCTAAGAAGTCCTTTAAATCGACATCACTCAAAGCAGAATGAGGCTTCTCAAGGGAAACCCAGGAGTTTTAATGAGGCAGAAATGTTTATGGAATGAACCTGACTTCCCTAATAGTATTTTATCCAGACAAATAAAAATCAAGGCTACAGACAACTTTTTCAAGATACCAAAAAATTCTGGCAAGAAACGAAACATTTTTAATGAAAGACAAGTTTGCCACTTTTTTTACTTCCATTTTTCTCTGCAAACTTTCTGATGAACTGGAGATCAGGTTCTCCAGGGCCCATTTCAGCCTCTCCAAACATCAGTTTCATTTCTCTTCTGTACAGGAGGAATGAGACTCATTTACCCAATTTCTGGGGCTCAGCTCTCACCACAGATGGCCCTTCCAGCACTTATCTGTCTCAGCTGCCTCCTGGAAGCAATATCTGAAATGGGGTCCATCCTTTGGAATCCCAGTGCCCTCAATTGTGGACATGGACTCACATTTTCAGCACTGAAGACTTGCAAAATTTTTCCTTTCAGATAAAAAAGCATCGTATTCAACTTTTCTAATATTTTATTGCCTTGTCAACATGTGAGAAAATAATAATTACACCCTGCTCTGCAGGCTTGGGAATTCTAATCAACACCAAAGCAGAATCTGTACATAATTAGAAGCTTGGTTTGGTTGCTTTTTTAGAATTTCTCTCTCAAGCAACTGTCAGTGTCAGCTACGTGGCTTAAAGCAGCAAATGTAAAAGTGACACTTCATTGTTAGAGCTGTTATTGCAGATAAAATCACCATTTACTCCAAAACAACGAAGCCCAAAATCTGCTGAAAAAATTCCCCAGATCAGTCAGAGGCACTGTCTGGTTGTCTGAAAAGTTTTGGGGTTTGAAGACAGAGCCAGGGTTTGGCTGCACCTTTTTGCTGTGCAATTTAGGGCTCTTCCTGCCACCCCAGGAGCCAGGGAAGGAGCATTGTACCTCTTTGAGGTTGGGAGCAGGAACAGACACTAAAATCATATCCTTAGGAGCTGATCTGGGAGCCTCGGTCACAAAAGGGACATTTAAAAATGGAGCTGAAGAGTCCAAGGAGCTCTCATTTCACTTGAGCCACTCCAGGCTTGGAACCCAAACTCACAAGAGCTTTCCAGCAGCTGCTCAATGGTGGTCACAGTTGGAATTTGCCTGTGGTTCACAGGTACAGATGAGCTCCATCATTTCCCAAAGATCTCTGCCTCAGTTCCCTCTGACTTCCAGCTGTGCCATGCTCAGGTGTCTCTGTGGCATCAGCACACACCTGGAGCTGCTGGAGAGTCCAGAGGAGACCACGGAGCTGATCCAAGGGCTGGAGCTCCTCTGGAGCCAGGCTGGGAGAGCTGGGAATGTTCACCTGGAGAGGAGAAGCTCCACGGAGAGCTCAGAGCTCCTGCCAGTGCCTGAAGGGGCTCGAGGAGAGCTGGGGGGCAAGCATTTTAGCAGGGCCTGTTGCAATAGGACAAAAAGTGATGGTTTTCAACTAAAAGAGGGTTGATTTAGACTGGATATAAGGACAAAAATTTAAAATGAGGGTGGTGAGGCCCTGGCACAGGGTGCTAGAGAAGCTGTGGCTGTCCCTGGATCCCTGGGAGTGTCCAAGGCCAGGCTGGATGGGGCTTGGAGCAGCCTGGGACAGTGGAAGGTGTCCCTGCCATGGCAGGGGTGGCACTGGATGGGTTTAAGGTCATTTTCCCACCCAAACCAGGTTCTCTGATCTGGGATATTGGCCATGTCTGATGCTGGAACACTCCTGCTCTCCTTCAGCCTTCAGGACAGGGACTCTTCAGGAGCAGAGCTGGGCAAACTGCCACAACAGGACAATATTTCAGGCTGCAGGAGCTGTCCATGCTAAAAGCAAGGGGAACTCAAGCTTTGGAGTGCTCCTGTGCTGTCTGCACTGCCAGAAGGCAGCTGGGGAGGTGAAATATCACCAGAGATTAAATGTTTGGGAGTTCACAGTGGGTGGAGGTGGAAAAGTGCCGGGGACAAACAATCCTAAGCAGTTTTATCCCCGAGCAGGGATGCTGCTCAGAGGAGCTGCCTGCAGTGCTCTGTCTGTGCTCTTTTTGCCAGAGCCTCTCATTTATTCCCTCATTGACTTTCAGTCTTTAAGCTGCTGTTAATTTAAGAAGCTCTGTTATTCACCTCTCTTAGAGACTCAAGAGCTCTTCTGGCTAAGATGGATTGGGATCCCTGTAAGGGCAGTAAAATGCTGTGTATGGCAGTGTTTTACCCAGCTCCTCCAACTCCCTTTTTCCTGTATCTTGCTCTGCAGTTGGATCCATGGATCCAGGCCCTGCAGTGCTGCTCCTGGGACTGCACTGCCTTCATTAAGTGCACACACGTTCTCTTGATTTTTGCCTTTTTTTTTTCCCCAAGCACCTGAGAAGTCTGGGCAAATGCGGGAAGGCAGGAAAAGATCTTTTAAATGCATTATAAATCCTGTTTTAACTCAACTAATTATAGCTACAGTGTAATTAAAATATTGTGGAGGAAAAGAAATAATCCTGCTGAACTGAAAAAGTGCATTAACACCTTGCATCTGCAGAGCTCTGAATCACTGCACCTTTATACCTGACAGCAAAATGCTCAACAGCCCCTTCTGCCAGGAACCCAAACCTGCTGAGAACAGCCTTGCTTTCCTCCCCAGGGCAGCTCTGATCTCTCTGACAAGGACAGGACAAGGGAATGGCTGGAGCTCTGCCAAGGGAATTTGGGATGGACATCAGGAAAGATTCCTCCCCCAGAGGGTGCTGGCACTGCCCAGGCTTCCCAGGGAATGGGCACAGCCTGAGGCTGCCAGAGCTCCAGGAGAGTTTGGACAGCACTGCCAGGGATGCCCAGGGTGGGATTGTTGGGGTGTCTGTGCAGGGTTGGGGTTGGACTGGATGATCCCTAGGGCTCCTTCCAGCTCAGGATATTCCAGGATTCCATGATCTGTTAGCTCACTGGTCCTGGTCAGAGGGGGAAATGTCTCCTGCTGCTCCTGTAAACTCCCTCCTATTCCCTTTCTTAAAGGTGAGAATAAACACATTGAAATGTTGGCAGCTACAAATCAAAATGTCACATCAGAAGAAAAATCCTTGTTACATAAAATTTCTCCTTTCCTATTGATTGGAAAGTTCCAGCAGGTGGTATGAAAAATGTTGAACTTGATTTCATGAGCTAGGATTTTTTTTCAGTTGCAAGCAGCAGAACAAGCCATTGTACCTGCAAAACAAATGCAACTATTTCCTGACCAGCTCTAACTTAGTGATTTCAAGACTAATAAATTTGTGGGTGGAAAGATAATATTACATTGAATATTCATCAGTCACAGAAAAGCACCAGATGTGTCAAAGACTGGGGGTAATATATCTGAGATAAATATCCCTACACAGGTCAATCAAACCCCTTCAGTCCCAAAGTGGGAGAATTACCTTGCTCAGTGCCATGGTCTATTCCTACTGCAAAAATGCAGGGAAGGATGGATGTTTCTCCATGGCTTTAAGTGAAGCAGGGATTATGAGGCATGGCACAGAAATTCCAGAGGGAATTTCCATGTCCTGTGTCCCACTGGAGGTCAGGCAGGATGGAGACGACAATATTTCCTTCTGGTCTTAAAGAAATGCATCTGTGAAAATACAATCAGAGCTTATGGGCCATGGGATCCATGTGCTCAGGAATTATTTTTTTAGCACTAAAAATGACATTATCTGCAAGAACAAATAAGCTGTGTCTGCTGGAGTCAGCAGTTGAGCTTGGAAATGGGAAAAGTATTGAGGAGAAAATCCCAACCTGCTTAATTGCCTCACAAATCAAAGCTATGGGCAATAACTCCTGTTTAAGGGAAATTCAGATGAGAAATATGATTACTGCTCTCTGCGGGGGAAAGGCAGCACTTGGACAAAATGAGGGCTGTTTTTTTCCAAGTGATCCCAGTGCCAGGGCCTGACTTGCCAGAGCTCCTTGGGAAGGTCAAAGCTTTCCCCTATTTCAGCAGTTTTGTGCAGGTCAGGGTGGAATCGAGCTGGTGCAGCTTCTCCCATGGGGTGGGTTGATGTCCTTCCATGTGCACCTGGCAAAACTCAGGGCATTCTGTGGGCCAGTCCATGGAAATTCAAATGTCTATGGGAAAAACAAAGATATAAATCTTTGTTTTCTTTCCAGGAAAACAGCTTGAGATTTTATTAATGGGGCAGCTGGTGAAGTGTTTGTATATAAATAACACCTAAATGAGTGTAGTGGTGGTGTTCACATGCATTAAACTTCGAGAATGTTCTGTGCAAAGAACCAAATATCTTTTCAGTAGGAGAAAAAGTTTGTTTTACTTGATTTGAGTGGTGCATAAATCCAGTGCCAAGTGACTCTGGCAGGTTCAGCCTGTGCTGGGGTGGTACAAGGGCCAAGCTGGTATCTGATGCTCAGGGCTTTCTAGAGAGAATCTTGAATTCTGGGAGCAATTCCATGCACCAAAACCACCCAGCACAAATATAAACCTGAATATCTGGGTGCAGGGGGGGCTGTGTGTCTCTGCACAGCCTCTGGGGTTTGGGCTTGGCCATTCTCTGCCTGTTTCAGTGACTGTTTGTGTCCTTGTCTGTCAGATCACTCCATGCTGCAACTCCCCATGCTGCACGTAAAATCACACCTTTGTAGTTGTGGTTCTGTGCAGCTTCGGGGCAAATGGCAGCCTTCAACTCACTCTGTTCCAATTCAGCTCTCCTTTTTCCTCCCCATTCTGAGCCCCGGAGTGACTTTCCCTCTGGAGGGGGAAAGCTGCTCCGTGGGTGGCACGAGGACTTGCCCAGGGGCAGTCCATGGTGTGGCTGGGCTCAGTCTGAGCCATGGCCATGGCAGGAGATCCTCCAGCACCTCCAGGAACAGGAGAACAGAGCAGGAACCTCTAGAGCACAGGAGCTGGGCTGGTGCAGCAGCTGGGAGGGGAGTGTGGGAGCTGAAGGAGAGGTTGCTGTGAAGGATGGGCTGAAATCCCCTCAACATGGGGACTGCTGCAAGGGTGAAGCCACTTTCCTTTTTTTCTTGGCATTATTAGAGGGTTCAAGTGGAATTTAATTGGTGCTTTAGCCTTGAGCTGCCCTCAGCGTGGGAGCTGCAGAGTGCAGAGCCAGGGAACTCCAGCTCTCACCTTCCCTGTCCTCTCCAAAGCAAACAAACAAACACTCCAGTAATTAACTGCACACCCAGACTGTGAGGAGCAGTGCTGGGAAACATCACCCAGGAGAGGGCAGGCAGGAAAACGAGGAGCCTGAAAAAACCAATCCAGGAAAATAATTAACTTCTCCTCTAGAGGAGGATGGAAAAGGAGCCTGAGCACTAAATTACTCCTTCTTAGAACTGTAGGATCAGAGATTTATTTAGGTTGGTAAAACCCTCAGAGATCATCAAGTCCCTCTGTTCCTCCAGCACTGCCAAGGCCACCACTGACTATGTCCCCAAGTGCCACATCCACATGGATTTTAAATCCCTGCAGGGCTGAGGACTCCACAACTGACTCAACCATCACTCTCCATCATCTGCCTGGAGCAGATGGAAAGGTTGAGCTGGGGAGAGAATTCTGCTCTGATTAGCCATGTAAGGGCTTTCCTGCACTGCCCTGGGCCCTCCCAGCACCTGACCTGCTGAGTCACAATGCAAAGGAACAACCCTGGGCATAAGGACTCAAGTACACCCTGTGGGAGATTCAGACCTGCTATAAAAACCAGCTTGGGATTGGACCACCCCCAAAGGGCTTTTCTTACAGGAATTCCTACTGCAGTTCAAGGAACAATTCCCATCCCACCGTAGAGAGGAGGAGTTAAATGGAGTAATCCGAGCAGCTCCCCATGACTGCCAGCAGTGCCCAAGGACAGTCTGGAGCACAGCTTTGCCAATGTCAGGCCCAGGGCACTGCAGGGTGATGGAGGAAGAGCATTGTGCTCCAGGCTGAGCCACAGCAGCTCTGGGTCACACTGCCAGATCGGCACAGAAAGTTCCTTTTCCCGGTGCTTCCCTTCAGCTGAGTCATGGCTTTGGGACAGTTCAGCAGCAGCTGCTCTGCAGGGAGACATCGAGGAGGCACCGGGCAGCCTCTGCTCCCCAGTGTGCCATGTGCTGCATCTGGGGCCTTGTTTGCTCCATCTGCAGAATGGAGAGCAGCTCTCTGCTCCTCTGGAACTCCCTGGGAGGTGTAGCCATGGGAGAGTTGTGTAGGAATGGCTGTTCCAGGTCAGGCACAGATTAGGTTGGGAGCCCTTCCCAGCTCCCTGCTCCCAGGATTCCAGCCATCTGAGATCACAACCAAAAAGCTCTTCCAGCTGAACAGATGTCCACAAACTCCTTTCTTGGCTGATCTGTGCCGTGCAGCTTTGGTCCTGGCAGAGCACTGCAGGTTCTCCCAGCACAACCACCTTCCACTGTCCCAGACTGCTCCAAGCACTGTCCAGCCTGGCCTTAGACACTGCCAGGGATCCAGGGGCAGCCACAGCTTCTCTGGGCACTCTGTGCCAGGGCCTCCCCACCCTGATAAAGAATTCCCAAACTCATGGAGCGTCTCCTGAGTAAAGTCCTGGCTGTGGATCCATGTGTGATGGCTGCTGCAGTCAGAGAAACAAGCAGAACACCTTTTCCAAGTGTGTATTCCTTGCAGACAGTCCTTGAGCTCCTTCAAGTATTCCCTATAAATATGTGTCGTGCCCATTAAATGGGCATGAGTCCAATCCAGATCCACTCTGTTGACGTGAGCTGTAAATGTGCCCCAACAGAAAATGTCAAAACAAAAACCATCACAACAGGAGGTAAAACTGTCAAAACTGAAGGTTGGGAGGTTCGGGAGGTTCAGAAGGTTCTGTTTCATGGCCTACTGAGTGATTCTGCAGAGGACTCATCCCCAGGGCAAACCTGGAAATCACTGACAGTACCTCTGTGAGCAATGGAGAAATGGAATTGAGCTGGGAGGAGCCAGGACTGTTTGCCATGGCTGAAACCTGGTCCTGAAGGGCAGGTCTGGGATCTGCACAAAGAGGAAAAACCCAAAATTCCCTCTCCTCTGGCTGCATTTGTGCTGTGTCCAGCGGTTCGTCTTTAGGGGACAGACAGATGTGCCAAATTCACCTCCTCGTCCTCGCAAGAGTGTGGAAAATCCTGAGGAGTTCCCAGGATGATGTTTAGATGGCCCACATGGGGGGTGATGCCTCCAGCACAGAGAAACCTCATCCAGGGCTGATCCAAGAGAAGTCCATTGCATTGTTCATAAAGAGCTTTAGACACAGCGCAGTTGTTGTGCCAAGGCAGCAATAAACTACTGCAAAATGCATTTTGCTGGTCTCCTGTGAGTGCCCATGGGGAGCTGTGGTGCAGGAGCTCCAGGGGAATTGTTTCCATCTGTCTCAAATGGACTCTGGGAGCTGTTGGTGCTTCGGGTGTGGAGCTGTCCTGGAGTTCTTCCACTCCACCCCTGGCCAGATGCCACTGCACAAACCTCCCTGACATTTCCATTGCCATCTCCAGCAGCCTTTGCTTGCAGCAGCCCCTCTGATTTCCTCCCATTTCACTTTTAAAAACTTTGGCAGAAAACTTTATTAAAAAAAAAAACCAACAACTTTATGCAAACTAATTTGATCTTTCGCTGCCCAAGAAAACATGATCTGGCAGGAACATCACTGAAATAACAGATACAACCAAATCCCAAGGACTTTGGCTGTTCCAGCCATGGCAGGGAGCTGGAACTACATGATCTGCAAGCTCCCTTCCAAGCCAAACCATTCTGGGATTCTGGGATCATTCGGTTTTCTCAGCTGGAACCTCCTGCAGATGGAAGACAACCCAAGAAGGGATGGAAAGGAAATTGGAAGAAGCCTTTACTGTTTCTATGTCTTCCTTTTAATGATTGGTCATCAGAGTTGCAGGAAGGGTCCTGGAAAATCTGTGGAAGCTGCTGGAACAGAGAGGAACATGTCTGTTGAGCAACAGCCTCCACAGCTTGGTTTGTACCACCACTGACTGGGATTTTCTGGAAATTCAGCCCTATCTCTCCAATCCTGCCTCCAGTTTACTGAATTTCCCGTACATATGAAGGAAGAACACAAGAGCAGCTGGGTTTGGCTCCTGCCTGATCTCCCCTACAGCACAGAGCATTTCCTGCCTGCTGTGTCTGACCCCCATGTTCTCTGAGCAGTGCAGGGAGCTGGGGCCTCTTTTTTTCTCCATTAACTGCCAAGAGAATCCAGGTAACTCATTCTGATGGAGATGTCAACACTGAGCATTAGCCCAGAGTGTCTGAGCACAGAGATTCATCTCATCACACTTTAGGTGTCCAGAGAGGGGATGTCAGCAGCTGAGCCAAAGCAGCCAGGCCTTTCCCTTCCCCAGCACAGATAATTCAGTCTCAGGTGTTGGAAAGAAGGACGACAAACCTCCCCTTTGGCTAAGAAAGTAGTCAGTATGGCTAACTGGATGTCTGTACAGATATTGTGGATGACTCAGGGTGGGATTGAGCCCACCTGTCTCACACAGTCACGGGGCTAAGGCTGACCATTTGTCAGAGCTCACCCAGCTCTGCTCCCGATGGTTTAGGGAAAAGCCTCCCTGAGTGCAGTCATCCTGGATATGCTGCCTGAAATTGCCCAGACTGCAGCAGTAGTGAGACCAAGTCCAGTGCCCTCGTGACTCTGCTGTCCTGTCACAACGGCTCAGCAGCAAACAGATCACTCTCAGCAGGCAGCTGTACCTCTGAGCACAGAGAGCTCATCCAGAGAGAAAGAACCTCGGCTGCTGCTGGGGAGGCCTGAGGATGCAGAGAGGTGATGCTGGCTGTTACCTTGGCAACCATCCCCATCTGTGAGGAATCTGAGGCAGGCGCTCTGACCCCTGGCAAAAAATGTTTGAACATTTAGTGACTTAAATATGGGAATAATTCTCGGCTGTTGGAAAAGAGGGAAGTGTTGTAACCCCAGCTGAACATCACTTGGAACTACAATGGAGGAACTCAATAGGGGCTCTTTCCACAGGTTAGGACTTTGGGAAAGAAGGGGCCACCAAAGCCCATTCAAGATGCTGTTGGAAATGAATAAAGCCTGACTTTCTATTTATTTTCATTCTGTTATACCAAATCCATGGAGAATTCCCTTCTAAAAGGAGACAAGGTGGTTGAGGTTATTGGCAATAATCAGGACATGGTCAGTGGTGGCCTTGGCAGTGCTGGGGAACAATTAGGACTCCATGATCTCTGAGGGTTTTTCCAACTCTAATGAATCTCTGATCCTACAGTTCTAAGAAGGAGGAATTTAGTGCCCAGGTTGCTTTTGCATCCTCCTCCAGAGAAGTTAATTATTTTCCTGGATTGGTTTTTTCAGGCTCCTCATTTTCCTGCCTGCCCTCTCCTGAGTGACGTCTCCCAGCACTGCTCCTCACAGTTCATTACTGGAGTGTTTGTTTGTTTGCTTTGGAGAGGACAGGGAAGGTGAGAGCTGGAGTTCCCTGGCTCTGCACTCAGGGCCTGGGGAATTGCATCTGCACTGGTCTGGCCTGAATTGTAGAATCTGAGAATGGAATCCTGGAATGGTTTGCGTTGGAAGGACCTTAAAGCCACCCCTGTTATAGCAGGGACACCTTCCACTGTCTCAGGCTGCTCCAAGCTCTGTCCAACCTAGCCTTGGACACTTCCAGGGATCCAGGGGCAGCCACAGCTTCTCTGGGCAACCTGAACTGCTCAGTTCTGAATTACTCCTCTCATCTTATTCACAGAATTTTCAAGTGTTGACCCCAGATCAGGAGGAAAATTCCCACACAAGTCTCATTCTCTCATGTAATTCAGATTTTGAGCTGCAGTTTAAGGTTATCTCTGAATTGTCTGTTAGTGTTTATATAACTGAGAACAATCAGATAAAAATCCAGATACCTGGAAGATCCTGAGATGTGAAAAACCTTTGTAAAAAATGTGGAGTTCCAGTTTTGTTTTTTCAAACAGGAACTCAGACTGGGTTCAGTACAGTCTTCGTATTTACCCAAGGATCATAAAATTGCGATTTCTATGCAGCAAGCAAACAGAGGAGTGTGTGGGAATGGATACAAAGGCAAATGTGAACTGAAGAGAGATAAATTAACTAAAAGCCTGGATCCTGTGTGTCTACAGAGAAAGTTCTGTTAATTGAAATGAAAACCTTCCCATGATCATTTCTCTTCACTAAACCTCTTCTTAGAAACAGGTTTTGGTCAGATATTCCTGTGCCTGTATCATCAATGTTGCAGCACAGAATCATGGAATTGCTGAGGTAGGAAAAGACCTCTGAGATCATCGAGCCCAACCTCTGGCCAAACACCACGTGGGGCGTGAGGCCAGGAGGGGACAACACCATGTCCAGAACACTCACTATTCCAAGGATTGTGTTTTCTCTGTGCATCCAGAGAAGGGCTCAAAGTGGAGTCTCCCATATCCCACAGAGCACTCTGGAGCTCAGGCTGTTCATCATTCCAGGGTGGATTGGTCTTTTCATGTTCATAATGAAACTTTTCCAAAACTTCTGACTGTTCTGATGCAAAATGAAAACAAATGTGCAAGCCTCAAGCAGTTTCATGTCGCTGTTGAGCCACTAGCAGAGAAGAAGACCCGGATTCTCAGTGTGGCATAGAAAAGAGAGCTTTATTATTTTGAATCCAACCTATATAGACTTTTTAGAGGTCACCCAGATTGGTCAGTCAGAAACTTCCCCCTAGGCCTGATTGGCCAGGCCTGAACTGTCCAAATCTCGAGACACTGTTCTAACAACATCCAAACTTTATCTTTGTTTATAAAACACAGAAAAAGTTCTCATGGGAAAGACCTGTGCTAGCCACAGCTTCACAATTCATTTTCTCCAGCCATGCCATATTCATGGATTGTGTCGTTAATCTTCCCAGTGGGATTGCTGGGCTTCTCACTAGGGATCTGCTCCTTGCGCACTTTGGATGTGTGTGCCTTTCCCACCATTCATCTCCATGGATAACTGACAGTGCAGAGCCCATGCTCCTGTCCCAGCCCCTGCTCCTGCTGCTGCTGTTCCATCCTGCTGCATTCCTGCTTGATCAGCCCTCATCCTGTGATGTTGAAGGATGGCACCTGGGACATCCCTCCCTAAATTTCACCACTCCCATGTTTTTGCAGCCCTGATCTTCCAGGATTTCTGGATGTGGCTTTCTAACTAAGGAAGGGTCTCCATTCTCCATTGGACACTTCCCTGCTGGCCCATCCTGCTTTAGGAAAGGCTCACATGCTCCAGAGAGCAAAGTGGTCCAGGAGCAGAATGATCCCTCTATTTGCTGTTGCTACAAGAGCAGACAAAACCCCTAGTGGAAATGAAAAGCAGCATGAGTTGGAGTTCCTGGCAGGGCTGTGCTCTTTGTCTGAGGGGAGGAGGAAGATGTGGCCAGAACAGAAATTCAATGCATCAGTCTGGCTCCATGGTTACTAAGAAACAGAGGGATGCTGCTACACTGGAGTTATTTCATTCCCAGATGCAACAGGGATGCTCAAGCCGAAATAGAAATTTATTTCTTTGAAATGATTTTGTTTCTCTAAGACAGGAGCCAACACCCCAATTTAATCTGCACTGCTGGTGGATACCCCTTAGGGCTCTGCTCTCTGTCCTCCAGCAGAAGGGGATGGGCACCTTTGTGTGCTTAATTAGTTTTTCTCTTGTTTTGCATTAACCCATGTTGCCTCAGAAGATCAGGTTTTATCCTCAGTAGATAAAAATAATGAAAAGGAATTGCTCCAGATGAAAGAAAAGTTCCCACTTGTTTTCCAGCTGAGCTTCAGGAAATAAGCAGGGCAAGGCAGGGACAGCAACAAAGGTGAGGGTCAGGTTTGGCAAAACCAGGTTTATGCTTAAAAGGGGGGAGGATTTTTCCACAGAATCCCAGAATCACTGAGGTTCAAAAAAAACTCCAAGACCATAAATTCTGAGCTGTGCCCAATGCCCACCTTGTCCCTAGCCCAGAGCAGTCAGTGCCACCTCCAGGAATTCCTTGGACACCTCCAGGGATGGGAGAGTTCACCTCCAGGGAACTCCAAAGCTCCCTGGGCAGCTCCTGCAAAGGCCTGACCACCCTTTCCATGGAGAAATTCCTCCGGATGTCCAACCTGAGCCTCCCCTGGCACAGCTTGAGGCTGTTCCCTCTCCTCCTGTCCCTGTTCCCTGGAGCACAGCCTGATCCCCCAGCTGTCCCCTCCTGTCAGCAGTTGTGCAGAGCCACAAGGTCCCTCTGATCCTCCTTTTCTCCAGGCTGAAATTCCAGCTGCTCTGTGCTCAGTCACCTCTCTCTGCAGGGAACTCCAGACTCACAAGGCAGCCATGGCAGAGTAGGAGAAACACCAATGCCTCCTCCTTCTCCTCCTCCTGTCCCTTGATTTCCTCTTGTCCCTTGATTTCCCTCCCCAGCTCCTTGGGGATCATCCCCACTCCCTCAAAGCAGCCCAGGGAAGGATGGCACCAGGATAAGCAGCCCAAAGCTTCCCAGGGGTGAGGCTTTCCCCGCACAAACCCACTCCCATCCCTGCAGGCTCCTGCCTCCATGACTCATACCTGCCCACCCTGGTGCTCATCCCATCCTTCCTTCCAGAGCCACTGCTTCCTCTGAGCCCTGGCAGGGAATTCCATCCCACTCAGCTGATTTATTCCTCCTCTGGTGAAGTGAACACTGCTTAAGTTCATTCCAGCAACAGCTGAAATACCAAAGGGCTGAATTAGTTCCAGGAGCCTGATGTGATGGGTGGGCATCAGAGCTCATTCTCTGCTTTCTGGTGCTGCTGTTGAGCTCACAGCGTGGCTTTAGGGGATGTTTAGGTGCCACATTTCACACTTGGCTTAAAAATCTTAAATAGTGACTGCCCTGGAGGAGAGCAGAGGTTTTCAAGGCCTGGCAGGAGTGTGGGGGCTGACTGTCCTGAAATACATCAGCTATGGAAAATCGTGGATAGAGATGGGAGTTAAGATTTCACTGTTCTCCTTACATCCCTTGAGAGCACTGACAGCTTCCAGCTGCTTTTGTTCTGCTTCAGACAGACACCAGAAAGTTTGGGAGAATTTCTGCTCACTGGGGATCTTGTACCTTTAATGGAAAACTGTGGTTTTTTATCTCAATTTTCCCTTTTAAACCTATCCAATTGATTTACATTAAAAGTATCAAGAAATTCACAGCTTGTGGAATGTTTATATTTTTACTGAAATGTGAACTCTAACCTTTCATTCTCCTCTTGCTGCTGGTTCCCTATGACAACCTAAATGTTTCTACTTTTACCTTTTCTAAAGAACTTGAATTCTGTTAAAACCCGGATGTTGCTCTTGGTGTTGGGTGCTGCAGAGCCACTGTCAGCATTTATGACTTAAAGCAACACCACGAGCGGTAAATGCTGCCATGAAACTTTCCCAATTCAAACAAGGGTTCAAGTGAAACAAAAACATTTACATAGTTCACACCTGTTTCAGAGGAAATGAGAAATATTGACTTCTTGAAGGTTATTTTCGTCCCAAGTTCCAGCACAGATCAATTACTCCTGAAAATGTTATTGTTTCTGGTCAGCCTTACTATCTTCCCTTAAATCCCTTAAATTCCCTTAAATCTTCCCTTAAATTCCCTTAAAAGGAAGCCTGGAGAAGAGAAGGCTCCAGAGTGACCCAACTGCAGCCTTTCTGTGCCTGAAGGGAGCCCACAGGAGAGCTGGAGAGGGACTGGAGACAAGGGATGGAGGGACAGGACACAGGGAATGGCCTTAAGCTGCCAGCAGGCAGGGATGGATGGGAGATTGGGAAGGAATTCCTCCCTGTGAGGGTGCTGAGGCCCTGGCACAGAGTGCCCAGAGAAGCTGTGGCTGCCCCTGGATTCCTGGCAGTGTCCAAGGCCAGGTTGGACAGGGCTTGGAGCAGCCTGGGACAGTGGAAGGTGTCCCTGCCATGGATGGGGTGGCACTGGATGGGATTTAAGGTCCCTTGCAACCTGAACTATTCTGTGACAACAAACTTCCATGTTTTCTCACTGAGCATTCCCCTGGTTTCCCATTTGTTCACTTTGTGGGATTACCTGGAACAACCCAAACAGGGGCAGCTTGCAGGGCTCAGACCTGCAGCAGCACCATCCCTGTCCTGCCCTGGGCAGGGTGAGGCTGAGACCACCTCAGGCCTCTGCAGTGGCAGAACAGAGATCACTGATTGTCTCCGTTGCTCTTTGAACACTGAAACAACTCTACAAGTCCCTGGTTCAATAATGGATGAGGATTTGGAAGCCAAGAAAGGGCTCTGCTTGTGTTGGACACGACATAGAAATATAAAAACTGCTGGTTTATTCCCTGTAAGTGCAATTACCCCATCAGGAGAGCAACTGCAGTGCTCACAGAAGATTTGTTCTGGAATTAAAACCCTTGCAGGGCTGTGAAGTACCTTACATGGTCTGGAAAATGAAATCCACTTGAAAATCACATCATGTTACAAAGTCAAGAGCAAGAACAGGAGGCAGGGACACTCATTCATAAAAGATTTCAGTGGAATTCACCTTGTGGTTCTTTCATGGGCCTGGTCTTTACTGTTCCTTCCCCTACCTGGGCTCTGGGCCTTTCTTGTTGCTCTCAAGTCAGTGTGGCTTTATCCAGGGCTGGGAGATGGTGATGAAGGGCAGTGTGGTCAGTGTTGCCCGTCCCAGCACACTAACAGCTCTGGTGACCCCAGCAAGGAGCAGCTCTGCAGCTCAGCACAACCTCCAGGCAGAGCCATGGAACCAAGGAATGGTTTGGGCTGGGAGAGACCTTAAATCCCATCCAGTGCCACCCTTGCCATGGCAGTGACACCTCCCACTGTCCCAGGCTGCTCCAAGCCCTGTCCAGCCTGGCCTTGGACAGTGCCAGGAATCCAGGGGCAGCCACAGCTTCTCTGGGCACTCTGTGCCAGGGCCTCCCCACCCTCCCAGCCAGGAATTCCTTCCCAATATCCCATCTCTTCCTGCCCTCTGGCAGCTTAAGGCCATTCCCCCCTGTCCTGTCACTCCACGTCCTTGTCCTTCCTGCCAGCCCCTTTACCTCCTGGAAGGCTGTAATTCCTCCTGTGCATTCCCACACTGCCTCCACGCCAGTCCTGACCCCCGAGATGGGAGTCACTCCTTGTACCCAGCTCTGCCTGGGAGATTTGTCCTGATCTAAACTCGTTCCTCAAATCCAAAATTCATTCGAACGGAATGTTAGAGAGAAGAAAAGGAACGACTGAGTCTCTTTGTTCTTACAAATGTCTTTTGACATTTTCATTCTCCTTGAACACTCGGCAGAAATTGTCTTCAGATGTTCTAAACGTTGCCAGCAGTTGCAGGAAGCAGGACAGGTGTCACTGCTTCCCGAATGGATCTGCCTGCTCTGCTTCCCCTTCTGCTGGAGAGTGCAGGAGGAACAGCTGAGGGCTGGGCTGGGAGAGGCTCGGGAATGGCTCATTGCCATCCTGCAGGGGATGGCTGAACATTCCAGTGGGTGTTGTTGAAATACTCCCACCTTTGCTGGAGTTGTGCCTGCAGCTCCCAGGGCACAGAGCAGAGCTCATCCTCACTGCTTTAAATCTTCTGTGTTCATTGGTGATGGCTGCTGTCAACACCTCAGAAATCCTGTAAGAATGCCTGGCTAGACAGGAAAACTCTCATGGCACAGCACAGCACTGGGAATCTCCCCCTCAGGGTCCTGGTTTGCACTTAATAATTAATAATTAATATCCATTTCTTGGTGCTTCAGTTTACCCAAGGGAACATGGATGTGTTCCTGACAAGGCAGGGAGATACTTCAGTTATGGAGCCTTGCACAGATGGAAATGGTGCTGATGTTTTCCTTTGGGATTTCCTGGCTGGCTGAGAGCCCACAGAGCTGATTGGATCAATTCCATCAACACTTGTTAATTTTTATCTCATTGCAGGAGGTGTGGTGCTTTCAAATTGTGGGTTTGAGTTTTTTTCTGAGCAATGAGCATCTGAGGGGTACTGAAATAACCAACTGAAATACGGAAAGTGCAGCTGCGGTGTCACATCCACTCATTCATGGTCGGTAATTGAAGTCCAGCGGCAGTGGAAATTCTGCCAGCCCAATTACCAAACCCAGGCACTCTCAAATGCTGCCATTGCATTTCCTCTTCCTCTTCTCCATCCCCATGCTGTGTTTGCCAGCAGCCGCAGCTCCGAGGGGACAGAAGACATTGCTCATCCCCAGCACTCATCTCCAGTTCTACGGATGATCCCAGCGAGCAGGGGGAGCCTCCCCTTGTCCCCCCGGATCCCAGGAGTTCCCAGGGCTGAGCAGGGGAAGATCAGCCCTGCTGGGCAGTGGGAGCTGAGCCTGGGGGTGTCAGCAGTCCTCCCACACTGCCAGGGATTCCAGCTGCCCAAGGACAGCCATGGTGGCCATGGACACCAAAGCGGGGAGCATCCATCAGGAAATATCGGCAGGGGAAAATGTCAGTGACTGAGGGGGAAACGCAGTGGGATCTTTAGGAGGGGAGAATCATCCCTTAGAGGTGGGAGCTGATCTCTGACTGAGAGGAAGCTTTGGCTCCAGGAAATGCAGGGGGAATTTACATCTTCCATTCTCATGAACAGCACTGTCCCAGCGTCCCGGGGTGCTTGCATGCTGAGGGAGCAGAAAGGAATTGGCAATGTGGGACACCAGGGGCACAGCCCGAGCCACACCTGTGGTTCAGGAGAGGCCATAGCCCCAGAGGTGTCCTGGGGACTTGCTGGGACCTGTGGTGACAGGGCAGGGCTAAGTTATTGCTGCAGTGCAGATCCCTGCTGTTCCCTGGAGAGCTCCAACACAGACCTGCAGAGCCACAGAAGGTTGGAAAAGCCCTCTCAGACCAAGCCTAACCATGAACCCAGGGCTGGTGAGTCCATCACTGAGCATGTCCCCGCATGGCTTTTTAACCCCTCTGGGATGGGGACTCCTTCCCTGGCCTGGAGGGAGTGAGAGGAGGAAGGGCAGATCCCACCCTTTGCACATGGAGAGGAGACCTCAATGGGAATTAGGAAACAATGTCTTCCTTAAAATTAAAAAAAAAAAACCCAAACAAAAAAACACCAACCAACCAACCAACAACAACAAAACCCCAACAAAACACCAAAGGCAACAAAAACAAACAAACAAACAAAAAACCAAACAACAAACCAACCCCTTTTCTCTCTTTTCTTATATTTCTCCTGTTTCTAAGTCCAAGAAGTTCTATTCTCATCCTGGGAGCTTCTGAAAAGGGACTCCCCAATTACCTGACAAGTGTTTGCTTGCTTTTCTCCTTGCCAAGAAATCCTGTCACTGTGGTGTTCTCAGGATTTTACATTTCCTGGAGTACAAATCTAAAAACGTCTACCGTAGGAAACAGGTTTTCCCCTGTCTCTCACACCTGACATGTGGAGACAGCACCAGACTGTACCTGCAGCTTTAATCACCTTCATGAAGACACCCCTTGAAACCCATCTTTCAGGACAAGTTAAGCCACTTTCATCTCTCAGAGCCTGGCGCAGCTCAGTCAGGTCCTCTGGCACAGGAAAACCCATTCTGGGAAACTTTTCCTGAGCATTAAACAGACAGATATCAGTGTGACACAGACAATGTAGAATTTTTAAAAACAGACCACTTAAATGTTCTGAGAGCAGCACAAACAAAATTAAGCCTGTTTGCAAAGTACCTGTTCAGATCTGGCATAAATACAACCAAAAATTACATTAGTGGTGAATTATTTGCATTCCTTTTCCCTACCCCAGTTCCTCCAAGCACTAAACTTGGCTCTATTGAAGTTGTCCTTTCCATTTGACAGCCCCTTTAATTCCCTGACTCGGTAATCAGATCCATTCAGAGAACTCCAGAACACAAAGACACTGCCATTCCAGCCCAGCCTCTGGATGCAGCCTTGGAAATTATAGAGCAAAAGCCAGCAGTAAATCAGTGGCTGATTAGCTCTGTGATTTGAGGAGGTTCTGATTTGAAAACTGATGAGAAAATTCCCCTCTGGAATGATACATGGGCTGACTTGTAAGGGCTTTGTTAGTTTCAGACTCAGTTTCAGTACTAAGGATCTTCCCAAATCCCAGCTATCCTACAGCAGTGGTTAAGGGCTGGAACTCCTTTTCCAGCAAAGAGAACAGAGCTGGGAAGGAGCTGGGGAACTCCTGAGGGAGCTGGGAAAGGAGCTCAGCCTGGAGCAAAGGGGATCAGAGGGACCCTGTGGCTCTGCATAGCTGCTGACAGGAGGGGACAGCCGGAGGGTCAGACTGTGCTCCCAGGGAACAGGGACAGGAGGAGAGGGAACAGCCTCAGGCTGGGCCAGGGGAGGCTCAGGGTGGACAGCAGCAGGAATTTCTCCATGGAAAGGGTGGTCAGGCCTTGGCAGGAGCTGCCCAGGGAGCTTTGGAGTTCCCAACCCTGGAGGTGTCCAGGGAATTCCTGGAGGTGGCACTGAGTGCTCTGGGCTAGGGACAAGGTGGGGATTGGGCACAGCTTGGACTCGGTGGCCTTGGAGCTCTTTTCCAACCTTAGTGATTCCATGATTCCATGTGGAATTCTATGGGCAATCGCAGAGTCACAGGGCTGGAGAAAACCTCTGAGATCACGGAGTCCAACCTGTGACAGAATCCTTCCATGCCCAATAAACCCCATCACGAAGTGCCCCTTCTGCTCCAGAGGGACCCAGGGGCACAGTTTGCAGCCTGGGAGGCACACAGGGCAGGACAATCCCAAATTGTGTTCTTTTCCTCAGAACTCGGCTTTAATAACTCACCAGTGCTCATAGTTGAGCAGTGTGGCAGCAGAAGGACTCTTCCCAGCCAGCTCTGGGCTGGGATTTCCAGTGCCTGCGAATGCTGTTAATGCTCCAATCCTGACATTCTGGGCATGTAATCTTATTGAAAAAGTGTTTTTCCCCTTTAGTTTCAGGGGATTTTCAGATTGGTGTTTCAGGTATTTAATGCATGTATTAAACCAGCCCTGGTCATTCTGCCCCTAGGCAGAATCTGAGTGACTCCTGAACTTCTGGATGGTTTTGTGCTATGATTGCTGGGTGTTCTGGTAATTATTCTTTTAAAAATACCAAAGCAGGTAGTAGGAAGTTGGTTTGCACTGTGTTATAATTAATGCAGAACAAATCTGACTGCAATCAGGATGTTTTGATTACAACCTGGTGGGATTTCTGGATGTCCTTTTCAGCCATGACTTCATGCAAACCAGATTTTGGCACCATTAGAAGGGACGAACTGAAGAGAAACTGAGGATGCTGGAAGCCCTCAGGTGCAACTTAGCCTAGGTGAGACCAAACCCACTTGGTCCATTCCTGCTCACAGGCAGAGAAGACAATTCAGGACCCAAATTTCCAGTCTCTAATCTCCCCTTAATGAATTCACATCCAGAGCCAGGATGAATTTTCCCTATCAGTGTTTCCAACACAAAATTGTAGGAGTGTCAGAAAACTGGAAAGGTCATGTAGAATGAGCCAAACTATCATTTGCAGCCTTAAAATTTCATCTTGGAAAGTTAACCTGGAAGGATTGCTTTGGGATATTGCTCACAGTCCTCAACAGTTTTAGCTGTTGCAAAGGAATGAAAGGTCCAAATTATCAGCAAATTTGGCTTGGAAGTGTCTCAGATTTGACATAAAAAGGCAGGTTAATTAATCACTGCAGTGACAAGACTTTTCTAGGTTCCGTTTTTGTGGAAAAATATAGCTGAGTATAAATCCAGACTGTTTCTTCAGGCTTTGTCTTCAGTATTCTCTCCTTTCTCATCCTAAAAATGTCCATGGCTTCCCCAAGTCCTTGTTGCCGGAGCCTCCCAAAGGACTTTTCCCCTGACAACCACAAACAGCCCATGGCACACTGCCTCCTGCTCCTTTCAACAGCAGCTCTTGGCAGCTTTAAAGCACCAGCCCAGGTTTTCCCAATGCATCAAACAGCAGGATGGGGATGGAGGAGAAATCTGCGGTGGGGGCATGGATTAGTTCGTGAGGGATGCAACACAACAGCAGCGGAATAATTTTCAATGCAAAAGATTTCCTAGCAGCCAAATACAATTGTTCCATCACCCGTGGTGGCAGGAGCCCAGCTCCTCAACCCAGCAGAGTTTGGAGAAGCTGAGCATTTTCCTTGTTTCCTATTCCATTTTTCAACTGAATTGTGGCTGGGGGCTGGATGGAAATGGAGTGGACAGAAGCTGAGCAGGACTTTCTGCTGAAGTATTTGGAGACAAGGACACCCCAACTTGCCTTGGTGGTAAGAGGAAAATAATTATATCATCCTTACAGAATCCTAGAATGGATTGGCTCAGAAGGTACCTTGAGCATCATCCAGTGCCAGCCCTGCCATGGCAGGGACACCTTCCACCAGCCCAGGGTGCTCTGAGCCCCATCAGCCTGGCCTTGGGTAGGGAAGTGGCAGCTGGGGCTTGGGGATGGCTCCTTCCTTCTCAGGGTGGGGATTCCTTCTCAAAGTGTTGCTGAAATCCCTCAGTTCCCACTCCCCCCTTAGATCACAGATGTAGTTTTCCGAGCTGGATGTGGAGATGCAGGAATCTGTCCCTGTCTGTCACTGCTGCTCTAGCCATGCCTGACTGTGGTGCTGAGGTTCCATGGGGAGGGACAAACATATTTTGAGCCTATTTTGTTACCATTGATGAGGCAGCACTCCCAACCTGCTCCCTGAAAGCAAAGTGAGAAAATGGCAAACTCCCAGGGCGCCGGAGTTCCTGATATCTGCAGCAAAACCTGCTGGCCCCTGTTGGTCCTTCTGGGCTGTCTGAGACATTTTCCACAGGGTTAGAAAATCAGGATATTTCACATCTCACCTTCATCAATGCCTCCAATTCCTTGCTGCTTTTTGTTAAGCCTTTGAAAGAAGAGGACTGCTGTGCTGACTTTCCTTTTTCTTGTGGCATTGGAGCATAAATGAGATATGACAGAACATCTTCAGGTTGCCTTTGGCACAGTTGTGTGTTAAATGCTGCTCTAAATTGAAGGGTTTGTGCATGGCAGTGTCAAGACACGCCGGGTTTAGTCTCCTTTTCTGTGTAGAGAATTTTCTCCTTTTACCAGTTTGGGTTGGATCTATTTCTAGGAGCCTCTCGTCCTATTTTCTGCCGAAGTACAAAGGTAAATAAATGGTATTTAGGTGATTAGAATCCCTCAGTGCCCATTTGAAGCATCATAAAGCCATTAAGGATGGAAAATGGCTGATTTGGCTTGTAGGGAGGTCCCTGTGCTCCAGCCTCTGAGGCTTTGGTGGCTTTGCTTGGTGTCAGTGCTCCATGAGTTTACTCATGTTCCTCATCCAAAGGCCCCAGGATGAGTCCACCTCCACTGTCCTGGGCCAGGTTTGCTTAGTAGGGAAAATTCCTGGTGCTCTGTGGCTCCAGGAAAATGGGGAATTTGGCCTCCAAACCCCCCATCAGACCTAGCACAGACAACTCTCGGTGACACCATTATCTTTCACGTTTGAGAACTTTGACATCAGGGTTTTTTCGGGAGTAGTCATTGAGAGCATTAAAAATGCTGCACAAGCCTCACATCATTTACAAAAGCTCTTGGAGTACAAAGCCTCTATTGCAAATCAAAGAAAAGCATCGAGGCCAGAGCTAAGAGAGAGATCTGCAACTTTGTGGCAATTAACAAAGACATCCCACCAAAACTCTGTGATTCTAATTATAATCAGGCAGTCAGAGATACCCATCTCTCGCAGGACTCTGGAGTGAATTAACACTTGCAGTAACATTTCTTGAATGCTTATGAAGAAAAATGTGTGAATTTCTGTCCCCAGATAACAACAGAATTAAATTTCTTTCTCTGATTCAGTGACTTCTTTGTTGTACCACAGACCCAGAAGTTAAGGTGGAAATCAGACCCTTTCAAGATATAAAAAGTTTCTGATCTGACCTCCGGCTGGAGAATCTGTTTGCATTTGGGAAGTAGGAGGTAGCTTTTGATGACATCTTAGCTTGCAGCAAGGCTGATGGGTTTAACCCTGGGGTGACTCCAATCCACCTGCTTTGCTCTGAACCCTGAATTGGGCACTCAGCCTCACAAAACCCCTGCAAGGCAAAAAACTCTTTCCTGGTGGATCAGAGAGTGGGAAGAGTCAGCCGGGGGTTTATTCCTTCTCTTTGCCTTCCCTTGCTTTAATAAAGTGTAGCAATATTGTGGCTTTCAGCAAGACAATGAACTGATGAAAGAGGAGCTTGGCTAAACCCATCCTCACATTTGGGTATTGCACAGAAAATGAAGAGAAGCAGCTCCTGAGCTACCTCCTGTCATCTCCCAGCCCTCCAAGCAGTTCTGCTCTTTGTCTCCAATGAAAGACTCATTTCCTTCTGCCAGGCTGCTCTGGACCAAGGCCAAGTGACCTGGCTGAGGGCAGGAGAAATGAAGAAAGCCTGAAAGGCTGAAATCCTGAGCTTCAGAGGAAAACAAGCCCAAGGAGTACATGAAACAATGCCAGGGTGAAGGTGTTGGATTGACCTTTCCTATTTTCCTTTGTACTGACAGATGGAGTAGGAAGCCACTTCACCCAAAGGATCAGAAGGAGATGCAGAAATGTGTTAGGCAAGTGCCTTTCAGTTCTCTTTTGTTCTGAGGGTGGAGGTGTTTGAGGGCAAACAGCAAAAAAATAGGAAAAGAACCAGGAAGCACAAAGAGTGAGTTTCTACCTACCGTTGAGATCATCCAAATTGGCCCAGACAGACTCTAGGATTTCACAGTGACTTCCATTCTTGTGCTCCCAATTAAATCCCATTGTGTCTGGTGGTACAAACTCCTGATACACACCAGATGTTGACACACACCAGATGTTTCAGTCCAGCACATTAAAACACTCATACCCCAACCCTGTTTTCTGTCCCCACACTTACTCCATGGTACCAAAGCTGTGGCCTCTCCATGATCCTCCCCTCTCTGAAACCTTTGGAAAGCTTTGCCCTGAATGATTCCTCAGCCATAAATTCCCAGCCATGGGAAAGAACAGCTGATAAAGTACACTTTCCCTGTGGCCAGTGTTCAGACTGCCCTGATGGTGCTGAACTTCCCTCCTGCTTTGTCAACTGTCTTTGGGGTGGAAACTGCTCTGGTCATGATTTTGTGGCTCCAACGTGCCAGGGGTGAGGCAGGCTCTGAGCTGGACAGGCTGTCTGGCTCTTTCCCTGGAAGCTTTTCTCCCAGGAATGCCCACTGCCACAGTGCTTGGCTCCCAAAGCCAATGCTTTGCTCTTTTCCAGCAACTGTGACCAGGGAATGGCTCACATGCCCTGGCCTTGGAGGCTCCATGGGGAGAAGGACTCACAGAAAGCTGCTGACTGTCCTTGTCCTCTGGTAACTCAGACCTTTCCCTGGTTTTCCTCTACATTTCTTAAGTTAAGGCTCAGACCCATATGGGTTTCTGGGCTTATTTTCAGTGTCACCAAAGTGGTTGGTGCTCAACAGGTTGTCTGCGCAAAGAACAGTAAGAGGTTGAGAAGCCCAACTTTCCTGCTCCAGGACCTTCAGCTTCTGCTGTTCTCAATGTGATTTAATTTTATTTAATTTAATCTCTGTACAGCTCTTTCTTGGAGTGTTTAGTACCATCATGACCATGAACCAGCTGTGTGCAGGGATGGCCACTCTAAACCTACAGCTCAGAACTCTGCATCAAGAGGAAACCTGAACTGTAGGGTGTCATTTGGGGTGTTACTGGAATTTCTTCCCACTCCCACATGCTGGAAGGGCAGAAGGACTTTTTCCATGTCTCTGGATGAGTGAGTGGTCAAAGTCACCTTTGTGGCACTTGAGTAAGGCCCCGATGTCTGAGGGGTGAATGTAATTCAGCAAACACTGAATTCCGTGTCTCAACACTGAATTCCACATGCCAACACTGAATTCCACATCCCAACACTGAATTCCATGTGCAAACACTGAATTCCATGTGCCAACTCTGAATTCTATGTGCAAACACTGAATTCCATGTGCAAGCACCACTGTTCTTCAGGGCCATTCTCACATCACACGCTCTTAATAAGCCTTAATCTCTTTTGTTGCACTCTTTTACCAAAGCTTTATTAGAAACCATCTCCAGTTGATTTTTCTGATGGAAATGCAGGGTCTATCCCAGATAAAAATCCTGCTGCAATGCAATCAGCTGGGAATTTTACGTGCAATAGGTGTATAATTGACTTTTTATTAACACACTTTACTTGCACTCTTAATTGCTTTGCACAAAGCATGTGGCTATATTTTTGTCTTCAAGAACTCCAGGCCTTGTTTCCCAGGCAGTTATTGTCACCTTCCACTAGGAAAAGTTAAAACGTAAAATTTCACAACTCTCTAATTAACTTTCCTGCACTCTGTAGTTAAAAGGTAGTTAAACCCGTAAGCATTCATTCAACTTTAATGAGGATGGGGAAGTAATTGCATATGTATTTCTTTATAATTATGACTTAATTGCATTACCAGTAGATTTATCTGCTGCTTATTTAGCCAAGCTCAGTAAAGACTGTATTAAGGCTGAGTTGATGGTTGTTTGGGCTGTTCCAAGAACAACACAATCAGGAGCAGAGAGCTTTGCACACCAGTTCATACAGCAGGCAGCAGGGACAGATTTTTTCCAGCTTTAGCAAAGACTTCTCCTTAAGACCAGCTTTGAATGCTCTGGGGGTGGTAAAGCTCTTCAAAGGCCAGCAGGAAGCCAAGATATCCATCTTTCCACTATCCATTTTCTGGCTGGCTTTGAAGAGCTCAGCTTTGAGAAAGGATCTTGATGCTTAATTGTCTCTTCTGACATAATTCAGGTATCAAGAAAATCAGTTTTGCTGGTCCAAGGAAAGCCCTTTGTGCTGAAGTAGCTGAGACAAGTTGGAAACTTCAATCTCTCTCTTTGCTCTCCAGTGTCCCTGCTGCCCCATCCTGCTGGTGAACACAGTGATGTTCCCTAAGATCTGCGAAGAGTTTCCCTGGAAAGTAACATGCAAATCTGGAATTCAGGGAAATGGGAAAGGTTGTGATTTCCAAACGAATTTCCAGACCACAGTTATCAGTAGGTGAATAGAAGGAGCCACTTTAGAGTGATGTTTCAAGGGGCAATAAAAGCTACAATCCAAGAAAATCAGGCTGTGTCTGTCCTGGTAAACTCGAGGTGCTCCTAGGAATAGCACTGGTTGTTGTTAACCTCTGGTAAGAGGCTCTGGAATAAATTTGTTCCATGTTAATTGGAGCTCTCTATCTCTTGTGTGCCTTTCTGGTTAATGATATTGATATTTCCTAATGCTGCTCATTACAGTTCCCAGCTCTGGCTGCCTGGGAATGTGTCTGTGCTTCACTCCTGCCATGTGTCTACCTCACATTTTTTTCTCTTCTTCCAGCAAGATCTTTACAGGATTTTTGCACCAAAACACAGAACAGAGGGTTTGGGCAATGTTAGTAGATCCTCTGTGATTGTAGACACAAAATGAAATTCTACTGGATCACATTTATCATGTGAGATACTCAGGCACCTGTGAAGTCCAGTACAAACCAAGTGTCTTAGAC
Source organism: Lichenostomus cassidix (assembly GCF_008360975.1). Classification (NCBI taxonomy): domain Eukaryota; kingdom Metazoa; phylum Chordata; class Aves; order Passeriformes; family Meliphagidae; genus Lichenostomus; species Lichenostomus cassidix. The sequence continues at coordinate 408,911 of NC_139507.1, forward strand.
TTTTGTTCAAAACAATAAAAATGAAAAATCATTCAGAATGAGAAGCTGATCTAAAATATATAGAATATATGCTAATCAATACATGTAATGTGTATATTCTATATTCTTTCCAATCCCATTTTTGATACTGGTTTCATTCCAGGCAGAAAGAACACAGTCATTTCCCAGAGATTCCCATTCCTCTGTGAATGGCTCTTCCATTCTTCACATAGCTGAAATATTTGTAACATTTTCTGGGAAAGTCTCTCCTTACTCAGAACTTTGTTTATGTTTCTGCCCTCGGGGATATAATAATAATAATGAAACAAGAGAATGGAAAAGTTCAGCTCAATCCATCTTTCCATTGCCACGGTTACGGAAAATTCAGATTTTCATTAAAACCCAAATATTTCTCAATAGTTGTCACCTCAAAAGACCAACTCCGCAAAGCATTGAAATGCTTAATTATCATTGATTTTTAGTATGACTTAGATAATTTCTTCCTTTGGATCTAGGCCTGAGTGTTTGGGCCTTAAGAAAGAGTCACCTCTGAGTTCATGGCAACAGAATCCTGCCTGGTGTTCCCTGGGAGAAGACATAAGTTAAAAGGACAGGAGCATGTGGGAAGGTCAGCACTGCTCACAGCCTGTCCCCAGAACGGCTGCTGCAGTAAAAAGGGACTGGGAGTCCAGGAGAGCAGGAGCATGGAATCAGTGTCTGCTGGAATTATCTGCACTCCCAGCACTCCAGCTGCTGCTGGGAGGAGCAGGAATGTGGTGGGAATGAGGGTGAGGTCAGAGTCAAGTCCTGTAAGTTTTGGGTCTGCCATGTGCTCTGATGGTCAGGGATGGAATCACTGGACTCTGGTTTCTCCTCCTGCTCCTGCCCTGGGCTATGTGAGTCAGGAAAAGGAGAGGACTCAGTCTTTCCGAATACAGATAGATTTTCTATTTCCTCCACCCCCAAAAGCTGTAAGTAATGGAGAAGAAGTTGGAGGGAGGGGGAAAGTTGCGCAGATATTCTCTGGAAAAGTTCTTTTATTTTCTTTCCAGTTGCCAGTCCTTCTCGGCACATTTGGGTGATATTTTCCTACTTCCTTTGCAATACAAAGCCACAAATACACTTCCAAGTGCAAACTGAGATTCTCACACAGTTTCCTGATTCCAGGAGCTGTGGCTGAAAAAACTCCCAACACTCCAAACAACGCAATTCTTATTTGAAAAGTGCAGAGTGCTAAAGACACCAACAGAGCTGAAATGTGAATCTGATCTGCAAAGTATTTATAGAGAGAAAAATGAATGAGAAAACAAAGCTGAATTCCAAATGCTTTTAAAGAAAGGTGCAGTTTGCACTTGGATTACTCCAAAGGAAAGTAATGAAGAAATAAGTCATATTTGAGATTAAAAAAAAAAAAATTAAAAATCTCTGTAATGAATGTGGTAACTGGGCTCTGAGAGAGCCAACACCAGGCCTGTGCAGCACAGAATCTGCACACTTGGGTTGGTGGAGATCACACAGCTCTGGAGACACATCCTGGGGAGATGGATTTCAATCTCATGGAGCAGAGGATTCCTGGCATCCTTTTCTTGTGAAATTTAACTGTTTTCCTGATTATGGTGATCAACCACTTCTTTTTGCTGAAAATGGTACTGCAGTGTGGCAGGACGTACCAGCCCAGCTGAATCATCGTTCACTCCCAGCTCTCTCTACATACAGAATAATCTCCAGCACACGTTGGTTAAAAATTCAAGGACAGATGAATAATGAATATCAATGGACACTCCTGCATTAATATTCAACGGCAGCAAAGGAAAATGGAAACAGGACATTTTCCAGGATCCTGCAGGACAATTACAAGCACTATTACTTCTCTCTAGAACAGACTCCCTCCCCTGAGTCTTCAGGGATTTCCCTGAGCACTTCCCAGACATGGGGGGAAGGCAGGAAAAGGTGCAGAGTGTTGGGGCAAAGCCGTCTTTTCCTCAGGAGCTTCCTGACTGGAATGTGGGAGGGATGCACTTGTAGAGAACTACCCATTTTAAAGCCAAAAGTGACCATTCAGGAGTGTGGAATTACACAGAGCATTTGTGTGGCCTTCCCTCTTCCAGGCCACAGAACCTGGAGAAAGATGTTTAATCCTGATTTCAAGGCTTCCCACAGGAACATGCTGTGAGGCCAAGGGGGATCAGCTGGCACTGGCTCTGAAAATCAGTGCTCCAGTTTAAACCGGAATTAATTACAGGAATTTCTTTGCTATGGGGAAATGCTCATGGGTCCATCCAGCAGTGGGACTTCCCAGGCAACTTGAGAAAATCTTTGTTGTCCTCAATAACTTCCCGAGGCTCTCTCTGGGGTAGTTGGAGGTTCACAGGAGTCTCCTGGAAATATGGATATCTCTATATGCAGATAGAACAATACAAGCAATAATGAGCTTTCTAAGCAGATGCAGCACTTAGGGGGTTCTCTTCCCCAGCAGTGAGAGGGAAAGAGTTACATTTTGGGATTAAACATCGTAAAATGCTAAAACAGTGTGGCAGTGACTCCAGCTTGTTATGCAAAAGCACAAGTCAGGAGTGTGACAGGAGACAGTTTAATTCCCTTTCAGTTCCTCTCTGCTGCCTGGCAGAGCAGTGGGGAGCCAGGTATTCCAGCAGCACAGAATGCTCGGAGAGTCACATTTTCCCATTTACTGCTTTCTCCTCCTCCTCCTGAGTGCCTAAAGCTGATTCCAGCTGCCACTCCAGGTGCTCCCACATTCTGCTGTGGATCCTGAGTGAGGAGCTGTGCTGTAACTCCATTAGTGTTTGAGTAGGGAGTGGATGAAGGAAAGGCAGCAGCTGATTGAGGCTGATTTGAATGACAATGCCTAAATCTCCTATTTACAACAGACTGGCAGTTCCTAGGTTCCTTTTTTCCCATTTTCTTAAGGATGCTGTTGGCTGTAGGGTGAGTTGGGTATGTGGAGGCCATGACCTCCACAGGGGTCAGTGGGACACAGGTGATGATTTGGATTTGGATACAGTCTGGATTCAGGATATTCCACTTTTTCCTTGGCTTCTCACTTCCCTGCATCCTCCTGACACTGTGCCAGCAGTGTCTGTGGCCCACAGGTGAGGGATACAATTCCTACATGTGGAGATGATAAAATTTCTTTACAGGAATTTATTTTTCATGGAAATGGATGTAAAGCATTTGCACAGCTGCCCAGGGCAGGGTAGGGCCACCATCCTTGGAAGTGTCCAAAAAAACATCTGGATGTGCACCTGGGGACATGGTTTAGAGATGGTTGAACTCGATGATCCTAAAGATGTTTTCCAACCTTAAGGACTCTGATTCTAAGGTCAGGTCCCAAGAACCTCATCAAAGATTTGAAAGGTCCCAGTCTGGGTTTTGATGAATGAATTCAGAGGAATATGATCATGCTGTCAGTTTATCCCTTGGAGATTTCCACCCCAATTGCAAGGGAAGCTGATCTTGGGAGACAGACACTGAACCCCACAAGTTCAGCTCAGAATTAAGGGTTTTTCACCTTCTGGATTAAGCAGCTCAGCTGTGAAGTGGGAGCCAGAATGATGCATGGATTTAGTCCAGCAGGAGATGAAGTGGGTGCCTGGGGAGGTGGTGTTTGCAAAGGTTCAACTGGAGATGGACTCCACAGCCTTTGGGGAGAGCTTGTTCTGCTCAGGAGCCACTGGGTGAAGTCTGTGAGATTCTGTATTCTTTTCCTTCCTTTCCTTTTGTTTTTTCCCAGTGTGGTGAAAGGAAAAGGCACCACACTGCAGGTTTGGTTTGGCTGAAGTCCTTGGGTGGCAGTGAGCTCTGGCAGCGCCCTCATGGTTTGTCCCTGCCTGTGTCACCTTCCTGGGCTGCCCAATTCCCAGATCATTGGGACAGCTGGAGGACAGTGCCATCCTTGGGGCAGCCAGATCCAAGGACTCAAAGCTGAAGCTCTGGAGAGACAGGGAAGCCCTTGCAGCATTTAACAAAGGCTGCAGCAGCACCAGAGCCTACTCATCTCAAAGGAGTAGTTCAGTGCTGAGCTGTGTCAGGAGTGAGGGATGTGAGAGACCAATGGTGCTCCATGGGGATGGAAGGAAAATCAGGATTCTGAGCCCCACTGACTCCTCGATGACTCCTGCAGCATCCCCTCCAGGAACACAGGCTGATACAGAAATCCAAGGGGAAAAAGCCCCGCTTGAACTCAGCCGGGACTTATTTTGCCAGCAAAATCTTTTCAAGTGACTGTGGCTGCCAATGAAAAGTTGGATTGGGAATGGGAGAAGGGGGAAAATGAAGTGATTCAACAATTCCACACATGGAACCAGGGAGTGACTGGATGTGCTGCAGCCCCATCCAGCTCAGCCTGTGTTTCCTTTCTTGAGTTCTCCCTTGCTCAGAAATGCTTCTGGACAAGGAATCACAGAGTTACAGAATCTCTGAGGTTTGAAAAGACCTCCAAGATCCAACCTTCAACTGAATCCCACCAAAGCACACCACCAAGTGCCACTTCTACTCATTTTCTGAATGCTTCCAGGCACAATGACTCCACCACTTCCCTGGGCAGCCCCTTCCAAAGCCTGACCACTCTTTCAGTGTAGAGTTTTTTCCTGTTATCCAACCTGAACCTCCCCTGGTGCAACCAGAGCTCCGCTGGGGCTGTTTCTCTGCTGTCTTGACGAGGGCTCTAGCACAGGGTTGTCCAAACCAGCTCAGGCACCTGTGGAGCACCAGCAGGAGCCAAACCTGTCCTGCAGCCCCAGATTCCGTTCTGTGCAGAGGTCAGGTCCCACTTGTGATCCCTCCATCACTCCCAGATCGTTTCCTTAACCCTGGAAATACAGAGGGAGACAAAACGCTTTTCCTAAGCCAGTAACAAGTCTGGCTCCCAGGAGCTGCAGTGATTATCTGCAAATAAAGCAGAGGCCACCTTGTGCAGCTGCATTTATTGCTTTAATTCCATGCTAAATTGATGTGTTTGTTACCTGGTGCTTTGGGCACGAGCTCAGCACAGGAAACCAGATTATCCCTGTGGGAGAGAGACCAGCAGGCTCGGAGAGACTCTGACTTGTGTCCAAACACAACTGCTGTGGTATTTTTGGGTTCTCCTGCCTCTTGTTAAGGTGTTGGGCCACAGGAGCTGCAGAAGGAACATTTTTTCCATTTATCAGGAGGAGATACTCTGCTCAGCCAATGTGAATCCAAGACAGGAGCAGAAGAGGGATAAGCAGGAGAGGAAGTTAATTTGCTTGATGGAACTAAAGGGATGAAAAGGCCCTTTTTTCCCTGTTCCTTTCCACCCTTCTCCTGGAATCTGAATTAACATCATTAATTTCTTCCCACAGCTCCATTTTCCACATGCAGCTAAAACAGGAGTGGAGTTCTCCTCCTCCATGGCTCACTAGGGAGGGGCTGGGAAATTAATTCCTGCATGCTGCAAATCTGGAGCCTTGCTGGAGGCAAGGAAGGAAAAAGGAGAGGGAGAGATTACTCCTCTTGAGAGCCCAGCATGAGGATCTGCTCCTTGATATTATTAGGGAAGTCACTGAGCATTTCTTAATAAGATTTTTTAACAAACTAATCAGCAATATTGGATTTTCAAGGATTTCAGAGGGAATTCTTGCTAATTGAGGTGTTTTTTTCCATTAGCAGCTCCCAGCAGGAGCCTTGCACACAGGTGGAAGAGCACCACATATCTTGTAAAATCAATAGTGCAGCCAATTTTAAAAAAAGCACAATTAGTATGGCTGATTCAAATTAGAATTGCAAATTCCTAATGGATCCAGATGTCAGGGCTAGGCAAGGCTGGAGGAGTCTGGTGTGCTTAAATTCAGGGAAAAAAGATTGGCACAGTCTATGCAGTGACGTTAATTCCCACTCCCTTCCCCACATCAATGCAGCTCCACATTCCCCGGAATTGTCACTCATACTCCTGGATTCCAGGAGGGTTTAATGACAGCCCAGTGCTGATCAAACACTTCCCTCTCCCACATGAAGGGAATGGTCAAGTGTGGGTTTGTGTCTTTCCTGGAGCCCAATAAGATGATAATTTCCAACTGAAAATGCAGTCCCGTGGAACATGTTTGTATCCCGCCCTGAGCTCCCCTGGTGCTGTCCTGCCTCCTTTTGGTGTGATAAGATCAGACTTGATCCCTCTGGAGGACAGGGCCTGGGAGCTGGGATTTCTGCAGGGAAAAAGGGTGAGAACGGAGCAGAACTGAGCCCAGCAATGTGGGAACCCTTCAGCCATGAGTTCTTCCATGCCTGGTCAGGAAATGCAGTTGCATTTGGAGCATGAATCCAGGAAATTCAGAAAACAAATTCAGAAATTTGTCACTGTGGGAAGAATCACTGGGCACAGGGAGGAGCAGGGAGAGGTGTCTGAGCCGTGCAGGGGAGGAAGAGGAAGCTCCTTTGGCTCTGGGTAGCCTTACAGGGAGCAAATTCATGCTCAGAGTCCCTCGTTGGCCTGAGAGTCCTCCTTGTGGAGAATCATGGAATCCTGAAGTGGTTTGGGCTGGAAGGACCTTATAGCCCATCCAGTGCCACCCCCTGCAGGGACACCTGCCACTATCCCAGGCTGCTCCAAGCCCTGTCCAGCCTGGCCTTGAACATTTCCAGGGATCCAGGGGCAGCCACAGCTTCTCTGGGCACCCTGTGCCAGGGCCTGCCCACCCTCCCAGGGAGGAATTCCTTCCGAAAATCCCATTGAACCCTGCCCTCCTTCAGCCTAAGGCCATTCCCCCTTGTCCTATTTACATGTCAGAGACATCCTTGTAATCTGATTTCCTGTTTCTCTCACAAATTCCTGTTTACAAAATGTATCCTAAACAATCCTTTTTGCCTGGCCAATATGAGACATTGCCTGAACCAGACAAGAGAATCTTCTCTGTTGTGCAGCTGCCTCAGAAAAGCTTTTAACACAAAGCTGCACATCAGAAAATTCTCACAATAACCATTGCTAAGGATGTACCAGTGATCCTGGGGCTGTGCTCTCGACCAGCAAAAGAAATGATCCAGGATTACAGCAAATATCTGCTCCTGCATCTGAGCTTGTGCTGTTTGCTGCGGGAATTTCTGATCTTGCCAGAGACGGGGCTGTGCGGGGGTAACCCTTTGGTGAGGGGAGGAGGCAGTCAGCTGCACACACAGTGACTCCAGGCCACGTTCCCCTGCCTTGTACAGATGTGTTATTGTGCATGACAAAGATGCCATTGCTCTGAATTCTGAGGCTTTTGGGCATTCCTCTTTTGAAAGCTTCCTTTGCATCACATATTTACTGGAGACTTCTGGCACTCGGGGCTCCAGATTGCTATAGACAGATCTATTCTCTGCGTGCCTTGGGCTTTATGCAAATTCTGCAAAAGAAGAAGGAAATTTTCCATAAATACGGACCCACAGTCACCGCTTCCCATTCTTTTCACGCATGCTGATTTCAGCTTTTTGCTGCTGGATTTAATTGCATTCCTAAGCTGCCTCCCCTTTTCCTGTCTCACTAAAATACAACACAATGCCTGGGCTCTTGCTCTTGTGTTATCCCTTATTTTCTTTTTTTTTTTTTGTTAGCACAGTACAGAGAAAAAAACTTCAAAAAATGCATTGTTGAGTCTTTATTTCCAGCTTGCCAAGGAACACAAACCAGATGATCGAGCTGGCTCAGTTTACAAGAGTTTTTCTGCCTCTCTTTGTTTAAATAGGAATGGCTGAGGTGCTACAAAATGTACTCAAAGAATGTTCTCAAAGAAACTGTTCTTGGGACTTTAAAGTAACTGAAAACATCCTTTTTTTCTTTTTTTTTCCTACTACAAATTCCTTCATTGCAAGTCTTTCCTTCAACTGTGAGCAAGTCCTAAGGGTGAGGTGGGAGAACAGCACTAGGTCTTCAGATTTGGTCTTCAGCTCTTCCTTCATAACAGGCCTCTATTGTACCATTCCTGGGCAAATTTCCTGGATTTTCTTGGTTAGGTTGGATTTCAGGGAAAGGCTCTTCCCCCAGAGGGTGCTGGCACTGCCCAGGCTCCCCAGGGAATGGGCACAGCCTGAGGCTGCCAGAGCTCCAGCAGTGTTTGGACAGCACTGCCAGGGATGCCCAGGGTGGGATTTTTGGGGTGTCTGTGCAAGACCAGGAGCTGGACTGGATGATCCTGCGGGTTTCTTCATACTCAGGATATTCCCTGATTCCAGAGCTGCATGTGCAGGGAGGAGAGCATCGGACACCTCAGTGTGATTGTGAATTTGGCTGGTGTAACTCCATTAGCTGAGGAACGTTAAAACAATTAAAACCTCAACCTGCTGATGCCAGCAGAACTCCTAGCAGGGATGGGGCTCTTCTGCCAACACCCCAGTGCTGCCAGCTCAGCTTATGGCATTTGGCACACTTTATATTGAAGCTGGCAAGTGCCATACGCTGAGCCTGGTGGGGCCATTGTGCCAGAGAGGATCTCTGCCATTCCAGCCCATTCCCCAGCCACTCGTGCTTCCCAAGGCTCTGCTGGTCTCACAGCCTCACAGCTCATCCCCAGGAGTGCATTATCCCCCTTGAGCCCAGCATGCTCCAGGCCATGGAGACTTTGGCCTCTGGTTTCCTCTGCAGCTGCTGGAGCAGCACAGGGTAGAAGAGCTTGAATCTCACCCTCCACAAATCCACTCCAGAAGTGGTGTCTGCGCAAAGCAGCACATTCATGGCAGAGGGCACCTATGTATGTCCCAAAATGTGGCTTTTCCAGGCTGAGGAGGGAGTCCCTGGAGCTGTACCCACATCAGGACAGGGCCAAAGCTTGGTTTGCCTTCTGGCTGACCTCAGTGGTGGCAAATACCTGGAGGTAGATTGCCAGGAGTGGCCAGCGCTGCTTGCAGGCTCTTGGAAAGGTCTCCTTTGTGTTCCCTGGGAATTCAGAGCTTCTGCCACCAGCTTCAGTCCTTCCCATCCCTGCTGCAGCAGGCAGTGACAAACCTTGGTCTGTTCTTTTTGAAGAGCCCAAGAAGAGACTTTCTCCACACTGCAACTCCCCCTTGTCCTGTCCCTCCATCCCTTGGCCAAAGAAGTCCCTCTCCAGCTGTCTTGGAGACCATTTAGGCACTGGAAGGGACTCTGAGATCTCCTGGAGCTCCCCAAGCTGACCATCCCTTTGTGCTGGTGCTTCTCCTGGGCAGTTTATTAACCCTTTGTGAACCCTCTTGGTGCTGAGTGAAAGTGCAGCTCCAGGCTGAGTAGGGTCTTGGAGTGGTAAAATGCTTCTCAAAGGCTAAAAATGCTTTTTCAGCCACTGTAAAACCCCTGTGGGCAGAAAGGGACCCTCAGCCTTGCCTGGCTCCTGGGAGGTGTTCCTATCATCTTTAAATGATTTTTCAGCTAATTGGCATCACCATGTGGACGTTTGCTGATGCTCACTAGCACTTGCCCGCTACCAAATAACCTCTCCTGAAAAATGTAATTCTCATTTCCCTCCAGCTTCACAAGAGAGTTCCCAATACTCACTGCAAGGGCTTGGTCTGTTTAAGTGCTGGAATCCTCCAGGGAGTATCTGAGGCCTCTGAGCAGGAGCAAATCTGGAGTGTGTGGAGGAGCTGCTGGCTTGGAGCAGATGGAGAGGCTGTGGGAGCACAAGGTGTTTGAAGCCCACTTTGACTTTGTGTCTTTCCCTACAGCCCTCCCTCAGAGCTAATGAGAACTGTAATGAACTTTGGCCAGGCCTGCTTTCTAATACCCTTGATTTATCAGTCTGGCATGGTAGGGCACCTGAGATTGTTTAGATCAGAGGTGTTTGGATGTTCCAGTGTGCTGCTTTCTCTGTCCCCAGTGAGCTGGACACTTGCTGTTGCAGAATGTGGGACAGCCTTAAGGGAAAATCTCTCATTACTGGGAACAGGCTGGCTGGAGCAAGCAGGAGCAAGCTCTGGGCTGGAGCTCTGGGGATGTGCAGCTTCCAGACTGAACATGAACACCTGGAAAGCCCCCAAAAAACCATTACACACCAAGCAAACAAATGGAAAGGAGCCTGGGTATCTGTGTCGGTTTCCCTTGGTCCAGTTTTTGGTAGTGGGAGAGGGGCACAAAAATGGCTTCTGTGTGTCCTGTGTAAAGGTTCTGGAAGTTTTTCACAAAGTCCAGCAAAGCCAATCTCTGATGGCTCTGAGAGTGATGGACATGCTGGTGGCCAAGCCTGGGTGAATTAGAGATGTTAGTTACACCTCTGTGATAACATATTTAAGAAGAAATCAAAACAATGTGAGCACGTACTTTTTAGCCAGAGGAGGAGGAGAAGGAAATGGGACTATGTGAGGGAAAACAACATGGAGACTTGATGTGGAGAAGGTGGGGGAGGAGTTGCTCCAGACGCTGGATCAGACAATCCTCTGCCAGCCATGGTGAAGACCATGGGGGGAGCAGGTTGTCCCCCTGGAGCCCATGGAGTCCACAGGGGTGCAGAGATCCACCCACAGCCTGTGGGGAGGTGCCCACAGCAGAGGAGCAGGTGGATGCCTGGAAGAAGCTGTGATCCAGTGGAGGTCCCAGTGGAGGGAAAGGCCTTGTTCCCGGGATGGAACAGCCTGGCCTCAGCTTGGAGGTCTGCACCTGGTGGACAAGGACTCATGTGGGATCAGATTCGGGTGGCATGCTGCTCATGCGATTGGACCCACGCCAAAGAAGTTTGTAGAGGACTGTCTCCCATGGGAGGGACCCCATGGATAAATAGAGGACTCTTCTCCCTGAGCAGTGGAAGGAATTTCCCCCATACCCTGCATCCCCTCCCTGTGCTGTTGGTGGGAAGGAGGGAGGGGGGTGAGTGAAGAAATGGTGTCTTAAGAGCTTATTTTTACTTCTCATTATCTTTCTCTGACTCAGATTAATAAATCACTTTGCAACTTTAAGTTTTCAGCCTTTTTTGCCCTCGGTGCATCTTCTCCCTGTTCCTTATCCCAACATGAGTCCTTTGTGTGTGTGTTGTGTGTGTTAACTTTGTTTTCCCTCTCCTCTGCCCAGCTGTGGCAGGGGAGAGCAGAGAGAGCAGATGTTGTAGGTGCCTGGAATTTGGGCAGGGTCAAACCATGAGCAAGCTCCAGGCTAGAGCTCTGGGGATGTGCAGCTTCCAGACTGAACGTGAACACCTGGAAACCCCCCAAAAAACCACTGCACACCATAACAGATACAAAATGACAGCAAACAAATGGAAAGGAGCCTGGGTATCCCACTGCAGTCTGCCCTAGAGCTGTGCCCTGGATGCCCAGGGCTCTGCAGCAAAACAGGCTCCCTCCCACCCAGAGCTGTTTGCAGCCTCACAGCTGCAGAAACCTCGAGAAGCTCTGGGGCCATGTTCTCCCTCTGTCTCTCCCAGGATTCGGGGTCCTTGGATTCTCTTGCCCAGAGAACCATGGCTGTTTAACAGGAAAATTGTCTCATGGACATTTTCCACCCCATTTTCTCAAGCACGCAGCTCAAAGGCTGAGCTGATCTCCTGCATATTTAAAGTGCTCAGCAGTGATTTAAGAGGGCAGCAATTACTCCACACATCCTTCTGAAGGCTAAATGGCTCAATAGGCTGGATTTAAGGCTAATCCAGAGTGCATCATTCCATAGCAAGAGCAGTAAAGGCAGTTTTGAAGGCCGGAAGCTGCAGGAGGTGCCTCAGGAGCAGTTTGAGCTCAGGCTGTGTCACAGGGGCTTGGAGCTAGCAGGGATGGCTGGATTATTGGAGAGTATTCCATGTGTGGAGGGGGGAGTGAGGAACCCATCCTGGTGTGGAGCTTTCCAGGGGCAAACCTGTCCCCTGGGTATGGTTTGCACCATCAGGGGATTGTGCTTCCTCAATTCCTGCCCACACCTGGGCAATCCCATGGGAGAGCCACACTGGGGAATTGTCATTCCGAGAGGCAATTATGTTAAAGCTTTAGGAGAGGAGAGGCCTCCAAACAGCACAGCTGCTCTGGCAAATCTGCTAAGATGATGAAAGAACATTTGAAGTCTGACAACTTCATTTCCCTCTACAAACACAAGTACCAGAGGAAAATACCAGCTGGGCAAGCTGGATAACTGAAGAGTGGGAAGGGTTTTTGAAAGGAGAGCAGTGTATGGAGACTGAAGCACTGATAGTTCTGGTGATTTATTTGTAGTGTGTGTCTGTGCAAAGTCTCTGCGTCAGCTTTGATAAATGCTTTGGGATCCCAAGGGCCTGAGACCTCTGGGAAATGAGTGACAAAGTGCTGAAATCCTGATCTCCCTCTTCTCCTGTGGCCAGTGGAGAGATCCAGCTGTTTCCCACATGGGATCCAAGCTGTCCAGGTTCAGAGAAGGGCTCTAAGCTCTCCTGCGGTGGCAACAGCAATAAATCATTGTCATGAACTCCACATTCCTCTCACTAGTGGTGGAGTAAGAACCAGACAGATCTCTCTAAATTGCATCCAAGGGTGCCTTTCTTCTTTAAATTTGCAGATAATGGAAAAATGAACTTAAATTTAGTGGTATGACTTTAATCCACTGAGTGAATAATGTACTCAGGGTGGAATTTTTATCTGGGAAGGGAATAACCTGATGATCACCTGGGAATCTTTAGGAGTTCTGTGGAAACAGCACCATCTTGCACATGGGTTTGGTGCCTACTTTGGAAATAACTCCATTATAACCATGATTCTCAATTTTAGGAAATCTTTCTCCCCAAAGTCCTGCTGTGGTTATAGAGAAATTCCTCATGCACAGGCCTTTAACTCACACTCTGCAGGTGAGCACAAGCAGCCCTGCCAGTTGCCCAAATGAGTGCCAGTTTCTGCTTTCACACTGTACCCTCCCAGCAGCTCACATTTCAGAGGTGTTACCTTTACTAGGATTTATCTGACCTTTGGATAAACCCCAAATCCTCATGCTGGCATCTCTTCCATGCTCCTGCACACCACACAGGGCTGGGGGTTCTGGAATCTCTCTGTGGAGTGCTGAGGCCCAGGGCAGATTAATCCCCCTCTCACATCCATTTCACAACCACCAAGCTCTGAACAATAAGCCTCTGGTGGAACTAATCCTTTCCAAAGTCTTTCTTCTTGGAAAGGGGAAAGCTGCAGGGAGCACAGAGTGGGAAAACTGTGTCTTGGACAGATCCCTCCTCAGTGAGCTTTGTGGTGGGCCTAGAGTGCAAATGGAGGCACGAGGTAACTCCTAACTAATAGGAGCAGAAATGTTTTTAGGTGAAGCTTAAATCTCTCTCACCTTCCCCAAAATACCAGCTGAGGAGGCTGGGAAGTCCTGTGCAGGGTCAGGAGCTGGACCTGGTGATCCTTTTGAGCAGCACCCACAGCCTCAGCTCTGCTGGTGTTAGGAGCATTCCCATCTCCTTCTGCTTTGCACATAGATCACTTTGCTTTTCCTTCCCATTTTACCTGAACTGTGCTGGAGGATCCTCACTGTTCAGGGTCAGGTGGAGCAGAGCTGGCATGTTCTTTCCTCACTCTGCCTGCTCTAATTACTCTGCTAATTACTAGTTGCTCATCATCAGCCCATTGCTCCTCTCTAATTCCTTTGAAGACCTGTCTCCACGTGCCAGGCACATCACCTGGGGAGCTGCAGCAAAAGCTCTGGGGGTGGAATTTCTCTTCCTGGGGCTGGGAATACTGGGGTCAGTTCTCAAGGGTATTTTCCAGAGCTATTTTGGACATCTCAGTTACTAATGAAATCTTTTTTTACAAACTGGGCTCCCCTGCCAAAGAGAAATCCAGGAAGTGTTTGGACAGTGCTCTCAGGAACAGGGTGGGATGTCTGGGGAAGTCCTGTGCAGGGCCAGGAGCTGGACCTGGTGATCCTTTTGAGCCCTTCCAGCTCAGGATATTCCATGATTCTATACCCATGATCCCAGGGAAATCAGTGCTGTTCTGGGCATAATCAGGATAACAAAAGAAATTCCTCTTCATGGGTCTGCAGCAGGGGCTAGGCCTGGATTCTGCCTGCTCCTTCCAAGTCAACTCCAGGCTCCAAACGGGTCTCTGGATATTTCAATGGGGTCTGTGAGAATTCCAGCTGAAACCCCAATTCGAAATGCTTGGTGACCAGGCCTGGAATCCTTCCCTGGAAGGGTGGAGAGGCCCTGGCACAGATTCCCACAGCAGCTGAGGCTGCCCCTGGATCTCTGGCAGTGTCCAAGGCCAGGCTGGACAGGGCTTGGAGCAACCTGGAACAGTGGAAGATGTGCCTGCCAATTGCAGGGGTGGCACTGGATGGGATTTAAGGTCCTTCTCAGCCAAAGCTTTCCATGATTCTAAGTCTGGAGATGTCCGTGGGCATCGCAGCACCACAAGGGGAGGACAGAGCCCGGCTGATCCGAGGCAGGCGATCCCCAGGGCTCCTGAGGAGAGGAAAAGCAGAGCTGCCACCCCATTGTGCTCCTCCAGAGCCATCTGTGTTTGCAGTCCTCCCCAGGACGTGCTCGGGAGGGAAGCATCTGTGTTTTCCTTGGGAGAGACAGCTTGTGGGGAAATAGACGGGTTGTTAACGAGACAGGCAGATGGCAAATCCAGCCGACGTGGTGATGACTGCACTTCAAAGGGATAATCAATAATCAGGCAATTAGGATCGGCTTGGATCAGAAGGAGACTGGAGACATTCAGGAAGATGCTTTTTCCAAGCATCTCCAATTCTCCTTTGGAGATTCAGGGCTGGAGCTTCTGCAGCAGCAGAGTTTTACATGAATTTCCTGCAGATCACTGAACACAGACCCTTAATCACAGCCGATTGTTCACAGAGCAGCTGATTGGCAAGACGGGAATATTTTGTGGACTATAACTTTATTTTGTTTCAAAGTGAATGTCTCATCTTTCTCCATGATTTCTCTCCTTTTCTTCCTTTCTTTTTTTTTTTTTTTTATTTTGGTGTTGTTTCATTTTGCTCTCTTTTTTGTTTTAATTTTGCAGTTCTGTTGGGGAATTTATTTAAATTTCATTTACTTAAATTAAAATATCTGACTTCACAATGTAATTTGAGGATAGGAATCAAAAGCTTGTATGAAAAGAAAAAATCTTGTCCTTAACATAAAATGCTTCTCTGGTAGATCTTATATGTGTATTTCAAAGAGTTTAAAACTACTGAAAATGTTTTGGTGTGCTGACTTTCACTTTAATGCAGTGAGTTCCTTGGAACAAATATGGATTGAGTCTAATCAAATAGTTCATTAGTCTAGCAGTCTAATTAACTTCCTGCACAACACAGAAAAAAAGATGCCGAGGGGAGATTGAAATTGTTAAAATGTGGGTGTTTTTTACTGGCCAGGCCTGAGTTTTTCTTTTTGAAGTCAGTTTGAATT
Source organism: Lichenostomus cassidix (assembly GCF_008360975.1). Classification (NCBI taxonomy): domain Eukaryota; kingdom Metazoa; phylum Chordata; class Aves; order Passeriformes; family Meliphagidae; genus Lichenostomus; species Lichenostomus cassidix. The sequence continues at coordinate 424,165 of NC_139507.1, forward strand.
TTTTTTTTTTTTCTACATGAAATATATTGGAATATGAAATGCAGCACTTCTGAATTATTAACATTAAATATTTAGACTAAAACAGACCAGTATGAAAAGGAAAAGTTATACTGTGAGTATTGATGGATTGGGGGCACCTTCTCTCCCCGCAGAAAACCCCAAACAAACCCGAAAACAAAATACCTCTTGCAAAATGAGTTGTTAAAAGCCTTGGGAATTGGACCTATCCATGAAAACCCAGGGGGAGAGGGGCCAGGGCTGGAAGACTCAGATACTCCAATGTTCCATCTGCTGGAGTGCTCAGCCTGGCAGCAGCGTGAGGAGCACAGGCACAAGGAACTTCAACCAGACAAATTCAGGATGTGAGAAAACGGAAATGTTTGACAGAGATTAACCAGCTCTAGAACAATTCACAACGGGCACTGTTGGGTTCTCAGGCTCCAGCAATATTTAAGTAAAAAAAACACTTTTTACTTTCCCCAGAAAGATATTTTCCAGTTGAGATATGGAGTAACTCAGACACAACCAATGACTTGGATTATGCAGAAAAGCAGATCTCGTGTTCAATCCTTTTTGCCCTGAAGTCTGACTTGTTCTGACAGACCTTGGACCGTGTTTCCCTGCCAGCTGTTACCTACAAGAGCTGCAATTGTTATTTTTCTCCTGCTGAGATTGGCTGGTTCTGCACTAAAGCTGTTTTTGCCATGAGCTGTTTCTGGAAATCCCTTTTGGAGTTTATCATGCACTCACTGCATTTTGGGACTTCAGGCCAGTGAGGAAAAAATGTCCAGTTCGTGAAATTTGGGGCACCTGGTTTTTGAAGAGTCTCCCAGAAGCAATAATTTCAGGAAGAGAAGACAAATCATTGCTGGACTCATCCAGAATGTGACACTTAAATCAGACAAGCCTGAAATGTCCATTTTATGTACATAAATATGTCTACACAAACACTGTTATTATGCCCAAATGCTGGGACTAAACCAACTTAGAGTCTGAGCTTTTGACTGAGCAGATACTTTTCCTTTTGTATTTTCTAGCTCTAAATTAATTCATCTCTCACCTGAATTGGCATTTTCAGCTGTGGTCTCTCTGCACCTTTGCCTTTAGGCTGATGTGTTGAATGATATCAGTCTGGGTATTGATAAATTCATGGAATCATGGAATGGTTTGGGTTGGAAGGACCTTAAATCCCATCCAGTGCCACCCTTGCCATGGCAGGGACACCTTCCACTGTCCCAGGCTGCTCCAAGCCCTGTCCAGCCTGGCCTTGAAGCCTTCCAGGAATTCAACCCAATATATTCCCACAAATTCAGCAGAGAGGATCTGTAACTCCTTGCCTTGCTGTGGGATCAGGAGCAGCTCCTCTGGTCCCTCACCACCGAGGGAGGTTTCACTTCATGACCACACATTCCACAAGAAGCAGGTTTTGGTTAAACACCCTGGGCCACCTCAGACATGCCCCTGCCTTCAGCTCCCACTCAGTTTATGAAGACCCTCCTAAAATCCATCCCCACCTTCCTCCAATTCCAATGGTGCCCCATTGGCAGAGCCAACAACGGAGAATTTGCATCTCCAAAGCAGCAGCTCTGCAGCCAGTGCTCCCTGCTTGTCCTTGTTCCCCATGAGTAACGAGCTCCCTGCCTGGGAGAGGCACTGCAGCAAACCATCCCAACTCCACAAGCAGAGAAGGTGCCTCTTCAGCCTCCTCAGCCACCCAGCAGAGCTTCAGCCCAGCCTGGCGGGGTCGGGGAGCTCGGAGCTCAGCAAAGCTGCACCACCAACTGCTCCAAGCAGGTTGGGAAGCTAGGCAGGAACTGCAGCCTCAGGCCCCACAGCACTGCAGGCAAAGATGCTGATCTGGCTCTCAGGGAAAAGCGACAATCTCTTCTCATCAGTGCAAACTCAGGTCTTTATGGGACAACTTCTGCTTTTTACTAGAAATGTGTGTGAAGGGGAGGAGTGGCTGTGCTTGGAAGTTGAGATACTGAACAGTAAAATCTTCATTCCAGATGTTTCGCGTTTTAACTTGCATTTTTATTTCAAAACTTTTGAGTTTCATCTTTCCAAGTCCTTAAGGACGTGCTGGAATGGAGGGAAAATGTGCAAGTCTGTAAAAGAACAAGACGCGAAAATATCTAAACTTTCAATTCAATCTAGTTTTGAGGGGTTTTTTTATTTGTTTTTGGAGTACTGAGAATTTCTGTTCCTGATTCAGTGACTTTCTTTTGCAAAAATTGCCAGTGATTTCTCTCCTCTCCTTGCTGCATTAAGTTGGTATTTTTGTTTGAAGCGGGGAAAGATAAACGTGCTTTTTCTTAGTCAGGAGAAGAGCTGTGTTTCATGGGATCCCGGAATGGTCTGGGTTGCAAGGGACCTTGAAGCCCATCCAGTGCCACCCCTGCCATGGACAGGGACACCTTCCACTGTCCCAGGCTGCTCCAACCCCCATCCAACCTGGCCTTGGACACTGCCAGGGATCCAAGGGCAGCCACAGCTTCTCTGGGAATCTGTGCCAGGGGCTCCCCACCCTCCCAGGGAGGAATTCCTTCCCAAAATTCCATCTAACCCTGCACCCTTCAGCTTAAGGCCATTCCCCCTTGTCTTAACAAAACATTCCCTTGTGGAAAATCCCTCTCCAGATCTATAGGAAATGTTTCTGTTCCTATGAACTGATTCTGACATTGGTTAATTTTTTAGCATTTATATTGTGCATTTTTCCTGTTTGTATTGGACATCAGGAGGAATTTCTCCATGGAAAGGGTGGTCAGGCATTGGCAAGAGCTGCCCAGGGAGGTTTGGAGTTCCCAACCCTGGAGGTGTTCAAGGAATTCCTGGATGTGGCACTGAGTGCTCTGGGCTGGGGATGAGGTGGGCATTGGGCACAGGTGGGCTCAATGATCCTGGAGGGATTTTCTTTAATGATTCTACAATTCTCTGTTATTCTATATTTCATTGTTTGTCAATAATAGACCTCAACAGATGCTGCTATCAATGAATATGCAACAAAGCTCTTTAAAATTGTCAGTGCTTTAGAGAAGTGCAGCAGTTCCTTAGCACTGATTGAAAATCCGATCTTTTCCACATCCAGATATCCTGTTTATACTGGAAAGTGTTTGATTACAGCAAGCTGCAGACATTTTCATCTAGAAAAAGATGAGACATTTCAATCAGTGCTGAACAGCAGCAGAACTTAATGATGTGAAAAAAACCCTGAAATCCAGACTACATTAACTCTTATATGATAACACATTATCTGTGCTAGAGGGAGCAGAGTGTTCATGAAATAATGGGGAAATTATAAAACTAATATACACTGGACCAGAATTCCTTTTCTGAAACCAGGGATTATTTTTAGAAAGCTGGTATCTGGCAGAATTCCTGTTTAATGAAGTATTATATAATGGAAATAAATTGTCAGATGTTAATTTCTGCTGAATTAGGATTTCTGAATTTGAGAAGGCTCTTTTCAGGCTCTCCAGCCCAGTTTTCTAAGGAAAGGAGGCTGCTGGACTGGGGCTGCCTGTGCACAGGTTTCTGTCTGTGTTTGAACCTAGGGGTCAAGTTCAAGGGAATTTGGGGAGGCATTAGAGGTGTCAAAGGTCAGACAGGTCTTGTGAATTCTGGGAGAATCAGAAGCCAGATAAGTGCAAGAGACCCCATAAATCAGGAATGGATCAGAGCCCGTGATGTCCCAGATCTCCTCAGGTGTGAAGGTCACTGCAGGAGCACTGGGTCAGCCATGAACACAGCAGCAATTCCTGAACCCACGGCAATGGCCTGAATTCTGACTGCAGTCCCTGCAGTTCATGTGGATTATACCAACCCTTCAGGGCAGGATCTGCACCCCTACAGTGGGATAGGGGGGTCAGGGCCTTTCAGGACCTGCAGTCCCTGTCCTGGGGACACGGAGGTGTTGGGACAGAGTCACTCGCGTGAAGCTCCTCAGTGCCCCATCCTTCCCAAAAGTGATGTTTGCATTCAGCTGCTGGAGAAGCTCCTCGTGCCCAGCAGGGCTCCGAGGGTCATTTCCTGGGAATATCTCCGGCATCTGTGAGCAAGGCTGATGCTAATTCCGAGTGACAGGAGCGTCTTCTGGCCCAGGGCATCATCAGCAGGGCTGGGTGCTCAGAGCTGACAGCCTAGCTCCCCCAGCACACTCGGAGCTGTCACTGCCCGCTCGGCTGGGCTCTGCTGAGCTCATTCCAGAGCACAACAACTGCACCAGGCAGGGAGGCTGTGGGAACACTGTGAGGTGTGCAGGGCATGAGGCAGGGAGGGGATGAGGGGATGGTGATGCCATAGGATTTAACTTCTCTGTTTTTCATGTATCTGTAATCCTGTAATTTTTTAGTGTATAACTTTAGACTCCATACAGGGTGTTAAGTTACTATTCACTCATTTTTAGACAAAACAATTCCTCTAAGCTCGAAACCCAAGGACACCTTACTGTCTCAGGCACTGAGATATGTAAACAACAGTGAATTGGGGAGAGTAAATTTGGAGTAATTGACTTCATTACCTGAAGCTGTAACTGGAGGATTAACCCCAGATATGCAAATGGCCAGAACTTCTAAAGTATGAAAACCTTGTGACTTGCTGTCCATTTTGGGTGTAGCCCTGGGTGGGCTGTGTCTGCCCTAAATGCACCTGAGGACCCTTCAATAAATTTAACTGCTTTTTATTCTCTTAACTTTGTCTTGACTCTGTTTTAGGTAAGCTTGTCTGGCATCAATGAGAGAGGATGAGGGAGGCTTGGCAGCCCAAACCAGGCTCCCTCACCAGGCTAACCAGGACATGGAGTGAGCTCATCTAGAGCCAGGGATGATGGTTACAGGATTGGGATGCTGCCTGAAGTCCTGCTGGAGAAAGAGTTCTGCTCCAGCTGGGATTGGGTTCATTTACTGCTGGCAGCTCCTGCAGTGCTGAGCTTTGGGATCATTGTCGGAACAGTGCTGACAGCACCCCTGAGACTGAGCTGGGGCTGAGCAGAGCTCACTCTGAATCAAGGAGTTTTCAGTGTCCCTGCTGTGCCAGAGAGGAGCTCCACAAAAAGCCAGGAGACAGCAGGTCCAGGACAGCTGAACTGACCAGAGGGATATTCCAGACCAGGAAACATCATGCTCAGAACATGAAATGTACCAAGTTGTATAAAAGGGGCCACCTTGTGTCTTTGGGATAGGAAATAGGGAAGATCCATCCCTGTGATGGGAAGTGTGGACTTTACATCTTGGCTGGAGAAGGGGCCCATGTGCTTTGATCCCAGAATCCCAGGATGGTCTGGGTTGGAAGGGACCTTGAAGCCCATCCAGTGCCACCCCAGCCACGGGCAGGGACACCTTCCACTATCCCAGGTTGCTCCAAGCCCTGTCCAACCTGGCCTTGGACACTGCCAGGGATCCAGGGGCAGCCACAGCTTCTCTGGGAATCTGTGCCAGGGCCTCAGTGCCCTCTGAGTAAAGAATTGCTTCCTAATCAGGGTCACATTCCTTCTGGAAAACATTTCCCCAAGAAAAGGGCTGGGTATGAAACCCAGCTTGTTCCCCTAAGCTTAGATCATCCCTGGAAAAGCACAGAAGGATGTGAACTTCTCCCAGAGCTGGGATGGTGCCTGCAGGTTGAACAAATGTCTATGGAGCCGTGAGCAGGAGAATGGGGAGGGACAGAAGGGTCTTGGATGTGCCCTTTTAATGCACAGGGAGCAGCTGTTCCCTGGTTGCTTCAGAGCCTCTTCTTCCCAACACTTGAAACAATGGTGTTTGTATTGAGATGTTGCATAATAAATATCTTTAATTTGCACTAGTCTAAGGGGGACTTGGGGTGACAGTTTGGGGTCAATGCTGTGCGGCCAGTTCAGCTCAGGGGAAGAGCTGAGCTCTCCCAGAGGGTGTCTGACACAGCAGCCCCACTGCAGACAGCCCTGGCTGATGGATCCCTCCTCCCTGGGATTCACATGGCAGCAGCATTTGAGGGAAGCACGTTGACCTCTGTTTTTTTGGTATTCGGAGTTTCCTACACCCAGTGATATGGGAGGTAAAATAACCTGGGGCAGTGCAAAGCTCCAGGAACAAAACAGGAGAGCATGTGTAGCTCTGGGCTGGGAGTTCTGCAGAGGTCCAGGGAAATCTGATGGAAGCAGTTTTCACATTTTTCAGATATCTGGGAATTTTTGGTTTGGGTTGAGAAAATCCCCTCCTCTGTGTTCCTGTTCAGAGGGAGCATTTGGCTTCTCAGGAATTGCTCAGTTCCTGGTTTAATGCAGAATTTCAAATCAAGTTTAAAAGATCTGCCAAGACAACAGTGAGATAGGTGCCCTCAATCCTCCTCGCTGGAGAGAGGTCCAACATCCCATCTTGAACCAAAGAGCACGAAAGCTCCTGTGGTCCAACAATGCCCCAAGGTGTCTGGGGAATTCATCTGTCCCCGGAATATTGACACTTTTGCTCCTCAGATTTGCCTGTCCCACTGGGAGCTGGGCTGGAAGTGATTAATTAGTCCTTGGCTAAACACTTAGAGATTCTCAGATGAAAGGCAGCGTGGAAGTCCAAAGGATGTGGAACATTTATTACCAGCTGAGAGGGACATGAAGAGCTGCAGAGTGTTGAAAGGAGTCCTGCCAATTAATTTACACTTACACAGAAGTGTTAGGGTTGTTGTGCTGAAAGTTTTGCTTTTCTGAAAATTGAAAAATAAGAAGTCAAACCAAAATCAAAAAGTAAACATGGAAAGGGTCGAGACTCCTTGGATAATGTGATGCTTTTCCATGTTCAGTTTTGCTGATGAAAGCTTTAACACTTGAAAATTCAGTGATTGTCTGATTCTCAACAATAATGCAAAGGAAATATGTAAAGGCTCATTTATTGCTGTGAAAGGCAGGTAAAATAAAGCTGCTAAGAAAGTGAGGATGCTGTGGTGAACTAGCCTGTCCACAGGGAAGGAAAAATGGTTTGGCTGCTTTTCCTCTGAGCTGAAATACAAGACACAACCAGAGCACTTAACCCAGGAATAAATAATTAGCGTTTCGAGAATGTGTTAATGAGGTGCTAATTAAAGGTGGGTAAGGAGGAGGGAGGCAGAGCAGAGGAAGGATTTGTCCTGCAGAGCTGTCCCAGCTCTGGGCACAGCTCAGCACATGGAGCTGCTGGAGAGTCCAGAGGAGCTCCAGGATGGGCAGAGGATGGAGCAGCTCTGCTGGGAGAGCTGGGGGTGTTCAGCTGGAGAAGAGACCAGGGGTGACCCAACTGTGACCTTCCTGGGCCTGAAGGAGCTGCAGGAAAGGGGGAGAGACTTGGGACAAGGGTTGGAGGGACAGGACATGGGAATGGCTTCCCACTGTCAGAGGGCAGGGAGAGATGGGATATTGGGAAGGAATTGTTCCCTGGGAGGGTGGGGAGGCCCTGGCACAGGGTGCCCAGAGAAGCTGTGGCTGCCCCTGGATCCCTGGCAGTGTCCAAGGCCAGGTTGGACAGGGCTTGGTGCAGCCTGGGACAGTGGAAGGTGTCCCTGCCATGGCAGGGGTGGCACTGGATGGGATTTAAGGTCTCTTCCAGCTCAAACCACTGTGGGATTCTATGATTAAAGTTTTGTATTAAAATCAGTGAAACTCGTAAAGGAGCGGTGATTTTATTGCCTTCCTTTGAATTTTGAACCAAGCTAAGGTTAAACCCATTGGCTGCAGAGAGCTGCTGCTGGCAGGCCTGGGGAGGGCTGTGGATCTGCTGGGGCAGTTCCATCTTCAGCTCCTCAGTTTAGGATTGTGGTTGTAGCTTTCTATAACACAACTGTGGTGCCCCACGGAGGGGCTGGAGGGGACTTTTCCCCTTTTCCAGCAGCTCCTGGGCACCAGCTGTGGGAGCAGCAGGACTGCAGTGCAGAGCCTCGGGAGAAACAGACACTGGGTGCCACCAGGGCAGAGCTGTCAGTGAGCTCAGAATGAAACACAAGAAACAGGAGGTGAGAGAGACCCTGAGTGCTCCATGTGCAGATCGAGGGGGCCATGAGCACTCGAACACCATCATTTGGGCTCTGCAATTAGAAATCCAGACCAAGCTTGAGGTGATTACCCAGAGCACTGCTGGCAGTGCTTACCAAGGTCCGCTGAGAAGAGGAACCGATTTATGCTCAGATCAAAGCCCCTCCTTTGGAAATAGAGGAGCTGAGTCATCCCTTGCTCTCCACAGAGATCACAGAGCTCTAGTTTGCCATTCGTGCGGTGCAAAGTCCACAAAATCTACAAGTATAATAAAATTATGTGTGTGGGGAGAGGAGGGGAAGAAATGTAAATTTGTGTTTTGATGATTTATCTTGGAAAACAAAAAAGAAAGTCTCATCAGAAGGATCTGAAGCCTCTGGATAATGAGACTTGTTGATTCCACCCAGATTGTGCCTTTGGATGCTTTTAAGAAAGTGAATTACATTTGTCAGTAAATATCCACTGCAGCAATAGGGGGAATATGGCTTTTTCATGGAATCCCAGAATTGTTTGGGTTGGAAGAGAAAACCTTAAAGCCCATCCAGTTTCACCCCCTGGTTGTTTTTTTTTGTTATTGTTGTTGTTATTGATTTTTGTGGGTTTTTTGTTTTTTGTGGGGGTTTTTGTGTGGGTTTTTTTTTTTGTTTGTTTGTTTGTTTTTCTGTTGTTTGTTTGGTTTTTTTGTTTTCCTTTGCTGATTGACCCTGGCCTCAGTAAATCTTTTCTTTCTAAGAAAACCACATGATAGAAAAGAATGATTTGTTGTTTCTTTATGCATTAACTTACCCTTGGTGGATTTTCAGGACAGGTTTAACCTTTGCCTGCTGCTGGTACCAACTGGAACATATGCAGAGTTCAAAGGATGGGCTGGGAGCATGGGAAAGGCTGGGAAATAGGCAGGGAGACTTTAAGATAAAGCAGCAAACAGATGGAGGAGCAGTTTTAAAATGAGCAATGCACTGCCCATCCCATTGCCCAGAATCATCCCAGGAAAGTGTTCTGCATCCTCTGGGACTCAGATTGGCAGAAAACCTTGTCTGGAAACTCCCTAAGTCCTTTTACCCTGAATTCAGAAGTTCAGACTTTCACATCAGTCGATAACCCCAGCACAGGGCTCTGTGTGATGATGGAATTCTGCTCCTAGGGATCCCTGCCTGGCTCCCCTGTGCCCAGGGACAGATCTGAGTTAAAATTCTGCTCCCAGAAACCTCTCCCTGAACCACCTGTTTCCTCTGCAGGACAGCTCCTGGAGCTGACGTGATGGTCCATGACATTTTCCACCTGGTTTCCCAGGAAAGTCTGCAAAGTATCCACACATCAGCTCTGACCTGAAGTCTGATAGTGATCAGTCCTTGAAAAAAAGAAAATAAAATGTCCTTGCTCAAGGCTTTCTCATAAACCCGGAAGGGAGGGAAGGAAAAATGCCTCTGTGTCTCCAGGAGCAATGTGCTGCTCCCAAAGGAGATCTGAGTGCCCTGACAGGATGCATGCAGGGAATGGCTGCTTTGATGGCCCTGTAGGAGGGGAGAAATCATTCTCCAAACTAAGGCCTAATTCTGATCTATGTTTTGGACAGGGCCTGATGCTCTTGGTGCAGCTCCTGTGTCAGGGGTGGTTTTCAGAGCAGTATTTTGGCTTTAGACAGCTCAGCATGGTTCTCTGGGCTGGCTTTAGTCAGGTACAAATCTGAACAAACTCTGACCAATGTCTGCTCTCATTTCCCACGGCTGCCTGAAGAAGCAGGCACAGCTCATCTGTCAGTGATGCCATGAGCCCCAGTGACCCTGCAGTGCTTCCATGGACTGTCTGTGGTTCACTCTCAGCACTCAACAAATGCTCCACGTTTGCACTGAGCGAAATGAAGGCAAGAGTAGGACTTGCTAAGTACGGCAGAAATTGTGATGTTCTTCAACAGAATGGGAAGCGTTTAGAATGAATCATGGAATCCCAGGAGGGCTGGGGTGGGAAGGGACCTGAAAGATCATCTAATTCCATCCCCCTGCCATGGGCAGGGACACCTTCCAGTATTTCAGGTTGCTCCAAGCCTCAACCTCATCCCAACCTTTCCTTTCAACTGCCTCCCTTACACCCCACCTCACTCTTACTTTTTTTAAGCATTGCACTCCCACACACACAAGATACAAGGCTGCTCCACCTGTGTCTTTCCCTGAACCTTACCAGCCTATTTTTGACCCAAATTAGGTTGTGGACCCTATGAGACAGAAATAAAGCACCTGCCATGGCTGCAGAGCTCCCATCAGCTCTGGCAATAATTGGTAATCATGAGGAGCTTTGTGATTTGCCAACCCTTCTGCAGAAACACCCCAGACTGCTCATGTGAGCTGTGAGTGCACCAAGGTCCCAGAGGCCAGCTGAGGCCCTTGGTTTTATATGCTCAGGCAATTTTATACACTCAGCCAGATTTATACACTCAGCCAATTTTCCATACTCTACCCTAGTGCTGAGAGAAACCTACTCAGGCAGGTAATGCCTTTCCCTCTCCTGCACGCAAGCTTTGGCTCTGTAAGGATTTTCTCTGTCCCAACACCCTCTCTAGAGGGAGCTCTCCTCTGGACTGGCTCTGTTACCTCAGACGTACAGACAGAGCAACTGTGGAGCTCCTCTAAGCTCTTTCTGCTGGAACTGTGAGAGGTTTCATCCTCCTCAGCCACCTGCAAATCACCTGTTCTGGAGGTGCAGCTCTTGCCCTTTGTACCCAGCATTCAGGTGGTTGTGAGCTCACGTCCTGTGCTGCTGGACTGTCTCCAGACAGCTCCATCCTGTCCTTCCTTGGCATCCCCGGACAGCTGGACACATGGGGTGACCCCAGCAGACATTGTGGGACAATGAACTCAGCCTGGAGAAGATTTGGGGTTACTTAATTGTGACCTTCCAGGACCTGAAGGGGCTACAAGAAACATGGAAAGGGACTTTGGACAAGGGTCTGGGATTACAGGACAAGGGGGAATGGCTTCCTACTGTCAGAGGGCAGGGAGAGATGGGATATTGGGAAGGAATTGTTCCCTGGGAGGGTGGGGAGGCCCTGGCACAAGGTGTCCAGAGAAGCTGTGGCTGCCCCTGGATCCCTGGCAGTGTCCAAGGCCAGGTTGGACAGGGCTTGGAACAGCCTGAGACAGTGGAGGTGTCCCTGCCATGGGAGAGGTGGCACTGGATGACCTTTAAGGTCTCTCCCAACCCAGTCCATCCTGGGATTCTGGGATTCTGTCTGTGAAGCAGAAGGGACAGCAAGCATCCCACATGGGACACTTCTAGAAATGTGAAGTTGGTTCTTAACCAATTTAGCAAACACCTCACAAACTGGTGAAGGAATCATGGATATGGAGCAAGTAAAGAAAATCTCTGGAGCAGATTAATATTTTAAAAGTTGTGCCAGATTTTACAGACAGCATTGTGTGGGTCAACTGCTGCTCCCCCCACAGCCCTCAGGCAGTGCCAGGAGTTTCCTCCATGTGCCCAGAACTGCTGCATGCACCCATAGAGTGGCACCGAGGGTTCTGGGAGCTCAGGGGCTGAAGCAGGATTTGCCAACACAATTTTGATTGACTTTAAGGCCTAGAAAAATGCTTTAGAGAATATTCATTGTTTTCTAATTTGGTATTTGGTAGACCCCTTTTTCTTCTCTCCAACGTCACTGAAGCAAATCCACGGATTTGTTTCCCCAAGGCTTTATTTAAAAAATTCTCAATCCAAAGGCAGAACTCAAAATCTTCTCTCTCTCAATACTTTTTGTATTTGTGCTTTTTAAATGAAACAACATTTATGATTCACTCTGTTCAGTTGTGAATATGAACTGTCCCCCTGGGATTTGTGTTAAAAAGAGGTGAGTTGATTATTGCAGTACCTTCTCAGGCACTTCCACTTAATCAATATTTTCAATTAAAATGGTGACTATCTTAGTATCTTCTTCTCCATCTGATATGGTTGAGGATTCAGGGCTTTATGGCAGTGATACTCAGCTAGGAAACTTGGGACAGCTGGAACCATGGAATTATGGAATCATGCAATGGTTTGGGTTGGAGGGACATCAAAGCCCATCCATGGCAGGGACACATTCCACTGTCCCAGGCTGCTCCAAGCCCTGTCCAGCCTGGCCTTGGACACTGCCAGGGATGATTTTCAGTCCAGCAGCTCCTGTGCCCTCCTCCCTTTGAATTTCTTATTCTGCCTCCTGCCTTTCCCCTGCTTTACAAACATGCTGTGCTGAGCTGTGACACAGCGTGGGCAGCTTTAATCCCAGAGCTCAGGCAGGTGCTGCCAAAGGCCCAGACAAAGGGGAACAAAGCAGATCCTCCTTTTCCATCCTGTCTGGGCTCCAGCATCTGGAATAGCCCAGCACCTTTGTGCATCCATCACAGCACATGAGATCGATGTGGGATGTGATCCATCCCTGAGGAAGATAAAGAGTATCCATTTACCACAGTTATAATTAATATCTCTATTATAATGTAGCATGGAGAAGGGAAGGCTTTGGGAGAGCTCATTGTGGCTTTCCAGTGCCTAAGGGAAGCTGCTAAAATGGTGCTAGTGACAGGACAAGGGACAATGGGTTCAAACTGCCAGAGGGCAGGGATGAATGGGATATTGGGAAGGGATTGTTCCCTGGGAGGGCAGGGAGGCCCTGGCACAGGGTGCCCAGAGAAGCTGTGGCTGCTCCATGAGAGCCCTGAGCATCATCTGTGAATCTCTGTCAAACCTAACTCTGTGTTTAAAGCAAAGCTCTCCCTGTGTGTTCCATGGTCCTCCAGACCTGTTAAAAACCCTCTGCTGGGCTGCAGAGTGCCTGAATTTTCAACGTGAAACCTCCATCTGTTCATCTGAAATCTCCCCAAGTTGTAAAATTTCATCAGAAAAGGGTGATGCTTTGACAAGCGATGACATCAGATTGTTCTGCTTCTGTTTTCTGTGGATCCAGAGCCTGCTGTCCAGATGGTGGATCCACCTTCCATATTCAGAAGTGAGAGCCTGTTCCCCTTATGGGGAATTTGTGCTAATTAAAAAGTAGCATTTTTACTGAAAATAGAATAAAAATATTTGGAAGTTTTAGAGCATTTTGGAAGCAAATAAAAAAACTGGGAGGAAGGACAGTAGTTCTGCCTCCCAAAAAACAAGGGTTTTTTCCCTTAATTTCTTAGGAAAGTTGGGGTAAACTTTTTGAAGGAGATGCAGGATGAGGTTTTCCTTTTTAGGGACAATCCTTTCACTTTCTAAGCTGCAGAATCTGACTGGTATTGACTGGTAAGACTGGGAGGAATTGCACATGCAGTGCCTGGGGACTGTTCTGGCTCAGGGCAGAGGCAAAGTCGGAGTAACCAAGGGAGAGAGAGACAAATCCCTGTCCCTTCCTGCAGAGAAAGGAAGCTCCTGCCCTCACTTCTCCCATCCAGGTGGGACTGGCACAGGTTGAGGCTGCCCCTGGATCCCTGGCAGTGTCCAAGGCCAGGTTGGACAGGGCTTGGAGCAGCCTGGGACAGTGGAATGTGTCCCTGCCATGGCAGGGGTGGGAATGGATGGACTTTAAGATCTCTTCCCACCCAAACCATTCTGGGATTCAGTAATTCCATGATTTCCTGTTGCTATGCCATGAGCTGATCTGGTTTGTGGTCCTGGGAATGGTGCCAGTTCTGTGGCAAGACTGGAGCCAGGAAAAAGAGGGAATAGGGAGAAAAAAGGCCCCAAGAACAGCTGAGTCCATGTCTCTGTGAAGGCTGAAAAGCACCCAAGCCTGTCAGATGTAAACCCCTCCCTCTTGCTGACGTTTCTCCAGGTTTTCCCAGTGGGAAACCAGTGAGAAATGGTGGTGTGAAATCAAGTCAGGCACTTGTCACCACTCAGTGCTGTGCTTCAGAGGGCTAAAAAACTGCAAAGAAGGGCAGGAAAATATGGGCCAGAGCGAATTCTTTCCCTGTGGTTTCCTCTTTGACATCTCAAGTGGGATATTATCTCCCAGGGGAAAATACAAATTATCATTTCCCTCCAAGAACTCCAGAGAGAAGGAAATAACAACACCCTTGATCTCCCACCCAGCAGCAATTTGCACTCCCTGTTTTTCAGGCACAAAGTTCTGCTGGCACCTCAGGGAACTGAATGAATTCTGCCAAGCAGGATTAGTGCTTTTGGGAGAGGTTTGCTTTTTCTTTAGGATCTGATTTGGATCTTTTGTTTTTCTCTCTTTTTTCCCACTGAATTGCTTCAAGCACTTCCTTGACTTTCACCAGAGTGTCATATGGATCAGATTAAACATTAAATTGGGATTTGCAGATAAAATCAGCCAATTGCAGAAGTCAACAGCTAAAGCCCCTGACAGGGACATGTCCCCTTAATAATGAAAAATTGCCCAGCATCCGATGCTGAAGGAGAGGAGCTCCTGAATTAAGCAGCTCCTCAATCTTTCCATTCACACTGAAGGAAGAGGCCAATGCCATTTCCAGTGAATATTCCGGGTCACAAGATAACAGACTTTTAACAGGAAACATCCAAAGGGGCAGGAATAAAAGCAGATAAATAAATGAAAGGATTTAATCTTCAAGGCTAAGTCTGCATTGCAAGGAAGAGCTGAAGTTGACATGCATAAATAAAAATATAAATAAATACAAATACAAATACAAATACAAATACAAATACAAATACAAATACAAATACAGATGTAATTAAAGTGGTTTAAGAGCTGAGAAAGGTCAGGGTGCTACCACAACAAAGCAGCCAAGTAAGGTCCCTGGAAAAGCTTCTCAGGGTGTTATTGACCTGGAAAACCCATGGGTTTTGGAGGAATAGCATTTAGGGAAATATGAACTTATTTCCTTACAAAAGTTTGGTCCTATTCACACTTAAAACTCCCCTTGGAGTGCTCAGGCCGTGGTGGGTTGGCCCTGGCTGGACTCCAGGTGCTCCCGAAGCTGCTCTGTCCCTGCTCTTCCCAGCTGGACTGGGCAGGGGAAATGGGATGAAAAGCTCTGGGTGAGGATAAGGACAAGCAGAGATCACTCAGCAGTTGCAGCCTTGGGCAAAACAGACCCAACCTGGGGAACTGAGATTAATTTTCTGCCAATAAATCAGAATAAAATAATGAGAAATAAAACTAAATCCTAGAACTCCTTGTGTGGTGCTCCCAGGAGCCAGGTGGACCTTCCAAAGGAAGAGCCTCTTTTCTCCTGCATTTGTTCCCATTGAAAGACATTTTCTGGCAGAGGAGAAGTGGTGGTTTTGTTCTCAATTCTTGGCTCCTCCCTGATGAACTTCTGCCCTGCGAATGAATGAAATCAGTATTTTATTCCCTGTCTACGAGATGCTGCTGCTTTGGAGGCTAAAGTGTAATGAACTTGCTGTTTATTACAATTAACAAATAAATCCCTGCACCTTTAAATTAGATCATAAATCTCTCCATGCAATTCAATACTGCAGTAATGATGTTTTCCTTCCTAGAAGAGATTCTCCAGTGATAGGAGCAAGGCAACTTCTCTTCCAAATGATGCAACCCGAGGACATTCCCTGTGACACACTTGGCCTTTGTGTCAGTGCTTCCTTCCCTTAGAATCACCTGAGAAGTGCTTTGACCACAGCTCTGCCAGCTGGAGAATGATGGATCAGAGAAAACTACTTTCTGCAGGTTTTCCACCGGAGTCTGGATGTGGCAATTGGGAATGTGGTGGTTTATTGGGATTCTGGTGCTGCTGGGGTGATGGTTGGACCGGATAAACTTGAAAGTCTCTTCCAGCGCTGATGATTCTGTGATCTAAAGGACTCAACTTGACCTCCACACCTGGGCTTGTGGATCCTCCTTTCCTCCTTTCACACACAGCTCAGGTGCTAAAATCCTGTCCTTCTCCATCCCTTTTATCCTTCTGCTTTCCCCAGCAGCAACGTTGCCTCTCCCTCCTCCCATGATGTTTGGCAAAATATTCACTCAAGGCTCTGTTTACTAAGGACTGGTGCCACTTGAAGCTCACAGTAATCAAAACTGCTGCTAATTAGGTGCAGTGCAATTAAATCACTGCCTTCCAGCGAATCAAAGACACAAACCTGATTAACAATAATAATTCAAAACAATTAAGCAGCTACTGCTGGACTTATTTTCATCCAACTTGCAGGAAATGAACCTTCTCTCCAGCAGGTCTTTTGCTCCCAGGTAAACAAAGCAAATAACATCAACTCTATAAAGAGAAAAATCAATAAAAGATCATTTGCAACTTGTAAAAGGTTTGCAAATCTGTGCAGGAAGAGTAGATTGCGTTTAATAAAGCTTCAATAAATTGTGTGTTTACAAGGTGGAATTTGAAACAACTATGGTGATGGAGGGATGGATGCAGGGATGGAATTAGAACCAGCTGACTGTTTAAAGCACGGGGACCTCTCTCCCCCTCCCCCTCCCCCTCCCCCTCCCCCTCCCTCTCCCTCTCCCTCTCTCCTTGTGTTATTTTCTGGCAGAAATTCCTAATGGAATAATTTCAGCAGAAGTTAGAGTTTTGCTTTTGAATTTACAAAAGCTTTTGAGTGCACAAGTTTTCTTGGTTTCACTGTAAGATCAGAATTTTTCTGGTGACAAAAGAGGGACAGAATTGGCCCAGAAGGGTGCAGGGCCTATTCCCACTGTCTGGAATTCTGCTTCACCCCCAGCACTCCCAGCCAAGGAAGATCCTTTAGGATGTGCTAGGTTTGGTCTGAAACAAAGGCAATTCTTGCTCTGTACTCACCCCAGAAGCAGCTGAGCGAGGCTTGGCAGGAGGGTCAGGACCAATCTGCACTTCCTTGTGTTTTCTGTTTCTCCTGGATTTAGATTTGTGATGTGAAGGTTGGAGCAGCTGGAGGCACCAGCCTTGGCCCTGGGGCTTGGTTATTCGGGCTGAACACATTTATTAAAGCACCTTTTCTAGGAATTGGATAAAGACAGTGGATTTGAGGCATTGCAGACAGCTGCCTTTGCTATTTGCAAGAGCAAACCCACAGAAAAACCTGCCCTGAGACCTACTGCAAGGGCTAAGGAAACCTGGAGAGATCCTAGGACTGAGGAGGTACTGGAAGTTTTCCTTTGGCTGGGGAATTTGTTTCGCTGTGAAAGGTCACAGTTGTTAAAGTTTAAGTCCTTGCCCTTGTGTTTTATGCAGAAGCCCTTTAAGATTTTATGGAGGAGTCAGTGGAGTGTGGCAGGCGAAGGAGTGAGGGCCATGGCAGAGCACTGTGTCCTCCGCCATCCTTCCCACACAATTCCTGGAAACTGCAGAAATCCCCTCTGGCTCCTCAGGGAATGGCACTGAAATATCTCAGCTGGGAAAGGTGTTTGTCCTTAGCTGGAGACATCACAAAACCTGTGTGGTGGTTTTGATTGGCCCAAAACATCAGTAAAGTATTTTTAACATCTAGAAGAAATTTGGAGCCCTCAGAAGCTGTTGTGGTAGGCCTGGGGAGGTGTCTGAGGGGTGGGGAGTGGCACAAAGATGGCTCCTGTATGTCCTCAGTGAAAGTTCTGGAAGTTTTTACATCAAGTCCAGCAGAAACAATCTCTGATGGCTCTGAGAGTGATGGACATGCTACCGGCCAAGTTTGGGCCAATTAGAGGTGCTAGTTATGCCTCTGTGAAAACATATGTAAGAAGAAATCAAAGCAAGGCAGGCACACACTTCTTTCACTTCTTTGTAGTTGGAGGAGGAAGTGGAGGTGAAAATATGTAAAGGGAGAACAGCATGGAGATGCTAAGGTCAGTGAAGAAGGTGGGGGAGGAGGTGCTCTAGTGCTCCAAGCGCCGGAGCTGAAAACTCTCTGCTAGCCATAGTGAAGGCCATGGGGGGATCAGGAGGTTCCCCTGCAGCCCATGGAGTCCACAGGAGTGCAGAAATCCACCCACAGCCCACGCCAGAAGAGCAGGTGGATGCCTGGAGGAAGCTGTGAACCAGTGGGAGTCTCATACAAAGAGTTAAAACTGCAAAGGCCTTGCAGGGGGGAGAAAGGCCTTGCTCCTGTCATGGAAGCAGCCTGGCCTCGGCTTGGGAGAGTCTGCACAGAACCCTATGGACAAAAAGACTCACATTGCAGCAGAATTCGGGCGGGATGTTGCTTATGAGATTGGACCTACGCCAAAGAAGTTCCCAGATGACTGTTTCTTGTGGGAGGGACCCCACGGCTAAGTAGAGAACCCCTCTCCCTGATTGGGCTGACCAGAGAACCCCTCTCGCCCTGCCTCCTGTCTGTGTTGCAGGTTTGGGAAGGGGGGTGAGCACAGAGACTGCTTCTTAAGAGAGTGGGGGGTGAGAGCAGAGAAACTGCCTGAAGAGAAAGAGAGATAAGTAGAGATAAAAGAGTATTTGTAGTAGAAGAATTGTGATGAATAGATTTATGAACCTGCTCTGTGGACTGAGAAAATACCCCACACCCTGCCTCCCTACCCGGGCTTGTTGGTTATAAAAGAGGAAAGGGGGTGAATACTATAGATTTGTAAGGGGCGGGGGAGTGAACAAAATAATGTATGAAAAGTTTATTTTTGCCTTGCATTTTATCCTCCAACTCTGTTAGGTAATGAAATCACTTTCTGCAACTTTAAGTTAGAGCCTGTTTGCCCTTTTTTCTGTGTGTCCTCCTACCAACCAGTGTCCTATCTCATTTGACTCACGAGATTGGTGTGTATTTTTACAGGCTTTTTTTCTGTAGCAAGAGAGAGTCAAAGTGCCTGGCATTTAGTCAGGGTCAAACCCCGACAACCTGGAATGCACCATTTCCCTTGGTCCTTACTGAGAATCATGGAGTGGTTTGGGTGGGAAAGAACCTTAAAGCCATCCTGTGCCACCCCAGCCGTGGCAGGGACACCTCCCACTATCCCAGGCTGCTTCAAGCCCTGTCCAACCTGGCCTTGGACACTGCCAGGGATGTGGAATCCACAACCCCTCTGGGCAAGAGACATGTCTCCTGTTTTTTATTAATATATTTTATTAATATCTTGATCTTCCTTCACCCTACAAATTTTCTGGCATTCATCTCTATTTGGTGGTATTTCATTTCCAGCCAAGACATTTTATAACTCCAGCATTGTATCTCTGTGTGAGTGATCCCACAATTGTTCTGTTGGATCTCTTTTTCCTGGATAAAACAGCCTGGCAGGGGCAGCACTTGGCTGGAGGAATCTTCTGCCCAGCTCCCTGCCAGCTTTGCTTTGGCTTTGGGCACCTGCCTGCCACTTCTTTATTGCTATTGGTGCTGTTCTAGGGCTGCTCGGGGGCCCCAGGCTGTGACCTGGCAGTTGGACAATCCCAGCCCAGCAGCGGGACAATCCCACCCCAGCAGTGGGACAATCTCAACCCAGCAGTTGGACAATCCCAGCCCAGCAGTGGAACAATCCCAACCCAGCAGCGGGACAATCCCACCCCAGCAGTGGGACAATCCCAACCCAGCAGAGGGACAATCCCAACCCAGCAGAGGGACAATCCCAACCCAGCAGATGGACAATCCCATCCCATCAGTTGGACAATCCCAACCCAGCAGATGGACAATCCCATCCCAGCAGCAGGAGCTGTGCCTTATGTGTGTGATCTTTGAGAAACCTTAGTATTGGTAGGTGGGATATGGAGCTGACCTGAGGGGGATCTCTGGAACAGTCCAACCCTGGAATGTGCCAGACCTTCAGCACCCCCTAGCTCTGGTGTGTCCTTCTCTAGGTTTTTGGGGTCCATGGCAGTGGGTCCAGGTGACTCTGCCGTTGCCACAGGAGCTGATCAGGTGCTGTGCTCCCACTCCAGGTGAAACTGCACCTACTCCCCAAGTCCCTGCAGTGAAGTTGCTCTGTAATGAATCTCCTGATTAATCTGAGAGTTTATGCTAATGAGAGCAGTGCAGAGTCATCTGGAATCCCAGAGGCTCTGCCTGTCCCCTCCAATATGTACCACTTGATATTAGGGAAGGGAAGATTTTGCTAACAGAGGGAAGCATGAATAATGTATTGCTGGATAATGGTAAACAGTGATTATTATTCCTCCTTTCCCTTGGATGTAGCAGCATTGTGTTAAAGACAGGCTTTGTTCAGAGAAAAAAAGGATAATTGGAAACAGGGAGGTGATGCAGTGTCTGGCAAATTACAGTCATGTGAGTGTGGCAGATGGTGCCACCGTGTCTGACAATTGCTGCGACACCAAATTACTTCCTCGAGTCAAGAAGGCCAATTTTTGCTGGATGTGTCTGTGTTTTCAAGGGATAAACAAACCTGTTTGCACGGAAATGTGGGAGAGAGCCTGGAGAGAGCCTGGAGAGAGCCTGCAGAGAGCCTGGAGAGATCACCCCCAGCCCTCTCTCTATCTGAAGTGCTGAGGGAACTTGTAAGGTACAGAGCTCTGGGGACAACTCTGCCAGCCCAGGCAGCTGCAGAGATCTGCTGCTCATCCACTCCAAAGCTCTGACTCCCAGTGGGGCCAGCACAGGGCTGAACTGGAGCTACTGGAGGAGCTGCTGTAGGAGCACAGCAATTCCTGTCTCTGAGGCAGAGTCTGCCCTGGCACAGCCATGCTCAAGGCAAGCCAAAAGGAATTGATCCAAGTCCAGCAATGCCATGACGAGGTCACTGCTGTGAGCACAGCTGGTGGAACAGAGGTGTCCAACAGCTGCTGGGAATGGAGGGTGCGGGTAGTCAGAAGTCACTGGAGGATTTGTGGATAGTCCTGCACTGCTTTGACTTTCCACTGACTGGAAGTGTGGCCACAGCTGAGGTAAGATTGGCACCTACATAAAATATTTGTCCCCACTTCTGATTAATGCACAGCCAGAACTCTGCTCCTTGAAGTCTCTGTGTTCCAGTGTCCCACCTGCACACAGGGAATTATGTCCTCTCTCATTTACTCCTACCTAGACTTTGGATATCCTTAACTGGGTCAAGGATTCCTCTCATTACAGCTGAACTCTTTATTATCACAGTGGTGGGAACAGCTGGGCTGCTCAAGGAACATCACATTAGGTTGATACTTGGGCTTGATGATCTCAAAGGTCTTTTCCAGCCTTAACAATTCTGTGATCCATGATTCTGTGATCATCCAGTGCAGGTCCCTGAGCAGGGCTGGGAGCTGTTGCAGGCTCAGGCAGTGTTTGCTGCTCTGCCTGAACTCTGGTGTGCTATCACTGAAACATTGAATTATTCAGCCCCATGAGCCCAGGGTGAATCATCAACAGAATGCTGCTGTCACCCTGATAATATCACACAAGCCCAGTGCTCGAGTGGTGTTTGTGGCACAGTTCGGTGCCCTGTCACAGCCATGCTCATGCCTCAGCCCTGCTCCTGGGCCCACAGCCCTGGGACACTCGGCTTGGGGAATACAGCAAGGTGTGACCTGGAGTCATCCCTGTATCCCATCCCTGTATCCCATCCCTGTATCCCATCCCTGTATCCCATCCCTGTATCCCATCCCTGTATCCCATCCCTGCATCCCATCCCTGCATCCCATCCCATCCCTGAGCTCTGTCCTGTTCTGCACTCCATTCAGGCGCAGCCTTGGTGTGACCCTGCCTGTGGGCCACCTTTGCAGCCACCTGGCCACCCAGGGCTGGCCCAGCCCAGTCCTGCCGGGCTCTGCCAGGCTCCCCTAGGAAAAGGTGCAGCTCTGTGTCCTGCTCCACCTGCCCACAGCCCTGGCCCTGGCCAGGGGACAGCACTGCTCCTGCTGTGACAGCTGGAATTGCTCCCTAGCCCAGTTCTATCAAAATGATCTGGATTAGCTTAAAACATTGCTAATAGTAGGATTTTGTTTGTTGAATTTTTTAAAGCCATTCTGACAGAACCAGGTTAGACAACAAGGATCTGATCCGTATTGCCAGCTAATGGCAGAGCTGGGAAGCTCCTACCCCACCTCAGCTGAACCCAGAGCAGCTTCTGCACTGACAGCCCAGAGTCTTTTCTCTGTCTGCAGCTCTGGTGGCAACTGGCACCTGTTTGAAGGCAGCATGGCACAGAGGTGGCAGCTGTGGTAGCCCTGGGTGACATGCTGCAGGATCCTGCTGGGGGCTGCCTTTGCAGAGGGAGCAGGTTCATGGAGAAAGAGCAACCTGGAGAATTCAGGACGGATTTGGGCTAGGGTTGGAGCTCTGGCACTGTCACAACCTGTTTTGCTTTGTTCATGCAGGATTTGGCTCCTCTGTTTGCCCCCTTGGGCCAGGCAGGATGTCCCTGTCCCTGTCCCACCCACATAGACAGAATAATGGGAGCAGGGAAAGGGACATGAGCCAATGTTGTGAACTCCAACCCAGGAGGCCAAAGACACCCTGGGCTACATGCAGAGGGAGTGGGAGCAGTTTGAGGGAGGGGATTGTCCCCCTGTGCCCTTGTGAGATCCAACCAGTAGAGATGGCTCCAGGTCTGGGACCCTCAGCACAGCAAGGACATCGAGCTGTTGGAACAGTCCAGAGGAGGCCATGGAGCTGATCCAAGGGCTGGAGCCCCTCTGGAGCCTGGCTGGGAGAGCTGGGATTGTTCACCTGGAGAGGAGAAGCTCCAGGAAGAGCTCAGAGCTCCTGCCAGAGCCTAAAGGAGCTCCAGGAGAGCTGGAGAGGGACTGGGGACAAGGGATGGAGGGACAGGACATGGGAATGGCTTCCCACTGCCAGAGGGCAGGGATGGATGGGAGATTGGGAAGGGATTGTTCCCTGTGAGGGTGGGGAGGCCCTGGCACAGGGTGCCCAGAGAAGCTGTGGCTGCCCCTGGATCCCTGGCAGTGTCCAAGGCCAGGCTGGGCACTGGGGCTTGGAGCAACTTGGGACAGTGGAAGGTGTGGCATGGCAGGGGTGGCACTGGGTGGGCTTTAAGTTCTGTTCCAACCCAAACGAGTCTGAGATTCCATTCTCTGATTCCATACTTGGTGCCATGGAGATGTGCAGGAGCTTTAAGGCTGGAAGGAGCCTCGGCATTCTCCTGGAGAACATTCCAAAGGCTGGGCTGAGGTGCCTTTTTCAGCTGTGTTTTTGTGCTCAGGAGATCAGCCTGGCAGGAGACAGGCTCTCCCAAGGGACAGGCTGGCTGTGGGACACAACATCCCTTGGAAGAGCTGAATTCCTCCTAAAAGGTCATGGAATGAGTGTTTTGGTCTTAAGAGGAGCTGGTGAAATCCTGCAGCACTTGAGTGGGAACAGAAGGAAATCTGGATATTTGTGATGGGGAATTCTGGTCCATTAAATACTTGCAGAACCTTCAGAAAAAGAAATCCCCACCCTCCAGGATGTCTCTTATTGAACAATTTGATCTTCAAGACACCCAAACTCCAGAGTTATGATCCAAAGCAGACTTCAGTTATTAAATTCCTACTCTTAGGCATGTTTTAAGTGCCTTCAGTTATTGGATTCCCAGCCTCAGGCACTCAGGTTGGATTCTCACCAATAAAATTTAGAGCTCTGAAGGACCTGGTTCAAGAATTTTAAAGATGAGAACCAAGGGGCAAATTTTGTTGCTGGACAACTTTTCCTCCCTGATTTTTAAGTAGTAGGGAGCTCTGGCAGTGGATGTAGAGCTCAGCAGGAGTTTGCACTGAGGTTGGAGCTCAGGAATCCTCCAGGATTTCTGTCCCCAGGGCTGAAAAGCTGCGCCTTCCAACACTTCAGCTGAGGGCACACCAAGCCATGGATTAAGCCTTGGTTTCCAGTCTCCAGCCTTTCCCTGGTCCCCCACGCCAGAGCTTTACACTGAGATTTTCCAGCTCCAATGAACCTCTGAAGTTTCTTCCTGTTTTTTGGTTTGGTTTTTTGTGGGGGTTTTTTTTTTAATTGCAACATTTCTTAGGGAATTTTCTCCCCACTCCCCCTTTGCTCCGGGAGGGGCTGGATTTGGTGTTGTGAGAAATGTGGCAGAGCTGGGAAGGTGGGACAATAAATAAAGAAATAAATAATGGCACTGAGCGGTTTCCCCTAAGGAGCCCTGAGGAGCTCCTTAGAATCCTTTATAAGGAAGTCCAAGACCAAGCAGAGAGAAACCAACTCCTCTGGCTCGTTTAATCACATTCATCATCCAGCTGCAGCGCCCAGATCTCTGATGCAGTGTTTCCAGAGCACAAGGAGCACAGACAGTATCAAACAGCTCAAAAGGGAGAGAAAAAAGGGGCATGGTGCAAAATGCAGAGCAACAAAGTCGAATCTCCTCTCTGGAGCTGTTCAGCTGCATTTTGGAGATTACTTTGAAGCTGGTGAATCTGAAATTCCTCATTAGAAGCCAACGGCAGATACAGAAGCTGCGCTTCTAATCTGGCTGTGAAGAGGTCATTCCAACTCTGACCTCCCTCTCTCCACTTGATACAACATTTGCTTCAATCAAAGAGGTAATTAAACTCCTGAGATGAGAAATCCCCACGGTTCATGTCCTGAATTTGGTGCAGCAAAAGTTCTTCAGTAATGAAACGGCACAACCTGCAGTTATTGCTGGAGCCAGACAATGCCTGAGGCACAAATACACGGAATAACTTCTGTCAAGGATGCCCTGCTTGCCCTAAAGTGTCCCACAGGAGCCCACGCAGGTACAGCCTCAGCATTCCAGTCAGGGCTCTGGGAAATGGAGGTGATTGATGGCAGGGGAACCATGGACATGGGTGAGTCGGTGCTGGGACTGCACAGAAGGGAAACTTGAGCAGCTCCTTCCCCTCAAACGAGCTCCAACACTGATCCCAACCCAGCGCTGGCCCTGCTCCAGGTGAGGAGGGAGGAGCTAGGAGGAAAACTGTCAATAGTGGGGATTTCTTAAGCAGCTCCATTTTGTTGAAATAAAAGCTGTTCAGAAGAACTCATCAATACTTGTGGTTGAGTAATCCCATGTTTTGTCTGATCCCAAGGAAGTGGTTGGGATGGGATCAGTGCGTGGAGCTGAACACAGAGCTGCAATACAACCAGGAAACTGCCAGCACCACCCAGAGCAAGTGGTTTGATGACTCCTCAAGGAAGGAAACAAAAATGCTGGGTTTGAGATCAAAGCAGGGCTTAAAGGACTGCCTAATGGAAGCCTGGTGTCTGATGAATTTAAAGAGTGGCTTGAGAGGGGAAAGACTGGGGATGTCTGGGAAGCCCAGGAACTTAAATAGGCGTCAGGACAAACTGAGGCTGCCCAGCACTGCTGGGCCATAAATCCTTCCCTGGGCGCTTTAGAAAGGGTTTTGTCTGTCCCTGACCTGAAAGGAAAGAGGCAGTGAAATATCCACCACAAAGCACCTCTGGAATACCTGTGCCAGCCTGCAGAGTGCTGCTGGAATAGACAGCAGTTCCAGGGATAACACAGGGTGTTCCAAGCCCTGTCCAACCTGGCCTTGGACACTTCCAGGGAGCCAGGGGCAGCCACAGCTGCTCTGGGCACCCTGTGCCAGGGCCTCCCCACCCTCACAGGGAGGAAATCCAAATTCCTTCTTTCTCCCTGGTCTTGCTCCCACCAATAAACCCCAGGATTTTTGAGATTCCCAGCACAGCTCTCCCTGGAGCTGGCACCTCATGAAGTCCCATCTTGCCACAGGTAAAGCAAATTTAAGCTTTTAAGTGGATCTGTCCAACACATTCCTCATTTGACATTTTTTGTTGGAGCACCCAGGCAGGAATGAGCAGCTGGGTTCCCAACCCAGTGCTGCTCCACATTGCAGAGTAGTTTTGTCTTGCACTCAGGTTTGCAGCGTCAGGAAACATCACTGGCTGTGTCTGGGGCTGCTCAGGCTGTGAGACTCCTGTCACAGCTCCCATTTCCCTGGCTAATTACGCTGCATGAGCCACCAGGAGCAATGGGAGCTCTTTGCAAACCATCTGCTGATCAGCTTCCGCCTGGAGCAGAGGAATTGGGTGCCCTGGTAATTACACTCCTCACTCCTGTCACTGCACATGCTCTGCCTGAGTGCTGGAAATGCCTCATCCTTTCTGAGGCTGCACAGATCTGTCCCTTGTTTCCTTCTCCTTCACCCCAAGGCAAAGAATTTGATGCTGCCTCTGGAGGTTTCCCAGGATTTCCTGAGTCAGGGTCAGGCTCAGATCACAGGGCTGCAGTTTCTGCTGTTTGTGGTGAACAGGACATTTGTCTTTCCCCAGGCAAACATGGCCTGAAGGGTCGGGCTGGGGAGGCTCTGAGCTCCTTCAATAAATTCAATTGCTCTATAAAAAGCTGCAGGGCTGCATGTTCCCCATCTCCACTCTTCCTCCTCCCCCTGGCAGTGCCAGCTGTGGGATAGACATTGAGGTGGTGACATGTTCTGTGTCCTTCCTTTCACCTGGATCAGGAGAGGATTTGTACACAAAGCACCCTGTGGTTCCCATCAGCATCGAGGGATCTTAAAGCATCCCTAAGAATAGTGACAGGACACAGGGAATGGCTTCCCACTGCCAGAGGGCAGGGAGAGGTGGGATAGTGGGAAGGATTTCCTCCCTGTGAGGATGGGAGGGGCTGGGATGGAATTCCCAGGGAAACTGTGGCTGCCCCTGGATCCCTGGCAGTGTCCAAGGCCAGGCTGGATGGGGCTTGGAGCACCCTGGGACAGTGGAAGGTGTCCCTGCCATGGCTGGGGTGGCACTGGATGGGCTTTAAGGTCCTTCCAACCCAAACCATTCCAGGATTCCATGATCCTATGTCTCTGTGATTCTATGAACACCTTGTCCAGGCCATGGCAGGGACACCTTCCACTGTCCCAGTTTGCTCCAAACCCCAGTATCCAACTCAGCCTTGGACATTTCCAGGGATCTAGGGGCAGCCACAGCTTCTCACCTCAGCCCCCCAAGCCCAAACTTCCTTGTTTTGGGACAAAGCAGGACAGCCCTGAGGTGCTGAATTCATTCACTGCCTTTGCTCTCCTCACTGCCCACCTTGGCCAAGCTCCTCAGGCATTTCTGGTGGATTTGGGGGCTTTCCCTATGGAGTTTTCACAATGGATGGCGACTGCAGGGTTATTTAAAAGATGTATTTTGCCTCCATAAGCCACAAACCTGCAAAGTTGTTCAAAGCACTTGTACAAAACCCAAGAATTATTCCTAAGACAGAGAAAAACTGAAGGCTACACTAGGAATCAGCATGTCTGATGAGCTGGAATCTCCAAGGATGGCTTTGGTTATCTTTGATACGTGCAGTGCTTGGTTTATGCACAGGACCACATCATCACAGGAAAGTTCAGGAAAGGATTTTCTTTGGGAAGTAAAATCCTTGGTTTCATCAATTTTCATGCAGTTCCCTTTCTAGTTCCAAGCTGAAACAAGCAGCAATTCTGATCCTCACAAAGAGAACACAAGGAAGGGCTGTTCTTACAAGTGCAGGCCCCACCAAGGCAAGTGAAAAATTAAATGGGATTAATTTAACCAGATTATATCCTTGTAACAAATACTCCTGGCCCAGAATCAGAATCACATTACCTCTGCCTCAAATTAATTGCCTGTCAGCTGAGCTGGGTGGCTGTGGGCAGCTCTTACCTGCAGCAGAGATGAGGTCGTACAGTGCAATTTAATTCCTTTTCATTGCAAATGAAGCTAAATTGCTCCATCTTGCCTTCCTTGAGCTGGAGAGGAGGCTCAGGACTGCTGCAGGAGCAGATTAACTTCTCAGCCTTCCCTGAAGGGCTGAAGTGGCCTTGATTTGCTTTATCTTAATTTGCTTTAGATAAACTCAGTCACTTCCAGAAGTTCATTGTAAGGGATTGTCGGAGGGTTTTGGTGAAGACATCCCACATGGATTCAATTTCCTTTTCTTTTCTCTCTACAAACAGTTTTTTTCTGCTCTGGACCAACAAGGAGCCGCCTCTGCAGAAGGTGGGAGCAGAACCAACACAAGCTCAGTTCAAAGCCTCTCCTAATTTGTTTCCCCAGCTTTGCTCCTGACATCAGTCAAGCTCCAGGAGCTGTTTACATTTAGCTCCAATAACTTCAGATAATGTGCTATTAACTGCTGAACTAATGATCCCAGACTTAGCATTTCCATCAGGACCTTGCCCCATTGAGCTGACACTCCTCAGATCATTTTCTCTCTCATTAAAGTAATTAAAGTCAATGTTGTTGGAAAGACCTTCAGGCAATCAAAGACAGAGCTGATAATAAGCAGAGCACATCCACAGTTATGGGGCTTTTGATCTGGAATTTAACTGCTGGGAGTTGGGCATGGATCTGTATTTTGTGTGTGCGAGGGTGCCCTGCTCCAAGGGACAGTGAGGGACACCGGGGCCTGTTCCTTGCTGGTGCCACTTCTGGCTGATGGGGCCATGAACATTCCCAGCTATCCCATATCCCTGGACCTTCTGTTCCCTGCCCTGCACTGGCCAAGAGCTTCTGAGTGGTTTTCCTTCACTGTAGGATTTCATGGAGAAGAGGCAGAAGCACAAGGGGATGGAGACGCTTTTGTGTGTTTGTGCTGCAGAGGAATTTGGGGAGCAGATTTCCCCTGGGGATCTGGGGAAGTGATGTGCAGAATTCCCCTGTGCAGTGATGAGGGAAAGAGCTCTGGGAAACTTAAACCCAATGGAAATTTGACCTTCCCCACATGTCCCTGTTTGTAAAGAGCATTTCAGAGGAGTTTGCCATTCCATTCCCCACAGATAATGACACCCTATGTGGTGGTTTTGATTGGCCCAAAACATCAGCAAGGTATCTTTAACATCTAAGAGAAATTTAAACCCCTCAGAAGCTGTTGTAGTAGGCCTGAGGAAGTGTCTGAGGGGTGAGGAGTGGCACGAAGATGGCTCCTATTTGTCCTCAGTGAAGGTTCTGGAAGTTTTGCATCAAGTCCAGCAGAAACAATCTCTGATGGCTCTGAGAGTGATAGACATGCTACCGGCCAAGTTTGGGCCAATTAGAGGTGCTAGTTATGCCTCTGTGAAAACATATGTAAGAAGAAATCAAAGCAAGGCAGGCACACACTTCTTTCACTTCTTTGTAGTTGGAGGAGGAGGTGGAGGTATGTGAAGGGAAAATAACATGGAGACACCAAGGTCAGTGAAGAAGGTGGGGGAGGAGGTGCTCCAAGCGCCGGAGCTGAAAACCCTCTGCTAGCCGTGGTGAAGGCCATGGGGGGAGCAGGAGGTTCCCCTGCAGCCCATGGAGTCCACAAGGATGCAGAAATCCACCCACAGCCCATGCCAGAGGAGCAGGTGGATGCCTGGAGGAAGCTGTGAACCAGTGGGAGTCTCATATAAAGAGTTAAAACTTCAAAAGGCCTTGCAAGGGGGAGAAAGGCCTTGCTCCTGGCATGGAAGCAGCCTGGCCTCAGCTCGGGAGAGTCTGCACAGCATCTTATGGACAAAAAACCTCACATTGCAGCAGAATTCGGGTGGGATGTTGCTCGTGAGATTGGACCTATGCCAAAGAAGTTTGTAGAAGACTATCTCCCAGGGGAGGGACCCCATGGATAAATAGAGGACTCTTCTCCCTGATGGGCTGACCAGAGAACAAACCCCTTACCCTACCCCCTGCCCATGCTGTTGGTTTGGAAAGAAGGAAAGGGGGGTGAGTGGAAAGAATGCTTCTAAAGAGGGAGGGGGTGAGAGTAGAGACTGTCTAGAGAGAGACATAAGTAGAGATAAAAGAGTATTTGTAGTAGAAGAATTGTGGTGATGAATATATTTGTGGATCTGCTCTATGGACTAAAAAATACCCCACATCCTGCCTCCCTACCCGAGCTGTTGGTTGGAAGGAGGGAGGGGGTGATTAGAAAATGCTGTCTTAAGAGGGAGGGGGTGAGTGAACAAAATAGTGTATGAAAAGATTATTTTTACCTCTCATATATCCTCCAGCTCTGTTAGTAATTAAATCACTTTGCAACTTGAAGTTTAGAGCCTGTCTGTGCTTTTCTTCCATGCGTCCTCCTACCAGTGTCCTATCTCATTTAACTCGTGAGATTGGTGTGTGTTTTTACAGTTTTTTTTCTTTCTCCTCTCCTGCACGTTTGCAGCAGGAGAGAGCAGAAGTGCTTAGCATTCAGTCAGGGTCATGTTATTGTCAAACCTGACACCATGTTATTGTCAAACATGCTCTGGAGCTGCTTCATTTCTTCTCAGAAGGAATTTCCTCATGGAAAGGGTGCTCAGGCCATGGCAGGGGCTGTCCAGGAAGGTTTGGAGTTCCTATCCCTGGAGGTGTCCAAGGATGTGGCACTCTGAGCTCTGGGCTGGGGATGGGATGGGCATCAGGCACAGGGTGGGTTCAATGGCCTTGGAGGGCTTTTCCATCCTCAGTAGTTCTTGGATTCTACGATTAAATCTCCCATTCTCCATAAAGATAGTAATAATTTTTGAGGACTACCACTGCAGCTGTTGGGCAGAGGCCTCATGGCTTCCATGGGTGATGTGGCTCCTGGTGTCCTTTCAGTGCTCTGTTCCACCTGTCCCTGCAGCCTCTGGCCCAGGAGGAGCCATTTCTGACATCAGGGCTCATTCCTGTGCAATGGGGTGTTCATCCTTCCCTGGGGCCACTTCTGGGGGTGCCCAGTGAGGGTCCCGTGGGTCAGTTCAGCCAGGCCAGGCCTGTGAGTGACCTGCTGGGGTGGATCTGCTCAGGTTTGGGGCTGTTTTGCGGCGAGGGAGGGAGGAACAGTCTGGGAGAAGGGGAAGCAGAGGCTGTTGCTGGGAGCTGCTGAATCAGTTCATCCCATCTGCTGTAGCTTTTCAGAGCCTTTTAGGGCTGCAATGCTCCAATTTCCCTGCTGGGCTGAGAAACTGGGCTGTTCTGCTGCTTGTGGAGCTCTTGTCTCTGCTCTCTCCTTGCTGCCTTCCCAGGGGAATTGTCAGCACAGCATCACTTCTCATTTCCAGCACCTCAGCCCTGATTCAGGGAGATGATTGCAGGGTGTGCTGGCGAGATTCACAGTCAGGTGATGTCTCTGTGCAGGTCTGAGCAACTTTACCATGGGTTGGAGAAGTGGGAAAGGGGCTGGAGAGTTCCTGAGGGAGCTGGGAAAGGAGCTCAGCCTGGAGCAAAGGGGATCAGAGGGACCTTGTGGCTCTGCACAACTGCTGACAGGAGGGGACAGCCAGGGGGTCAGGCTGTGCTCCAGGGAACAGGGACAGGAGGAGAGGGAACAGCCTCAGGCTGGGCCAGGGGAGGCTCAGGGTGGATACTGGGGAAAAATTCTTCATGGAAAAGGTTGCAAAGCATTGGAATGCGCTGCCCAGGGCAGAGGT
Source organism: Lichenostomus cassidix (assembly GCF_008360975.1). Taxonomy (NCBI): domain Eukaryota; kingdom Metazoa; phylum Chordata; class Aves; order Passeriformes; family Meliphagidae; genus Lichenostomus; species Lichenostomus cassidix. Next base: position 455,209 of record NC_139507.1, read on the forward strand.
GGAATCCTCATGCCTGGAAGTGTTCAGAAAACCTGTGGATGTGGCACCTGGGGACAGGGGTCAGTGGTGATGGTTGAACTCCAGGACCTTAAAGGTCTTTTCCAAACTTAATGATCCCATAATTCTGTGATTCTGAGTAAGAGCCAGGACAATGCCAGAAGAAGCAGCAGCATGGAGGACACTTGGAAATCACATCTAAACCTTGCAAGGGGTTTTGCATGGATTCTTAACTGGCACGGCCAGGGATTATGAAACTTGGTTTTATTTCCTTGGCTCAGACCTTGGGAAGTGTCCAGGCTTTGACAGGAGCAGTGTCCTGTCTGTCTTCAGTTGATCACCTTTCTTCTGACCCCAAAGCCCAGGAGAAGCTCAGGTAATTATTTGCAATTGTTTTTTGGGAAGAGCTGATTAAAAGCAACTGAGGCCCTAATGAAAGCTGACCAGCTTTCCAAACTTGAGATGAAAACCCTTTGGCTTCATTCCCCTGGGCTGGAGAGGGAACACTGGAATAAAAGGTAGGGGAAGAGAGAGGAACAATTAACAAAATTCCTCCAGAGGGGCAATTACGAAAATAAAGCAGCTTTATAGTAGAAATTCAGTTTTGTGGAGCAGTTCCCTGGGCAGAGCGTGGTGCAGTTCATTCTCTTGTGTGTAAATCAGTACCATTTTAGGATTTTGAAGAACAGATCATCTCCTTTCGCTGTTACTCTAAAAGCAGCTACTGCAGTCAAAGCACTGTTCCAAGGCTGTTCTCAGTGGATGCTGCCAATTTATCCTGGAAGAATACAAGTGACAGCTCTGCAGCTTCGTGACAAAGGTTTAATTCAGCTTTACACAGCCCTGATTTCAATTTACACAGAGAAATCCTGCTCCAGTCACTCGGTGTTTCTTATCAGGGCAGATTCCACATTTGCTGAATAACTCCTGAATCTCCTGCAGCTGCCTCAAGTTGTGGCTCAGGGATGAGCCGCTCCCTCCCATCAAACCACAACCAACTTTGTGACATTTCTGATAAATATCTCCCCATGTTCTCAGCTCGTTATCACTCCTGAGCACTTGGCTTTTTCTGCAGCAGTGTGGAAGAGAAACAGCTCCAGATCCTGCATGGAATGGAAAACAGAGAAAATGGGTTGTGACCCATCTGGCTTCAGGAAGTTGAGGAAAAAGAAAGAAAAACACTTTGGGCTTGAATGTTTGGTCTGATAGCAATCAGGGAATCATGGAATGGGTTGGGTTGGAAAGGATCTTAAATCCCATCCAGTGCCACCCCTGCTGTAGACAGGGACACCTTCCACTATCCCAGGCTGCTCCAAGCCCTGTCCAACCTGGCCTTGGACATTTCCAGGGATCCAGGGGCAGCCACAGCTTCTCTGGCACTCTGTGCCAGGGCCTCCCCTGTGACTCCTTCCTTTGCTGCTGTTGCTGTGTTGGGTTCTTTCACCTGCCCTGAAAGCAGCACTGGGGTAAGGAGGACTTCAGGGCACAGCAGCAACCCCAGGGCAGCTCCTGCTCTCCCACTGGGCAGAGGAGCCCATTGTGGGGAATTTCAATAACAACGGGTGTTCCTCCCCTTTCTTCTTCTGGTTTCTCCACAGAATCCCTTCCCAGCTCCACAGAATCCTTTCCCAGCCCAGTCTGGACGGGGCTTGGAGCACCCTGGGAGATGTCCCTGCATGATGGAGGTGGCACTGGATGGGCTTTGAGATCCCTCCAAATCCAAACTGTTCCATGATCCTGTGACTCAGAACTGGGATCCCTGTGCTCCCCCTTTGCCCCCTGTGCCAGAAGGGGACAATTGCTGACATGTTCCGAGCTCCAGTTCCCACCAGTGGATAGGTGACCCTGGTGCAGGGACAATTGGGGATCGTTGAGACACTTTGTGCCGCATGGTGACACTTGATTTGCACTCGTAGGAGTTTAGTTATCGCTGTCCAAACCCTCCTGGGCTGAAACTGTGTTTGTGTCTGTTCCATCCAAGCTCTTCTGAGCAGCTCCTGTCAGTTGTGAGAAGCAGACCTGGAGCAAATACATCATTAAATAGCTGGAGAGGAAAGGGCAGCCACAGTGACCTCAGTGCTGGCATTTATCAACTTCCAGCCTGCTCCTTTGGAATATTAATGGTTCCTTAATGTACAGTTTAGAGTGGAATTACCTCTGTACACTGAATGCTTTGCAGAACACACCATAAATACTCCATAGAGCAGAAAGGATTCATACAGTGCAATATTTATCTCTGAAGGGGCCAATCTTACTCAAGTAGCACTAAGTGGTCACAGACTCCAGGGTTTTTCACAATCTCTCACTCTTATCTTTTATGTGATTGTTTTATTTTGGGAGAAATGGTATTTTACACTTTCTGTATCCAGAAAGAAAATGATGAACAGCTCCCGTGGGATTGGAGGGAGGATGTAAGTGGTGGATTACAGGTTGTAAGGGAGCTGTGGGTGACTGCAAACCGTTTTTCACTGAGCAAAGTCAGGCTCCTCTTAAAGGAAGGATAAATCTTATTCATTGGAACAGAACCCAATTGTTCCATCGAACTGGTGCTGCAGTGCTTTTAACAGCATGGGGGGAAGGAGAAGGAGAGGTTTCTATCCAGCCACACATTCCCACCAGCATCTGGCAGGGGAGGGGAAAAACCAGGGAGAGGGAGATTTGTGAGGGAGCAGAACTGCTGAGCTTCCTGTAGCTGGTGGTACAAACAAACAAAAAAAAAAGCTTTTAAAAGGTTTGTGGTGCCCAGGGTGTTCTGCTTTGATGAGCAGCCAGGAAAAATAAGGAGAGGCTGTCCCAGGCCTGCCTGAGGAAGATGTGTTGCTTCTGTCGCTTCCTGGCGAAGACTTGGCCAGCACTGCGTGCAGTGTCTGGGCAAAAGCACGAGGCCAGAGTTATGGTGTGCAGGGACTGCAGAGGTGCCATTTGTCACCTCAGGGGCTCTCTGGGGCAGGGATTGGTCTGTTCAGGGCTTGCTGTACTTCCTTCAGCCCCTCATAAACCAGCTTCTCTCCTGTGATGATGTTAGCAGTGCTGAGCTCTCAACATGGATGCTAAGCTCAATTAATTTGTTAAGTGCTTTGCTCTTTGGATGAAAACTGTATTTTAAGTATTGCTCTGTTAAATTCCATCTTCTCAGTCCTGCAGCTGAGGGTATCCAGATGAATTTCAGACTGATGGATTCCCAGCATGTCTCTCTGTTCTGTTCTGTTCTGTTCTGTTCAGTGTGGATTAGTTTTACAGCCTCTTAATTCCAGCACTCTGCGTGCTCCTTAAGCAGAATAACTGGAAAGCTGTGCAGACTGAGAGGGGATTCCTTGGGTAAATGCTGGCCTTAATTAAAGTGCCAGAGTTTCCTTTGATTTGTGCAGGAATTTGAATGTCCCAGAGGATTAGAGTGGGAAGGGAAGAGCTCAGGGGGATGTGGTGTGAGGGGCTTAGCTCAGGTCCTTCCCGTGGCACTGTTTGGCCCCAGCAATCACTGCCTGGGCTGAAATGCTGCTCATGCTGAGGGGAACATCCCAGTGCTGGTTCAGGTGATGGAAAGCTTTGAATAAATCCCAGGTGTTTGCTTTTGACATGGAATAAGTTCTTTCTGGCTTTACTTTACAAACTGGAATCATTCTGCTGGCTCTGGTGAGGAGCTGGAGCTGGGGTTTCTCCAAGGCTCAAAGACAAGGAGCTGCACATGGATTGCCTGTGCCACCTGTGTCAGCTCGTGGTGCTTCACCTGCTTCTGCTGATCTTATTATGGGATGTCAGAGACTGATGCCTCTTCTAATGGCAATGAAGAGAAATAGAATCATGGAATCCTGGAATGGTTTGGGTGGGAAGGACCTCAAATCTCATCCAGTGCCACCCCTGCCATGGGCAAGGACACCTTCCACTGTCCCAGGCTGCTCCAAACCCTGTCCAACCTGGCCTTGGACACTTCCAGGGATCCAGGGGCAGCCACAGCTTCTCTGGGCACCCTGTGCCAGGGCCTCTCCACCCTCACAGGGAACAATTCCTTCCCAATCTCCCATCTCTCCCTGCCTTCCTGCAGCTGCAGCCACTAGGATGCTGAGCATTGTCACAGTTCTCAAAAGACAAATCTACTCAGACTCTTTCCTTGTGGGGACCTTTCTCCCCCACTGGCTGGAAGAAACATCCAGGAAAGTCTGCCCAGAGACTGAACTGTTCCAAGGGAGCCCCGATAGGGAATACAGTACAATCCATGGTCTCTAATGGGTTCTAAAGGAGTGGGAAGTCTGTCAGCCTGAGGTGACAGCTCCCACCAGCCACACCCCTATCTCTGTAAGTGCTGGCTCTGTCCCACAGACAACACCCAATCCATGCACAGCTCCCACTGGGATCTGCACTCAGCCTTAGGATGTTGGCATTGCCATGGAAAGGAACAGGGATCACTGTGCAGCTCCCCTGAACTGAGCTGCACCCTGGGCACTTTCCCTTCCCTGACTCAGGATCTCTGTGGATGCAGAAAATCGGGATCAGTCCTGCCCTGAGGGCAGCAAGGAACCATTCCCTGACATCTTCCATATCCTCTCCCATCCCCAGCAGCAATTTATAACCACAGCTCTAATTTGCTCGCTGATAAACGTCTGCACTGATATCTGAAACTGTGTGTGAAAATCTCCTCCTTGGGGACCCTGCTGCTTTGTGCCTTTGAAGAGATGCAAACAATGGAAATCAGGAGTAAGAGATGGAGATATCAGAATGACAATGCAGTTATTAAAGACCTGAATCCTGCCAGGGGTCTGTTCTCAGGATAGAAATTAAGATGATCACAAGAACACTGAGTTAAATAGAACAGTTATGAATGAAACCTCACAAAAGGCAGACATTTATTCCTGCAGCTCCACAGAGAAGGGAAGAATTCTGAGAGTGGATTGTATTGTATTGCAATACAGTGTAACTGTATTGCTTCCTTCACACCATTCTCCTGCATCAGCCGAGTCTTCCTGGGGAAAACACGATAAATATTGTTTGTGGGACAGCAAATGCTGCCAGAGCAGTACTGAGGTGTGGAACAGGTGCCCTGGGTGGCCCAGGGAGAGGCTGTGTGAAAGGTGCAAAGGGAGACAGCAAGGAAGCATTTTTGGGCACAGTGAGTCCTGTGCTGCAAATGGGCTCCAAGGGCCCTTTGGGCTGCAGGGAAGGAAGAGGCACTTTGGGCACTTGGGGCTCTTTGGGCACTTTGGGCATTTTGAGAATGTTGCTTCAGAATTCTCCCTTTTTCCTGGACAGCAGAGCTTGGTTTGATTTCGATCTCCAGTTTGTTTCCACGGAGGCTGAGTGTTCCCAGCTCCAGGGAGTTGTAGATACAAGGAAAGGTGTCTGGAATGTGTGAGCACAGGGATGGCAGTGTCGGGAGTGGAAGTGCTGAAAGGAGGTTTAAAGCTGACACGGAGCCTGTGCTGGATCTGTGTGTGATGCCCAGGGGTCTCTGTGTACAGACAAGGCTCTTCTTTGTGCTGGACAGAAAGGGGAACAGAAATCACCACCCTTGGCTGTCAATTTAACATCTCCAGCTTCATTTGAGACTGAAGCTCAGGGCCCATCTGTTGTGAGGCACCAGGATGCTAGGAAGCCCAGAGAAGGCTGCTCAGACACCTTGGCTCAGTTGCTTGCAGCAGTGACAAAACCATCTGGAAAGCTCCCCAGGAAAGTGTCTCTCCCATTCCCACTGGAAAGAGATGTGTCACAGCTCCAGCAGCTCAGGATCTATGCTCTGTGTTATTCATTTGACATCTTTTGCCTAACAAACTGTACATGCAGGGCTTTGTATCTGTAGGATCTGGATCAGCAGCTTCCTCCTGGATGGACAGCCTTGTACTGGATTTACTGATTTGTGTGTGCTGTGAAAATGTAAAAACCAGCATAAAATATTTATTATTAAGTACAAAAAAAATTTACTTGGCTTTAGAAGAAATGAAGGCAGTGCCTCAGCAGAGCAAGTCAGTAGGTGTTGATGGAAGAGGAGAGAGCAGATCCTAGGAATTCAGACAAGGGAAGGGCTGGAGCTGTGCCAGGGGAATTTGAGATGGAGATCAGGAAAGGTTCTTCCCCCAGAGGGTGCTGGCACTGCCCAGGCTCCCCAGGGAATGGGCACAGCCTGAGGCTGCCAGAGCTCCAGCAGTGTTTGGACAGCACTGCCAGGGATGCCCAGGGTGGGATTGTTGGGGTGTCTGGGCAGGGCTGGGGGTGGATTGGGTGATTCTGGGAGTTCATTCCAGCTCAGGATATTTCAGGATTCCATGAGCGGAGGAGATGTAACAATTCACAGAAATTGTTTAGGTTCATAGTTACACTGTCAAGGGACAGGAAAAGCTGAAAAGCTCTGTTTTTCATGTCTCTATGTTCAAGAGCAGAAGATGAGCAGGAAAAGAACTCCTTTGGTAATTCCACTTTCCAGGGGCCCATTAGTAACACAGCCAGATCCTGCTCTGCTCTCACTTCAATAGATCACAAATCCAGGGAATTCGTTTCCATCCTCTGTGCAGGGATACAGTGCAGGTCAATAGGAGCAGGTGGGAATGGGGCACAGAGGACATTTTCCATTGTGTGAAACTGAGATAAAACAGCTCTGGGAAGTGCTCAGGCATGGAACCCACTGTCAGGTGAGTCTGTTCAAAGGAGTGAAACAGTGGCTGCATCTTCCCTGGGATGGATGGGTTTCTCCAGCAGGGCCATTTGCTGCCTTTGAAAGGAAGGGCTGGGGTGGCTGCTGGGGATGCTGGTGCCTGCAAAGTGTTCCCAGCAAACCAGGGCTCCTGGGAAGAGTGTCAGGAGCTGCTGCTCCCTGCGGAGAGGAGCCTGCCTGGAGCAGGACATGCAGGGAGCAGGGCAGGCAGCAGAGCAGCTCCTTTAGCTGCACTTGGCAGCCTGGCAGAGACTGCTGGGATGGAGGATGAGCTTCAGGAGCACAAAAAAGGGGGGAAATGTTCAGGGAATCTTTTGAAATGTCAGATATGGTGAGGCTGATTTCTGAATGAAATCTCAGCCAGCTCTGATCTTTAAGCTTTGTAACTGTGGCCCTGATTCTTCCTTTTTACCTTTGTCATGTCAAGCAGTTCTTTTGACAGCATTATCTCTGCATTAACTTTGTTATCTGGTGTTTGCCTTTGTGATCTGATATTTGAAGTGAATATCCCATTATACTATTTGGGAATACTTCTCAGGAACTATTTAAAGCTACAGAGTTTCCAGAAGAACTAATTTTTTCAGCTTAAATCTAAGTCACCGAGTTCTTACTGCAAATATCCTCTCCTGCAATGTTGTGTAGAGTAAGAAATTAAACCCCTTAAACTCACGGCACTGAGAGTTTATTCCTCATCCTAAATTGGCCTTGGCATATTGAGAGGATGGGGGATGTGCAGTTCTGAATGTGAGGTTACCATCTTGTTTTCAAGTACCAAAAAAAAAAAAAAAAAGCAGAGATTGTAGTTGTTTTGTTTGGTTCAATGGAGCAAAAGCAACAAATGCTTCATTCTGATTTCCATCACTGGAAATGAATTCTGAAGGTCAGAAGATGAGTAAATAGTGGAGCTGAAAAGATTATTTTCTAGTTAAAAATCTTTGTATTAGAAGTAGTAATTCACTGGCAATAAAACAACAGAGGAGGAGGTTAAAGGATAAGGTAGAAAAACAGATCCTGAAAACTTCTTCACTGATAAGCTCGTAAACATTTGCCATGTTTAAATCCTGGCCTTTTATTTCCTACTCTTTTTTTTTTCAGAATTTTCCTTTTGCTAGCGGAAATGACAGATGGGCAGAAAATAAAGTATAAAAATGTACAAAATGTAAATTTCATATTTTATGGAAATGGTAGGAGGAAACAAAGCCATCCAAACTTTCTATTTATAAACCAGAGCTGCTTCTCAAAGACTCTTCAAGCTGTTTTCAGACGATCTGCTTTCTGGCAACCAGAATTCCCCCCAAAAACTGCACAACGAGAATTGCTGGGGAAAATGTCCCAGAACTGGCCCTTCTCCTCTGCAGTCCTGGCAGTCCTGAGCAGAACACACAGACCTGCCTCAGGTGAAAGGAATTGCTGCTGGAATTCTGCTCCCCTTCCCAGCTCCTGGACTAAGCTTTGTCAAAAGGCACAACTTGGAATAAACAAAGATCATCGGTTGTCTAGCCAGGGTGTGGAGTGTCCCTCACTGAGGATATTCCAGGATGATCTGGACACAATCCTGGGCTGTGTGCTCTGGGATGACACTGCTGGAGCTGTGACCAGAAGAGCCACTGTGGTCCTTCCAGCCTGGCCCATCCTGGGACTGACACGCCACAACAAACCTTTCCCATTGCTTACAGGGCAAATGCTCCCTCTCCTCTCACAGGGAAAAAGTTTTGGGGGTATGAACCCCCCTCGGCACAGGAGCTCAGTCCTGACATTCCCTCCTATTAGATGCTGGAGATTGGGAAGGAATTACTGCCTGTGAGGGTGGGGAGACCCTGACACAGGGTGCCCAGAGGAGCTGTGGCTACCCCTGGATCCCTGGCAGTGTCCAAGGCCAGGTTGGACAGGGTTTGGAGCAACTTGGGACAGTGGGAGGTGTCCCTGCCCATGGCAGGGGTGGCACTGGGTGGGATTTAAGCTCCCCCTGCCAAAGCCAAGTCTGTGTTCCTGTGACTTTTGGTTGATTTTCACCAGCAGTTTACTCCTCCTCACTCTGCTGGTTTTATTTTATTGCTTCTAGGACGGATCATTTCCTGCACATTCCCCTGGCACTGGGGGAACAAGCCCACCCTAATTATTGTGCTCTGCCAGCAGATGAGGGCACAGAGGATCATGGAATCCTTGAGGCTGGAAAAGACCTTCAAGGTCATCAAGTCCAACCATGAACCAGCAACCCACCACGGTCACCACTAACCCCTGTCTCCAGGTGCCACATCCACATGGTTTTGCCACATCCACTGCCCTGGTCAGTCTATTCCTGGGGCTTTACAACTCTTCCAATGAAAAATTTTCCCTATTATCTAATCTAGGCCTTCCCTGGTGCAACTTGAGATATTAAATATAAAAAGGTCATATAATAAACTAAATCTAGCAGAATCATAAGGCAGGGAAATCTTCCAGTGCCTCAGGGTCCTGGGAATGCTCTTCCATCCCATGTGCAGATGGATTTTGTGCTGGAATCTGGCTGGAATCCAGGGATAGGAGCAAAGTTATCCCTCCTGGCATGGAGAGGAGCTCCATGGCTCAGTGCCACCACCTGAACAGGTCACTGCCAGCCCAGCCACAGCAGCAGCAGCCGCAGGGACCTCCCTGTGTCACAGGCAGAGTGAAACAAGGATAATTTCCAGTCACATCCCTCCTTTCCCTCTGTTCCCTGAGTTCTGGCCTGGTGCTGCTCTACTCCCTGCTCTTTGTCAGGAAATTTAGCAGAACATGCAATGGTGTAACAAATGGAATGTTTACATGGTTAATTGAAAGCACTTTTCCCTGGAGGCTAATTACAGTGTGAGCCATTAAATCACAATTAAGATTTGTTTGAATATCCAAATGATAATGAATCTCCTTCCTGGAAAAAGAAGTGCAGCACTCCTGGCTGGACCAGACAGGTACCTGGATTTCAGGAGTGCAGAACCTGAGCCCTTTTCCCCACTGGTGACCTGTCCAGCAAACCAACCCCCCCAGCCTGGCTGACCCCTGAAACGTCTGAGGAACTGCATTTCCTCGCTGGTGGATCTTACACCTTCCTAAATGCTGGGGTCAGGGCACCAGTGGGAGCTACAGATTCTGTTGTTTGCTGGAACTCACTGATGCTTCCAAGTCTAAACCTTTAAGGAAACCATTTCTGATACTCCAGAGGATTTTAATGCTCTCAGGGATCACAGGATACAGTGGCCTTGTGTCACTCTGTGTGATTGGGCACTGGAGAGGCAATTCTGTCCCTGAGCCCCTGGCAGTGCAGCCTGGGGCTGTTTCATTTGTCGAGTTAAACAGTGGCCTGACATAAAATGTGCTGAAAAAGGAGAGTTGGGCTTTAAGGTCCTCCCAATCCAAACCATTCTGTGCCCAAATGCCATTTCCCTTCCCATGTGTGGGGGTGTGCTCCAAGGAAAAGGCAGGGGGGCAGATTGCCCCCCCTGAGCTGGGAATGTGTCCCTGGAGGTGGGGAGGGAATCCCTGAGAGAAATACACCCATGGGAGAATTCCCAGGGATCCAGGAGCCAGGCCAAGCTGGGACACACCAAACACCCTGCTGGCCTGGCTGTCACCCTCACAGGAGGGCAGTGAACTTCTCCTGGAGCTTTCTAGAAAGGACAGCTAAAGACCTCCAAGTTTTGGAAGCTTTATTTAAACTGCAACCTTCCCTTCTATTTGTGCTCGGTGCTGATGACTGTAATTCTCCTTCCTTCTCATTCTTTGAAGGGATAATTTGATGGTTGAGTAGAGAAAGCTACAAGTGATGTGTGAGGAGTTAAACAGCCAAGGTGAGGCTGTTGGAAGGAATTCTTCAGGAGCTGATGGTGCTGGGCTTCAATGCAAGGACACTGCTGTGGGGATGTGCTCTACATGGAGATATTTTTATTGTTTCTCTGAAGAAAAGCTCTAAGTCTGATGAGGAGCAGCTGAGGGAGCTGGGGGGTTCAGCCGAGGGAAAAGGGGATCAGGGGGACCTTGTGGCTCTGCACAACTGCTGACAGGAGGGGACAGCCAGGGGGTCAGGCTGTGCTCCCAGGGAACAGGGACTGGAGGAGAGGGAACAGCCTCAGGCTGGCCAGGGGAGGCTCAGGGTGGATTTTGGGGAAATTTCTTCATCCCCATTGCTGCTGTGGAGGCCAGACCATGGTGGGGTCAGCAGGAGCTGCTCTGCAGCACTGGAAGGTTCCGGAGAGGTTCCTCAGGCTCCTCTCCCTGGATGTCCAGGTTAGCAGCTCAGGACAAGAACCATTTGTGCTTTTGGGGAACACAGAAAGCAAATCCCATGTGTGAACTCAGCTGAATTTCCTGAATGTGCTTTCAGCAAGTGTGGAATTGGGGTTTAATTTTAATTTTCCTTGAGTAGCTCACAATGATGCTCTAGCACTGTCATTGCTATCAGCCAGGTAATTACAGACCCATCACAGAAAAACAGCATCTCAAATCCACTTTCATATTAATCTGTATCAAATTTCCAGTGACAGCAGCTTATCTTAGCAGGGAATGTTGATGTCATTATCCCCTTGCAAGAACACAGAGCTGGAAAGCAACAGGCAGACATTGTCTTTAGAGGAAAAAAAAGTGTAAGCAGCTCTATAAAATGTCCAGTCTTGCACATCAGGAGGAAAGGAAAGGGTGGTCAGGCATAGGGAGGAGATGCCCAGGAAGGTTTGGAATCCCAAACCCTGGAGGTGTCCAAGGAAGGACTGGAGGTGGCACTCAGTGCTCTGGGCTGGGGACAAGCTGGGGATTTGGCACAGCTTGGACTTGATGGTCTGGAAGGGCTTTTCCAACCTTAAAGATTCTGACACTCTGGAATTCTATAGCCACTGCTATTTTTATGGATTGTCTCTAAACCTGCTGCCTTCTGGCTCTCACATTCCCTTTGCCACATCTTCCTTTTGCTGACAGACATTCAGAGTGGAGGATGAAATTCAGAGGAATGAGGCAAACTTTGAGGAAGATGCTTTAAATGCTGGGATTTGAGGGAAATAATTCCCAGTACATCTCTGAGCAAAAGGAAGGAGCTGGAGTGGAAATTGCTGGAACTGCCCTGTGTCTCCCTCCCAAAATCTTCTGTCTTAGCTGACATCCAGCCCCTTTGGCCAAGGGGGATTTTGGGGTGTGGAGTCAGCTAAAGGTGGCTCCTCTGCCCATCATGGATCCCTCCCTCCCTCCATCTGTCCATCCATCCATCCATCCATCCATCCATCCATCCATCCATCCCTCCATCCCTCCATCCCTCCAGGAGAGCTGATTCCTACAAAATGAGACTTTGATGTGGGAAAACCCCACCCTAGCCCAGACTGACAAACTAAAGCAGCTTTAATTTTCCTGCCAGGAAACAATCCAGCAAATTGCTTTCTGTGCATTGGGCATCAATGTGGGCCCAAAGTGCCTCATACTGCAGGCGAGTTGCTGGGGCTGGATTTTGTGTTTCCTGATGATTTTAATTTTTTTTAAAAACCCACATTTTGGATAAAATTCCTCTGCCAAAAGCGATTTCCCACCCTACCCTGTGGCCATGAGGGGTCCATGCTGCAGTTCAGGCAGCAGAAAGCCCCATGATGAATTAAACAAATCCAAGTGCTTCTGCTGCTGGGTTTGGCAAGGGAAGAGCAGGAACCACCCGAGCCAACAGGCACAGCACAAACAGGAGTTCTCATTCCAACCTTTCAGGAGCTTTTGCATTTTAAAGCATTAAAATACTGCTGTTCTTCCCACAGGAAGGGGATTTTGCTGTCAGTTCCCAGCTGCTTTCGTGTTGCCTTGTTCAGACTTTCCCAGTTCCTGGTGCAATGAGCACAGCAATGCTGACATGGTTCTGCATGTGGGAAACTAGGATTTCTGCAGTGGAAAATTGGCATTGCACTGAGATTTTGGGGAGAGGAGAGTGAGAATGCCCAGCACAAGGTGTGACTGCACCAGGATAAGGATTAGAGAATTCCAGAATGGTTTGGGCTGGAAAGGACCTTAAATCCCATCCAGTGCCACCCCATCCATGGGCAGGGACACCTCCCACTGTCCCAGGCTGTTCCAAGCCCTGTCCAGCCTGACCTTGGACACTTCCAGGGATCCAGGGGCAGCCACAGCTTCTCTGCACAACTCATCTTCCACCTTATCTCCCCTCAGCAGGTTCTGTCATTGATGCTCATCTTCCTAAAGCCTCTTTACAGACCAAATCCTTTATAAATGTGCGAATAAGTGGGAGAGGGCAAAGTTTTTCACTGAGCACTTACTGGATATAAAATGTCTGAAAATGTTCACAGAAACAAAATTGTTCGTTTTTCTCCATTTGCACTGGGAAGTCTAAATGTCAAATCCTCTTCTGTTTCCTGCCGCCTGTGGGATAATGGGACAATGGGATAATGCAGCCCCAAGCAAACCAAAGAGCAGTGGGAATCACTCCCTGTGCCACTGCACAGGATGGATCCCCAGGATTTGCCCAGAGAACCAAAACTTCGGTGCTTTGGAACCCTGATTGCCTTTGCCTGGATTGAGAATTCTGTCTCAGTTTGTAAAATCCAAGTCAGTATCAGCAGTCTCTGATCACCTCAACAAGTATTGGGAGCATTTTTTTCTGCCTTTATTCGTTCATAGAGGACCTTTTTTTGTTCTTAAAAATTATTAAAGTTCAATTATTCTTCAGTCACAAAGTGTTCAGTGTTGCTCTTATATTGGAACCTTAACCTCATCAATATTCACCACTTCCCAGACTGCTGCATTTGTTGATTAAGTGGCAATTATTGGAGATTTGGAGAAGTCTGATGAGAACTATTTATTATCACAGAATCCAAGAATGGTTTGCTTTGGAAAGGACCTGAAGGAGCAGATCCACCTCCTGCCATGAGCAGGAACACCTTCCCCTGGAGTGGAGGGGCAGAACCACCTCCATAAGCACTTCAAGGATAATAAAAATAGGTTAAAACTAGTTCCCACTGCATTGTACCTCTGTGATTTGGAAGGATCCTTCCCACTGTGACTGTTGAAAATGAGCTGATGTGCCCACAATATCAATGGGAACTGAATTTCCCCACCTTTGCCTACCATGAAATAATTTTGCCACCAAGCATATAACTTTTATTCCCCTTTCCATGGGCCTGCTTTAGGCCTTGCTAAAACAGGATCCTTAGGGAAGCCATAAACATTTCTGGTTGCAGATTCCAAGGTCACAGGTTCCTGTTGCTGAAATCTGGTCACAGGCTGCATTTCTGCCATTCCCTGCCAGGAAAAGCTCAGCAATCCACCAAAAATCTCCAGTGGCCTCAGTTACTGCACCCAGAGCAGGTCTGGGGGTTTTCACCACTCCCCAGCCCCACAGCTGGTTCAGCCATCCCTGCCTGGTTCTGGGATTTACCTTTCCATCCCAAACCCTCCAAGGCACTGGCTGGACCAGTGGAATGGGTAAATGACCTCAAACATCAGGTTACTCCCTCCAGAAGGACACAACCCCTCCATGCCTTGACCCCTGTGCTGCCTTGGACCCAGCATTCCTTGGACCCAGCATTCCTGCTTTGTCTTCTATTGATCCCATGAATAAATGATTGGCTCCTCGTGATGGGGAAGTGGTAACTGGAGTTTCCTTAAGGGCACAAGTGCCAAGCTCAATATTTCAAGCCCCCATACACAATTGAAGCACCAGCTTCTCTTCAGCAGAAGGAGACTGGGGTTGTAATTCCCTTTCTCTGTGAGTGATCTCCTGCCTTCTCGGTGGAGGGAACTCACCTGGGAAGCACAAATAATTCAGCAGTTGTGCTGCTGGGTTTATTTCTGTACCCAAAGCCGCTTGTGTTACTTCTGCAGGTGCAGCAGCAGAGCAGTTTCACATTTCCCTGACACAGGGCTGCCCCTTGCTGAGGTTCAGGCAAATCCTTCAGGCTCTGCCACTTGGGATTTGCTTTTCTTTGTGGATTTTGTGAAAGATAGGGAAATTGGGGCCTTTAAGAGTCACATCTTCATGGTAGCAAAAGGTTTCTTTAAATATTCATCAATAATCCTTTTCAAAATTAAAGGAATATCAAGAAGGGAGATGACATCACTACAGGGTTCAGGGGTCCTGGGAAGACTTGGGAGAAGGTGGAGGCTGGGAAGGCACAGGAGGGAGTAAACTCATTCTTTCCACCAGTAAAGGCTGATTTTGGGTATGAGGAAGGGATGACCAAGGGCAGAGTGCAGGAGAAGGCAGGAGGTGCAGGAGGATAAGCTGGCCCAGGGTTCAGAACTACAGCCCATGCAGGCCTGGCTGCCAGCGGCCAGCAGTGGGCAGGGGGTTCCTCTCTCCTGCTGCTCTTATCCCAGGCAGCTCTGGGAGCAGGAGCAGCACTTTGTGAGGAGACCAGCACTGGAGAGTGTCCCTAGTGTCCCCAGCGCAGGTGAATCCAGCACTTCCTCAGAGCCAGGAATCCCCTGGCTCCAAATGCCAAGCTCTGGGCAAGTGCTGTTCTTTTAATTTTGCTTGTGAGGTGAGTTCATTAGGCGGGGTTGTTTTGGGCTCCTCAGCATTTCCTGACTGTTCACTGGGTTCTCAGTAGCTCATAGAAAGCTCTGGAAGCTTTTTGTCCCATAAACTGCTGGATTTCCTTGGAGGTCTTGTGAGGAGAGTTTTCCTCAGGTGGTTTTCTCAGGAGCCTTCCATCAGTTCAGTCCCAGTAGAGGAGAAATCCCCTCATGCTGCTGCCACTTAGCAGCACTTTGCTAAAGACACTGGAATGTTTTATGCTGTGCTAACAGAGAGAAACCTGTGATCCTGCTGAGCTCCTTGCCTTGAACTTGAACAAATCCTGTGATGGGAACAGGAGAATTGAGCCACTGGGGTAAATCAGGGCAGGAAAGCTGTGGGAGCTGCTGTGGCAGAGCTGGGGAATGTCTGGCTCACAAAGCTCTTGTCTGTGTCAGACACTGCTGCCCCAGGCTGATTTGCTTGGAATGCAGGAGACAGGAGCAGTTTGGGGTCTGGGAGTGCCCTTGGAAGCGTTAAAGAAATCAGACTGTGTATTCCAAATTCCTGAAGTCAATATTTACAGTGAGCTCCTCTGAGGCAAACTTTGGCTAATCCACAGAAATTCAGCCCTCTGGCCCAGATATTCCAGGTCCAAGTCTGGGATTTGGTGCTGCTGGAGCTCTGTCCTGCTCCCCACCATGAGCCCAGCACAGCTTCGAGAGGTGCAGCCCCTTCAGAGTTGGCCAGTCCTAGATTCACTGCATTGGTCACTCCTGGACTAAACTGGGTTGGTCACTCCTGGACTCACTGTGTTTGTCACTCCTGGACTCACCGGACTGGCCACTCCTGGACTCACTGCGTTGGTCATCCCTGGACTCACCGAACACTTTTCAGCTTTTCTGCTGGGCTGGGTGAGATTTGTTTCCCAGCCAGATGCTACCTATCCCACGCTGGAATCATCAGGTGCTGCTCCCTTGGATTTGGTTGCCATGATTCCTTTGCTGTAGTTCTGATTGATTCCCAGCTCAGTGGAGCCTGGGTTTTTATTGCTCTGATTGCATGATGGGTTGTTTGCTCGGCTTTAATAAGAGGCTCCACAATTTGTTTTTCATGAATCATCTCGGGATGCCTTGAGGCCTTTTATTTTTGATGAGGATTTCAGAGCTCATGTTTGCCCAATGTTTGGGATGAATGCTCATTAAGCTTCTCATGCTTCTCAGTAAGACCTCCAGCACATGCCTGCTTTGCAGCACATGAGTAATTCCAGAGGTTCCAAGGGAATTTCCTACTCAGATCTTTAAAGATAGACACAACCATGTAATGTGCTGAACTGAGGGCTTTGTTCTTTATAGAGCAGCTCTAAAATCACAAATTGCAGTGTTGGCATTGTCTGGGGAGTGTTGTTCTTCATGTATTGTTGGCGATTGGGCAGCTTCAGGCCCTCAGAAATCACGTTTCCCCACCACTCATGGCACATCCAGGACTATTTTAAAAGATTAACTGCTGGAATGTTTCTTTCTGTTTGCTTAAGGGTTGTGTTTCCTTCAAAATGACAAAGCATAAAAACGAAGCATTTAAAGTGAATGCAGGAAGACTTTATTTAACTTTATTTAACTTCTCCTCTCTGGCAGCCAGGGTATTAAAAACACCCAAAGTGGGATTCTCAATAGAGACAAGGTCCAGGTCCCATCTCCAGAAGGATTTAGGAACTGTCAGGGAAACCTTGCATTGTCAAAAAATCAACTTTTCCCCAAAGCATCCCAATTTTAGTGAAAGGTTTTCCATTCAGAAAAGTGTTCAAATCATCAGAATGTTTGACTACATCCAAGCTGTGTTTTAGATAAAGGTATTGAGACCAAACTCACCAAACATTCAGATTGTTGAATCTCAGAGTCATGGGTTTAAATGGTATATTGGGAAGGAATTCTTGGTTGGGAGTGCAGGGAGGGGCGGGGATGGAATTCCCAGAGGAGCTGTGGCTGCCCCTGGATCCCTGGCAGTGTCCAAGGCCAGGCTGGGCATTGGAGCTTGGAGCAGCCTGGGACAGTGGGATGTGTCCCTGCCATGGCAGGGGTGGCACTGGATGGGATTCAAGGTCCCTCCCAACCCAAACTCATTTCTTTTAATGGTGAGAGACACTCACTGAGCCCAAAATAGAGGAAGTTTCTCTGAGATGTGGCAAATAAACACCAGAAATGTAGGATTTCAACATCTCTTTTGCTGGTGCCTTTCCAATGATGAGGTGCCTTTCCTGCTGACACAAATGCACCACAGTCAGTGGCAGGGTTTGTCTGGAGCTCTCTCCTGGAGCAGCCAATGCTGCTCAGGGGCTGTGGGCTGGCTCTGGCTTTGTACTCAGGGTGATAACTTCACCAAATCCTTTAGAGGAGAATTGAACCTTCCTGGGTTGGGGGCACTTGGTGTCTTTTTACTTCTTTTCTTTTCCCTTCCATAGGTAGATATTGATTTTTTTTTTTTTTAGCTTCTTGTGTGATTTCTAAAGGCTGTTGGTTTTATATTTGCTGAAGAGGAAAAAGAAAGGAGAAAAACAAGTGAATGGCAAACACAAAGTGATTTCTGTAAAGACAAACAAAAGGAAAGCTGTGGGTAAGGAACTGTCAGTTAACTGACACCAATTGGTTATCAAGGGAAACACCCTTATCAGGGCACTGTTTAATACAAATCCTCTTGACCTCTTGGCCTTTGTAGGGATGGAGGAGTTAGAACAACCACACAGGAAGAGCAGGAATTTATAAAAATCCAAACCAAGCCCCACACACCTGCTCCAGAAACAAAGGGCTGGGGACTCAGCATGGCTGAGATGTTTCCACTGATGGAACACAATTGCTGGGCTGGGGAATGTCCAAACTGTCCCTGGGGCTGATGCCATGATGTCTGTGGGGTCTGGGGACGTCTGGGGATGTCTGTGGGGTCTGGGGATGTCTGTGGGGTCCTGGCATCTGGGCACTGCCAGGGATCCTCCCAGCACAATTCATCTGTCCCACTGCACCCATTCCAAAATGAAATTAAGCCTCCAGGGAAGGGATCAGAAGGCTGCAGAGTAAGAATTGTGCTTGGAGCTAATGAGATAGTGATTGTGGTTAATTAAGCACCAGCTGATTGCAATCCCTGCACATTCACTGCAGGCAGTGGCAGCTGCTGAGCTCCACCCTGCAATCACCAGCTGGACCCAGGACCAGCCTCACAATTCTGATGATTTATTTGATTTAATTTTATTGTATTTAGACTTGAACTAATCAGAACTTGGTGCTTTCCTTCTGGCATCATATTGCTCCTGGTATCATAGAATCATGGAATATCCAGACTTGGGAGGAACCCCAGCATCATCCAGTGCAACCCCAGCCCTGCTCAGACACCCCAACAATCCCATCCCTGGCAGTGCTGTCCAAACACTCCTGGAGCTCTGGCAGCCTCAGGCTGTGAACAGCAACACTGAAATGCTGGGGTTTGGGAAGGCAGAGATCTGTGGGAATTTCCAAACAGAACCATCTCCACGCCTGCTGGTATTCCTGTAAAACTAAAATTCGGCAGTGGGATTGTTGGAGAGCTGGGAAGCTGGGCATGGCTCTGTCCCCATTTTCCGTTGTTTCCCCTGGAAGTCTTTAGAGACTCCAGCAAGGAGGAGTCCCGAGGGGCTCACTGGAAGCTGATGGAATAAAGCAGGGGGAGAAATCCTGAGTCTCTTCTGGGGAGGAGAGGGACTTGGGTGCTTGAGTGTTGTGCTCCTCATGCTCAAGGATTCTCCAGGGTTTGCAGGCCCTTCACCAGGGAGTTTTGGTGTCTTCATCCTTGTCATGCTGCAGGGTCTCTGTGCCTTTGCATGTTCTCTCCACCCCTGCAATGGCCCAGGAGCTCTCCAGTGCTGTGTCCCTGCATCCCCTCGGGGCTGTGGCTGGGATCCAGCCTTGCATCAGGGAGGAGAAGCTTCCAGGGAGAGGATGAGCGAGGGGAGAGCTGGGAATTGTGGCTAAAACTGAAGCTCTTTCTCCAGCCTTGCCCTCAAGCCCTGGCACGAAGATGCTTTGAGAAAGGTGACAGGTCATTTTCTTATTGAAAACATCTTTCCCAGAAGTTTTCCCTGTTTATCAGACAGAGTTTGAGTCCCCTCAGCTGCTGCAGTCTCAGGATTTTCCCAGTCCCAGCCCCAGGGCAGATCCACCTTCCCTCCAAAGGTTAAATGTGAAATATCCCCTATGGAATGAGGCCTTTGGATTCTCTCGGCTGTTTTCTGCCTCATTAAACCCAGACCATCGATCGAGCAACAGAAGCAGATAGGAAAAGGCCAAATGACTTGGAAGTAATTGGCCTCTCTGGAATCTGGGAGGAAGGAGCCACAATCCTGCCTGGCAGGGAGACATTCCTGTGTATGTCTGGGCATCTGTGAGCCAGGGAACATCCAACTGCTCCCAACTAGTGCCTGTGCATTGCAGAAAATCTTCCAGAATAGCTCCTTGGCTGATGAAAAGTGTTGCTAAGTTACAGAGGGGAAATTTTGGAACAACCAAGTGCCTTTCTGAGGCAATATTGTCCTTGTTTCTCCAGGCAGAGCCGATTTCCCCCGGATAACCCTGGGAAGAGTGTCCAGGTGGGGTCTGTGCTGGTTTTCCCCCATTTCTAAGCTGTGCTGGGTGTGGCACAAAACATCTCCTGGGGAGAGCTGGATTCTTCCTACAAGGTCATGGAATGAGACACAGAAGTAGGGCTAGGTTAGGGCCAGGGAGGCTGGAAAATGGCCTGGAAGTGTCATGAAAAGGAGTACAGAGAAAAATGTAAAACCTCAGATGTTTCAGGGAGAAAAGGAAATTTGAAAAGAAAAATAATTATGAGAATTCAGTGGTTCCTACATCTCATCAAACAACCTGGGAAGCCAAGCCCCTCACGTGGCTGTGCAGAGACTCAGCCCTGAGACTGATTTGAGAGACCTTGGATCATGGAATGGTTTAGGTGGGAAGGAGCTTAAAGTCCCTCCAGTGCCACCCCAGCCATGGGGACACCCCCCACTGTCCCAGGCTGCTCCAAGCCCTGTCCAACCTGGCCTTGGACACTTGCAGGGATCCAGGGGCAGCCACAGCTTCTCTGGGAATCTGTGCCAGAGCCTCCCCACCCCTGAGATGTGAGAGTTGAGGGGTCACTGCTTGGACTGGGGGCACTGGAATGTTTCCCTGTGGGAATGGCCCCTCTGGGGGCTCTGAGCCCAGGGACATCCAGGTCCAAACCCTCCCAAACCCTCAGCATGGCTGGACACCACTGGAGAGGTGACAAGGGGGTCCTGGTCCCGCTGGAGCAGGCTCTGCTGCCAAGATCAGGGAGATGAACAGTCCCAAAGCTGAGAACAACAAGTGATGGATTTTCTGGATCAGAGATGGAAGGCAGGTGGGAAGAGGCTGAAGAAACAGAGCAGCGATGTGGAGAGAAGTGTAAGGAGTGCCTGAGCTGTGGGCGCTGACAGCACAAATAAAAATGCTGGGGAGAGGAGAAGGAGCTGCTCTGGAAGCAATCCCTGCAGGAGGGAGCAAGGATGCTTGGCATCACTTCCCTACTCTGGCTTTTGGGCAGGGCTGGGCTGGGGATGAGCAGATGCCTTGGAGGAAAAGTGGCTGCATTCCACAGGAAAAAAAAAATCTTTTCATTTTCTATCTGAAAACCAAACATTTCACAAAAGTCTTTTAACACTGGAAATTCTGCCAAGAAAAGTCACAGCTACTTTTCCTGGCGACTGAAGGCAAAACATCTTTTGCTGGCTTTTTATTCTTTTCTAAATTCTTTTCTATGACAACTGTGAGCACCAATGAGTCTCAGTGAGCAGTATGAGCAAGGATGGCTCATTCTTGTGATATCGTGATAATGGACTGGGACAGGGGGAGAAGGACAGGATATTTGTGGAGTTAAAGCTTCAGCCATCCCAGAGATCCAGCTCAGCTGTTCCCTGTCAAACTGACACTCAGGTGTGAGGAGCACGAAGGGTTCCTGTGCACTTGGGCAGGGGAACTCCTCCTGAATCAGAGCAGGGGAAAATAAAGCGAATCTAAATCCAAACCTGTGTGGGTTTACTGGCATCTCCTGGCATGTGAAACCTGGGCAGTGGCATAGGTGGGAAGGGAAGGTGGCAACGACCCCAGAGGAGCATCTGCTCCCTCCTGCTGGTGGCTCAGCACTGCATTCCCACCAGGCTGCTCGGGTTGTCTCCAGCTGCATCCTGGATCCTCCGAGGAGCACAATTCCAAAGCAAGGGAGGATAGGATCAGTGCAGTGCCAGGGCTGCTCCCTTCCCACCACGAGATCCTGCAAAGGAACAGAGGGTTCATCATGCTGGGGGCTCTTTTGGGGCTCTTGCAGTCTCCCTAAAAAACATCCCCTGGAGTCTCCCTAGAAAACATCCCCTGGCAATCTTACTGAGGCAAATAATGATAAAAACACTGGGGGTTAAAGCCACGTCCTTTTAAAAAAAATGTAACAGGAGCTTGGGTGTGATCCAGACCAGGCTGGACAGTCAGGACAAACCAGCAGGAACAGGAGCTATAAAATAAGGGAAAACTCAGACTATTGGGTGATCCTCTGGAGCACAACAAAGCTGGAGAAGATTCCCTTATCCAACAGAGGGGGATTCCTGCCAAGATTCGCAAAAGCTTGTTCAGCTTTGGCTGCCAAAGACTGAGTTTGTGGCAGGGGAAGGTAAATGAGGAGCAGCTCTGGGAGAGCTGCAAGCTCCCAGCTCTGCCTGGGCACGTTCCCGAGGCAGCAGGCATTAAAGGCAGGCTGTGCTCAGAGCCCAGGCCCTGCTCTGGTCAGTCACAGGTCACAGGACATCATGGACAATCGGGAGCACAGCACAGCAGCTTTGGGAGCACATCCCGCTCTGAGCAGCTCTGCAGTTCCCACTCAGAGCACTTCCATTTACACAGCAAAACATTTCCCAAGCAGCAGCAAGGAAAGCTCATCCTGAGATCAGAAAAATCAGAACAGCAACTCTGAGTCCTTCAACAGCACTTTGGAGGCTGCCCAAGCTTCAGTTAATGAACCCAGCTGTACTGCTGCTCCTGCCCCCATTCCCAGCAGGAAGTGCTCCAGGATTGGAAATTTGCTGACACTTTGGTGATCAGGGTGTCTGAGGAACAGGGATGGAACTCTGCTGATATTATGGTGCTGACAGGGGTAAAAAAAGGATCCCCATGTCAGAAGAGATGATCAGGCCATGAGCAGAGCTCATCCCTTCCCTTCCCTTCCCTTCCCTTCCCTTCCCTTCCCTTCCCTTCCCTTCCCTTCCCTTCCCTTCCCTTCCCTTCCCTTCCCTTCCCTTCCCACAGGAATCTGCTGGGGTTTTACAGCTCCAGCTTCATCCATAGGAAGCAGAAGTCATGGATGAAGTTCCAGCCTCGCACACCTGGGGCCAAAAGCTGCTCCCTCAGCAAGTTTGGGATAAACAGGGAAAAGCTCTGGGGGATTGAAGCTCAATTCCAACAGGAATTAGCAGAGTTTGGCCATTTTCCCCGTTATCCTGGTGGGTCTCTGTGGTTTGGGGCAGTTTTCCCATCACTGTGACAGGACTCTCCAAGTGCTGGCAGCAATTCCAGAGATCCTGCCTGGCTTTTGGGATGCTGTGGGTGTTGTCCTATTACTTCTGAGGGTCTGCCTTGCCTTGAACATCTCTTCCCATCCTTTTCCCATCCACTTCCCTCCCCTTCCTCTCCCAAAGAAGAATACCCAGCTGCAATGCAAAATGACAAGCACTAAACATCCTTATTGCTGGATCAGTCCCGGGGATTTGGGAAGGCAGGATGCTGCTTCCAGAGCTTCCCCCAAACCAGAGGCTGACATTCCCTCCAAAATCCTGGGGCACAGCCCAGGGGAGAGAACAGAGAATTTGGATGGAGAGGAGCATTTGGAGAGCACAGGTGGCCGAGGAGACAGGGCTGGGGTGGGGGAGCTGCTCCCAGGATCTCTCACTGGGGTTCCTCTGCTCTCTGTCCCCATACTGCCCACGACAAATCTCCAAACCCCACAGATGTGGCCCTGAGGATGTGGTTTGCGGGTGACCATGGGCTGGGCTAAGGCTGGACTTGCTGATCTTGCCCAGCCCTGGAAGTGTCCCAGGCCAGTGTGGACAGGGCTTGGAGCACCCTGGGAGAGTGGAGGTGTCCCTGGGTGGGCTTTGAGGTCCCTTCCAACCCAAACCACGCTGGGATTCTGTGATTTTAAAGGTCTTTTCCCACCTGACTCCCATTCCCCCTCTCTGGGTGTTCCAGGGCCTGGGGGTTTCTTTTCCAGCCTCTGCTGTTCCCCTCTCCAGTGCCCCAGACAGAGGTAGCCCCAGGGCACTGCCCGACGTTTGCCACGGTCTGCTGCTCCTGATCTCCCTGATCTCCCTGGCGGTGGTATGTGCTGGCAGAGCTGCCTGGCACAGCTGGTGCCCAGGGCTGGGGGCACTGAGCACCAGGGCACTCCGGGCAGGGCACTGAACCTGCTGTGACAGACTGCAAAGGCTGGCTCGTTCCAGAGCACAGGGAGCAGGGATTTCTCCGAGGGATCCAGGGTAAAATGCAGGATCTCAGCAAAGCTCCTGCGCTCTGGGAACAGCTGGCAGGTGCTGGTGGTGTCCAGATGTGGGTTGTGTCACCCCTGGCAGATCCAGCTGCAAATGCCAGGCGCCTTTCGGAGATTTCAGGTCTGTTCCTTTGGGGTGTGTCCTTGCAGGTACGGCTGAGCTTGAGTTCAGCCCCATCCTAACCCAAAGCTGAGAATTTTCGTTTGCTGGAGCCCTGAGCTTGGCCCAGGAGGCTGCCTGAGCTTGGATTTTGTCCCTGCCGATCCCAGCTGGATTTATTTGTACAAAAACTTTGATCAGGATGCTCCATTTGCAGCACTTGCTGTGCCACAAGTCCTGACTTGCTGGAAGAGCTGCATGAGCTGCCAGAGCTCTGAACTCCTTTTCCACTGCATGGATTCATTCCTCTGTTTGCTTTACGATTTGAAACTGAAGTTTCTCTGACTAAATGCACTCAGCTGTACCCATCAGGTGTGCTGTGCATTTCTTGGGAAATTTCCTCCTAAGATTTGGGAATTGATACTTGGGAGCTCAAACATCCCAACCCAAGATCTTCCAAACAATTGCAAATAAAGCAATTTGTTACTCCTGCAGCCCTCTGAGTACAGAGATTTGGGAAAGAAAACTGAGCAAAAAGTCTCTTCTAGCAAAATTCAGGGTTCAATTCTTCCTTGCTGAGCTAAAAAGGTGACAGCAGAACTGTGACACCAGAGGTGTGAATTCTGAGTGGGACTGACCTGTCCCTGCCAGGGTGGAATTCCTGCCCTTTCCCTGCAGAACAGCAGCTTTTCCTGCCTCAGCTTTGCTCCTGACCACTCCACTCCCCTGCAGAGCCTTTAAATGCTGCAGACAAATATTCCAAGTACTCCTGTAGGACACTTCCCTCCCTCCACACTGCTCCAGGACCAATGCATGCCTGCATTGCAAAGCACATCAATTTCATCCAATTTGCCTGGAAATTATTCACATCCATACAAAAAAATATCATTCAGTGTAGGGATTTCCCTCTTTAGATTTATCCTTCTCCTTTGGAAGTAAATTGAAGCAGCTTTACGAGTCCATCCCATAGCACGGAAATTTTATTGGCTTTATAAGACCTTGTAATTCACCAGCTGAAGGTGTTTGATGGCACAAAAGACATATCCCAAGGTTTTCCAGAGCCTGGGAATGCTCAGGTGCCTGACTGTGCTTGTTTGCATCATGAGTTTTCAGCTGGGGAACTCAAAAAATCAGTTTTAATATTTTGTTGTTTCACCAAAATGAAAATATGGATTTTATCATGGAATCAGCTGGTATTTGCCTGTTTGGGGAAGTTCTTTCTATGGAACATGTAAACCTGGATTGTTGTTTTTTACTGGAAACTAATTTATTCTAAAGGTCAGCATTTTGTGAAGAATATAAATGAAATAATCCAGTGGACTCAGGTCTTTTTGTTTCTTCTGAAAGGAAGAGAAATCTGATAGGAAATGTTTGACCCAAAATACTGAAAATGCTCTCTTGACAACCTGAACAAATTTCAATTTCCAGTTAAAAGTTGACATTAATCTTTGCTTTTCTTCAACACCCAGTGCTGACAAAGTGTTCTTTCCTTCCATGCAAACCCTTCAATGCCCTCCTTACTCATTAAATCTGAATTTTCCTTCAGAAAAGAGAACAAGAAGTGCCTGTTTTAGTTCTGGCTTTGAGCTGGTTTTAAGCTCCAGAACAGAGCTGGGCCTGGATAAATCATTATCTAATCCTGATGTGAGAGTTGGAAATGGGAATAAATCCATGCCTGGGATGAAACAACCCCATGAGGAGCAAATTCCTCAATGGCTGAGGTTACAGGTTGCAGTGATGGATTGGAGAGCACTTTGGGATAACACTGCCCAGATGTGGATCCAGATGTGCCCCTGGATCCCTGGCAGTGACCAAGGGCTGGACAGGGCTTGGAGCAGCCTGGGATAGCGGAAGGTGGGACTGGAGGGGCTTTAAGGTCCCTTCCAGCTCAAACCATTCCAGGGTTCTGTGATTCTATGACCATATTTAAACTGATTAATGGGCACTGCACATAAAAACCCAAAGGCAGTTTGGAGACAGAAAGGTGGCAGTGGGGCAGGGGAATCTCTTCCCAAGGCCTCCCTCTTCCCTGTCAGTGCTGGGAGAGGAGCTCATGAGGGAAAAGGCCAAGGCTGTGCCAGGCAGGGAATTGGTTTGGAGGCTGAGAAACATGGGCAGGGCAGGAAAACAACCCCTGGGATGCTCCTGCAGCTTTCCCCAGCTGGGGGAGGTCACTGCAGCTGTGCCCTTCCCTTCTGGGCAGCCCTGGCACTGTCCCACCCATCCTATCCCTGTCACCTCCTGGGCAGCCCTGGCACTGTCCCACCCATCCCCATTCCTCCCTCTCCGGCTGCTCCAGTCAGTTGGATCCTGCTGCTGCCCCCACTTTCCTTTTCCTCCTCAGAAACATTTACTGGAAGCACAGAAAGGAAGTCCTGAACAGAGAGTGGAAGCAGCATTGATTTGAAGTATTTGGGTTAGCTTGAAAAATGAATGTGCAGTGACCTTCCCATGACCAGAGGCAGAGTGTGGAGCTGCAGCAAGGCCGGGCAGGGTTTGTGAAGTGGCAGACCTCCACTCCTCAGTCTGCGAGAATCCTCAATGAATGTCTCCACCCTCAGGCTCCGGAGCCATCCTCGCTCTCTTCCTCCTGATTTTCCTCCTGATTCCCTCCTGCTCTTCCCTAGCCCTGAGGGATTGCACAGGATGGTGAGGAGGGGAGGAATGGGATTTTTAGCTGCATAAGCAGGGAAGGAAAAGAGGAGAAATGTGATGAAAGAACGAGTGCCCAGAAATGTCAACACAGGAGGAAGCTGGATTGTCTCCCACAGCACTGGTAGAGTGGAGGACACTGGGGTGGGAGTGAGCATGGCTGGGAGAAGGAGAGGAGGAAGGAGAGTGGGAAAATGGTCATTTGCACTGACTTCAGAACAGGGGATGAGATCTCATGGGAAGCAGATCAGTGGAGGAAGAAACTCAGGGAAGCGCTTGGCATTTTTCCTTTGGTAGTGACTGTGAACACAAACCATCCCAATTTCCAGGGTTCCAGAAGGTTCCAGAACAGGCACCTCGACAAAACAGAACCTTCCCATTGATGCCTTGTTCCTTGACTGTGTTTGCAGAAAATGAGAAGTAGCTTAGAGGGGAAAAGCTGAACTCCAGGGACAGTCAATGTGTGCTGGGATCTGCTCAGAACAGAGCAGATCACCCGGGAGGGTGAGAGAGTTCCCGGCATCAATGGGATTGAGGAGCACCAGGTGCTGTCTGAACGAGTTGGTGTCACTGCCACAGCAGCACAGCCCAGCCCAAGGAGGGGGCAGAGAGAAGCAATTTGGGTCAAACTAGCTGCTCCTGAGGAAATCCATCCGGGGGGAGGAGGAAGGAGTTCATTCCTGCAGGATGGGGACAGCTGGACAACTCAGAGGGATCCATCCAGCCGACACCAGCCTTCCTGCATGAACAAAGCCAGTTTAGAGCTCCCAGCCTGGCCCAGCAGGACTGGGAGCAGCTGGAAATGGCAGCAACATGGGAACACCTGCAGTGACAGGAGTATGGGAACATCTGGAATGCCAGCAGGACTGGGAACATCTGGGGATGCCTGGGAACACCTGGCAGTGACTGCAGTGAAGGCAATTGCTGGGTTACACCTTAACACAACCATGGGTCACAGGGATATCAGAGCCTTCCAACACCTCGGGACAGAGATTCCCCACCACAGGAGGAGCTGTGGCAGAGGAACAGCAGCCCTGGGCAGGGATTAATGCCTGGGGAATGCTGATGACAGCTAGAAGTGCCAGATTAGGCAGCAATCCTCCAGCCTCCGGCACAGCTTCCCAGCATGCCAGCCCCTGGTCTGTGTGAAAAGTTCAGTTTCCAGCATTTCCTTGCAGAAATCCTTCCTGATTCTACTTTCCTTAGAGGCATTTCCTGGTGTATATCAGGGCTTATGAATCTAAAGAGATTTTTCTGGAATTGGAGAATCCCAGAATGGTTTGGGAGGGAAGGGATCTTAAAGCCCACCCAGTCAAGGACAGGGACACCTTCCATCATCCCAGGTCGCTCCAAATGCTGTCCAGCCTGGCCTTGGACACGTCCAGGGATGGGATAGCCTCTCCAGTCTGTTTGTGTTCTTCAAAGGAAAAGTTCCCTTTTCCTGCCCCTGCTCCCCAGGCCAGTCTGCAGTGGCAGCAGGATTCACTTTGGACACCAGTGAGACCTTTCCAAGCTCTCAGCTGTCCCTGCGATGATCCTGATGAGTTTTCTCCTCATTAGCACAGCAGATTGCTTTGCCCTGGTGCCTTTTGCAGACACAGCAGCTGCTCCAGGGGCAGCTCAGGGCTGGCAGGAGCTGGGAACTCACTTTGCTCTGGATCCTCTGGAAACTGCTCCTGGGCCTTGTTTCCATCTATTTTTGCACAAGTTAAGAGAGTCTATTGTTTGCATAGTGGAGCAATTATGTTAATAATACTGCAGAGCTGGGCTTTATTTTCCTATTGATTTTAGTGACTTGGATCCGGCAGGAATTTCAGTGTCTGGATGACTAAAAAAGGCAAAATGTTTATAGGAGAATATAAACCTCATTTCATGCACTCCGTTTTACAAGTAGCTCAAAATGGGTTTTTAATAAGCATTTAAAGTGATGTATTCCCATCAATAGAAGTTGTCATGTCTCATCTGAGGAAAAGTGATTTTAAATGGCTCTTGTAATTAACTATTTATTTATTATGAGTCAATTCTTTACAGTGGTCTGTTATGGGGAGGTTTGGTGAGTGAGAGCCTGACGGGTGCTCCTGAGGGGGTTGGAGGGCTGGGAACTGCTGGAGAAGGACTCTGCATTCAGCTCATGCTCTTCCTTCCATGGAATCACCAAGTCATTGAGGTTGGAAAAGACCTCCAAGGTCATCAATCCAACCTTTGACCAAATCCCACAATTTCCACTAAACTATTTCCTGAAGTGCCAAATCTACATGTTTTTTTAACACCTGCAGGGATGGGAACTCCAAACCTCCCTGGGCAGCTCCTGCCAAGGCCTGACCTTCTTTTCCATGAAGGAATTGCCCCAATAGCCACCCTGAGCCTCCCCTGGCCCAGCCTGAGGCTGTTCCCTCTCCTCCTGTCCCTGTTCCCTGGAGCACAGCCTGACCCCCTGGCTGTCCCCTCCTGTCAGCAGCTGTGCAGAGCCACAAGGTCCCCCTGATCCCCTTTGCTCCAGGCTGAGCTCCTTTCCCAGCTCCCTCAGGAGCTCTCCAACTCCTTCCCAGCTCCGTTTCCTTCCCCAGACACACTCCAGCCCCTCCAGGTCCCTCTTCAGTTCTCCCAACCCCAACCCCAGGGTTCAAGTGGGGCTTCATCCTCTCTTTGGCAAAGGCAAAGCAGGGTTTGGTTGAGGTGAAATCCATGGATTTTGGGCACAGGGCCTGGCCTGGCTGTGCTGCTCTGCGGTTTCCTTATTTCAGAAAGACCTGAAAAGAATGACACTTCCCAAACCTTGCATCAGGTTCTTTCCCTGCTTGGCCCAGAGCAGGTTCAAATCCAGGGATTTAATTCAGACCATCAGGTGGCTGCTGCCATCAATTTAAACCCAAGTCTGCAAGGGATCCCCAGAGGTCCTTTAATCTCATCTGGTTTGCTCCCAGTTCAGATTTATGGCAGCAGTTAAGCATATTAATTGATATTTAGTCTTTTAAAAGATCTTAAAATTGAGACTTAATGGCTGACTGCATTCTCAGGCAGGGGATGGTTTTAGCAGCAGTTCCCTTCTGACCTGCTGGGAATGAATCCCTGAGGAATCCAAACAGGAGGAGCTGGAGCAGGGATCGACTTTCCAGCCCTGTCTCCACTGGGAAGGGAAATTAATTCATCTCCTTGCCATCTCTCTGTGTTTTGTAGTCACAAAAGAAGTTTCCTCCCCAGCATCACAAAAGTCACAAAAGAAGCATCCTACCCAGTGTCTGCCTCACAAAAGCGGGAGATGCTGAGGAGGATGGAAAGCTCCTTGGACAGGGAATTTTGGCTGCTTCCAATGCTGCCAGTCCCAGGACTCTTTGTTGTGCTTTGAGCATTTGCTCTGAGGGGCTCAACTGATTGATTTATTGCAATGTTCCCACATGGCACATCAGAAACTCCTAATGAGGAATATCTTTGGGAGCCTGAGGGTTGGGTCATTCCCTAAGCTCAGACCTTGGCTGGGATGGGGAATTTCATCCCACAGCAAATCAGGGGAAGGAAGGAAGGAAGGAGCTGCACATCGCTGGGATCGGGAGAGACTCTCAGCCGCCACTCCAGCAGCAGATGCCACCAGCAGCGCTCCCTGCTCGGTAGTTCCACATCCCTGCTCTGGAATTCCACATCCCACGCTGCCAGCAGGGGTGGGCAGGGAAGGCACCCAGGGAATAACGGAGTTCTTGAACCTGGAGTGCGTTGGCTGAGGTGTCCTTGCCATCAGCTCCTCTCCCACCTGCCTGACTTGCCAGGAATCCTTGGAATTCCAATCTCGGAGTTGTGCTGAGGCTGGCTGAGCGAATTGCACCCTCTAGGGTTAGAGAGGAGCTGCAGGATGGGATCTCTGCAGCTGCTGCGGGGACAGGAGGAAGGCAGAGGAAAGGAACCTGCCTGGGAACAAAAATGCTGGAAATGGAAGATTCGAAGTTTAGGGCAGTTCCTTGGAGTTTCAAGGCAAAGAAGCTGCGAGTGCTGTGGCAAACTGGGAATCAGTGCTGTGGGTAACTGGGCACAGCCTGGGCCCTGCAATAATCGAACTGAGGAAGTGTTTGTGTGCAGCACTCCCTTGTCCTGCCCCTGCAGCCTCTCCCTGGGGATTTCCACCCCTCACCATTCCCTGAGAAGCATCCACCCACCCCAGCCTTGGGTTCCACAGCATTTCATGTAAACGTGAGCCTCTCCTGCTGGGAGCAGAATCCCTTCTAGCCCTAATCCCTCATTCCCTTTCCCTCAGACACTGCAGAGGAGCAGCGAATGGATCTGCAGGTGCTGGGTGGGAGCTCAGTGCTGTGTTTGAGCGAGGGTTTGGGGTTAATCAGACAATTCCCCACTGCAGCAGCTCCTGTCTCTCTGGCAGGAGGCTGCGAGCCCCAGGCAAGGTTGATGGGAACTGATCTAAATGGAGCTGGCAGGGACCAGCTCACACTGGGACACATCCCAGCCGTCCCCAGAGGCACCAGAGGGAAATGGGAGCCAAAGTCATTGAGTACACTGAGGTGACAGGGCTGAACTGCCTGTGAGAGGGGTCAGACACAGAGAGAGATCATGGAATCATGGAAGGTCCTGAGCTGGAAGGAACCCACAGGATATTCCAGTCCAGCCCCAGCCCTGCCCAGACACCCCAACAATCCCACCCTGGGCATCCCTGGCAGTGCTGTCCAAACACTACTGGAGCTCTGGCAGCCTCAGGCTGTGCCCATTCCCTGGGGAGCCTGGGCAGTGCCAGCACCCTCTGGGGGAAGAACCTTTCCCTGATATCCAGCCTAAACTTCCCCTGGCACAGCTCCAGCCCTTCCCTCACGAACTTTTGCCCTGGGAATTCCCAGGCAAATCTCTGCAGAGGGCATTGGATCACAAGGTCCCCAAAATAATCCCCAAACCTGGGGAGCAGCTAGGAAAAGGGAACAGAGCAGATAAAAGGCCATGTTTGTGCTTAGATGTGCCAGGAGTGTCATTCCTTCAAATCCATGAGATTTCACTCCTGCAGTTCCTTATCAAATTGCCACAGAAAGCAAGGAAGGGGTTGTTCCTTGTAAAGTATCCCTGAGATGTTCCCAGCTTGGAGATGTCCCTCCAGAGGATGGAGGGAGGGAGGGAGGGAGGGAGGGAGGGATGGATTGATGGAGAAAGGGAGAGGAAGGGAAAACACACTCAGATCCCTTTGCTCTGCTCAGCCCCTGAACACACAGGAGCAATGATCCATTAAAGAGCTCCACACTCAGTTCCTGGGAAAACTGAGGAGCAGTTCAGGGCTTGATTCTTTCCTTCCAACCTGGGCTAAATTATTCCCTGGATTGGAAGAAGAACCTCCCGGCTGAGCTGTGAGCTCCAAGTTTAATGAGAGCACAGGCCTCCCTCCTGCTGAGCAGAATTGCAGAGAGCTGATTAACAGCCAGCGCTAATCACAGCAGGCTGCAGGGAACTGGCTGGAACTGGAAGTTTGATCCCCTGGAAAGGCTCCCAGAACCAGCAGACAGGGGACCTTGTGCTGTGGCTTGGTGGGAATGGTGGGATGTAGTCAAAGGTTGGACTTGATGGTCCTGAAGGTCTTTTCCAACCTCGATGCTGCTGTGATTCCATGGCCCAGGAGCTGGATGGCAGTGTTCCCCTGCCACACCCCTGGGCTGCTCAGCAGCAGCAGGACAGGCACTGCCAGGGCTGCATTTTAAGGACATTTGTCCTTTCCCCCCCTTTTCCCCGCTTTTCCCTGTGCTGCCTGCTCTGTGCCACCTATGCAGCCCATGGGCAGACACCTGCAGGAGGGATGCATGGATGGATGGAGAATGAGGCTGATGGAATTCCTGCAGCTGCAGGAAGCAGTGCTGGAGCAGGGTGAAGAACTGGATGTGCTGCAGGTGTGGGAAGAGTTCTGTGCTGTTCCCCGGGGCAGAGCAGAGGCTGAGCCCTCCCAGCTCAGCAGTCTGGGGGGAAAGCTCCAGTCCCGGCTCCCTCTGGCTGGAACAGAATCAGAGGAACAGGCAGCACTGGAAACCAGGCCTGGCAGTTTTCCAATTGAATATTCCCCACCGAAAGGCTGATCTTTCTGCACAATGAAGAGAGGCTGTTCTGTTGTAAACTTGGTGTTTTGGGAGGAGAAATGGAAAATATTATTTCTGTGGGCTTGGAGTTCAAAGTCAGCATTGTCCAGAGGGAAGAATCATGGAGAAGCAAATGAACCCTTTCTGATCATCTGGAGTTATCTCCTGGAGATCACAGAATCATGGAATGGTTTGGGTTGGAGGGACCCTAAAGCAACTCCAGTCCCACCCCTGCCATGGCAGGGACACCTCCCACTGTCCCACATTGCTCCAAGCCCTGTCCAGCGTGGCCTTGGACACTGCCAGGGATCCAGGGGCAGCCACAGCTTCTCTGGGAATCTGTGACAGGAGCCATCCAGAGGTTCCTGTACCCAAATTCTCAGCACTGCCAGCTGTGCCCATGCCAACCCCACTCACTGCTCTGCTCAATTCACCGTTCATTACTTTCTGTCACCACTGTTATACTAAAGGTGGGTAAATATTCTCCCTCCTCAGCTGCTTTTGGACATGAAATGCAGATGTGATTAAATTTCTGAGTGTCTGTTTGCCATAGAATTACAAAATACCTATTTTTCATGTGATCACTGTACCACTTCCAGTTGTCCCTGGCTCGGTGCCTGGGTTTGTGTCACTTGTCTGTCCCATGACCCCACACTCCTGCCCTGCCCTGGACCCTGTTCCATCGAAAGCTGGGGCCAAGGACAATGCCAGGGACCTGGGAGGGAAATGGTGTAAGCAGAAGTGGGGATTCACCCACTCCCCATTTCCTGCTGTGCATGAGAAATCCCCTCAGGATCCAAGGAGCAAGAACACCTTTGCTTTCAACACACTGACTTTTTCTGGTGAAGAAACAGAACACAAACAAAAACCCAAAGCACAACCCCACCTCTTGCCCAAGGTGTGAAGGGCAGCAGTGAAGTGCAGGTGAGGTGAGTCAGGGCTGACTCATCCTGGGCTTACTCACCCCAAAACTCAGCTGGATTTTAGTGCTGCACAGAGAAACAGAGATGCTAAGCAGACCTTTGAATATGTCACTAAATCTCCCGTGGAAAGACTTCCATTAACTCTCTCACATCCTGGATCAGTGAACAATAACTCTGATGGATCTGGAGATTGGAGCTCCTGAGCTGCTACCCAAATAAGCAATTACTCAATTAAGATTCAAGTCAGGAAATTAAAAGCAAAACTTAGAAGTGTGTCTGTGTGTGTGTGTGAAGGTTGGAAATTCTGTTTAAAACTGCTTTTTGGATCATAGAGAGGAAGGAGGATAAAATAGGAGTAAAGTCAGAGGCAGGGTCAGGCTGTGCTCCCAGGATACAGGGATAGGATGAGAGGAAATGGCCTCAAGCTCTACCAGGGGAGGTTTGGGTTGGATTTAGGGAAAACTTCTCCACAGAAAGAGTTGTCAGGCACTGAAAGAGGCTGCCCAGGGCCTCTGACTGAAAATTCCATTATTTGGAATTTTGGGTTGGTGGTGCTGCAAAAAATAATTTCTGTCAGCAAGTTGGATTAGCCCCCAAAATACCAACATTGCTGTGGCATTCAGGAAAGTGTTGATTTGGAAACAGAAACCTGAAAATCCCTGTCTGTTTTGAGCAAAGCACAAACCGACTTTCAAAGCAATGTCAGCTTTTGACAGATTGAAATTTCAAAATGTTGATTCAGAAGCTTCAGTTTGGAGTCTCCTTGAAGGAAATGCCCGTTTTGACAAGATCTGTGTTCTGTCATGTAAACTTGTCAGCACATTCCCATGGGATCTCCTGCTTTCCCTGGGGTGTTCCCAGCTCTGCAGCTCTCCATGGACAGCACCACTCACACAACAAGCTCACACAAGGATTTGGAAAGGCTCTGGCTCCCTGTTCGTCCTGGACAGAGCCAGGATTTGGGATGTAGCTGTGGAAAATCCAGATTTGATGGGTTTGCAAGCCATTCAAAGAGCAGGAAATCAAATGGCAGTGGGATTGGGAGGTAAAAGCAGCAGCTGGAAGTTCCATGTCCTGCCCAGGATGGGTTTCTGTGGGAGTTGATACTTCAGGGGGTTTTGCTTCCCCTCAGCTCCCAACTCTGCCCCCAGTCCAGACTGGTTTTGTTATCCTCCATCTGCCTGGGATAGTGAAAGGTTCCCTGCCCCTGCTGGGGTTGGAACTGGATGATTTTAAGATCCCTTCCGACCCAAAGCATTCCAGGATTCTAGGTTTCGATGATTTGCTGACCTCTGGTGAATATTTTGGAGATCTGGATCTTCCCTCCTGGGGCACTTACACAGTTCCAAAGTTCCAGACTGCTCAGGGAGGGAAGCGAGGCACAGTTTAGGGCTAAAAACTGCTTTGGGATAGGGGTTTTCCACAGGATTTCCAGATTAAAACAATCACAGAATCATGGAATGGTTTGAGCTGGAAGGGAAATTAAACCCATCCAGTGCCACCCCTGCCATGGCAGGGACACCTTCCACTGTCCCAGGCTGCTCCAAGCCCTGTCCAGCCTGGCCTTGGGCACTGCCAGGGATCCAGGGGCAGCCACAGCTTCTCTGGGCACCCTGTGCCAGGGCCTCCCCACCCTCACGGGGAGGAATTCCTTCCCAATATCCCATCTGTCCCTGCTCTCCTTCAGTTTAGGGTCATCCCCCTTTGTCCCTCCAAGCCTTTGTCCAAATTCCCTCTCCAGCTCCCTTGTATGCCCCCAAATGCACCGACTCACTTCCAAAACTTTTTATCCCTTATATTTTACTTCCAATCTTTATTTCCTTTTATCTTTCACAGGTTTCTGCTTTTCTCCCTGCAAGTCCACATTTTCCTTTTCTCCTAACTTTCCACCCCCAGCCCAGGATAATTTTCTGTTTTCCCAGCCTGAAGGCATTCTTCTCATCACCTTCCTCACCTGTGTTTAATGAGAGGAGCAGAAATGTTGATATCACAGCACAGACAGCACCACCTGTATTTTCTCAGCAATCATCTCGTGCTGATGTGTTTTACCCAAATCTCCCACTAGATGGTAGGAGGGGATTGGAAACGGAATTCACTCCAAAATGGAAAGAGAATTCAGTCTTGAAAAACCCCACCAGCCCCCAGCCCCTGAAATATTGGAATAAGAGCCAAGGATGGCAGAAATAAGAGGCAGTGCTGGCCCAGTGAAGGTCAGGACTGTGACTGGTCCTGTGCCATGGTCACCAAAGGTGTCACAGGGAGGGTGCTGGATGCACTGCAGGAATTCCCAGCTCCAGAGCCTGTTTCAGTGTAAACAGGAGGTTTTCCCTCTGTTTTAATTCTCTTGGAAAATCAAACATCTGCTCTGTAAATTCTCCTACAAAGCCAGGCTGGGAGAGCTGGGAATGTTCACCTGGAGAGGAGAAGCTCCAGGGAGAGCTCAGAGCTCCTGCCAGAGCCTAAAGGAGCTCCAAGAGAGCTGGAGAGGGACTTGGGACAAGGGATGGAGGGACAGGACAAGGGGTTAATACCACTGGGAACAGATCCAGACAAGAAGAAAAGAAAAATAGTGATCTGAGAAAAAAGGAAGAGCAAATTCTCCCTCTGAGTAGCTGTGGAAAGGAGTGGGAGCATCAGTGAGCCCCAGCTCCTCTCACTCATTCCTTTTCCCCTCAAGAAAGGAGGAGAAAGTGGAAACAAGAGGTGGAGGCAGGGACAGTTCAAAGGAAAGCAAAAGAAGAAAAGACAAGGAGTGGGATTTAAAAATGAAGTGTTTGATTGTGAAATACTCAAAGAGCAGAGGGAAACCTGAAGTGAGAGAATTCAATTTCTTCCCACTGAACACATTCCCAGTGCTGGTGTCCAGGGCAGGGAATTCCTTGTGCCACATCCACAGCACAGCCCCAGCTTGTCCTGTGTCACATCCAGTGTCACATCCCCAGCAAATCCACAGCATTTCCAGTGCCATATCCAGTGTCACATCCCCAGCACATCCACAGCATTTCCAGTGCCATATCCAGTGTCACATCCCCAGCAAATCCACAGCATTTCCAGTGCCATATCCAGTGTCACATCCCCAGCACATCCAGTGTCACATCCCCAGCAAATCCACAGCATTTCCAGTGCCATATCCAGTGTCACATCCCCAGCACATCCAGTGTCACATCCCCAGCAAATCCACAGAATTTCCAGTGCCATATCCAGTGTCACATCCCCAGCAAATCCACAGCATTTCCAGTGCCATATCCAGTGTCACATCCACAGCAAATCCGCAGCATTTCCAGTGCCATATCCAGTGTCACATCCACAGCACATCCAGTGTCACATCCACAGCAAATCCACAGCACATCCACACACATCCAGTGCCATATCCAGTGTCACATCCCCAGCAAATCCACAGCATATCCAGTGTCACATCCACAGCAAATCCTGTGTCACATCCCCTGTCACATCCACAGCACATCCAGTGCCATATCCAGTGTCACATCCACAGCAAATCCCCTGCCACATCCCCTGTCACATCCC
This sequence comes from Lichenostomus cassidix, assembly GCF_008360975.1. NCBI lineage: Eukaryota > Metazoa > Chordata > Aves > Passeriformes > Meliphagidae > Lichenostomus > Lichenostomus cassidix. The sequence continues at coordinate 492,107 of NC_139507.1, forward strand.
GTGTCACATGCCCAGCACATCCCAGAGCCGCACTCAGTACAAATCGTTTGTGAAGTCAGGAATTTGTCACATCCCCGCGGGGCCTCAGGGCCATCTGGTGACTGAGCTGCTCCAAGCCTGCTGCTCACCCCGACTCCTGCCGGATCCCTGGCTGGCTGTGCTGCTGGAGAGGCCCCAGCAGTGCTCGTCCCAGCGGCAGGGCTGTGCTGCTCCCCTGCACAGCGGGACGAAAGCCATGGATCGTCTCCCCCCTTCCCTGCTCCTCTGCACAGCCCTGGGTGCTGCAGTGCCAGGCTGGATACCCACAGGACACCAGGGAGCTGCTGTGCTCTTCCCTCCAGGCACAGAGATTTCAGTGGCACTGACAGGGCCTTTCATTCCCTCACACCCTCCTCATCCTCCCTGAAAGCCTCTGGAGGAGGGGAAGCACTTGTTCACAGGAAATTCAGGAAACTGCCCTGGGAAGCTGGACTCTGTCACAGAGGGAATGGCTGGAGCTGTGCCAGGGGAAGTTTAGGCTGGATATCAGGGAAAGGTTCTTCCCCCAGAGGGTGCTGGCACTGCCCAGGCTCCCCAGGGAATGGGCACAGCCTGAGACTGCCAGAGCTCCTGGAGGGTTTGGACAGTACTGCCAGGGATGCCCAGGGTGGGATTGTTGGGGTGTCTGGGCAGGGCTGGGGCTGGACTGGATGATCCCTGGGGTTCCTTCCAGCTCAGGATATTCTGTGATCCCAGACTGATTGGTGGTGTTGCCAAAAATCAGTAAAAATAAAACTCCTTCACACCAATGCAGCATGAAGAAGCAGAAATGCTTTATTCAGCTGGATGCACGAGGGGATATCTCCTCCAAAATACCCTGACTGCTGGGAACAGAGAAAGCTCCTGGTTTGTATGGTACTTTACATACATATCCATTGATTTTCTTGGAATAAACATCCATATGATAATCATTTCCCCCAAATCATTTACATATTTTCCCTCTGCACACGCACTTGGCAGTCCTGAGGACTCTTTGTGGTCCCTGGGGGTTGGTGACCCCAGTAAAGTCACACTTGGCCCCCTACTGAACTGGTTAAACTGGGCACAGCTGGGCTGGGTTTTGCTTTCCAGTTCTTTCCCTATAGAATGGGCATTGTGGGTTCCACAGGCTGGTGGGTTTGAAGAATGAGCATTTCACGAACCCACTGGGGGCAAACAATTCCTCTTCTGGCACCAGTGGGGCTGGCAGTCCCTTCCCCCCGCAGGGTCAGAGCCCTCCGCAGCTGTAGAATCCAGAACCTTTGGGAATTCTCTCCAGGAAAATGCCCACTCTGCTGGGCAGTCAGCTCCTCTCTGCCTGAGCCCTCTCTCTATTCCCTGGTAAATACAGCCAGCGATTGTTTTCTCTCTCACAGAGAGGTCTCACTCCAAAACCCTGGAGAAAACCTCCCCTCGTTGTTGCTGGGGGAGAGGAGGGAGCTCTGCTCCCCAGGGCTGCAGCAGCATCAATCACCAAAGGCGTCTGGGGGAAAAAAACCCAATAAAGGGAATGTGTTCAGTGCTTCAGAGCAGGCCAGAGCCGCACGGTGCCAATTCTCGTCTGCCTGGTGGCTTTGCTGCCTTGCTGGGGTTGTCTCCCTTTGATCCTTTGTGGGAGTTATTATGAAGTGAGAATCTGGGAGAGAGAGCTGGCGCTGCTTCCCTCGGAACCTGCACAGGGAGGTCACGGAGCCGGCATTAGACACGTTCCCTGCGGGAGCAGGCACAGTTGAAATAAAGGCTTTTCCTGGCCCTTGACACTCCTGAAGCTTTGAGGCACTGATGTCGTTCCCTCACAAAAAAAAAAAAAAAAAAAGGAAAGGGAATGAGAAGGGAATGAAAAATCCATGTCTGCCAGAGACACTCAGTGCCTGCCTCTATGTGAAAATTAATTCCAATTGAGTTGATTTAAATAGTAAATAAAATTATCCAGGACCATATTTCCAGGCTTGGATGACTGACATCCAGCTCAAGACTGTGTCAGGACAATTAATAATGCATCCACTGAAATTTGGCTTTTGATCTCTAATTCCCTCTCTTCTCTCTCCTTTTTCTCCACAAAATTCACAGAAAATTTTTGTTACTTCTGCACATTTTGTGGTCACATTTCACTGGTGGCAGCAGGACTCACCTTGAGGCTGCTTGGACTCAGGACAGGTAAAACACCTCACAAGAGTCCCCAAACCTGCAAGGCTCAACTTCAACTCTCAAAGTGTCCTTGATTCCTGTAGGGAAGCAATCAATGGACACATTTTTCAGATTTATTTCCTCCAGATTTATTTTCTCCCGGCTTTTATGCGACTTCCTGAGCTTAAAATTCATGGAAAAAGTTTCCATCAGTCCTTCACAGTTACAAGTTACAATTTTACCGTTGTTATCAATCTTTTAACATGGAAAGGGTGCTTGGTTTGTTGGTTTTCCACTCCATATCTTTTCATTCCAGGATTCAGAGGGACTCTCCCATTCCACACATTTCCAAATGCCAATGGAGAAAACATCAACAACGGGAAATATAAACTCTCCAAAGAGCTAGGAATCAGACTAAAATGTATTTTTAAAAATCTCTTGAGCCCTCGGCATTTTCCAGAGGTGTCCTGATTAGTAATTAGGGATTCAGTGTGTTTTTGTTAGGTTCTTAAACCCAACCACAACAACTCCCAGATATCATTTAGTCTCTATCTGCAGGTACTTATTTCGTTTTCCTCAAAACTCTCCGGGTGTGTGTTTGCTCCTCGGGTCGCTAATTGCCCTTTAGAGCTCAGGAGCAGCTTTTGCAGCTCTCCCCCCGCAGTTTGCGGTGCCCAGCAGGGGAAGGAGCTGCAATCGATGGATCCATTTGCGGCTCCTGCCGGGAGCTCAGACAGGGCTGTGAGGGGCAGTGCCAGTGCCAGCCCTGCAGAATTCCCGTGTCTGTCCCTGTCACCGTCCCGGGAGCACACACCAGAGAGAGCCGGGAGAAGGATCATGCTGGGAGCGAGGAACAGGGAGATAAAGGTGCAACCCGGAGCAGCAGAGCCAACATTATCCATCACTCCTGACATTAACATCCCTTATCTCCGGGGTGGGAGCCTTGCCAGCAGCTCTGGGGCTGGAACAGCACCTGAGGATTGATGGGAAGTGGGGGGGAAATCATATCTGAGCAGAGAGTGCTGTGCCAGCCTGGAAAACAGTCTGGGAATGAGAGGTGTGGGATCTCTGTGCAGGGACTTTGCTTGGAGATCGCAGGCCCTGAGCTGCCCTGGAGCTCCTGGGAAGGATGTGCAGCCTGGTCTTCCAGGGGTGGCTGTGATCCCTCGGGATGCCCCAGGCATCCAAAGCCCCCAGGGGAAGCTGAACCCTGCCAGTGAGCACAGCCCAGGCAGAGCCACAGGGCAGGCAGGGACAGAGGACCCTGGTGGCTCTGGGGAGGCACAGAGGGCACGGAGGGGTTGGGTTTATCCCCAGACTGGTGCTGTCTGTCCATGCCAGGCTCTGCATTCCCTGCACAAGCCCTGGAGAGCAAATCTCAGGAGGCTCAGCTGGAGCACAGCTGGATTTGGGGTCAGGAGGGGAAGGATGAGTGCTGCCCCAGGACAGGAGGGCACCCGGGGGTGTTTCAATCTCCCAGCTGGTGAATTGTCTGAGAGTTGTCTGAGTGGCTGGGAGGGTTTGTGCCAGTGGAAAAGAGAGGATTTGCCTCTTCCTGGCACCTGCAGGGCTGTGTGACTGTCCCGAGGGAGAGTGGCACTGAATCCAAGGGGAGGGGACAGAGTGGGGGATTCAGCCAGCACTGATTGTCTGGATTTGTGTAAAAGCTGAAGAAAACAGGCACGACTTTGTTCTCCTCCTGGGATCAGGACTGAAATGTGGGAAGCAAATCAGGCTTTGGAGCTGCCTGTCTGTTGCAGACACTGCAGATAATGAGCTCAGAAGGGAACATTGCCAGTTCTGGACCACCACACTGATGAGTGAAGGATCCCACTTGAACCAGCTCTGAGGACACTTCTTCAGCTTGATTTTGTCATGAGTGGTTTGACATTTTTTCCTAAGTGGAGGAATAAATACATCAAATATTTCAGACATTTTTAACACGAATCATAGAATCAGAGGATCCCAGAGTGGTTTGGGTTGGGAGGAACCTTAAAGCCTGTCCAGTGCCACCCCTGCCATGGGCAGGGACACCTCCCACAGCCCAGGTGAGTCCATCTGTTGTTTAAACCTGGCTGTGCAACCATAGGCCTGCATTAAATTAAATGTAAGCAACCATGAGGGAGGGTCATTTATCAGCATGAAAAATGGAACTGAAACTTTTCAGTCCAGCAGGCCAAAGTTGCATTTCACAAATGAACTCAAACAATTCTGCACTGGGGTGATGGATCTGCCTGGGCTGTGAACAGCAGAGCTTCCAGCTCCCATGGCAAAGGGGTCTCTTTTCTCTTCACAGTCTGTCCTGGAACTTGTGGGACATCTGGTACATGAGCCTGGAGAAGGCTTCAGGGAGGCCTGAGAGGCCTTTTCAGTGCCCAGAGGGACTTCAGGAGAGGGACTGGGGACAAGGGATGGAGGGACAGGACACAGGGAATGGCTTCCCACTGCCAGAGGGCAGGGAAAGATGGGAGATTGGGAAGGGATTGTTCCTGTGAGGGTGGGGAGGCCCTGGCACAGGGTGCCCAGAGAAGCTGTGGCTGCCCCTGGATCCCTGGCAGTGTCCAAGGCCAGGCTGGACAGAGCTTGGAGCAGCCTGGGACAGTGGGAGGTGTCCCTGTCATGGCAGAGGTGGCACTGGATGGGTTTAATTTCCCTTTCATCCCAAACCATCCTGGGATTCCAGAATTCTGTCTCTGTCACTGTTTTTCACCTCTGTCTCCTGTTCCCATTGTGGATCCAATTAAACCTCAGCCTAAAATCCTGTCACAGTCTGGCACAAACATTCCCTGGCTTTGCGTTTTCCCCAAGACTCTGAGCAGAACAGCCCCAGGACTTTCTCTCCCAGCCAAGTCCAAGGCAGGCCCAGCCCTGGAGATGTCCCCAGCAGTGACCACAGGCTGGGGAGGAGGACAGGAACCCTTGGGCTGTGGCATTTCTCCCCATCGCCCTGCCAATAAAACTCAGTGTTCAACAGCCTTGTTCTTCCTGTCAGTTCTGCTCTCTCCCTCATCACTCCTGGACCACGAAGAGGCCAAAATATTAACGAGGACATTGATGAATCTGAGGCTGAATTCCTTTAATTCGTTCCTGGCTGAGTTCCTGCTTGCATCCACAACTCCACTCCAGTTAATTCAGAGAATTGATGGCTTCAGCCCTGTCAGGTGCTTTGTAAAATCACTATTGGTGGCTCATTAATGGGAGATTTTTCCCCTTTCGGAATTCTATCAGCTAAGGAGGATTTTTTTAATAGGGAAATATAAATATCTATGAATAGAGAAAAGAATAGGAGCCCTCAGTGCCTCCCTCCATCCTCTGTCAGTGCTGCCTCAGCACAGAGAGCTCCTGCAAGCCCAGGGGACTCAGGCAGTGTGACAATGTCCTGCCAGCCCTGGCCACATGACTCTGTGTCACTCAGGGAGAGCAGGGGACAATGTTAGAGTCACTTCCACTCCTTCAGAGAGCTTGATCTGAACAAGCCTTGTTCCTTTAATCTGCCCTTCCTTCTGTGCTCAGGGATCAGAGATTTGGGCTCCCAGCTCTGTCAGGGATCACTGCCTTGGGAAGAACTGCCCTGGGCTCTTTATCTGTGCTCAATATGACCCCACATCTTCTTTATTCCAGCACTTAGCATTTATTTCTCTTTATATATTCCTTTTTATCTGCCCATTTCTTTCTTTCTTTCTGGTCTGGAGCACCAGGAGGGGCTGAAGGAGCTGGGAAAGGAGCTCAGCCTGGAGCAAAGGGGATCAGGGGGACCTTGTGGCTCTGCACAGCTGCTGACAGGAGGGGACAGCTGGGGGGTCAGGCTGTGCTCCAGGGAACAGGGACAGGAGGAGAGGGAACAGCCTCAGGCTGGCCAGGGGAGGCTCAGGGTGGATATTGGGAAAATTCCTTCTGCCCAGGGCAGAGGTGGAATCCCCATCCCTGGAAGTGCTCAAAAAACAAGCAGAGGTGGCACTTTGTGCTCTTGTTTATTGGGAATAGGGGAATTCAGTCAAAAGTTGGATTTGATAATTCTGGAGGTCTTTTCCTGCCTTTTCATGCTGTGATTGCTCAGGCTCAGTCTGTGGTGGCTCTGCTGTCCCCTCCAGGGGAGGTGGTGGTGACTCTTACAGCTTTGTAGGGGACAGGAGCTCTGAGAGGAAATCAGTGACATTGTCCCTGGGCTGGGTGGCTCTGCGCAAACAGCTCCAGCTCCTTCCACTCGGGCAGCTCTTTCCAAAGGAATCTCCAAGGAAAAGGAGCTGGGCCTGGGGCCAGACTGCTGGGATGAGCAGCTGCCTCCTGTCAGAGGGGGAAGGTGGAGCAACAGGAGAAAGATCCCCAGGTCCTGCAGCTGAGGACAGATAACTGGCAGAGTCACCAGCCAGGAAAAGAAAGGAACTTCACATCACATCCAAGGTCCTTCCTTTTGGCACCACCTTGCCTTGTCACTGAAAATGTTCCATTTTACTCTTTAATTTTATTTTTTTAAGAGGGGATATGTCTGTGCTGAGGATTGGGGTTTTGAAAGGAAAGGAGAGGAGAAAGAAAACTATAAAAAAATGTATGTGGGAAGCAGACTCTGTTTGTGAAGGTTTTCTTTAAACACTTCCAAACAAATATTTCCAGGCATACTGAAAAAGAAGTTGGGAAAAAATAGAACAGCTTGAAAAACAAAAGAGTGATTTTCCTGCATTATTTGAATCCAAAGCAATCGGGAATCTCTACTCCCACTGAACAGCACTGGGGAGGCTCTTTCATTTTCATTTTCATTTTCATTTTCATTTTCATTTTCATTTTCATTTTCATTTTCATTTCCATTTCCATTTTAGGTGCACACCTCCCGCATTCTGTATCGGTGTTTTCCAACCTCCTCCATGGAAAATCAGGGAACTGATCTCCCTCTGTCTGGGCTCTGCTGAAGCTCCTCAGTCCTGGGGTCAGTTTTGGGCCCCACATGACAAGAAGGACCTGAAGGGGCTGGAGAGTGTCCAGGGAAGGGAACAGAACAGGGAAGGATCTGGAGCAGCTGAGGGAGCTGGGAAAGGAGCTCAGCCTGGAGCAAAGGGGATCAGGGGGGACCTTGTGGCTCTGCACAACTGCTGACAGGAGGGGACAGCCAGGGGGTCAGGCTGTGCTCCAGGGAACAGGGACAGGAGGAGAGGGAACAGCCTCAGGTTGGGCCAGGGGAGGCTCAGGGTGGATTTTGGGAAAATTGCTTCACTGTCCCAGGCTGCCCAGGGCAGTGGGGGAGTCCTCATCCCTGGAAGTGCTCAATAAAACTGTGGATGTGGCACTTGAGGGCAGGGTCAGTGCTGGCCATGGTGTTGCTGGTTCATGGTTACACTTCATGACCTTAAAGGTCTTTTCCAACCTGAACAATTTCATGATTCTGTGATTCTTTGTACAAATTCTGTGTCCATGTTTCCCAACCCCCTCCATGGTAAGATCCACTTCTCCAAAGGATTCCTGTCCTGTTATCCCTAACTCCTGCCTGAAGCACGGGGCTGTGACTGCTGTCACCCACCAGGGACTGGGGACTCTCCTTGCTGGGCAGCTACCGACCAACCTCAGCCAGGAATTGGCTCTGCCCTGTCCTGGATATTCCATTCCCAATGGGAATCTGCCTACCTGGCAATCCCTGCATCATTCCAGGAGACTAGAGCTGTGGGAATGAGTCAGCTCTGGGAAATTGGATGGAGACAAAGGAATCAACAGCAAGGAGAGAAAGACAAACCCCAGGAATGTGCCTTCCCCAGAACAGTGGGAAGGGAGCTGGGCAAGGCCTGGCTGGCAGCAGAAATGTCTTTAGAGAGAGTTTTCCTTGCTCCTGATGATTGGCTGGGTCACCAACATGAGAAATTCTGGTTTGATTCCTGTCAAAACAAAAAGTTCTGCCTTGATTTTGCTTTATTTCTTTGGTTTTTTATTTACAGCCCTCCTTCCCTCTGTAAAAATCCTGTGGATCACATAGGGATGGGGGGTTTGATGGACAGACAGGAGACCAATTAGGAAGATTGAAACTGAAATCCCTATGATTGGGAGGGGAAAGAGAGGCAAAATTTCACTTACTTCAAAATGTGGTGTGAGAAAAAACCTGGCTTTTCCTCCCAGCTGATCCTGACTCTGGAAAATGATGGGGGAAATCCCTTTGGGCTCTAACTGGGGCTTTTGTCAGGGCAGAAATCCCCCAGAGCTGGAGTTGTCCCCAAACCTGCTCAGCCCCAGCAGCCCCTGGCTGGTCACACACTGGGACCTGCAAGGAGAGCTTTTGTTTCCTTTTATTTAGGCATTTCCAGCTATGCAGAAATTCTGTAATTTCCCCTCCCAATTCCTTAATAGGCATCCTGAATTCCATGCTGGAAAACTCCAAGGGCAGTAGCAGTTCTGGACCATGATACCCCCAGTTTAATGTTCATTAAGCAGTGGGAGTTCCTATTTGAAATCCATCTCCCCACTGCCAGGCCCTGCTGCTCCACCAGGCTGAAATCCACCCTGAGGAGAACCAGGCCAAAGCATCATTTCAGCTCCACTAAACCCTCAGAGAAACAACTCCCCCAGTTGTGAGCACATCAATTTTATTTCCAGGGAAGATAAAAGCCCAACAAATGGGAACAGGGCTCCCAGCAGCAGCAATCCCCTCCCATATGAAAGGCTGCTTTGTGCAGCCTGGAAACAGATTGGGAATGGGATAGAAATAGGAAAGTTAATAAATGCTGAAGGATTAATATAGGGAGAACACTGAAGTCTTGATTTAATGGAATCACAGAGTAGTTTGGGTTTGGAAAGATCTTAAAGCCCATCCAAATCCACCCCCTGCCTTGGGCAGGGACACCTTCAGTTGTCCCAGGGTGCTCAGAGGTGACAGACACAGATTTGTAGGGGACAGGAGCTCTGGGGTTGTGGGGGACAGGAACTCTGAGAGGAAATCAGTGACATTGTCCCTGTTTTATTGTAGAGATGGGAACAGGAAAGCACCATGATTTCCCCAAAGTCACATGGGAATGCAGTGACTTGGATCCACATCACCATTGCAGTGCCCAGAGGGACAGGACACAGGGAATGGCTTCCCACTGCCAGAGGGCAGGGAGAGATGGGATATGGGGAAGGAATTCCTCCCTGGGAGGGTGGGCAGGCCCTGGCACAGGGTGCCCAGAGAAGCTGTGGCTGCCCCTGGATCCCTGGCAGTGTCCAAGGCTAGCCTGGACAGGGCTTGGAGCAGCCTGGGATAGTGGGAGGTGTCCCTGCCATGGCAGGGGTGGCACTGGATGGGATTTAAAGTTCCTTCCCAGCCATTCCTTCTGGGATTCTGGGATTGCAGGATCTCTCCCCTGTTTGTGCTGCAGGGAGCTCCCTGGCGATGTAGAAGAGCACTCAATTCACTGCTCCCTCTCATTAGAAAAGGGAAGCAGGCTCAGGGCTTGGAATGAACATATCTGAATTTCTTGAGTGAGCTGGGGCCTGCAGGCCATGGCAGAGGACAGAGCCAGAGCCATGGGAATCCCTGTGACCCTTGGGACAGACACAGTTTGGGGACTTGAGAGATCACATTTTGTAGCTGAAGCTTCACTGGTGTTGAGGCCCTGTGGGAGCTGTCGCTGCTTTCCTGGCTGAATTCCCAACCACTGGGAGAAGGAGCCTCCTGGACTGGTTTGGAGTGGGAGCCTCATTCAGGAGCTGGGAATGTTAATAATCACATCATTAATCAGGATGTGATTAATGACAGGAGAGAACAGGGAAATGACCTCTGGCATGACCATGGAGGATGAGCTGAGCCCTGCCACGGCTCCAAGAAGAGAAGGAGAAGGAGAAGGAGAAGGAGAAGGAGAAGGAGAAGGAGAAGGAGAAGGAGAAGGAGAAGGAGGAGCAGGAACAGCATCAGGAGCAGCAGCAGCTCTCCAGAACCAAGGGATTGTTTTCCAAGGGGCTTTGTGCTGTGCAGGCTTCCCAGACTGCCACACCTGGATTTGTCCCACACTGGAATTTGTGTCTCTGCCTGTGAGCAGAGCGAGGAGCTGAGGGGTCACAGAGCAGCTCCTTTCACCCCTTCACTCCTTCCTTGTCAGAAAATGCTCTGTTATTATTTCTGTCAGCAGCAGAAATGCACCCTGTGGTTAGAAAGGCCAATCTTCAGTCATAAATTTGAATTAGTCCATTTCTTGGACTAATTTTAGAATCCAATTATGATCAAGAAAAGATCGTGAAAGAAAAATAACAGGAAAAATTCACTCCAGATCTCTCCCTGTGATAGAGCCTGAGCAGCCTGTACCAGCCTTGGCTTAATTGGGAAAAAAACCCGAGTTTATCTTGATTTGTCTTACGTGAGGGCTGGGGGATAAGGATGAAGAAACTTCAGTTCTTGTTCAAGATCTAACAACTCTGACAAGTACATGGAAAACAGATCAGAGGGAAGATCTCACTGTGCCCAGATGGAACAGGAGGGGAATGAGCAAATGGCACATTACCATATTCCTGATGGCATCCCAGCCTTCCTGAGAAAGGAAAGGTTTGGAGAGATCCATTCATTAATTTGTGGAGTTTACAAAACACCTCCTTCTTGCTTGGAGTTGGAGCCAATGAAGAGCTGCTGCTTCTGCCCCAGGATCCTGCAAAAAGCAGCATGGAGCCCTTTGTCTTTTGGGAGAGTCAGACCCTGAACTGAAATTCTGTTCTGGTGAGCTGTGCTTAGAGTCCTGTCTGTGGCCTCTGAAGCAAACTGCCCAGGAATTGTGAGGGAAGTGACTCCCACAAGCTGCCAAAGTCCCCCCAGGAAGAGTTCCTGCCCTGGATAAAACTCAGAGACCAAGAAGCCCCTTGTCCCCTGCTGAGCTGATTTGGGGCACTCATAGGGAAAAGGGCAAAGAGACCTTGAACTTCAGTTGGAGATCCTGGATTGGGGAACAGCCCCAGCACAGGAGGCTCCAATACAAGAGGCATTTAGCCAAATAGCTCCCTGGAGCTGAAGGAGACCTGAGGGCCCTGACTGGATGCAGAATTAATTGGTGTCACCTCATCCTGGAGAGCTGTTCCCACCCCTCTCTGTGAACCCCAAAGGATCAGGAGAATTTTCAGATCAGACAAGCACACCCCTGACAAGGTCAGTCTGGTGTGAACAAACTGAATGTTTTTATTGTCTGTTCAAGGCTCTGCCTATTTGGGATTTTAACCAGTAAACCCCCAGACTGCTTGGGAACCATTCTCCCAGAAAAGGAGTCTGTGGAAAGCTCAGTTTTGCCATGATGGCTTCTCTTAAAAGCCCTGGTTTTGAAGTGTATCAGACATACTTCACAAATTCTGAGAGACAAGGTCCTATCTGAGCCTCCTTTTCTCCAGCTGAGCCCTCCAGCTCCTCAGCTGGTCCTCATCCCACCTGTGCTCTGAAATAATCCATACCTGCTTCCAGAGCCCTCAATTCCGCAAATATTTGTAAGTAGCTGGCTGGGGCAGTAGAGAAAAATGGACTTGAAGTATAATTGTTGAAACTAAGGTCAGTTTTCCAAACTATTGCAGGAATCTGCAATCCTTAATAATCCCAGGAATATGCGCAGCATCCTCCTGGAGCAGCAGAGACAGAACCTCCTGGCACAGGGAATTAAATTGGGAGTTTGCTCCAAAGCAACTGGAATCATCCCTGAATTAAAGGTTCACATTATCTCCTCTTCGATTTCAGCTGGAGTTTGTCCCTGGGGCATAAACCAACCAAAACCAAACCAAAGTGCAGCTTCCCAGAAATGCAGGCTGGCTGCTGGGAAACGGGGAGAACTGAGGAGGATTCTGGACTGAGGGCTCAGCTGTGGCTCTGGAAGCCACCCGGGGCACAGGAGATGCTGATTGCTAAAATCCCCTTTTGTTCCAACCAGCTGTGCCCAGCCCAGGCTTTGCCTAACTCCAGCTCTCCCTGTGCCCAAGATTTTGATTTTTTCAGGCTGTTGCAGTGCTGAACTTTGAGGTCAGGGGAAGAGAAGTGAATTGTTGCCTGTGCTGGGTTGGATGTGTCAGAGGATGAACCTTGTCCTGCCCACCTCGGGGGTGATGTTCTCATTAACCCTTAACGGGAGCAAAGTCCTGGCACAAGGAAGTCCCAGAGCCCCAGATCCCCAGGGCAAACCAAGGCAGAGGCACCTAGGCTGTCCTGGAGCCTCTCCGTGAGAACTGAAAGTAAAAGTGCATCACAATTAGTGCCTTTCACAGGAAAAGGTCATTTGTCTCTTTGGTGAGAAAGGAAGAAAAATAAGTATTAAAAAATCTACAGAATTCTCCAAACAAAGGGCAGCTTCTCCATTCCAAAGGGCTTTTTGCTCAGACGTGAATGTTACATGAACAGGCAAAAGCTTTTCAGGATGTTCAACAGGGAAATGAAGCTCTTCAAAGTCTTTGGTATCAAATATTTAATTTATGTCTGTGTAATATTTGGATATTTGGGAGAAGCACTTCAGTTTCCCCAATTAATCTGTGAATTCTTCACTTTTTCTTTCTGTTTTGAAGAAGGACTTGTATTTTCCTTTTAATCTTGACACATCTTTTCCATGAAACTAAAAAACCCTGAACTTAATTTTGAGTGGTGTCTTCCTCACATTTTATAATTTCTGAGTGAGGATTGGAAGAAATGTTTTAATCTCTGGTTTATGGCCTCAGGCTCAGTGCTGGGGTGAGTGGGAGCTCCCAGAGCCTGAGTGCAGCACAAGCTCCTGCCAGGACTTTAAAATTCCATAAATGAGTTAACAGCCCAGCAGCTGGAGCTGGAATGGAGCATCCAGCAGGAGTGAACTGGTCCTGCTGATTTTATATCTTCATTTTAGAATTCATTTCTCAATTTCTTTGTGCATTCAGCAAATCCCTCAAATCCCTGCTTCCTTGGCCGGGATGCACTGGAGCATCACTGTCACTGTGTTACCACAGCTCTCTGGGGATGGCAGTGCCCAGCTGGAGGGGACACCTCCTTGTCACCATCCCTGACTGCCCTGGCAGAGCCACCCTCGGTCATTCCCTCCAGGAATGTGGCAGCAGCTCCCAACAAAATCAGGGTTGCTATTTTCCTCCCTCTGTAATGAGGTTTCCCAGTGCTCCAGAGCTCGCTCAGTGGAGGCCTTGGGAAATCCTGCCTTGTGCAAAGCCTTGCTCTGTTAACTCCATGGTGAGCTCAGACTTCAGCACTTAGCTCCTGCACTCCCTGCTCTGGCCTTGGCATGGGCAGCTGGAGGGCTGGGAAGCTCTCCTGGGAGGGAGGCCTGGCACAGGTGCCCAGAGAGGCTGTGGGATCCCAGTCTCTGGAATTGTCCCAGGCCAGGCTGGATGGAGCTTGAAACACCCTGGGACAGTGCGAGGTATCCCTGCCCAGGGCAGGGGTGGCACTGGAGGGGCTTTGAGGGACCCTGGAACCCAAACTCATTCCTTTTTCTTTTACCGCTGACAGTCACTCACTGAGCCCAAAGCAGAGAACACTTCTCTGAGACGTGGAAAGTAAAACCACCCAGAAATGCAGGATTTTAACAATTCTTGGCCCCTGCAGGGTCAGGTTTTGGTCAGCGGTGCCTTTTCTGTCTGAGGCAGAGTCAAGCCCTTCCTAAAGCTGTTTGGGTCGTGGAGGGGAGGAGGGGAAGGACACAAAAAGCGGCAAAAAGTCACAAAGGCAGAAGGGCTGAGCCAGCACTGCTCCAGGAGAGTCAAACACTTGCTCAGGGCATTCCCTCAGGAGATCAAAATTCTAGGCTTAAAGCTGCCTTAAGCCAGACTCAGACATCCTGATTACCTTTCCTCCACAGCTGTGACAAGTTCTGGAATGTTCCTGGATTGCTGCTCTTAATCCTCCTCCATGCAAATGATGTGGAGCTTCAGGTTTAAACTGTTTGACTTGAGGAGCTGATGTTTAACAAGCTCTTTAATTCTATTGAATTCCGTCTGTGCAATCAAACATTGCCTGGGGGCACTGCAACGTGAAGGATTTCATTATCCTTGTAGGATATGGAGGCATCATCCAAATTATTTCCAACTACAGAGCTGAAATATTTATTAACTTCTGCTTGTTCTGTGTTTTGGGGAGGCTTTTCCATCCTGGCTGGTCCTGGAGTCACTGGAACTGATTCAGCCCGAAATTTTGAGGATAAAGTTAACGTGCTCTCAGCAGCAAAACAAATGATTTTGATCTGTGTGAATCCTTCCCCAGGAAGAAAATCAGTTTGGGAAACGTCAAGGATTTCCCCTATGGATATTTTTTATCATTTTACTGAAAATCCTGAGCTCTAAATTATGTTTCTCGGAGGGGGCCTGGAGGGAGAATTCTGAAGTCTGAAGAATCACCAAAAGAAGTGAATTTAACAAACAACCTTCGGAGGGAGGGAGGGAGGGAGGGAGGGAGGGAGGGAGGGAAGGAAGGAAGGAAGGAAGGAAGGAAGGAAGGAAGGAAGGAAGGAAGGAAGGAAGGAAGGAAGGAAGGAAGGAAGGAAGGAAGGAAGGCTGGCTATGTTTTTTTTCCCTAAAAGGAAGTCTCAGCTGGAGGGGAGATGTTTAAAGAGAAATATTTAACCCAGCCTTAACCAGAATTTCCTGTCCTGAGCAAACATCAAGGATTCCCTTTGAACAGAGCACTCCAAGAGCCACTCCTGTGATTTCCTTCTGGAGCTGCTCTGGGGATGCCAAGCACATCATTCCCTTCAGAATGATGGGAGAAGGAGAGAAGAGCTCTTCCAGCCTTTGGCTGTTGATGTGAGAGGGTTTGAGGGGCAAAGTGAGGCCCTCAGCTCCTCCAGTGGGACTCACCCTGTGAGTGTGTGATCCTGCTGTTCCCGGAGAACTTTGGCTCCTGTCTGCCTGGAAGACAGGAACCATTCCCAGATTTCATTCTGAAAATCACCAACTGCTTTGGGATGGCTTTGCCTCCTCCTTTAACAGTTGATTTTCCTACTCGTTGCTTCAGCCTGGCCCCTCTCCCCCTCTCCAGAATGGGAAGAGAAAAACAAACATTTGTGTGTTTGTTCGGTGCCTCTCTGACACTCATTTCATGGGGCTGGGAGCTGTCAGAGGCACAACAGAATTAGCAGAGTTTCCCTGAAATGGTAATTACAGCCTTTGTGGCATGCTGAGCAGGGGTTGAAGTGGAAATGTGCCTTTAAATCAGAGCTCCTGAGGCAGCAGTTCAGTAACAGGAGCCAAATGCCAAAGGGGAAGAGTCCTGCAGTCCTGGTGGGACACAAACTGGGCATGGCCCAGCAGAGGATCATGGAATGGTTTGGGTTGGGAGGACCTCAAAGCCCATCCAGGGCCACCCCTACCATGGCAGGGACACCTCCCACTGTCCCAGGCTGCTCCAAGCTCTGTCCAAGCTAGCCTTGGACACTGCCAGGGATCCAGGGGCAGCCACAGCTTCTCTGGGAATTCCATCCCAGCTCCTCCCCACCCTCATCCTTCCCAATCTCCCATCTTTCCCTGCCCTCTGGCAGTGGGAAGCCATTCCCTGTGTCCTGTCCCTCCAGCCCTTGTCCCCAGTCCCTCTCCAGCTCTCCTGGAGCTCCTTCAGGCACTGGCAGCAGCTCTGAGCTCTTCCTGGAGCTTCTCCTCTCCAGCTGAACATTCCCAGCTCTCCCAGCTGGTGTCCAAGGGAAGGTTTGGAAGTGACCCTGAAGCTTCGTGCTTTTGTCACTGAATGCAGAAATTCCTGGTTTGCCCTGAGAAGCTGCAGCTTTCCCAAGGCCTGGGATGAAATCCAGCCCACAGAGGGTGGATGGTCAAACCTCTCCCTCTGGACCTCCTCACAAACATCCTCCCCACACCTGCCCCCCGAGGGCAGCCCTGGTGGGGTTATCCAGCACAGGGAGTGCTGTGGATGGAGTGCAAAGGGAGGGAGAAGGTGCTGGGGAAATGCAGGTGTTTGGCTCAAAGGAGATTTGTTTCCTCAGCCTGGCTCTGAATTTGCATCTCTGCTGGGCAAGGGCCTACTTCTGGCAGGAATCTGCACCTGCAGCCAGATCCTGGCAGTGGGGACACTGAGAACATCAAACCCTCTGCTCTAAATGCTGCTCCATTATTTAAAAGCCTTTTACTTCAGGTAATTGTTTCAGTCAGATGCTTTTTAAAGCCTTTTTCTGAGAGGAACAAGTGCAGAATTAGCAGCAATCCCCAGCTAATAACAGCGATTGCTGCAAGGCCCCAGTGAAGGAGCAGCTGAGGAGCTCAAGGTGCCCCAGGCTGGCCCAGCTCAGCTCAACCCCTTCCTCTGGCACTGCCCTGCTGCCCTCCTGGCTGATCCCACCCCAGCCCCACCAATTCCCCCTTCCTGCTGCCCCCTGGGGCACACAGGGCTCTGTCCCTCTTGTCACCCTCTCCCTGGGTCCTCTCAGGCCACAGTCCCTTCCCATCCTTTGAATTATTGTTCAGTGTAATTAATATCCAGAGGAAGCACTGGGCAAGGAATGATGCTTGTGAGGGGCAAACACTCCAGGAATGCTCAGTGAGGAACTGGGAGCCTCCCACTGTCACCGTGGGCTGCTGCAGCTCCAGTGACACAGGAGCTGCACTGGGATTGCACTGGGAGAGCTCCTGTGGGACCTCAGTGTGTTTGGTGTGTGCAGAATTTGGGAGGCTGACCTGGAACTGAGTGCAGGGTGATTTGGGCACGGATAATCCTTGTCCTGGATCTCGGGGTTGGGATGGCAGAGCTTGACCACCCTGAGCACAAACCCTGTCCCTGGCAAGGAGCTGTGGGGGTTTGCAGTTACCCACACTTTTTGTCCTTTCAAAAATGGCCCAAAATGTCTCTGATCGACTGCAGTGGTGGCTTTGGCCCAGGGGGAGTGTTTGGAAAAGAAACATTTAATCCAGGGCTCGATCAAAACAAGATGACAGAGTGTCAGCAGGGACAGGGGATGCACATGGAGCTGTGAGTGCTTTGCTTCCCTCTGTCTCGTTAACTCCTGAGGCTGCAAATCTGTCACCCATTCCAGGAGCAGGTGTAGGAGACACCTGATAAGGTAGAACAGCAAAGCCATTAACCTGCAGTCACAAATTCTGTTCTGCTCCTGCTGGAGCTGCTCAGAGCAGGTGACAGGAGGCACAGACAGCTCCTGGCTGCAGCCTCGGATCCCACAGAGGGGAAATGTCACTGCACAACACCCAGAGGGGTTCCAGGAGCACCGAGAGCTGTTCCAGGAGCACCAGGAGAGGTTCCAGGAGCACCAGGAGAGGTTTCAGGAGCACCAGGCATGCAGAAGGTCCCTGGCACCCTGCAATCCATGTGAGGCTCTGTCAGTGGGATCCCTCAGCTGCTCCTAGCAGCCCCGTGGGGCTGAGCAGGGCTGGCAGTGCCACAGCAGGCAGGGACCCAGCAGCCTGAGCCCCTTAAACTCCTGTTGTCCCCCTGTGCTGAACATGAAGATTGCCAGTGTGGGAGATGCTCCAGGCACAGCTGGAATGGGAGGCTGGGAAGTGTCACACTGATGGTGCTTTCCTCCCAAGGGAAGCACTGAGGGCAGGGGAGGAGAATGGAGGCTCCACCCTGGGCTGAGGGCAGTTCTGGCCCCGCTGCTGCCCCTGTGTCCCGGGATGTGCCCTGCAGGGACAGCACATTCCAGGAGGGATCCAGGGCTCCTTCCTGTCCCACCCCTCTGGCAGCCTAGTGAGCTCCTGCTGCAAAGAGATCCCAGAAGGTCAAATTGAGCAGCTAAGGAGCAAGTAAGAGCTCCTTGCTCTCCCTCAGGAACACACAGAGCTCTCTGTCCCCATAAAACTGTGCAGGGTTTTCCTCTCCCTTCTCCCTTCCACCTGGCATTTCCAAACCAAGGGCACAAGCCATCCCTGCCCGGCCTGGAAGGGCAGATGAGCACCTGGCTCTCCAAAGCTGTCTCCTCACATCAGCTGAGCCTCTGCCCTGTGGCTCTGCTGCACGGAGAATAACAAACATTCCCCTTCCATCAGTGTCAGTGGCACTGCATGGCTATCCAGGAGCCTCAGCTGCAAGCCCCTCACAGCATTTCTGAGGCCTGCATTTTACCCCTGAAGGATATTGCCATAGTTACTAATTATTAATAACAGCCTGTAGTGAAGGCTGACAGTTGTCTCTGGAGGGAGGGAATGTTCTGTAGCTTTGGGATCCATCCATGCTCTTATTTAGCAACATGTTTGAGGTCTCTTGATCAGCCCCTTTCAGCCTGGAATAAAGCAGGGAGATCAGAGAATCCCAGGATGGTTTGGGTGGAAGAGACCTTAAATCCCATCCAGTGCCACCCGAGCCATGGCAGGGACACCTTCCACTATCCCAGGCTGCTCCAAGCCCTGTCCAGCCTGGCCTTGGACACTTGCAGGGATCCAGGGGCAGCCACAGCTTCTCTGGGAATATGTGCCAGGGCCTCCCCACCCTCATAGGGAAGAATTTTTTCCCCAGTATCCCATCTAAACCTACTCCCCTCCAGGATGGTTCAGGACTTTCACCATTCTTTGTCCTCCTTCCCCACTGGTTTTCCTTGCACAGGGTTGAGGCAGTGCCCTGAAAGGCCTGCAGTGTCAGAGTCCTTTTCCTGTGACACGTCCAGCTTGCTGTCACTCTCCTGGGCACAAAGAATCCTAACAAATAAATCCACCCTTGAAGGCTCTGTGATCCAAAGGTTGTGGAGGGCTGGGAAGGATCCTGTTCCCACTGACCCATGGAGGGAATCTGGGCTGGACTCCTGAGGATCAGGGCAAGAGCAGGAGATGCCTATGGAAGTTGTAAGGATCCAATAGGATTTGGAGCTGAACCATTGTCAACAGTGCCCAGGGCTGGAAGGAAACTCCTCTGGAAAGGTGATCAAGGTGCTGCTGATGGAAGCTGCTCCGTTTCTTTCCACTCCTGACCCCCGTCCTCTCCCTTTCCTCCCTGAACCACATCCAGGCTTCCCTGGCTGCGGGAGCTGAGGCTGTCCTGTCACAGCGAGCCTGTGATGTGACACGGGGGAACAGGAGGTGACAGGGCAGGAACAGCCTGATGGGCTGCAGGCTGCAGCAGAGGTGGAGGGAGTTATTTTGGGATGGGATGCCAGGAACTGACAGGGGATGTAAAGCAGAGCTGACAGATGAAAGGGCCAAGCTGCTGCTCCCAGCCCTGGCAGAGGAACCTGGTGACCTCTGAAGCGGCCTTGGCTCAGAGCTGAGTGCCTGGCGCCCAGCACCGAAGGGGTTAATGGCCCGGGGAGCACTGCTACTGCTGGGACAGAAATGGATCCCAATGGGGCTGCTGGGGGCTGGGACAGCCCAGGAGCAGCTCTGCAGTGCCCTGAGCCCCAGCTGCTCAGGCTATCATTTCAGCTCCTCTTTACGGGGAGAGACAGGGCTGGCTGGGGGGAACAGCTCATCGCAGACACCTGAGGCAGCTGGGGATCAGCTGGGGCTGGGCTGCCCTCCTGCACCTCCAGGGGGCTGTGGGTGGGGACAGGTCACCTGCAGGGAGGGGACATTGGACAATCGGGCACTCCCACCCTTTGTGACCCTGCATATCACCCCCAAAAGCGGGGGATAAACTGTTTTGGTTTAACTGATAGTGAAAAACCTTTAAAACCTGCACGGTGGTGGCAGAGGTGGTGAGGGAAGGACACAGTGACCATGGCATGGTTGTGGGGGATTCATTGATAAATAAAGTATAAATATTCCCAGTGCAGTATCCCAACAACAACTCCATCTCCTGTTCCCGTGCATTACTGGATCATCCTGTCCATCCTGTAGGATAAGGAGTGTCAGTGAGACCCCTTTGCTGACTCAGCTTCCCTGAGAAGAGCTGGGTCCCCTCAGTCTCAGATCTGTTCTCAGTCTGGGTCTGAAGGATCATAAATGAGCAGCTCTGGGCAGATCCTTGCAGGATCTGCAATCCCAAAGCAGCAAAGCACCTGTGGAGCAGCTTTAGGATTTCATCCCAGCAGAGCTTGGCACTGCCCACCCCCTGTCCAACAGTAAGGTAACTCTGTCCCCACTCCCCTGTCCCACCAAAGGCATCCCAAAGGTCCTGCAGGTGTTCACAGGGGCTTTGTGTGACCAGGCTTCTCCTCAGGTGAGATCCTGCCCTTCCTGCTGCTCTGGAAACGGCCAGCACTGCCCAGGTGTGTCCTGTCCACCCCAAATCCCAGCAGATTCCCAGCTGGGAAAATGCAGGGTGTGCCGAGAGGGTGGCTGAGCAGTTCTGCAGGACTGGGAATCCTGCTGGGAGCAGCAGAGTCCTGCCAGGGGGGGTTGAGCATTTTTAGCTGGATGCAAAGTGGTGGGGGGAGGAGGAGGAGTTTTACCAGAGGCTTCTGCACATCCCCAAATCCCAGAGGATTCCATGCCAGGAAACGAGCAGGGTGTGCCCAGAGTGCTGCATAGGGCAAGGAAGTGAAGAGCTGGGGTGTAGAGGCAGCTCTGGTTGTGACCTCTCCTGGTGGCCACAGGTCCAAGAGGACTCTGCTCAGGGACAGCAGGAGGGGAGTTATGCCCTGGAAGAGAAGCCCTTGGGAAGGATCCCGCTTTTGTTCCCAGCCAGCAAATCCCATTTCCACCTCCTCAGTGATGCGAGAGCTGCAGAACTGGTGCTGCATTGTCAGAGCAGCTCCCAGCCCAGCCAGGGTGTCCCCAGCCCAGCCCCGCCCTGTCCCTCCGAGGGTGACAAGAACCTTTCAGCAGCAGTTTCCTCCTCACACTTCATTTCCAATGTGGTTTCCATGCGGGAAAACAAGTGGGAAGTGCCTTTGCAGCCTGAGCAGCTCCTGCACGGGGCTGGGGAAGATCCTTGCGCTGGCAGAATGAGCTGCAAACCTCAGCCCAGAGTGTGGGGCTAAAACAAAGGGACAATATTCGCTGGAGAGCACAAATACCTATAGTATTTCTTATAATACTTACAAATACCTTTCTATCCCAGATTTTCTTTTGTCCTTGCTTTACACTTTCTTTCTTTTCATTATCCTCAAGAGTTAAATGAGTACCAAAAAAAACCCCCTTCTCCCCCCCCCCAAGTTCTCTTTTTTTCTTGCTTTACGTTTTCTTTTTTCCCAAAGCTCCATGCATACAAGTGAATTTCATTGTTTCATTTTGCAATGAGAGAGCAAAGCAATTCCAAATGATTTAAAGGAAGCAGCAGTTGGGTTAATGACCACAGAAAGAGGCTGGAATTACTCAATGAATAAAGTGGGACGTCTCATTCTGCTTCCACTTCCATTACATTAGGGGCACTTTGGGAACGACTTCCCAGGGGATGACAGGAGTTAGAGGAGCCTGGAGTGGAGCATCCTCATGGTGTCCTGCCACAAATCCTGAGTCTGTGGGAACACTCTCCAGGACTTCATTCCAGCAACACCATTCTGCTCACAGGTGAAATATCCTGGAATAAAATTAACTCCACTCCCCTCTGCAGCTGGCACAAGCAAACCAAATTGTGTCTAATTCCTTGTTTGTAATTCCAGGGGACAGCTGGAGGGGTTTGTGGGTGAGATGAATGTCCTGAGCTGTGGGAGGTGCTGGGAATGATGGGTTAGGACACCTGGAATTGCCTCTGTGCTCCCACAGCTGCTGGAGACAATTCTTGTGGGGAGGGGAAGGGGTGGCTGAGGAATGTTCTGTCACACCTGTGTTCAATGGTTTTTTTGCTTTTTGGGGTCTCAGTTTTCCTCAATTCCAAGCTCTGGCCAGGGATGGAAGTGCCCCCTGCCCAGGGGGATCCTGCTCCAGCTCTGCTGCTCCAGGACAGAAATTCCAGCAGGATTTGGGACAGGCTGAGCTGGGGGTTCTTTACCTTTGTGTTCCCAGGTAATTTGCTCAGATTTAATTTCCTACACAGCTCTGTCTCTCCCCTGAGAAGGTTCGGCCCCATTTCTGTGATCTCTGAGATGAATTCCTGGAACAATTGGGACATTTTTGTTCAGACACAGCAATGCTGACATTGTTCCAGCCCTTCCAGTGGTCAAACAACAGCTCTGGAGAGCGCAGCCAAGGCATTTCCCAGCTCCTGCCAAATGTGCTCCTCACAAATCTGTTCCTCCCTCACTCCTGCACCTGGGCTGCTGCTGGGGATGGAAGGAAATGTTTTTCACTCCTGTGTCTCACAGGGGTGAATTCAGCTCAGGAATGCAGGGATAATTCCACTGTTTGTGAGGGACAGGTGGTCCAATTCACTGGCTGCTAAAATTCCTGCTGGTCCAAGGACTGGGATCAGCTGGGAACACTGGGCACCATGCCAGGCTCCCACATGCTTGGGAACAGCCCCACTGGTGACACTGGATTTTATCTTTCTTCATCCTCAGGCAGCTGAGAAAAAAGCTCTAAATGTTTGGTTTAAATCCTTCCGGTGCAGGAGTTGGCCTTGAGTTAATTCATAACCAATTAACTCTGGGTCATTAATAAGGGATTTGTGAATGTTGGGTTGAGCACAATCCTCCCCCAAATCCTAGTCTGGATAGGGCAGACTGCCCCCATTTAAACCCTGCTCTGACCGTGCAGGGAGTGCCCACGTTTGGTGGTTAATTGGCAATTAATTAACTGCAGGTTAGGAGAAGACCAAGGATTAAAAGAATCCTTTGCTGCACAGTGTGGCCTTTCTCTAAGTGAGCCCTGTAGCTCCTGGAGGCTCTTTTGGGAAGACAAAATACCGTGGGTGATGGAGACTCTGGGCTGTGGAACTTCATGTGATCCCACTGGAATGGGATTTCCCCAGATTTCCCCACCACTAAACCAGGGTCCTTTGCTGCTCTTCCAGGGCCATCCGGCTCTGAGGCCACTTTTTCATAGTGACAAAGTCAGTGAACTGGGAGAAACTGTGACTTTTAAATTTTTTTCCTACCTTGTAGTGAACCCTGGGATGACCAACGGGAGAGCCCAGGGGATGTGCGCAGGTGAGACCCCAGCTCTGGGCACAGCTCAGCACGTGGAGCTGCTGGAGAGTCCAGAGGAGCTCCAGGATGGGCAGAGGATGGAGCAGCTCTGCTGGGAGAGCTGGGGGTGTTCAGCTGGAGAGGAGACCAGGGGTGACCCAATTGTGACCTTCCTGGGCCTGAAGGAGCTGCAGGAAAGGGGGAGAGACTTGGGACAAGGGATGGAGGGACAGGACATGGGAATGGCTTCCCACTGCCAGAGGGCAGGGATGGATGGGAGATTGGGAAGGAATTCCTCCCTGGGAGGGTGGGCAGGCCCTGGCACAGGGTGCCCAGAGAAGCTGTGGCTGCCCCTGGATCCCTGGAAATGTCCAAGGCCAGGTTGGACAGGGCTTGGAGCAGCCTGGGACAGCTGAAGGTGTCCCTGCCATGTCAGGGGTGGCACTGGATGGGATTTAAGGTCCTTTCAGCCCAAACCATCCTAGGATTCTGTGATGCTCTGAGATTCCTGAGAGGAGGCAGGAGCTGATCCCAGCCCTGGGGATGCTGTGCTGAGGCTGTGCTGAGCTCTGAGCTCAGGGACTGAGGCAGCTCAGCCCAAAGCCTTTGATCAGGACTTGCCTGCAGTCTCCTCCCAGCAGGACAACTTCCCTGGGCTCTGAGGATTCCTGTGGCTGTCCTGGGAGCAGCCGTGGCCAGTTGTGCCTCCTGCAGTCAGGGCAGCCTTGGCAGAACAGGCAGCAGGCTGAGCTCCCCAGCCCTACAGCTCATCCCAGCAGGGATAACAGTGCCCAGAGCCACATCCTTCTCCAGACAGATCCCAGCAGAGAGCAGTGCTGCCAGAGTGTGGCCTTATGCCAGTGTGAGGCCCAGAACCAGCTTGGGGAGCAAACTGGGGCCAGCAGCAGTGAGGTGTCACCAGACAGGCTCAGAGCTCTCCTGGCTGTGCCCAGGGATGTCCCCTGAGCATGCCCTGCCTGCTGAGGGACCCCTGCCACCTCCAAGATACATCTGCTAATTCCAGCCCTGGGCTTTTGTGCACAAAACTGTTCCTCTGGCTCCAAACTCCCATTTCCAACTCATTACCTGGATCGATGGACAAGGGTTTATCTTTAACAGGAATCTCTGCTGGGGCTCTGTAATTTGTTTTCTGTTATTCTCCCTCTGCTCCTGCTGAGCGGATGGAAATATGGAAATGGTGGGAAAATCAGCTTTGGGTACCAAATTATTCCTCCCCCTCCAGAGCAGTGAGGAAAGGTGAACAAATCCACAATTTTTAAGGGATTACTTTATTTACTTATTTGGTCTGAATTCAGTCCTCTTTTGAACCGGGGAAGGGCTGGAGCTGTGCCAGGTGATTTGGGATGGAGATCAGGGAAAGGTTCTGGCACTGCCCAGGCTCCCCAGAGAATGGGCACAGCCTGAGGCTGCCAGAGCTCCAGCAGTGTTTGGACAGCACTGCCAGGGATGCCCAGGGTGAGATTGTTGGGGTGTCTGTGCAGGGCTGGGGTTGGACTGGATGATCCTGTGGGTTTCTTCCAGCTCAGGATATTCCATGGCTTTATGAATTCAGACCAAGAGATAAAGACCCAGAGCCCTCCCAGCTCCTGCCTTCTCAAACCTCTCCTCAGTGACTTCAGCAATTTCCAGCTGGATGAGAAGATTGATTCCATAAGTACATTCCTGGGCAGCCCCCAGGTGGGCAGAAAAATCCTCTCCTTACAGGCCAGACTTGGCACAAAAAGCCCCAAACAGATTGGAAAATAAGGAGGAGGCTGTGGAACCCAGGCACAGCAGCTGAGATTAAGGAATATCTCTGATTTTGAAATGAATTTCAGAGTCATGAAGTGGTGTTAATGGTACTGAGGGCACAGTGGGCTGGAATGTCCTTCCCAGTTCTCCATAAATCCCCGTTTGTGCTGCCCTGGGACTGAGGGGCCCTGGAACAGGTGCTTTAGTTATGGTTTTTTATTATACTGGAATTACAGCAGAGTCCAGAGAAGTCAGGCTTGGAGCCAAGGAGGAATCACACAAAGCTGGGCACCTCCCACCCAGCTTGGGGCTCCTTCAGCTGCAGCTCCTGAGGGAAAAGCCTGGGAAAAGCAAGGAGCAATAAATCCCTGGGGCAGCCCTGTGTGCAGGCTGAAACCCCTCTGGAATCAGCTCCCTCCCTGCTGCCTTGGGACACAAAATCCAAACAGGACTCCCAATTAAACACTCCAGTGAAGGGTCTGGAGCTCTGCAGGACGCACTGAGATCAAAACCCCCTTCATGCTCAGCTGGAACATCCTTTGTGCTTTTTCCCAGCTCTCATGGCTACAGGTTCCCTTCAAAGCACCTTTAATTCACTCTACTCTCGCTCTAGGGCTGGTTTAAAGCTCCTCCCGCATGTCCTGTTCCAGCCTCAGAAGTTTTCTGAAGGTTCATGGGCTCAATCTGTTGCTGCAGCCTCATTTGCATATGGTTTGCATTTTGCCTGGGGTATTTTAAGCCACCAGCTCATTAGCAGGACTAATTGGGATGTGGCTGTGTCAGGTATTAATGCAGAGATGCCACCCTGGGCCTGGCAGGTTGGAAAATCTGTGCCCAGGGAAGGGACACCCTGTAGGTCCCATGGGCAGAGGGGATTGGAGTGCAGGGAGAGCATTTAGAGACGGACAACACAAGGTTGGGGAAATTGGGAATGTCCAGGGGTTTCCAGGGGAGCCAGAGAGGCTGCGGAGTTCTTTTCCTGCTCCAGGCAGGATTTCCTGGGCTCAGGCACTGTGTGTTTGTCCAGTCTGTGTTTGTGGCTCTGACAGAGCCTCAGCACCACCCTGGAATCTCCGGAGCTCCCTGGGGATCTCATTCCGGGTTTTGAACATTCCAGCTGTTCCTGCCAGCTGTGGCTCCCTGTCCTGCTTCACAGCTCCATCCCTGGCCCTCTGCAGCAGCTCCCTGTGCCTTTGCAGATTGTTCTTCCCTCTGTCCTTCTCTCCCAATATCCCATCCAAACCCACTCTCTGGCAGTGGGAAGCCTTTTCCCCATCTCCTGTCACTCCATCCCTGGTCCCAAGTCCCTCTCCATGTTTCTTGGAGCTCCTGCAGGCACTGGTAGGCCACAATGAGGTCTCAAAGCTTCTCTTCTCCTGGCTGAACCCCCTGCCTTGGTTTTCTCCTCACCATTTTCCAGGGCTGCCTTGTGCTATCCGGGAAGGCATTGCAGGAATTAGTTCTGGGAAATGTTCTCATCACTGGGTTTGGAGAGCAAAGCTGTGTTGTCCATGAGGGATGTGATCCCAGGGTCAAATAACAGAGAAATGGTGAGGACTGGGAAGTTTTCCTCAGTTCACTGATGGCCCAATTCCCCGTGAGTGTGAAATGCTCTGAAGACAATGGGGTCACATCAGCAGAGAAACTCCAAAGAGAAGTGGGAAATGGGGTTCCATGAGCAATTCACAAAGTGCTGGGGCCATCCCTTTAAAAAGAAATGATGTTCTAATTCCCTTAGGATGCAGAAGTTGAAATGATTCTGCTGCTTTTCTTCTTCCTTGTGCTCTGTTCCAAATGAGTTCATGTCCCATAAAATCAAGGCACTGATGGAATCCCAGCAGCCGGTGAGAGCTGAGCTGGACAGTCCTGCCAAAGGCCCTGGCAAAAATCACCTTGTTACTGCTCCAAAGCAGGAGAATATGGATCTATTCTGAGAAACAGCTTAAATCAATGGACCTCCAATCCCTTCAGGCAGCAGCATCAGTTCAAACTTTTGATTTGAACACACAAAAAGTCTCAAAAGTAAAAAAAAAAGATAATTAAAAAAGCAGGTTTGTGGCATGGAAAGTGTCACAGGGCTCTGCAGGAATCTTTTCTCCAAGAGCTTCTCCTTTCCTGCCAACACTGGTTCATAAACCCTCAGCTGTAAATCAACTGAACTGAACAAATGATTGAAAAATGGAAATATTGGCCCATTGCTCCCTGTCCCACCATGCCCAGCCCCAGCTGCTGCCAGGGAGCCCCCAGGGCCATGGGTCACTCCAGCTGTACCCAGACAATCGGGTGGCACCACAGGGAGGGATCTTTCCCCACAGGATCTGCCCAAACCTTCATTTCTGACAGAGGTGAGGCAGCAGGAAACATCTGGAATTAACATAGAATAATTCTGTTCATGAAAAGTGACCAGACGGGCTCAAAATGTCCTGAGGGCTCCCCGTCCGAGGGGACAGCTCTGTGGGGTCATGGCTGTGTAAAACAGGGTGATCCTTAAAAAACCAGGGTGATCCTAACAAAACCAGGGTGTAAAACCAGGGTGATGCTTAAAGAAACCAGGGTGATCCTAACAAAACCAGGGTGTAAAACCAGGGTGATCCCAAGTCCCAGCAACCTCCCAGAGATGAGCTTTCACTCCTTCAAACACCTCGCAACATGCAAAATTCCTCCTAAAACATTTGCTTGAAATATTGCCCAAGTTCAGGTTGATTCTGAATTTTCCTTCCAATGTCTGAAGCAGACTGGGAGCTTTATTAATTAGTCAGGCACCCCCTCAGCCCAAGGCCAGCATTTCCTCAGGGGATGGAACTCAGCTGGAGGCACCCCAAGGTGCACTGAGCAGCTCTGGCCCTGTTCACCTGTGGGGCCAGGCAAGGATCCAGGTGAGCCCTTCAAACACAGCCACACCTGGAGGGTTCCTTCTTCAGCCAGGGCGAGGCAGGCCAAGAGCAGAGGCTCTGTGGGATTGGAGAGCCCCAAATCCAGGGAATATTCATTTGAGCACTGCTGAACATGAGAACAGAGGCTCTGTGGAAAAGCAGAACCCCAATCCATGGAATATTTTGTTTGAGCACTGCTGAACACGGGAAGGGAGAACAAAGGAAGGAGCCGTGACAAGGCTCCCCAGAAGCAGGAGTTAAATATAGCCCCTGGATTTTCTCATTATTAGAATTGGGAGCTGAGCTAAAGACAATCAAATCTCATGCTCGGATGCAGGAGCTGCTGCAGGCAGCTGGAATGGGCCTCTCCCTCTTCTGTGGCTCCACACAATCCATCAGAAGGGCTGGAAAACCATTAGTGAAACTATTAGTAACTAGTAACTATTCCTAATAATTAAATTCAGGACACTTGGCTTCAGTTTGCTTCCTGGGCCATGACTGATCCTGTCTGGCCTCAGGCAGCTCTTTTTCCTGCTGTATTCCTGAATTTCTCCCCCTTAGGAAATGAGACAGAGGAACTTGTCTTGGAAGCAGCATCAGGAGCGGGGGATTGGCGAGGGTCAGTGCTTAGTGAGGGATTGGCAGTGTTTAGGATTTGCTTCCTGGGAAGTCTGTCACGCACTGCAGGGCCTTGGAGCAGTGCAGGGGTTTGGCACTGTGAGATCCAGAGTCATGGAATTCACTTGGAGCAGCCTCTTCTCCACAGCTCTGCCACAGCCTCTGTGTCTGGAACCAAACCCATCCAGCCCAAGTGGCTGTAAATTGAGAAAAGGGAGAGAAATGTGTGCTGAATAAATTGCAGTGGTTCGGTGCAGGGTGAATCCTGTTCTCATCCATCAGGGAATGCTGGCACTGAGCTTTGCCCTCTCCAGCTGCAGCTCCACCACGTGTGTCCCCTCGGTGACTCCTCTGTCTCTCGGTGTCACGAACGGTGCCTGCTGTGGTGGCACCATCGAACTAGCGCCAGGCTGGGGACAGCAATTTGCTCCTCATTAGGGCTGCAACTGCGAATTCCTTCACACAGCTCGTCCCGGGAGATGTCAGGTGCCATTACTGCACTTCCAAAGGGAATTAATGCAATCAGCAGAGGCTGGAATGCTCCAGGCAAGGGCACTGGGAGGGGAGAGCCTTCTGCAGCTCCTGCTTGAAGGTGACTCTGGGTTTTTCATCTGCTGCTGCTCGGGGAGCACTGCAGGGAGCAGCCCTGGATGCCGAGGAGCTGCAGCAGAGCAGCCCCACAGCAGGCCGTGGTTAGGGGCACAGCAGGGACCCCAAGGAGTGGTTTTCCCTGGACAGCAAGCTCTCGGGATGCCTGCTCTGCTCTCTCCTGCTCCCCTTGGCACTGCCTGCATGGGTTCCTATGGAATCTCTGTCCCTCGGAGCTGTGCTGGCATTGGGATCTCCCAGTGCTGCCCGTGGGGTGTCACTGAAGGCAGCAGGGATCCAGGGCTCCCCAGAGTCATTGGGAATCCTTCCTGAGGGATCTGAGTGCCAGAAGGGCCCAGAAATCCTTTATTCCCTGTGCTTAAATGGGAATTTGGCTGTGGGGTTAACAGTTGCCCTTGTGCAGAAAGGAATCAGCAGGGACAGGCAGGGATTGGGATCCACGGCTGGCAGGGAGGGAATTGAGGTCTGGAGCATCTTTCTCGGGAGGTGGGAGATTCATTACAGCAAATTGTCTGTGAGCAGCTGGAAGCGGCCAATGGAGTTGGAAGGAAGCTGCTGGCCCTGCTTGGAGTTTGTGGGAATAACAGGTTTGTTCTGCTCCACAGGCATCCCTCGTGTTCCAGGGGTGATGCAGGAGTGTAGGGGGCTGGAGGAGTCACTGACTGAAGTGACACAAGACACATGAAGTGGAGGAACTTTGCAGCGTGTAACTGCATGGCAAAGAACTCACCTGGCAGAGGAGCTGCAGTGAGTTAGGGGCAGGGAAAAGGCAGGACCTGCTCCACCTCGGAGCTCTGGACAAGGAGGTTTGTGATCCCACCCTGCACAGCTGGGCAAGGACTGTCCCTCCTGCCATTGCCGTGGGAAAACCCTTCTGGGCAAGCCTGGCGAGGTGCAGCCCTGAGCGGTAGATGCTAATTAATTTACAAATTGCATTATTCCGTTGTTGCTTTGCCCAGCCATGGATCCTGGTGGGGGTTGTGCCAGGATGGGTGCAGTGGGTGCTGGCCATGCTCAGGGTGAGCAGAATTGACATCAACAGCCCCAAACCAGGCAGAGCTCTGGGCCTGGGGAGCTCCTGGCCTTTGGAGCTGCTCCTGTTCCCCAGGATTGTGCATCCAAGGGATATCAGTGCTCTGAGAGCTTCCAGAGCTCCCCGAGGGACACAAGAGGGGCACCAGGTTCCTAATGCAGGTTCTCCCAGGCTGGTTGTCCTCTTGCACAGCCCCCACACCACCAGCACTGGGGTTTGCTCTGTGGACACTTCCCCACAGCTGGAAGCATCAGGGACAATGGGGCACTTTCGAGTCCTCTCTCTCCCCTTGCTGAGAGCTTTCCTCCAGGA
Source organism: Lichenostomus cassidix (assembly GCF_008360975.1). Taxonomy (NCBI): domain Eukaryota; kingdom Metazoa; phylum Chordata; class Aves; order Passeriformes; family Meliphagidae; genus Lichenostomus; species Lichenostomus cassidix. Next base: position 522,226 of record NC_139507.1, read on the forward strand.
CTTTCTTCACTTTCCCATTTCTCCTGTTTATGTTCCTATGCCCAGTTCCCCATTTTTAGCTCTGTGCCCCTTTGGCTGAGGATGAGCTGAATCTCAAAGCCCTCGAAATCATCCCTCTGGTTCCTGCAGCCTCCTGTCAGCTCCAGCTTGGAGCAGTGCTGGGCTGCTCCACCCTGGGCAAGCTCAGGGACCCAAGCAGCTCTCACAGCTCCCTGGCTTCTGCTTTGGGATGGACTGAGCCAAATTCAGCAGAATCTGAATCTTTGGGCACTGGGAAGTGGCAGCAGCTCAGAGCAGATCAGCTCTGTCTCAGCTGAGCTGAGCTTTGACCTGAGCAGCTCCCTGAGGTCTGAGGGCTCTGCTGAAATCCCCGGGAGGACAAAGCGGGGAACTCCTCTGAGAAGGAAACGCTGGTCCTTCTTCAGTGGCCACTCAGGCAAATCCCATTGCCAGGTGGATTTTCACAGCCCCCTGAACCCACAGGGACAACCAGAATTCCCTTTAGGAAGGGTTTGGTTCTCTCCAGCCAGACCAGGCTTTGAGGCAGCGGCAGCAGCGTTATCCTTTATTAGATCAAGGAGAGTTGGGAAAAGCAGAGGAGCTTTCAGGCACACTTGCCATTATTCAGGAATAGAAGCATCAGATTTGAAAGCTGAATCTGAGCTGGGGATGATTGCTGAGAGTTTAATTAGGGATGTATCAGTTGGTTCATCTCCCAAGGAAGGCGGAGGTGGCAGGGATGCAGGGAGAAGATGTTGGTTGTAGGGAGAGATGTGATCACACGTTCATCTCCTGCGAGGGGAATGGATTTAGTCAGTTTAGAGCCTGGGTAGCACAGGGAGCTCCTGCTGAAATCCCTATTTCCATGTGATCCATGTTTAGTCAAATCTCCTGCTGCTGGGGGGGCAGGAGACTGGATTCCCACTCTTTGGGGGAAGGAAAAACCCCATTCCTGCCCCATACTGCCATGCTGTGCCCTGTTTGCTCTGCAGGGAAGGATTTCACCACTGTCTCCAGGCTCCTGAAATCCCATTTTATCCCTGCACACTTTCACAACCTCGCCCCTGCCTTTCTCAGCTTGCCAGGGAAGACAATGCCCTTCCCACCGCCTGTGTGCCAGCATGGATTATTTTGGGAATGTGCACCACGGAATGGAGCAGGAAATGATGGACTGCCTGGAGAAAGACTGACATTTCCTTAAATCCTCCAAAATGTTTCGTAAGAATTCCCAAATGTTCTGTTCAAACCAGCACAGGCTGATTGTTGTTAATATTCCACAGAGAAACCCCACATTTATCTGTGTGTGCCATTGCGGGGCTTCTGTAGGAAGTTTTTCCATAGGAAGAGAAGGTGACAGAGGTCACTAAAAATCCAGTTTTCAATTTAAAAGAATTAAATTCAGTCTGAACTTTGAGCAGGACCAGCTGGGGCAGCAGCAGGGCTGAGATAGTCGGGTGATGTTTCCCTGGAGTCTCACCCTTAGACTGCTTTGGGCACATTCCCAGTCCCTTCCCTTCAAATCACAGCTCAAATCCTCAGATTCCCAGGATAATAATGAGGGAAGAACCGCAGGGGCACTCAAAGCAAGACCCTTCCCTGTAAAGGAATTCTGGTTGGGGTAAGGCCCCACAATTCCTGCCCATTGGCTGTTCCCCCCAGGCTGGCATTTCTTCCCTATTTCCCCACAAAGCTTCAGCATCTGCTGTGAAAAATCAAAGGATTCTGATGCATTTTTTAGCACAATTTTGAATCTTGTGCTAAATTAAAAGTGACTCTCGGGCTGCTGCCTTCCCTCCTGCCTGGCACATTAGAACAATAACCTGGATTTTGCTAATGTTTGCTTAGTCCTAATTTTGTCCCTGGTTTTTAGCAGCTGCCTCACCTTTTGTTCCCTGATTTCTCTTCCATCACCTCTCCATCAGATAATCGACCTCCTTGGGAGCTGCCCTCCCTGCTGAATCCTCTTCATCACTCCCTGAACCCAAAATCCCAGCCTGGGTTTGTCCCTGGAAGACAAAGCGCAGCTCCAGCGGCTCCTCATCAGGGAGGGTTCTGGGCAAATGTCTCATTTTTAGTTTTGATTTTATCCTCGTCCTTTCATTACCTTAAGAGCACTTTCCCAGCTTGACACCCTTTAACTTGGCTGCTCAGAATATTCCTGGTATTTAACTTCAGCTCAGAGCAGAGCAGCTTTTCTTCTCTTCTGCATCTTATTATTTTTCCTCCCAGACTTGCCCTGAGCTGTGAATGTTTGGGCTCAGACCCCACATCGAGGGACACATGTCTTGAGTTCCCCTCCAGGAGCTGTGAGGCAGTGCCAGCTGTCCATTCCTGGGTGCATTTCCAGCTCCTTGGCATTTCCGTGCTGTCCCAGGGTCCTTCTCTGTGCAATCCATCCACAGAGCTCCATCCCTGTGTTGGAGCTCTGTGTTGGCTCTCACTGCTGTGGAAGAAAATGGCAAAGGTGAAGTGGGATCACACAGGGCTGGAGTTCCTGAGGTTTCTTCCAACCAGGAGAACTTTGGGAATATCTGTTGGATATTCCAGGTGGATATGATCATGGAATCATGGAGTCATGGAATGGTTTGGTTGGGAGGGACCTTAAAGCCCATCCAGTGCCACCCCAGCCACGGCAGGGACACCTCCACTATCCCAGGCTGCACCAAGCCCTGTCCAGCCTGGCCTTGGACACTGCCAGGGATCCAGGGGCAGCCACAGCTTCTCTGGGCACCCTGTGCCAGGGCCTGACCCTCAGATGATCCTGTGATCATGGAATTACAGAATCCTTCAGGGAAAAGCCCTCTGAGATCATCGAGTCCAACCATTCCCAGAAGTGCCAAGGCTACCTCTGACCCCTGTCCCCAGGTGTCACCTCTTCAGGGCTTTCAACCCTTCCAGGATGGGGACTCCAAACCTCCCTGGGCAGCTCCTGATCCATGGGGAAAACCCAAACGTCCCAAACAGTGCTGCCAGCCCTGCCCAGCCTGCTGGCTCCATCAGCACTGCCCCAAAACCAGTGCCAGGGATGGGGGCAGGTGGTGGGAGTGGGAATGGGAGTGTTCCCTTCCTCTTTTGGGGGAGGAATCACAGAGTCCTGGAATCGGTTGGGTTGAACGGACCTTAAAGCAGTGTCACCCTGCCTGGGCAGGGACACTCCCCCTGGGAGGAAGGACTGGGTGGTTTTGGTGAATCCCAAGGTGACAGATCAGGGTTCCAGAGGTATCCAGGTGAAATCCTCGGGATGAGGAGCATGGAGCAGCTCCCTGGCAGCTCAACAATCCATCAATCAGCTCAGTCAATTCATCAATCAACTCAATTCATCAATCAATTCAATCAACTTCATCCAGCACATATGGTCAGGATATAAAAATTCCCAAGCCTGCATGCAGGAGCTGAGATTCCTGAAGAGTTAAGCAGGGCTAAATAACAGCACAAAAAAAGAGAGAAATTAAAAACCAAGTAAGTGATTGTCCAGCTTTCTCCATGGTTTAATTCCAGCCCTTTCTCCTGGCCCCAGCCTGTGTTTGAAGCATTGATTAGGCCTCGATGATGGTTTGCAATTTTCATTTGTGCTTTATTTCCCCCTAAAAGCTCAGCTGTGACCTGGGGCTGCTGGGAGGGGCTGGGGAGGTTCCCAGCTGGGCTCCAAACAGCTGGGAAGGGAAAGGTTTTGTTTGGGGTCACCCAAGGAACCAGGGCCCTTCATGAGGAGAGAGCTCAGCCCCTTGCCTGGGGAATGGCATCTCATCCTGCAAGGCAGAGCTTTGCCAAGTTCCTGTCTGCCTGCTGGGAACCAGGGCCGTGCAGCCTGGGGACCAAGGCAATGGGATGGATTGGGTCAGCAATCTGCTCTGAATGGGGTCACCCTTTGGAGAGCAGGAGAAATGTCGCCGTCAGGGGCTGCTCTGCCAGTGAAGGCCACACTGGTTTGGCACCACAGTCAGGCAGTCAAAATTCCCTCTCTACAGGATTCCAGGGAATCCCACGATCTCCTGAGCTGGGAGGAACCAACAGGGATCATCAACTGCAGCTGCTGGCCCTGCACAGACACCCCCAAATCCCCCCTGGCCCTGAGGGTGTTGTCCAATGGGCTGTGAGCCAGGACAGGAACAAACAGGACAAGGTAGCCACCGGGCTGGTCAATATTCCAAGGAAATCCCAGGGAATTCCTGCACTGTCAGGGTGCCCCAAACCCACTGAGATCAGCCTGAAGATTATTCTGGTGAGGCCATCATTTCTATGCTTGGCAGAGGCAGATTTGGGGATGAAGGAATGATTTAGGGGCAGAGTTCTCCAATTTTATCACTCCTCCAGGCTGCTCAGTGCATTCTGAGGTGAAACCCTTCATGTAGGAATAGAAATAATTATGGAATTTAACAGAGCTCAGCCAAAAATGAAGGCAGAGAACAAAGAAAAAAGTGTAACTGGAGTGTTTTGTTTTGTAACAATTACAGAATCGAAATGATTTATTGCATTTCCACATTTATGTTCAATTCATTTGATTATTGCAGTGGAAAAGAAACTTGAAACTTCCCATTTCAGCCTTTTCTAAACAATATTTTGAGTGGGAGTCCAAGATCCTCCCATTCACACACAAGGAAACAAAAAGCAAAGCAGGAAGCTGCAATTTGAAAGTTAAATTAAATAATTCCTTGCAGACAGAACATTTCACTTGACCTGAAAGAAATGTTGTTGGAGAGTTTATCCTGCCAGGAAGGAAAATGAGAAAGGAAAAAATAAAAAAGAACCTTTTTTTCCCCATTTGGGTGGTTTTAGTCAGTGACCTGAACCAGCTCTTTCTGCAGCTCTGAACCCACAATTCCAGCCATCTCTGGGCCTCAATGCCAGAGATTCACTGCTGTTCCCAGGTGCTGTCCCTGCTTTGCATGGAAGAGTGATCCCTTCACCAGCCCAGATGCTGAGCAGATGTGGGCAAATCCTGATGCCAATGGGAATAATGAGAACTCTCCCAAAGGCAGCAGGGAGCCTCTCCCTGGAAAAAGAGATCATTTGGTTGGGATTTGTTGTTTCTGTTGTTGCCCAATTCCTGCAATCCCAGCTCAGCTTGGAAAGGTCATCTCTGTCCTTTATTTCAGCTCCACCAGGGCCTGGACAGGGTTTTCCCCCAGGGAATCAGGTCCTGTGCTGTCACTGCTCAGGACTGCTCTGTCCCCTCCAGCTGGGCTGTGCCTGGGAAGGCCTTGCTTTGCTCCCTGTGGGATTGAACAGGGAATAAAGGCTCCCAGAGCCCTGGAATTGGTGATTCTGGGATTGAGCAGGGAATAAAGGCTCCCAGAGCCCCTGGAATTGGGGCAGCTCAGGCAGCAGAGCCAAATTGCTGCTTTCTTCCCAGTCCTTGGCCCAGCAAATCCCCCTGAGCGGCAGCCAGGGGAACTCAGCGGAGTTCTGGGAGATCGTGGAGTGGTTTGGGCTGGAAAAGAACTTTGGGATCATCGAGTCCAGGTGTGAAATTGGATTGAATGCTCTGTTAAGCCCAGCAGAGCAGGAGGGGAGGGCAGGGGCTGTCCCAGCACAGCCACACCAGGGTGATTCTCCTGGGAGCTGCGGGAATTTGCCTCTGCAGTCAGTGCTCCCTGAGCCACCAGCTGTGCCTCGCCTGTCAAACATGGAATGTCCTGAGCTGGAACAAGGATCCTTGGGGATCTGGGAGGTCCATTCTGATGTCTTTGATCCCAGGGCTGCAGCCCTGCTGGGGCTCAAGGAGCCAGGATGACCCCAGTGGGGCTGCTGTGGGAAGAGAGTGCCCTGGAAGGGAAAGGGAACAGCTGGGGTTGTTCTGCAGGCTCTGTGCCCTGGGCAGGGTTGGAAGCACTGCTGAAGCCCCTGGGCAATCCCAGCCCTGACTCCTCACAGCCCAAGCCCTAGGAGCTTGGCTGAGGGACTGGGAGCTTCCACACTGCTCAGGCTGAGCCTCGCTGCTGGGAGGGTGAGGGAGCTGGGGGAGGCTGGGGAACATGGGGAGAGTTTGAGAAGCTGCTGAACAAGACCTTGCACCACGTGAATCCTCTCCTCTCTTAGCCTTGTTCCTCAAGGCCCAAGGTTGGGCTTGGGGATGCTGGAGGTCTCTTCCACCACATCTGACTCCATGACCGCAGCCCTGCTGGTGCACAGGGATCCAGGGTGGTCCCAGTGATGCTGTGAGGAGGGGTGAGGAACAGAGGCAGAGTCGGGTTGTTCTGCTCTGTGGGATGAACTCCAAAAGCAGCCCCTGGACAATGGCCCTGCCCTGACTCCTGACCCCCAAGCCATCTCTGGAGCTGAGGCTGACAGACCTCCCACAGCTCTGGCTGCGTTGCCTGCTCTGAAATGATTCAGCTGAAATGTTGCAGCGTTCACAGGGCTATGCATTTATCTCCTAAAACACCCAGCAAAAACCTCCATAACTCACAGAACTCATCGGCTTTGGCAACTGAAAGAAAGGCTCTGCAGCAGGGGAAGGAGAGAGAAAATCACTCAGAAATTATTGCAGCAATGTGGCTCTTTAGAGGAGTTGACAATAATATGGGTTTGATTATTTCTGAAGGAGCTTAACTGACCTTTACAGCCAGATTCCATTCAAAATGAATAATTTTCCATTTAAAAACATATTTTTCCCTGCAGTGAGTAAGAAATGTAACCAGACAACTTTGTATCCTTTAAAAAAAAAAAAAAGTATTATCCATATAATCTTTGGGGGGAATTGAAGAAAGGAACCAATCTCTTGGCAGCAGTGAAATTTCAGAGCCTCATTTTACTGCAACGCTTTAAAATAAAGAGACAATTTCATTGCTGAGCTGTAGCAGCCTTGCTTGGTCCTTGCTCCAGCTCAGGAGCTTCCGAAAGGCTCTGGGAAATAATGATGCTGTTCTGTCCTGGCCACATCAATCAGGCTCTGCTCAGAGCAGTGTTTGGGGCTGCAAACAGAGCTGAGGAGGAGCTCAGCTCACAGCTCTCTGCAGTGGGCTGTTCCCCAGGTGATGCCTTGGCCACCTCCTGCAGCTCCTTCCTTCTCCTCCTCCTCCTCCTCCTCCTCCTCTTGGTGCCTCCTGCCCTTCCCATGGGGTCAGAGCTCCTGTGGGACTGAGCTGACTGTAGGGTCCTCCAGGGAGGGACATTTCCCAGCAAGGCAAAGGCAAACCCTCTGTGCTCTGGATCCATTGGGGAATTGGGAATGGCAGGAAGGGCCCTGCAGGGCTGAGGACAGAAGAGCTCAGGTGAACACAGGGGAGCAGAGCCTCCAGCCCAGTGATGCCTTAGGATTTTAGCTTCTCTATTTGTTGTGTATCTGTAATTTTAGTGTGTAACTCTGGACTCCATACAGGGTGTTAAGCTACTATTCACTCATTTTTAGACAAATCAATTCCTCTAAGCTTGAAACCCAAGGACACCTTACTGTCTCAGGCACTGAGATATGTAAACAACAGTGAATTGGGGAGAGTAAACTTGGAGTAATTGACTTCATTACCTGAAGCTGTAATTGGAGGATTAACCCCAGATATGCAAATGGCCAGAACTTCTAAAGTATGAAAACCTCGTGACTTGCTGTCCATTTTGGGTGTAGCCCTGGGTGGGCTGTGTCTGCCCTAAATGCACCTGAGGACCCTTCAATAAATTTAACTGCTTTTAATTCTCTTAACTTTGTCTAGCCTCTGTTTTAGGTAAGCCCAGCGAGGCATCACCAGCACTCCCCAGCTCCCATGGAAAGGGCTCAGCAGCAGAGATAATCACATTAAAACAAAATATAGAAAGCAGAAAAATTGCCCCTATTTCCATGAAATGTGTATTCCCTGCTGCTTCAGGAGTAAGGAATCCCTATTTTGCAGGCTTTGTTTGTTATTTATATCTGTTAATATATGAGATATCGGGAAGAAGGTTAGAAACTGGGAAGGAATTCCTGGCTGGGACGGTGGGGAGGGGCTGGGATGGAACTTCCAGAGAAGCTGTGGCTGCCCCTGGATCCCTGGAAGTGTCCAAGGCCAGGCTGGGCACTGGATGAGCTTTGCAATCCTGTCCAGCTCTCCTGGAGCCCCTTTAGGCACTGGCAGGAGCTCTGAGCTCTCCCTGGAGCTTCTCCTCTCCAAGTGAACATTCCGAGCTCTCCCAGCCTGGCCCCAGAGCAATTCCAGCCCTGGGAGTATCTCTGTGAGCTCTGGACTCTCCAGCAGCTCCATGTCCTTCCTGTCCTTCCCCTGCTGGCACCCCAGTGCTGAGGCTGTTGTGGGAAATCTGGGAGACGGTTTGGAATCAGAGTCCCAAGGGCTGTATTGTGCCAGGTTTGGGAGCAGTGGCCTTGGAGCCTCCCATTCCATAGCTCCAGCTGGATTTGGGCTTTGGGAAGCTCCTGCCTGGTGACTTGGAGCAGAGATAACATTTCAGTGTTTTCTCCTGCAATAACTGAGTTTAGTTCAAGTCTTTTCTTCCCAGTTCAGAGCAGCAATTTGCTTCGAGGCCTTTCATGTCCTAATCCTATGCTCCATTCACAGAGTTATTGGAAAAACCTTGAGGAGAAAAGCTTCCAATTTTTAGGGCTGCTCTGCCCGGGGTTCCTCCTCCTCTTTGCTCACAGAATTTGGTCTCTCAGCCATTTGTTCTGGGCCTCCTTTCCAGAGTCCAGCCAGGCACAAAACCCTGCGAGCCAGAGCAGCTCAGCTCCACTTGGAATTTTACTCACACAAAGAATTTAATCAGTAATCCCAGGGAATGAAAACCTTGGTGAGGGCAGAGCTGAACATGGATCAGAGGCTGTAAAACAGCTTTACATGGGCAGCTGCAGGAAGGGAAGAGAAACGTTCCCTTCAGGACTGTTGATGAGTTTGTGGTGTTGAGCTGATGCCCTCAGATCTCTCCCAGCCTGGCAATGGTCTCTCTCCCAGCTGCAGCTTGGGCCTCTATTTGGGTTAGTTTGCCGCTGTTTCAGTCCCACCAAGAGCTCATTGGCGAGAGCTGAGCGCTGCCCGGGCTGGGCAGGGACTGGGAGCCGCGATTTGGCTCACATTGAGTGCTCCTGCTCCTCGGGGCACAGTTTGTTCAGCGCTGCCCTTTCAAGGGCTCTTGGTTTGCCAGGCAATGCAGGGATGGCTGCACTGGAGCGATTTCCATGGCTCAGTCACATCCAAACACATTTCTATGGCAGGGGAATGGGATCAAAGCTTCCTCCACACCCTTGGCTGCAGGTTTGGCTTACCCAGCGCTGGCACATCCCTGGGTTTAAATTCTGGGGGTTTTGTGGCCCCAGAGGGGACTGAAAGCTCATCCCTCAGTGCAATCCATGCCCAAGGTGAGTCCTGGGTGAGCAGAAGGCACTCCCAGTGCCCCCCTGCCCTCCCTGACCCTCCGGGAGCAGAGTGACCATGGGAGGTGCTTGAGCTGCTGCCTTTCCCAAACGGGAAAATTGCTGCGGTGGGAAAGCTCCATCCAAGCAATTCCCTGTGTCCTTAGTGGCATCTCTGCCGTGATATTTCTGTCCTTGTCCCTTTGTCACCTTTGCTTTCCTGCTGTCCTTTCACAGCTGCCTCAGTGCTGCCACCTCCCCAACAGCGTTTTTAGGGGTAAGCTGTGAAATCCTCCCCGATCCTCGGGCAGCCCTGGTCAGTGGGGCCAGCAGGACAATTCCCATCGCCAGCGGCGCTGACACGAACCCGCAGCTCCTTTGTCTCCAAGCCCAGCTCAGCCTTGGCTGCTCCCCAACTCAGGAGCGGTTGGAATACAATTAACGGCAGTTGGAATACAATTAATGGCATTTGGGATACAATTAATAGCAATCGGGATACAATTAATGGCAGCTCCAGCACGAGGCTTGGAACAGCCTGACTGAGCTCATATTTAACATTCAGTCTCCTCCACTCCTTTGCCGAGACGTGACTGAACTGATTCTTCTCCTTTTGTCTGGAACGGATCAATCCAGATCTTTGGGGCTGATTTATGCTCGTGTTCCTTTCTGAAAGAGCTCGTCCTCCCCAAGGCAATTAGAAAATCTCAATGAGAGGGAATGGGGAGGGCTGAGGCTGCTTTTACTGAGCTGCCAGCTGTGATTCCATCGTGGGGCTGATCCTTTCCATCCCTGAGCTCACAAGGGATGACCTGAGTGTATCCACATGAGTGAGCTGTCCTGAGTTCCTGGTGCTGCCTGGGTTCAGGCACTGGATGACAGAACTCGATCCATCCATGGAAAAACAGGTGTGAGGTTTAGGAATCCTGAGTGTGCACCTCCTGGGAATTTATTGTGCTGCCCCCACCCCAAAACCTGAATGACAAGGATTGAAACCTCCCCTTTCTGCTTTTGTATTTCCTTTTGGAAGCTTGTTGGGAACAGACAGGATCAGCTCTGGACTGGACAACACCACGGGTTGGCCAAGAGCCAGGTGGGAAGGACATCACCCCTGGCAGTGTCCAAGGCCAGGTTGGACAGGGCTTGGAGCACCCTGGGGCAGTGTGAGGTGTCCCTGCCATGGCAGGGGTGGCACTGAAGGGACTTTGGGGTTTCTTTCTACCCAGACCATTCCAGGATTCCGTGCTCAGGCTGTCAGTTGTGTACCAAAACCTGGAGGACACCCAGAGGGATGTTGGGAATCAGGAGTGACATCAACCATTCCCAAAGGGATGCTCAGGGCCAGGAGTTCAGCCAGGCCTCTCCCTCCCTTGAATCCATTGGCATTTAAAGTGTTTCAATCTTCAGCACATCCCAGACACTCCCAGTTTTTTGGGGATGTTCAGGGCGTGATGGCCCCAAGCTGTTCTCAGTGACAGGGACATGTAGAGGGTGCTGAATCCCAATGATAAATCCCAGTTCATCGTTGGAAAACTGGAATTGAGGGTCTAACTGATCCATCGGATTCCAGCCCAGCCAGGGCAGGCTGATGCCATTTCTCTTGGAATCTCTATCCCTGCCAGGAGAATGGTGGAAAGTTGGGAATATCCTTTGGATGTGATTGGTCCGCAAGTTTTGGTTGGGGCTTTTTTTTCCTGCCTGTTCTGATCACCTTTGCTCTGATGGACATTTGAAGGTTTTGTTGTTGTTGGGGTTTTTTGAGGGTTTTTTTCTGTGTTATGGTTTATTCACTGAAATATCGATTCCTCATCAAAAATTCATCAGCGTTTTGGCCCCAAACCACCACTTTCCAGCCAAGAAATGTCTTTTCTGCCTCAGAAAAAAACACTTTGCTTGGGTACAGCTCCCATTTTGTGAACTTGTCTTTTTTTCTCCTGAAAAACCTCCACCTGCATGCAAACAAAAATTCCTTTGGATGGATAATCTTTGCCCAGTCCCATTGGGAATATCGAGCTTGAAATGTCTAAACTCTTCTGGCCACCTTTTTTTTTTTTGTTTGTTTTTGTGGGGAGAGCATTTTTAGAAACACCATTTCTCCTTCCAGCCTGAGTGAGAGCATGGCTGGAGCAGACAGAGCCTTTCCTCTGCTTCTCAGACACTAAAATGTGACTCTCTAGCTCTTCAAAAGCTTTTGGGGACTCCAGCTTTGGAAAGCTGTGAATTCCCCCCTGCTTTTCTCCACTTGTGTCTCCCAGAGGGAAAAGTGACATTACTCCCAATTTATAGATAAAGGACTTGGGAAATGGGGGATTAAAGGAACAGCAGAGAGGGACACAGGGCACCTCCAGCCCCAGGCCCTGCCTTACCTCACACTTTCCTTGGGGTTTGGAGCTCAATGGACTTCAGGTCCATTCTAAGGATCCTTTCCAGGATTCCCTGGGAATGGGAATCTGTCCCACTCTGGTCCCTGCCAGCTCTGCTGGTACACCTTGGGGTCAGACCCACTGATCCCTGCTGTGCCCAGACCTCCTCCCGTGCAGCTCAGCCAAGGAGCCTTTGGCTGAAGACACTTTTGGGTTTAATGACATTTTAGGGTTGCTTTTGCCTTTCACTCCCAGCTTTACCAGAGCTTTGGTTTGGATTTCAACTTCTGGTTTGTTTAATGCTCCCTGAAACTTTCCCAGGGCTGAGGAGCTGATGTTTTATATTCCTGCATTCCTTAGGAAACAGTGGAGCTGGCAGAGACCTGGGCTGGGCTTTCTGCTGCTTTTGGTGTTCCTCCCAACACAGCTCTTTGTTCTTCTGCTTCCCTTCAGTGCCGAGCCTTTCCCAAAGCTTCTCCATCCCTGAGCTGTGTCTGACCAAAGCTGCAAAACCCCAGAAATGAAACGTTCAGAGCCTCAATCCGAGGTTCTGCTTCCCCCGGCTTTGAATGCAACCTGGGAGGTGGAGGATGGAGCCGAAGCCGAGGAGATTCAGCGTGGCCCAGGAGAACGGGAGGGTTTTGCCTCCCTCATTAACGGGAGCCGCTCGCAGGGTCATTAGCGAGTCCCTAATTGTTTGATTAGCCCAAGCAGGCTGCGCTAAGGAAACAAAGCGGGAGGAAAATCTGCCCGCGGGGGCTCTGGGACTGAGCCAGCGGCGTTCCCGGGTTGTTGTGTTGTGTTGTGTTTAGTGGGAGGTTTGAAAACAGCCAGGTGGGAAAGGTTGGCTGCAGCAGCAGCGCCGGATCCAGCAGCTTGGAATTCACGTGTCCGTGGCAGGAAAGGGATAACACGGCACAGGATAGTGGGGAATTAAAGGGAATAGTGGGGGATGGAGGGAAAGCGGATCAGTTCTTGCTGTCCTGCCTCGGAGTGCTGTGGATGTCTCCCAGCTCTGGGTTTGGGAATCCTGTGCTGTTGCTGGAATTTGAATCATTCCTTTGGCAAACTTGGCCCTGCCAGCCCTCCCAGAGCAGCCTCATCTGAACATTTCGCCTCTGCCCAGCCTGGTTCCCGGCTATTCCCTCCATCCCTTCCATTTTCCAGCTCTGGGATGGTCCAGACCAGCAGAATCCCAACCCAGCCCCTGCCCAGATGTTCCCAGGTGAGGAGAGCCAGTGACTGATTCCAGGTGATGGATATCAGAGTCAGGAATAAAATAAAACCAACCAAAAATCAGATTATGTATCAGGCTGGATCTCTGGGAGCCGTGAGCACTCACACTCTGTCACGATGTCTGGAGTAATAAACCCTGGATTTTCCCAAAGCGGGCAGACCGAGTTAATTTGGATGTGGACAGGACCATTGTGAGGGGTCAGCTGGGTGTTAACAGCAGATTCAGGGTTTTATTTTGCTGCTCTACACAGGCTCCATTATCCCTTCGTACAGGAACTGAGTTTAATCACATCTGGCAGACCTGCTGCCTGTAATGTGTCCCAATATCCCATTACATTTTCAATTTACATGTATTACCTTTCCCTGGAAAAGTTCCCTGCACTTCTGTCCGCGGAATTAAATGGCCATTATGAAAACAGAGCAGGACATTTCAGCGATCTGCGTGTTTGATCTCACCCTGGGAGGCAATTAGTGCTAATCAGTCCTGTATCCAGTGTCTGCCTCTGATTTGACTCAAAAATAGAGCAGCTAAAAGGCCTCTAGTGGGTCGGCAATTCCAGAGGGTGATTCCCTTCCCACAAATCGGCCGCTAATGGAGAACAGAGGAGCTGTGTCTGGGCAGGGGAGAGCAGAGCCGCATGTGGGTCTTCTAGACCAGAGCGGCTCTGCAGTGGCTCCCGGGGGAGGAAGGAGCAGCATCCCAAATCTAGGCTGGGTTAGGCTGAGTCTGAACACAAACAAACATTGCCCAACCTCCCCCGGAGCTAAGGACACTGAGAGCAGGAGGTGTTGAAAGCAGGCTCAGCAAAAGGACAGGGAGCACATTCCAGAGCAGATTCCAAAGGAGATGAGGGTTTGATGCCCATAATCACCATTGATCAGGGCATTTCCAACCTGTTCCTGGCCGGCAGGGAAAGGGAACGAGGAGAGAGTCATTAATTACATGGAGTCATTAATTAATCACATGGAGTCTGTGCCTGAGGGTCCTTCAATCCCCCTCTGGTGCTTCCCACATCCCTCTGCAGGAACACACAGCCTGCCTGGACAATGCACATTCCAGGAGGAGTTTGACAAGCAGATCAGCAGCCTTTAGGATTTCCCAGCCTGAAGCTCGGGAAAAGGGCAGTGATCCAAAGGAATGGAGCATCCAGAGGGAGCTGCAAGGGAGCCCTGGGCACCAGGAGAGGGATGGAGCAGGAGAAGGTGGTGAGCAGGGAGAGGGAGAGAAAATGCAGGAGCTGGAGCTGGAGCAGCTCCTTGGGGCTTAAAGCAGGAGTGTGCCCAGAACATTCCATGTGGGATCTGCTGGCTCAGGAATGAGCACCAAGGTGCTGAGGTGTGGATCTGGGGGATCTGGAATGTCAGGAGCCATCCCTGCCAGCTGCAGGGCAGCCATGGGAAATTCCAGCTCTTTACAAGGACACGGAACTGCAGGACAAGGGGTAGTTGTTTTAAACTGAGGGAGGGAGGATTCACATCGGATTTAAGGGAAAATATTTTCTTGTGAGGGGAGTGGGGCCCTGGCACAGAGCAGCTGTGGCTGCCCTGGATCCCTGAAAGTGTCCAAGGCCATGTTGAATGAGGCTTGGAGCAGCCTGGGATAGTGGAAGGTGTCCCTGCCATGGGAACTGGAAGGTCTTCAAGTTCCCTTCCCACCCAAAGCATTCCCTGATTCCATGGTGTGTGATCTCTGGGAGGAAGATTCTGCTCAGAGCCCTTGCCCTGGATTTAACAGATGAAAATATTCCATTTTTAATGAATAAACACATCGGGCCCAGTGGTTTATTCCTCACCTGCAGCTTTTATAAACTCTGTAGCTCTTGAATGCGATGGGACCCCGAGGCCAGGAGCAACAAAGGCTTTATTTAATGCAAATATGGGCAGCAAGGGGAACAGCAATAATGAGGAAGAAAAATCGAAGGAATGGGTGAATATTCTGCAGTGCAACATTGCCCTGAGCTCCCTGCAGGATCTTGGTGGGATTTAGTGTTTGGGAAAGCAAGAAATGAGAGACAGAATGTGGCTGTGCCTGGAGTTTTATTCCCAAATGCAGGAATTGCAGCCCAGAGCTGTAAAAGCCTAGAGAAGCAGGTTAGGATTTCAGATCCCCTAGGAGCAGGAGAGGTGGATATGGAGTAGGAGTAAGGACATTTCCAGGACTGGTTTTGAGAGTGTTCACTGGTTTTTGTAAAGATTCCTTCAGGAAACCTTGAGATCCATTTTTAATGTGCTGTGAAATCCCCAAGATTTGGCTTTGGAAGTAGTTAAAATGAAATTAGGATTCAATTTACCAGAGGGAAGTTCAAAGGTGACAGAAGGAGTTGAGATAGAAAAGAACTTCATGGAACAGTAACAGGAAATTCAGGCCAAGGAAAAGGAACAGAAACAAGGGGGATACCAGTGGGATACTGTGGGGATACCAGGAGGATACTATGGGGATACCAGGGGGAGTGAGCTCCCTCTTCACCTCCAAACTCCCCCCACTCCCCTCCTCTCAGGACAGGCTCCTGGCACTTCTCCAGCCTTTCCATGCCTCCCAAATGGCTGCAGGATTGAAGGATTCAGTGATTCTGGGGCTGCAGGGAAATGTTCAAGGTGGCACAGGGAGAATTTCCTCGGGACAGTGGAAGTCAACCCCCCCTTCCCTTTGTGACGAGGGTGAGGGAATTCCTCTGGAAGCAAGAGAAAGCAAAGGGATGGGAACAGACCAAGAGCCTGGGAGACAAAGGTGGGAGCTTCCCCCAATTCCTGACCTGGATCCAGGAATCCCAGACTGGTTTGGGATGGCAGAGATCTTAAATCCCATCCAGTGCCACCCCTGCCATGGACAGGGACACCTCCCACTGTCCCAAGCTGCTCCAGGCCCTGTCCAGCCTGGCCTTGGACACTGCCAGGGATCCAGGGGCAGCCACAGCTTCTCTGGGCACTCTGTGCCAGGGCCTGCCCACCCTCCCAGGGAACAATTCCTTCCCAATCTCCCATCTCTCCCTGCCCTCTGGCATTGGGAAGCCATTCTCTGTGTCCTGTCCCTCCATCCCTCTCCATGTTCCTTTTAGGCTCCCCTTGGCCACCCTCAGGTCCCTCTGCAGACTCATTCCCAACCCCCATCACCTCCCAGGAGGTTTCCAGCCTGGGAATTTTGTGCTGCATCCCAAAGCTGCTCCTTACACACCACAGGAATTCTGTGCAGGCAAAATCAGAGCCCTCCCAGCCCCTCGTTCCCAAAATCCTCCCCCTGGCCCCTGTGAAATCACCTGTCAGGAATCAGTGCCCAGCAGAGCCATCACTGCCTGGGAGCAGCTTCTCTCCAGCTGTTGGACAAACATCTGCCCATGTTTTCATCCTTGCTCTGAGTTTTGTAGCACACCAGGCACAGCTGGCTTGGAGATTCCCAGCCCTTGATCCCCAAAATAACAAGCAGCTGGAACACAACCCAGCTCCCAGGCACGAGCTGCTTTTCATGGAAAACTCTCTGGGAGCTCAGTGGCTGTGAGCACAGCCTGTCTGCCCCGAGCTGCTCCAGCCCCGTGCTGGTATCGATCCCAAGCCTCTGCTCCATTGGATTTCTCTCCAGGCTCAGGGAGCAATGAGATTCTCCATCAGAACAGCAGAGCCCGGCAGCAAAGGGAGAATATCTGGGCAAAGATCACTCTCCTTTGTTGTGCAGGCATGAATCTTTTGTGCTTCTTTAAAGACAAAAGTGCTGGATTTGTTTGGGAAACTGGGGCCTTGATTTCCATCATATTCCCGGGTTGTTCCCATGGAGGGGAGAAAGCCGTCACAGGGGTGACACCGGGGACAGCGAGGGGAGCTCCTCTCCTGGGGTGGCTCTTTTCCCACTCCCAAGGCTTCAATCCCAAATTCCCAGTCACTCCCTGGTTTCACACCGTGGGCACAGAAATTGCACAAGCTGGGAAACTGAGGCCCAGGTGAGCACGGGGGTGGAAACTCCAGCTCAGCCTGAACTGCTCCTGGAAGCCTTGGGAACAGGGATGGAGGAGTCTGGGGACAGCTCTGCTCCAGGACAGGGAAGTGGGAAATGACCAATGTGGGACATTCTGGGACACGGGCAGGGAATGTGCAGCTCCACCTGGAGCAACATTGACCTGGAAAATGATCCTGGGGGAAGGGAAGGGAAGGGAAGGGAAGGGAAGGGAAGGGAAGGGAAGGGAAGGGAAGGGAAGGGAAGGGAAGGAAGGGAAGGGAAGGGAGAAGGGAAGGGAAGGGAAGGGAAGGGAAGGGAAGGGAAGGGAAGGGAAGGGAAGGGAAGGGAAGGGAAGGGAAGGGAAGGGAAGGGAAGGGAAGGGAAGGGAAGGGAAGGGAAGGGAAGGGAAGGGAAGGCTGATTCTCCCAGGCAACATTTTTTGGAGCAATATTTTCAGCTCCAACATTCCCTCCAGCAAAAGGAAAGGCAGCCCCAGAGCTCAGGGAATCAGGGAATGCTTTCATCTCTGGAAAGTGAACTCAAATGACTCCAGCAGCCACAGCCTCCCAGTTCCACTGATGGATAAAAGTCTAAAGTCTGGTCTGGAAGATGGATTTCAGCCCAAATTCCAGTGGAACGAGGAGCAGAGATCCTGGGATCCCTCAGTCAGTCTGGGACTGTGCTTCATCCCCTCAGTTTGTCTTTCCCCACAGGGAAGTTCCTTTTTCCCCACCAGTGAAGCCCTTCCAAGGGAAAACAGACTTTCCTGTGCAGCATTTTCCTGATGAAAACATTCCCACTGAAATCTGGGACAACAAAAGTTTCCTCTCTCACCCAGGCAGAGGAGGAGGTTCCAACCCCCTCAGACTGAGCCTCTGCAATTTGATTTTTGCTGCACTTTTCCCACTGTCAGATAGCAAAAATCCCTTGCTGTCCACTGAAGTGTCAAATCCCCTTTTCCTCCATAGAAAGATCACCCAAAATGGCATTTCCAAGGCCATGGGCTTTGGTGGGAGCCCTGTGAGTTCTCCCTGAGTTCCTGTTCAGGGAGTTTGGTTCAAGAGAATTTGGCTTCTTCCCTGTGCAGCCTGGGAAAGGCTTTTATTGTCCCCAAAGGGGAGGTGACAGCCCGAGGAGCCAGGAAAGGCCCATCCTCTGCTGCAGGCAAGTGCAGTGAGCTCCTCTGGGCCATTCCTGACTTGAGGTGAGGAAAATCCCCCAACTGTGGCTCACTGAGCTTGGCAGACCCCCTGGGAGACGAGTGGGGTGTGCTGAGGATAAATCCTAAAGCCCCTGGATTTGTCTGCTGCCAGTGATTACTGCAAACCTCTGGAATCAGGGTGTTGCTGGGAAGGGGAATTCTGCACTGAGGCTCCTTTGGGTTTCTTGTTGGCAATATTTAAAGGATCCCCTGTTCTCTCTCTGGGTTTTTGCCACCAGAAGGGGCTGAGCTCTCCGGTATCAGGAGAATTCCCCCTTCTTTGAGGGAAAGAATAATTAATTCTCTGTGTGCCAAATCTGCAGGAGAGTGACCTGATTGAAGGGAAAACAGGAAAGCAAAGATGGTACAGAATCCCAGACTGGGCTGGGTTGGGAGAGACCTTAAATCCATCCAGTGCCACCCCTGCCATGGACAGGGACACCTTCCACTGTCCCAGGTTGCTCCAAGCCCTGTTCAGCCTGGCCTTGGACACTGCCAGGGATCCAGGGGCACCACAGCTTCTCTGGGCACTCTGTGCCAGGGCCTGCCCACCCTCCCACCCAATTCCTTCCCAATCTCCCATCTCTCCCTGGCAGTGGGAAGCCATTCCCATGTCCTGTCCCTCCATCCCTTGTCCCCAGTCCCTCTCCAGCTCTCCTGGAGCTCCTTTAGGCACTGGCAGGAGCTCTGAGCTCTCCCTGGAGCTTCTCCTCTCCAGCTGAACATTCCCAGCTCTCCCAGGCTCTCAGGTTTGGTGTCAGGCTGTGGCTCCATGTCCTGTTCCCATTGCCAGGGCACATCCCAGATATTGCCATGGTGGGTGGTTTTTCCCAGTCCTTGGGCTGCCTGCTCAGGATCCCTGGGATGTGTCCAGGGGTGAAGGGAGGGAGCTGCAGTTGGAAAAGGCTTGGGGAATGAATGTCCCAGGCAGGAGAGGTTCCTGTTCTCCAGGCACAGCTCCCAGCTGCTCCTCTGGAAAGGCTCTGTCTCCCTGGCAATGCTCTTTGGAAAATGCAGACGTGCTCTGGAGCAGGGATGTCTCCCAGGCAATGCCCTTTGGAGGGAAAAGCTTGGGAACAAAGGAGTTCAGAGCAGGAGGAAGGGATGGCAATGCTCCCACCAGGTACTGGGACATCATCAGTGTCACCCAGAGTCCCCTGAGCCTCCTGGCCCTGCTGGGCTCCTCCAGGGCTTGTGGGAAACACTGGGGAGAAAAAGCCTCACCTGGAGATCCTGAATGTCCCTGACACCTGTGGGAAACCAAATCCCCCAGGTGGGAGCTGTAAATCCACTGGAAATGAGAGCCAGAGGGAGCAGAGCAAGGAGGGATGGGAATTCCCAAGACAGAACATTCCCTGCCCATGGCAGGGGTTGGAATGAGATGCTCCTGAAGGTTCCTTCCCACTAAAGCCATTCCATGGAGCTGGGATTCCATTCTGTGCTGCCACTGCTCCCCAAGGCTACCCCTGACCATGTCCCCAAGTGTCACATCCCCAGGGCTTTAAATCCTTCAGGGATGGGGACTCCAAACCTCCCTGGGAAGCTGTGCCAGGGCCTGGCAGCCCTTTCAGTGAGGAAATTTCCCCAAAATCCACCCTGAGCCTCCCCTGGCCCAGCCTGAGGCTGTTCCCTCTCCTCCTGTCCCTGTTCCCTGGAGCACAGCCTGACCCCCCGGCTGTCCCCTCCTGTCAGCAGTTGTGCAGAGCCACAAGGTCCCTCTGATCCCCATTGCTCCAGGCTGAGCTCCTTTCCCAGCTCCCTCAGGAGTTCTCCAGTGCTTTTCCAGCCCCTGCAGGTCTTGTTTGTTGTGAGGAGCCCAAACTGAACCCAGGATCTGAGCTGGAGCCTCACCAAACAAACTTTGACTCCTCCTTCTTCAGCCACACTGAAATTCCTGAGAAACCTCTTCCTGCAGAGACATAGAGCTGGAAATTAAGGATTTGGTCCAGCTGGTCAGGCAGGTCTCCCAGCAGGAATCCTGGAGTCCCCTGTTCCCAAGTGGATTCCCTCGGAATGATCCTCATCCTCTATAATAATTGGAGCTTTGCTTTACCCTACCCCAAAATTCAGGTGGAATTTGGGCTCCCTGGAAACGATCTTTTCATCCTGAAAGAACCTTTACAGAATTTTCCTGTTTGGAATTCAAAGAAAG
Source organism: Lichenostomus cassidix (assembly GCF_008360975.1). Taxonomy (NCBI): domain Eukaryota; kingdom Metazoa; phylum Chordata; class Aves; order Passeriformes; family Meliphagidae; genus Lichenostomus; species Lichenostomus cassidix. Next base: position 542,371 of record NC_139507.1, read on the forward strand.
ACTCCAAAATCACAATTTTTTTGTCACTGAGGAAGAAAAACTTGAACGCGTCAAAACATTGGGTCTTCAAGCTGTTTATTTCCATTTGACCTTTAAAAACCATTTGTGGTGTAAACTCAGTGACATCCCTGAGCTCCAAGTTATTCCAAACAAAAACCATTTTGTTAGAAATGACAAAATGGGCTTTCAGCAATTTCTCAACATTTCTCTTCCTCCAGCGGGAGATTCATCAAATTGATCCTTTCCCTGGGGTATTTTTGGCTTCAACAAATTGACATTGCCTGGAAAGGGGAGGTTTTGTCAGTGGGGAAGCTGCAGCAGGAATTTTAGGAACAGTCCTGTTGGGCAGGAGGATGGAAAGGGCAGGATGGAGGAGTTGGGAAGGTGGCCTTGCCTGTGACCCCTCGGTAGAGCCATTTCTGTGTGACCTCCTCTCAGCATGGCACTGATGGCACTGAGCTGCCCACCCACCCCGAGTGCCCCTGAGTGCCCCCCGAGTGCCCCAGGGCACACAGCCTGATCCCTGTGCTGGAATCACTCCCTGCTGCCACATTTCCTGCTCAGTCCTGTCATTGCAGCTCCATCATTAACCAGGATTTTTTTATAAAACAGAGCAGAATCCTAACTCCTGCCCTGGACTGATTCCAGTTTCTCTGCTGGTTCTCTCCCCCTTTTGCTTGGGAGCTCCTGGTTGTGGTTTAGGGTTCTGGGGGCTCTCAGCCTGGGTGGATTTGCTGGAGGGATCCCAGGGACCTTGCCCAGGTCAGGAGGTGACTCACAGAAAAGCAGCAGCAGAGCTGCCATTCCCATTCCCATTCCCATTCCCACTTTTGAGGCTGAATTTTCATGGAATTATCCCAGTTGGGTTGGGTGGGATGGGACCTTAAGGACCTCTCATTCCCATCCCTTGCCCTGGGCAGGGATCCTTTCCTCTACACCAAGTTCCCATTTTCTAACTCTGGAGGGATTGGTTTTGCCTGCAGCAGCTCTCGCTGACCCCACAGTTTGGGTGTCTCTGCTCTGCCCTTGTCTCTTCCCAGTCCTGCTTTCCCTGGCTGGCTCCAGACTCCATGTGTGTGCCTGGATTGTGGCACTGTAGGGAATTCTGTTATTTTCCTGTGTTTAATTCCCCACCCCAGTTGCTGGCTCACTCCCAAACCTTTTGCAGGAGCTGCTGCTCTGGGATTTTAGGCAGAGTGGGGGGGTTTGTACACGGAGAGCAGGAGAGCAGCTCATTCCTGGGAAAACTGGGTTGGATCCACCTGCCCTTCTCAGGAGGAATTCTGCTCCCCCAGCCAGGCCCAGCTTGGATCCCCAGGAACATCCCTGGGATGCAGCACAGCAAACCAGGATGGACAGAGCAGGGAAGGATCTGGGAGGGGCCGAGGGGAGGCAGGGATTTATCTGAGGGAACTGCATGTCCAGCCCTGGAAATCCCGAATTCCAGCCTGACAAATGTGCCCAGAGCCCTTCCAGGCCTTTACTTCATTGCTGCTTTGACATTTAGGAAAAATCATCGGGATCTGCCATTTCCCTCCTGCTTCACTGCAGAGACTTGTTGGTTCCCAGCCCATCCACATGGATTTGCACCCCCAGACACACTCAGGTGCAGAAATACATGGAAATAGATGGAATTGGAGCAGGGTTTGGGAGCAGGCTGAGAGTCAGGGGGTCTCACAGCCCTTTTTCTCAATTTCCTTGCCAGAACTCAATAACTCAGCAGGTCCAGGCTGTGCAGGGCTGAGGGGAGGGATTGACTGGATTTGTCCCAGCTGGGAGCAGAGGAAAGCCCAGCTCAGACCAGTGCCCTGGCGGGTTTGGGATGTGCAGCAATGGATCCTTTGGAGAGAGGGATCAGCCTTCATCACCCAAACCCTGCCTGGATCACAAAATCCCTCTGGAGCAGCAGAACATCATCCAGGAGCCCCTGGCCATCCTCTCCCTGCCCCTTCCCAGGGCTGGGATGGGTTTTGCTCTCTCCCAGTTTCATTCCCTGACTGGGAGCAGAAGTTCTGACAACAAACCCAGTCAGTCCCCAGGCAGGGATGAGCCCAGCTCTGGGTGGGATGGAGATGTCAGGTGACAGCAGGAAGGGCTGAGGGGGAGCTCAGGAGCCTCTGGAATACCCAAGATCAGCCTGGTGGGAAGGATCCCAATGCTCAGGAGAGGATGCTGGGCTGCCCTGGAGCCAGGCTGCCCCAGGATCCTCTTCCTGCCCGGCACTCTTCCTATCCCACACTGTGCCCATACTGTCCCACACTGTCCCACCCATCCCACCCTGTCCCACATTGTCCCCACCCCATCCCACACCACACTGTCACATATTGTCCCACACTGTCCCCGCTGACCCCAGTGACACCGGACCAGGCAGGGGAAGGTGGCAGTGGTGGCAGCAGAGCCTCCCTGCCCTGCCCTGCTCCTGCTGTGGGACTGAGGTTTGCAGCTCCTGCCGGCCAGGATGAGCTTCCCGAGGGAAAACACAGCGGGTTCCTGTCTGCTGAGGCTCCAGAGGCTGCTCCTGCCACCTCTTGGAGCTTGGAGAGGGCTGACGGCACTGCCAGCTCAGCTGGGACAGGAGCAGGAGGGAAAGGGAGGGAAGCGCCTGGAGACTCCTCAGAGGTGTGGGAAGGTGGAGCAAAGGCACATCTAGGGTAGCAAAGCGCAGTGTGTCTGTGCAGACAGAGCCCTGGGGCTGGGAAGGCCCTGGAAGTGTCCTGGGGCTGTAGGGGAGGATGGCACTGATCCCGAGCCCATGGAGCTGCCCAGGGCACAGGAGCTGGTGCCCAACCCCTCTCCATCAGGCAGGCGCTGTCCCACCCCGGCAGCACTCGTCGGGCAGAGCTGCCAGAAGCGCCCAGAGAACAAAGCCCAGCTCCGGAAGGTGCTCAGGGCTCCATCAGCAGATGGCCCAGGGAAAGAGCTGGAGCTCAGCGAAAGCCCCGAGGGCAGCAGCACATCCTGGCAGCGCTGGAGCTCCCCAGGTGTGAGCAGCAGCACTGGCAGCCGCTGAAACAGCGCCTGGCTCCCTCCCTGCAGGCGCTGGATGCCAACAAAAGGCAGGAAGGAGCCTGGATTGTGCCTTGGAAAGCTTGGAACAGCTCAGCTCCTGCTCAGCCGGGCGGGGAAAGTGAAGTACAAAGTTCCACTGCAAGGCTTTGATGACTCCCACACTCCTCCAGAAGCAGAGCCCAGCTCGGGGAGGATTCTCAGCGAGTTCATTCCCTCCATCTGCCAACAACTGCAGGTTTCCTAGTCAAGCTGGGAATCAGTGCCAGTGATTTAAGGGAGATATTGTTGTCAGGATCCTTCTGAGGGCTGAAAAATGGCCTGGGAAGCAGAATCCATCAGAGGAACTTGGCCTCCTCTTCCTTTCCCTCCTCAGCTTCCAGGAGCTGGGCTGTGCCTGTTAGGGAGAGGCTGTGGAGCCAGTGTGACCAATTGTCCGTTTGTCACCCTCTGGCTCTGCCAACTGCCTGGGACAGACACAGGGTCAGGTCTGCAGCTCCCCACAGCCTCAGCATCCTGATTTCCATCCTGATTTCCACCCCGATTTCCATCCTGGTTTTCCATCCTGATTTCCATCCCAATTTCCATCCCGATTTCCATCCTGGTTCCCATCCCTGGCAGTGCCCAGCAGTTGCAAACCAGAGAGAATTCCATCCACCTTTGGCGTTTTCCATCGCCTTTGCTCCTCCCAGGCACCACTCGAAGGGCATCATTTGCCTTGCAGGGGCTTTGCTGGGGTTTTTGCTTCCTGGCATCACCGGATGTAGGGGTTTGTCACCTCCAGGGCCTTCAGGGATTTGTCACCTCCCAGGGCTGCAGGGATTTGTCACCTCCAGAGTCCCCAGGGGGTTTGTCACTTCCTGGGGGCTGCAAATCCATCCCAGTTCCATCCTTATCTTCCAGTCCCCAGAATTTCCTTTTTCTTTCCTTTTCCTGGGTTTCTGTGATGTTTTCCTGCAGTCAGCACAAATCTGCAGCTACTTCCAGTCCATTTGAAATTCCACTGGTATTTTGGGGCACATAAATGATCCGCCGTCGGAATTTCCCCTGGCTCTGGAGTGGAGATGTGCACAAACAGAATGCCAGGGAAAAATCAGGAATGTCACATCCGATTTATCAGAAAACCTAACACAGCCTCTCCAGCCTGGATTGGGCTGGGAATACCCAGCAGCACCAGGGCCAGCAGGAAGAGCCAAAGGGATCCTTCACTCCCTCACCCAAACATTTTTAATTCTTCTCTTTAAGCCAGAAGATGTCAGTGCCTTTGTGTGCCAGGGGCTTTGTGTTCAGGGTCCTGTTGGTGCACACAGAGGGAGGAGGGGCAGGAGGGTTCAGGGCACCTGAGGTGGGAAGTGCTGCCCAAGCTGCTGCATTCCTGACATTCCTGTGGTGCCATAGGAGGAGATCCAAAGGTGTTGGAAGTGTCCACAGGAGGGACACGAGGATGGGGAAGGTCTGGAGGAGCCACACAAGGAGCAGCTGAGGACACTTGGAATGTTCAGCTGGAGCAGAGCAGGCTGAGGGCAGAGCTCAGCAGGGGCTGCAGCTCTGATCTCTGCTCCCTGGGACAGGGACAGGACAAGAGAATGGTTGGAGCTGTGCCAGGGAATTTGGGATGGAGATCAGGGAAAGGTTCTTCCCCCAGAGGGTGCTGGCACTGCCCAGGCTCCCCAGGGAATGGGCACAGCCTGAGGCTGCCAGAGCTCCAGCAGTGTTTGGACAGCACTGCCAGGGATGCCCAGGGTGGGATTGTTGGGGTGTCTGTGCAGGGCTGGGGTTGGTCTGGATGATCCCTGGCGTTCCTTCCAGCTCAGGATATTCCCGGATTTTGATTCCAAGAAACAAATAAGCTTCATTAATGGGGAATTATTTGCTAAAAGCCTCTCTAAAGATCCAGAAGCTCCTCCGCCCCACCTTCAGCGCCCTGCCTCAGTTTCCCGGTTAATTAAGTGGGAAAGGGAAGCTGATGCAGGCAGGAGCCAGGGGGGTCATTAGTAAAGCTCATCCAGGAGCGATGTGAACATCAGACCCAGGGCATGAATTATTTATCCACGTTAACACTGCCAGCACAATGAGGAAAATGAGCTGTAAATACCTCGGTGACTCCTGGGCTCTGCCCACCACCTCCCAGCATCTTTCACTCCCTTCTGCAGGAGCCCCGGAGCAGTGGATGTTTTGTCTGGCTCTGGTTTTTGCAGGATGTGACCTGTGCCCTCGGAGAGCACCGTGATTGAATCCCGGGATGAGATTTATTGGAGCTAGAAAGAAAAGCAAATTGACAACCTTTCTCAATCCCCCTCCAAAACGAGACTGAAATTCTGTTAGTGCAGGGAAGGCTGGATGTGAAATGCAATGAGAAAGTCAGACATTGTTTGGGGGATGCTCCGGAATGGTTTGAGCTGCCATACAATCCCCCAGGCAAGTCCGAGTTGGGTTGGATTTACAGGAAAGCTCCGACTCAGAGGATGAAAATAAAATTTCACATCTCCCCCAGCCTCATTTCTGCCCTGCCCCGGCAGTCTCCAGCTTGGTGTGTCTGTCCCTTTAGTGCAGACACATCCGTATTTCCATGGATTTGGGAATCCGGTGAGCCACCCAGTGAGAGAGGGAAATACCAGCAGATGAGCAGCGAACCACGAGCACAGGAAGCTCCCAGTGCCCAGGTCAAGAGTTCCACTTCAACGGAAATATTTGTTCAGCAACAGTGCTTTGGAGAAATAAATGAAGTGATTTTTGTTATCTTTTTTTTCCATGAACGCTTCTTTCCAAGGGAAATGTTTTAATATGCAGAGCTGGTCGGAATCTGCTTTGCTGGGTTTATTTGTCATGAATTGGAATCAGTGCAAAAATCTGCGCTATCAGTTACAGATTGGGGCCTTCTAGAGAGAATAATGAGGAACAAACTCCCTGCTGGAGCTGCGCCGGGAGCTGGGAGTGTGCTGGGAATGAGCTGGGGATGGACGGTGCTGATAAGAGCAAATCGGGGTGTTGGTGCCAGCCTGGCTCAGCAGAGCAGCGCAGGTTCAGCACTCCAGATCCCACCCGGGAGAGCCCAGAGGCTGCAGAGAGCAGCTGGAACAGCCCAGCTCCCCTGCCATCCCCCAGTGCCTCCGGGGAGGTTCCCGTGGTTGGTGTGAGGCTGGATTTGGGGCAGGACGGTGCCTTTTGGAGGATGTGGGTGTGGGACAGTGCTGAACCCATCGGGGAGGGGCTGTGGGTTCTCCTCATTCCCCTCTGGATGTGCTGCCCAATTTCGGGAAATTTGGTCCAGTGGTTAAAAATTCAAAGCTTGAGCAGCGACAGGACAAGGGAATGGCTGGAGCTGTGCCAGGGGATTTGGGATGGAGATCAGGGAAAGGTTCTTCCCCCAGAGGGTGCTGGCACTGCCCAGGCTCCCCTGGAATGGGCACAGCCTGAGGCTGCCAGAGCTCCAGCAGTGTTTGGACAGTACTGCCAGGGATGCCCAGGGTGGGATTGTTGGGGTGTCTGTGCAGGGCTGGGGTTGGACTCTATGATCTTTGGGGGTTCATTCCAGCTCAGGATATTCCAGGGTTGGCAAATCCCAGCAGCTCCCAGGAGAATCACCCTGGTGTGGCTGTGCTGGGACAGCTCCTGCCCTCCCCTCCTGCTCTGCTGGGCTTAACAGAGCATTCAATCCAATTTAACACCTGGACTCGATGATACCAAAGTTCTTTTCCAGCACAAACCACTCCATGATCTCCCAGAACTCCACTGAGTTCCCCTGGCTGCCGCTCAGGGGGATTTGCTGGGCCAAGGACTGGGAAGAAAGCAGCAATTTGGCTCTGCTGTCTGAGCTGCCCCAATTCCAGGGGCTCTGGGAGCCTTTATTCCCTGTTCAATCCCACAGGGAGCAAAGCAAGGCCTTCCCAGGCACAGCCCAGCTGGAGGGGACAGAGCAGTCCTGAGCAGTGACAGCACAGGACCTGATTCCCTGGGGGAAAACCCTGTCCAGGCCCTGGTGGAGCTGAAATAAAGGACAGAGATGACCTTTCCAAGCTGAGCTGGGATTGCAGGAATTGGGCAACAACAGAAACAACAAATCCAATCCAAATGATCTCTTTTTTTTATGATTCTGTTATGGTTTAGTGGAAAAAGCATTCAAGAAGATTGGGTTGGTTTATCCAGTGGTGGAAGAATAAAATCCTCAGCTCATCTCCTCATGGACACACCAGGAACAGCTTTGGGAACAGCAGATTCCCAGAGAATCCAGCCCAGGAGCAGCTCTGCAATCCAGGCATTCTCCTGCTGTTCCAGGCAGGATTTGCTCTCTAATCCCAGTCCAGATCCACTTTAAAGCCGAGTCTCACCCAAGGCTTGAGGAGTTTTGCAGCTTCCCAGAAAGCCCTGGCACAGCAATAAAACCACCTGCTGATACTGAGAGTTGTATTTTTAGCCTAAGACTGAAGTGTTCTGCTCCAGAGCAGCCACTCCTGCAGGGAGGGAGGCTTTGTACCCTCAGCAATGAAGGTGGAGAATAAAATCTAGAGAAAATCCTTGGGTATTTCTCCACCCCAAACTCCTCTGGAAGGAATGGCCAAACATTCTGTGCTTTGTTTTTCAGATAAAAATTGAGGGAAGAAGCTGCTTGCCCCCAAAAATGCTTGGATTTTCTTCATGGAAGCAAAGCCACCACATTTCTTTTACACAATAACCTCCCATTTCTCTTTTTTTGTTTTTTTTTTTAAAAGGCTTTCATTTCCAATATTGGATTTCAGCCAAAAAATATTGGTCCTCAATTACTGAAAATCAATTTATTCTCTTTCTGAGCACTTGGCTTAATCCAGTGCAGAAAGGTCCATTAATGAACTCTCTCCCAGATGAAAACAGAGGCAAAGCTTTGCATTTCATCAACTCTGAGGAGGAGCTGAGCAAGTGAAGCAGGGCCAGCAATATTTTAATTAAGCCTTGCTGAGATTGTCTCCTGCTACAAGAGCCCCTTTTAATTACATTTGTTAAAATATCCCAGAGTGGATTGAATCCCTGCTCTAAGGGCTTTCTCCATGGTGGGAATGCCAATTAATCCCAGAGTTTCCCTTGGCTCTGCAGCCCAGGTGGGTCTTGACTGCAACCTGGGAGTGCCCAGGGGCAGCTCCAGGGCTGGGAATTGGGAATTAGCTTTAATTCACCCGTCCCATTGGATCTGGGACATTCTGCTGGTGCTGCTGGCCAAGGCAGGCCTGGCCCTGGATAAAACCCACCTGGGAGAGTTGTGGGAGGAGCCACCGCAGTCCTGTCCAGCCCTGTCCATCCCAGCAGGACAAGTGTCATTGCCAGGATCCCTGCCCTGGGATGAGCACTGAGAGCCCTGCAGAGCCCACAGAGTGTGGGAGAGCATCTCCCTCATTCAGGGAACAGCCTCCCCTCTGCCTGTGGCAAAGGAGCATCTTTGGAGCAGGAAAAAAGTGGGCAATGTCCCCAAACTGGGGGAAAACATGGGGAATGTGTCCAAAACTCTTCCCCAACATGACCAAAGTCCCTGAGGTGGAATCCTGAGGCTTTCAGCAGCCCTTGTCAGGCTCTGCTGGACACACAGCACTGCCCCCAGGACTTCCAGGTACCAAAAGAAGCTGAAACAGTTGGATCTGGATTTTTTAAGGCACTGCTGTGGCTGTTCCAGGGGAGCTGTGTGGTCTCTGTTTGTAGAAGGAGGGAGGGGAGATGGAGCAGGGTCTGTGCCTGGAGGGGTTGGAAATGGGAACCTCTTCCCCTGTTGGCAGGAGCTTTGGGCCAGGAATTTCCTCTCAGCAGAGGAAATATTGTGAGGGCCAGAAAAGCAGGGAAAACATTGCCTGATTAGTAGGGAAATCAGTGGATCAGGGAAGCCCACAGAACAGGCAGCTCTCCTTCATTCAGAAACCAGCACAATTTAATTAACTCTGAATAGCTCTTGGAATGGGGAATGCTGAATCCTCTGATGGGCTGAATCCTTCAGGGAGGGCTGGATTGGAAGCTCTGTCTGATTCCCTGGGTGCTCCAGCAAAAATTAAGGAAGAGATCCTTTCCAAACGCTGTTCCCCTCAAGGCTCTCAGGTTCATTTCCAAACGAGGTTTTTCATTCAGGAGTTAATTGGTCTCTGCTCTTCCCAGAGACATGAATATTTCCTGAATCTTGAGGCAAATTTCTTTTCCCTTCACAAAGGTGTAAATCAGGAGTGACAGCACTGGAGTCAGCAGAGTCACCAGGAAAAGGGATCAGGGTCTTGGTGCCACAGGCCTGGGGCTGGGAGAGACAACTTCCAGGAGCCAGGACAAGGGGGAACGGCTTCAAACTGCCAGAGAGGAGTCTAGGTGGATACTGGGAAGGAATTCCAGGCTGGGAGGGTGGGGATGGAAATCCCAGAGAAGCTGTGGCTGCCCCTGGGTTCCTGGAAGTGTCCAAGGCTGGTTGGACAGGGCTTGGAGCAGCCTGGAACAGTGGAAGGTGTCCCTGCCATGGCAGGGGTGGCACTGGGTGGGTTTTAAGGTCCTTTCCAACCAAACCAATCCAGGATTCCATGTGGGCCTGGTGCACCCTCAGCTCCTGCCTGGGGCTGTTCCCTGGCTCCTCGGCTCTTTCCCCATGACAGGAATGTGGGCTGGAGAGATGGGAACCTGGACTGGATAGAATCTGGTGCAGCCTCAGAGGAGAAATGAGTCAGGTGTGAGTCCAGGAGCCCTGGGGCAGCTCTGTGCTCTGCCCATCCTGGCTGGACTCACACTGAGTGTGCTGTGTGCCAAGGGATAAACTGGGAATGTCTGAGGCTGCAGCATCCAGCCTTCCATAAATCCATCCTTCTATAAATCCATCCATCCACCCCAGGGAGTCTGCAGCCTCAGGGAGAGAATATCCATCCCAGAGAGCAGGAGACACCTGGGGTGAGCTGAGCTTCTGTGGCACTGCAACAAGAGGGGAATGGGGAGGGTGAATCCCATTGAATTTGGGAATATTTCATATTTCATATTGAATGTTTGTGAATTAGTATTGAAAATTTGTGAATGAGTATTGAATATTTTAAATTCATATTGTATATTTGTGAATTCATACTGAACATTTGTGAATTCATATTGAACATTTGTGTATTCATATTGAATATTTGTGAATTCTTATTGAATATTTTAAATTCCTATTGAATATTTGTGAAATCACATTGAGTATTTGTTAGCTGTGACTCCAAACACCTTCCCAGAATCCAAGGGAAGCAGCAGCTTCCTCAGCCAGGGAATTTGATACAGTGGGAAAATTCCCCAGGTGTCAGAGGATGTTTACTGAACTTCCTGGAGATTTCACTCTGGAACATGAGAAGTGTCAAATTAGATCAGGCATAAGATCTGTCTTAGACCAACACTGGAGCTCAGAGAGGCCTCCCTTCCCCATCCAATCCAGGTAGGAAATATCCTGTTTTCCACACAATCCTTCAGCACTGACAGCTGCTGGTTGTTCCAACCCAAACCATTCTGTGATTCTCTGGAGTTGTTCTGCCCTCTGCTCTCTGCTGACCATTAACCATGAAGTTCAGGTTATTTTCACTGCTTCCATCAAGCCCAGTGCCTCTCTGGCCTCACACACCTTCCCAAGGCAGTGGATCCAGTGCCCAAGCCCTGTTCTGTGTTCCCCAGGATGGGGACATGGGACAGTCACACACCTGGCACTGCGTGGGAAGTTCATCCACTGGTTTTGGGATCCTTTCCTCCTTGCAGGAGCTGAAGACACAGCAACAGTGGCTAAAAATCCTTTCCTGGTCAGGGATAACAGATCCTCCTGGCTCATAATTCATTTCATTGGATATGAAGGGATGTAGGGCGTGCATCCAATGTTTTAGGGTTCTTGGGAGTTTGGGGCTTGTTCTTTTTAGCAGAACCACAATTTTCCTTCCTGCAAGCTAAGCAAGAATTCTCTGAGCTGAGTGTGGGTCTGGAGATGAGGGAACAACTTGGAAATGAAAAATGCTGGGAATTAAACATGATCTAAAGTCGCTGTCACATTAAAATGCAAGTTCCAGGCCTGGTATCTCCCATTCTGCAGGATTTGGACATGGATTGCAGGCACTGCTGGAAAGGGAGAGCTCACCCTGATCCCAGGCACATAAAGCACCAGCTCTGCCTGGGAAGGGCTGCTGAGATCCCATAACAAATAAGAATAATGGAACCTTAAACACGTCCCTAAGCAGGGCTGAGAAATGGCTCCATAAACTGAGGGCAGGGCAGGGCAGAGCTCCTTCCTGGGGGAGCAGGGCAGCACTTTGGGGGTTTATTTGAGGAAAAGCAGACAAGAATCCATCCCAAGGGGCCAGGGCTGCCAGGGGTGCCAAGGGCAGTGGGAGGTGCCACTTCCTCAGCAGGACCCCAAATCCACTCAGCCACTTCCTCAGCAGGACCCCAAATCTGAGCGCAGGGGGAGGGGAGAGCGCCAGGCTTGAGTTATTTCTATGGCAACACGGGAAGCATCTGGGATCAGAGAGCTCGGCAAGAGGAGCCAAACTCCAGCTCGGATTCAATCCCTGCTCCATCCATTCCTTCCCAGGGAGGTTCAACAGCCAGGCTGGGCCTGGGCAGTCAGCTCTCCCTGCTCCCCCACTGATGCTCACCCTGCAGTCCATCCAGTTTTTCCATCCCATGGATCTTCCCTTCCTGCCCAGACTCCTTCGTGCTCCACACGAGCCCAGAGCTGCTTTGCATTCCAGACAGGCTCGTGCTGCAGGAGCCAACCTCAGGAAATCATCCAGCACAGCTCAGCAGTGCTCTGGGTTAAGCCTGCCTGGCTTAAGCCTGACTTGCCCTTCACTGCCAGGGACGATGGGCAGTGTCCTGGTGTCACCTCCTGCAGGAAAAAAGGGACAACGAGGCCATGTGTGCCTGGAAAAAGATAATTAGTGACACATGTTTGGGGTTTATCCTGCCAGACCTCATTAGTGGGAATTTGTGCGTTCTGGATAAGGGGCAGGGGAGGATTGGGGGTGTGCTGGTATCCAGCACTGATGGATTTGGGATCCAGACTGGCTCTGGGCAGACACTGTGGGTGTGGCACACGAGGGGACAGTGCCAGGGGAGGTGAAGGAGCTGGGGAGGGAGCAGAGGAGGGAGGGAGGAACCAGAGGAGCTTCATTGCCAAAGGTTTTCCTTCTGCTCTCCTGCTGCCCCCAGAAAGTGCAGCCTCTGCCTGGGGCTGCCTGTGTTCCACAGCCATCCCCTAACATGTCCTGGAGTTTCCCCAGCTCTCCTTCCTCCTCTCCTGTCTCATCCCTGGGGTGACCCAATTGTGACCTTCTAGGGCCTAAAGGAGCTCCAGGAGAGCTGGAGAGGGACTGGGGACTGGAGACACTGCCAGAGGGCAGGGATGGATGGGATATTGGAAAGGAATTCCTCCCTGTGAGGGTGGGGAGGCCCTGGCACAGGGTGCCCAGAGAAGCTGTGGCTGCCCCTGGATCCCTGGCAGTGTCCAAGGCCAGGTTGGACAGGGCTTGGAGCAGCCTGGGACAGTGGGAGGTGTCCCTGCCATGGCTGGGGTGGCACTGGATGGGATTTAAGGTTCCTTCCCACCCAAACCAGTCTGGAATTCTGGGATTCTTGATGATCCCTGCTGAGCCTTCAAGCCCTGTCCCTGGAAATTCCCCGTTGTTCCAACCCCTGCTGGGTTCCCTCACTCCTGGTTTCTGTCCCTGACTTTTTCCAGGTTCCTCACCCTCACAAAGCTGTTCTGTGGCTCCAGGAGGAGCAGGGGTGCTCTGACTTTCCACAAGTAAGGAACACTCCAAGATTCTGCAGACTCCAACCCCAAAGTCTTTCTCCAGCACAATTTCCCGGTGGATTGTGAATCCTGAGGCTGGGAGGGGAAGGGATTTGTCTGAGACCCAATAAGTGGGGGAAGCCCTGGCTGAGCTGAGTGTAACCTCAGGGCAGGGAAGTGGCTGGGATGTTGCCACAAGTGCCTCGGGAATTGCCCAGCTGGGGCAGACCCTGCTCTGGATGCACTCCTAACTGCTCTGGGAAGCAGCCCCAGAGCCAGGGAGGGTTGGAATTGACCAAAGTGCTGCTGCAAAAGCCTGGAATGTTTTGTTGTGTCCCCAAATACTTCCCTACTCTCCCTTCACAACACTTCCCTGGAGTTTTTGTTGAAATCCAGTCTTTTCCCAAAACAGACAAAAAGGAATGTGTGGGGTTGAAAATGAGTGATTGTGAGAACTCAATTTTCCAAAGGAAGGAAGCCCTCACTGCTCTGGGGGAAGCCCAACCCATTTTGTCAGAAGGTGTTTGGGGTTTCCTTTCGTTCTGTCACCACATTCCCCCAAATCCCCTGAAAAGCTCTCCCTGTCTCATCTCCAGCAGGTTTGTTAAGGATGGGGAGCTCTGGGCAAGCTCAGGGCAGGGCAGGCTTTGCCAGGGTGGGAGTGCAGCTGTGGGGACTCTGATACAGATGTTTGCCTCTGCACTGCTGCCCCCATGTCCCTGTGCCCCTCCCTCATTTCCAACTCTGAGCCCCTTGCCTTGCAATAACTCAACTGGGATGTGCCAAAAAGAGCCAGGGAAATCAAATATTCCAAATGCAGAGCAGGCTGTGTGGGTAGCCAGGCTGCACCAGGAGCCTGAGGATCAGGAGTGATCCAGAAATTGTTTTCTCTCAATAGAGTGAGGTGAGTGCAGCAAAACACTCCTGAATCCTTCCTGCCACTTCCTGAGCTCCTGGGAAATGACTGCTTGTCCCTGAGTGCTTCCAAGCTGCTGCTGCTTGAAGGATGGCTGAGAAGGGACTTCAGGCTGAGGATTTGCTCTCAATTTCTCTCCCAGTTCTCCCTGTTCTTCTCTCCAGTGTTCTCAGAGTGGATTGATCTCCTCAGTGGAGGTGATGTTTTTCCCTCACTGGATCTGATGTTGTTCCCCCCTGGATCTGATGTTGTCTCTCCTTGGTGCCTGGGTTACAGAATTACAGAATCCCGGAATCAACAGTCTGGAGAATCAGAGAATCCCAGATTGGTTTGGGTTGAAAAGGACCCTAAAGCCCCTCCAGTGCCCCCCTGCCATGACAGGGACAGCTCTCACTGTCCCAGGCTGCTCTCAGCCCTGTCCAGCCTCTATTTGGACAATATCCACCATGGGAAGATGAAAGGCTGGATACTGAGTGAGGGAAAGCAGGGATTTTCATTGGAGACATGATTTTCTCTTTTTAAGTAATTTCTCCATTAAAAGTCCATGTTCTCTTACAAGTTGCCTGCATTTTATGTTCATTTTTTTAGCTGAAAATTCCCACCATGCAAGTGTTGGGCAGGCAGCTGAACCCGAGGGCATTCCTTGCTCAGAGGCTCTGCCCACATCCCAATATTCCCCACAGGAAGTGCTGCTCACATCCCTGGGGTCACCAGCTCATGCCTCAGACTCACAAATCACACAGAACCTTCCTCTGATTTCCATTCCCCCTACGAGCCCCAGCTCTGCACAGGCAGAGAAATGGGAGCTGCCAAGTCATGCTCTGTCCCAATCCTGTGTGGGCATGAATGGGAAAAACTTGGGAAAGAGCTGGAGCCCATTGCCTGAGCTTTTACAAGATTCCTTTACTCTTAGTTGAACCCTGAGCCTTGAAGAACCCCTTGAAGACCCCTTGGTGTCAGGGACACATCAGCCCCAAAGCTGTTACCCTCCCCAGCTGATGTCCAGAGGGCTTGAATTCCTTCTCCAGAGTGTCCCTGAGTGCCTGGAGCCAGAGGGAGGCTTTTCCTTGCAGCCAGGCCTGGATCAGAGCCAGCCCAGCCGCTCTGAACTCCTGTAATTAGTCAGAATCGGAGGGTGAGTTATTTTCTGACAGAAGATGTGGGCAGACAGGAGTTTTAAGGCTTCATTAGCCCAGGCAGTAGCAGGGTCAGTGCCCTCAGCTCAGTGGCATGAGCTGTGCTGGAGAGCAGCTCCTCTCTGGGATAAGTAACGAGCCCTGACTGATCGACAGATTGGGAAAATATTCCAGCATGTGCTCCAGCAGCAGGGCTGATGGGCATTGCGGGGCTGATGGGCATTGTGGGGCTGATGGGCATTGCGGGGCTGATGGGCATTGCGGGGCTGATGGGCATTGCGGGGCTGATGGGCATTGCGGGGCTGATGGGCATTGTGGGGCTGCTTCCCTGCTGGAAGAGCTGGCAGCAGCACCTGCGGAGAGCCTGGAGAGCCTGGGGCTATCAGGGCCTGGAGTGCAGCTCTGCCCGGGGGACAGGCTGAGGATGGGGTTAAACCCCCAGGGCTGACAGCTCCACGGCATTTCCCAGGTTGGGACTCCCTGGGAGCAGGGATCCTGCTCTGGCTCACTCTGAGCCTCAGTTCATCCCTTTCCCAAAGGATTCCGTTCCTCCCCAGATGGTGTTGGGCACTGACCAGGGAATGGTGATGGCCAGAGCTCCAGCAGTGTTTGGACAATGCTGCCAGGGATGCACAGGGTGGGATTGTTGGGGTGTCTGTGCAGGGCTGGGGTGGGACTGGGCAATCTTTGGGGTCCTACAAGCTCAGGATATTCCAGAATTCCATGGTCCTGTGTGTGCAGTGGAATCATCAGTGCTGTGCCTCGATGGCAAAGGAGACTCCCCAGCCCAGGCAGGAGAATGAGCTGCTGTCACACCAAGGCTCCCAGCCCTGGCTGCAGCTCCCGCTGAATTCCCTGTCCCAGTGGGAATCAGGCTGCAATCCCCTTGTCCATGAAAAGCTCATGCCGTGCAAATCCCACTCCGCTCCCCGCCTGCCTCAGTGATACAAGCCAGACCCGACTGCTGTCACTCCAACTGCAAACCCCAGCACAAAAATCCTAATGGCCTTTTCCTTTCCTTAACTCATCGCTCCCGGGAGGCTGGCAGGGTTCCCCGGCTGCCGGGGGAGGTGAGCCATTATTCCCGCGGAAATGGGAACTTCAACACCCTCTGGAATAATCTCTGTAATAGCAGTCAGCGAGTCACTTACTCCTCAATATGTCCCAGCAGTGCCTTTCAGCTCTTCCGGAAGGTGAATGAGCCCAGTAATGACCGGGATGGTCCCGGAATGACCCCAGACAGCCGGGAGGCTCCCGGGGATGTCTCTCCCTGCTCATCACTTCAGAGGTGACAGCAGTGCTGATCTCTGCCTTCACTCCCTGAGAAACTCCCGGGGTGCCGGCGGTGACTGGGGGAGAGCTGTGAGCGATGGGGACACTGCCAGGGGGACACTGCCAGGGGACACTGCCAGGGGGACACTGCCAGGGGGACACTGCCAGGGGGACACTGCCAGGGGACACTGCCAGGGGACACTGCCAGGGGGACACTGCCAGGGGGACACTGCGATGGGGACACTGCCAGGGGGACACTGCCGGGGGACACTGCCGGGGCACACTGCGATTAGGACACTGCAGGGTCAGCAGGGAGGGGCAGCCGGGGGGTCCGAGGCACACAGAACTGGCACCTCCTCAGACACGAGGGTCTCACTGCTCCTCTTCCCTGGGATGCTTCCAAAGGAAAAAGGGAAAACCAGTGGCTGCACTGTGGGGAAGGTTTGAGGTGCTGCTCTGAGGTGCAGAAATCCAGAGGGATTTTTCTTGTTCAGGGATGAGCTCATGGTGTCACCTCGGGCTTGTGCTTGAGAAATAAGGCTTGTGCTTGTAGAAATAAGGTTTTTTCAGTGAAGTTTTTGGGATTTGGATTAATTTGTGGGAAGGTTGCTGTGGATTTACCCTGCAAAGGTCAGGCCACAGTGTGAGCAGTGCCAGAGGTGTTTGTTTGAATCTGGGCAGGGCAGGGCAGGGAGCTGGATCGAGGCTTTTGGGAGTCCTGGAGGAAAGATCCAACCTCGGGCCTCTCCTCAGGCAGGGAGCAGCTCCTTCCTCGGCAGCTTTTTGATCAGAGGTTGAAGGGTTCTGTTCTCACCTCAGCAGGGAGGGAAAATGGACCTGTGGAACCTCTCAGCACTCTGCAAAGAGCAACTCCTGCTTTCCAGCCTTTCCTGCCGCCGCGGATCAGGGCTGTTCCCACAGGGAGGAGGAAAAAGGGATTTCTGTGTCTCTGGGCAGGGCTGGGGTTGGGATCTCACTGGGATCTCAACAGGGAGTGCTGCTCCCAGCTTTGCAAGGAAAGGAGAATATGGGAATAAACACTGGGGATAAATCCTTCCCTGGGAGGGTGGGGAGGGGCTGGGATGGAATTCCCAGGGAAGCTGTAGCTGCCCCTGGATCCCTGGCAGTGTCCAAGGCCAGGCTGGACAGGGCCTGGAGCAGCCTGAGAGAGTGGGAGGTGTCCCTACCAGGAATGGGGGTTGCCATGAACGAATGGGATGGGTTTAAGGTTCCTTCAACCCAAACGGTTTTGGGATTCCCTGAAGGTGTGGGGTGAGTGGGACACATTCCCACCAAGGGTCAGCCCTGCACTCTGAGCAGGGAATAAATCGGACTCAAGCTCTATCCCAAGGGAGCAACTGCTCCTCATGGAAAGAGGAGTTCCAAAGTTACTTTGGAAAACAAGGACAATTCAATTGAATTGTAATTATTCGCCACTAATTTTCTGACCTTCTTGTGTTAAAGAAACATTTGAAACATTAAATTGAAAAGCAGAAATGATGCCACAAGAGATGGATGAGGAATTCTAGGGAAAATGAACGATCAGTAAACAACTGCAGAGCACCTCGGTGCTCAGATGTCCTGGTTAGCAGGTCTGAGTAATGAGGAAACTTGTAAAAATTAAACTGGGGCTTGTTTGTGCCACAATGATTAAAAAAAGAAGAGTCAAACAGTTGGTGAATTTATATGCAATGAAGAAATGAATCAGTTCTATTTTCTCCAGAGGAATCAAAGCAAACAAGAGAAGGGCTCTGTATCTGTGCACACAGCATTGTTTTCAAACCTCAGCTGTTACAAAGCAGAAAATATTTGCAATGGGGAGAGTGATTTGAGAAATGAAATCAGTGTGGGAGGGGGAATTTGCAGTTCTGCTGTTCTCCTGGTATCAGCAGAGCCCATCAGGGTTTTGTCTTGGCGTGGGGAGCAGAAGGAAATGAGAATGTCAGGGGAGGACAGCACCTGGAGGAGGAATTATTGCTTCATTGTCTCCTGCAATGCCTCTGATGGATCCTGTGGGAATGGGAGCTCCAAAATCAGCCACCAGCACAGGCTGGGGGATCACTGCCTCTGTGTGCAATCAAAGCTAACATGGGGGTGCTTTGTAGGGGAGATGTTCCTGCCCTGGCCAAGGCACCCCAGGGCTGCTGTGGCTGCTCACAGCCCTGTCCCTGTCCCACAACCCTGTCCCTGCTCCAGGGGGCTCAGGGAGCTCCCAGCCTGCAGGGCTGAGCTCAGGAGCAGGAATTCTGCAGGAGTTGCCAGCTTTGCAAAGCTTTGGTGCTTTTGGCACTTTCCCCTTTGGAGCTCCTTGGGCTAGAGGGAGTTTGGGATTTTGGACCCTGCACTGGCACTGTCCCCAGCACCTGAAACCCAGGATCAGCCAGTTCCAGACTAGAGTCCAGCCTGAGCTCTCCACACTGCATCTAGACAGGTCGAGCTTTTTGGGAATCACTTTTTCATCATCCACTGTGCATCCACTCCAATCCCAGCACAAGGAATATCTTCCAGGCATGAGGTGCAGGGGGAAGCAGACACTTCATGGGACCTCTCTAAGATGCTCTTTGCCGACCCCCTGAGGCACAGGCTGATCCCAGAGCCCAAAGGCTGATCCCAGAGCCCCCAGACTGACCCCAGAGTCCCCAGGCTGATCCCAGAGCTGGCACAAAGCTGCTGAGGAAGTGTGAGCACCAGAGAACTGCTTCTTCCTCCCCTCCTTGAGCAGTGTTTGCCATGAGACAAGCCCTGCAGCAGCCCAGATGTCCCCAGTGGTGCTCACAGACTGCTCCCTGCTCCTTCCCAGCTCCTGCCCAGCCAGCCCAGGACCATGGAGCTGTTCCATTGCTCCCCCCGTGCTGCCTGCCTGTGTTGTCCTCCTGGCAAACCCTCCCCTCTGCCTGCTCTGTTTGCTGTGAAGCACGAACAGATTGTGATGGCAGCAGCCAGCAGAGCTGACAGCTCTCAGCTTTCTCAGCTCCCTCAGCTCCCTCAGCTCCCTCGCCTCTCTCAACTCCCTCAGCTCTCCCAGCTCCCTCACTCCCTCATCTCCTTCACCATCCTCATCTTCCTCTCCTCTCTCAGCTCACTCAACTCCCTCATCTCCTTCATCTTCCTCATCTCCCTCATCTCCCTCTCCTCCCTCAGCTCTCCCAGCTCTCTCAGCATTCTCAGCCTTGTTTATGAATCGAAACCTATTTTCCAACCCCCAAAGTGCCATCCCAGGAACCCCTTGGAGCTGCTCAGCTCCTTTGCTCCTTCACAGTAACACCCAAATCCTTCATGTCCAGACTTGGAGCTCCCAGTTTCTTCTTTTCACCAAATGCCAGACTGGTTTGGGCTGGAAGGGACCTTGGAGATGATTTTGTTCCCCCCAGCCATGGCAGGGACACCTTCCACTGTCCCAGGTTGCTCCAAGCCCCAGTGTCCAACCTGACCTTGGACACTGCCAGGGATCCAGGGGCAGCCACAGCTTCTCTGGGAATCTGTTGCATTCCCTGCATCTCCTCCCTGCAGGTGGAAATGTGGCAAACAAATTGGGAGGGCTCTGACTCCCAATGGCACAGGAATTCTGTCTTTCATGGCTGCTTTGCCCAAACTGCCATCCCAGCCTCCTTGGCAGGGTCAGGGCTAAGGGGCTGGGTGACATGAGGGGATGGGAAAGGTAGGAGGAGCCAGGAATATTCCAGAGCCCCAGCACAGGAGGAGATGCTCCAGGCAGGCAAAAATGAAGCCTAATTAAAATGAATGAGAATTATTTTTATCTCCTTAAACAATTGTACGATCACATTTTAATTAAAATAACATTAAAACATTTCTTTTTTCCCTGGATTTTGCTAATGTAGATGCTCACGGCCTTATCACAAATAGACAAAGAGCCTGGAAGGACTTTTCTTTTTCCTAAGAGGCTTTTAGTGGCAGTAAATTAAGATCTATGGATATGTGTGAGGAGGATGGGCATGAAGACAGCAACGAGTTAGTCTGTGTGTGGCTGAGATTTTATTTTCTCCTTCCCCTCATTCCATTGGATTTGGATGTTGCGAAGTTGTTTCTGCACGTGGAGCTCTTTGCAGCTCAGAGAAACCTTGATTGAAAGAGCACTGATGCTCTGAGGGCAGCACTATGTTCCCTGGGATGCCCCTTGCACATATCTCAGCTCTTTTTAGTGAATTTCTGTGCCCTGTGGAGACCAAATCACTGCTGTTATTCCTCCTGTGTTGCTCAGGAAGGTTCAGGTCCAGCTGGGCTGGAAGGAGAGGTCCAGGAAGGATGAGTGGGGTGGGAAGAAAGGGGAATCTTGGGGAAATAAAAGTGGAGGAAAACAGATTTCAGTGGATAAAAGAGCCTGTATGTTCAGGCTCAGGAGAATCATGGAATCATTAAGGCTGAAAAAACCTTCAAGTTTATCAAGTCCAGCTTTGGACTGAATCTAAACCACAGCATGAAGTGCCACATCTGCTGGGTGTGGACACTTCCAGAGGCACTGGGGGCTCCAGGAGTGCCCTGGGCAGCCTGGGCAACTTTAACCACTGCTCCAGTGAGGAAATGTTCCCAAAATCCAACCTGAGCCTTCCTGGCACCACCCCAGCTGATTCCCTGTCCTGCAGCCTGTGGGCTCCAGGGTTGGGAGCTTTGGCTGGGCAGCTCCAGGCTGAACAAACCCACCCTGCAATTCCCACCCTGGGGGCTGGGATGGTTCTGAAGAAGCTCAGGAATATTTGGAAATGGCAGGTGGTGCATGCAGGGCTCAGCACCCCCGAGCTTGGCACAATCCATGGGCTGGTTAGCATTCCATGAAATTGGGCTGTGATGAGGCTGGGAACATTGGAGCTGCTCAGCCTGGAGAAGGGAAGGTTCTGTGGGATCCTCATGGCAAAATTCCAGTGTCTGAGGGGGTCCAGGGGAACTGGAAATAGCATCTGCATTGGGAACTGGAGTGATGGGACAGGGGGAATGGGCCCAGACTGAGAGAGGAGGAATTTGGGATGGATATTGGGAAGGAATTGTTCCCTATGAGGGTGGGCAGGCCCTGGCACAGGTTGCCCAGAGAAGCTGTGGTGCCCCTGGATCCCTGGCAGTGTCCAAGGCCAGGCTGGACAGGGCTTGGAGCAGCCTGGGACAGTGGGAGGTGTCCCTGCCAGGGGGATAGAGCTGGATGAGCTTTAAATTCCTTTCCACCCCAAACCTGTCTGGGATTCTGGGATTCTTTGCACCAAAAGCCCTAAGAGGAGCACAGTGGAGCTGCCTTTACAATGAGGAGATTTGGAAATCCAGAATTTTTGTGCTGAAGAGGAAATAGAAGTTTAATCGAGGAACACCTTAAGTGGTTTGAAGCAGAAAATTTCAACACTCCAGATTTTTGAAGGCTGGAATAGAAACTCTCTGTTTTACTGAATTTTTATTTATTTCTGAAGGGCTTTTGCTAAAAAGCAGAAATGTTTCCTTCCCACACATCCCATTCCCAGGAACAGAGGCAATCTGAGCCCTGCCTCAGCCAAAGGGCAAAGGCACAGCTTTACCAAGCCTTGCTTATCAATTAAACCCATTTTTCAAACCCCAAAATGCCATCCTAGGAATCCTCTGGGGCTGCTCAGCTCCTTTGCTCCTTCACAGCAACACCCAATTATTTTTTCCCACCCCAGAGGAAACCCTGAGGCTGAAATCAGATCACTTCTGCAAATAAAGCTGCAGGACTTGAGCCAGTCCCTCCCATGCCACCAGGGATTCACCCCAAACCAGGCAGGATTGCAGTGATGCCTCTCCAGGAAGGAAAAGCACCAAACTTTCCTCCAGGAGCTGATTTTCTCCTCCCTGAGCTGCTCCAGGAGGAGCCAAAGCCATTTGTCTGCTGGGACACATTTCCTGGTGTCCCTGTGGCAGCCAGGGGAGCAATCAGGGCAGGGAAGGAGAAACAAGCAGGAGGAGACAAGGGACACAGGGGAGGAACTTCTCTGGGAGGTGGCAGAGTGAAGGAATCAGGATCAAAAGGGAATGGAGCTTCCCGGGGGCAAGGAATATTCAGAATGTTTAAAAGTGTTAAGGCTGATTGGAGGTTGATTGGAGGAGTGGATTAGGTCTTTATCAGAGCTGGTTCAAATTTGCTGGAAATGCGTGTTCTTCTTAAAAAGGGATCCTGTAGAGAAATGGTGCAGTTGGAAACAGAGATGGCTTGGTTAGGCTGATTTATCACCAAAAATGTTGATGCTTTTGGGGTCCTTGCTGAGGGTGGGGACTGCTGGACTCCCCTGATGGTCAGGAAGGAGCTTTCCTGGGAGAGGAGCTCTCCTTGGATGTTCCTCCTGGGAGCCACCAGTGGCACAGAGACTGTGAAACTTCACCTTCGTAATTCAGCTCTGGAGACATGTGGCTGTGGGCAAGGACAGGAGGATCAGAACTGCAGCAGTGTTGGGGTATTTATGGAGCCATGAGCCCCTGGTGAAGCTCAGCTCCAGCCTTGTCTCTGTGTCACCTCACCTCCATCGCTGTCCCTCTGCTCCCTCAGGACAATACTGTTCCTCTCCCCAGCTCACATCTGCAGCACATTGCAATCAAAGCTTCTCCAGCCCACCCAGAGCTCCCAGTGCAGCACAGGGCAGAGTTTTCTGGCGTTAAACACTCGATCTCCACCATGGTATGGCGAAGACACTTTTTTGCAAAAATCCAGGGTTCTTAAACTGTTAGTTTGTTATGAGTTTCCATACTGCACAACAAATGTGCTTAACTACTATAGACCACGATAGGAACAGGCATCAGGTGTAACTAACCATGAGCCCCACCGTGTGAGCACTCAGTGGTTCTAATAATTGCTTTACAATTATGTAACTTGTTTTTCACCTCTAGCTTAGCTGAGTCATTCCCAGAATGCTTTTCTAGTTAGCCAAAGTACCAGAAGGGAGCAAGGATTTTACAAGGGTAGCAAGGTCCTCCCTTTGAAAAGCCTTTCTGCTCCACAGCAGAGTTTGCACTCCCCGAGGTGTGCAGAGCACAACCCGAGTCTGAAATCCCTCAGAGGGACAGGAATCTCTCATGAGCTGCTTGTGTGGGAACACCTGGAAAAGGTGGATCCTGCTCAGCATTCCATGCTCCTGACCCAGAGGACTGGGGGTGAAATCACAGAATCCTGGAATGGTCTGGGATGGGAAGGACCTTAAATCCCATCCAGTGCCACCCCATCCCTGTGCAGGGACACCTCCCACTGTCTCAGGCTGCTCCAAGCCCTGTCCAACCTGGCCTTGGACACTGCCAGGAATCCAGGGGCAGCCACAGCTTCTCTGGGAATTCCATCCCAGTCCCTCCCCACCCTCACAGAGAGCAATTCCTTCCCAATCTCCCATCTCTTCCTGCCCTCTGGCAGTGGGAAGCAATTCCCTGTGTCCTGTCCCTCCATCCCTTGTCCCCAGTCCCTCTCCAGCTCTCCTGGAGCCCCTTTAGGCACTGGCAGGAGCTCTGAGTTCTCCTTGGAGCTTCTCCAGCTGAACACCCCCAGCATTCCCAGCCTTGCATCATCTCCCTGGCCCTGGATGTGCTCAGCAGCATCACAGCTCCTGTTCCCTGTGTTCCTCTCCATTCCTGCATTATCTGGGCCATGGGGCCACAGATCTCATCCCTGCCTGGATCAATCCGTGGGGCCATGGATATTATCTCTTCCTGGCATTCCTGCAGCTGGAAGATGAATGCCCAGTTCCTCCATGCAGACAGAGTACGAGGGAACAATTCCATCATAAAATCAGGGTGGAATTACTGTGAGTCCATGGCTCCACTGCTTTCCTGGGAAGAGCTGAAGTTTCCCTGTATTTTCCAAGCCCAAGCCATCACTCCTGCCTGGAGTGACGCTGCTGGATCCCTGAGCCCTGGAGCAGTGATGGTGCTCTCCCCTCACTGCCCTGATTAACACCAAGCTCATTAAGGAGTGAAGGAGAGCAGAGTGAGGGATCTCCTCTGACCCAGCAGCAGCCCAAGGGCTCCAAACCACAGGAGCCAATTCCATGGAATTGCTGCCTCCCTGTCAGTGCCATTCCAGCTCCACTGCTCCATCACTTTGCCTATGCTTGGCTGTGGATGTGTGGCTGCTGCTGAGCCCTGGGAGGGACAGGTTTTGTGCTCTGGGAGGGAAAGGGTTTGTGTTTTGGGAAGGACAGGGTTTGTGATTTGGGAAGGACAGGGTTTGTGATTTGGGAAGGACAGGGTTTGTGATTTGGGAAGGACAGGGTTTGTGTTTTGGGAAGGACAGGGTTTGTGCTCTGGGCAGGACAGGGTTTGTGCTGCCAGATCAGTGCCACATCCTGGCACCACTGAGCTCAGCAGAGCAGGAATGAGGCATTCCCTGCCTCCAGCCCTCGGCCCTGAGCTCCATAGCGTCTGCAAATTCCTGGGAATCGGGTGAGCCCAGCACCAGGTCTGGTGTTTCCCTCACAAGTCCCACCACCCAGCTGGAGTGTGGCACCTGAGAGCATCAACAACGGGAGGCAGGGCAGGGAGGGAGGTGGGAATTGCGGGGGGAGCTTGGATTCTGCTCCTCCTGTTGCTCCTGGAGCTGCGGCAGCTGCGGGCTTTAATTACAGAGATTAAAGGGAAAAAAGCCCTCGACAGATGAGACACAAAACAGCGAACTGGCCTCATGCCTGGGAAACCATCTGAGCTGGGCTGCACCGGGAATGGGAATGGCAATGGGAATGGGAATGCCACAGGCAGAATCCCCCTGAGGGACACCAGGGGGGCAACAGAGCTTCAGCAAAGATAGGGAACAGTCGAGTCCTAAGGGGAGAGAGAATGAGCCCAGCTCAGGCTGATCCCAGCTCCTCCTGCTGCCCCAGCCTGAGAGCTGGAGTGGGAAAAGGCTGCAGGAGGAGCTGGGAGAGGCTTGGGACTGTGGGAGGGCATTGGTGTGGCCAGAGCCCCTCTGCTCCTCATCAGCAATTAGAGCCACTAATGAAGAGCTCATTTACTGCGGTCTGACAGAGCCCTTTGTCCCCAGCACTGCTGCTCAGCCCCATCTGTCCCCTGAGCCACAGGACCCTCTGGGCTGTGCCAGGGCTGGATGGAGCTGCCAGCACAGCCCCAAGCCTGGCCCGTAGCCTTTCTCCCCTTGTGGGAAGACAGAGAGCACAGAAAGGAATCAATTAGTCCAAAAGCCCTTAATGAGCTGCGCAGAGCTCAGCCCTCTGCTGATGACCCCCAGGTTAATGAACCTGCACAGAACCTGGGGACTCCTCTTCATTCTTCCAGTGAGATTTTTGTCTCTCTCAACCCAGCTGAGGAGCTGTTCCTCCCGTGGCACCTCCAGGTGCTCTCCTGCCTTCCCTGCTCTGCTGGCAGCTCCAGCACTGGGCAGCACTTTCAGGAGTGACCCTGCTCCCAGCAAAGCTTCAGCCCTCGTTTGTCACCACTCTGTGATCACAACTGGCAGAAGTTGCCATCCCTGCTCCACAGATATCCTGGATCCCAGAAACATCCCATCTTCCAGAGACATTCCTGCTCCCAGGGCCATCCCAGCCCCTGAGTGCCAGGAAAGAGCCTCAGAGCAGGGCAGTGTGGGATGGGGGAGCAGGCAGCACAGGGAGCCTGGGGTGGGAGAGCTCATCCATGACAAGGAGAGAGCCCTGGAATGGGAACATTTCAGAGTTCTGGTGGCATTTCAGCTCCCTCTGGAAGAAGGAGCACTCAAACACTGCAGCTGCTGCTGGAGCTTCCCTATCATGGACAGATTATGGATTTTCCCTTTTATGGGAGTATTTAGGTCCTTTTCACCTCTCAGGCAGCAGGAACAGGAGCAGAGGGAGCTGGGAAGGGACAGGAAGGGTCACACTCCTGAGGGTCACACTCCCTGAAGGCAGGGAGTCCTGAGTCTCTGAGAGGATCTTCAGCTCTGGGATGTTCCCTCAGAGAGAGGCTGTGGAGCTGCAGGAATGCAGCCCGAGGGTGACACCTCTGCCAGGGACAGCACTGCGCTGGTTTGGAGCTGGCAGTGTGAGCGGGAATGGGGAAGGAGCTGCAGGGACAGAGGAGCAGAGTGGCACCAACCACTCCCTGCTGGTAATTCCAATCCCAGCTCCCTCCTCTGCCCCCTCTGGCACTGCTGAGAGCTTTCCATGGCCGGGAATTCCCGCTCCTCCCTGCTGGGAATGTGCTCCAGCTGGTGCCTTCTTTGCACAGACACCCCGAGCAGAATCGGCTCCTTGTTTTCCCTTCCCAGCGGGGAAGCAAGGATGAGTTCAGTGATCACAATGCAGGTGGGGAATTGCTGGGAGCAGGTGCCACATCCTTTTGTCTCCAGTGACAATCACAGCCATGGATCTGTCGGGAAAACGATGTGGCCAGGTGGGAAAAGGACACGGATAGGTGATAAAAGGACATGGCCAGGTGGGACAAGGACATGGCCAGGTGGTGACAGGGCATGGATGGGCAGTTAAAGGACATGGATAGGCATCAAAAGGACATGGCCAGGCAGTTAAAGGATATCGCTGAGCAGTAAAACAGGAGCAGCCCAATTGCCAGGGATGAGGTTGTGGACATTTCATCTGGAAAGAGTCCCTGTGCTGTGAGTGCAGCCATGAGCTGGATTTTGGGAATGTGCTATTGCATCCCTGATGAACCAGGTTTTGGGAATGTGTTATTCCGTCTGTGAGAAACGAAGCTCACTGTTGTAAAATTTTAAACATTTATTAAGAAAAAAGACAATAGGGGACAAAACAAAAAAAACCCTTGTTCCACAAAGTAGAGGGTACAGTGCTGGATGCTTAGCCACCGATGTAGGGTAGCCAGAGGCACACCTGGCTAGGGGATACAGTTTTTATAACCCTCTAACCCAGCCTCCTTCAGGTGTTCCAATGGGCTCTTTGTCTTCAGTCCTCCTTGGCTCGTTCTTTCTAGGGTCTTCTGATAGCTTAGCTGCTTGCCCAGCTCTTCCCTTTCTTAACCATAACATTTGAGTTAGCCACAACAAATTAACAATTAGACATTACAAATCTATAGAGGTAGTCATAACATTTATCAGTTAGCCCAACAAATCTATAGAGGTAGCCATAACATTTATCAGGTAGCCCAAATAAATCTATAACATTTATCAGTTAGCCCAAACAAATTACAGAGGTAGCCATAACATAGACACAAGCATTAACAAATAACCGTAACAAATACCTCATAACCCTTTATGAAAGCCAACTCTATGACTTCATTTATAACACATCCCTGTGAACCAGGTTTTGGGAATGCATTATTCCATCCCTGGAGGGCTCCGTGGCAGGGCAGGGATGGAAGGGGCAGAGTGCAGCCCCTGCTCACTCCCAGCAGCTGCAGGAGTGCAGTTGCCAGTGCAGTTTCCAGCACAGTTTTCCAGTGCAGGGGCTCGAGGCTGCTCTGGAGCTTCCAAAACAGCTAGACCAAGCCATTCCCTTTGGGAAGCAGCTAGGCTAGGCCATTCCCTTCGGATAATGATGGAAAAACACGCCCCAGCCATGCTCTCTCCCTGCCTTCCCCCAGCCCTGGGCTGCTGCTCTCCCAGCAGGCACTTCCCAGCTCCCCTCCCTGCTGCCATTCCGTGAGAGAGTTTGATTTCAGAAACAAAGGCTTTGTTAAACCTGCCCAGCTCCATCCAATCCCACGGATTGCCAGGGTTTTCCTTCCAGTCAGGACAAGGGGATTTTGGAGCAGCCCAAGGGGCTCAGGGAGTTTTCTCCTGCAGGATGCTGAGCTGCCCTAGTCCCACTCAGACCCTGCCAGGGCCATGTCTGGATGAAAAGTCAGAGCTTGAAAATCCCTGAAAGATTTGTCCAGCTCAGAAAGCTGGGACTCAGTGCTGGAAGTGGGAGCAGGAATTTGCTTTCAGCTTCAAACAAACAACCAAAAAAACCACCACACCTAAAAAAGAGGCTCCGTGTGAGTGTGAAAAGTGAACATTACTGAAACGTTCTTCACATGATAAAACCATCAGGAAAAGCATGAGACATCATCAATACCAGGAGAATCAATAACCCATCCACTGGGGAAATTGCTTGGGATGGCATTAGCACATTTATTTGGCATTAGCAAGCAGATATTAATGGTATTAATAATAATGTTAATATTATCATAATTTTGCCTGGATAGAAGGCAGGCTGGATGGGCTTTAAAGTCCTGTCCCACCTAAACCAGTCTGGGATTCTGTGGCTTCTCCAGGACCCCTCCCAGCTCTCTGACACACTGAAAGCCCAGGGCTGGACCTGGAATATCTCAGATTCCCTCCTGGGGATTTTGGCTCCATTCTCCAAAAATGGGAATTAGAAGAGCTGTTGAAGCCCCAGGGGTGGGGGAAGGCCTGGCCAAGCAGAAGGAATCAGGGATGGAATTTCCATCATTGTTATCAGGTCCAAACATGCAGAACTCCTCACTCAGCTCTGCTTCCATCACACAACTCCTCCCCAGGATCATCACCCTCCACCAGCCCTGATCTCTGGGGAAATTGTGCTCCTCTGCTGCTCAGGGAAAGAGCCTGAAATCCTCTCCCGAGAGCCACCTGGGAAGGTTCTGCATCCCCCAAAACTTCAGAGCTGCTTTCACCAAGATCTGGAGCTTATCTTTGGAAGTATCTGCCTTTTTAAATGGAAAATTTGTCAGATTCTCCTTTTTAAACTGATTTGGGGAGATTGGGACTGGAGGGGAGGTGTTATTTTTAAGTTTTATCAGCAGCGCTGAAGTGGCTGAGCTGGAAACTGAATCTCATCACATGCCTTGGAGTCCTGAAACTTCCATAAAAATAGAGCTCAGCTCCCAGTGCCACCTGCAGAGGTGAGCTCTGACTGCAGGAATTGGCTCAGGAAGGCTCCCCCTAAATTCCTAAAAGTTCTTTATCTGCCAGCTTTAATTGTCCCTGGATAGCAGAAATGATCAATTAACATTGAGCTTTCAGTGTTGTTTGTTGGTCATTGAATCCATTCTTTTTCTAACGAATATAAAGTGGATAAGGAGTGTGATGTAGTCGTGGAATTGTCCCTCTCTGGATGTGAGGAATCTGTGATAAATGCTGGGATGCTCCTGTGACACCTGAACTGCTGAGGGGAGGGCAGGCCTGAGCTGAACTCCATCCCACGGGATCTGCAGCTCTCCAGGATTTCTAGTTAGGAAGAACCTTCCTGTCCAAGTCTGGAATGGAATCTTTTCCATGGTTTTTGGCTCTCACAGCAGAGCTGAGCCCCTGAGGAGCCAGGAGGAGCAGAGCAGGGCCCTGGCTGGGGAGCACTGGCTGTCACCCCGGTGTCCCTGAGGGCCCCAGGGCCAGCCCTGCCCCGCTGGTGTCCCCAGGTCACCTCTGCCATCCCCTGGGCCATGGCACAGCTGGGACTCTGGCTGCTCAGATTCCTCAGGAACTCAGGAAAGGAGGGCACAGAAACACCAGGAGAAGCAGGAGGGAGAGGAGATGAAAGCTGGCACTTCTCTCTCGAGGCAAGGCAAGAAATAAACCCGAGTCCTCCTTCTTCCCTACCCCCTTTTTTTATGAATTACCATATTTGTTTCCTTTCTCAGCCTCGGAGATGGGTTTGTGCCCAAAACTGCATCGTGTGCTCCTTCCTTTCTGGCTGACAGCTCCTGAAGGGAGCAGGGAGCTTTTCCTTTCTGCTCCAGCACTTCCATCATCGCTGCCTGGCTGGAGCTGAAGCCCAGGCTCAGGCAGAACTCCTGCACTGAATTCCAGGGATTTATGGAGCTGCTGCAGGCAGCTCAGCTCCAAAACAAGGCTGGGAAAAGGCAGTGCTAACTTCAGTGGGTGTCAGTTAGGGGAATTGGATTTATCCAGCTCCTAAAACCCCAGACTGGGAGTTACTGCTGAAAGGGGGATGGTGCTGCCTGCTTTTGTCAGGTGTCTGAGGAAGAGGGGTGGCAAACATGACCTGGAGCTGCTGGACAGACCAGAGGAGGCCACAGAGCTGCTCTGAGGGCTGGAATTCCTCTGGAGCCAGGCTGAGAGAGCTGGGAATGTTCAGCTGGAGAGGAGAAGCTCCAGGAAGAGCTCAGAGCTCCTGCCAGTGCCTAAAGGAGCTCCAGGAGAGCTGGAGAGGGACTGGGGACAAGGGATGGAGGGACAGGACATGGGAATGGCTTCCCACTGCCAGAGGGCAGGGATGGATGGGATATTGGGAAGGAATTGGGTGGGAGGGTGGGGAGGAGCTGGGATGGAATTCCCAGAGAAGCTGTGGCTGCTCCTGGATCCCTGGCAGTGTCCAAGGCCAGTCTGGACAGGGCTTGGAGCAGCCTGGGACAGTGGGATGTGTCCGTGCCATTGCAGGGGTGGCACTGGATGGGCTTTGAGGTCTCTTCAACCCAAACAATTCCATGGTCCTATAAGTGTCTGAACCATGGAGTGTCCCAGGCCAGCCCTGAGGTCAGAGTTTGTTCTTTGGGTTTCAATCCTCTGCCCAAGCCCCACCTCAGCTGCACCAATGCCTCTTCAGGTCTGATGCTGGAGGTCAAGGGGAGCTTCAGGAAATCAGGATGGAGTGGGGGAAAAGCAATGGGATCTTGGAGAGAACTGCTCGGAAGGGAGGAGCTGCTGGAGCTTGAGCAGCTCCTGAGGTGCTTCTTCAATGCTCTGACCACAAATTCAGCCACTTCCATTTCAGAGCCTCCATTTCCTTTGTTGAGCTCCTGCTTTGGGGTGCTGGGGCCAAGATTCCTAAAGCCAGGAGTCAGGAGGAACCCAATCCAGACCATGGCATTTCCTCCATGGACTAGTCCAAGTGAAAGTGTCCTGAACCCTCTCCACCCCTGGAACTGCCTCTGCCAGGTTTGGCTCCATCCCCATTCCCTGGCAGCAAACTCAGAACTCTGGCACTAAAAATACCTGGGAGTCTTGGAGCTTCTTCCCAGAGCAGGCAGGGAAAAATAAACACAGAATGAACAATGGATGAAGGGCTGAGCATTCCCAAAATCTCTGAGCATTCCCAAAATCTCTGAGCATTCCCAAAGTTCTCTGAGCATTCCCAAAGGTCTCTGAGCATTCCGAGAAGTCTCTGAGCATTCCCAAAAGTCCCTGCTTCCCATGTTATGAAAGAGACAACATTTGTGAGTCTGATCTCGATATTGATGTGTGCAGAGACATTTGTTCTGTGCTCACAGTAAACACCTTCTGATCGATGCAGGGAAATGCAGTCAGGGTTTTGTTGTGCTCAAGGTTCATATCTGGAGAAGAATTGGAATTTTCTCTTTTATTCCTCGCCTCAGAAAGTTTAAGGGAGTGAGTTGTGAATGGAGCACTGTGGGGGCAGTGAGGGGTGAGACAAAGGCAGGAACCATCGTGGGCAAAGGTTTTATCGCACATCCTGGGATTTATTGTTTTCCTGCTCTCCCTTCCCCCAAATTGCTTCCATAGACCAAGAGAGTTAAAACACTAATAGCAAAAATAGCTTGGGAATTGAGAATTATTGCGAAAAAGAAAAATGGGAAAAATCCCTGGGCTGGGATGAGAAAAATCTGCATGAGGTGGTCCTGTTCCTCCAAGTGCTGATTCTGTGGCTATTCCCTGACTCAGCTCAAGGAATGGGTAGAAAACCAACCCAGAAATAAAACAAAATAAAATAAAATAAAATAAAAAAATAAATACAACAATGGGAATATAAAAATAAACCCCTCAGAATCCCAGCCTGGTTTGGGTTGGAAGGGACCTCAAAGATGCTCCAGTTCCAGCCCTGGTGATAGGGGAGGTGGAACAGTCCTGGCTTTTCCGAATGCTCTGGCTTAACCTTGGAGTGCAGCCTGGGTTTAGCAGTGACATCACCAGCAGTGCTGCCAATTCCTGGCACAAATCCCCTCCAAAGGAACCTCTGGCATTTCTGATCAGGGCTCAGGGTTCTTGCCTGAAACATTCAAGACCTTTCTATGAATTCCCTGTATTTCCACCAGCTCAGCCATGAGCTCCTGCCTCGGGAGCTCTCCAAGCTCAGCTGCTGAACCTGAGCTGCAGCCACTCCTGGGCTGGAATTCCTGCCCTTGGCAATGGGGCTGGGGGGAGCCAGAGTGGGAGCTTGGGCAGAGCAGGGGCAATAAAACTCTGCTTCTCTCAGGAAGTGGCAGCAGAGCCTCCCCAGGGCACTGGCGAGGCCGACAGAGCATCATTGTTCAAACTCTCCCTGGAAAAGCCCTGGAAATTAAACTGGACTTGGCTGCTGACTCAGCAAAAAGCAGAGCCAGGCTCTGCTGCCCTTGGGATCAGCTCTGGGAGCTCAGCTTCGTGTTCAGGGTGCTAAAATCAGTTCTTAGCTCAGGTTTAAGCTGGAATTTCAGTTGTGCTAAGAGCAGGGATTGAGCTTGAGCTCAGCCTGAGCCCAGTGCATTCATCATCCAGGCAGGGAGACTCCAGTGCCAGGGACTCCTGGAATGGGAATGGGAATGGGAATGGGAATGGGAATGGGAATGGGAATGGGAATGGGATCCAGGTGCTTTACATGCAGCTCTTGTTTGCCAAAAGCTGCTTTGCCATGTCCAGAATATTTGTAGGAAAGATGAGGAAAGGTCACCACAGCCCCAGTGTCCCTTCCCTGGCCTGAGCCTGGCTCCCACCTGGGGCAGACAGTGCTGGGAATGGCCCAGCCAGGAGCAGGGATTTGGGATCCATCCTGGGGCACAGCCAGGAGCAGGGATTTGGGATCCATCCCTGGGGACTGAGAGCACAGAAGAGCAGCAATGTTTGCACAGCCCATTGTACCTCTTTATTAATGCAAATGCAACAAGTGGGAAAAAATCCATAGATTTCAGGGCTTTCAAGGCAAGGAGAAGCAGAAATTCCAACCTTTGGATTTATAATGCCAGGATGAATCAGATGCCTGAGCCTGGCTGTTCTCTTTGTCTGGCAGTTTCAGTGTCTGCACACTGTCAGCCTCGGAGAGGGCCTGGCTTTGGGATGGCAGAAGAAAGGGGCTGGGAAGGCCCTTTGATCCTAAAAGTCTGGGAGCAGCAGGAGCTGCTCAGCTCCTCCTGGCAGGGGATCCCAGCTCTGCTCTATTTCCCTTTTCCCTCAGGAAAGAGGAACCTTTTCCATGTCCCTGGAGCTGGGCTGGGCTGATGGCTAGTGTGCTTCCCTTCCCTTCCCTTCCCTTCCCTTCCCTTCCCTTCCCTTCCCTTCCCTTCCCTTCCCTTCCCTTCCCTTCCCTTCCCTTCCCTTCCCTTCCCTTCCCTTCCCTTCCCTTCCCTTCCCTTCCCTTCCCTTTCCTTCCCTTCCCTTTCCTTCCTTCCCTTCCCTTCCCTTCCCTTCCCTTCCCTTCCCTTCCCTTCCCTCATTCCCTTCCTCCAATCCCAAATCCTGCATTCCCACTCTGTTTTCCCTCCTCCCCAGCCTGGCCCGAGGTCTGGAGCCCCTCGGGGCAGCTCAGTCACCCCCCCTGCCCCAGCAGATCCATGGATTTCGGAGCCAGGAAAGATCCCAGGGGTGATCCTGGAGCTTTTCTGCTGGGGCAATCAGAGCTCTGCCTCTCTGCTGTTCTCAGCCTCGTAGCCATAGAAACTACAAGAATTTATAGGAATTTATGGGAATTTATGGGCACCACACGGTGCCTTTGGCTGAGTCTGCAGCAGGGAATGGCAGTGCCAGGGTCCCCAAACAGGCCTGTCCTCACAGAGTGGCACAGCCCTGTCCCCAGGATGGCACAGCCCTGTCCCCAGGATGGCACAGCTCTGTCCCCAGGGTGGCACAGCTCTGTCCCCAGGATGGCACAGCCCTGTCCCCAGGGTGGCACAGCCCTGTCCCCAGGATGGCACAGCCCTGTCCCTAGGGTGGCACAGCTCTGTCCCCAGGATGGCACAGCTCTGTCCCCAGGGTGGCACAGCTCTGTCCCCGGGGTGGCACAGCTCTGTCCCCAGGGTGGCACAGCCCTGTCCCCAGGGCCTGGACATGGCTGGGGTTCACAGGAGTCAGGCCTGGGGACAGCAGCAGCTCCTGTTGGAATTCTGCAGCTCCTGTGGGAATTCAGCTGCCTGGATTTGGAGCTCTCAGGAGTGGCACAGGGGGTGCTCCCAGCTGGAGCTCGGGGGACACCACGGTGACATTCAGGGGTTGTCAGCAGGAATTGTCACAGCTGGCACAAGGTGGCCATGGCTGATGGATTGGCACTGTCACTGCAGGCACAGGAACATCTGCTCCTCACAGATGCTCCTGGAGAGGCAGGATGGGTTCGGAGCTCCCTGCTCCAGTGGGAAAAGTCCCTGCCCATAGCAAGGGGTGTCGCTGGTTGGGCTCTGAGGTTCCTTCCCATCCAAAGCATCCTGGGATTCTGGGATTCCATGAAAATTGACTCCATTTGGGGCCCTCAGTCCATCTGTGCAACACCCCCATCCAAAGGGCTGCTTCCAAATATCTCCACGTGCAAATGGGCTCTCTAGGATCCAGTTGGAATCTTCCTTCTGGAGAAGCAACAGGGATTTGGAACCAATTTAGAGCATAAGACTCTAAAATTAAACTTGTCTGTAAAGTGAGTGGAGTTCAAAGCCAGGACAGAGTGAAAAACCCCGAGTGAACCTGAAACTTTGGAAATAGAAAATCAGCTCTGGATTTTCCCGTGTTTTTCCAGGAAGGCACCAGCTCCTCTTGTGTTCTTCAGTCTCGGTAAAAAACCCTGAAGTCAAAACCCAAATAACTCTGAACAAAAAAACAAAACTGCTCACTGAGAGAAGGGTGGGAGGGAACATTTCACCAGCAGCTCTGCTCAAAACAAAGAGGGTTTTCAGCTCCCTGATCACAGGGAAGATGAGAATAAAGGAATTCAAGGCTGTGGATAATTTTTGTGATCACACAACTCCAGGATAGCTGATGAAGTTCTTGGGAAATGCAGAAAGCAGCTGAGAAATGTCAAAGCAGTGAAGGCATTTCTGGAGTGGCTGCTCCAAGGAAGTGACAACAAAGGCTCAGTCCAGGAACAGCAGCTCCATGCTGAGATGGATCAGGACCGACAGGGAAAAGAGAAATTAAAAGATAATAACGAGTCAGCTGCTTTTCCCAATGGCTGGGAATCATTTGGACATTGTTAGGATCACAGAGCAGGAGCCAAACCTGAGCCTGTGTTTGCTGCCAGGCAGGAATTCCTTGGGAGAGACCTTGAAGTCCTTCCAGTGCCACCCCTGCCATGGCAGGGACACCTTCCACTGTCCCAGGATGATCCAAGCCCTGTCCAACCTGGCCTTGGGCACTTCCAGGCATGTGCCATCAGAATCCCAGGAAAAGCAGGGCTGGAGTGCACACTTGGGGCAGTTCCTGAGCTGGTCTTCACCAAGGTGGGGAGAAGGGAGTGATCCCATTTCATTTCTCATTGTTGTCTTCCTTTATTTTCATTAAAGCCAAAAACAATCACCAAACATGTGGGCACATCCCACTTTCAGCTGATTTTCCTGGAACTCTCTGTCCCTCAGTCCCCCCACCACTGCCACCCCTCAGGCACAAATCTCCTCATCCTAAAGCAGACAATGACCTTTGGGAAGGTGACCTTGACAGGGACTTTAGTTCTGAACAAAGAGTTCCCCACATCCCCAAATCCCAAAGCAGTCCTGACAGAGCGGGCATGGAGAGGAATCCATACATTCATTTATCCAACAGTAGAGGCTGTTGGAATCTGTGCAAAGCTGGGTTTAGGTCTTTCCCCAGGGAATTGCTTTTCCCCTTTGGACCCAGCTGTGTCCCATTGCACCTTCTGGGATTTGGGATCAGCTCTCAGTGTTCAGTGCTGTGCTTCCTGCACAGGGACAGGGGCAGGGAATGAAACAGCCAGCTCCAGGCTTTGGGATAACAAAGCAGGGATGGGGTTTGGAGAGAGAAATGGGTTTGGAGCAGTGATGGGGTTTGGAGAGGTCAGCCACTGGAGGCCACTTCACTTCTCCCCATTTTGCATCTCAGGGCTGAAATCTGGATTTTGTCTCCTGAATTTCAGGCTGGGCTCTGGGGAGGGAGAAGCTTTGGCAGGGATGTGTTTCCCAGGGCCTCAGGGCTTCCAGGAGAGGCTGGGAGCAGCCAGGGCTGTGTGGCACTGATGGCTCCCGTGGATGTCTGGGACACGTGGATTTGTCCCAAAGGATCCCCTCAGAGGCTGGCCAGCTCTGCTCCTCCGTGGAATGTCATGGGCAGCAGGTTCTGAGGTGCTGCTGCTCCTCTGCCCTGCTCTGGATCCCACCTGGGCTCCTGCATGCAGCCTCAGGCTCCTCAGAGCAGCAGGGACAGAGCTGGGAGAGTCCAGAGGAGCTCCAGGATGGGCAGAGGATGGAGCAGCTCTGCTGGGAGGAAAGGCTGGGAGAGCTGGGATTGTTCACCTGGAGAGGAGAAGCTCCAGGGAGAGCTCAGAGCTCCTGCCAGAGCATAAAGGGGCTCCAGGAGAGCTGGAGAGGGACTGGGGACAAGGGCTGGAGGGACAGGACATGGGAATGGCTTCCCACTGCCAGAGGGCAGGGATGGATGGGAGATTGGGAAGGGATTGTTCCCTGTGAGGGTGGGCAGGCCCTGGCACAGGGTGCCCAGAGAAGCTGTGGTGCACCTGGATCCCTGGCAGTGTCCAAGGCCAGGTTGGACAGGGCTTGGAGCAGCCTGGGATAGTGGGAGGTGTCCCTGCCTAAGGGTGGCACTGGATGGGCTCTGAGGTCTCTTCCACCCAAACCATTCCAGAATTCTGTGACATTCCATGACAGGATCTCTGCTGTTCTTTCCATGCTCCCCTGCTCAGGCTCTGCCACAGAATCTTTTCCAAGCCATTAAAAAATCAAGGTCAGTCCCTTCCAGGCTGTGCTGACGTCAGGATCTGCAGGTTCCCAGTCCTTGGGGATGCCTTTTCCTCACTCACCATTGGGTCGTGGCTGAATCCAGATGTTCAGCAATCTCCAAATTCCTCAGCTCATTAACTGCCATCAAATCTGACCTGGGAATTTCTGCTGCAGCCTCTTTTCTCTGCCCCAAGAACAGAGGGAGGCCTTGGAAAACCAACAAGGTTCTCCCTGCAGTGTTTGAGGGTGAATAATAACAATAGTATTATTATTAATAATAATAATAGTAATAACGATTATTATTGTTATTATTATTATTATTATTATTTATTATTATTATTATTAGTGCAGCTCTGGGGGGTGAATCCCGCTCCCGTGGCTGTGGTTCCCTGCGCAGGAACACAAAGGAGAGGGATCAGCAGGGATTATTTTACCAAAAAGATGAAGCTGGGAATTGTCCTGCCTGGTGGGTTTGTCTTTGCCCACAAACAGCCAGGGAGGAGGGCAGGCTTTGGGACTGAGATTTTTTCTCTGGAGACTGAATTTAGGGAAGCAGGACATGGAAACAGACATGGATCTGCTGAATAAATTGTAAAGACAGAGTGAAAATGTGAAGTTTGTGGTGTTCTGCTCCATGGGGAAAGGCTGCAGGTGGCTCTGGTGAGCCTGGCTCAGCCAGGCCTGGCCTGGGGCTGGGAAGTCAAGGCAGGGAGAAGGATAGAGGACATCCCTGGTGATCACATCCCCATAAAGGACATCCCTGGTTTATCATAACAGTAAATGATATTAAAATAACATTAAAATAACAGAAAATCCTGGCTGGGAGGTGCCAGGGAAAGGCTCATCCAGGTTGCTCCTTCCTGCAGGATGCTCATCCCAATCCATCCTGCACAGCTCCAGGGATGGTGTTGCTGCCCCATTCCCAGGCACTTTATTCCATTATTTCACTGGATCCTTCACAAAACGGTTTCCCCCATTTCCAACCAAAATCAGCCTTGTCAGGAATGAATCCAACTGCTCCTGGTTTAATCCAAAAGCTCGTTTCTAAGGCAGGGCCCCAGGGGCTGCATAAGGCAATTCCCAGGAGCAGGAGCTCTTTGTGCAGCACTTCTCCTCCAGCCTGGGGCTTGTCCAGCTCTGAACACAGCAGGGATTGAATCCTGAGGCATTCCTGGAACAGCTGGGATGAAGAACTGGCTAACACCTTCCTTTTGTTGCTTTCTCTGGTGGGGATAACTCAGAGCACAGGGATGAAAAGTTTTGGCAGCTGCTCATGGGGTGGCTGGGAGGCATCACAAAAGCAGCAGCAGCAGATTTTTGGTCTCAGAAGTGAGGACATGTCCCTTTTTCTGTCAAGGAAAATCACAGGAAATGCCCTCAAACAGCTCTTGCCCTCAGGTGTGAAAAGAGAGGGATTGTTTTCCCTTCCTGCACCTTTCTTGGGAGCCTGAACAGCTGAAAGCCCAAATCCATGACTGCCTTATTCTCCTTTTCCTCGTGTTTCTCATTTGCTTGCCAAGCTTTGGGACACAAAGGGAAATCCATGAATATAAAACACTCTAAAATCCCCCAAAACACCCAGCAAATGGGTGAACACAAATGAGCTCTCCCTTCCAGCAGGACTGGGAATCTCCATTAGCTCCTGGTTGCCAGGGGGTCGTTCCCATTATTCCCATTATTCCCATTCCCAGTAAACAGCCACATCCATTCCCTGCTCTGTTGTATTTTCTGTGTTTTCCCCCAGCTTCACTAATTCAGTTCGGTGCTTGTGAAAAGAAAGGAATCAAAGATTTGCCTGAGGTAAATCAGGATAAATGAATGATTTACAAGAAGTGTTCCCTTCTGGTATCCTGAGCTGCAATTTGTGGGACCCAGAGAGCAATTCCTGCAAACAGATGTGTAATTCCAGCCATGGAAATAACCTGGAATTCAGATCTCCCATCTATTCCAGAGGAATTGTAAAGGATCTCAGAGCAGCCTGAGTTACAGCCCAGCCACCTCCAGCACTGCATCCCACATCCAGCTCATTCCTGGTGTTTTTCCCACACAAACAGATCCAGGAGAGGAATTAATGTGTCCCAGGGGCTGGTGACAGCTCTGGCTCCGGATGAGGAGAGCAGGGAAAGGGAGGCAGAGATGTTTGGAAGAGGTAGGGGAGCAAAGGAGGCCTGAGGGAGCTGGGATCCTTTGGGGTGGGGTTCAGCATGGAATGGGCTCTGTGGGGACCCATCCCCCATCCCTGATCCCTCATGGGGTGAGGTGGCACTCCTGTGACCCCCCAGCCCCAAAGCCGTGGCACTGCTGCTGGTTTTGGGCATCAGGATTTCCCCTCCTCAGTGCTCCAAACACCAAACTCCCCAGCTGCCAGGCAGCACCAGCCTGGCCATGGCTGAGCACGAGGTGACCTCGGGAAGGTCCAGCCCGGCTGAGCCCCCCGGCTGCAGAGGGGGCAGAGGCTGTGGGAGAGGAGGATGCTCTGCCTGCTCCGGGGCTGATCCCAGGAGTGATCCCAGGGTGATCCCAGGAATGATCCCCAGGCTATCCCAGGAGTAATCCCAGGCTAACCCAGAAGTGATCCCGGGGCTATCCCAGGCTATCCCAGGAGTGATCCCAGGCTAACCCAGGAGTGATCCCGGGCTATCCCAGAGTGATCCCGGGCTATCCCAGGAGTGGCCCCGGGCTATCCCGGCTGCCCGCCCCGGGCCGCTCCCGGCAGAGGGTGGCAGCGCTCCGTGGCAGCAGGCAGAGGTTCCGATGCCATCCCCATTGCAGCAGCAGCAGCAGCAGCAGCCGGTGCTTCCCTCGCTGCCCTGTGCGCCCAGCCCGCGGCGCCGCTGGAATGCTGGCAGGGACACCTGGAGCCCCTCGGGAGCTGCGAATGAGCACCCCGGAGTGCCCAGGCTGCCCTTCCCCACTGAAATCCATGGAATTTAATGCAAACTTCTCCCACGGCTCCGGGCTGTCCCTCCAAAGTTCTCCTCCAAGCCTTGCCCACTCCTCCCCCGAGCCCACGGAAAAGGGCAGAGGCACAAAAGGAAAGGCAAACCACAGTTCCTGTCCTTTGGGAGCCTCAGCCTTTTGGAATTCATTTTCCTTCCACGTCAGATGGAACAGAGGAATTCAGAAATCCTTCCCCAAGCGGAAATTTCATTTTGGAAATGTCAGAACCCCCTCCTGGAAATGCTTCGTTCTCCAGCACTGAGGCAGGAGGATTTGAAAAAGCAAATGTGATCTATAAATATGAAAATCCCCCTAAAATATGGATCCCATTCCATATTATTGAAATTCCTATTACACCTCACTGTGTTCTATTAAAACAACGGCACAGACCCGGAGTTAAATCCAACAATAGCTGGTATTTAAGTGCCCCATTTTGAGCACAGATTATTTCCACTTCCAAGGGTGACTCTTTCCTCATTAGAGCTTCCCATTTTGGGAAAAAAGAAGGATTTTTTTCCTAAAATGCAGTTCCACTACAGGTTGTAGCAATAGCTCCAATTCCTCTCTGTGCTCCCAGCAGGAGCTTCGGGAATGTTCACCCAGGGTGGGAGGGTTGGGAATTTTGGATAAGAGGGGCTGAAGGAAAGGAGGAGAGGAGCAGAGATGTTTCAGTCTCTCCAAAATTCAATAATTCCCTCTTAGACTTCCTTGCTTGGAGACCCTCCATGGACCCCACAGCTTTCTGGATGAGACCTTCCCAAATCCAGCAGGCCAAGGATTGCTCTTTAAAGGGGGCCAAAGCCACAGCAAAGGGACAAATGACAGGGACAAACTGCCTGGAAAGGCCCAGGCTGAGGCTTCTGAGCTGCTGGATGAGGAATTGGGCTCTGTTTGGAATGGCCAGGCTGGATGGGCTTGGACAGAGCTGGGACAGTGCGAGGTGTCACCCCATGGCTGGGGTGGCACTGGAGGGGCTTTGAGGTCCTTCATCCCCCAGACCATTCCCTGATTCCATGGAAGACACTCGTGGGGCTGAGTGCCTGCAGAACCTTTCCAGCTGGGGCGATAACCCAGGATTATCCCCTCAGGATCCCCAGCAGGATTCCCCTCCAGGAGCTCATCAGAGCCCAGCCAGGGGTGGAACAGCCCCTGCCAATCCCTGCACGGAGGCTGTGAGGGAAAAGGAGTCGGATTTCCCTGATCCAGCTGCCAGATCCCAGAGGAACCGAGTGCTCTGCTCCTTCCCAGGCTTTTGGGGCACTCTGGCTCTATGGAGGGAGCATCACAAAAATGTAAATCCCAAAATGATGTTTCAGATCCTCGCTCAGCCTCGCTGCTGCTCCCAGCCCACTGAGGCATTTCCGTCTTTTCCAAACAAGTGTTTGGGTTATGTTTGCTGTGGAGAACACAGAAACCACTGAAATGTAACACTCTGAGTGTTCCTGAGCTCGTTCCTGCTCGCTGGGGCAATGTTTGTGTGTTCAGGTCATTAAATCATCCCTGGGCTCCCCTTTTGCCTCCCTCCTCCAGCCCTGCTCCTTTACAGCATCCCAAGCCTCTGGATGGGATATTAAATTTTACAGCAATGCCTCAATCTAATTCTGTGTCACTGCTGCCTGGGCTGCAGAATTCCAGCTCCACATGAAAAAACTCCAGCTCAGGGAACTCTGACAGGGCTCAGGATTGTCCCAAACCAGCCCCAGCTTCCCGAGGCTGAGCTGCAGCTCCCAAGGACCAAAGGTGGCCTTTGGCAGCTCCTTGACTTGGAGGAGGAATCTGGGGAGAGAGGGAAACAGGGAAGTGCTCAGAACTCCTTTAATCCAGTTTAGCCTTTCTTTAATCATTCCAACACCAGGGATTTCCCCTTGGCACTGCCCGACTGGGATGTGTAATGCAATAAATCAGGCACAGGCTGGAAATGAAGGCTGTGCTCACCAGGAATTTTTCAGTGAATTTTCCTTTCGTTGTTTTTGTCAGCACCAAACAATTCCAGTTTGTGACCCCTGTAAGAGGCAAAGCTTGAAGCCCTGCTTGGCTCAAAATTTGTTTTAATAAAAATGCTGCTACAGTCCAAATATTTAAGATTTTTAAAAAAGCTTCTCTGGGCACTGAATCAGGGGCTCAGTGCTCAAAAAATTGAGTTTATTTAAACTAAAAAAGAGAAATTAAAAGCTGAAACCAAAGCCAAGTGCAGCCTTTGGATTGATCCCTGCTCGGATCCCTGCCTGGCACTGCAGGAGCAGGAATTGAGTTGGGTTTCTGGAATTCCCAGCGGTTTCACCCCAGTTCCTTGTGGCAAAGCTTGGCTTCTCCCAGGGCTGAATTCCAGCCCTGCCTTTCCCAGACCCACAGTGAGGATCAGGAGAGGCTCAGGAATGGGGCAAGTGAAACCCAGGTTATTGTGGCCCCTTTGCCTCCCCCGGGGCCCTGCAGAGCTTTTGGGGACATCCTGCCCTGCCAGGGGCTTTTCCCTGATCCCTTCCCTTTTCCCATCCCTGCCCTCATTCCCTGCCCTCCCCAGCTCCTCATCAGGCAGCTCCTGCAGCATCTCCCTCAGGAAACAAAGCCTCCAGAGGGAATCCATTGATCCCTAGTGATGCTCACACATTTGGGCTTGGATCCACGGGATTTAAGGAGCAGAGGGGTTTTAGGATGAGGAGGAGCCTTCCTGGGGCTTCTGCAGCACAGCTGCTCCAAAAGGGGCTGATTCGGGCTCAGGTGACTCCAGCAAGGGACAGGTAATGAAGGAAATGCTGCCAAGGGAAAATCAACGTTGGGAATGACTGGGAAATATCAGGGAATCACTCTGGGTTGGTGGGAGGGTGGGAGCCTCAGGGGGTCTGGAGAAGGCAGAGGAGTCCAGGTTTCCTTTCCAGGTGCTGCAAAATCCCCACCACTGCAAGTGCAGCTTCAGCCAGGCCAGCTCATGGATCTCTCCTGAAATCATTAACTGGGAAGGCATCAGGAGCTGCTGCTGGAGCAGCCATCCCTCCTCTGCCCCAGTCTGGCACAGCAGGGTGGCACTGCCACATCCCCAGGGTGCTCCAGGGACAGCAGGTGCTGCTGGAGATTTGGCCGTCCCTTCCAGAGCTGATCATTAGGATCCTCTGCCCCCATTCCCAGGAGCCTCTTCTCTTCCTGGATGCCCGCAGGATCTGGAGCATCCAGACTCAATCAGGATCTGGAGCATCCACTGAATTCAGCTCCTTCTCTGTGTTCCCAGAGCCTCAGGCAGGGATCTCTGCTCTGCTGCCCAGGCCAGGACCCTGGGGATACTTTCAGTGCCCAAAGCTGTGTCTGAGAGTTTCTCTCTGGCTGATTTCAGGATCACTTTTCTCCTGAGGTTTCCCCACAGCTCTCTCGTGGGTTGTGTCCAACATTTCACAGCCATGAGGAAATTCCCTCTAAGGAGGTGACATCCTTGTCCCTGTGTGAGCAGCGACAGGACAAGGGAATGGCTGGAGCTGTGCCAGGGGATTTGGGATGGAGATCAGGGAAAGGTTCTTCCCCCAGAGGGTGCTGGCACTGCCCAGGCTCCCCAGGGAATGGGCACAGCCTGAGGCTGCCAGAGCTCCAGGAGAGTTTGGACAGCACTGCCAGGGATGCCCAGGGTGGGATTGTTGGGGTGTCTGGGCAGGGCTGGGGTTGGATTCCATCCTGGTGGGATTCCTCCCAACTCAGGATATTCCCTGATTCCCCAGCAGCCTTTCAGTGCCAATCCCTGCCTTTCCCACCCCCATCCTCAGGGAAACTGAAGTGCTTTCTCGGGAGCAGCTGCAAACCCGGGGGAGTTTCTACTCTGGGATAAATTTAAAAAGGTGCTGCTGGTTTCAGTCCAATTTGGACCAAAATCAACAAGCAAAAGGGGGAAAAAATAAGAGGAATTTCTTACAAATTTGCTTTTGGCCACCTCCAGTTCCTCAGGGACAGGATGGAGTTGGGGATGTTGCTTTTCAATGTCTGCTGGAGCACAATTCCTGAAGCCAAGGAAAATCTGCATGGAAAGGATCTGAAACCTTTGATCTGTGTGTGCTTTGTCCCTCGGGATCCTGCCTGGGTGGTGCCCAGTAATCCCTGGGGCTGCTGGGCTTTCCTGGGCAGAGCCAAGGAGTGTCCCTGTCCCTGTCCCTGTCCCTGTCCCTGTCCCTGTCCCTG
The DNA here is from genome assembly GCF_008360975.1 of Lichenostomus cassidix. NCBI lineage: Eukaryota > Metazoa > Chordata > Aves > Passeriformes > Meliphagidae > Lichenostomus > Lichenostomus cassidix. Next base: position 586,214 of record NC_139507.1, read on the forward strand.
TCCCTGTCCCTTCCCTGGAGCACAAGGGCTGAATCAGGACCTCTTGGGGTGACTCTGGCAGCATCCAAAACCTGGATGGGAAGAGTTCTGAGGCCATGGGAGAGCCCAGGATGGAGCTGTTTGTCTCCAGGGAAACATTTCCTGTCCCCAGGGAAGCACCTAGCTGTCCCCAAGGCTTTGAGGGCAGGGAAGTCACCCCTAAGGCACAGCTGGGCTGCTTTGGAGGCTCCCAGCCACAGGATGAGCTTTCCCAGGAGCTGGGAGAAGCATGGAGAGCCATGGGCACCCCAGGGAACAGGAGGGGATCCAGATTTTCATTAATTTAGTGTTTAATCCTTTTGGATCCACTCCAGGACATGGAGCAGGAAGGGGAATCTGATGGATGGCAGAGAAGGGAATTAATTTCAAGCTCTGTTGAGAACAGGGAGGGAAAGGGAAGAGGGGATCGATTGCTGCCACAGGAATAAAATCCAGCAGCAGGAACATCTCATTTCCCAGCTGCTCAGGGTGCTCCAGAGGCTCCTGAGGACGATCTAGAGCTCCTTGTGTGAGCTCAATGGTTGGAGGCAGTTGGGAAAAATGGGAGTTTCTATGGAAAAATGAGGATGTGGAGGAGGAGTGAGGTGAGAGTGGATGAGTTGTGGGATCAGGCTGTGCTCTGGGAGGGATTGCTGGGGCAGTAGAAATAGATTCCAGGGATATGGAGCTGTGGGATGCTTTCCTGGGAGATGGGAATATTCAGAGCAGGGAGCAGGTCCTGCACTTGGAGCTGCCTTGAGCTCGGAGTTTCCATCAAAGAGGTTTTCCCCTCAGTACCTGAATGAAAATGAACAACAGAAAAGAAAATGAATATTTGGTTTAGGGAGTCCTAAACTCCCCGAGATATTCATCAACATCAATAAAGGCTTTGTGGAGCAGGTGGAAATTTTATTTACACTCCATTTTCCAGCAGAAGAGAAAGGATTATGAACATTCCCAGGAGTTTGGTCCTAGGGGAGGGGGGGATGCTGAAAACAAGGATTCACCTCCTGTGCAGGGACAGCCACAGCCAAGGCCACCAAGGTCACTCCCCACTAATCCCCACGGTGTTAACTCCCTGCCAGGGCTCGGGAGCCACAAACAGAGAGGACAGAGGGACTCAGAGAGGTCATTCTTGTGGCCACGCTCTGCAAATCTGCTTTTCCACAGCTTTTTGATCCCAACTCTGCAACCTCTCTTTATCTCTTTACGTTAAAAATGATGTCCTTTCTCCCCATCTCTGAAAACAAAACCTGCCAGATAAAAGTGAACCACTCAGGCCATTATTTCCCCATCCATTCAGCACAGAAGGGACATTTATAATGTAGGAAGCAGGGGAGAATTGTCTGCCTCTGCTCAGAAATATCTCCTCCATTTCAAACATGACTTTATTGTTTCTTTTCGTGTTGTTTCTTCCTTTTTTCCCCCTAATGCAAGAGAATCCTGCAGGCAGCAGCCTCGTCCTGCCCAGGGCAGCTCCATCCTGAGCTCTGAGTCAGAGAGCACGGGGCAAAAATAGCCCTGGTGATGTCATTAATGAATATTTTCGGGAGCAGGGACAAAGGAAGCTGATGAAGTCACTGGGCCTGATGGCACTTCTTGGCTCCTGCTTTGCCTAATGCAGCCTTTGGGTTTAATTCAGTGTTTTGGGTTTAATGCAGTGTCTGTGTTTCATGCAGGCTTTGGATTTAATGCAGGCCTTGGGTTTAACACAGCTTTTTGGTTTAATGCAGTGTTTTGGGTTTAATTCACTGTTTTGGGTTTAATTCTGTGTTTTGGGTTTAATTCCATGTTTTGTGGCAGTGGAAATGTAGAATCTCTGCTGTTCTTTCTTTCCCAAAGTTGGAAAAGTTCTCTCTCTCCTGGAAGGGGAAGAAAGGATTGGAGCAGCTGAGGGAGCTGGGAAAGGAGCTGAGCCTGGGGTAAAGGGGATCAGAGGGACCTTGTGGCTCTGCACAACTGCTGACAGGAGGGGACAGCCGGGGGGTCAGGCTGTGCTCCAGGGAACAGGGACAGGAGGAGAGGGAACAGCCTCAGGCTGGGCCAGGGGAGGCTCAGGGTGGATTTTGGGAAAATTGCTTCACTGGAAGGTGGTGAGGCCTTGGAAATGCCCAGGGAGGTTTGGAGTCCCCATCCCTGCAGGGCTTTAAAGCCCTGTTGATGTGGCACTTGGGGACATGGTCGGGGTGGCCCTGGCAGCACTGGGGATGTTGGACTGCATGATCTCGGAGGGCTTTTCCAACCTGAGCAATTCCATGACTCCATGACTTTACCAATGTCATTTCTGGAGCTCTGGTGGCTCAGACAGAAAGTTCAAGGGCTTTGGACTGAAGCTTAGTGTCAGAAACCCCCCCTGGGGTTCTGAGACACCTCCCAATGAACACCTGGGGACATTTACCTGAAAATTCCCCAAAAGAGCCCCTTTTCCTTGGGGGATCCTCGGTGCTCTGTACCTGGAGCAGCTCTTCCCTCATCCCTGAGCCAGGCTCAGCCAGAGCAGAGAAATCCCAAGCAGCCGTGGTAGGCTTCTCTGGGAACGAATGTCCAGCCTGCTCTGAGTGACCCTGGGATGCTGCTGGGGTTGGGACTGTGCTGAGGGAGGCAAAAAACCCCATTTAGGGCTGACACTGGAGCTTTTCCATCTGTTCCAAAGCCTCCTGCAGGGGGAAATTTTCCGATGCCAATCCCTACAAAGAGTTCTGAGATCGCTCCAGGTGGGGCAAAGCACTTTTCATGTCTAAAAGGAGCCAGTTTGATCCTGTCACTGCCTTCCTCAGCACTTTGGGGGATTCTCTGGGAGATTTTCAGTGCTGGCTGTAAAATCCCCCCAGGCTGGAGAGGCTCCTGTGTCCTGTCCCTGAAACCTGGGCAAAGCAGCAGGCAAAGCAGCAGCAGGAGGTTTGTGGGCACAGGAGGAACTTGCACTGCAGAATGCTGGTATTTGGGACAACCTTAGGGAATCTCCTGAGTTCCAGGTGGTTTTCCCCTTCAAGACATCCCAACCCAGACCCTGCCCTGGTCCCTTGGCACCTCAGTTTTTCCACTTCTGCAGGTGATGCCTTTTCCTTTCCCTTTGAATTTTTATGAGTTTCCAGGACATCCCAGGTTTTTTCCTAATTAAAATGATCCCATAAAACTGGTTCACCTGGAAGGCCCTGATGGGAAATCTTAGCTCAGCTTCCAACTGAAGAGAGTATTTTGTGGGAGCAGCAAACCCAAAGCAGCCCAAGCAGGGCCTGACAGGCACAGCTGAGCCCAAAAGCACCCAGAGGGGGAAAGTTGCACTGATTTCATGGAATCCTGGAGTGGTTTGGGTTGGAAGGACCTTGAATCCCATCCAGTGCCACCCCTGCCATGGCAGGGACACCTTCCACTGTCCCAGGCTGCTCCAAGCCCTGTCCAACCTGGCCTGGGACACTGCCAGGGATCCAGGGACAGCCACAGCTTCTCTGGGAATTCCATCCCAGCCCTCCCCACCCTCTCAGGGAACAATTCCTTCCCAATCTCCCATCCATCCCTGCCCTCTGGCAGTGGGAAGCCATTCCCATGTCCTGTCCCTCCATCCCTTGTCCCAAGTCTCTCCCCCTTTCCTGCAGCTCCTTCAGGCCCAGGAAGGTCACAATTGGGTCACCCCTGGTCTCTTCTCCAGCTGAACACCCCCAGCTCTCCCAGCAGAGCTGCTCCATCCTCTGCCCATCCTGGAGCTCCTCTGGACTCTCCAGCAGCTCCACGTGCTGAGCTGTGCCCAGGGCTGGGGTCTCACCTGAGCCCAGAGGGAACAATCCCATTCCAGGCTGGGGCAGAGAGGATGGAGCAAAGCTCTCCAAGCTTCCCCCCTGCTCCGTTGTCCCTCCCAGGAAGGCCAGGACAGCTCTGGACATAGACTGGCTTTGTCCCCAGCTGCTCCTCAGCCCCAAGGCCACCCCAGGGCCAGCAGCTCCAGCAGCAGCACATCCATCCCTGCTCCAGGCCTGCCTTCCTGAGGTCCTGCCAGCTTCCCCAGCTCCTGTCCTCCCTCAGCCAGCTTGGAATGAAGGACACTCATCCCACTGTGCTGCCAGCAAAGGCTTCCCACCAAACCAGGGAGTTCCTCGGCCCAGCTCAGACAGATCCTCTGATTATTTTTTATATCAAAGGAAGATTTCAATTAATTCCCTCAGCTCCTTCCAAGAGATCTGTAATTGCTGCTGTGGCAACAGGGCAGAAGAAGCTGCTTTCCACCCGATGCTTCATTAACTTGCCCCTAATTGGCCAAGTAAACAAAAACAAATTGCTGCTCAGTCCTGACTTGGGCTGAATTCCTTCAAGGAATCTGGAGAGGACGAGGAGATGACTCAGGCACTGAGACAGAGGTTGCCCACGGAGCAGGAAATCCTTCAGATCCAAAATCCTCCTGCACTTTCTGAGAATAATCAAGAGCAGCTGTCCTGGTGTGCCCGGAGTCATTAACAAACTGCCTTCATTTGCATGAGGGCATTTCTCTGTCCTTTCTGCTGGTCATGATGACTGGGAGGGAATTCAGTGCTGTGGCTGCTCCTTGTTCATCCCCTGTGCTCTCAGCTGCCCCTGAGAGCAGAACAGCACAGGGGCAAAGTTCCAAACTGCTCACATGGGAGCTGCTGAGGGCTGGAAACCCCAAAATCCCGGGAAAGGGGGAAGCAACGACAACATCTTCCATCCAGGGTTAAATTCCGTGAGCTGGCTTCTGGCCAGGCCCAAATCCCGCTTTTCCAAGTGCCTGGCTGATCCCTGGCACAGCCCCTGCACCCACAGGTGGCTCCAGAGGGAAAAGGGAGTGACAAATCCAAGTGGCCATGAGCTCTCTGTTGAACCTCAGGTTGAATTCTGCCCCTGCAGGGGTCAGAGTCACCCCAAGGTGCTCCCTGCAGCTGGGCCAGGTGATCTCAGCTGCTCGAGGCCCTTGGAGATGGTGGGATTTGGGGTGGGAATCACCTGCTCGGGGCTGAGCTGGATCCCACCCGAGCCTGCTGATCTCCCTGAGCTCCCAGCACCCTGCTCAGGCTCTGGCCTCTCCAAAGCCCTCCCAGCCCCATCAGCACCTCCTCCTCCTGTCCTTGCCTGCTTTTGGAGGGCAGAACTCCTGAGGACTGAATTCTCCCAGCTGCTCAGGGTGAGGGTCCTGTGCTGACTGCAGGTCTGTCTGACAGCTCTGATCCCTCTGCCCTTGCTGCCCCCCTCAGCCCTCAGCCCCAGCTGCCCCAGCAATGACAAAATCCCCTGACTCCAGCAGGACTGGGATTCTGCCCCCACAGTCCAGAAAATCTTCCCTGACACTGCTGAGGTTTGCTGGGCAAGGGTTAAAGCCATGCTCAGCTCTGGAGCAATGAAATGTTTACATCCTGGATCATCAGCTCTTCCCAGCTGAGTGCATGGCAGGGAATTCAAGGGCAATGTTTAGCAGAGGACAAAAAGGATTGCAGGGACTTGATTTGTCTCCTTGTTCATTCAAGCTCCCCCAAATCCCAACCCCTAAGTGCCCAGGGCAATCAGGAACCAAGCCCTGCAGGGCTGCTGGCACCCAGCTTCTCAGGAAACCTGCCCAGGCCCTTGGGAATTCTCAGCTGGAACTGATTTTTTTCTTTATTTTATTGCTCTCTAAATGAGCAATGAAGGCAATAAAGAAAATCTGAGGAAAACGGGGCTGTTCCCAGTGTGTCCCAGCTCTCAGCACTAGGATTCTGCTTCTCCTCCAGCCTGAGGTCATCCAAAGCTTTCCTGCTCAGTGCCAGGAACTGAGCCAAGGGGGAGGTGGGAAAACATCCTCTGGATTTCAGTGGGAAACTCAGCAGGAGCTGCACTGAGCAGGGGATGAGCCTGGATTGGGTTCTGCAGGAATCTGTGACCTAAGGGGCTCTGGGAAAGGATCTCTGTCCCTCCAGCTTGGTTTTCCTGGACCAGAAAGGGCTGAATTAGGATTGGGAGCTCACATTCCTGAGGATGCCCTGGTGGGTCCTTCCCAGCTCAGGACATTCCCTGTCCATGGGATCCAGCTGGAGGTGCTCAGGACAGCCTGGGCTGGCAGGGATTGACTGCTGGCATTTCTCAGCTGTGTTTTGCCATTTGAGAGGCTGAATTTCCCTGAGCTGCCCCAGCACCTCCACCCCCAAATCCTGACCCCAAACAATCCCAGCCTGGCAGGAATCACCCCCAGGGGTTGGTGTTGGATTGGGACCACACTGAGGTGAGGAAAGGACCGGGATTTGGGAGGAAATTATGGATTTGCTCATTGTCCTAGGTTGCAATATAGATGTAGTTAAGTATTCTATTACCACCAGCTGTGGGCCGTTAGCTGCCATCACCTGCTAATGACCCACTCCGGATGACAGACAATGGGCCATCCGTGAGCTGTTACCAGCTGCTAATGACCCACCCCGCATGACAGGCAATGGGCCATCAGGGACCCACCGTGTGACTCATGGACTTATCTCATCCCATTGTGAGATGCTCTGCCGAGGAGGGAGGAGCCAGGTGTTCCCACCTGGATATAACCTGGCCTTGGAACTGCCTGAGATAGCCCTGTCTACTGGGTTCCCAGAGGACCAGAGCTACCACTGGACCTTCAGCTGGAGACTAGACCTTCACAGGATCACCGCTTCAACTGGACTACTTCAGTTGGACTGCTACTACCACCCTAACAGGGTGTTAGGTTGTATCTGACTTTGTCAGTGCTTTTCCTTGTATTATTTCACTTATTTTTAATTTCAATCTTGACTTGTGATCTCCCACTGGTTTGTTTTCAAACCAATACATATTTTGGCGCCCAACGTGGGGCACGACCTGGGGAAACGCAGAAATCCTATCACCATGATGCTCAGCCTATCTATATGGGTACTGTATCTCGCTCTCTATATTTTTCCTCAAATGGGATACTATCTGCCCGTCGTATTGCTCCTGTTGCGACCAGGGAATGGCATGAAAATTGCTCTATTGGTTTATTATGCCTATGGCATGGTTACCTGTGAGGCGATGAACACCATTCATTATATATACTCGACTTTGTCTGCCTGGCCTAACCTGAGCTGCTTCGTCTGGGATCTCATCAGCAATCGCACCCACCCTCTGGGGCTAGGAGGAGAGAGCGGTTTCTTCCAGCCTTTCAGGTCAGGCACAGCCATTTTTGACAACATTGAGTTCTCTCTGGATGCTAGGGATGGCATAATCTTTTTGTTAGTTCTGTTTTCTTTGACCAGCACCGTTTACCTCATGCTGAAGAACAGAACAATACTTTGTCTTCTTGAGGAGGAGAAACGAAGCAAGTCAGCAGGCAAGAGGAAAAGAACCAAAGGAGCAGTCAATGTCTCGACACAGACCATTGCCGAATCAGAACAGCCAAAGCCAGTAGCGGTTGCCCCCGTCCAGAAAAAGAAATCCAAGAGCAAGTCAGTCCGCACAGCGACTGATGAGGATGCGGCAGGACCATCTCACCAAGCAGAAGAGACAGAGCCGGAGATCATCACTCGCTCTCTATCCCTGGGGGAGCTGCGGGACCTACAGAGGGAATTCACCCGGCAGGCAAACGAGTCCATCTTAACCTGGCTGCTCCGCATCTGGGACGCCGCAGCTAATGACACTATTCTGGATGGAAGTGAGGCCAGACAACTGGGATCCCTGTCTCAGGATGTGGTCATTGACCAGGGGATTGGGAAAACCCAGGAAACTCTCAGCCTCTGGCGGCGATTGCTGCTGAGTGTACGGGACAGATACCTGTGCAAAGAAGACCTCCAGATGCACCAAAGAAAATGGAACACCATAGAACAAGGTATCCGATGCCTGAGGGAATTGGCCGTGCTAGAGATCATTTTCTCAGACAACGAGAGATTCCCCAAGAGCCCAGATAACGTCCGGTGCACTTCACAAATGTGGCTAAGATTCGCACGGCTCGGACCAGAGATATACTCTCGTTACCTGGCAACACTGCAGTGGAGGGAAGGCGAAGACCAGGTGGGCGTGTTAACAAACAAACTGAGAATTTATGAGGACACTGTCACTGCTCCACTACGCACTCAGGTCTCATCAGTAGAAACAAACCTGGCCGAGCAAGTCCGGAGCTTGATTGAAGAGAGCCTCCAGAAACTAAGGAAAGAGTTCAAAGAAGGATTTTTCCATGTCACACCGAAACCAACCCGAGTCTCTGCCATCAGGAGCAGACGTACTCCAGTCAGGGAAAGAAAACAAACTCCACGACGTGACCTCTGGTTTTTCCTTCAAGAGCATGGGGAAGACATGAGGAAGTGGGATAGGAAACCCACCTCCACCTTAGCAGCCCGGGTACGTGAATTGAAAACAGAAACATCCACTTCAGGAGGCTCATCTAGGTACAACACTGCCCCAGTCTCTTGTGGACAGAACCCCCGACAGAATGGAAATGATAATATGACTGATCCTCTTGAAGGAACCTCAGGAACACATTTACAGGAGAAGAACATCGTGCACCAAAAACAGGATTAGAGGAACCCTGCCTCTAGCCAGGTAGAGGAAAGGGATAACCGGATCTATTGGACTGTGTGGATCCGATGGCCTGGCACGTCTGACCCACAAAGATATACGGCTTTGGTTGACACCGGCGCTCAGTGCACCCTGATGCCATCCAGGTATGTGGGGACCGAATCCATTTCTATTTCTGGGGTGACAGGAGGATCCCAGCAGCTGACTGTACTGGAAGCTGAAGTGAGTTTAACTGGGAACGAGTGGCAGAAACACCCCATTGTGACTGGTCCAGATGCCCCATGCATCCTCGGCATAGATTATCTCAGGAGTGGATATTTCAAAGACCCAAAGGGACATCGCTGGGCTTTTGGGATAGCAGCCGTAGAGACGGAAGACATAAGACAACTGAGTACCCTGCCCGGTCTCTCAGATAACCCGTCTGCTGTAGGACTACTGAGAATTGAAGAACAGCGGGTACCAATTGCTACAGCAACAGTGCATCGCCGGCAATACCGCACTGACAGAGACTCTGTGGCCCCCATCCATAAGATGATTCGGGATCTGGAGAGCCAAGGGGTGGTCAGCAAGGCTCACTCACCCTTTAACAGCCCTATATGGCTGGTGCGTAAGTCCAGTGAAGAATGGAGACTGACAGTGGATTACCGTGGCCTGAATGAAGTCACACCACCACTGAGTGCTGCTGTACCGGACATGTTGGAACTTCAGTACAAGCTGGAATCCAAGGCAGCAAAGTGGTATGCGACCATTGATATTGCCAATGCCTTTTTCTCCATTCCTCTGGCAGCAGAGTGCAGGCCTCAGTTTGCTTTCACCTGGAGAGGTGTGCAGTACACGTGGAACCGACTGCCCCAGGGGTGGAAGCACAGTCCCACCATCTGCCATGGACTGATCCAGGCTGCACTGGAAAAGGGTGAGGCTCCAGAACATCTGCAGTATATTGATGACATCATTGTGTGGGGGGACACAGCAACGGAAGTATTTGGGAAAGGAGAGAAAATCATCAGAATTCTCCTGGAAGCCGGTTTGCCATCAAGAAGAGTAAAGTCAAGGGACCTGCCCGAGAGATCCAGTTCCTGGGAGTAAAGTTGCAAGACGGACGGCGTCAGATTCCTTCTGAGGTCATCAATAAGATCATCGCGATGTCTCCACCAACCAACAAGAAGGAGACGCAAGCTTTCCTAGGCGCCATAGGCTTTTGGAGAATGCACATCCCTGAGTACAGCCAGATCGTGAGTCCTCTCTACTTCATAACCCGCAAGAAGAACGATTTCCGCTGGGGCCCTGAACAGCAGCAAGCCTTCACCCAGATCAAACAGGAGATCGCTCATGCGGTAGCCCTTGGCCCAGTCAGGACAGGACCAGAGGTAAAGAATGTGCTTTACTCTGCAGCCGGGAGCCATGGTCTGTCCTGGAGCCTTTGGCAGAAGGTGCCTGGCGAGACCCGAGGTCGACCACTGGGATTCTGGAGTCGAAGTTACAGAGGGTCTGAAGTCAACTACACTCCCACCGAGAAAGAAATCTTGGCAGCTTACGAAGGAGTCCAAGCCGCCTCAGAGGTGATTGGCACAGAAACACAACTTCTCCTTGCACCCTGACTGCCAGTGCTGGGGTGGATGTTCAAGGGAAGGGTTCCCTCTACCCACCATGCCACTGATGCCACGTGGAGCAAATGGATTGCCCTCATCACACAGCGCGCCCGTATTGGAAACCCAAATCGCCCTGGGATTCTGGAAATTATAACAAACTGGCCTGAAGGTGAGACTTTTAAATTATCTTCAGAAGATGCAGAGGAGCAAGTAGCACGTGCCGAGGAAGCACCCCCATATAATGAACTACCAGAGAGTGAAAGACGCTATGCACTCTTCACCGATGGTTCCTGCCGAATTGTAGGCGCAGATCGGAAATGGAAAGCTGCAGTATGGAGCCCCACACGACAAGCTGTACAGGCTACTGAGGGACAAGGTGGATCGAGCCAGGTCGCGGAGCTTAAAGCCATCCAACTGGCTTTGGATATTGCCGAACGAGAGAAATGGCCAAGGCTTTATCTCTACACCGACTCCTGGATGGTAGCCAATGCACTGTGGGGATGGTTAGATCGCTGGAGAAAGGCTAACTGGCAGCGCAGAGGAAAACCCATCTGGGCCGCTGAGATTTGGCAGGACATCGCCGCCCGGGCAGAAAAACTGACTGTGAAAGTTCGACATGTGGATGCACATGTACCCAAGAGTCGGGCTAATGAAGAGCATCGTAACAACGAGCAGGTGGACCGAGCTGCCAAGGTGGAAGTGTCACAGGTGGATCTGGACTGGCAGCACAAAGGAGAATTATTTCTAGCTTGTTGGGCCCATGATGCCTCTGGTCATCAAGGGAGAGATGCGACATACAGGTGGGCTCGTGACCGAGGGGTGGACTTGACCATGGACAACATCTCACAGGTCATCCACAGCTGTGAGACTTGCGCTGCAATCAAACAGGCCAAGCGGGTGAAGCCTCTATGGTATGGTGGACGATGGTCAAAGTACAGGTATGGGGAAGTATGGCAAGTTGACTACATCACACTTCCCCAAACCCGCCAAGGAAAGCGCTACGTGCTGACCATGGTGGAAGCAACCACGGGATGGTTAGAGACCTACCCTGTGCCTCATGCTACTGCCCGAAACACCATCTTGGGTCTGGAAAAGCAAGTCCTGTGGAGACATGGTACCCCTGAGAGAATCGAGTCTGACAATGGAACCCATTTCAAGAATGGCCTCATAAGCACCTGGGCTAGAGAACACGGAATTGAATGGATATACCACATCCCCTATCATGCACCAGCTGCCGGGAAAGTTGAACGGTGCAACGGACTACTTAAGACCACTTTGAAGGCACTTGGCGGGGGAACCTTCAAAAATTGGGAACTGAACTTAGCAAAGGCCACCTGGATGGTTAACACAAGGGGTTCTATCAATCGAGCTGGTCCTGCCGAGTCTGAACCTTTGCACACAGTGGATGGAGATAAAGTCCCTGTGGTACACGTAAGAGGTTTCTTAGGAAAGACTGTTTGGATTAGTCCCACCTCAGGCAAAGGCAAACCCATCCGTGGAGTAGTTTTTGCCCAAGGGCCTGGTTATACTTGGTGGGTGATGAAGGCAGATGGGGAAACCCATTGTGTACCACAAGGAGACCTTATCTTAAGTGAGAACTCTGTAGATGGTAATAGAATAAGGGGTGGATAATGTCCTAGGTTGCAATATAGATGTAGTTAAGTATTCTATTACCACCAGCTGTGGGCCGTTAGCTGCCATCACCTGCTAATGACCCACTCCGGATGACAGACAATGGGCCATCCGTGAGCTGTTACCAGCTGCTAACGACCCACCCCGCATGACAGGCACTGGGCCATCAGGGACCCACCGTGTGACCCATGGACTTATCTCATCCCATTGTGAGATGCTCTGCCGAGGAGGGAGGAGCCAGGTGTTCCCACCTGGATATAACCTGGCCCTGGAACTGCCTGAGCTAGCCCTGTCTACTGGGTTCCCAGAGGACCAGAGCTACCACTGGATCTTCAGCTGGAGACTAGACCTTCACAGATCACCGCTTCAACTGGACTACTTCAGTTGGACTGCTACTACCACCCTAACAGGGTGTTAGGTTGTATCTGACTTTGTCAGTGCTTTTCCTTGTATTATTTCACTTATTTTTAATTTCAATCTTGACTTGTGATCTCCCACTGGTTTGTTTTCAAACCAATACACTCATCCTTGAATCCTTCAGAGCCTGGCCTGGGGAGCAGGGCTGGGAGAGGCTCCCCCTGCCTGGGCACTGCTCATCTCTGCTGTCTATCCACAAATTCCAGGCTGGAATGGTGATAAAAGCCCTGAATTCCCCTGAATGCCCAGGATTGGGGTTTAAAGGCTCAGCATTCCATGTGGGGCTCATTCCCAGGCAGCTGGGAAGGTGGGATGGGAGCAGGAGGAGGAGTGGGAGAGGGGGAGCTGAGGGGAGGTTTTCAATGCCCTCCTTTCAATGCTCCCAAACTTTCCAGGGAGAGAAAACACCGAGAAAACAGGCAGGAACAGCTTGGGAAGTGCCCCAGTGAAAGGGCTGCAGATGCCTGTGTTTTTTCAAGTAGGAGGGAAAAAAAACCCAAATGAAATATCTAAGAGTTTATTTGGAAAGGCTCTCAAAGGCCCTGGTAAAGCTGAGACTGCTGGGATCTAAAATAAATATTTGATTGCTGTTTCATTCTCCCTCTGCAAGAAAAGGTGAAAAATATTAAGGATGACCTCGTGGTCCAGCTGGATTGACTCAAAAGATTCAGAATAAATAAATTCAGAGTGCTGGGAATGGCTCTTTTTCTAGAAAAGAGGCCCCACAGTGGGGAAAACAGCAAATCCCAGAGAGGAAAAGTGTAAAAAACCCACCCCAAACCCCCCCTGGCACAAACAAACAACAAAACAACCCCAGCTCACCCCTGGAGCTGGAAACTAAGGAATAAACAAAACCAGGAATAAAGGAATAAAGCAAAACAGGAAGAGATCGTGGGCATTAAACACAAGTGCCCAGTGCAGGCATTATCCCAAAACCTCAGCTCGTTCCTGGTGCAGCTCAGACCTGCTGGGAACAGCAGGAATTCCTGGAAGCTCCCAGGCTGCATTTCCCATGCCAGGAGCCTCGGGGAAGAGAGCTCATCTGCTTGGGCTGAAAGCTAAATTAAAGGCATCAGAACAAAACTGGGTCTGGGGTATTCCAGCCAGCAGAGGAGAGGGAATGGGGCTGAGCCATGGATTGGTGTTCCCTGGGCTCTGCTGGCCGCCAAGCTCTCCTTGAGAGGCTCTCAGGATGGGCTGTGCTGCAGGAAATGGGGGAGATTACACAGAAATACAGAAATTCCCTTTTTTCACAGGACAAAAAAGCAAAACCACATTTTAAGCTATACTGTAACAGAGAAATGCAATCACCAGGCCTGGAAAAAGCAGAATTGTCCTGGAGTTTCCCTGGGATGAGCCCTGGCTGCAGCTCCTGGGCTGGAGGCTCCTTCCCTCGGGGTTCCTTGTTAGCCTGTGTCTGACAAGAAGGGAAAATCTGTCAGCCTTGGGCAAATCTGTGTTTGCTGAAACCCTTTAAGTGCATCCAGGCATTCTGGATGTTCCTCCCTGCTGGAGGCTCCAGGCTCTGGGCTGCAGCCCCTGGATGGCTCTGCTGGGCTCAGGCATCTCCACCTCACTGGGATTGACTGGAAGTTGGGTTTAAATCTCCTGCAGAGGTTTGTAAATCATGGAATCAGGGATTTATGGAATGGTTTGGGCTGGAGGGAACTTAAATCCCATCCAGTGCCACCCCAGCCATGGCAGGGACACCTCCCACTGTCCCAGACTGCTCCAAGCCCTGTCCAGCCTGGCCTTGGACACTGCCAGGGATCCAGGGGCAGCCACAGCTTCTCTGGGAATTCCATCCCAGCTCCTCCCCACCCTCCCAGGGAACAATTCCTTCCCATCTCTCCCTGCCCTCTGGCAGTGGGAAGCCATTCCCATGTCCTGTCCCTCCATCCCTTGTCCCCAGTCCCTCTCCAGCTCTTCTGGAGCTCCTTTAGGCTCTGGCAGGAGCTCTGAGCTCTCCCTGGAGCTTCTCCTCTCCAGGTGAACATTCCCAGCTCTCCCAGCCCTGTTTTTTGGTGCAGATCCTGAGGAAAAGCTGCCCTGGCTCCCAGCTGGGTTTCCTGATGATTTGATGTTGCACAGGAGCTTCTCCTGCAGCATCCCCACCCCAGAAAACCTTGGCAGCAGCAGAGCAGGAGGAGGGGAAGCCCTTGAGCATCTTGGGATGTAAATCCAGGATTTGAGGATTCATCCTGCCCTGGGTGGAGCTGGTCCAGCTCCTGGGTGAGAGTGCAGAGCAGGATTTGCTCATGCTCACCGAGTTCCCTTTGCAGGGGAGCTGCGCTGCAGGGGGATGGAGAATCCCTGGAGCAGGGAAAGGGCAGATCCAGCTGCTGCCAGGCATTGCTGCCCTGCAGCCCCTGCAGAAAGGCTGCAATTCCTCTCCAGGAGAGGAAGGTTCTGCTGGAATGTCCTGTGCAGGAGCAGAGCTTCATTGCCATCCATCCATCCCTCCATCCATCTATCCATCCATCCATCTATCCATCCATCCATCCATCCCTCCATCCATCCATCCCTCCATCCATCCATCCATCCATCCATCCATCCATCCATCCATCCATCCCTCCATCCCTCCATCTATCCATCCATCCATCCATCCATCTATCCATCCATCCATCCCTCCCTCCCTCTATCCATCCATCCATCCATCCATCCATCCATCCATCCATCCATCCATCCATCCATTCCAGGCTGCAGGGAATGTTTTCCAGCTGGATCTGATCCTGTCCTGTGTGCAGAGCCAGCCTGGGGCACCCTGGAGCTCCAGCAGATCCAGAACCTTCCCTGCCATCCCTGGCTCCAGGACACGATCCTGGCTTTTCTCAGGAGAGCACAGCACACACCAGGTGCTTTTTTCCATCCCCTGTTTTTTCCATCTTTCCCTCTCCTGCCTGCAGCAGCCCCTGACTGGAGGCTTTGGGCTGGATTTCCAAAGCCTGGATTTCCAAAGCCTGGATTTCCAAAGTCTGGATTTCCAAAGCGTCGTGGTGCTGAAATGGCTTTGGAAGTCAGGTAGGAAAGTTGGGAAGGGAGATGTTTCCCCCAAAGGATGCAAAGGCAGGAAAGGAGCCTCAGCCAGACCCAGAGTGGCTGCAAATGTCCCTCCTGTCATCCTCGGTGCAGTGAGGGAAGCAAATCCCTTTTGCAGCCTCTGCTTCCTCTTTATATCCCCCCTCCATCCCAGGACACAGCCCTGCTCCTCTCCAGGAAAATGCTCCTAAAAACTGCTGTGCCCCAGCAGGGCTTCCATTGCAAACCTTCTGCAGGTTCTGCAGGTCCCGAAAATCCCCAAATCCAGGTCCTCAAATCCACCTCCTGCAGAGCCCTGCACTGCAAACCTGACTGTCTAAAGTGCAGAGGGATTTATTTCTAGCTAGATCCAGGGATTTCTCTGTGTTTGGAGGCTCGGAGAGAAGAGGGAGAACCATTTCCCCAGAGTTTGGAGCTGATCTGTGGAAATAATACTCTGAATGTGCAGCTGCAGGACCCAAACCCCATTGCATTCCCACTGGGACAGGAATTGCTGCCTGCTCCGGGTGCCCCAGAGCCACCTTGGAGATGTCGCACAGGGGTCACATCCCTGCCTCCTCCTCCTCCTCCTCCTCCTCCTCCTCCTCCTCCTCCTCTGCGAGCCAGGAGCAGCCCCTGGGCCCATGAACGCCCTGAACCCCTGAGTCCCTGAACCCCCTGACCCCCTGAGCCCCTGAGCCCCTGAACACCCTGAACCCCCTGAATCCTCTGAACTCCTAACCCCTGAACCCCCTGAGCCCCTGAACCCCCTGAGCCCCTGAACACCCTGACCCCTGAACCCCCTGAACCCCTGACCTCCTGAACCCCTGAACCCCCTGACCCTCTCCCTGACCCCCTGCCCCACCCCCTCCCCAATTCCTGCCCCCCAGCATTCCGGAGGTTCCTGCTGCCAAGGCAAGAGGCTCTTTCCCCAGCTCCTGTCTCTTTTCCCACACCAGTCCTTCCTTACCCACCCAAATCCCTCCTTTCCCCGTGGATTTGCCCCATGGGGTTGGTTTTGCTGGGAAGGGGAGCAGCCTGCCCTGCTCCTGCTTGGAGCTGACTCCAAAGAAATCATTGGAATTGCAGCAACAGCAAAGGATTGGGCTTGGAGCATTGCCAGTTCCCCCCTAAAAGCCTCCCTGGTCCATTTGAATGGGGCTAAAAGAGGCAAAAAGGGAAATAAAATTAAATAAAATAAAGGAAATAAAAGGAAATAAAAGGAAATAAAAGGAAATAAAAGGAAATAAAAGGAAATAAAAGGAAATAAAAGGAAATAAAAGGAAGTAAAAGGAAATAAAAGGAAATGAAAGGAAGTGAGGCTGCAGGAAGGAGCTCTGACCTGGAGGGTTCCGGATGCTCCCAGGGTTTGGTTGGGGTTTGGCTGAGCCAGGCCTGGGCAGGGTTTATCCCTCCCTCAGGACTGAGCACTACACCAGGCTCTGGGAGGGGCCAGTCCATCTGTTCCCTATCCCAGCTGCTTTTCCAGGGATTCTCTGGTGCAGAGAAAGCCCTGGATGATGGAATCTGTTCTGGGAGTGCAGCAGGAGCTGGGAGCAGGAGCTGGAGCTGCCCTGGGACAAGCTCCAGAGCCAGGGCAGCACCCAGGAGATGGAGGCTCCTCTGGAGCTCTCTGTGCTCCCAAACCCCTGCAATTCCATCCCAGGGTCACCTGCACTGATTTGATCCCTCAGGGATCTTCATCATTCCCCAATCTCCAACAGCCCAGCTCCACAACAATCCCTGTGCTGCTGCTGGGAAGGGTCATGGGGGCTTTAGGGCAGAGCCAGGAGGGAATGGGGGGAATTCCTGCCCTGTTCCAGCCATGGGAGCCCCCAAATCCCCCCCAAATCACCCCTAAATCCCCCCAGATCACCCACTGATCCCTGTGTGGGGCTGGGAGCAGAGCTGAGCCCCCAGTGCCTGCTGGCACCTGCAACTGCATGACCAGGGAAAGGTGGAAATGCAGGATTTATTCCAGGACACCCCTCCTTGCCCAGGGATCTTTCCCTGCCCCTCACAGCCCCTGGCTGTCCCTTCCCAGCCAGTGCTGGTGTCACCTGAAGGATTTTTGCAGGGAATGCTGACCTTTGTTCTTTCTCTCCTGTTTTTCATTGGTCCCTCACCTATTCAGACATTTTTTGTGTCCACAGGCTAAAATTAAACTTTGATTGAAGGTTCTTGGCCCCAAGGGATGACAGACAGGAGGCTCCAAAGCTTGGCACGCTGGGAATTCCTCCATGGATTTGGAGGAGAGCTGGCATTGGGCAGCCTGGGTGGCAGGGGCAGCTCTGGAAGAGGCTGGAGACAGGATGAGGCCAAAGCCAAAGACATCAAGTCCTTCCCAGCAAGGAACAACTGGCAGGAGGGGCTTGGGAATATTTAGAGTTAGAGAGAACAGCCTCAGGCTGGGCCAGGGCAGGTTCAGGGTGGACAGCAGCAGGAATTTCCCCATGGGAATGGTGCTCAGGCCTTGGCAGGAGCTGCCCAGGGAGGTTTGGAGTTCCCATCCCTGGAGGTGTCCAGGGAATCCCTGGAGGTGGCACTCGGTGCTCTGGGATGGGGATGAGGTGGGCATTGAGCACAGGCTGATGATCCTGGAGGGATTTTCCAACCTCAGGGATGCTGGGATTCTGTGGATTTGTGCAGTGGGGCAGGGGAGGCACACAAGGTGCAGTCGGTCATTTTTATGGGATTTCTTTGGATTTTTCCCACACAATCCCTGCTCCCTTCAGACCCAAAGCTGCAGCTCTCCAAATCCAGCATCAGGATAAAACCTCTTCCCACTTTTTCCCCCCAGCTCCAGCGGTTCAGCAGCTCTGCCCCAGCAGATTCCACAATCCTTCTCCCCAAAAGCCCTGGAATTGCTGAAGGCTTCAAACCCCAATTCCCACTCAGTTTTAATGGACTCCAAGGTAAATTTGCTCAGGCCCAGCCTCCTGTAAAGCAAATTTGCCCACTCTGAGCAGGAGTGAGCAGAGCTGCTCCAGCATCACCACCTGCAGGATCCTCAAACACAACCCCACGTGGGAAAACGGAAAAAAACAGGATTTATTTAACATTTCTATCTTCTCTTTATTGCAGCAAATGCATTTTATGTCCCAGAGATGAAATATGGAGCAGCAGGCCCATTCCCTGCTCGGAGCTCCATCCACGAGCAGCTCAGCCCCAGCTTTGTTTTGTAAATCATTTGCTGATGGCTTTGGAGAGGATCCATAAATCTTCCCTGAATTGCTCCTCTCAGATCCTCAGCTTTTGCAGGAATCTTCATCTTCATATTCAGCAATTGGTTGGTTCAATAGGGGGAAAAACTCCCTAAATTCCATTCTCTGGGAGGCTGTTCTGGGGGTGACTCTGACACTTTTCAGTGTCCACAGAAGGGCTGCAGCTTTGGGCCTCAGTGGAATATTCAAGAAATATTCCCTAACTCTCAGTTCAACCCAGGGTTCTGAGGGAATTCTCTTCACTCACACAGCAGCAATCAAACGGAATTGTGAGCAAAGGTGGAGGTGGAGGGGCAGCAAAATTCCCTTCAACTGGTTTTGGAGTGGTTTGGAGGGAATTCCCAAAGATCTCCTCAGTCAGTGGGGTTTGTTTCCCAAAATCCCACCCTGAGGTGATTTTGGGGATGGTCAAGGCTTGGAGCAGCCTGGGACAGTGGGGGCTGTCCCTGTCCATGGCAGGGTGGCCCTGGATGGGCTCTGAGGTCCCTTCAGCCCAAACCATTCCAGGATTCCATGTTTTATTTTCCTTTCTCCCCTCAGGGACTGTTTGATGTCTCCGTGGATTAATCACAAAGTTGGATTCTCCCATTCTGAGAGACCTCAGATGGGAAAGGGATCTGATGGGAACAGGGAGATGGGGTTGGTTTAAATCCAGAGGGACACAGCTTCTCATGGGACTGAGGGGACAAAACCTGGGAAACACAAAAACTTTCACTCCAAATGAAATTGGCCTGGATGGAAAAGTTCATTTCCACAACTTCTGCAAAAAGAAAAGTTCAATTTGGAAGTCATCAGCTCCTTACTGGGATTTCTTGACAAAGAGTCACAGAGAGCAACACCAGTTATCCCAAAGATTGGAAAAAAGCTTGGGCATTCAGTGTCTGAGGATTTGGGATCTGGTTTTGGAGGATTTGTGATCGGAGAGCTGCTCCCAGGAAGAAAAAGGTCTGGGAAGGAGGGGCAGTCATAGGGGAGTGACCCCGAACTGCTGGAATTTGGATCAGTGTGAAAATCCCAGTGGGATTCCCAGCACATCTGAGCCAGGGGAGAGAGGGGACAGCCCTGATTCCAGAGCTCTGTCCCATTCTTGGTTCCTGAGCTCTGTCCCATTCCTGTTCCCAGAGCTCTGTCCCATTCCCTATTCCAGAGCTCTGTCCCATTGCTGTTCCCAGAGCTCTGTCCCATTCTTGGTTCCTGAGCTCTGTCCCGTTCCTGTTCCCAGAGCTCTGTCCCGTTCCTGATTCCAGAGCTCTGGCCTGTTCCTGTTCCCAGAGCTCTGTCCCATTCCCTATTCCAGAGCTCTGTCCCATTCCTGTTCCCAGAGCTCTGTCCCATTCTTGGTTCCTGAGCTCTGTCCCGTTCCTGTTCCCAGAGCTCTGTTCCATTGCTGTTCTCAGAGCTCTGTCCCATTCTTGGTTCCTGAGCTCTGTCCCATTCCTGATTCCAGAGCTCTGTCCCATTCCCTATTCCAGAGCTCTGTCCCATTCCTGATTCCAGAGCTCTGTCCCATTCCCTATTCCAGAGCTCTGTCCCATTCCTGGTTCCAGAGCTCTGTCCCATTCCTGGTTCCAGGCTCTCCCAGCCCTCAGCTGCAGTTTTGCCTTTGGAGAAGAGCAAAGGCCTCCAGGACAGCGCTGAGCTCCAGCAATTCCCGCAGTGCCGAAGGGCAGGAACATGCCAGGGAAGCTCCCAGAGCTCCTCCTGAGCACAAAGCCAGGCAGAAGAAACCCCAGGGAGAGGAATCCCTGCAGGAAGGTTGGATCCTGGGGCAGGGATTGATGGAAGTGGCACATGGGGTGAGGTCCAGATGAGGAAAAGCAGGGAAAAGCCCCAGGATGTGTTTTCTCAGCTGGAATTACAACAGGAATTCTGCCTTGGGAGAAGGGGAACACGGAGAGGGCAGGAAGAACCAATTTTTTGGTTCACTGGCTCCTCTGGATGGGAAAGGCAAAAGCAGAAGTCATTTCAGGCTGAGTGAGGAGCTGTATTTCCCTGGAATGAAACAATTCCTGTAAGTGGCCAGGGGCAATTTTGTGTTCCCAAATAAATAAAACAGGAGGAGATTGTGAATTATTATTTTTTTCCCATCCTGAACTTAAAGAGGGATTTGAGGTCAGTGGGAATGGCCAGGAGGCTCCTAGGGCTTTCCTGAGCCCAGCTCCAACTGCCCAAGGCCACCAGGGAGCTGCCCTGGGAGCAGGGAATGCTCTGGGAACAGGGAATGCTGGACTCAAGTCTCCAGGTGCTGGAAAAATCGGGATACAACACAAATATTTCCCAGCAGGACAAAGCAGAGCCTCCCCTGAACACCTGGGAGAGAGCCAGACCCAGAACTGAGGCCTCAAAGGCACAACCACAGCTTGAATTCATTCCCACAGCACTAAATGCAGGGGATCCTTTGGGATGGAGTGGATTTGGGGAATATCCAGGTGGTTTCCAGCTCTGTCCCTGGCTCATCCTCTCTCCAGGAATGCTTCTGGCTGATCTGAGCTGCTCAGGGCTCACCTGAGAGGTTGGACCTGGGAGCATTTCCATCATTTCTGCCTCATCCCAGCTCTGCCCCATGCTGAGGAGAGGAAATGTTTATTACAAAGGTTTATTTCAAAGGTTTATTAAAAGGGTTTATTTAAAATGTTTATTACAAAGGTTTATTAATAAGGTTTATTAATAAGGTTTAATTAAAAGGTTTATTACAAAGGTTTATTAAAGACATTGTGCCCGATTTAGGGAGATTTTCATGGATCGGTCCTGGTGAAACAGGGCTGGCCTTGGGAGGGGAACTCACATTTTATGGGAATTTAATTCGTGCTTAGGATTTCCCTGCTGAACTTCTGGCAGGTTCGAGGGTTGCTGAGGTTCAGGAATTCCTGCCCTGGTGGTGATTCCAGGGAATAAATCTAATAAATCAGCCTGATGAGGGTGGGAGCAAATGGCACCATTGGGTGTTTGTGTGGGGTTTGGGGTTGCCTTGATGGGAATTTGGTACAAATCCACTCAGGATGGGGTTGGGATGTGCTCAGGCACCCTTTGGGAACCTCAGCACCTGGGATTCCTGGGGCTGTTCATCAGGGCCAATTGCAGCTTCGGGGAACAATATCAATCAGGACACCTTGGGAACAGCCTCAGCAAGGACTAAATCCATGGAAAATCAGCGATTGGCTGTGAGGAATTTATTTGCCAAATTCCTCCCTTTTTGCCTCTCCTCCCCCCTGGGGCCTCAGATCCCCTTTTGCCCTGCTCCAGGCCATGGAGATGGAATGTCCTCCCCAGGCAAAGCTTCATCCAGCAGCTCTGGAGCTCATCCAGAGAGCCCGAGCTCTATTTGCCAGGGAATTTCACCCTCCCAAGGGCACTGGGGATCAGCAATGGGAGCATTTCTGGAAATTCCAGCCCCTGTGGCACCTGGTGGGTTTTTCTGGGTGGCTGAGCCTTTCAAGGCTCTGGAAAAAGCAGTATTTCCACTCCAGGAGCTTTTCCCCATTCCCAGAAACCTGGATGGATTGTTTGCCAGAGGGAGGGACTGGTCATCTGCGAGTTTCCCAAAAAGTGGGACAGGATTTGTGTTTTCTCTGATTGCTGCAGGTGCAATGAAAGCAGCCACTGTTTATTCCTGTCCCTGTGGCTTCCCTGTGGAGCTTTTCCAGCCTCTTTTCCACGTGCAGATGGATGAGGCCTCCAGTTAATCCCTGACTGAGCCATTGACACAAGGAATGGAGCTATTAAATAAGAATTAAGGATGTGCTCCCTACCTTTGGGGGAGTTTGGGATAGATACCCTCATTTCTAATCTTCTTCCCTGCAATGTTCTCTCCTCAGTCCTTTTCCCTGCATCTCAATTGAGCTTTGGATGACTCAGAAAATTAATCCTTCCGGAGCAGCAAATCCTTTCCCATCCAAGCTGGAATGGGAGGAGCTGTTCCCACATTCCTGCCTCAGTCCCGGTGTTCCTGGAGAGGGAAGTTGTGTCTCAGAGCCCTCAGAGCCACGGGACAGATCCCATCCCTGGGCACCCCAAGCTGCCAGGCTGAGCTTGGGTTCCTTGTTGTGGCTGGATTTGGGGGATGTCCCGGACTGGAGACAAACTTCTCTGGGCGGAGAGCACTCCAAACAAACGCCTCCCCCGAAAGCCAAAGGCTTTGGTACCTCCTCCCCACCACTCCCAACAGAACTTCTTAAATGAAAGTGAAACAAAACCAACCTATTTATTTAACAAAACACACAGAGTGCCCTGCAAGGTACAGGGGAAGGGGAAAACAGGGGGAAAAGGAGTTATTAAACCTGAGTTAACAGGTGGTAAGCTTTAGTGTCCTTATCTCAGGTGTAGTTTCCCCTCTCCGGGTTCCCCGGGGCTGGGCGGAGTTACTCTAGCAGCTCCCTGGAGGATTCTCGTCTGCCGTGCTCCGGGGCTCCTTGGGTTTTCTTGGCGAGAAAGGGAATCGGAGAAAAGGGTCCAAAAAGGAAGAAGAGGCACCCCCAGGGAAAAACTCGCAGCGTCGCCAGCAGCCGCCAGCCAGTCCCAGGAGTGGCTTTTCCTCCACCTCGCTCCCCCACAGAGGGGCTTGGGGAAGAGTTTTAAACATTCCGCTCTCCTCCCATTGCCTGAATGCAGTTAAAGCTGCAGGACCACATCTTCTGAGCCTACGAACAACGATATGGGAATACACAGGATTACCCTTACCCCAGGACAGGGGAAAAGCTGGGAATGGAGTCCTGGTTGTGAGGGACATCTCTGCAAGTGCTTGGGGTGACATTTCCCATGGTCCAGAAGGACCTGGAGCTGCTGGGATGAGTCCAGAGGAGGAGATAATCCCAGGGCTGGAATTCCTCTGGTGCCAGGCTGGGAGAGCTGGGAATGTTCAGCTGGAGAGGAGAAGCTCCAGGGAGAGCTCAGAGCTCCTGCCAGTGCCTAAAGGAGCTCCAGGAGAGCTGGAGAGGGACTGGGGACAAGGGCTGGAGGGACATGACACAGGGAATGGCTTCCCAGTGCCAGAGGGCAGGGAAAGATGGGAGATTGGGAAGGAATTGTTCCCTGGCAGGGTGGAGAGGCCCTGGCACAGGGTGACAGAGAAGCTGTGGTGCCCCTGGATCCCTGAAGTGTCCAAGGCCAGGTTGGGCATTGGGGCTTGGAGCAGCCTGGGACAGTGGAAGGTGTCTGTGCCATGGCAGGGGTGGCACTGGATGGGATTTAAGGCTCCTTCCCACCCAAACCATTCCATGATTCTCTGAACTTATCTCTTTTTCCAGTGGGATTTTATCTCTCTCTATGTGGTCTGCCCCGAAGGTTTGAGGTTTGTTATAAAACACCTGGAGGTGTTTGTGGCTGAGGAGCTTCCCAGGATAAATCTCTGCTCTTCCAGGGCTTGAAATAATGAAGAAATCAGAGCTGGGGATCCTGAAGGTCCTCTCTGCTCCTTGTTCCTCTAAAAAATGGGATAGTGTCCCTTCCCCCACTAAATCAGATCAACTCCTGTTTCCTGATGCTCCTGGAAGGGGCTGGAGCCCCAGGAGGAGCTGAGGGAGCTGGGAAAGGAGCTCAGCCTGGGGAAAAGGGGATCAGAGGGACCTTGTGGCTCTGCACAGCTGCTGACAGGAGGGGACAGCCAGGGGGTCAGGCTGTGCTCCAGGGAACAGGGACAGGAGGAGAGGGAACAGCCTCAGGCTGGGCCAGGGGAGGCTCAGGGTGGATTTTGGGAAAATTGCTTCACTGGAAGGTGGTGAGGCCTTGGAAATGCCCAGGGAGGTTTGGAGTCCCCATCCCTGCAGGGCGTTAAAGCCCTGTTGATGTGGCACTTGGGGACATGGTCAGGGTGGCCCTGGCAGCACTGGGAATGTGGGACTGCATGATCCCAGAGCTCTTTTTCATCCTGAACTCCCACTCAGTGCAGGTAACTGGGATGCAGCAGCCAAAGTCTCGAGGCTGCAATTCCTCCTCAACCCAAAATAGTCCAACATATGCAGGGAGAAAGAGCTCCAAATAAACAAACCCACAATCTGCTCCGACAGAAATATCTTGGAATGTGCACAACAGACTGGGATCCCTCAGGGCCTTCCCAGCTCTGCTCAGGGTTCCAGTGGTAACAGCTCCGAGCTGGGACAGATTTGCAGCCCTAAAAAACCTGGAGTTGTAGTAATTACTGACTCTCTGCTTTAAGTGGGAATATCTTGGCATGGAATTCTGTTTTCCATTCTTTCCAAATGACAGCAGACATGCTGACAGCTCCAGCTGTTTATCTCCAGCTGTTTATTTTGGGAAGACAGGAGATTTTAAAGGTGGCTGGAGGAGCAAGGATGCTGGGATGGGGGAAGGTGACTTCATCTCTGTGTAAAACCAAACCAAACCAAATGAAACCAAAGCAAACCAAACCAAACCACTCCCTGCTCTTCAGCTTCCAATGACATCCAGCCAGGGCAGTGAAATCCCTGGAATGAACCTCCAGGATGTCCCCCTGGAAGTGCAGGATCA
Source organism: Lichenostomus cassidix (assembly GCF_008360975.1). Classification (NCBI taxonomy): domain Eukaryota; kingdom Metazoa; phylum Chordata; class Aves; order Passeriformes; family Meliphagidae; genus Lichenostomus; species Lichenostomus cassidix. The sequence continues at coordinate 611,040 of NC_139507.1, forward strand.
GGGAGGCTCCACCTTCCAGCCCTGGGAACCACAGTGAGTGTTTGAGGCTTTGAAACAAAACCCAGCAGAGAAACAGAGCCTGGGGCTGCAGGGCCACGTTCAGGGAGGAATTAATGCCAACAGGGATTCAATAATGAGTGTGCAAAGTGTGTGGAGAGGGAAGCTCAGCCAGAGCTCCATGCAGGGATAATGCAATAATCCAGGAAAGGAGGGACACTGAGCCCAGGGAGGATTGGTGCCACTGAGCTGTGCTTCCCTAAATTTATTCCGCACAGGAAACTGCGGAAACTCCGTTGTTTGAGGTGCTGAGGATCCAATTCCAGGGCCAGGAATGTGCTCCCAGAGATCGCTGCTCTGGCCAGGGGGATTCAGACAATTCCTGCTCCCTCAGGAACTGCTGGTTTCCCAAATGCAGAACTTCTGACTTCGGATAAATTGGGTTTGCTAAATTATATCCTCAAGTCCTGCAGGTGGTTTGGAGAGGAAATCTCTGACCAGGAATGTGCTCTGGGGTTGGGGTTGTGTCGGGAGTCCCACAGTTCATCCCGTGGGGCATGGATTTGGAGCTACCCTCGGATTCCAGGCTTGGTAACAACAGCACCAACCTCCAACTGCTCCTTTTCCCACAGTGTGGGTGAGTTCAGGCTGCTGGAGAAGTTTCTTCAGCCTTTGGGTTTTTTGGATGAAGCTCTCCCAGGTTTGGCTGTTTGGAGCCAGCAGGGAGCCCTGAGCTCCATGCCCAGATTCTTCATGGCTCCCTCAGGATTTGAGCTCCAGGTTTTTAGAGGAAGAGAAGAGCTACATTCCAATAATGCATTCTCCTTTCCCATTTCTTATTTTGGAAGCTGAAGCTGCTGTCAGGATGAAGGCTGAGGGAATACAAGGCAATCCCTTTTCCCTGGCAGGAATTTGATTCCTTTTCCTCTCCCCTGGCTGCCCAGATCAGTGGGAAGAAGCTTTGGGAATTACCAGGGTCAGAACACTCCTGGAGCCTCGGGAAGAGTGAGGTCAGACAGGGAACATCACTAATTCCTGCTGGAAATCACAACCATTTCAGGCTGGGTTTTTTCCTGGAGATTTTTGCCAGGTGTGAGGAGCTCTGAGGGGTGGAAGGGAATTCAGGGCTGAGTTTCCAGCAGTTTTCCTCAGGCTTTGGGATTGAGGACAGCCCAGGGCCTTCAGGACCCTGCAGTGCCTTTGGATGAGCCTTTTCAGCCTCTGCCAAGGACACCAGGAGCACCATAAACAGAAAATCAGGGAATCATGGATTTGGTGGGTGGTTTGGGTGGGAAGGGAACTTAAAGATCCAGTGCCACCCCTGCCATGGCAGGGACACCTCCCACTGTCCCAGGCTGCTCCAAGCCCTGTCCAGCCTGGCCTTGGACACTGCCAGGGATCCAGGGGCAGCCACAGCTTCTCTGGGAATTCCATCCCAGCCCCTCACCCTCCTAGCCAGGAATTCCTTCCCAATCTCCTGTCTAACCCTCATCACTTTCATTTTAAATCCTGAACCTTGCCTGGAACACTTCCTGAGGCTGGACATGGAGCCCCAAATTGACACTCACATGAAAACATAAACAGAGAAATCCAGCTATTCCCCCATCCCATCCCCTTCCTGATGTTTTCCAAAGCAGTGAGGAGGAATTCAGAATGGCAGGGAAGGGATGTCCCTTCAATCTCAATCCCAGTGACACAAATTCCCGCAGAGAAGGAGCAAACCCAGAGCTTGGGAAGGATCAGTTTCCAGAGGAGTCCTGGTTGGGATGTTGGGAAGTCAGAGGCAGGCAAGGAGGATGGAGGGGATTTGCTGGGAAGGCCCAGGGCCAGATGGAGCCAAAGCAGGAGGAGGAATTGTAGAAATGGAGGGAAAGCTCCAGGTGTGAGTGGGTGATGGGAAAAGCAGGGATTGTATCCAGGCCTTTTCAGCTGGCCAAAAGCTACAAAACCCCCACTGCAATTCCCAGGGTTTCACTGTTCCTTGGCTCAGTGGGTTTGCTTCCCTGGAAATTCCCACTTCCTGGAAAGCACGGCCATGCCAGCCCATCCAGTCCGGGGAGCTGCCAGTGACCTACTCCACATTTAGCACATCCTTCATTTACTGCAGAGCTCCAAATTTCCCAGCTCCATGTTTTCTGACAGGAATTGTTGTTTTGTAGAAACGGCGCTGAGTTTTGGGATGGCTGGGAATGAAGCATCTTGGGAAGAAGTCTCCAAGCGGCCAAAGGATCCCATTTGCCATTGCTGGGGGAAGGGGTGGCTTTGCCAAGGAGCCACTTCTCTTTCAGGGAAGACTTTCTGGAAGGGAAATGGGAATGCCAGCATTTGATCCGGGCTTTAGGCTGGGCCTGGGCTGGGGTTTAACTCCAAGGACTGGAGTTAAAGGACTGGATTTAGAGATAAATCCAAGGCCTGGATTTCAGGATCAATGTCCTTTGCTGATCCTGGCTGTCCCAGGGACAGCTGCACTTGGATCTCAGGCTCTTCCCACAATCCCAGACTGGTTTGGGTTTCAAAGGACCTTAAAGCCTCCCCAGTCCCACGCAGGGACATTTCCCACCATCCTGGGTGCTCCAAGCCCCGTCCAGCCTGGCCCCAGGCTGTGCCCATGGATTCACAAAGAGATCCTGATTCAGGCATGGATCTATCCTGGGACTGTGCAGGCAGCCTGGATTCCCAACCCCAGAGCGAGGCTCCTGCTGCAGGGAACAGCTCAGGATGAAGGAGGGGAGATCCACCCTGGAGGATCCCCTGGATCTGCCCCAGGATCTCCGAACTCATGGAATGGCTGCTCAACCCATGGATTGGAGGGATTGCCCTGGGCTTTCTCCTCGGATCTGAGCACTCCAGGAATCCAATGGAAAGGAAGGAACCCTGAGCCCCCAGAGCTACTCCAGGCAGTGTTTGATCCCAGAGCTCCGAGGCACAGCGTGACTGGAGCAGGGATTCACTACAGGACTTCATCTTCCCTGGTTTCTCCCTTCCTCATTAACATTTCCAGCAGGATCCCGCTCCATGACTGGGCTCCAACTGCTGGAAAAATACCTGTGCTTATTAGAACTGAGCCTAATTAAAACTGGAGCCACCCTTGGGACTTCACAGCTGCTGCTGAGGCTGAGAAAGGATCATCCTCCTGCAGCAGCTTTGCTGGGAGCAGGCACGAAATGGGAATTGTTCCCAGTTCCTGGTCCATGACACCTTTTTATGGGATTCCAGCCATGGGTGCAGCTCTGAGCAGCCCCAGGAGCTGATCCTGAGCTGCTCCAGGGTCACCAGGCTCCTGCAAAGCCCAGACTAAACTGGGTTGCAATCCCACAGCACCCCTCCTCCTGGAGGGGGACAGACCATTGGATCCTGGATAAACCATCGGATTGTGGACAGACCACTGGATACAGCTGGCAGCTGATTGCAGAATTATCTTCATTATGACAATGATGGAAGTGTTTTCCTCGTTAATGTGCTTATTAATGATGTGTTCTCATTGTCCACACACACACACACACACAGTTTGTCCCTGAACCTTTGTCCCAAATTCTTTGTCTTGTCCTCTAGGAGAGCCCATTTCCAGAGGGGCTGGGTGTGCTGGGATTTGCTCATGAGCATAACACCCTGGAATCATGGAATGGTTTGGGCTGGATGGGCCTTAGGGATGAGGCAGTGTGGGCAGGGACACATTCACCATCCCAGGCTCCAGGAATCCTCCAAGGCTCTGTAATGTAGAAAAGTCTGGATTTTCCCTCAGATTTCATGCTCACTCTTGGATTCCATTCCCAAGGCTGTTGTGGGTCACAGGGGCAGCACCTCAGACATTCCCTGCCACTCCTGCAGAATTCCATGTTATATTCTCTCACCTGGAGCTGCTTCCCTTAAACTGCAGCAAAGGCTGCTCAGGCTTGAAAGGGAAAACCTGGCATGAAAACCAGGAAAATCCAGGGCTTTTCCTTGAAAACTGCTGCAGAAACATCATGTCCTGGATTTGGGGTGGAATAGCAAAACCTGGAATGCTGTAGAGGGGCAGAATTCCTTCCAAAAGGGGCTGAGGGCTGAGGTGGGAGCAGTGTGGGGTCACACTGGTGTGCCCTGATTGCTGCTTTTCCTCTGGAATGTCAATCCCTTCCCCCAGAAAGGGATAACTCCTGAATCCATGACTCAGTTTCCCTGACGTGCTGGGAAAAGCTGGGATCAGGCCAAGTGGGAGCTGGGAATGATGGCTCTGGGCTCTGAGGGTTAAAATGCTCCCTGCAGGATGTTTGTTGTTCTTCAGAGCCATAAACTCCTTTCTGAATAAAGATGGATTTGATCCGGAGAGTTCTTCCCACAAAGCAAACAAAACACAGAATTTCAGCTGAAATCCAAAGGTGGTGGAGTTTTGTCTGGAGCTTTCCAAAGCCAGAAAACACCTTCCCTGGGATGTCAGTGCCAAGCTGAGGCTGGAAAGGATAAAGGAGAGGTTTGATCCTTTGTGATCCTTGCTGGGGAGGAGGAGCAGGAGGAGGAGGAGGAGGAAGCCCATTTTGGGAGGCAGAAAACACAAAAAGCCCTTGCAGGGCTGGGTTTGGACCCCTGGGGCTAAAATCCCAGCAAGGACTGAGCGGTTTGACCTCAAGGGCAGAACAATCTCTCCCTTTCAGCCCTGAGGGAAAGAGGCAGGAGGATCCGGTATCCAAACCCAAAGGGAAACAGCCCCTGAGGGAAGGAAGGAGCATTTCCCGGTGTTTGGGCAGCAGGGAATCCCTGAGGTGTTTGCTCACCTCGGAGTTCCCTGAGCTTCTCCTGGTTCCTCCTCACTGGTTCTGCTCGGGGAGGGGAGATGGAGCTTCCTTAGGCTGGGCTGGAAAATCCAATCAGGAGTTCTCTGAGCACCTGGAATAGGGATTGTGCATCCAAACGTGGGGGTTACAGGATCATGGAATGGATAGGGTTGGAAAGACCTTGAATCTCATCCAGTGCCACTCCTGGGACACCTCCCACTGTCCCAGGCTGCTCCAAGCCCTGTCCAGCCTGGCCTTGGACACTGTCGGGGATCCAGGGGCAGCCACAGCTTCTCTGGGAATTCTATTCCAGCCCCTCCCCACACTCAAGGGAAGGATTTTTCCATGTATCCAATCAAAATTTCCCCTCTGTCGGTGGGAAGCCATTTCCCCTTTCCCTGTCACTCCAGTTCCCAATCCACAGTCCCTCTCCAGCTTTTGGGGTCAGGACAAGTCCAGGGAGGCCCAGGACAGCCCAGGACAGCCCAGGACAGGCCCAGGACAGCCCAGGACAGGCCCAGGGCCCCCAGTTTCCTGCAGTGCTTTTGGCTGAGCCTTTTCCATCCCCTGCCAAGGGCATCAGCAGAATGTAAATCATAAAATCAGGGAATCATGGACAAGTTTGGGTTGGAAAGGACCTTAAATCCATCCAGTGCCACCCCTGGGGCACATTTTACTGTCCCAGTCTGCTCCATGCCCTATCCAACCTGGCCTTGGACGCTGCAGGGATCCAGAGCAGCCCCAGGGGTGGGTCAGGGTCTCATCCCCCCCAGGCAGGGAGCAATTCCAGGGATTGGAGTTGAGCCGCAGCTCCAGGGAGCCCTAGGCAGCTCGGAGCCTTTCCTGTCCCCGCTGAGCCCAGGTGGGATGTCCAGGATCAGGAGCCGCCGGAGCAGAACCAAAGCTCTGCCGGGGAAGGGAAGGAGCCACTCGTGAGTGAAGCAGCGTTAATTACCGTATGCAAATAGCGCGAAGCACCGCTAATTACCGTATGCAAATGAGCCCCGCCCGGGCTGCGCAGCGCCCGCCTCATTTGGAATCAGCTCAGGAGGTACAAATGAACTCGCAGCTTCTCCTCGTGCCATTAGGGCTGTGCGAGAGACTCATTAATCAGCGCAATTAGCGGGGCTGCTGCCGCCCAGGGTTCAGAGGAGCTCGGGGGGTGACATTGCTGCTCGGGAGGGTTGGATAAGAGATCTCCAAAGCTTTGCTGGGATCTCCTCAACCTCCGGAATGCCACAGCAAGGAGGATTTAGCTCATTTCCAGCTGGCAGCTGCTCCTTCCCATGGGAATGTGCTGCTCCTGCCGATCCCTGCTGCTCACCCTCCGGGAAGGGTCACATCGAGTGCTCGGGAGCCAGGCTGATGTGACAGCCCAGCGCAGGGAACATGGAAATGGAATTCCTTGGGAGCACGCAGCTGGTCAGAGCTCTGCGTTTGGGCGTTGAATCCACCCGGGGCTCTGCACAGCCTTCAACAGGAGCAGCTCTGGCAGCAGAAATTCAGGGAATGAGTGGAAAATCAACACGATGTCTACAAAGCACACCTTAGAAATTAAGGGAATGAGTGGAAAATCAACACGATGTCTACAAAGCACACCTCAGAAATTTAGGGAATGAGTGGGAAGATCAGGATGATATCTACAAAACACACCCAGGAAATTAAGGGAATGAGTGGAAAATCAGCACGATGTCTACAAAACACACCTCGGAAATTTAGGGAATTTAGAAATTGGGTAGATCAGGGTGATATCCACAAAACCCTTTCTATCCCAAAAGCTGAGTTACAGAGGTTAAATAGATCACGAGGATCTGGGAATTGTCCTCACTTTTACAGCACTGTTGGAGCAAATCTCCCAATCCAGGTCCTTCAGGAGTCCTTTGGTGCCGCTGAAGCTGCACAAAATCTCAGTATTGCTCTCTCAGGCCTTTCCTGCAGCAGGAAAAAGGTTTCCCATGACTTTGTCCTGCTTTATCCACAAATAACTGCTGGCCTGGCTCCCTGCTCTGCTCCCAGGTGGAACAGGCACTGCAACCCAGCCTGAGATAAAGGGGGATTTGGGAACATCAGAGCAAAAGTCCTTACCGAGCTTCACCTGAGGGAAAGATTTTACCAAATCTCATTGTCTCGATTCTTTTGGTCTCAAAAAAAAATATATAGAGATTTAACAGCAGCAAATTCTCCCTGCAGAAATTCCAGCCTTGTAGAAACAAACAAAACATCAGGGAAAAAAGTGTTACAAATAAATCACTCTTTGGGTAGATAACTCCTCAAGTTGGAGTTACACTGTGATTACAGAAAATGCTTGGCATCAAAATGGGATATTTCATATCAGGGCAAATAAATTGTTCCCTTAACGCAAAGTGGGGGTTCTCTTGCACTTTCTGATTGAGCAAAAAGAAATTTCAAGGATTCGAATTTCAAGTTGACCTGAAACAATTTCTTGTTTGTTTGCTTGTTTGAAATTGTCAGTGAGGCAAAAAAAAACAATTATCTCCAGAGTTCTACCTGCGCTGTGCCTGCTCAGAGGATGTGATAAACAACCTTGCCAGGGAGTGGGAAAGCTGCTCCAGGTGGGAATCCTGGGGAAGCTACAAACTGGAGCTGTTCAGGGTGAGCCTCATCTGCAGTCACCATTCTCTGGTTCATGGAATTCTGGAATATCCTGAGCTGGAAGGAGCCCTAGGGATCATGGAGTCCAACCCCAGCCCTGCACAGACACCCCAACAATCCCACCCTGGGCATCCCTGGCAGTGCTGTCCAAACACTCCTGGAGCTCTGGCAGCCTCAGGCTGTGCCCATTCCCTGGGGAGCCTGGGCAGTGCCAGCACCCTCTGGGGGAAGAACCTTTCCTGATCTCCATCCCAAATCCCCCTGGGATACAACCTCAGGCCATTCCCTTGTCCTGTCCCTGTCCCAGGGAGCAGAGATCAGAGCTGCAGCCCCTGCTGAGTTCTGCCCTCAGCCTGCTCTGCTCCAGCTGAACATTCCAAGTGTCCTCAGCTGCTCCTCGTGTGGCTTCTCCAGACTTTCCCCATCCTCATGTCCCTCCTGTGGACACTTCCAACACCTTTGGATCTGTCTCACATTGAGACTCCAAAAACTGCCCCCAATATTCCAGGTGAGGCCACCCCAGCTCAGAACAGAGTGGGACAATCCCTCCCTTCCTTGCTGCTGTTCCTGATCCCCTCGGGTCTGGGATGTCTCTCCTGGCTCCAGAGCCCTGCTGGCACAGATCCAACTGGCCCAGAATCAGCACCCCCAGCTCCCTTCCCACCTCTGCTCCCCAGGTTTGCCTCATCCCAGGTGCACAACCTCAGCCCTGTCCTTGTTAAACTCCCTGGGGTTGGTGATTCCCAGCCCTGGGATTTGTCAGGGTTGTGGTTCTGGAATTGCCCTCAGATTCCCCAAGAAATACCAGGATAATGAGCCAGCTTCAGGCAGAACTGTAATAACCCCCATGGATCAGCAGCCCCTTGGATCCTAGCTCTGGGAAAGGCTGGCAGAGGAAGCCCAGAGCAGCCTGGATGGGCACAGCAGGGCATGAAAACCTGGATTTCTCCCTCGCTGGGCACCAGCAGCTCCAAGCCAGAGGCTCAGGAGGTAGGGAGGTCATTCCAGAACAGGGTGGGTGGGTTTGATCCCTTCAGCAAAACCCCTCAGGAAAAGCCCCCAGCTCGAGCACTCCCAGAGCTCAGGGCAGGAAAAGCAGCCCAGGGCAGAGAGTTTTTCTGTCCCCTTGGCTCAGAACACAAAGAGATTTGCCCTGAGATTCCCTTGGGGTCTGCATGGATCCATCCTGAATCCATCCCATATCCATCCCATATCCATCCCATATCCATCCCGAATCCATCCCGTATCCATCCCGAATTCATCCCAAATCCACCCCGAATCCATCCCACCTCCATCCCTAATCCATCCCGCCTCCATCTGCCATCTATCCCCCCTGTCCAGTCCCTGCTGTCCTAGGCTCTGCCAAGGGCTGGCTTTGTTAAGCCTGGCCTGACCAATCCTTCCCCCTCAGCCCAGGGCCATCCCTTGGGACAATCCCAGTCCCACCCTCCCATTCCCATTCCCATTCCCATTCCCATTCCCATTCCCATTCCCATTCCCATTCCCATTCCCATTCCCATCAGCTGCAGCTGCTCCTGCAGGAGCTGGAATTCCATTATTTCCGTGGCCTTGGAGCTGCAGAGGATGGAATTTTCTGTTCCCGCCCCGACAGTCCCAACCTCGGCTGGCACACGTGGGGCGGCAGTGATGTCCCTGCTCCTGGCTCTCCAGGGAAAGCAGATAGCGGGGCTGGAATGGCTGAGTGCAGCCCTCACTGGGAGAGCTGGGCGTGGGGGAAGGAGAAGTCATTCCCGGGATCCTGGAGCTGCCGGAGCAGCAGGAGCAGGAGGGGATCCTGAAATGGAGCTGCAGAGCGAGGGGTCAGAGTGGGAAGGGCAGGACCCCTCTGCTCTGGGTACCCCTGGGACACCTCTGGATGCCCCATGGAAACCTCTGGATACCCCTGGGAAAGCCCTGGATATCCCTGGGAAAGCTCTGGACACCCCTGAGACCCCTCAAGGCTGACGAGGCACTCAAATCCAAGGACAGGGCTGAGATCTCAGCCTCTCCCCCAGAGCTCTCAGCTCCCCCTACCCAGGGGTCTCCTAGTGCCTCGGGAGTTGTGCAGGGAGGAATTCCTGCAGGAATTGCAGGAATCAGCTTTGATCACCTCCAAGAGCCAAAGCAGGAACAGCCCCAGGAGCTGCAGGGAGCAGAGGAGCAGCCATGGCAGCATCTTCCAAAAACCTCAGCGTTACATCTGAGGAATTCTGTCAGCTCTATCCATCCCTGGAGCCACGGTGGGACAGGAGCTCCTGCTTTCCCTTTTCCCCTGTCCTGAGCTCCTGACCCTCAGCATTGAGCAGAGGTGACCTCAGAGCTCCTCCGAGGCTTGGGAATGGGAAGGAACTGGAGGTTGGCTCACATTTCTGGAGGTTGGCTCATATTTATGAGCCTCACAGTTGGCTCCTGAGGGTCTTCTGTAATGTTTGGCTGCTGCCCAGGGCAGAGGGAGCTGATTTCAGTGGGATAATCCCAGAATTCCAGATGAGTCTGAGCTGGAAGGGCCCCAGAAGACTCCTTGAGTCCAGCTCAGAAGTGAATGGCCCATGCTGGGATCTGGTGTTTGGCTTTGCCACATCTGGAACATCTGCAGATGTTTACAGAGGTTTATCCTGCATGAATCGGGCACTCCTCACCTCATTAAACAGTCTTCCCGTTCCCTGTTCCTCCCAAAATCCCAGCTATGGATGATCTCCAAATTTCCCTGGAGATGCTTTGCCCTTTGCAAATGGCACCTTCACTCCTCTTCAAAACCAACCTCGTTCCTGCTTCCCAGGAATTCCCTTTTGCCTCCATTGCTGCATCTCTCCCTTTCCCTCTCCCTCTGTTCCATGTGGGGACACTCAACCTGTTCCTGATCCCTGGAAATTCTGACTCCAGCGGTTCTGTCCTGCTGAGGCCAACACAGAATTCCCCATGGTCACCCCTTGAGAGGAGGAAGGAATCTTGTCCAAGGAATCCTGTTGCCTTGGGAAAGAGAACAGAGTGGGATGGAGACATCCCAGAGTGCTCCACATGGCAGCAGCAATGGGATCCAGCATTTGGGATGCATCCCAAAGGGGTCCAGCAGTGTTTTCCAGGAATTTCCCTGGGTGTGGAGAGGTCCATGGAGTCTGAAAGCCTCCATGAGGTGCTCAGAGCCATGCGTTGGTCTTGAACTTCCAGGTCTTTTCCCACCTGAATGATCCAAAGATTCTCTGTCTCAGGGCAGTGTTGGTGTTCCAGAGCACCCAGAAAATTCCCATTCCTGCCCTTTTGGGAGCAATTCCATCGTTTGCAGGAGCTCAGCTCTCCCTGAATAAGCTGCTGGTGCAACTCCTGCCTGATGCTGGGACATGGAGGAACAATCTGTCCTGAGGAGCTTCCTCAGCCCCACCTCCCCAGCTGGAATGAGCCCTGGAGCACAGGGGGAGCTCAGCTGCCCCTCTGCAGCCTCCAGGAATTCCATTTGCTGCCAAGGCCCTGAGCTAAACCCTTCCCATAGACACCTTGTCTTTCTGGATGGATAAATCAGGGATCAGGGATGAGGGAGGAGACACAGCTGAGTGTGCAGGGGGGATTGGATTGTGCCCCTGGAAGAGCTGGGGGATCCCTGGAGAAGGAAACTCCCCCTGTGGAACTCCCTGTGCTCCCGGGGCCGAGGGGAGGGATAAAGGGAGCCCAGGGAGGATTTGGGCTCTGGTGATGAAGTGGTGCCTCCTCCTCTCAGCCCTCAGGGAATGGTGCAGGATAATAGACAGAAATTCCCAAGGAAGTATTCCTTTTCCCTCTTTTTGCTCAATCTGAGCTTAAAAAGTCTGACTTCAGCCATCAGAGGAGCAGGGAAGTCCCTGCGGCTCATCCTGAGCTTGCAGCAGGAAATTGAGGAGTCAGGGCTTGCTCCAGCTGCATCCCAATTAGCAGGACCCAAAACCTCCCTGACTTTATTCCCCACCTTTATTCCAGGACTGCTCCTGGCACTGGAGCTTTGTTTGTCCTGAGTGGGAATTTCACCAAAGATTCAAATGTTTTTGCAGGGCTTTGATGTGGCGCAAAAAAATGTGGGGAACACAGGATGAGGGGGAATGGCCTTGAGCTGAAGGAGAGCAGGGGTAGATGGGATTTTGAGAAGGAATTTCTGGCTGTAAGGGTGAGGAGGCCCTGGAATGAAATTCCCAGAGAAGCTGTGGCTGCCCCTGGATCCCTGGAAATGTCCAAGGCCAGGCTGGACAATGGGGCTTGGAGCAGCCTGGGACAGTGGGAGGTGTCCCTGCCATGGCACAGGATGATCCTTAAAAGGTCCTTCCACCCCAAGCCATCCTGGGATTCTGGGATCCCAAATTAAGCATCTCAGGCTCAACAAATTGGCTTCTCCTCTGACCAATTCCATCCCAAATTCCAGGCTGGAAATGCTTCAGGATGAGCCAAGGAGACCCTGCCTGCCGGGCAAAGGCAGCAGCAACATTTTTTGGGATGTTCAAATGCCTTTGGCAGAAGAGCTGGAGATTGGAAATCCAAAATGGATCTGTGTCAAGACAAAGCAAATCCATGTGATGTGAGGAAGGAATTTTTGCAGGAATTTCAGTGCCTTCTTCTGCCCATCCTGGTGTGGGAAACGCTCCTGCTCTACCTCCCAGGACACAGGGAAGCACTCAGAGCCCTGGGGTTGATTTTTATTGCAGGAGACATTTTCCGGGGGGTTGTGGATCCAGGGAAGCAGCAGTGCAGCCTCCCATGCTGCTCTGACAGGGAAAACCCATTTCTGCAGGACCCTGATCCCAGCTCCCCTCCTCCCATGTCCATGGGCTCTGCATGTGTTCCCTGCACACCACAGGCACCTCGGAATCTGCATCTATTATTCATTTGTTTGTTTTTCTGGCTCTGCTCCTTGCAGGTCCCTTCACTCCCAGTGTGGGCAGAAAGGCCATGCAGGAGCAATTCCTTCCCTCCTCCTCTCCCTCCTGGGCTGCATCCCCCCGTCCCTACAGGCTCTGCTTTGGGAGTTGCATTTCTTTGTGGGTCAGAGAGAGATTGGAGGGAAAGCCGGAGTTCTTCCTGGGAGCCTGGAGGAGATTCCCTTCTCCTGGGTCATTCCTGGGAGCTCTTGGCACTCCTTGGGCAGTCAGGAGCCCTCACTGGGCTGTGGGATTCCATCCTGGATGTCCAGGGAATAGTTCAGACCCAGCCTGGCCTCCAACCCCTGAAGGTGCTGGGTGCAGCAGGACAGGGATTTGGGACGAAGAACCCCAAACCATTGGATTTTAGCAGCTTGTGCTGCCCCAGGTGAGCTCACAGGGGAAGCTCAGAATGCCCAGACTTATAGGATAAATAGGTCAATCCCACAGGAGAGCTTTCAAAGGCCTCCCTTGCTCTTGGGGCCATGACTGAAAGGGTCCTGTGGCAGCTGGGCCAGGGAGGAGCCACCAAGCAGAGCCCAGGGCCTGGCCAGGGGAATTCACTGCCCTGCAGGTCCAGCAAGGCCAACTCCAGGTGTCAGAATTGTCCTAGAATTGTCCCAGAAGGGCTGAAGATGCTCCTTGGCACTGTCCAGGCGATGCTAGAGGATTTGGGCTTTGCACATTTTGGGATGTCCATGTGTCCCCAAAGGTGAGAACAGCCCTGGCAGGGATCCAGGCAGCTCAGGTTCCTCCAAGGCAGGAGGGCAGGAGGAGGAAAAGGTGATTCCTGTGCCCTTTGTGCTGCAGCTGGAATTTAAGCCTCGGGAAAGGTTGGATAGAAGTGGATCCTTGTTTAACCTGGCTCAGAGGAGCTCAGTGACACTTCTGGAACCTTCAAGTGTCACCACCATTTGCAGGGAGTCCTTTGTCCCTTCTCTTGGCCTCAGACCTCATCCTTTCCTCCTGGAGAGCTCCTCCCAGGAACATCTCACTGAAAAACTGGGAATCAAGAGCCCCCAAAGCCATTTCCCTGCGCTCTCCCTGCAGGGCCCTCCAGCCTTTCTCCTGCAAACCAGTCTGGGACCAAAACCCCAGAATGAAGTCCCCAGGAAGGCTCTGGCAGCCACTGAACAAATCAAAGCCATCCTGCTCGCAGCATGGCTGAGAGGAGGAGAAGAACAAGGGACCTTCGCCCAACTTGTTCCTTCTTGGAGATTGGAATGAACTGAGCCTTTAAATCCTGGACTTGCGAGGAGCCACAGCTGTCTGGGCCACCTGTGCCTCCTGGATGGAATTGTGAGGGTTGATCTAGCCTGGAGAATTCCCATCCCAGCCAGGAGCTGAGGAAGGCCCAGCCAGGGAATGGGGACAGCCAGGCCCTGCCAGCCCTGCTCCCTGCTCAGCTGGGTGGATATCCCTCTGGATTTATCATTCCTGCCTTGGGAAGTGGAGCTGGAGCCTCTGGCTGAGTCCAAGTCACCCCCAGAGCCAGGGCAGGGCACAGGATGGGCACAGCCATGGGCACAGAGATCCAGGGGCTGCCAAAGCCACCCAGGGAACAGCGGGAATGAGGAGAGAGGGCTGGGATAGGCCTTGGAGTGTGGGGTTGGGGTGGGAAAAACCCAACCAAAAGTCAGAATGCCTTTGGAAAAATCTCATTTATCCCTTTGCCAGAACCTCATCTTCCCCTCAATCCTTTGGTGTTCCTGTTCAGTTTGTAAATAAGTCAATTTAAGCCTTGGGCACTCCATGGTTTTATATTTTATATGTTTTTTATTTTATATATTATTATATTACATTTCATATTTTATCTTTTATCTTTTATATTTTATAGTTTATTGTTTATAGCTTATAGTTTATAGTTTACATGTTATATTCTATATTTTTTTTTCTATTTTATTTTATATTCTATATTTTTCATTTTATATTTTATATTTATTAGAGATCAGAGCTGCCTCACTGTTCCATGGTCCCTCTGTCTTTACCTGGCTGTGGGAGCTGTTTTAAGGCTGCCTCTGCACATCCAGGGCTCAGGACTCTCCCATTCCCAGCTTGGATCCTCTATCCCATGGGAAATGTGGGATGCCAGCTCCAGCATTGGCTTTTATTGGCATTTGGAAGAACCCAGGAACGAAACCCCAGCCCTGAGAGCAGAACTTGTCCCCATTTCCCTGGCAAAGACATTCCACAGGGAGCTGAGGATTCCTGGAGCAGCAGTTTTGCAGGATGTGAGAGATTCTAGCAGCATTTCCTGTGAACTCCTCCCCACCCTTCATTCCAAATGCCCTGAAATACCTGGGGTGACCAAAGCAGGTCTGGGAAAATCCCATCTTTCATCCAATTCATGGACAGCTTTGGAAAAATTCCAGTGAAATGATTCTGAAAGGATTTAGTGGTGGCTGCAAGGTCCTGGGTGGACTCAGAGGAACCAGAGCCCTCCAGGTTTTTCCTGACATTTGGAAAAGGCCAAAACTTCCTCATAAAAGTGTGGATATTTCCCTCGGGATGTGGAATTGGGTGTGGGGAGGTCACTGGGGCTTCCCAGAGTCCCTGGAGTGGGGGTGGCTGTGGGGGACAATCCCTGTCCGACCCCAAATGCTCCAAATCCATCTGTGTGCAGCTGGGGATGAGGGCACAGGGAAGGGGAAGGGGAAGGGGAAGGGAAAGGGAAAGGGAAAGGGAAAGGGAAAGGGAAAGGGAAAGGGAAAGGGAAAGGGCCTGGACTCAGGGAAGGCTCTGAGATTTGGGATTTTGGGGAAAGCCTCAGATTGACACCAATTTGGGAAAATCCCAAGGGAAGGCTCAGCCAAAGCTCAGCAGCAGCCGAGACACAAAAGGGAACAACCCAGCTGGGAACCTGCAGAGCTCTGGGAAGCAGAGATTCCAGAAATCCCTTCTCCAGAAATCCCTGAAATCCAGAATTCCAGAATCCAGAATTCCAGAAATCCTGGCCAGGAACAGAAAAGCTTCTGCTGGAGGCTTGGGGAGTGTTCCATCTCCTGGGCTGCGGATCCATGGCAGGATGAGGTTTGCTCCCACTGACACCCCAGGCCCAGCTGCTCTTCCAACAGCATCCCAGAATTCTGGAATGGGCTGGGTGGGAAGAGCCTTAAAAGGATCATCCAGAGACACCTCCCACTGTCCCAGGCTGCTCTGAGTTCAATCCAGCCTGGCCTGGGACACTTCCAGGGATCCAGGAGCTTCTCTGGGAATTCCATCCCAGCCCCTCCCCACCCTCCCAGGCAGGAATTCCTTCCCAATATCCCCCCAATCCCTGCCCTCTGGCAGTGGGATCCATTCCCCACGTCCTGTTCCTCCATCCCTTATCCAAACCCCTCTCCAGAGCCTTTCCCTGGGCCAGCAGCGCAGAGCCACAAAACCTGGGATTAAAAGCAAGACAAACCTGGTGTTAAATGAGTCTGGACTCCCTGGTAATTAATTTAAGATTAATGGGAACAACTGAGTTAAAATTCAGGAACGATAATTAGCGAGCGAATTACAGCAAAGGAGAAGGCAACAACAAAAAGTAATTACAGTGTGCAGATATTGAATCCTGCACTGCCTGGAAAATCCCCCAGAAAATCCCCCGTGGGCAGGGGGAGAACAGCACTGCCTTGAGCTGGGGGAGAGCAGCACAGAACAGGCTGGAGTGCCTCTGGAGTTCCTGCCAGGATCCTGGGAGCTCAGCTGGGATCCTGCTGCTGCTGGGAAACACAAACCTGGGCAGGGAACATGGGCAGAGCTAAGGAAAACCCAGAGAGTTTCCTGCAAGCTGCCAAATGAATGCTCTCAATACAGGGAATGGAAGGTTGGGTTTGGATCTTCATCCATCCCTTCCATGCTCACCTCTTAGGAGTTCGCAGGGAGTTTTGTTGGGATTTCACCCAGATTTCAGTTCTCCCTGTTCCAGGTGGGCACAGCTCAGGATTTCCTGCCTTGGCTTCTTGCTCAGGGTTGGATCTCAGGCCTTGGGTGTTTGTTAGAGGGGAAAACCCAGACAGGTCTTGTGCTAAGGAATTCCTGGTGTTGTTCTTAGGAATTGCTGTTTTTCAATGCCCAAAGCTGTGTCTGAGAGTTTCTCTCTGGCTGATTTTGGGATCACTTTTCTCCTGAGGTTTCTCCACAGCTCTCTCGTGGGTTGTGTCCAACATTTCACAGCCATGAGGAAATTCCCTCTAAGGAGGTGACATCCTTGTCCCTGTGTGAGCAGCGACAGGACAAGGGAATGGCTGGAGCTGTGTCAGGGAATTTGGGATGGAGATCAGGGAAAGGTTCTTCCCCCAGAGGGTGCTGGCACTGCCCAGGCTCCCCAGGGAATGGGCACAGCCTGAGGCTGCCAGAGCTCCAGGAGTGTTTGGACAGCACTGCCAGGGATGCCCAGGGTGGGATTGTTGGGGTGTCTGTGCAGGGCTGGGGTTGGACTGGGTGATCCCTGGGGTTCCTTCCAGCTCAGGATATTCCAGGATTCTGTGCAGTGGATAATGGGAGATGAGAGAATCCCAGAATGGTTTGGGTTGGAAGGACCTCAAAGCCCACCCAGTGCCACCCCTGCCATGGGCAAGGACACCTTCCACTGTCCCAGGGTGTTCCAAGCCCCATCCAACCAGAGTTTTTCTTCCCTGTCAGGGTTTTTTCCATCTCTTTTTCATTCCAGCATCCCAAATCCCTGATCCATCCCCTCAGAGCACTTGAGGAGCAGCGAGAGCTGCATTTTAACCAGAGCCAGAGCTGCTCCAGGTGCAGCCTCATCCCAGAGGGTAATCCAGAAATGCATCCTAAATGTCTGATCCAGGATCCAACAGCATCCAGGTGGAAATGTTGTGAGTGGGAAAGCCCAGAGGACAGAAATCATCCCTCACTCCTCTCACCACCAAGGAATTCCTCTGGGAATACAAATGGCAAACTTGCCTGGAGTCACCTTCCTGGGAATATGACGAGAGAGAGAAGGAAGTGAATGGGCTGTGCTGAGTTGTTCCTGTTCCAGAGCCCTGGGAAGTGCAGAATGGAGTCTCCAGGTCTCCACCCCCCCCCCGACTTTGCCACCCAAAGGTTTCTCCCACATCCCTGCTGCCACTTCTTCCCAGGCCCTTGCCGGCAGCTGCTTCCCTGTCCATGGAATCCTGGAATGATGGAACGCTTTGGGTGGGAAGGGACTTGGAATCCCACCCAGTGCCATCCCTGCCACAGGCAGGGACACTTCCCACTGTCCCAGGCTGCTCCAAGCTGGCCTGGGACAATTCCAGGGATGCAGGGCCAGCCACAGCTGCTCTGGGAAGCTGTTCCAAGGGTGCCAAAAGATGCCCTTGAGCCTGGAAGGATTTGGGATAAATCCCCATGGCTCGGGGTGGTGCTGAGTGCCTGGGAAGGGCCTGGCAGGGATGAGCCTGTGGGATCTGGGCATCAGGAGCCAATTCCTCCTCTCCAGGGGGATCCCTGTCCCTGTCCCTGTCCCTGTCCCCTCAGGATCAGTGCTGAGGGCTGCACTGGGAGTGGTGCAGGGAGAGTTGGGATGAGTGTCCCACAGCCTGGGTTGTGCCCTTGGAATGTCCCTGTCACCCCCAAACCCCAGCTGGGACCATCAGCACATCCCAGTCCCTGCTCTGCACTGCTGCAGCAGGATTTGGGATAGCTCCTGGAACTCCCTGCTGGATTTGAGCTCAGCAGGCCCAGCCCAGGGCCTTTGTGAGGCCAGATTTGCCAATAATATCCAATTTTGGTCAATCCAGACAGAATTCAACTCACTCCACCCCATTCCAGAGCCCCCATCCTATCCCATCCCATCCCATCCCATCCCAAACTCTTCTCCTGGGGCTGGGATGAGCTGCTGGATCCTGGGAACCCCAAAAGTGCCTGGTCCCACATCCCTGACCTGCACATCAGCACCCCATTCCTGCTCCCCATCCCAAATCCCCCCAAACCCCCCAGTCCCTCCCACCCCAAAGGCCCCACACCCTGCAGGCCTGGCCATTGGAAAAATCCTCCTGGAACACAGGATTTCCACAGTAAAAGTGAGATTTGGCAATGAAATTCCAGCCCCTGCCAACTGAGGATGTTTGGATTCAGCTTTTCCACTAAAAATGTCATTTATCCAATGGCAGTGGTTTGGAGGGAAGGGCTGGAGCTGACAGCTCCCCTCCCCAGCAGCTGCTGCAGGGACAGCAGAGGCAGCTCTGGAGCTCACAGGTGGCTCAGAGCCTCATTCCCATCTCCAGAGCAGAAAGTTCCATCTGAAGGATGGAATTTGATCCATTTTATGTCATTTAAATGAACTCAGTGATGGCTCAGGAAGGAAAAAAGGTGACATCTCCAAATAGAAAGCAGCAATGCTGTCCAAGTGTGGGCCTGGTGTTGGGGGGAGCTGGGCTCAGCTGCCTCCTGAGCTGGGTTTTGGGCTCAGCTTTGTCCAAAACAGCTCAGATGAGATGAACTTTAGCAAATCCCAGCATTCTGGGGATGCCACAGGGAAAAAATCAGGGGAAAAACTCCCCTGGGGCCAAAGCTTCAGCTGGGCCTGAGCTCCCCTGGCACTCCCTGTCCCAGGGGTGTCCCAGGGGTGTCCCAGAGGTATCCCAGGGATGTCCCAGAGGTGTCCCAGGGGTGTCCCAGAGGTGTCCCAGGGATGTCCCAGAGGTGTCCCAGGGCCACCTTTCCACACCCAGATCTCCAAATCCCTCCTCTGGCCCAGGCTGGCACAGATGATTTATGTCCATTAATAAAACCACTTAATTAATTATGAAATGACTGAATTCTGTTCCAAGGCCTGACCCTCAGGAGTTGGCTGTTCTCAGCCTCTCCCAGCTGCCTGTGCTGGATTCTTCCTCTCTCTGATGCAAAGAACACCCAGGAGAGGAAGTTTTAAAGGAGTTGAAGGTTTCAAAGTCAATCCTGAGTTGTTGTCACTCTCCCCTCACAGCTTACAGTGAGTTTTTCAGTAATTCTTCAGTGAATCCCTGTGTTTGTGGTGGCTGTTCCAGGCAGTTCCTCCCACTCTGGCCTCATTCCTGCATCCCGAGGTGTTTCCCCTGGAGCTCTCCCAGCTCCAGCCCCTCCAGGAGAACCCAAATTCCCTCTTTCCCGGGAGTTCTCCCCTCCCCATCTGATCGCAGTGCCAAAGCAGCTCCCAGTTCTGTGCCAGTATCACCCAGTCCCACACACTGCTGCTCCAGGAGAGGCTTTATGAGCCCAGAGCGCTCAGAAATCTCTTTCCAATGCTGAAACATTCCAATATTTGACCTTACCCCTTTATTTCCTGCTGCCAGAGCAGCCCCTCTTCCCTCTGTGGGTTGGGAAATCCTAATCCAGCCCTGCTCTTAGCCCTGTTCCTCAGCAGGGATTCTCCTGGAAGTGGCCTGAATGCCAATGGAGCAGGCTGAGATAAAAGCTGGGTCTGGGGACACTCAGAGCTCTTTGTTCAAGGTGTTTAAATGTGGAGTTCGTGGTGATTTAGGAATTATTTATGAATTAATCATGAATTACTTATGAATTATTTCTGGCCGGGGGTCACACCTGCCTCGAGCACCAAGGGGCTCAATCCAAACACAGAACACATCAGGCAAACCAGAGAGGCTGGAAGCAAAGGAAACCTTGGATTTGGATCCTTCAAGGCAGCAAAGCTGCTCTGGAAAGCTCTGAGGGCATCCCCAGCACTCTGGTGTGGGAGGAGTGGCTCGGGGAGATTCCCTGAATCTCAGCCCCTCCTGCCCCAGAGCTGTTGGTTCTCCTCTGGGATGGGCTGGAAATGCCATGGGATTCCCCCAAATGCTCTTTATGGACAAGGTGAGGGGAGTTAGGAATTCTTCTCCTGGGAAATCAGGAAATCCCTGATGGAGAGGTCAATCCCTGCAGGAGCCTCAGCGATCCCTGCAGAGCCAGGGCTGGGAATTCTGAGAGTCAGGGAATCGTGGAATGGCTTGGGTTGAAGGAACCTTAAATCCCATCCAGTGCCACCCCAACCATGGCAGGGACACATTCCACTGTCCCAGGCTGCTCCAAGCTCTGTCCAGCCTGGCCTTGGACACTTGCAGGGATCCAGGGGCAGCCACAGCTTCTCTGGGAATTCCATCTCAGCCCCTCCCATCCTCCCACGGAAGAATTCCTTCGCAATATTCAACCTAAATCCTCCCTCTTCCAGTCTAAACCCATCCCCCCTTGTCCTTTCCCTGCCTGCCCATGGAAAAGTCACTTTTCCATGTTTTTTAAAGCCCTTTAGGTGCTGAAAGGCCTCAGTGAGGTGCAGCCAGTCCTGCTCAGTTCATCCTCCCTTTGCCTCTCCAGGGAGCTCTTCTGGGATTTTGTGGTTTTGCTCCCTAGCAAAAGGTGGGTTTGGATCTCAGTATTGCCAGTGCTGGGATCAGCACTGATGGAAGGTGCATCCTTAAGGTTCCTTCCCACCCAAGCCAGGCTGGAATTCCAGGATTTGTAACCCTGAGGAGCTGCGATGTCCCCAAGGAATTGCTGACATCCCAGCGCTGATTTCCAGCCCTTGTGGAGAACAATTCCAGCTTCCCAGGAAAAGCTTGCCATGCCACTTTCCCCTCAGCTTGGCTCTAAGATTAATACATGGAATTCTTTCTTCTATTTCCAAGGTCAGCATCAGGTGTTCCCAATTATCCCCCAGGAGCACCACGTTACTGCATGCGGAAAAGCAGAGGGAAATAAATTGGAATTCCTGATTATTTACCCTGTGCAATTATTCTGGGAACAGCTCCCTGGAGAATCAGTGCACAGTGAGTCAAGGAACTTCACTGTCATGGAAAACACCCCCAGGCAGGAGGGAATTGAGG
The DNA here is from genome assembly GCF_008360975.1 of Lichenostomus cassidix. Lineage (NCBI taxonomy): Eukaryota > Metazoa > Chordata > Aves > Passeriformes > Meliphagidae > Lichenostomus > Lichenostomus cassidix. The sequence continues at coordinate 632,064 of NC_139507.1, forward strand.
GATTTTTAGTGTCCCTGTGGAAATGTCTCATCCCAGTCCCTTCCCATCCATCCCAGGGCTGTGACAAAGCCACGGTGTCCCCATTCCCAAGGGACAAATGGGAGTGCAGGAGATGCTGCACGGATATTTAGGAGCAGCCTTAGGGAAAACAAACGGTCCTGCTTTTTGTGGGAGGATTGAGGAGGAATTCTGGAGGGTGATCCATGACCTGGCAGATTCCCAGCTCTGATTCCTGCTTATCTGGAGGCTCCTGACTGCCATCAGCTCCTGGCACCCTGGAATTGATGGTGGCAAAGGGAGGAGGGAAGATAGGAACGTGTTCATTCCCAGATTTTACACCTGGTACAGGAATACAGGGGCAAATCCTTCCATTCCCAGATTTTACAGCTGGTACAGGAATGTGGGAGCAAATGCTTCCCTCATTCCCAAATTTTACAGCTGGTGGAGGAATACTGCAGCAAATCCTCCCCTCTTTTCCAGATTTTACAGCTGGTGCAGGAACACGGGGGCAAATCCTTCCTTGGAGCATCTTGTTCCCAAAATTAAGGACAAAATTAAAAAAAAAAACAAACAAACATGGAGAAGTTGCTAAAAACCTCAAATTCCTGCAGGAGGGAATTACCCAGAAGGAGGGGGCAGGGATCAGGGAGAGTTTGATGGGAGCATTTCCAGTCAAGCTTTCCCAATTCTCCAGGGAGCTTTTACACCTCCAGGGAAATTGTTTTAAAATACCAAGTCCAGAGAGGAAATAGCCTTGGGAAAGGAAAAAAACCTTGGAGAAAATCGTGGAGAATCATCCAGCCCATTACCCACGGCTCAGGGAAGCTCCACGAGCTCATCCAGCCACATCCAAGGGCTGGAACAGGAGGAGAGAGGAATGAGGAATAGAAATGAACCCAATATTTATGGGGAAATAAAAAGAGGGAACAAATCGGAGCAGGAAATGTCATCCTTGTGCTTTTTACAGCTGGAGCAAACCCCTTTTCCTTGCAGGGGGAAGAGAATGGATTCAAACATTCCCAGGAACACTCAGGATATTCCTGCAGGGAATGTCTCTTCAGGAAAACAAATCCTGAGGAGATCTTTGTGCCAAGGCAGAGCCAGTCCAGGCATCGCTCCTGGAAGGAGGATCCTTCTTCCTGCTGCAGTTTCCTTCCTCCAGGGCTTTTTCCATCTAAGAATTACTTTCGGTTTGGCTTCCTTTAGGATTCCATTGAAGAGAAAAGCAGGGATTTTGAATAATAAAAAAAAATTCCTTGTCAGCCATCAGACGAGCCAAAGCTGGAGACTACAGGGAAGCATTGAAGGAAAGAGTGAAAAGGTGTGGATTTCGATGGGATATTGGGAAGGAATTGTTCCCTGTGTGGGTGGAAAGGGTTATTCCATGGATGTCCCTGGATCCCTGGCAGTGTCCAAGGCCAGGCTGGACAGGGCTTGGAGCAGCCTGGGACAGTGGGAGGTGTCCCTGCCATGGCTGGGGTGGGAATGGATGGGATTTAAAGTTCTTTTCAACCCAAACCACTCCATGATTCCATGAAAACCTCCTGAAGGCTGGAATGGGAGAGGGAACAGCTCCCAGGGCTGCTCCTGGCCAGGAGGGAGGCCAAGGCTGACCTGAGCCATGCCCTGGATGTTGTCCCAGCCTGGCCTGGAATCCTGTGGCTGTATCCGGGGAAACTGAGGCACACTCAGGTCATTTCCCAGCTTTCCCCCAGGTCCTTTCCCTGCTTCCCAGGCTCACATCCCACAGGACTGAGCAGAGCCCTGTGAGCCCAGCGGGGCTTGGGGATGATCCTGACTCCCCCCAGGCTGGATGAACTGGGAATGGGAATCTCCAGGTGCCACCCCAGGATCCCTGAGGCTGGAAAAGACCTCCCAGGTCACTGAGTCCAACCCCAGTTCCCACTAAAAACTCATCCCTGGTTTTAACCTTGGCCCCCAGCTCCAGGTCCATGGGCTGAGTGGGAGTTGGGAATGCCCAAAGCTCCTCAGGAACTGCAGGGGGGCTTTGCCAGAGGCACCTGGAAGGGTCAGGGAATCCTGGAATCATTCAGGCTGGAAAAGCCCTGAGTTCACAGCAGGTGCAATCCTGATCTGTGCTGATTATTAAGGAAGAGCTGCACAGGGAATTCTGGCTGAATGCAAACCTGGACAATTCCCTGCTGTGCCAGCTCAGCCTCCTCTCCTCCCTGCACATTCCAAGGCTATGGAGAGCCAAATCCTGCTTCTCATCCCTGAAAAACCAGCCTGAAACTGCCCTGAAATCCAAGAAAACCCCAAATTTTCTCCGCTGGCAGCAAGAGCCAAATCCAGCCCGAAACATTCTAAGTCTCTCAGTGTTGTTTGTGGGTTTTTTAGAAGAAATCAATGTCATTGACAATTATATAACTGCAAAAAGCAGCTGAAAAACTTCGGGATGGAGCTTCTATTTTATCCAACCTTTTCCCCATTAATCTTCCCACACAACTGCTGTCACCATTAGGCTGCCAAAGGAAAACTCTCAGGATCCTTTCAGCTTGGCAGGTCCTCAGGTGCCACTTACCTGCCTCTCCTTCCAGCCAATCCCTCTGCCCTGCATCCCTGTGGATACTCTCTGTGCCAAGGAAAACTGGGATAGCAGTGGGACAGACCTTGAGCACCCACCCTGTGGCCTCTACTCCTGGAAATCCACAGGAAGGAGGTAAAAATTCCCAAATTCTCCTGCAGTAGCCGCTGGTGTCAGAGGAGTTCGCAGCCATCTGGGATTTGCACGCTGGGAGTTGCCTGAATGAACCCATGCTGGAATGGCTGGAATCGCTGGCAGCATTCCCACAGAATCTGCAAGGAGCTGGAGCAGCTTTGGGCTGTCAGATTGGATCCTTTGAAGGGATTTTTGACAGGAATTGAAGCTTTTTTTGATGGAGAGGGGGAGGTTTTGCCGTGAGCAGGAAGGGGCTGCTTCCCTCGGGAAGGAGCACTGAATTCTCCCGGATTTCTGCAAAGTCTGGGAGTCTCCCAAGCCTTCCCAGGGTGCAGGGACAGGTCAGAGCTGTTTGTGCTTCCAGCCCCATCCTTCAGGTGCTCCAGAGATTTTTTACAATAATTGCATTTATTGATTTCCTCCAAGGTGCCCTTGGCTGGATCCTCCGGAGCGGGAGCAGGGATGAGCTGGGATGGGATGGGACACAAGGACCTTCCCAACCCTTTGGGGCTCTCTTGTGTCCCCAAAACCCCCAGCTCCAGGTGACCTTCCTGCTGCCACTCCGGGATCATCCCCACCCCCTGCTCCTCCAGCCCTGGCAGTGTCCAAGGCCAGGCTGGACAAGGCTTGGGGCAGCCTGGGACAGTGGGAAGTGTCCCTGGGGTTGGAACAGGATGGGATTTAAGGTCCCTCCCAACCCAAACCATTCCAGGACTCCCTGATTCCCCACATGGAGTCAATTTTTCCAACCCCTAAATGGGAATTTTTGCAGCAGCAAATTTTCCCGCCATCCCTTGTGCCACAAATCCCAGGAACAAATGGATTGGGGAATGGGGAAGTTTCAGTGGCAGCCCCAGGGGCTGATCCAGGACCACTCTGGGGCTGTTCAACCCTTAAAATGTCAGCCCAAACCTCCATGGGGAGACTCCAGACTGGCCCAGGGGGTTCCATCTTTGCTTTGCAGCAGATTCAGGGAATAAAGGAATTTCCAAGCGTGATCCAGGTGCTGTGGGATCAGAGGCTGATGTGGAGCTGAGTGTTCCCTTTTATCCTGCAGGATTTGAAACCTCATTTCCCCACTTCCCTCCTGCTGCCATAAAAAGCAGGGATGTGGCAAAACCCAGGGGTGTGGCAGCCTCTTGGATTTGAAAGAGCACCAGGTCTGAGAAGAAAGGGCTTTTCCCCTTTTTCCCACCTGGCTGCCAGGAGAGCCTTCAAATTCCTTGGAAAGACAAGGAATAAATGTTAACTTCAGGAATTGCTCCTTGAACTGGGTTTGGAAACCAAACTCCCTGAGAGAGAGAGAATTTTCCTCCTCTCCAGCATCCAAACACAGAGCAGTTTCCCTCTGGATCTGCCAGGTCCAGGGAATTTAACGGGAGGGAAAAGGATTCAAGAAAGGTGGAATTAGCAGGGAATTGTCTCTCCAGGCACAGAACATGGAATATTCAGCAGGAGCCTCCCAGGTGTCCCAGGGTGACCCACAGGCTCCTGTGCTGGGCTCTGTCCCCCGGGAATCTTCAGGCTCCTCTTTTCCAGGTGCTGTGCTCTTGGGAATGTGAGGGTTGGGATCAGGGGAGGTGCAGAGGAGCCTCCAGCCCACTCCAGGTTTATTCCTGTGGGCTAGCCAGGATTATCCCCCCGAGACAGGGAGGCTGGGAACTCCTTCCCACATTTCCCACTGTCACATCCCACTGCCAGGTGCAGAGGTGATGCCCAATCCCAAATGAAGCTGGAGGAGGTGCCTAATCCATATCAAGGTCCTGTCTAATCCCAAATGAGGCTGCAGGTGATGCTTAATCCCATATAAAGCTGTAGGTGATTCCTAATTTCATATAAAGATGTATGTGATGCTTAATTCCATAAGAAGGTAATGCTTAATCCCATATAAAACTGTAGGTGATGTCTAATGCCATATAAAGCTATAGGTGATGCCTACTTCCATATGAAGGTGTAGGAGGTATTTAAATCCCAAATGAAGCTGTAGGTGATGTCTAATCCCATATAAAGGCGTAGGAGGTACTTAAATCCCAAATGAAGCTGTAGGGGATGTGTAATTTCCATATAAAGCTGCAGGTGATGCCTAATCCCATATAAAGCTGTAGGTGGAGTTTAATCCCAGATGAAGCTGTAGGGGATGTGTAATTCCCATATAAAGGTGGAGGTGATGCCCAATCCCACATGGATCAGCTCCCATCTGCAGCCCACACCCAAAGCCTGGAGGACCCAGGTTTGAACAGCAAAATGAGCTCTGGAGGTTTTTCCTTCCTAGGATCCCTTTTTAATTAAGGCAGGAAATCTCCAGTGGTGCCACACATGGAGCAGGAGAAGCTTTGGAGCAGGAAAAGCCCTGGAGCAGGAAAGCCTTTGGAGCAGGAGAAGCTCTGGAGAAGCTCTGGAGAAGCTCTGGAGAAGCTCTGGAGTGAGGCTGAACTCCCAAGGGAAGCAGGAGCAGCATCCCTGCAGCCCCCCAGGGACACACGGGAGCCAAACCTAGCCAGGAGCTCCTAGCAAACTCCAGCCCTTCAGGAACTGGGTAAAAAAGGAAAAGAAACAGGAACAGAGAAGCCCCAAGGCTCTGAAGTTCAGAGGTTCAAGGAAAAAAAAAATTGGAATCATCATCCATTTGTCTGGGAGAGAATAAACAGAGGATATCCAAATCTTCTTTGTCTTCCTGGAGATGGAATCATTTCCCAGCCTCTGGATGTGTCCCATGGATTTCCTTCCCTGCAGCCATCCAAGGCTCCTTTTAAAGCTCTTCCTTTCCTTTTCTCCTGGCTGTGCTTCCACTTGGGCTGGATGGATCCAGGAGAGCTCCAGCAGGGTCAGGGGATGGGGAGAAGTGCCCCAAAATGCTCAAGGACTGGGGAGAGGCCACCTCACCTGGCTGTGTCCCCTCATTGTCCCACAGGATGGAGGGACAGGACATGGGAATGGCTTCCCAGTGCCAGAAGGCAGGGAGAGATGGGAGATTGGGAATTAGGAATTCCTGGCTGGGAGGGTGGTGAGGGCTGGGATGGAATTCCCAGAGAAGCTGTGGCTGCCCCTGGATCCCTGAAGTGTCCAAGGCCAGTCTAGACAGGGCCTGGAGCAGCCTGGGACAGTGGGAGGTGTCCCTGCCATGGCAGGGGTGGCACTGGATGGGATTTAAGTTCCCTTCCAACCCAAACCATTCCAGGACTTTTTTAGAGCCCCAGGACAGAGCCTTGGGGCCACCCAGGGACGGAGGGGAGACTGCACCAAATCCACGGAGAGCCTTGGAGCAGGAGCTGGCTGTGCCCAATTCCAGGGAACTAGCAGCTCCAGGATGCCCAAATCCTGATGATAACAAAGGAATTGGATTTGGAGAGGCCACAAGAACTTTGCTGTTTAATTTGCTCTGAAGAATTCCTGCTGAAATCTGTCCTTCCCAAATCCAGGGGTGTTTGCATTTGTTTCACTTCCTCCCCTCTTTTCTTCGGCAGGGAAATGGAAAACAGGAGGAAAAAAAAAAGGAGATAATTGGGAGGATGCCAGCAGAGAGTTTAAAATAGATCCAAATCCTTCCTCTTCCCTACCTGCAGAAGGAAAAAAGGAGATATTTAAATCCATATCTCCATAAACACATTTATTTATGGATTAGCATTTTATTCCTTTAAGGAAGGCCGGGAATAATGGCTCTGGCAGGAAATGCCAACTAAAGCAGACCCTGCTAATTAAAGGCCATGTGACAGCCCTGCCACGTGTGGCACAGGACAGCACCTTAAATCCACAGCTGATTGCCAAATGATGCCAAACCCCTGGATCAGCCAAGTCCAAAAACCGGAAGGAAGGAGGATGAAATCCTCTGGGATGTGCAGGGATGGGGATTCCCCACCTGCAGGGTCCCCAGCCCAGCCAGCATCTGACTCCTCCCAAAATCTTCCCAATTAATCAGCAGCAGCAATCCTGGAAAATCCCACTTTCTTTGCTTTCCCCACGCTGTGATTCCCAGTGTAATTCCCAAAGGAGCAGCAGCTCTTTGCTCACTTAGGCATTTGTTTGATCTCTCCCAAGTTTTTTTCCTTTAAATACACACAAGGCCTTGGAAATGAGATATCCAAAGTTTCCCTATTTTTTTGTGGAGCAGGGCTGTGAAATCCAAATGTTTTTATTCCTCTGGTGCTGCTGGGGTGAAGCAGCAGATCCAGAAAGCCTGGAATTATTTATGTGCTCCCAATAGTTTGGTATGGATGGAATATTTCACCTCCCTGCATTCAAAACAAACAGCCCCAAACCACTGCAGCCCCAAAGAATTCCCTTTAGCAGCTGGAAGTTCAGGGAGGGTTCTGCTCCTAGAATCCTCAGTTCCTTGGGAGAATTTCCCAGCATTTACTGATTTTATTGCCATGGCAAATAAAACAAAACCGAGGAAAACAACTCCCTTTGGATGTTTGTTGGGGTTCCCCAAAGCCCTGGGGTCACTCGGGGTGGGGTTGGCACATCCTGTGGGATGTGAGGCAGCAGGGCTGGAATTAGGGCTGAGCAGTGGCTTCCATGGAAACCCCAACGTCCGAGTGTTCCGTGGTGGCTCCAGCAGGAATTGGTTCTGCAGGGCTTGGGCAGAGCAGGGAATTCTCCTGGAAGGTTTGGGGGCTCAGAACACATTTTGGGCTCACTTTGCCCTGACCCCCTGGGCTGTGGGGTCACCCCTGTCCCCAGGGGCTCCTGGGGTCCCCAGGCCCAGCCCAGGCAGGCTCTGCAGGATGGGCACCTCCAGCTGTGCCCAGCTGTGCCAGGCTCTGCCCCTGCCCCAGGAGAGGTTTCCATGCTGGAAAAAGGATCTCTTTCCCAGCCAAAGGGGACCTGAGCCTCCTGCTGGGAATGAGGGACACTTGTTCTCCTTGGCATGAGCTCCTGAGAGCTAAAATTCCACACCTTTGTTTTCCAGGGGCTCTGGCAGCACCAAACACAATGCTGGAATGTTGATCGTGGAATCCTGGAATGGTTTGGGTTGGAAGGACCTTAAACCCCACCCAGTGCCACCCCCTGCCATGGCAGGGACACCTCCCACTGTCCCAGGCTGCTCCAAGCTCTGTCCAGCCTGGCCTTGGACACTGCCAGGGATCCAGGGGCAGCCACAGCTTCTCTGGGAATTCCATCCCAGCCCCTCCCACCCTCCCGGGGAACAATTCCTTCCCAGTATCCAAAGCCCATCCTGCCCCATTGGATCTCATCCCTGTAATTCCTCCTCCTGCTTTCTGTCCCCAAAAGCTCCACCAAGCAGAGATGTCCCAGGGCTGCTCCCTGGCCTGGGCCAATCCCAGGAGCCCCAAAAAGGATAAATCAGCTGCCCATTCCCCCAGCAGGAATAGCTCAGGAGAGCAATGGAATAAATCCCATCAATCCCCCAGGATGCTCCAATGGACACAGGTGGGGAGTGTGGCTAGGAAAGGTTCCAGTCCCCCTGGGAGTCTGGAGAGAGGAATTTGGGATTGAAGTCTCCCTCCTTTGGCTCCTTTCCAGGACAAATGAAATAATGACGACAAAAGGGCCCAGCAGAACAAAGGTTTTGGATTTCCTTTCCAGGGGGTTGAAAGCTCTCCTTTAATCCTTTTTGTCTTCACCCATGTCGATGTTTGAGGTGAAAATGAAGTTTCAAAAGAAGGCAAAGCTTTTGGTTGGAAAAACTTCCCAACATTTGTCCTCCTGTCACCTTTCAGGGGCACACGGGGGATGTTTTGGGGTGGAAATGGTAGAATTCCCCCACAATAATTCACTGAAGTTGTCAAGTATGCCCAAATATGGAATCCAAAATCCATTCTCCACCAGAAGGAGGAAACTCACCCAGCCCAGGGGACAATTTTCAAATGCCTTGTTGGTTAATTAGCAATATTTATTGATCAGCTCTGTTATTTCTTATTGGACTTAATTAAGTCAAATCAGCTTTTGAGCTGCTCTGGCTGCACAAGGAATGAACAAGAGCTCTGCTGCAGTGCCAGGAATGAGCTGCTTTCCCAAAGAACTTCAAACATGGAGATGATTTCTACAGTTGGGGCAGATTTCCCACCAGGTGATACCTTGGAATTTCATGGTCAGGTTTGGTTTGGTCTTTGGAATGTTTTCATGGGAAACCTTTTGGATTCCAGCTCCAGTTGGCCTTGGCCATCCCACTCCTCTTCACCATCAGTCATTTCCAGTTAATTAAGGAACGTTACTTCCCTCTAATAAAATTAGGAAGATTTGAGTGGATCACTTGAGGTGGATTTAAGGAGAACTCAGCTTCCCATGCAAACCTGCTGCTCTTTCCTTCCCAATGCCCTTTTGCCAGGTTGCCTCTGCCCAAAAAAAAACGAGTGGAAAACCTTTTGGAGAAGGGGAAGAGCTGAAAACATGGAAGTGGCCCCAGTCCAGGGCAGGGCTGTGCTTTTCCAGCCGGGCACTGCCAGGGATCCTGGCACGGCCTGGTTGTGCCGCAGGGCAGGGATGTGCTTGGAGGGGAGGGAATTCGGGAGGATGTTCATGGTCAGGTGCCTTTTATTTCCTTGGGCTTGTGGCAATAAATCCTGGATTAAACAGCCCCAGGCTGCCTGGTGGGGAAGCACTCGGGATCTTGATTATCCTGAGAGGGAGCCAAGGGGAAAAACTCCCACTGCTTTCAACAGGCAGCAGGGAAAGAGGAGCTGGGAAAGCAGGAGGAGAGGCTGCCTGGAGCTGCCAGGATCCCGCTGGAATGGACACAGGAACCGCTGGCCCTCTCCCACTCGGTTTGGGAAAGGTCACGGCCGTGGCTGGGGGCGTTGGGAAGGATTTGCTGCTTATGAGCAATGCTAGAAAATGGGAAAATGCTCTGGAGCAGACACGAGCTCTGGAGAAACCAGCCGAGTTATCTGAGGGCACCGAGCTGAGCCCACTCAGTGTTTGTGCTGCCGCCGCCCCCAGCCCTGCGGGGCATCAGCTGAGCCCCTCGATCCCATTTCCCCCACATTCCCAGGGCCAGCAGTGGGATTTCGGGCTGGCTCTCCCCAAGCCGGGGGTTGCTGCACGTTCGCAGCTTCGCCACAATAAAAAAGCAACTCTCCGAGAGAGGCTGGGGAGAACCAGGCTGTAACGACTCCATCTATTGGGTAAAAATATACGGCTCCAAATGCACTGGAAAAATTAATTCCGAGGGAAAAAAAATATCAGAGGGGATTCGGAGCAGTTACCGGCACTTACAGCTTAATTGGGCACAATTAGAGGAATGTTTCTCGGTACTGTTTGAAAGCAAAAGGAAGGTAACGGCAGTCGCTTCCAGAGAGCCGAGCTCAGCAATCCCGAGGAGATGCCAATCCACATCCCGAGTTATTCCCATCGCGCGAGGTGCTGGGGGAAAGGGGATTTTTGTGGTGTCCGACACGGGGCAGGAGGAGCCCCTGAGAGCCAAGGGCTCCGCAGCTCGGTGTTGGGGGCAGAGGGGCAGCGAGGGGCGGCGGCGATGTTTCCATGAACGCCTTTCTGCCTTTCGCACTGGTTCCATGGGAGCGGGGAGCAGCTCCGGCACGGAGCGCGGAAAGCTCCAAACCCCCTCCAAGGCATCACCCCCTCCCCAGAAAGCAGCGGCCGCACGGAGCTCGCCGAGCATCGCTGTGCTTCCCCAGGCTTCGCTTGATATTATGTTCTCCCCCGGGGCTGCTGAAAAGCAGAAAAACAAACTCCTGCCGGAGGAGGGAGGAGGCAGCGGGGGGGCCGAGGCCGGCGGCAGCCGGGGGATAACGGGGGGGCGGAGGAGGTGGAGGAGGAGGAGGAGGAGGAGGAGAGGAGGAGGGGGCTACTCCGGGGAAGCAGCGGCGCGATCGGCGCTGAGCATCGCTGAGCATCGCTCCCTCCGCCTCCCGAGCGGCGAGCGGCCGGGACTGGCACCTCGGGAAGCTTCGTCCCGCTCTTCCTCCTCCTCCTCATCTTCCTCCTCCTCCTCCTCCTCCTCCTGCTGCTGCTGCTGCTGCTGCTGCCGCTCTCTGCCCGCGGCCGGGGCGCGCCCGGCGATGGCAGCGCGGGGCGGGCGCGGCGCGGCGCGGGCAGTGGCGGGCCGGGGGTAGCGCGGGGGTCCCGCAGCGCTCTCCCCGCCGGGGGTCCCGGGGGCTCGGAGCCCGGGGGGCCGCGGCAGGGCTCGTTCGGGGCCGGGGTCGGAGTCGGGCGGGGCGCGGTACCGCGGGATGTGAGCGGCGCGGCCGGGCAGGGACAGGGGCAGGGACAGGGACAGGGGCAGGGGCAGGCGGTGCGGGCGGCGCCGGTGGCCCCGGTGGCCCCGGGCCCGGCATGCCGCGCTGCCGGAACTGCCGCCCGCCGCGCAGCTCGGGGCCGCGGGCCGCCCGCGGGCGCTGCCCCCGCCGCTCGGGGCCGCAGCCGGCGGGGGGCCCGGGGATGGCGCGGCGCTGCTCGCCCTGAGCCCGGCCCGCAGCAGGACGAGCGGCGGGAGCGGCGGCGGGAGGAGGAGGAGGAGGGGAGCGCCCATGGCGCGGGGGCGCCGGGCGCCGGCGCTGCGCACTCGGCTGCACGGGCTGCGCCTCATGTGCTCGGCGCGGGCGGCGCCGGCGCGCCGGGCGCTCTGGGTGCTCGCCTTCTGCACGGCGCTGGGGCTGCTGCTGGCCTGGTCCTCCGACCGCCTGCTGCACTGGCTCGCCTTCCCCTCGCACACCCGCGTGCGCACCGAGTGGAGCCGCCAGCTGCCCTTCCCCGCCGTCACGCTGTGCAACAACAACCCTCTGCGCTTCCCGCGCCTCTCCAAGGGCGACCTGTACTACGCGGGTCACTGGCTGGGGCTGCTGCTGCCCAACCGCACGGCGCGGCCGCTGCTCACCGAGCTGCTGCGCGCCGACGAGGCGCGGCTGCGCTGGTTCGCCAAACTGGCCGATTTCCGCCTCTTTCTGCCGCCCCGCCACTACGAGGGCATCAGCGCCGACTTCATGGACCGCCTGGGCCACCAGCTGGAAGACATGCTGCTGTCCTGCAAGTACCGCGGAGAGCTCTGCGGCCCGCACAACTTCTCCGCGGTGAGTGCGCACCGGGAGCCGCGGCTGCTCTCGCCTCCTGGCCGGGGACCCTCGGTTCGTGTCCGTTCGTGTCGGTTCGTGTCGGTTCTGGTCCGCGTGCCCGGCTGCTCTCGGTCCGAAGAACCCCCAGCTCGTGTTGGTCCCGGTCCGTGTCGGTCGGTGTCGGTCCGTGTCGGTCCGTGTCGGTCCGTGTCGGTCCGGGCAGCCCCGGCTGATGTCGGTCCAAGGGACTCCTGGTTCGTGTCGGTTGTGGTCCGTGTTCCCGGTTCGTGTGGGTTCAAGGGACCCCCGGCTCCTGTCGGTCCGGAGACCCTCGGTGCGTGTCCCTTCCGGGCCCCGCCGCCTCTCGCTGCACGTTTTCCCACGGTGCCCGGAGCGCTGCGGGGTCGCCGCGGTTCTGGAGGGTCCGGCTGGTTCCGGAGGGTCCCAGTGAGTCCGGCAGGTCCCGGAGGGTCCCGCATGGCCCGACAGGTCCCCCCGCCCTAGAAACGCCTCCAGAGCTCCCCGCGGCTCGTTGCCCACGGAGCGTTTCCCCTCCCGCCTGGTTCTCTGCCGGCCCGAAGTGAGGCTCTCTGGTCCAAGGGTGACTCTGGCGTCTGTGCTGCCTCGCGTTTGGATTCAAAATAATTCAATTAATGTTGCACCATCCCCGCCGCCTGTGTCCCACGGTCCCTGTTCCTCCCAGCGTGGTCGCACCTGGATTTTCCCGTGTCCAAGCCGGGCTCCCCAGGTGCGCTGTGGCTGCAGCGCGGGTCTGACCGAGCCCTGCCCATCCCGCCGGCTGTGCTGCCCGAGCTCCTTTGGCTCCCTGCGCATTCCCGGGAGTCCCTGGAGCTGCTCCTTTGGAGCTGGGCGGGTTGGCAGCCTGGGGCGCTTTGGGATGCGGAGCTTTGCTGATCCGAGCTGATCCAGAAGGTGACTGAGCCTTGCTGAACCAGCGGGGTTTGGGATCAACCCCAAAACTCAGGGCAAACCACTGGGAGTGAGATCCCCGCTTGGGAAAATCCCGGTGGGACTGCTGGGAGCTGGGATGTGTGAGAGCAGACTGAGTGAGAGCTGGAGCAGATCCACGTGAAAGAGCCGTCGGTGCTTCCCTGGGAGCAGCTGGATGTTGGTGCTGCTGGAATATTCTGCTCCTCTGCTCCCTGCAGAGCTCCAGGAGGGGTGGCTGTGGTTGAACATCCTGCAAAGAGTGAGGCTGGGGCTGTGGGGAGAGAACAGACTGTGTGTGAGCTGTGTGCGCCGGAGAGGAGCTGAATTCCCGGCTCTGCCTGGGATGCAGCCTGGAAATCAGACGGAATTGTCCCTCTGGACTTGTCACATCAGCTGCTAAATGGTGAAGGGGAGGAGGGAGGGACTCCCTGCGGGATGGAGGGAGCTGCCCAGGCTGGGCAGGCAGCAGCTGCTGCTGCAAACAGGAGCAGGAGTGCCTCAGTTGGAGGGAAAATCATAAATAAAATGGGATATCGAGACAGGCCCTTTCCAGCAGGACAAACTGGTGCCATGGCATGAGAAAATCCAGGAATTACAGTGGGAACAGGCAGTGGGTGGTGGGCAAAAGCTGCCTTCCTCTCCCAGATGCCAGGTTAGGATGTGCTGGTGTCTGCCAGGTGCCAGAAGGGGCTGACTGCAGCTTTTACTGAGCTCCTGCTTCCTCCAAGGTGCGGCAAAGCCGGCAGAGATTCCCATTGTCCCGGGAAAAAGAAATCCTGGAGCATTGCTCTGGCTGCTCAGGGAGTGCAGCACGAGTTCCTCTGGGGGATGGAATTGGGATGGAATTGGGCATTCCCGGCCCTGCAGCTGCTGGTAAGGTGGGCTGAGGAGTGGGATCTGCTCCAGCCATCCTGGGAAGGTCCCAGAAGCTGCTTCCCGAGGCTGGGAGGGAGGGAATTGGGGAGTGTGATCCCTAAGATTCTCCCTGGCAGCTCACAGCGCTGAGGGAATTGCTCTGCTGAGGAAACAGGGGAAATATCCTTCCCACGCCAAAGGTTCTGTGGCCCCAGGCTGGAGGGAGAGGGGAATCTCTGTGCCAGGAACAGCTGGATCTGCTTTCCCTGCCCAGGCTGTGCCCGGAGCGGGTGAGGGGGTTGGTGCCACCTCCCTGTGTCACAGCACGTCCTCCTCCCGTCTGGCTGGAGGAAAAAGGGAGTGACCTCTGCGTTGTCCTTGAGTGGAGGCTGAGGAGCTTTTCTACCTGAGAATCCCTGGGAAAAAGAGGAGTTCCTTGGGGAGGTGCTGGGAACAACTTCCCGGGGGTCTGGAGGGTGCAGAGAGCTCCTGGAGGATCTTTGGGATGGAGGTGCCACACCCAGGACTGGGGTTTGCTGTGGGGTGAGCCCTGGGCAGCCCCAGGTTTGGGGTGCTTGAAGCTTCTGCTTCTCCTCCTGATTTGGTAGAGAAAACCCCAAAGAGAGGCAGGAAAGTCGCGTGGTTTGAGCTGGACGTGGATGTGAGGCAGGATGTGTGGAAAGATGGAATGCAAATGGAATCAGTGGGGGTGTAAAGGGAATTTTGCAGGTTTGAGATCTGCTCAGGTGCTCCAGGAGCATTTCCTGTGCCAAAAGACTGGGGGCAGGTGAGGTTTTCCCAAAAAAACCCCAGAAGCCCAAAGCGGAGCTAGTTTGGAGCAAACAGGTCCTGGCTGAGACATGGAGCAGAGCAGAGGAGCTGGGAAGGAGGAGCTGCTCTCCTGTGACTCCTTTCAGCCTATTTCCCACAGAACATTCCCTCTCCTTTCAGCCCATTTCCCATAGAACATTCCCTCTCCTCTCAGCTCCAGGGAGTTGGGTTTTGTGGGTGACAAGGATAAGGAAAAGGGCACTGGAGAACAAACCCAGCAATCCCAACATTTGTGGGAAGTGTTGCTTTTATCCCTTAGCAGATGGAAATATGGGATTGCGCTGATCTGGGGAGCTCAGGGATGTGGGGCTGTGATGATCCAGTTGGATTTATCCCATTTACATCCCATTTGGATTTATTTCCTTGCCTGTTTCAGGAGGTGTTTCCCTGTCCATGTTTCCCAGAGGGATGGGATTTGTGAATGGATCAGATGGAGTCACCTGCCCTGCCATTGTGGGGTTTTACTCATTTTAGGCTGAACCCAAAGCTGGGCTGCTGGGATGGTTATCCAGGAATCCTGGAGTGGTTGGGGTTAGGAGGGACCTTAAAGCCCAGTTCCATGGCAGGCACATCTGCCACCATCCCAGGCTGCTCCCAGCCCCGTCCAGCCTGGCCTGGGACACTCCAGGGATCCAGAGGCCAAAGCATCCCTCGGTGCTCAGAGCTGGGTAAATGCAGCCTTCCCAAACACCCCCACTGTTCATGCTCTGATCCCTAGGGAAGGAACCATCCAGCAGCTCCTGTCCTTCCAAACTTCTCCCGAATTCCAAATCCAACTGCCAGAACTGGGCAGTTCAGTGATTAAGGATCTGCTTTCCGTGGAATGGCCCCGTCTGGGAGGCTCAGGATGAAGTGGATGGTGCTCTGCTCTGTATTCCTTGGATTTGGGGTTGATTTATCCCTCTGAGCTCTCTGGCTCTGGAATATTTATCTTGGTTGTCCTGTCTGGTGCTCATTGATTTCCTCCTTGCTATGATTTTTCATCCTGAGAAATTCATTAATGGATCCAACATCTTGGGGGCTGTTAATGGAGTGGGCTTTGGGGTTAATGAGTTCCTGATTTAGTGACTCCCCAAATAAAGTTGTCACTGGTGGCTCTGCCTGGGGAGCTGAGGGGACACAGGGGCTGTGCTGGGGGGTGGCAGGGTTTGGTCCCCATCCTTGGGGAAATCCTTGGATTTCTGGGATGCTTCAAAGGCTCTGCAGTCAATCCTTGCTCATGGTTTGATTTGCTCAGTTATTTTTTGTTAAACCATTTTATTTATCCGCAGAGCAGGGACATTATGGGGTGGCAGCTGCACAGAGACCTCAGTGCTGCTTTATAAAAATATTCCTGAATATTTGCCTGAAAATCGGAGGAATATTCCTGCAGTATCCCTCAGGTGGGGGCTGGAATTGTGCTGTTTGCTCAGCAGAGAATCCCCCATGTCCAGCCATATCCCACTAAATTAATGGGATATTTCAGGCCTGGCTTTGGTGTGAGGGAGGACAGGAATTCTGTGCCACCAGCTGGGAAAAGTGAAGCTCAGAATAGCTGGAAGCACCTTCATTACCACCACCACAATTAATGGCTCTGGAATTTCAGGATGTGGGATTGTTTATTTGGGGATTTTCCTCCCTCAACCACAAACTGTTTTACCCAATTCCCTTTTCCACCTTTATTCTCTCCTATTTTTATTTGAATTCCTTATTTTTAGCTCCACTTCCAAACCAAACTCAGCCTCGGGGGTGGTGTTGCTTTGGGAAGGGACGGGGGTGGTGTGTAATGGTGCCGATGTGGGGTTGGAGCTTCAAATGTGCTCCCAAATTGTCCCAGTGCCATTTTAGGGACCTCCATGAAGCCAGGTGGATCCAGCCTGGGATCACTGCAGGGCCAAGGCAGTGTTATCCCAGCTGCCTGCAGCATCCTGAGGGAATCCTGCTGATTTGGGACTCCTGGGGGCAGAATTTGAGGAGAAATCAGGGCTGGACTGTGCTGTCCCAAGTGCTGCTCGCTGTGAAAGGGCTGAAGGGTTTGGGGTAATTTCCTGGGGGTTTGGGGTCATTTCCTGGGAATTTGGGGTCAGCTGGGCCCTGCTCTGAGGGTGGAGATTCCTGTTCTCCTGCAGAGTTGGCTCTTGAGGGGATCTGGAGTTCACTCAGGCTGGGGAATAAAAGCAGGGATGAGTTTGGCACTGTACTGGTGAATCTGAACTGGGCAGGAGAGGAGCAGGAGCTGTGGGAGGAGGAGGATAAAGAGCAGAGATTCCAGTGCTGCCCTTTCCTGCTGGAGCTGCTGAGCTCTGGAGAGCTGCAGGGATCCCAGAGGAATCCATGGAGCAGGAAAAGCTGGGCAACAGCAGGGCTTGGGTGATTCCACCCAGTGCCACCCCTGCCATGGCAGGGACACCTCCCACTGTCCCAGGCTGCTCCAAGCCCTGTCCAGCCTGGCCTTGGACACTGCCAGGGATCCAGGGGCAGCCACAGCTTCTCTGGGAATTCCATCGCAGTCCCTCCCCATCCTCCCAGGAAACAATTCCTTCCCAACCTCCCATCTCTCCCTGCCCTCTGGCAGTGGGAAGCCATTCCCATGTCCTGTCCCTCCATCCCTTGTCCCCAGTCCCTCTCCAGCTCTCCTGGAGCTCCTTTAGGCTCTGGCAGGAGCTCTGAGCTCTCCCTGGAGCTTCTCCTCTCCAGGTGAACAATCCCAGCTCTCCCAGCCAGGCTCCAGAGGAGCTCCAGCCCTTGGATCAGCTCCATGGCCTCCTCTGGAAGGATCCATATCCTTGGAAGACTGAGTGACTTCCTAGGAAGCTCCATTCCCTCCAGATTTGGCTGGGAATGTCACAGCAGCAGGAGGAGAACCTGGCCTGGAGCTGAACAGATGTGCTGGGGATGTGTGGCTGTGCAGGGAGCCAGGAGTGCAAATCCCATGGAATTTGGGAAGAACTGGGCTGGGCTGGGCTGGGCTGGGCTCCTTTGCATCCCACTGCCCCTGGATCCAACTGCAGATCCAGCTGCAGGCAGCTGTTGGAATTCTGCACCCCTGGTGGTTTTACCAACATCTGGGCAAATTTTTGAGGGGAAAACTCCCCTGGGCTCACAGATCATCCCGAGCTGGAAGGGATCTAAAAGGATCCATGAATCCCTGACCCTGCACTCTGGATATGGGAACTTTGATTTCTGGCAGGACAGGAAAAAATCTGTTCATGGGGAAAGGATTCTGGTGAGTTTGGCCACTTTCCCCAGGAGCTTCTCCCAGTTTTGTCCTGGATTGGAGCACAGACCAAACCCCTTTCCTTGTCCAGGAATTTTTGTGGAGAGGAGGGATGGGAGTTTTTGGGAGAGAAGGAGTGGAGGTGTTGGGGAATTGAGGGATGGGTGGCTTTTTTGGGACTTGAGGGATGAGTGGTCTTGGGGAGAGGAGGAATGAGGGTATTAGGGAATTGAGGAATGGGGATGATTTTTTTGGGGAGAGGAGGGACGGGAGTGTTTGGGAATTGAGGGATGAGTGGTTTTTGGGAGAGAAGAAGTGGGGTGTTTGGGAGAGGAGCATCCAACTGCAGGAAGAGGAGGGATTTTTATCAGGACTTTCCTGTGGTTTTTTCCCTGCATGTTGGTTTTCCCTTTTCCATTTCTTCCATCCATCAGGAAAGGGAATTCCAGGTGCTAAAGGTGCAATCATCACCGTGGGTTTGTTTGTTTAGATATGGAATAGATTCCCAATAATTACTCCCCACCCTGAGCAGAATTCATGGAATTGAGGACATCACTCCCTGCCAGGGCTGAATGAATGTTTGCAAACTGCTCCAGGATCTCCCAGCAGTGCTCAAAGAATGGGAATCCTTGGGATGGAGGTGCCACAGGACACTGCTGGGGGGAGGGGGAGGAAATCCAGGGATGCAGGGTGGGAATCTGTGGAATTTGGGCTCCCAGTGCCCTTGGGCTTGCTCCCTTGGGAGCCTGAGGCTGCTGGGCTTGCCCTTGCCTCTGCTCCAGGTCAGGTGATTCCATTTCTCCTGGAATCCCTGGAGCTCATTCCCACTGGGAGCACTGATGGTGCCAGAAGCAATCCAGACTGGCTCCAGGAACGGCTGCTTTTCCCAGTGGGATGGGAGAAATTGGAGCTGAGATGAGCTTTTTTCCTTTTGGCCATGTTTTTCCCATCCTGTCATTTATCCTGAATTCCCAGGGCCTCTGGAATTTCTTCCCACTGGGAGCACTGATGGTGCCATGAGGGCTTTGCAGCATTCCAGGCTGGATCCAGAATTGGTCACTTTTCCCAGTGGGATGGGAGAAATTGGAGCTGGGATGAGCTTTGTCCTTTTGGGTTTGCTTTTCCCATCCTGACTGTGGGTTTTCCATGGGCTGGGATGGAAGAAAACTGCTGGATTATACTCTGGAGCAGCAGCTCTCCATCCTGGGGAAGGACAGGCTGCTGCAGGGAATTCCTCTGGATCATTTATCCCTGGAAATGGCTCAGCCTGCCTGGGGAGCTGCTGCTTTTCCAGACCTTTTGCAAGGGCTGATTTGCCATTCCTTGTCCATGCAGGAGGCCAGGCTGGAGCTGGCCTGGGTGCAGGGATGGTGGGATGGCCCTTGGGATGGTGGGATGGCCCTTGGGATGGTGGGATGGCCCCTTGGACTGCAGAGATGGCCCTTGGGATGGTGGAATTCCCGTGGAATGCTGGGATCCCTTCTGTCCAGTTGCAGGGATTCCTGTGAACCAGGAACTGGTTGGGAAATTCCTGCCTAAATCCTAGGCTTTCCAAATGCACCCTCTGCTCCAAAGGTGGGAATTCTCCTCCAGAGCCTTCCCAGGTGTGCTCAAGGCTTCCAGCAGGGCTGCTTGGTGTTGGAATTCCTATTTCCCCTGCATTTCTGCTCCATGTTCCCTTCCTGGCCCTTTCCAGCACTTCCACCCTTCCCTGATTTCTTTTTCTTTGGGAAAAGTCACCTCTCCATCCTGATCTGATTTGGAATGAGGGCTCTGCACTTCCCTCCCCTGAAACCAGAAAATCCCATTATTCCAAACCTCTGGGATAACACAGCTGATTCACTTCCCTCTCCAGCACTTCTGGGAATTCTTTTTTTTCCCTTTCCCCTGCAATTTCAGGCAGTGGGAGCAGGAATTTGTCATGTTTTCATGGATTGTGCCACTCCTCTCCTCAATTTTATAATTTCCTCCTGGAATGAAACAAATTCCAGGCAACCTTCCTCCCCAAACCCCCGGAGCTTGAAATTTTTTCAATAATAAAGTAGAACATGAATTAGGAACTGGAGCTGTTCCCAATATTAGGACCACACTGCAGCCATCCCGATTTTCCTCTGCTTTATTAAATCAAGAGGATTGTTGTATTATAATCCAATTAACTGATTCCCAGGCAGGAATTCCTGGCTCCAGGGTGGGGGGATAGTTGGATAAAATTATTGGAAAAGGCTTCAGACCTTTGTGGTTTGGGATTTTTTCCTTTTTCCCTTTATAAACCCTTTAGCAGTTGGGACCAAGGCAAAACTGGGGGGGGGAATTCGCACCTGGTTTTTTAATGAATTTATGGAATGATCCCAGGTGGCTCCTCGTGGGCAGGGAGATCCTGCTGGGCTCCCAGCACATGTTCTGGACAGGAATAATCCAATTTTTTCCTTGGAATTCATGGCTCAGTGCTCCCAGCACTCGGGGGGAAGGGCAGGGACAGAAGGATCAGCAGCTTTTCCATGGAATTCTGTTCCTTCAGCTCCAGACAAACCTGGCACAGCTCGGAGGGATTGGGGGGGTTTGCAGTGGGATCAGGGAATGGTTTGGGTTGGAAAGGACCTTAAAGGATGTGAAATCCCATCCAGGGCCTGCCCTGGACACTGCCAGGGATCCAGGGACATCCATGGAATAACTGATTCCAGGGCCTCCCCACCCTCCAGGGGAAAATTCCTTTTTTCTCAGACCTTCTTGCTTTGACAAGTTTTGTAGCAATTCCCAAATGCCTCCAAAGTCATGGAAATGGACTGTGCAGTGGGGAAGCAGCCCGAGAGACTCCCTGGAATCCACCAGTGTGTGCTGTAACATTCCCACCGTGGATAGAACCTCGTAACAAATACTCTGAAATAGCAATGGATTCTGTTTCCTTCCTGGGAGGTTGGGATCATCTCCCTGTGCTGAACAGCAGCTCCCAGCATTCCAGCTCAGCTTTCCAGCTCATTCCTGGCTCCATCAGCATCTCCTGCTCTCCACACTCGGCTGAATTCTGGAATTTCTTCCTTCAGGGAGTGCTGGAGCAGAAGGCACCACCCTGCCCGAGTCATTCCTTGGGGAGCAATCCTGGCAATCCTGACTGAAGGTGGTAGATTCCCATGTTGTTCCCCAATCCCAGTGTTGTTCCCCAATCCCAGTGTTGTTCCCCAATCCCAGTGTTATTCCACAATCCCAGTGTTGTTCCCACAATCCCAGCGTTGTTCCCAGCCCATCCTAAACCCTTTGGGATATCACAGCCATGGATCCCTGTGTTCCTGGTGCTGCCTGCAGCCAGATCCATCCCCTCTGGAGCCTCCTGCAGCTCCTGGATGATTTATGGCACCCAGGGCTCCAGGTGGATCCTGCTCCCAGCTTTATCAACACTCACCACCATATTCCATGGAGGATCCAGCCAGGGATCCTGCCATGCTCCCTATTTTCCTCTGGAAAGTCCATTTTCCTTTTCTCCTCACAAACTTTCCCCCTTTCCTTTATCCCTGCCTTGAACAAAGCTTTCATTCCGCTCAGCCCATCCCTCCCTCCAGGTTTTCCTCTCTCCCGATGTGGTTGGAATCTACAATCCTCCAGCCCTGCTGCCCTCTGCCCTCCCAGCGGGATTTGGGAACACGGAACTCTCACCTTTGTGGCGCCGGGGAGCTGTGGCTGCAGGAGCTGGGGCAGGGCTGTGCCTTTTGCTCTCTGCTCTCTCCCTAAACATTCCAATCCAATTTCCAGAGGGATGTTCCCGGCCCTGGGATCCTGTTTTCCTGACCGTGCAGGGCCGAGGTTTCCCTGTGGCTGCTGGAAAAGGAATGAGGACAGGGATGAGGCTGATGGATGCTGCTGCCTTGGCTGGGTTTGCCTTGTGCTTGGGAGTTCCCAGCTGCTCCCAGCTCTGGGTGTGCTGCTTTGGATTCCAGGGTTACTGAAGGTTCCTTCCACCTGAAAACATCCTTTTTCCTTTTCCCTTTCCCCTTCCCCTTTCCCCCTTTTTTCCCTTTCCCCTTTTTTCCCCTTTATTTCCACTTTATTTCCACTTTCTTTCCCCTTTCCTTCCCCCTTCCTCCTCTTTTCTTCCCCCTTTTCCTCCCCCTTTTCCCCTTCCCTTCCCTTCCCTTCCCTTCCCTTCCCTTCCCTTCCCTTCCCTTCCCTTCCCTTCCCTTCCCTTCCCTTCCCTTCCCTTCCCTTCGATTTTCCCAAACAATTAACACTTCCCATCATTTCCTGCCAATGCTCATTAATCTGCTGTTGGTTTTTGTGCCAAATCCATTGTGTTACAATAATTCCAATGGATCCAAGGCCCTTGGTTGGGGAGTCATTGGGGCAGGTGGAAGTCAAGCTCCTGGCTGGGCTGGGAGATTCCCTGGATTCCTCAGTGTCCTGTGACATCTGCCTGGACAGGATCCATCTCAGCTCCTGCTGTTTCCCTGTATTTTTGGGATTTCTGGCTGTGGGATGAGCAGGGGGTTTGGAACCTTCGTGTTTCTGTAATTCCATAAATGTTCCTCCTTTTCCAAAGGCCTTTCCCTCATGGAGCAGTGTTCAGCTTTCACAGGAGGGAATTTCTTCTCCCCACAATTTGATCCCTCAAGTGAAACCCTCAGTAGCACTTCCTTGGTGATAAGGGGAAATTCCAGGTCCTTTTTCCTTGCCACAGCTCCCCTTCCCCACGCTCTGAGGTTTGATTTGGAATGACTCCTGGATTTGGGATCTGCCATGTCCTGGGGAGGATAATCCAAAGTGGGGAGGGGAAGGAGATGCCTCGACATCAAGGGCAGCTTTTGGGGCTTTTCCACAGGCTGGGACTTGGTGTGGGATCAGCTCCCTGTAGAATGAACTCCCTGTGGAATTCTCTGTGCCTCAGCAGAGGGGGATGTTCCAGCGAGGGCTTCAGCAGCCCCAGATCCTGAGGATTGCCTGAAGTTGGATAAAAAAAATCACTTTAAGGTGGTTGAAGATTTTCTTCTGTGTATCTGTTTTGCCTCCAGCCTGGGCACTGCTCCAGAGGAAATTTCCAAGCTTTCCTTGATGGTTTTAAGGATTAAGGATTTAGATTAAAAGAAGATCAGAGATTTTCACACCTCCTTAGGGCTGGCTTTAAACTTCCAGCACCAGGGGATCCCAGAGCCTGTGGGGGGAATGAAATCCCTGGATAATCTGGTGATGGCCCCACCTCGAGTCCTGGGTTCCGCTTTGGGCTCCTGCAAACAAGGACCTGGAGGGGCTGGAATGAATCCAGGGAAAGGAACAGAGCTGGGAAGGAGCTGGAGAACTCCTGAGGGAGCTGGGAAAGGAGCTCAGCCTGGAGCAAAGGGGATCAGGGGGACCTTGTGGCTCTGCACAGCTGCTGACAGGAGGGGACAGCCAGGGGGTCAGGCTGTGCTCCAGGGAACAGGGACAGGAGGAGAGGGAACAGCCTCAGGCTGGGCCAGGGGAGGCTCAGGGTGGACAGAAGCAGGAATTTCTCCATGGAAAGGATGCTCAGGCCTTGGCAGGAGCTGGCCAGGGAGCTTTGGAGTTCCCATCCCTGGAGGTGTCCAGGGAATTCCTGGAAGTGGCACTGAGTGCTCTGGGCAGGGGACAAGGTGGGCATTGAGCACAGGTTGGACTCTGTGATCCTGGAGGGATTTTCTATCCTCAGATCCTGAGATTCTGTGACCCTGAGTTGGGAAATGGAATTAGTAGGGAAGGGAAGCTAGGTGGATTTAAAGAGCTGCCTGGACACTACCAAGGATCCAGGAGCACCACAGCTTCTCTGGGCACCCTGTGCCAGGGCCTGCCCACCCCTCACAGGGAACAATTCCTTCCCAATCTCCCACCCATCCCTGCTCTCTGGCAGTGGGAAGCCATTCCCATGTCCTGTCCCTCCATCCCTTGTCCCCAGTCCCTCTCCAGCTCTCCTGGAGCTCCTTTAGGCTCTGGCAGGAGCTCTGAGCTCTTCCTGGAGCTTCTCCTCTCCAGGTGAACAATCCCAGCTCTCCCAACCTGGCTCCAGCCCCTCTGATCCTTCGTTATCCCAGGCACAGCAAACTGAGCCACTTCCCATGGAAAATCCCACGGTTTGTCTTGCTTTTTCTCCACTTTTTGAAGTGATTTTGCTCCTTTGGCCTCTGTTCCCTCCCTGCCTTGGGAAAGGGGAGCTCCAGTGGGGATGAAGGGGACAGTGCTGACCCTGGGCCTCCTCCCTGTGTCCGCAGGCAATCCAGGGGATTTTTGGGATTTCAAAGCCCGCTGCTGACAGGGGCAGCAGTGCTGTGGTCAGAGCCTCACCTCTCGTTTTCCCCTCGGAAGGATCAGACTCCTCTGTCCCCTCCCTGCTGGCAGGGCTCACCCCGGGAGCTTGGGCTGCTCAGGGAATAAGGCTGGCAGTCGGAGGGGCTGCCATGCCTCAAAGCCGTGGTTTCCCAGCAACTAAACAGGAGCAGGGAAAATCCAGAGGAAATCCTTGATGTCTGGCAGGCTGTTTGCCTCAGAAGTCGCTGTGAGCCATCAGCGCTCGTTAGTGCTGCTGACACTTGGATTTCCAGCCTCCTGTCTCTGGGCTGGGAAAGACAATTCCCTCTGGATGGGAGATCCTGATTCCAGGTTTTTGTCTCCTTGTGGGAATCCCAGGGGAGCAGGGGGTGGGATCCAACCCTCGTGGGGCCAACCACTGGGGTTACACCCAGGCCACGTTTGTGTTTGCTTACATTTGAAATCGAAAAAGCAGCAGAGAAATCATGGGAGAGGAAAAGCTGCTGATTCCAGGGCTGCTGGATGAGGCTGTGCTGCTGCTTTGGCAGAATCTGGGATGTTCCACGGGATGGTTTTTGGAGTCAGTAGTTTGGGATTTCCCCATGGTGTCCTTGCTGCAGGAATTGGTGCAGATTTGGTGCTTTGGGGTGGTTTTTCTCAGCGCTGCAGCAGTGGCAGCAGCAGGGGAAAGCTCCAGGGAGGGAGGACTTGGATGTCCTTGCTCTGCAGGCTTGGAGGGGCTGGAGCTGCAGGACCTGGCTCAGGGCTGAGCAAAGCCAGCTCCAGCCTCCCAGGAACCCTGCAGGAACAAATCCTGGCAGAGCCAGCCCTGCAGGGAGGATCAGGAACCTGGGAAACAGAATTGCTCAGGAGAAGGTTTTTGTGGAGTTCAGGGCTGTGAGTCCCTTGGGGTGGGGCAGGAGAAGAGTCCCACGAATTCCTCAGCCCTGCCCAGGTGGGATTTGCTGATGGTTTGGGGATTTTGTTATCCCTGCCTGGATTTTCTGTTGGACCTTGGGATGGAGGAGCTGGACTTGGGTTCCACCTGCTCAAGCCTGGCTCAAAGTCAGGCTTAGGGCTTGTGGGGCAGCAGGGACAGAGGGTGGAGAACTGCTCCAGGGGCCTTTCCCAAGTGTGGGTGGACCAGGCTGGGCTGGGATGGGCTTGGATGGGGTTTGGATGGGATTTGGATGAGGTTTGGGTGGGGTTGGATGGAGTTTGGATGGGGTTTGGAAGGGTTCCTTGGATGGGGTTTGGATGGGGTTGGATGGGGTTTGGAAGGGTTCCTTGGATGGGGTTTGGTTGGGGTTTGGAAGGGTTCCTTGGATGGTTTCCTGTCCCTCCCTGGCCATGGCAGAGGGACTTTGGGACAGAGCAGAACAAAGAATAGGGACTGAGCAGGAGAATCCACAAAATGAAATAAACCCCAGAATCAGAAAGGCTGGAAAAGACCTCCAAGATTTTCAACTCCAACCTTCATCCAATTCCCGAGTTTTTTGGCACAGCTGGGTTGGTGTCTGGCTCTGGAATGCTCTGCTGGGATCCCAGGGCTCCAAAGGAGCACTTGGCACCAGTCAATCCCATTCCCACCTCGAGGTGACCTTGCTCACATCCCTTTTTCCTCCTGTTCTTCCCTTTCCCTCCCTGCTGGGCTCAGCTCCTGAATCTTCATCTCCCCATGAGCACAACTGGGAAATGTCTGAAAATCCACCAAGCCCTGATGGATTTGGAGGAGGGAATACTCAGTCTGGGAGTGACAAGGGCTTTTTTCCGTTGCTGGAGGGATTTTTTGCTGTGGTTTAATGGGATTAGTGCTGGAGGTTTGTGGCCAGCTGTTCCCTCCGCAGACAGGCAGGAAAACATTCCAGCATTCCACTCCTGCTGCTTTCATCTTGTAATGAGCTTGTCAGCAATTAGCAGCTCTTGGAACGGGCCTGGAGTCACAACACCACAGCTCAGTGCCCAAAACCTTGATTTGTAATGGGAATTGGGTGGGAGAAGGGCTGGAATGTGGGTGGGTTCAGGATTAATGGGCAGGAAGCACCAGTGCTCTGCTCTGTGGCATTTCCTTGGTGGTTTGTGGAGGGTTTGGATGAGTTTGGGATTAGAATACACAGAGATCATTTGGGGATTTATGGGGATATCATTTGGGGATTTTTGAAAATTTGGAACATTTCTAGCCTGGAATTTTCCCTCCTCATAGGAAGGAGGGGAATTCACTGAAGATCTTAAATCTGTAAAGTCTTTCCCAAATGGATGGCACAGCAGATCCAGGGGGAATGGGATGTGCAGGGAATTTCTGCAGGGCTGGCAGAGCTGAGGGTGTTTTCTGGGAAAACAGGAAGGTTTTTGCTCCATGGTGCTTGTCCTGGTTGTTGCTTCAGAGCCTGGATTTCTCCAGCCTCACCAGGTGGAAATAAATGTGGGATAGTTTGAAACCCCTAGAATAGAGATGTGGCAAAGGCCTGGCTTGGAATCTTGGAGTTTGTGCTGCTCTTCAAACCTAGAGAAGCCTTGCAGTGCATTTTTATTCTTATTTCTATTTCTGAAGGCATCAGGCAGAGAAGATTCCTGAGCTTTTCCCTGCAGTTTTCCCAGGAGCCATTCTGGAGCCGTGGCTCCCTGCCCTGGTGTTTATGGCTGGATTAGTAAAGCTGAGCTGAAGGTCAGGACTTGGGCTGGGGGGAGGGATTTGTCCTTTGAGGGATTTGTCTCGTGGAGGTTTTGCTGTGGAAGCGATAAAGCAGATCCTGGAGCTGCTGCTGCTCCTCCCAAACCCTTCCCGTGGGATTTGCTCTCCTGCCTGAAGCTGGGCAGGATTGGAGCAATGCTCTGGAATCATGGAATTGTTCAGGTTGGAAAGGCCCTCTGAGCCTGTGGAATGCAACCATTTCCAGCACTGCCAAGGCCACCCCTGCCCACGTCCCCAAGTGCCACCTCCACACGGCTTTCAGTCGTCCAGGGATGGGGACTCCACACTGGACAGGGCTTTCAGGGAGGAAATTCTCCCAATATCCAACCTAAACCCTGGCACACCTGAGGCCATTCCCTCTCTTCCTGTCGCTGTTCTCTGGGAGAAATCCCAATCTCCCTCCTGTCAGGAGTTGTGCAGATCCACATGGTCCCCCCTTTTCTCCAGGATAAACATTCCCAGCTCCCTCAGCTGCTCCTGGGGCTCCAGTCCCTTCCCTGGAAGGCCACAAACCTTCCCATTCCAGGGAATGCAATCCCATCTGGAGCAGCTCTGTGTGCCCTGCCAGGGCTTTGGGGTCACACCTGGCCTCATCCAGCTTTTCTTCACTTTCCTCAGGGCCCTGAGCACAAATCCCTCAAGGTTTGAACCCCCAGCTCAGCCAAAACCTGAGGAAATTTGGGATGTGGTTCCAGGCTGAGCTGTTCCCCTCCAGGAGCCTTTCTGACAGGAGCCCCGTCCTTAAAAACCAAAGGAAGATGGAGCTGGAGACAGAGTGTGTCCTGGCAGAAGTTCCTGCTCCAGTTCAGCTCCATCCATCTTCCTTTCCAAAACCCATCCAACTGCAGTGCCCAGAACACTCCGAGCCAATTAATCCTTTGGAAGGTAAAAAGAAATTAAAGGGAAGTTGAAAAATATCTCCTGTGGGAATGTCCTGAGGAAAGAATCAATCCAGGAATAAATGGAGCTGAGTTTGGCCAGCTGCTGGAATTTCTCCTCAGTGACCCTGGCTCAGGGATGTGGCCACCAAGGGGACTGTGGGGTCACCAGGGCTCTGCAGGTGCCACTCCTGGGAATGTCTGTGCTGTTGTCCCTGGTTTTGGGGAGGAATTGCTGCTCCTTCCCTGCCTGCCTGGAAGTTCATGAGCATTAAATGAGGTGAGGCTGGTGCTGCTGACAGGCTCTGCCTGCACAGGACTCACTCCAGTTCCTGGAAACGCCGAGTTTTGCTGGTGTCACATCCCAGAATCAGGGATTGGCACAGGGAAGGGTTTTCCAAGGGCTCTGCTGCTCTGGAGCTGCAGCCAGGGGTGGATGAGGGGGAACATTCCCTGTGCCGGGCAGTGCTGGATGGAAACTTTGGGATTTCAGCCCAAAATCTGTTTGTCAGAGACAGGCCGAGGCCTGGGGGGTTCATTTCCAACCCCAGAGGTTTTTGTTATGGAATGTGTATTCTTACCCCAGCCAAGGTGGGATTTCTCTGGAATTGAAGCCTCTCAGCAGAAATCCTTCCTTGTCTGCTTCCCCTTTGCCCCCAGTGACTCCCAGGGCATCCAGGGAATGCCATCCCAGGAAATGCCATCCCAGAGAAACAGCTCCAGTGTTTCTGGATCGTTCTTTGCTTCTTCACCCACCTCTCCCACACCCTTCCCACAATCCCTGGGCTCTCACAGGATCCTGGCATGCTTTGGGTCGGGAGGTTGCTCCAAACCCCAACCAACTCCACTGCTCCCAGTTTGGGGTGTGGTGTGGTCCTGCTGGGGGATGCTGGGATGCTTCCTGCTGGGAGTGGGTCAGGGAATCGGGAAAGGTTTGGGAGGAACCCCAAAGCCCATCCAGACCCTGAGCTGCTCTGGGGTCTGCAGGAGGTACCCCAATCCATGGGATCTGCAGGAGAGATCCCAAATCCCCGGTCCATGGGATCTGCCCCCCCTCAGTGCTGCCCTGTTGCTCCACAGTGCCAGAGCTGCCCAAAGTCTGCCAACCCCCAGACCTGCCATGCTTAATGCCTGACCTCCCCCCACTGCCTGGCTGAGAGAAAAAAGGGAACCCAAGCAATTTCACAATGAGGGTGAGGAATTCCCATTTTTATGGGGTGATTTCTAAATCGGGGTTTTATCTCAGCCCCAAGCAGGAAGGAGGAAACCCTGAGCTCCCCCAGGGCTTTGCTGTCCAGCCTCCCTGGCTGGGCTGGGCAAGTTCCTCCTGTCGTGTTTGGTTTTGTGCTGAGCCCCAGATATTCTGGGGTTTCTGTCTCATGGGTTCCCAGAGGGATGGGTTTGGCTGCAGGGTTTTTGGGGTGTTTGCTGGGGGCTGCCTTGGGCAGCTGTCAATGCCTTGGGGAGCCCAGGCTGGGAATCACTGCTGCCAAAAGGGACTCGAGTCCAACACTGCCTCAAATCCCTTCCCAAAAGCTTCCCGGAATCCCAGAATCAACCAGCTTGGAAAAACCCTTTGAGACCAGAGTTCAACCCTGACCTGGCACCCCCTTGTCCCCAAGTGCCACCCTCAGAGGTGACCCCCTCACCTCCTGCTGCAGGGCTGGGGCTCCTGTTTTTCCTGCCCCAAATTCCCAGCCTGCTCTCCTGGATTCCTGGCAGTGCCAGGCTGCTCTCCTGGATTCTCTCCCAGATTCTCTCCTGGATCCCCAGGGAGGGAGGAGGAAGCCCCAGCTCTGGGCTGGGGAAAGGGACAGGGAAGGGACAAAGTGTCACTTGAGCTGCCCAAAGTGCCATTTCCTACTGCCAGGGCTCACTGCAATTCCTTAAAATCCCATAGCCAGGGCTTATGGGAATCACAGAATTCCTGCCTGGAGAGATGCTCCATCCAGGCCCCAGTGCCAGCTGTGCCCGAGCCCTGCCAGGCCCAGGGAGCAGCAGGAAGGAGCTCCTGGCTCACCATTCCTGACAGGATCATTGGATCTTTGCTTCCTCCCTGTCAGAGTGGGAAAATCCACCCTTGATTCTCTGAACTCTTCCATGAACTCTTCTCTGGGAAAACTGTGCCAGGGCTTCCCTACCCTCAGGCAGGAATTTTGTATCCAAATCCTTGCTGAGTTTCCCCCCAGAAAAACCCCACTCCTTTCTTCTTGGGTCACCATCTCCTTGGATTTTGTCTAAACCATCAGGAAAAAAGGTGTGGAATTGGAGAAAAATCCTCTTTGGAGCCTTGGATTTCAAATCAGGGATTCCTGGGATGCTCCCAGGTCATGGAGGGATGCAGAGCTGGAGATGAGGCTCTGTGGGGAAAGCCTGGGAATTGTGAGGGTGAGGAATGGTTTTCCCTCTGTTTCCCTGTTGCTGGTGGACGTTTCCAGGCAGGATGGCTCTGCCAGGGATGGAGATGGACTGTGGATCCGATAAAAACAGCTCTGGGGTGGGAGAGGGAGGAGTTCCCCTTCACTGGGATTTTCCTCCTGGGGGATCCTGGATGTGCTGTGCTGATGGGAGCAGGGATCACCCTGAGGGTCCCTGCCCGTCCTCTCCTTGAAGGGAGGAGGAAAAAACATGGAAAATCCATTGAAAATCCATGGGAAATCCCTGATTTTCAGTGCTGGAGACAGCTCTGGAGTGAGGACCTTGGGGATCTCCCTGCCCTGCTGGATCCAGGTTTTCCTGTGGGATAAGAAGGAAAATTCCTCCTTCCCTCCAGCCAGAGGTTCTCTGATGCATCCTGTGGTTTCCCCTCCAGCTGCCCAGGATAGCTGCAATTCCCAGGAGAAAATTCCCTTACCTCAGGCATTCCCAACATCTCCTGCTCTCATTCCCTGCTCCTGGGGGAGGCTCTTCCTCTCCTGTTGTGTTTTAGGGTGATTTATTCCCCTCTCTCCCCCCCAAATCCATTTTTCTTGACTTCCCCATGGAAAATTCTGCCCTTTTTTTCCTGCCCCGCCTGTGTGGTGCTTTTCCATCACCCCGGAGATCCATGGCTCCAGCTCTGGGAATGCTCTTACTCCCCAGGGCTGCATCCTGGGAGCTCCACCCTCCTTCCCAAAATCCCATTTGTTCCCAATTTAGGGCTGGCAGAGAGGGGATTTTGTGGATTTAATCCCAGACATTCCACACACCAGCAATGAGCTGGGAGAGCTCCCAGGATTCAGGCCTGTGCCTGGAATTAACTCTCTTGCAGCTGGGTTTAACTGGGATCAGGTTTGGCTGGAATTACCTGTGGCTGTGCTGTGATTCCATATGGAGCACAAGGAAAAATCCGTGGAAGTTTTCACTCTGGAAACTCTGGGCTGGAATAAACATTATTGCTGAATTCCTGGCCAGCTGCTTTTCTTGCTGAAAAATCCATTAAAGCTTCCAGGAGTGCTTTCCCTGCCCTTCTCCCAGGTGGAGCAGCTGTTGGAATGCTGGGAATGCTGACATGGAATGTTCTCCTCCTGCCCTCGTGGATTCCCAGCTCCTGCCTCAGGAACTGCATTTCCCACTGGTTTCCCTGGTTTTAAACTGGGCTTAAACACAGGGATAGCTCCACACTGACCTGGATAAAGGAGGAGCCCAGGGACACCCTGGAGCAGCCTCACTTCTTGTGGGAATTTTGCAGGGCCTGGTGACAACTTTAATAATAATAGTAATAATAATAATAGTCACTGTTATTGCTATGAATAATAAAAATAGTTACAACAATAATCAACAATGAAACAAAATTTATTAATAATAATAGTAGTAATGATGTTCCATTTTCCACCCAGATTCTCTCTCCATCCACAATGAATTCCATGCTTTTTTATGACCCCAAAGTTTCCATTCCTGCCAGGAGTGGGAAATGCTGTCAGGATTCCCAGGAGCTCCATGGAGCCCATTAAAGGCTGTAGAATTGGAGCTTTTTCCTTGTTCTGTGAACATGCCGAGCTGAGTGTGGCCATGGCAGCCCTGCCAGGGAAGGTTCACTCCCAGGTTAATGCACTTCATCCAGCACTTGAAATTCCTGGAGTTTTTTCCGGCTGAGGCACAGAGTTCATCCAGGTCTGTGCTGGGCTCGGGGAAAAGCAGAGGAGCTGCTCCTGAAAGCACTCTGGCCGGGGGGAGAAAGGGGGAAATGCACATTTCCAGAGGTTTTTAGCTTAAAAAGTGGAATTTTTCCAGAAAACCCTGGCTGTTCTTCCTGGAATGGGTTTAAAAGTTGGATGGGGGAGTTCAGTGCCTATGCTGAGCCCATCCTGCAGTGTCCCTAATTCCCCCATTCCAGGGAATGTCATGAGCTCTGGCACCTCTCATTTTCCAGTTATTCCCAGCTCCATTTTGGCTTTTGGGAGCTTTTCCTTGTTCCTGAGGCATCATCCAGCCCTGATCTGTGATCCCATTCCCTGTCCCACCCTACCCTGATCCATGATCCCATTGATCCCATTCCCTGTCCCACCCTGCTGCAGGACCTCGGAGCAGCCCGAGTTCCTTTGGTCCCATCCAAGCTTTCCCACCCTCTCCTTTTCCTGCAGGGAGGACAGGGATGGATTTATTCCCTACAAACCTTCCCTGGCTGTTGGGGCTGCTCCTTGCCTGGATTCTGGGCTGGGCTGGGATGCAGGGAATGAGCAGCAACCCAAACATGCCTGGTGGTGGGAGCAGCCCTGGGCCGTGCTGAGAGCTGGGTTATTTATAGCATCCATGGAGAAGGGATTTGGGATTAGAGCTTTTGTCCAGTGCCAGATGGGAATGGGATGCTCAGAGCCACAGCAGGAGCTGGGTGATCCCGGGATTCACTGCTCCAGTGGGGACTGAGTGACATTCCCAAGGTCCTGGGGCAGAGCATGGAGGGGGATGGGAATTCTGGGGCTTTCAGGCTCGTGCTGGATATTCCAGGTGCCATAAAAGGGGTTTTTGTCAGTGGGATCCAATTCTTCAGGGGCAACTGAGGGGAGATTCAGTCAGGACTGCAGCTCCAACCTCAGCTCTGGGACAGGGCAGGATCCAGGGAATGGCTGGAGCTGTGCCAGGGGAATTTGGGATGGAGAGCAGGGAAAGGTTCTTCCCCAAGAAGAACCCACTTCTGGGGGTGCAGAGGTGCTCTGGGAAGCAGAAAAATCCTGCTTGGAGTCAGCAAAGCCCAGATCCGAGCTCTGGTAAATCCCAAACTGATCTCAGAGCTCGGGAAAAGGAAATCTGAGGGAATTGTTCTGCTCCATGGCCTGGCCCACGTCACAAGTCTGGGATATTGGGAAAAAGTCCTCTGGGAGGGTGGGGAGGCCCTGGCACAGATCCCCAGAGCAGCTGTGGGTGTTCTCTGGGTCCCTGGAAGCTGGTTTTTTAAAATCAAATCTGCAAAATCTCCTCAAAGCCAAGCACTCTCCAGGAGGGTGGTACTGAGGGATCCATGGGCTGCTCTGGGACTCGCCAAAGGAATTTTGGGATATTGGATGTTGTCAGTCCCAGCTCTGAGTTCAGCACAGAGCACAGAGTTCAGCAGAGGAAAAGGACAGGAATTCATTAACAGGATCAGTGGGGATGGACTGGGAGATGGACAGATTGTAATTAGGATCCAAATGAATCCCAGCCCAGGGGACATCCCTGGAAGTGTCCAAGGCCAGGTTGGACAGGGCTTGGAGCACCCTGGACAGTGAAGGTGTCCCTACCCAAACAGGATTCACTTCCTTGCCTAGAGGATAGAGGAATTCCCAGGACTCTGAAGCCAACACCACCTGGGCAGTGTTTCCATGTCCTGGTGTTGCTGCTGAGAAGTCTGCAGAGTGATGGTTTGACACCTTCCAGAGGAAATGGCTGTGGGTACAGCAGGGATCCAGGCTGTTGTTGTTGGGAATGAGCTGGATTATTCCCAGATCCTGGGCAGGGTTTGTTCAGCAGCACAGGACTCACTCCCAGGGCTCCCCGAAAACGAGGCAGCAGGAAAAGCTGGAAGGAGCTGTGGCTCCATCGTTCCCACCCTGGCACAGCACTGGGAAGGGATTGGAGCACCAAAGGGAGCCCCAAATTCCAGCTGTTTCCTCAGGGAGGATTTTACATCCACCAGGGAATTTTGTGGCATTTTTTGTTGGTTTTTTAAAATCAAATCTGAAAAATCTCCTCGAAGCCAAACGCTGCTCCTGGTGCATTCCAGGAGGGGAGTCTTGGAGCTACAGGGTTTTCTTGGAATTCAGGAAAAGCCTTAGACCCCTGAGGGAGTTAATTTGGGAGTTTGAACTTGGAGTCAATCCAGCTCTTAACGTGAGGTTAATCCATTTTACCCCGAGGTGCAGCAGGAAGGGAATTCTGTCTCCTTGCAGCATCTGTGGGCCCTGGCAGCATTAATTGGGATTAATTGTTCTGGCTGATTAACCCCCATAGCTCTGTGGGTGTATAAAACACCTGGAAACCTTCTCCAGGGGGATTTTCCATGTTTTTCTTCCTCCTAGTCCTTGTTTTGGATAAAATAATTGGTTTTATGGCACCAAACCCAGGGAAGAGCCACGGAGAGCCCCAGGCCAGGGGGAATTGCAGGGAACTGAGCTGTTCTTGGCCATAAAAAAAGGAACTTTTTGATCCCATCGATGCAGATTCCCTGGATTTATCTGAGGATTAGGAAAAGACTTCTTAAACCTGCAGGTTCTCAACCCCAAATCTGCTTTCCCTGGTATGAGCTGGATCAGGGAGAGCAGGATCAGGGAGCTGTTAGTGCTGAGGAGCTCCTGGGATCATCGGGGCTCAGGAATGTCCTGGAATGATGGGAATGTAAAAGGGACATGAAGGAGGAGCAGAGGGAAGGGAGGTGACAGTGGCACCACCCCAAGCTCTGCTGGCACTGAGAGCTCCAGGGATTAACCTGGAATCTCAGATAAAACTTTGGGGATGGAAAGTCTTCAAAGGAAGGAGATGAATTTAAATCTCTGAGGCTGGAGGCTCCCAGGGAACAATTCCTTCCCAATCTCCCATCTCTCCCTGCCCTCTGGCAGTGGGAAGCCATTCCCATGTCCTGTCCCTCCAGCCCTTGTCCCCAGTCCCTCTCCAGCTCTCCTGGAGCTCCTTTAGGCTCTGGCAGGAGCTCTGAGCTCTCCCTGGAGCTTCTCCTCTCCAGGTGAACATTCCCAGCTCTCCCAGCCTGGCTCCAGAGGAGCTCCAGCCCTTGGATCAGCTCCAAGTGGATTCTCTCCACCCCTTTGGTTTTCAGGGGTGTCAGGATAACCAACCTGAACTTCCATGAGTTGGGATCTCTTGGGAAGGTTTTGGCTCAGATAAAGAGTTCAGGGATAAAAAACCCTCCCTTTGGACTTCCTGGAGACCTCCCCACCCTCCCAGCCAGGAATTCCTTCCCAATCTCCCATCTCTCCCTGCCCTCAGGCAATGGGAAGCCATTCCCATGTCCTGTCCTTCCATCCCTTGTCCCAAGGCAGACACTTGGCATTCCCAGTGTCCTCCCTCCATGCACTGGATGCTTACAGCCCTCAGGAATGTCCCAGTGCTCTCCAGCGCAGGGAATTCCAGCAGCCAGAGCTGTTCCCACAGAATTCCCACCATTCCCTGTGCCATTCCTGGGGTGGAGCATCCTCTCCAGGAGTCCCTCTGGATGAGTGTGGAGCACAGGACAGCAGCTGTCCTGTTTGTCACCTCCTGGGAAGAGACACCACAGGGTGTCTCCATGGGAATGGGGCTCTATGGGATCGAGTGAGGATCCTGCACTCCCACCTGGGAGCTCCTGGAAGTTGTGGTATCCCAAGTGTCGCTGTTGAGCAGCTAGCAGAGTAATGAAGGCACCAGTTCTCAGTGGCAAGAAGGAATGACCTTTATTGTTTTGATTTCATCCCATATATAGAGTATTCAAAAGTCACCCAGATTGGTCAGTCAGAAGCCTTCCCCCAGGCCTGATTGGCCAGGCTTGAACTGCCCAAGTTCTGGGACACTGTTCCAATAACATCCAAACTTTATCTTTATTTACAAAACACAAGAAAATTCTCATGGGAAAAGCCTGTGCTAGCCACACCAAGGAACAGGGACATCCCTGCCCTGTTCACACCTCCCCACACCGGGGCAGTTGCACACGGATGGGAGGGAGCTGAACCTGTCGGGAATGAGGCAAAGGAATTCCACATTCCATCTGTGCCACTGCTGCCTCCCAGGGCAGGATGAGCTCCAAGGATCCACTCACAATTCCAGCCCTGGGAATGTCCAGGCTGGACAGGGCTGGGAGCAGCCTGGGATAGCAGGAGGTGTCCCTGCCCAGGGAAGGTGGAATGGGATTAGTTTTAAGGTCCTTCCAACCCAAACCATTCCATGATTCCTGGGTTCTTTGCAGCTTTTCCAAAATTCCCTCTTCCAAATGCTGAAGCCATCCCAGAAAAGTCCAAAAGAATTCCCTGTGCTTGAGCATCTCCCCCTAAAGTGCCTTGAAGGGCCTTATGGGAATATCCCTTATTATGGGAATATCTTTCCTGTGATGTGAATAACTTTTCTATAATGGGAATATATTTTAAATTATGGGAATAACTTTTGTATTATGGGAATACCTTTGTCAGTGGACTGCAGAGGGAATTGAAGAGCCTGGCAGGTGGATCCTGAAGTTCTGGCTGGGTTTTTCCAACAAATCCCTTGGAAAGGGCAAGGACCCATCACTGACCAGGTGGCTGTGGTCACTCAGAGTGACCCTGGTGGCCAGGCTGGCCTTTCTCTCATTCCCAAATATTTCCATCCAGGCAGGAGCTGTGGCACTCAGGGATGGGAGAAGGGAAAACTTCCCGGGGTTTGAGCCTTGCTGACTGCAGGGAGGGATGTTCCCAGTGGATGTTCCCAGTGGATGTTTTCAGTGGATGTGGCTGTTTCCAATGGATGATTTCAGTGGATGTTTTCTGTGGATATTTTCAGTGGGTGTGGCTGTTTCCAGTGGATGTTTTCCATGGATGTGGGTGTTTCCAGTGGATATTTTCAATGGGTGTAGCTGTTTTCAATCCGTGTTTTCAGTGGATCTGAACATCTCCAGTGGATGTTTCCAGTGGCTCTTTCCAGTGGATTTTTAGTGCTTCTCTCCCTTCCTGAGAACGAGGGAGCTGCTGTTCCTCCACGAGAGGCAGCAGTTGGAATTGTCCCACTGGGAATATTTGCAGCTGTTTGTCACTCCCACGGGGCTGACGCCTCCTCCTGTGGAAGGGCTGAGAATTCCAGGGAATGGCCTCAACTCCAGCCATGGGAATGATTTGATAGCAGGGAGCAAACTGGTGGAACCTCTCACAGGATCCCAGTGTCCAGAGGCTGTGGAGGGGCTGCAGTCTGTGGGTGAGGAGCCTGGAAGGCCAGGACAGCCCAGCTCCTGAGCATTTCCAAATCCCTTTGGATTTGGGATGCTGCTGGATGGGTTTCAGACACATGGGAGGTGCTCAATCCCTGTTTTCTGGAGAATTCCCGTGGTGCAGGACATCCCTGCATGGCTGCAGGGTTTAGGATTGACCCAGACATTCCAGCTCCAGGGGTTTTATCCCCTTTTTCCTAAGGCTCCATGGCACCTGCAGGAGCCTCTCCAGGAGGATGGTACTGAGGGATCCATGGGCTGCTCTGGGACTCTCCAAAGGAATTTTGGGATATTGGAATGTGGTCAGAGCCAGCGTTGAGTTCAGCACAGAGCACAGAGTTCAGCAGAGGGAAAGGACAGGAATTCATTAACAGGATCAGTAGGGATGGACTGGGAGATGGACAGATTGTAATTAGGATCCAAATGAATCCCAGCCCTGGAGACATTCCTGGCACCTTTCCCAAGCTGCAGGGCTGGGATGAGCCTGGGTGGCCTCGGAGCAGGGATGGAACCTCCATCACCCTCTTTGGCTCCTCTTCCCACTCCATCTGCTGCTTCCCAAGGGATCTTCCAGGGGCACAGCCTGAGGTGCCCCAGCCCTGTCACCTCGTTTCACCTCAGTGCATTCCAGGTGACCTCACATTTGTGCTGGGCAGGGGGTTTGGATGGATTTTTGTGAATTTCTAATGGATTTTTAATGGATTTTGATAGGTTTTTAAATTGATTTTTATGGATTTTTAATGGATTTTGATTGGTTTTTAAATTTATTTTTATGGATTTTTATAAGATGGGTAATTTTTTCTTAAAGAAACCCCACTCTTCCCCTCCAAAACCATCCCAAATCCAGGAAATCCAGAGGGTGTGTCCTGCAGTGATCCCTGCTGGTGTCACCAGGTCACAGGTTTGACTTAATGACCTTTTCCAGGAGGGCTTTTCCAATAATTCTGCAAACAGGGCCTTGGGAATTGGAGTTCCTGGGTAATTTGTGTTGCCATAGGAAATGGGAAAATCCAGCTGTTTATCCCTACAACCCAGAAATTCCAGCGAGCCCCAGCTCCTGTCCTGTTGTGTGTGGAAGGAATTAGGGATTGATGGAATCAGGGCAGCACTTCCCTTGGCTTATGGACCAACAGAATTCCCAAATATTTGGAGCTTCTCCATTGGAGTTGATCCATGTGCTGCTGGAATTTTGGGGTGCAATTGGAGGTAGAGGGGGATTTTTATGGCTTTATGGCAGCTCTGAGGAGTCCTCCCCATTCCCACAAATCCTGGCACCAGGGGGCCATTCCAGGATGGAGCTGGTGGCACAGACCAGGAGAAAACGGGAACATCCCTTAGGGAATTAAACATGGAGATGAGTGCTGCTCTGTCAGTGCTGCCAGAGTTTAACTGGAGTTGAAGGGTGGGATAAAAGCCACTGGGAATGTTTGATGCATCCCATAAAATACACAGATTGCAGAGAGTTGGGCATGTCCAGTGGCAAAAGCTGGGTTGGAAAGGCAGGATGGATGTTTTGGGAATGTTGAATGTGTTGGGAACGTTGGATGTGTTGGGAATGTTGTCCAGAGCAGAGGTGGCAATGCCAGGTTAATGCATTTGGGCTCCTGGTTTGGGAAAAAATCCTGTGAATTCCAAGAACAGGACCCAGCTGCCCTCAGGTGGTGCCTGGCATCGGGATAAGTTGGGATTGGGAGGCAGCAGCCTGGCAGGGAAACCTCTCCTGCCTTCCCTGGCAGCGCTGCCTGACAAATCCCAGCGGGAATCTCAGCTTGGAAAACCCTCTCCTTGTAAACACAGCCCTGACAACTTCCCTGGCTGTGCTTCCCGCAGCTCCAGCCCCATCCCTGGGCTCCGCTGGGAGATCAAAGCCGACACTGGGAGGGAGGGAGGGAGGGATGAGGCTTTCCATGTCTGACATTCGGCTCTGCCACGTTCCTGACAACACCAACAAACAGGGATTTAAGCAGGGATCCACAGCTGCCCGTGGAGAGGGAGCAGATGCCAAATCCTCCTCTCCAGGAGTTTCCTCTCCTGGATTTTGTTCATTTTTGGAAAGAGCTTTGTCTTATGGTCAGGTGAGGGTGACCCAAATACCCCTTGGAATCCTTGGCTCTGGGATTTTTGCATTTTCCCAGTGGTTTTGTGGGACTGGGATGTGGATAATGCATGAAGAGGATACCCTAAAGGCTGGGCTTGCATCCCCCTCTGCTGGGATCGGGATTTGCCCTTTGTTGGGAAGGGACATTAAATCCTTTTTGCCCATTCCCAGGAGTTCCCTCCTTACCAAGACTCAATCCCTTGGGAAGAGATTCCCTTGGGATCTGTCAGACACCTGTGAGCATCCATTGGGATTTTCTTCCCAGCATTGCATTTTGAGGAATGTCCCACTGCCTCCTGCCTGGGAGGACACAAGGACCATTGGGATGCCCTTGGATGGGGCTGGGATGGAGTTTGGGATGGAACTGGGATGGAGTTTGGGATGGAGCTGGGATGGAGTTTGGGATGGAGCTGGGATGGAGTTTGGGATGGAGCTGGGATGGAGAGCTGGGATGGAGTTTGGGATGGAGCCTGTGATGGAGCTGGGTTGGAGAGCTGGGATGGAGTTTGGGATGGAGCTGGGATGGAGTTTGGGATGGAGCTAGGATGGAGTTTGGGATGGGGCTGGGATGGAACTGGGATAGGGCCTTGGATGGATCTGTTCTTCACCTCCAGTGACATCAGGCCAGGCCTCAATGCCACCTTCGGCTCAGGGAAGAGCTGGGAGTGCTGGGAATGGAGCTCTTTGGCAAAACCTTGGGAATCAAGTCTTTTCTCCTCCTAAACAGCATCTTTTTCCCATCCTCTAATGGATGTTCTTGCCCAAATCCATCCCAGTTTTCCAGCTCCACGCTCCCCTTCTGCTGGATCTATCCAGAAAATCACTTTGTTTTCCTTTTCCCCATGATCCATGATTCTCTGGGAATGGCTTGCTGGGAAATGCCTCTCCAAGCCTTTGTGTCTCACAGTTGTGGAGAAATGACTACACAGGATTCCAATTCCCTGTTTTTTCCATGGTTTTACCTCCATCTGACCACTCCTGCCTGCCTTGCCAGTGAGCCCTCGCCTGCATCCCCCTCTGCATTTGGAAAAGTCATTCCCAGGCTCCCAATGAGTTCCTTTTCCTGACATTTTTCTCTGGATTGAAGGGATAATTTACCAGCAGAAAGGTTTTTTCTATGGATCCTGGTAGAAACTGAAATGCCATATTTTTCATGACTCTGGGCAGGCCTCTGGAATATCAGGGTTTGGCCTGACGGATTCACAGGCAGCAGGATTTGTTTATCCAGGGATATCTTGGAGTTTTCATGGTGGTGCTGTCTGATTTGAGCCTGGAATCTGTTCGGAATACCCCCGGCCTGAGTTTTGACTCCCCAAAATAAATGTTTTCCCCTTGGCAAAAAAAACTTCCCAAAATCAATGTTTCCCTCAGGCTTCCCTTGGCTAAGGAAGGGCTCGGGAAGTGACTCTGTGGCAGTTCATGGATTGGACTCCATCATCTTAAAGGCTTTTCCCAACCTAAATGATTCCATCAAATCCTATTCCAGAGTTAGAATTATTTCCCTTTATGCCTGAGCGGGGATTTTGTGAGGAGCTGTCAAAGGCCCTGTGCTCCATCAACGGGAACAAATGGGAATTTTTATGGACTGTTCTCAGGGAACATGTCGGGAGTTTTGTTCCTGGCCCTTTTTATTGGAAGTTAAAGCATTTCCAAGAGCCAGGAGGGATTTTTTCCCCTCAGCCACACAAACTGAGCTTAAATCATTCCGCTCTGCCTCATGTTCACTGTCTCCAGTGAATCCCAGCCCTTCCCAGCAGCTCCAGAGTTTATCCTGATGATGTGAGAATGCTCCAAGTCTTTCCCTGTTGTCAGGGAGCCTGAAAACAGCAGGAGAATCTGGAAAAAAAAAGGTATTTTCCCAAATAATTGCTCTTAGCAAAGGGGAAAGGGGGAGGAACATCCTCAGGAGGAGCTGAGGGAGCCAGAGAGGGACAGAACACAGGGAATGGTTTCCAATGGACAGAGGGCAGGGATAGGGGGATTTGGGAAGGAATTCCTGGCTAGGATGGGATGGGATGGGATGGGATGGAATGGAATGGAATGGAATGGAATGGAAATCCCAGAGAAGCTGTGGCTACCCCTGGATCCCTGGGGTCCAAGGCCAGGCTGGAGCAGCCTGGGACAGTGGAAGGTGTCCCTGTCCTTCACTGGATGAGCTTTAAGGTCCAAATCCAACCCATTCCACAATTCCATTGATCCTTAACACCACAATCCCATTTCAAGTGAGTTGGAATGAATTCACGTGGATTTTTGAATTTGGGAATATTTTAAAATGGGATAATTTTTTGTATCTTCCTTGGGAAAGATGAGAATCCTGGTGGCTGAGTTTTCTGGGATTGTGGTCCCAGCCTGCAGCTGCCCCTGCCAGGTGCCACCTTTACTTGGATAAACACATCCTAACAAGAGCTTTTACAGGGAAATTTTACAGCCATATAAAAGCCCCATCCAATTCCTTGGATTTATTTGCTTACAGACTGTGCTGAGCACAGCAGCTCTGAAATCCTCATTCCCTGGGCTGTTGTTCCCATTCCAGCCCTGTTGTTTTCCCCCTGATTTTCTCCAATGCAGATTTTTCACCTTGCTGGATTTTAAACTCCCCTCATTAGGAATTTTTGACTTCTGCCAGCTGAGCCTATCTGGGAAAACCATCCATGGGGCTTCTTCCAGAGGCTCAGCTCCTCCTTCTAGCCTGCATGCTTTAATAGGTCAGGCAAGTATTAAAATGGGATGTTTTATTTGGATAACAAATATTTTTTAAAGGATGTAATTTTTTTCCCCTCACAAACACTTTTTATTTGAATTTAAATTTCCTTTCTCTCCCATCCCACCTGCTTCCCCGACACTGGGATTAGTTGGGATATGTCAATATTTGAGGGAATAAATCACTGCACACTCCAGCTTCTGTTTGGGTTTCTGACTCATCTCTTGGGGTCAAATGAGCTCAGCAAATGTGGGAGAGATTCCAGAGGCACTGGAGCTGTTCCGTGCTGGCTCCCCGTGCTCTGAGTGTTCATTACTGGTGTTTACTGGTTGTTACTGGTTTCCAGATGGGCATTCCTGGAGTCTTTATGATAGGAAGCAGCTCTGGATGTCCCCAGGCTGCCAATGCAGGATGTGAGAGGGATTGGTTGGGGTTGAATCCGGGATTTCTGGGTGTTTTCTCTCTTGGGGAAAGGCTGAGCCTGAGCTGAGCCAGGGCCCTGAGTGTCACCAGCAGCAAAAATGTCACATCTCTGCTGTGCCACCAGGAGCCACTGGGTTCCCACTGGGACATCTGTTATCCCACTGGGAAATCTGTGTTGTCCTGCTGGGACAGGTTATGTTATCCCTGTGGGAAACCCATGTTTGCTCCACTTGGAAACAAATGCCCATCCTGCTTGGAATCTTGTGTTCCCCTCTTGGAAACCTGTGTTCCCCACATGTCCCTCCCTCTCGGAACCCCTTGTCCATCCCACCTGGAAACCCCTGTGGTCCCACTTGGAAATCCATGTTCCCCCTCTTGGAAACCTGTGTTCCCCACATGCCCATCCCACTTTGAAACCCATGTCCATCCCACTTGGAAATCCATGTTCCCCTGCTGGAAAACATGTGTTCCCCACTTGGAAACTCGTGTCCACTCCACTTGGAAACCTGTGCTCTTCCCCTTGGAACCCCAGATGTCTCCCACTTGGAACCCCACATCCACTCTACATGGAAACCCCATGCCCATCCCACCTAGAAACCCATGTGTCCCCACTTGGAAACCTGTGGTTAGCACAGGTCTTTCCCGTGAGAACATCCTCCTGTGTTTTATAAACAAAGATAAAGTTTGGATATTTTTGAAACAATGTCTCGAGATTTGGACAGTTCAGGCCTGGCTAATCAGGCCTAGGGGGACGTTTCTGACTGACCAATCTGGGTGACCTCTGAAAAGTCTATATATATTGAAATCAAAATAATAAATTTCCTCTTTCTTGTCACACTGAGAACCTGGGTCTTTTTCTCTGCTAGCAGCTCAACAGCGACAGAAACCCATCTCCACCCTACTGGAAAAGCCATGGTCCCCCATGTCCATCCCACTTGGAAACTCAAGTTGCCCCATGTGGAAACCTGTGGTCCCCACTCCATCCCACTTGGAAGTCCACATCCATCCCTCTCAGAGCCCCACATTTCCCCACTCAGAAACTTGTGTTCTCCCAGGGGAAGCCTGTGTTCCCACATGGCCCTCCCTCTTGGAACCTCATGTCCCCTTGGACACCAGTGTCCCTCGGCTTTGCAGTGCTGGTGGTGGCCTGGAAGTTCCACCTGGAATTTCTTTCAGGAAACAGTCCAAAATGAGACTGAAGAAGAGCAAAATGGTGGAGGAGCTCTTCCCTCATTGCCCCAAGTGTTTTTAACTCTTCCTATTTTCCAAGCAGAGGGAGGAATTAAGGGGATATTGGATTTTTTGTGTTGGGAGAGCACAGGCAGCATTCCCATGGTGGGGATGGACTG
The DNA here is from genome assembly GCF_008360975.1 of Lichenostomus cassidix. Taxonomy (NCBI): domain Eukaryota; kingdom Metazoa; phylum Chordata; class Aves; order Passeriformes; family Meliphagidae; genus Lichenostomus; species Lichenostomus cassidix. The sequence goes on from NC_139507.1 coordinate 675,267, forward strand.
AGACTCTGCCCAAAACCAGGGAACTGGGGAAGTTTTTTATCAGGAGCTCAAGCCCAGCGTGTGTTTGTCAGAGATTGGACATGGAACCATTCCAGTGAGGAGCTTTCCCTCAAACCAGCTTTTCCTTCCTCTCTTCCCTCACTTATTTTCCATAAGGAGAATACAATCATTAAGAAAATTTTTAACCCTGGCTGGATTTCTGGGGATATTCCTGGGGATATTCCTGGGGATATTTCTGGGAATGTTTCTGGGGATATTTCTGGGAGTATTTATATGGATATTTATGGGGATATTTTTGGGGATATTTCTGGAAGTGTTTCTGTGGATATTTCTGTGGATATTTTGTAGATATTTATGTGGATATTTGTGTGGATATTTATGGGGATATTTCTGGGGATATTTTTGTGGATATTCCTGGGGATATTTCTGGGGATATTCCTGGGGATGTTTCCGGATATATTTATGGGGATGTTTCTGGGTATATTTATGGGGATGTTTATGTGGATTTTCCCTCCTGACCTACAGCTCGAGGCTGTTTCCCATCCCTCTGCTGGCTGGGAATGAGTGTCGATTCTGTGGGAAATATTCCCTAATTGCTCTCTTTTTTCCCCGCAGGTGTTTACAAAATATGGGAAATGCTACATGTTTAACTCAGGAGAGGAGGGGAGGCCTCTCCTCACCACGGTGAAGGGAGGCACAGGGAATGGCCTGGAAATCATGCTGGACATCCAGCAGGACGAGTATCTGCCCATCTGGGGAGAAACAGGTAAGAGCTTCCTTTTGCTCAGGTGATTTCTTTGGCAAACCCATCCTGTCCCTTCCCATCCTTGCCAGCCAATGCCTGAAGCAGCTCTGGGAGCAGGAGTTCAGTCAGTCCAGGGTGTGTCACTTTTCTTCCCGGGATTGGTGGTGGGCCCTTGGGAGCAGCATTTTGGGGAGCGCTGGGAGCCCCAACGTTTGGGATGCCAGGCAGGAATGTCACTGCCTGTCCTGGGAAAGGGTGGCCTTTGTGAGGGACAGAAATGTGGGGACTCCTGCAGGTTCTTCAGCACATCCCTCTCCCCTGGAAAGGCATTTTTGGGAGGCCATGTTCAAGGTGGACTCCAGCTGCTCTCTGGGTTTTCCTTCTCCATGAAGTTTGGGAATATTAGTTGTGTTTGCTGGGTTGGTGATGCCTGGGTGGAACAAGGATTGGGTTCCTTGGATTTGGAGCATTTGGGATGGATGGAATCTGTCCAGGAATGAGCCCAGCTGGGCTGTGGAATGTCCCATAAATCCCATGGATCGGGATGGCAGCTCTTGGAGCAGATGGGGAGTTGCTGGGAACACTGGGGACTCTTGATTTGATAAACCTGCGGTAAGAGTGATGGGCAGGAGGGCTGGGGGACAGGGGGATGGTGCCATCAGAGCCACCAGGGCCACCCGGTCCCAACCACCCTCAACAGTGCCCAGCAGGGCTGGCTGCAGCTTCCCTGAACCCACAGAGACTTTGGAAACAAAGCATCCCAAAAAAAATCTTCGGAGAAATGTCCAGGAGCTGTGTTTGTGAGGCAGAGCCCTGTGGGGAGCTGTGTTCAGGAGGCACTGGGGTTATTTGGGGTGTCAGGGAAGGGAGAGGAGGAATTCTCACCCCAGTTCCGGTGGCACCATGGCTGACCCCCTTGGCCACCTCTCCAGCTCCTGCTTGGAGCAAGAGTGGATTTGGCTCCGTTTGTTCCCAATCCCATTTTCCTTGTGTGGTGTTTGACTCTTCCCAACACATCCCTGTGCTCCCATCACCATTGTGAGCTGCACAGGCTTTTCAAGGAGCTTTGCTCCCAGATTTCAGCTCCTGCTCCAGATCAGCCTTGTGTGCCCAGCTGAGGGGGAGGCTTTTTTGGGATAATCATTTGGGGAATTGTCCTTTGAAAGGCAGAACAGGCTCTTGGTGTGGGGTGGGAACAGGAGGAGCAACTTTCTCCTTCAGGGCTTCATCTCCCACAGAGAGAGATCCACAAAGGAGAGGGAGCTGCCCTGGGGGACCTTGTGGGGACAGAAACCACCCCAGGGAGGGCTTGGGGACACCATGGAGCTGAGGAACACCTGGAACTTTGCGCTCAAACCCCTTGAGGTCTCATATCCTGGAATCCCGGGATGATTTGGGATGGAAGGGATCTTAAAGCCCATCCAGTGCCAGCCATGGCAGGGACACCTTCCACTGTCCCAGGCTGCTCCAAGCCCTGTCCAGCCTGGCCTTGGCACTGCCAGGGATCCAGGGGCAGCCACAGCTTCTCTGGGAATTCCATCCCAGCCAGAAATTCCTTCCCAATCTCCCATCTCTCCCTGCCCTCTGGCACTGGGAAGCCATTCCCATGTCCTGTCCCTCCATCTCTTGTCCCCAGTCCCTCTCCAGCTCTCCTGGAGCCCCTTTAGGCTCTGGCAGGAGCTCTGAGCTCTCCCTGGAGCTTCTCCTCTCCAGGTGAACATTCCCAGCCTTTCCTCACAGGACAGGACCCCTGTGAGGTTCTCCAAGGAGACCCAACCCTGGTGTCCCACCACTCCCACCTCAGGCTGCCTTTTGGAGAATCTTGAGGAGGAACCATCTGGGAATGTTCTGGGCTTTCCCATCCCTGTGACTCTGGAAAAGGTGGATCAGTCGCAGGGGGTGAATCAGCCTCTCATTCCACAGGAGGCAAAGAAAAAAAAGGAATAATTAATGAGGATAAAATGGAGATGGAAAAAGCTGAGGGAGGAGGAGGAGGTGGATGAGCCAGGCCTTGCTCCTGCCTGCTGGAGAAGCTGGGCAGGAGAAGCCGGGAGGTGGGAAGAGGTTTCCAGGCTGCTCCCTCCACATCCATTGGCATCAGCTCCACCCAGAGGGAAGGTGGGATGGCAGCTGCTGCTCTGCTCCCTCCGTTCAACAATTCCCAAGCCCTGAATGTGCCAAAGGGGCTGGAAACCTGTGCTGGCTGTGGAGCTGGAACCTGAGGAGGCTGTGGAGCTGGAACCAAATCCCACCTCAAATGTTCATTTCAGTCCAAAATCCTGGGGCTTGTGGCATCTCCTGAGCCCAGCTCTGACCTTGGAGCTCCTGTGGGAAGACCCTGGGATGTTCTGCATCCTCTGGGGACATCCTGCCCCCCATGGCCTCAGCACTGCCCATCCCACTGGGATTGAACTGGAATTGAGACTCAGCTCAAGGTCAGAGGCTCAAGGAGAGAGGGAGTCTCATGTCCCTGGATCTGGGTTAGAGTTGGATTCTCCTGTCCCTGGACCTGGGTTGATGTTGGATTCTCATATCCCTGGATCTAGATTAGTGCTGGATTCTCGTGTCCCAGGAGCTGGGATATTTATGGTATATGATGTTGGATTCTCCTGTCCCTGGATCTGGATTAGTTTGGATTCTCCTGTCCTTGGACCTAGGTTAGTTTGGTTTCTCATATCCCTGGATCTGGATTAGTTTGGATTCTCCCGTCCCTGGATCTGGATTAGTTTGGATTCTGTTGTCCCTGGGCCTGGGCTGATATTCTAGGCTTGGGTTGTCAGAGTTGGGAGTTACTGAGGTCTCTACAGGTGGGATTTTTCAGGGTTCAAGGAAAACTCCCTCGGCAGGGTTTGGTGTGGGGCAATGGTGCAGGAGAAGCTGCTGGGCTCCAAGGATCCTTGGCTGTGCTCTCCAGGCCCAGGGGGAGCTGCCTGACCTCGGGGCTGCTGGAGCACTGGCCTTGGGATTCCAGCAGGAGCTTTCTCCTGTCCCACCTCCCCTCAGCACCTTGGACAAACCATCCTGGATCCTCCATCCTCCCGGGACACCCCTGGAATCCCAAACGGGGACTCTGGCAGTTGACAGTGGCTGTTGCCATGGCAACGCTTCACTCATCTCTTCCGAGGTGAGGGAGGGAGTCGATGATTTCCAAATATTTGCATAATAATTCCGATGTGTTTGGAGTTCAATCCCCTCGGCTGCTGCCCTGGGATGGCCCTGGCTGGGCTCTCCAAGGGCAAGGAGCTCTTAGGGAATCCCAGCCCTGGGATCTGAGTGTTGCAGAGCCCCAGGAATGTGGGCACAGGGAGATCTGTGGGATGGAAGGAGCTCAGTTTTTCCTTCCCACTGAGCTCCACTGTCACTGGGAGGATTCCCAGGGAGACTCCAGATCCCTTGGATCCCTGGCAGTGTCCAAGGCCAGCTTGGACAGGGCTTGGAGCAGCCTGGGACAGTGGGAGGTGTCCTTGCCATGGCAGGGGTGGCACTGGAAAATCCTTAAGGTCCCTTCCGATCCTTAAAAATCTGGGATTCTCCAGCAGGAGGCAGGAATAGGAGCAGTTCCCCAGCCTGGCTGCTAGGAAAGCAGGAGATGAAATTCCTGCAGCAAACAACCATTGCGATTCCCATTTTTTATTCCTTTTTTTTTAATTCTGGCTGTTGAAATGCCCAAACTGGGCCTAGAGGATGCTCTGGGATTGGCTGAGTGCACCAGGATGGGCTGAAGATTCCTTGGAGCAGCTCCTGGCCAGGCTTCAGCTTCCAGCTCATCCTGGGACCAGAGGGATTGATGGACAAAACATGGGAATGTTTCCTATTGCTTCCCTTGCTGCCTGTGAGGAAATCCCTCCGGAAATTTCAAGCTCCTGCTCTCTCCCAGCTGCCAAAGATGTTTTTGAGGGCTAAAAAAATCCCCTCTTTTTGGCTCAAAAATCCAAAAGTGGCTATAAATGAACATTCCTGTTTATTAAATCCAAACAACCTCTGGATTTTAAGGAAAATATCCCTCCCAGAAATTCCATTCATCCCACAACACCAATCCTTGGGGTAATTCAAACCTGGAGCAGCTCTTATAAATCCCTAGGAACAGCAGCTCCTGCTCCATCACAACAGAGCAAAAATTGCTTTTCAAGCCCTGCCTTGCCTCTCCCCAGCTCCAGAACTTCCAGAGTTCCCTGGAGAGCAATTCCCACAACCAGGAGTTTCTTCAGCCCAGACACAAACCCTGAGGAACCTTGGAGCTGCTGCTCCTCCCAAATAATAAATGTGGGCTTTGGTGCTGCTCAGTCAAACAGCATTCATTTGGAGTGGCAGAATCATTTGGGGGCTGCTCTGCTTGCCAGGGGCTGCTGGGAGGTGGGAAAGGTGAACCTTTTCTCCCTGGCAATCTTGATTCAGGGAATCCTGGCTAATTCAGGGAATCCTGGCTAAGTCAGGGAATCCTGGCTCTCAGCAGGAAAAGATCCAGGACACAGCACATTTCAGGTGACACCAAGCAGCCTCCTAAAGGTTCCCCTGCCTTGGATGGGTTAACCCAAGAGCAGAATTCCCTGTTCCATAAAAACTAGTGACTTCTCCTGGCCTGAGCCCCTCTGGGTTATTCCTGCTCCAGGCCACTTTAGGCTTGTAGGTCCCTTTATTCCCATTTTCAGAAGGATGAACAACCCTGTGCCACTGGATTTGGGGGGATTTTCCCAGTTATTGCAGTCTGGGAATGCCTAATGTCTCCATCAAGCAGGATTTTCCCTGGGCAGCCCCAGCTGTGCCTCCTGGGGGTGGCTTTTCCCAGCAAAACAACTTCTCTGGGAATTCCATCCCAGTCCCTCCCCACCCTCCCAGCCAGGAATTCCTTCCCAATATCCCATCTAAACCCACTCTCTGGCCATTTAAAGCCATTCCCTGTGTCCTGTCCTTCCATCCCTTGTCCCTCCATCCCTCTCCAGCTCTCCTGGAGCTCCTTTAGGCCCTGGAAGTTTCCCTGGAGTTTCTCCTCTCTGGAACTGGGACAGGATTTTGTTCAACCAAAGGCTGTGAACACAAATCAAACCCAGGAAAATCCTTCCAAGGCTATGGATGCTTCAAAAGCCTCCTTGAAAAAGGAAGCAAAAAAGCCCCAAATTCAGGGAAACGTTCATTGAAGTCAAAACCAAAGGAATCCAAACCCTCTGGCTTTGGGAATCTGGGAAAGCTGAGATAAGGCCCTGAAAACAGATGGATGAAGCATTAAAAGGAAATCTGCATTTCCAGCTTTCCTTGGAGCTTTTGTTGCTGTCAATGCCCACAGCTGGAATAGGAGCCCTCAGAAGTGCAGGAATACTTGGGAATGCATGGGAAAAACCTTGGAATTTTTCCAAGGTGACAAAGTTTGGGGCTGTTCACTGTCCCAGGAGCTCCAAAGGTGTTTGCAAACACTAGATTTTTATTGCTGCTTTTTCACTGGGAGTGAGGTCTCGGAGCCTCAGGTGAGGTTTGGGGATGCTCTGGTTTTCCTTGGGAATAATTCCCAGCCTCTCTGATCCCAACCCTTCCCTGGGTGGCTCCATTTCCTCCTGGAAGAGCTCAGAATGTTTTAATCCATCCCAGGGAAAACACCAGGAGACTTCAGGGCTGGAAAAAGAGGAAAAAGCTTTGGAGATAAAAGTCTAATTCTGTTTAATTGGATTAATCCCCTGGGCTCAGAGATCATCCTCTGCTCCCACTTTGTCCAGTTGGTGCTTGAGAGCTCCCAGGAGCTTCCTGAGGGCAATTCCTGCATTCCCTGTGCCAAGGAGGGGCTGGGAAGGGTTTTCCCATCCTGGGAAGGATTTTCCCCTTCCAGGAAGGGTTTTTCCCTCTGGAGAGGCTCTGGAAGTGTTTGAATTGTGCTAAACAACAGGAGCTGGGAGTGTTCTCTGCAAGCAGCATTGCTTGGGGCAGCTCTGGAGAGCCAAGGGTCTGCTCTGGAGGGAAACTAATCTGCTCTGGAGGGAAAATAATCTGCTCTGGAGGGAAAATAATCTGCTCTGGACTCTTAAATTATTTGCTCTGGAGGGGGAAAAAATCTGCCCTGGAATATTAAAGAATCCGATCTGGAATATTAAAGAATCTGCTCTGAAAGAACAAAAAATCTGCTCTGAAAGGACAAAGGCTCTGCTCTGGAATATTAAATATTCTGCTCTGGAATATTAAATAATCATCTCAGGAGGAGCTAAGAATCTGCTCTGGAGGAACAAAGAATCTGTGCTGGAGGAATAAATAGTCTATTCTGGAATATTAAATTATCTGCTCTGGAGGGGGGAAAATCTGCTCTGGAATATTGAAGAATATGTTTGGAATGTTAAATAATCTGCTTTGAGGGAACAAAGAATCTGCTCTGGAGGGAAAAATAATCTGTTCTGAAGGAAGAAATAATTTGTCCTGGAGGAACAAAGAATCTGCTCTGGGATGTTAAACAATCTGCTCTGGAGGAATAAATGAACAGCTCTGAAAGAGCAAAGAATCTGCTCTGGAGGAGGAAATAATCTGCTCTGCGGGACAAATAAACTGCTCTGGAGGAATAAATAATCTGCTCTGATGGAGTAAATAATCTTCTCTGAAGCAATAAATAATCTGATCTGGAATACTGAATAATCTATTCTGGAAGGAAAAATCTGCTCTAGAATATTAAAGAATCTGCTCTGAAGGAGCAATGAATCTGCTCTGGAGGAACAAATAAACAGCTCCGAAGGAATAAAAAATCTGTTTGAAGGAACAAATAATATGCCCAGGAGGAGCAAAGAATCTGCTCTGGAAGAGCAAAAAAAATCTTCGGTGGAGGAAGAAATAATCTGCTCTGGAATATTAAATAATCTGTTCTGGAAAAGCTAAGAATCTTCTCTGGAGGGACAAAGAAACAGCTCTGGAATATGAAATCATCTGCTCTGCAGGAATAAGGAGTTTGGTGCCAAGATCTTCTGCTGGGTCTCCCTGGAGGAGTCCCTTGGTTTGGGGGGATGGAGGGGAAAATGGATCTGCAGGTGTGAGGAGAACAGGCTGGGGCCAAAGAGGGACAATGCAAGGTGGGGGAGGATGGACTGGGGTGTGGGAAAGGCACCTAAATCCATGGATTCAGCCCTTTTCCCCCCTGTTGTGCCATCATGGAGTGAGGGAAGCTGATCCACCCTGGAGCTTTGGGGACAGCTGGGGACAACCCTGAGCTGGGACAGCTGGGGTGGAGCAGAGGCACCAATCCTGGCTTTGGAATTCTGCCAGGGAAACTTTGGGAAAAGGGCCGTGCCTGTGGGGATGGAGCAGTTGGAATATTTGTGTTGTGGTTTTGCTTTTCCCTCGCTGCTATTCCGGGAAAAGAGGGAAGAGCTGTCTGCAGGGTTTGGCTGAGTGACAGAGGATCCCACGAGGAGCTCCTCGGATACCTTGGAGTGGGAGCAGTGGATGGAAAAGTCTCTTTTCTGTCCATGGGAGCTCAGGGTGAGGGAAGGAAAATGAGGGGATGGGAAAGAGGGATTTGATGTTAAACATCCCAAAATGTGCAGGCAGAATTCCTGGTCTTTGTGGGGAAAGGTGGTTCGGATTCACAGGGTTATGGAATTGTTCAGGCTGGAAAAGCTCTCGGAGATGAGTCCAGCATCCCCCAGAGCTGACCTGTCCCCAAGTGCCACATCCATGTGGATTTAAATCCCTGCAGGAATGGGGATTCCACCACTGGACAGCTCTTTCCAGCAAGGAATTTTCCCAATATCCAACCTGGCACAGAGTGAGGCTGTTTCCTCTTGCGTGGAATTCATGCCTGGAGAAAATGGCTCTGAGCAGCTCTGCTTTCCCTTGGGATCTGCTCACCTTCCATCCACCCAGGGCACCTCAGCTCTCTTGGGAGCCGCAATTCCCGGGAAGGATCCTGTTTTCCCACAGTTCTGTCCACATCCAACATCTCCCCAAGCCAAAGGCTGATCCAGTCCCAGTTTGGTCCCAGTGGGAGCAGAGGATCCCCCAGTTTGCTCCTCCAGTCCCCAGAGTGTTTCCCTGGGACCTCTCTCCATCATTTTCCCAATCTTCTCCTCCAAGACCTCCAGGTGATGGAGACTCCCTCAAATTCCAGGCTGGAGCTGCAGCAGCCACATCTCAGGGAATGTCAGAGCCCATCCTGGGGGGAAAATGGCCAAAAATCCAGTTTATTTCAGTTTATTTGCAGTGGAATTTCTGGAATTCCATGGCATTTCAAGGTCTCTTCTATCCCAAATCCTTCTGGGATTCCATGGCCTTGAAAGGTCCCTTCCAAGCCAAACCCCTGTGGAATTCCATGGATCCATAGCCCCGTGGTCTGTTCTCCAGCTGGAGAAAATCCCAGATTTTCCCCTCCTGGGGCACAGGGGGTGTCCCAGTGCCATGGGGCTCTTCCCAAGCCTTTATTCCCAAAATCCCTTTGGGATTGGGAAGGACAGGTCAGACCCTAGCTGCAGGTGGGATCCAACCTGTCCATGGCCCTTTCTCCATGGAATTGTTATCTCCAGACCATGTGATTCCCAAATTTACCTTGATCACTCCAGTTTATAGAACCAGGGAATTCTGGAATGGTTTGGGTCGGAGGGACCTTAAATCCCATCCCATCCCATCCCATCCCATCCCATTCCCCCTGCCATGGGCAGGGACACCTTCACTGTCCCAGGCTGCTCCAGCCTGGCCTTGGACACTTCCAGGGATCCAGGGATTCCCAGCATAACCTGGGAATGTTCCAGTCGGGATCCTTTGTTTTCCCCACTGTTTTTCCTGCCGGTGGAAATGTTCTGCTCCCGTCTGCTGTTTGCCTGGGAATATTTATAGAGAGGAACCGGAGCTTTCCCCTCGCCAGACACAACCCAAGCTGTGTTGGACTCCTCCCAAATCCTGGGGAAGCCTTTCCCGGTTTTCCTGCTCCTCTTCCCATCCCAGCCACTCCTGGGGTGCTCCTTTCCCTGTCCCCATGGATCCCCCTTGGCTGACCAGAGCTGGGGGGGACATTTCCCTTTCCAGGGCTCCAGGGATGGTGGATCTGGGAGAGGAACAGGATGGAATCTGGGCTGGAGATCCATAACTCCTTCAAAGGGATTTTCCATCTGAAGAAGCCAAGGGATGGGGTGGATCATCCCCGTGGTGACCACTGGGACTCGCTGGTCAGCTCTGGGATGGCCAAAAGATGAGCAATGAACATTCCCTTCTTTGTCTCTCTTGGAAAATCCATCAGGATTCAGCTCTGCCTCGTTCTTATCCCATTGCTGGATTTCTTTTCCTGCTGTTTTCTCCCCATTCTCTGCAAACACTTCCAGTTTGTAGACACTAAAGGATATTTTGTTCTCTTTTCCCTCTCTCCAGCTGAATTCCAGCAGGCTGAGCTGGCTGGGGTTTCCCCAGGTTCTTTGGGAAATCTTGCCTCTCCTGCTGCCCCCCAGAGCTGCAGCTCAGAGCAAAGATTTTTATATTTCCACTGATTGATCCATAAAATCCTTTGGGGGGGGTGGCAGGAGGGAACACGTGGGGACATTGGGGGACACATGGAGGGATGCTTTGGGGTACAGAGAGGGAAAAGCTTTTCCTGGAGAAGAGAAGGATCCAGGGAGAGCTCAGAGCTCCTGTCAGTGCCTAAAGGAGCTCCAGGAGAGCTGGAGAGGGACTGGGGACAAGGGCTGGAGGGACAGGACATGGGAATGGCTTCCCACTGCCACAGGGCAGGGAGAGATGGAGGTTGGGAAGGAATTCCTCCCTGGGAGGATGTGGAGGGGCTGGGATGGAATTCCCAGAGAAGCTGTGGCTGCCCCTGGATCCCTGGCAGTGTCCAAGGCCAGGCTGGACAGGGCTTGGAGCAGCCTGGGACAGTGGAAAGTGTCCCTGCCATGGCTGGCACTGGATGGGATTTAAGGTCCTTCCCACCCAAACCATTCCAGGATTCCATGATCTCCTTTCATCCCTGCCTGGACATCCCAGTCCCACCCCTCGCAGCACTGCCAGGACAGCTCCTCATCCCTGGGAATTCTGCTTCCCTCTGGCTCCAGCCAGAACCAGCAGCAGCTTTTCCCTGTTGAATTTTTCAGGATGTTCTGGGGGAAGCTCCTGGAGGGGGAAGGGCTGGGCAGGGGCTGCTGCTGTGCCTTTCCAAGCTGTTTTCCCTTGTTTTGATTTCTTTGGGATCATTCCTGTCCCCAGGGGCAGCAAAGCTGGCAGGTGGGTGCCACCCCCGGCTCTGGATTTCGGGGACATGGGAACATCCCTCCCTCCTTCCTTCCCTCTCTCCCTCTGCAGGGAATCTCTGCTCCTTCCTCCCTCCCTGCTCCTGCCAGCAGCTCTCAGGGATGCACGAGGGACCAGGATAAATCCAGAGTTTTTCTCCTCCTTTCCCTTGGCTGCCACATGCAATTCCCAAAGGATGCCAGGGTGGAAAGGGATTTTTATTCCTTCCCAACCTCAGAGGGATTGTGGAAGCAGCATCCCTGGAGCATCCCTGCCTGCCCTGGGATGATCCCACAGGAGAGCAGGTTATGGGGCATTTGTTCCCTCATTTCAACGATTAAAAATTTCATTTAACAGGAGAGCAGCAAGGAGCTGGAATATTGAATTCCTGCCTCCTGCTCATCCAGCAAAACCTTTCCCAGCCCTGGGCTGGAATCCTGGTGCTTCCTCCTGGCCCTGGATTATTTTAATAATACTCATGGAGCTCTGGATCCTTTGGCTCTCATCCCTACTGTGGTCACCCTTGGCTGCCACATGATTCCCAGGGGATGCTGAGGTGGGAAGAGCATTTTTATTCCTTCCCCAGCACAGAGAAATCGTGGAAACAGCATCCCTGGAGCATCCCTGCCTGCCCTGGAATGACCCTGGGAGAGCAGCTTCCCAGACAGTTGTTCTCTCTTCTTAATGATTCAAAATTAAGCTTAATAAGACACGAGCAAGGAGCTGGAATATTGAATTCCTGCCTCCTGCAAAACCTTCCCCAGCCCTGGGCTGGAATCCTGGATCTTCCTCCTGCCCCTGGATTATGTAAGGAGCTGTTTAATAATATCCACGGAGCTCTGGAGTTCCTGGCTCTGCTCCCTCCTGCCCCTTCCCTGCCACACGTGATTCCCAAAGGATGCTGAGGTGGGAAGGGGATTTGTATTCCTTGATCACAGAAGCAGCATCCCTGGAGCATCCCTGCCTGCCCTGGGATGATCCCAGTGGGAAAGCAGCTTCCCAAACATTTGTTCCCCATTTTAATGATGAAATAGGAGAGGAGCAAGGAGCTGGAATATTGAATTCCTGCTTCCTGCTCATCCAGCAAAACCTTTCCCAGCCCTGGGCAGGAATCCTGGCGCTTCCTCCTGCTCCTGGATTATGTAAGGAGCTTTTTAATAATATCCATGGAGCCATATGGCCCCAGATTTGGGATGCAAATGCAATATGTTCCCTAAAAATAGCACAGTGGCTCCGTGGGGTTGTACAACACCTCCTGCTCCTCGGGAAGGGAGGGAGCTGGGCTGGGGAGAGCTGGGAAAGGAGGGAGCAGGGAAAATCCTCCTCTCCAGGCTGGGGAAGGGCTGGAGCAGTCCCAGCTCCTGTCCCTTCCCTCTCCACGGCCCAGGGATGGAGCTGAAGGCACCCAAATCAATGAAAATGGGAGATAAATCAGGAATTTCTGCAGGGTCTCAGCCCAGGCCGGGCAGGAGCTGAGGTATATCCTGCATATTTATCCCAGTCAGTGCTGTTGGAATTCCAGGACCATGGAATGCTTTGGGTCAGGAGGGACTTTAAAGGCCAGCCCTGGCAGGGACACCTCCTGCTGCTCCAGGGTCCCCAAGCGCTGTCCTGCCTGGCCTTGGACACTTCCAGAGGTGCCAGAGGGAAGCAGTTGCTCCATGCCCTCATCCCTTGGGATCAGACAGCTGAGACTCCTTTGCTCCATCCCAAACCCCCTCAGTCTCCCAGTTTTCCTGGCTAAGCCATTTTTCCTTCTCCCTGCCCTTCCCGCCATTCCCTTCTCCCTGAAGCTGATGGGAATGACAGCAGAGGTGTCACTTTGTGGGATGACACAGCTTCTTCCAGGGCCTGACCACCCTTTCCAGGAGGAAATTTTCCCTGAATCCACCCTGAGCCTCCCGTGGCCCAGCCTGAGGCTGTTCTCTCTCCTCCTCTCCCTGTTCCCTGGCAGAAATTCCAACCCCCCTGGCTGTTCCTCCAGTCAGGGAGTTCTGGAGTGGGAAGTTCCCCCCAGAGCCTCTTTTTCTCCAGGAGAAATGTATTCCCTGAGTTCCAGCCGGGCTGGGCTCACCCAGACCCCGCACTGCCCCCAGGACATCATCCCCGCTGTGTCTCCGCTGTGTCCCAGTGGGAGCAGCCGCTCTTCCCAGGTGGGTGTGGCAGACATCCCTCTGATCCATGAGGAAATTCCTTGTCCCTGATTGCTCCCGGAGCAAAGCCCATGGCAGCAACACCCCCAGGACAAACCTGGGGAGAGAGGTTTTCCCTGGAAAAGCTGCATGGCCTCAGCTGGGATTCCAGCTTCACTTCCCTCTGTTCCCAGGCAGCTTCCAGGGAAGTATAACCCCAATTCCAGGGAAATCAGAGCACACTCAGGGCAGCCAAACTGGGGAAACTGGAGAAACTGGTGCCTTCACAACTCCATGTTTTTCCAGGGTGGGATTGCAGCTCCTGCCTCCTTAGAGCTGTTTCCATGGCAATTGGATTTTTTGTTTGAATCTATAAATCTTTGTCTGGGAAAAATGTGAGCCTTGGGAGTTTGGTCAAGATTCCTGCCTGGATAGGGAGCAGCTGGAGGGGCAGGAGAGTCCCTGGGAACACAGGGAACATCCCAGGATCCACTGCTGGATGAGCTCTCCGTGCTCTGTAGGGCCTGGGGGTGACCTGAGGACACAAATCCAGGTCCTGTGGGCTTCCCAGGATAATGAGAGGGATGTGGGAGGGATTTCGGGATTCTCAGGGTTGGTGGGAGCAGGGAGAGCACCCAGAGCAGCTGGGATCCCAGTGCTGGGAATTCCAGCCCTTCCTGGGTCACACAGTTCCTGGGATGTGGGGATCCTGTGGGATGTGGGGATCCTGTGGGAAACAGGGATCCTGTGGGATGTGAGGATCCTGTGGGATGTGGGGATCCCTGGAAGCTGGGGATCCCTGGAAGCTGGGGATCCCTGGAAGGTGGGGATCCTGTGGGAAATGGGGATCCTGTGGGATGTGGGGATCCCTGGAAGCTGGGGATCCCCCCCTCATCGTTTCCATGACAATGCCTAGCAAAGGATGCTGGAAAAGCTCAGGATGAACCTCGACATCCCATGGCATCTCCTGGGTGTGTCCAGCCCTGATCCAGGTCCTTCCTTCCCGAGGAACATCAGGAATCCTGGTGATCCCAGCGTGGTCTCCAAGGATGAACATCTGGAATTCCTGCCAGATGTGGCTCCTGGGGGCTCTTGGGACACTTCCAGCTCTTGGGATGTTGTTCCCATTTTACGGAAGGGAAATTCAGGCCAAGAACAGGGAAAATCTGGGAGAATCCAAACCTTTCCTGGCTCTCTTCCCTCTGCCCAGTGCAGGAGAAGATTTTTGGGAATAAACTGAGGAATTCCCAGATGGAATGGTCCATGTGGGACCTGCTTGGCTTTCTCCAAGCAGCAATATCCCCATGGAGCTGCTGGCTGGGGATAACAACTGATAATGAGCCATGAGATAACAATTCCAGAGGACAACAATTCCAGAGGTGGAGGTTAACCATTCCAGAGCTGAAGGAAACAATTCCAGAACTTGGGAATGACAATTCTAGAGGATAACAATTCCAAAGGTGCAGGATAACAATTGCAGAGGTGGGGATAACAATTCCAACCAGGAACACCCCTGGCTCCAGCTGTATCCTCATTCTCAAGAAATCCATGCCAGGAGCAGCTCCAGCTGTTCATTCCCAGGGGAACTGGATGAGTCTGGACAGGACAGAGCAGGGGAGAGGAAAACTCCCAGCTTTTGGCAGCACTTGGGATTTGAATTCCTGCATTTCCCAGGGGGAGTTTTGTCCCAGCCGAGCTCTGCTGGAGCTTTCTGCAGGTTTTTCCAGGAAAGCTCTTCCCAAAAAAGTCATGGAAAGGCAGCACCAGGAAGAGGAAGTGGAGTTTCCCTCTGGAGGCTGCTGGAAGCAGATGCTGAATTAATCCTGGATGTAATTAAAACTCCTCGAATCACACGGGGAAAAGAGCAGCTTGGGATTTGCTGGGAGACAAATTCCTGGGAGCAGGAATGGATTTAATGTGTGGGAAAATGCAGTTTTCCCGGGATTTTGGATTATTCCCAACTCAGAATGGACTAAAAACTGAATTTCCAGGCTCTGGGCAGTGGGGCTGGAGATGAAGGAAGTGATCCCAACACCACAAAATAAGGATAAAAACTGGGAAATCCCAAGGGATTGGGATCAGCATTGATTTTGAGTTTCTCTGGGCCAATCCAAGGATTTCAGGGTTATTTTTCCCCACATTGATGGATGATTCCAAAAAATGGGTTTAGAATTCATTGAGAGACTCTCCTGGGTGCAGGAATGGATTTAATATCTGGAAAAATGCAGTTCTCCAGGGATTTTTGATTATTCCCAACCCGGGATGGGCTAAAAACTGAATTTCCAGGCTCTGAGGTGGAGCTGGAGATAAGTGAAGTTGTCCCAAGATCCCAAAAAGAGGTTAAAAACTGGGAAATGCATCCCAAATCCCAAGGGGCTGGGATCAATTTTTAGTTTCTCAGAGCCATTCCCAAGGATTTTCAGGGTTATTTTTCCCCACAGTGATGGGGGATTATGAAAAATGGGAATAGCAGTGGCTCAGCCTCAGGGCTCCAGGAGGAATCCCCAGGAAAAGTTATTCCAAATGATGCTAAAACTGGGGGGGAAATGGGAAAAAAAAGTAAAATTGGGGGTCGAAAAAGTAAAATGTGAAAGAATTCCTCAAACTGGAAGAATTAAACCATGGCTGGGATTTTTCCCTGGGGACGTTCTGAGCTCTCTCCCATCCCAGCATTTGCCATGGAGCCATTTGGGATTCGCTGTTTCCAAGGAAAATTAATTTGGGAATGAATGAACCCAAATCCAGATTTTCGGTGCTTCTGGGTTCTTGATTTTCCCACAATTCCAGGAAATATCCCCACTAATGCTCAGCCTCAGCACAGATTGGGAATATTTGGGATGCATTTAATGAGTTCTGATCCAGCAAATCCCACCCAAGATAGGCTTTTAACTTCCCTCTAGTAGTGGCAAAGAGGAATTTTGGAGGGAATGGATTTTGTAGGAGAAGAGACAATTTTTCCAAGCCAATTCCATGTTTATGGTTTCATCCTTGAGCAGGAAAAACAGTGGAAGCTGCCTGGGGTTGGCAGCTCCTCTAAAAAAATCCCGTTTATTTGATTTTCCTGGTTGTCAGCACTGATGGAATTTCCTAATTGTGAGGTTTAATCCCAAAGTTTTTTCCATGGTGTGGCTTTTCCCTCCCTTTCCATGGGCACCACTGGCTCCATTCCAGAGTTTTCCATTTAAAATTCCAAATCCTGCCGGTTTTCAGGTTATTTTGGATACCTGCAGGCTGGATGGACATGGATTTACCCATGGATGGCCTTGGACACAGCCCTGGGCATGGGAAATCCATGAAATCAGAGCTGGGCACGTGCAGAAATGGGCAGGATCATTTTGGATGGAAAATATTTTGGGAAAACAATTCCTGCTGCCCAACAAATTAAACTAAATCAAGGCTTCCTCATGCGAGGTGTCAGGAAGTACTGAGGGAAGCAGATGGAATCTCCAGAGAGCTGGAAGGGGATCAACAGCAGGCAGAGCCATGGGGGTGGTGGGATCAGGAATGGGAATAACGGGATGGGAATTGGAGCTGGAGGAGTTGGGGGAGCTTGGGAAGGGTTTGAGTCCAGCTTGGTCTGGGATTTGGGGAGCTGGGGCAGATCCTGGGGTGCTGTGGGGCTGTGGAGATGGGATTGGCATTGGCATTGGGACTGGGATGTTCTACATCACCAAAGGGATTCGGGAAGAGCTGGCAGGGCTCTGTTCCCAAAAGCTGCAGGAATGTGCAGCTTGGGGCTGGGATTTCCCAGGAGGTGACAGCAGGGACTGGCCTGGGGTTTCCAGAATTCCAAACTTCTGGATCAGCTCTTGGCTATGGCTCTGCTGGGAGGTGAAGCCTCGGAGAGGATCTGAGCTCTGGGATGCTCCTGTTAATCCTGGCAAATCCCAACCTTTGTGGTCTCACTTTGTTTTCCTTGGAAGCTGCTGGGTGAGCAGGGCTTGTTTAGGTGGGAAGTGGGGAAGAAATTCCTGGGAGGGAGGATGGGAGGGGCTGGGATGCAGATGGGATGGCTGGGATTCTGTTCTGGGATGGAATTCCCACAGAAGCTGTGGCTGCCCCTGGATCCCTGGCAGTGTCCAAGGCCAAGCTGGACAGGGCTTGGAGCAGCCTGGGACGGTGGGAGGTGTCCCTGTCCTTCACTGGGTGGGTTTAAGGTCCCTCCAACCCAAACCACTCCATGATTCCATGATCCTCTGAGGAAAATCCTCTTGGGAGAAGGCAGCAGATCCCTTTGCCAGCAGAATGAAATCCTGAAATCCATAAAACCTCATCCAGTGTCACCTCACTGTCCCCTTGTCCCCTGCCCGTGTCCTCCCAACCCTCCTTGTGCAGCCCCTGGAGGAGCAGCTCCGTGACTGGGAACGGTTGGGATTCCCTGCTCCCGGAATTCTCCCGCTGCTGTTAGAAATGGAAACGCATGATGGAATAGTAGGAAAATCCTACAGAATAGTGGGAAGCTGAGGAATGATTCATCCTCCAGCAGAAGCTCCCGAGATGTGGAGGTGGCACTGCCGGCCACCAGCGTGGATCCACAGCCAGGAATATCCCGGGCTGAGGCCAAATTAGGAATCATTAGCAACTTCCTCTGCCAATCGCTAGCCCCAGATGGAATGTCGGGTTTGTTGGGATGTGAGAGCAGCAGGAATCCCGAGGAGAGGAGGTGACACTGCCAAGTGTGGGGAGAGGAACCCTCGGGGATGATTTGATCCCATCAGTTCTGCTTCCAACGTCACCTCAGGTGACTTCTCCCCACTTTCTTGGTGGAGAAGAGGGACTGACCTGGAGTTACTCCACATGGATTTGGGATGTGGAGATCTCCCATCACCCAGAGCTCTGAGGTGTCTGAGCCCAAAAGGCTTTTCCAGCTTGGAGGAGCTGCCAGTTCCTTGGAATTGAGGGCATTTTGGGTGTTACTCCATGAGCTCCATTGCCAAGTGGCCTCGGGCTGTGTCAGAGATAGGAGAGCAGAGGGACATCCATGAATCCCCAGCACTGGAGACCTGGAGAGTGGGAATGGCTCTGCTTGGGAAGGAGCTGTGGGAATGTCACCCAAGTGTCCTGGGACCAAATCCCGGCTGGAGAAGGGAGCTCACCTCTTGTTTTCCCTTCCTTGGAAGTTCAGAGCAGGCTGGAGCTGCTGTCCCAGGCAGGGGGAGCAGGGACTGGGAGCTCCTGGTGCCGATGGGAGGGGATTTGGGATGAGGGCCAGGAGTGCTCTGCCCACTGCAAATCCTGCTGCTGGATTCCCTCCCTCAGTTCCCAGCAAGCTGATCATCCAGGAGAACATTCCGGCTGCTCTTGAGCTCCTTAACCTCCCTGTTCTCTTGCAGAGGAGACGACGTTCGAGGCTGGAGTCAAAGTGCAGATCCACAGCCAGTCCGAGCCTCCCTTTGTCCAGGAGCTGGGATTTGGGGTGGCTCCAGGATTCCAGACCTTTGTGGCCACCCAGGAGCAAAGGGTAAGTCCCAAATTCCTGTTCCACGCCAGGATCCCTGCCAGGGCTCCATGGGAGACACTCCTTCTCCGGAATTATCTCCATCCTTAGCAGGGTTTTTATGCCTTGCTTCAAATTCCTGGGGCTGAGGTTATTTTCCAGGTTATTTCCCATGCATTCCCACAATCCTTGTGATTTCAGCTCCAGGAGGCATTTCATCCCTTGTACTTCCCTGCTTTGCTCCTCGTGGTTGGAGTTGAGCCGTTGGCAGCTCCAAGTGTTGGGTCTGTCCTGCCTGCTGGGGCTTTCCTGGGGATGGGCAGGGATGGGAAAGGATGGACAGAGATGGACAGGGATGAACAGAGATGAAAAAGGGTGGACAGGGATGGACAGGGATGGGAGAGGATGGAAAAGGATGGAGAAGGATGAACAGAGATGGAGAAGGATGGGCAGGGATGGACAGGAATGGATGGACAGGACCAGCCAGGGATGGGTAGGGATGAATGGAAAAGGCTGGGCAGGGATGGATGGAACTGGGCAGGGATGGGCAGGGATAGATGGACAAGACCAGACAGGGCTGGATGGACAGGGATGGGCAGGGCTGGACAGAGCATGGTGTGGTGCCTGATGTGCAAAGATTTTGGGAACAGTTCCTCCAGCCAGGCCCACCTGGCAGCTCCAGCAGTGATTGGAAAGATTTGTCTTCTTAAAAATCCCATTGTGGCCAAGCTTTGGGAACGTGGCTATGAGCTGGAGCTTTGGGAGGATCCCAAGGACTTTGGGTTCAAATACCAGGGCTTTGAATCTTCCCCAGCCCACTGGCAGCACTGCCTATTCCAATATTTCCATTCAAAATGAGAATTCCAATCAGGAGGGATTCATCCAGAGGACAGAAGGGAAAACATCCCTCCCCAAATCCCTCCTTCCACATGGGAGATCTATAGGACAGGGAAAACAGATTTAGGGGAATCTCAGCTCCAGGGTGGCCCTTTTTCCATGGGTTTTGCCAGCGTTGGGCTGCTGGGAGAGGGAATGGCTCATTCCTGGGATTTTCTGAGTGGTTTAAAGTCATCTGAGGGCTCCAAGCCTTTTCCCAGGAGAGCTGGAGGGATCTCCAGCATTCAGCTCCCTGGCATTGCTCCCACCCCAATCCCTCTTCCCAGAAAGTCATTTTGAACGTAATTACCACCATTAACAAGCTGCTCTAATTAATGATCCCTCAAGGACCTTCTGGGCTTCCCCCACCTTCCCAATGTGCAGTTTTATCCCAATCCCTGATTAACTCTGGGCTTTTCCAACTAAATCTCTCCATCTGTGCTGTTCCTGTAATAAACCAGAGCCAGAGGTGGGAAAGCTCCAGGAAAATCCCACAGGGACTGAGCCCAGGCAGTTCTTGGGGTCCTGAACCTGGAGCTTTACACCCTGGGACATAAAAAAAAAGATCTTGCAGCTAGGAAAAACAGGAATAAAGATAAAGGGGAGCTCATTTTCCATCTCCCAGCTCAGAGCAGCCTCAGGGAGTTAAAAGCTCTTTTTCCAGGGATAAAAAGGTGGGGAATTGGGAAGCTTTAGGATGGTGGGAGCTGTGGATCCCCTGTGAGACAGCATTTGGGGTGTGGGGGAGTTCCTTTCTGGCTCTGCAATGATTCCCTGCTCAAACCCATCCCTTCCTTCCCCATCCCATTTTGGAACTCCGAGCATTTCCTGGGCTTTGCTCCCTGATTTCTGCCTTTCCTGGGGTGCAGCTGCCCAGCGCCAGAGGGATTTGCACCTTGGGACCAGAGGGACAAATCCTGGGGATTAATCCTAGGAATAAATCCTGGCTCTTTCCAGCCAGAGATTCCCAAAATCTCCCTGCCCAGAGCCAGCTCTGGCTCCATGGTTGGGATCCCATTAAATCTCCCTCCAAAATGAGCTCTCAGGCTGGGAAAATGGGAATCAAGTCAGTTTTCCTCCTCCTCCTGCAGGGGCTGAGCCCTCTGGTTCCTGCAGGGAGACACTTTTGGGATGAATTTCCCACTTTGGGAGCAGTTAATGCAGGAGTGACCTCGGGAGCATCCTGAGAGGGGCCTGGCAGGGCCTGGGAGTGCTGAGTCAGCAACAAAAGTCCTGAAAAAGCAATTCCAGCAGGAGGTTTGTCCATGAAATGTGGTGGATGGGTTAAAGAGGCCAAGCTGCTCCTGGACTCGTGGCCAAGGGATGGATATTTCCTGGCTAAAAAAACTGGGATTGCTCAGCCTGGATGAGACACCAAGGTTGACCTCACTGTGACCTTCCAGGACCTGAAGGAGCTGCAGGAAACATGGAGAAGGAATATTCCCAATGGATGGAGGGACAGGGAAAGGCTTTGAACTGACAGAGTGGGGTTAGGTGGGATATTGGGAAGGAATTCCTGGCTGGGAGGGTGGGGAGGGCTGGGATGGAATTCTCAGAGGAGCTGTGGCTGCCCCTGGATCCCTGGCAGTGTCCAAGGCCAGGCTGGACAGAGCTTGGAGCAGCCTGGGACAGTGAAGGTGTCCCTGCCATGGCAGGGGTGGCACTGGATGGGATTTAAGGTCCTTCCCACCCAAACCATTCTGTGATTCCATGAAATCTCAGACTTGAGTGATCCCTGAAGTTCAGGGCAGCCAGGGCTGAGCTCCCTGAGGAAAGCACACCATGGATGATTGGAATGAAAACAGGAGGGTCTGGGTGGAGGAGGCTGGAGAATCCTCCCTGGATCCTCTAGGTGTCCCAGGGCAGAGGGAAAGGAGCTGGAGTTCCCATGGCTCTGGGATCAGATGGGATCCATGGATCAGCCCAGAGCTGCTGCTTTGGGGTTTTCCCCTCATTTCCCATGGGATGAACCCCCACAGTCCCATCCCAGCCGTGGTTCCTGCTGAGCCTCCAGGATGCTCCAGGATCTCCAGGAGTGTTTCCATGGCCATTCCCGAGTGGATGAATGGGGTTTGTGTGCTCCTGAATGGGCAGAGCTGGCACAGAGCAGCATCCATCCCTCCTGAGGGATCCCAAGGGACACCAGGACCCCCTGGAGCAGGGAATTCCCTTCAGCTCCCACCACTCGTGGCTCTGGATGGATCCCCTTCCATTTTTCCCCTTTCCTGCTGCTTTTGGGGTGTTGGAATCTCCCTCTCCAGACCTCAGGAAGCTGCAATATCCCTGCACTATCCTGCAATATTCCTCTTTTCCCTGCCCATGGTGCCAGGGCAGGGATGGACACACTAAAATCCAGATTTTGAGAGCTGATCCCAGGGAGAAAGAGAAATTCCTCCTTCCCCTTTTCCCAGCTGGTTTTTACAGCACCTCAGCATCACCCAAACCTCTCCCATCAGGAATGGGATCAGACTTCCCAGCAGGACTGCACAGAACATTCAGGGAGCATGGAAAGCACCTGGAAAAGGGCAATTCCTGCCAACTTTTCCACAAAAATTTAAGAGGCTTCAATGAAGCCCCAGGTTCCGAGCTGGAGCCCTGGAGACTCAACCCCTCCAAAGGCTTCATGGGATTGAGAGCAGCAGGAGCTGCAGATCCAGAGTGGGATTACAGAGGCAGGAAAATGGGATTTGGTCTGGCAGTGATGGCTCAGAAACTCTGATTCCCAGTCAGGGTGAGGCAGTGGGACTGGAAATCCGAAAGAATTAAAGAACATTTCCCATGTTTGAGGTGTGATCTTACAGGGAGGAAGGGCTGGCAATGGCTTCCCATGGACAGAGGGCAGGGATAGGGGGAATTTGGGAAGGTGAGGGTGAAGAGGGCTGGGCTGGAATTCCCACAGAAGCTGTGGCTGCCCCTGGATCCCTGGCAGTGTCCAAGGCCAGGTTGGAACAGCCTGGGGTAGTGGAAGTTGTCCCATGTGTTGGAACTGGATGGGATTGAAGGTCCTTCCCAACCCAAACCATTCCATAATTCCATGGATTTCTGTTTCCTAACCCTTGCCCAGAGCATTTTCTCCCACCCATGGTCTGACTCCTCCTCCTGGAAAAACCTTCACCCTCTGATTTCCTTGTTTCCCTCAATCCCACAAACTCTCCCAGTGGATTCCCTCCAGTTTATCCTTAAATTCTGGATTAAGTCAACAAGGAAATCCCATAAAACCAACCCCACAAAACCTTCATGGCACAGGAGCAGCTGGAAGCAGAGATGGAAGAAAACCTTGGATTTGTAGGGCAGGGGAGGGTTTTGGTCAGGAAACAGGGTTGGGAGGGAATCAGGAATGGATGGAAAGGAAAAGAGGTTTGGAGGGAAGGGATGGAGATGAGGCAGGGCCAGGAAAATGCAGAGATTGGGAAGGGAGGTCGGGAAGAGCCATCAGAGCTGGGGATGAGGGAATGGTTTGGGTTTCCTGCTCCCCCTGGATCCTGTGGAAAAGAGGATTTTATAAAACTCCTGTGGGAAAGTGAGCACAGGAAAACTTGAGAGTACAGCTCTCACCACACCCCCCAGACCAGGCACCTCTGCCAGAGTTTGGGAATTGGATCCAACAAATCCAGCCAGAATTGCCTGGGAGAATGAGGGGGAATGGCCTGGCTGTGCCCATGGATGTGCCCAGGGAATGCCCAGCAGGGAGAGGGCAGTGGGGAATCCCCATGCCTGAGGGATTCCATCCATGTGGATGTGACATTTGGGACATGGCAGGGGAGTGGCCTTGGGGGAACAGCTGGACTTGATCTCAGAGGGCTTTTCCAACCTTTGCCATTCTATAATCCTGTGTCACCAGGAATGTAAGGCTGAATTCACACCACAGCCACAGGCCTGGCTCATTCAGGGGGAGCAGGAGTGAGAGCAAAGCTGGGATGAGGCTCAGGAGGATCCTGGACTTTTCATGGATCTCCAGGAGGTCTCCGTGTTGCTGTTCCTGTTGGATTTGCAAGGAAGGATCCTGGAGTTCCCAAATCCCATTTTTCCCTGGTGCCTCCAGCCCTGAGCCCTCGTGGGCTCTGTGACATCCCCGAGCTCTGGATGGGGCTGGAAGGGTTAAACAACTCATCCCTGAAATCAGTTCCTCAGGAAGGGAGCAAATGGGAAGGAACAGCCAGGGTGGGAAGAGGAGCTGGAGATGCAAACAGACAATTCCAGCACCATTAACTGGGAGCTGGAAGCAGCCAGCCGTGGCTGCTCTGGGTTTTCCAGCATTTCACAAGGCTGGAGCTGCCTGGGGTGGAAATTCCATGAAGCTGCTGCTGTTGGAGGTCTCATTAAGGAAAAGAGGGTTCTGGTTCTGGTTTTGTTGGGAACGAAGGAAACACAGCCTGAGGGGGATTTGGGATGTTCAGGGAGAGGTTGGATCCTTCCTTGGAATTTTCAGGGAGAGGTTGGATCCTTCCTTGGGATCACTGGAGTTCAGTGGCATCAGCCATGTGTGGGGGAGGCAGGAGAGGAGCTGGGCTGGAGCTGATTGTAGATCCAGCCCAAAGCCAGAGGAAAAGGGGCAGGGAAAGGTTCTTCCCCCAGTGCTGGCACTGCCCAGGCTCCCCAGGGAATGGGCACAGCCTGAGGCTGCCAGAGCTCCAGGGGTGTTTGGACAGCACTGCCAGGGATGCCCAGGGTGGGATTGTTGGGGTGTCTGTGCAGGGCTGGGGTTGGATTCCATCCTGGTGGGATTTCTCCCAACTCAGGGTATTCCAGGATTTTATGAAACTGCCCCAAACTCGTGCTGGGATCATCTCCACCACATTTCCCTGTTGGATAAAGTGAATCACGCAGGAAAACCAGGGACAGCACTTCCAATGAATGGCAGGAATGACCTCTGTGGCTGCAGGCAGATGCTGGCAGCTCCCAGGAGGCTCCGTGCCAGGAGCAGTGCAAGGGCAGGAATGTGGCCAGGAAAGGGCTGTAGCAGGAGCTGATCCTCCCCCATCCCTGGGATCTCTTCCCTCCGCATTTTCCAAGCTCATCCCCTCTTTTCCCGGCGTTTGGGACAAGCAGGATCCATCCAGCTTCCAAGGACTCAAATCGATTTGTTCCTTCCCCGTTTAGCACCAGCCAGCTGGGAATTGATCCCGGTAATCCCGAGGAAAGGCGGGATCAGGAGGGTTAGGAAAGCGTTTAATTCATTAATTAATTATTAACGACTGCAAAAGGGCCAGGCCGGGAGTTTGTCACCCTCAATTAGTGGCTGGAGCTGGATTTCTCCAGGCAGGAGCAGGAGGAGGAGCCCTTGGAAAGCTGCCAGGGAGCACAATTCCTGCAGGATCCGAGGGCAGCCGTGGCCCTGCTGCCTTTTCCCGGCTTTGCCCGCTGCTTTGATGTGGTTTTTTCCCACTTTGGAGGCGGCAGGGGAGGGTGGAGGGAGCAGCTCCACATCCTTGGGCTGATCCTTCCCACCAACCCCAAATTGGGATCCTCTGGAAGAAAGGAAAGGGATTCCCTCAGGAGGAGGAGGAGGATCTGTGTGGCTGCAGGCTCAGGGATCAAACCCAATTACCACCTCTCTGTTAATTGAATCCATGGCTGAGGGCTGGGATTGCTCCATCCATCCTGCTCCTGTTTCCTGGCTCCTTGCGGTGCCTTTCCCGGCATTCCAGCAGCTCCAGTACCACGGAGAGCAGGAATTCAGGTGTCTGGAATGAGCTCAGGCAGCTCCGTGCCATCAGGGCTTTGGATGGGAAAGCTTTTCCAGAGGTTTCAGCCCTGATTCGGCCAGGAAGGGATTCAGGGGAGCTTTTAGGAATGGATTCCCCACTGATTCAACCCCAGGGATTCCCAGGAAATTCCACACATTTCCAGGGAATGTGCAGAAGATTTTCCTGCTTGGGGAACGTTGGTGCAGATTTCACAGTTTGTAAAGGGAGATGTCTTCAGGCAGGAATTCCAGCTGACACCCACATCAGGATGTTCACTGGCAGTGGGGATGTCACCTCCAAACGTTCATTGTCACCTGAGGGTGTCATCCCCGTGGCACCGGGATAACTCCTTAAGGACAGCTTGTCCCTAGCGAGTCATCCCAGGAACGTGTGAGCTCTGGAAGGGGGATGTCCTGAGGGAAGGCAGCAGCTGTCCCATGACAGAGTTCCTGTGACAGGGGAGATGTCCCTATCCCTGTCCTTGTCCCAGTCCCTGTCCCACAGCTCACCTGTTCCCATCCCTGTTCCCCAGCTGACCTGTCCCCGTCCCTGTTCCCATCCCACCGCTGACCTATAACCATCCCTGTCCCCATCCCTGTCCCACAGCTGATGTCGCCGTCCCAGCCCCTGTCCCTGTCCCATCCCTGTCTCCCAGCTGATGTCGCTGTCCCTCCCCATCCCCACAGCTGATGTTCCTCTCCCTGTTGCTGTCCCTGTCCCCATCCCTGTCCCTTCCCTGTCCGTGTCCCCCAGCTGATGTCGCTGTCCCCTCCCCGCCCCACAGCTGACCTACCTGCCCCCGCCGTGGGGTGAATGTCGCTCCCCGGAGCTGGGCCTGGCCTTCTTCCCGGTGTACAGTGTCACCGCCTGCCGCATCGACTGCGAGACTCGCTACATCGTGGAGAACTGCAACTGCCGCATGGTGCACATGCCAGGTGGGGACAGCGACGGGGGGACAGGGGGATATGGGGACACTGGGGACATGGGGATATGGGGACACTGGGAACATGGGGATATGGGGACATTGGGGGCATGGGACATGGGAACAGGGGGACAGGGGGGCATGGGGATATGGGGACACCTGGATACTTGGGGATATGGGGACATGGGGACACTGGGGCATCTGGGGACATGGGGACAGGGGGACGTGGGGACATGTGGATACCGGGGGGCATCTGGGGACATGGGGATATGGGGACATGGGGATATGGGGATGGGGATATGGGGACATTGGGGATATTGGGACATGGGGCATGGGACATGGGGACAGGGGAACAGGGGGGCATGGGAATATGCGGACACCTGGGTACATGGGTATATGAGGACATTGGGACATGGGGACACCATTGGGACACCAGGGACACCGGGGGACACTGGGGGCACCTGGGGACACCAGGGGACACTGGGGGGGATTGGGAACATGGGGATACCTGAGAACACCAGGGACACGGAGACACTGGGACACCTGGGGACACCAGGGGATAGTGGGAACACCAGGGACATGGGGATGCCTGATGACACTGGGGACATGGGGACACCTGGAGAGACATCTAGGGGGACACCTGGGAATAGGGTGGAGGGATGGTCCATGTGCCAGGTCAGTGACACCTGGGGACACCTGGGGCTGAGCTGGAGGGACTGGGGAGTAGTGAAGGAGAGATGGACTCCAGGAGAAAGCTGGATGTGAGGCAGCAGTACCCTGGAGCCAGGAGAGACATCCTGTCCTGGGGGATTGGGGACAGCAGGTGGGCAGGGAGGGATTGTCCCACTCTGCTCTGGGTTGGGTTGGCCTCACCTCGAGTTTTGGGGCAGCTTTGGGGGTCTCAATATAAAAACTACATGAAAGCATTGGAAGTGTCCACAGGAGGGACACGAGGATGGGGAAGGTCTGGAGGAGCCACATGAGGAGCAGCTGAGGGCACTTGGAATGTTCAGCTGGAGCAGAGCAGGCTGAGGGCAGAGCTCAGGGAAATCTTCAACATCCTCCCAAGGGGAAGCCAAGGGACAGGAACCAATCTCCTCTCTGGGACAGGGACAGGACAAGGGAATGGCCTGAGGTTGTATCCCAGGGGGATTTGGGATGGAGATCAGGAAAAGGTTCTTCCCCCAGAGGGTGCTGGCACTGCCCAGGCTCCCCAGGGAATGGGCACAGCCTGAGGCTGCCAGAGCTCCTGGAGTGTTTGGACAGCACTGCCAGGGATGCCCAGGGTGGGATTGTTGGGGTGTCTGGGCAGGGCTGGGGTTGGACTGGATGATCCTGTGAGGTTCTCCCAGCTCAGGATATTCCTAGATTCCCTGTGAAATAGGGACAAGCCATGGAAGATGGGTCTGGTTAAGACTGGAAAATACCTCCATGATCATCAAGTCCAACCTTTTTTAGCCCCAGTGCCACCCCTGGGTGCTTTTCCAGCAGCTCCCACGGGAAAAGGCAGCAGGGCTGGGGGAGCAGAGGGGTGACCTGGCTGCAGGGGGTCAGTGGGTTCCCGTGGAGATCCCGAAGTTCCCATGGGATGGATGTGGCTGTGTCCTGTTCCCGCAGGGGATGCTCCCTTCTGCACCCCGGAGCAGTACAAGGAATGCGCAGAGCCTGCGCTCGGTGAGTACCTGGAGAATCCCTGGATCCAGGGCATTCCAGCAGCTGGATCCTCCTGGCTGGCAGGAATGGGGGGATGTGCAGCCTGGAGAGGGGTTGGGATCAGAGCCAGTTGGTTGGGAAGGGCTGGATGCAGCCTGGGATGAAGTTTCTCCTGGTTCTCCATGAGCACAGACAGCATCGGGATCAGGGGCACCCCGGGAGTCCTCCTGGGGCTGGGATTGGGATGGAGGGATCATTGCTAGTCTGGATTTAGGAGACTCCATCAGGAGTTCCCTGAGCTGATGTTGGGAACAGAGTGTGGCCTCCAGCAAGAGGCCTCTGCAAGGTGGGGAGAATGGGGATGAACTGGAAATGTCCGGGATTGGCCTCTTGGTCCCTGTCTGGGAGGGATAATCCCTTCTCCCACCCTGCTCCATGTCCCTGATCCATGGGATCTCAGCCTGGTCCCTGCTCCTTGGAATCCCACCCTGCTCCATCTCCCCAATCCATGGGATCCCACCCTGGTCCCTGTCCCATTGGGGATCCCCCTATGGGATCCCACCCTGCCCCATGTCCCAGATCCATGGGATCTCAGCCTTGTCCCAGATCCATGGGATCCCACCCTGATCCATGGGGTCCTGCCCTGATCCATGGGATCCCACCCTGATCCATGGGATCCCACCCTGATCCATGGGATCCCGCCCTGCTCCATGTCCCCAATCCATGGGATCTGATCCCAGCCCCTCCGCAGGGCTGCTGGCGGAGAAGGACAGCAATTACTGCATCTGCAGGACGCCCTGCAACCTCACCAGGTACAACAAGGAGCTCTCCATGGTCAAGATCCCCAGCAAGACCTCGGCCAAGTACCTGGAGAAGAAGTTCAACAAGTCGGAAAAATACATCTCGTGAGTCGGGGAGATCCAGAATTCCTTTGGTTTTGGGGGAAAAGGGGCAGAAAATCCCCTGAGGTAAAAGCAGTCCTGGCCAATCCATCCCCAGCACAGGGGTGACCTCCAGGGAAGAGAAGAGGGAAAACCTGGAAGAGATGAGGTTGTTTTCTTCTCAGTAGAACAACCAGAGTTTCTTCCCTAGGATTGTCTGCATGGAAATCCTCCATTCCTACCAGAAAAAGTGCAAAAATTCCCGGTTTTGCTGACACCCTTGGGAGATACAAACTCCAGGCTGAGGTGCTCGGGCAGCCACAGCCTTGGAGCTCTCCCAGCCCTGGGCACACGATTGCCATGTGTGGGAAGGGAGAGTTGTTCCATCTTATTCCATCTCCTTTGGACTCTTCTTCATGGAATCCTGGAATGGTTTGGGTTGAAAGGGATCCCAAAGCCCATCCAGTGCCACCCCTACCATGGCAGGGACACCTCCCACTGTCCCAGGCTGCTCCCAGCCCTGTCCAGCCTGGCCTTGGACACTGCCAGGGATGGAGGAATGATTCTCAAAGGAAAGAGCTCCCAGCAAAGCGAGACCCAAGATCCTGACAGATCCTGGGGAAACATTTTCCAGCTGCTCCAAAGGCTCCCAGGGTGCCCTGAGCTCCTGCTCTGCACCAGCTCCAAGTTCTGTGGGTTCTGAAGCCCCCAGGAAGAGGATCAATCAGGACAAAACAGAGAATAAATCCCCAAAATTCCCATTTTTCCTTTACCCCAAAGCCCCAAGCAGCCGGTGGCTCCCAGGCTGATGTTTTTCCCGTTCTGCAGAGAGAACATTCTCGTGCTGGACATTTTCTTTGAAGCACTCAACTACGAGACCATCGAGCAGAAGAAAGCCTACGAGGTGGCAGCCTTACTTGGTGAGGGGGGACTGGGACCAGTCTGGGGGCTGTGCTGGTCTGGGAGGGACAGGGAGAGGCTGGGAGGAGCCCAGAGCTTTGGAAAGCCCAGCAAGGCCTCATCTCTGCTTCCCTCACACCTGAGCCATCCCAGGAATGTCCCCATGGATACTCCATGTGTGCATGGAAGGTTCTGTAGAGCTGCTCCAGCCTCGCCTGCTCCCAGTTTTTGGAGATTTTGGGGCTGGGTGGGTGCTGGGTGCCCTGTGTGGTGTAGGGTGCAGGGGAGGACATCCCGAAACCATCCCAAAACCATCCCACATCACCTCCTCCTGCTCCAAACCCATCTTTTCCAGCTGGGCCTGAGCTCTTGGCCTTTGAGTGCCCTGTGAAGGAGGAAGTGGAGACCCATGGAAGGTTCTGGAGCCCTGCCTGCTCCCAGCACCCCATTTTGGGGGATTTTGGGGCTGGGTGGGTGCTGGGTGCTCCCCATGGTGCCCTCATCCCCGTGTGTGTGGGAGGACATCCCAAAACCATCCACAGCACCTCTTCCCTGCTCCAAATCCACCTTTTCCAGCCAGGCCTGAGCCTTTGGCCTTTGCATGCCTCATGGAAGAGCTGCAGGAGCCCTTGGGCTGCTCAGCCCCAGGTTTGGGGTCCCAGTTCAGCTTTGGGGTCCCAGCTCAGCTTTGGGGTTTGGCCGCAGTGGTTTTGGGGGGGGGTTAGCCCCCCCAGCCCTGCAGCCCCCAAAGGCACCCCAATCCATGGATCCCTCTGGAATTCTGGGGGTGCTCAGCACTGTGGGAAGCTGGACATCCCAGGGTGGGGACACCAAGGTGTCCCTGTGTCACCCCACATGGGTGGCCCTGCCAAAGCCCTTCCTGCACCTCCTGAGGCTTTTCCAGGAATTCCAGGGGGGAAGGGGAAGCTGCTGGAGCCTCTCTGACCCAAACCCCATTTGCACCCTCGTCAGACACTCATTCCCAAGGCTCTGGAGCTTTGGGAACAGCCTCATCCCAGCATCATTTTCCCTTTTCCCAGGCTCAAAGCCTCCAGGTGATTCCCTGTGGTGTAAATCCCAAACATCCCTCGGGATCACTCCAGGTTGTCACTTTGCTTCCAGACTTTTCCCTCTTCCCCCTCTCCCTGTCTCATGGACACCCCTGGAAAAGGCCCTTCCCCCCACCCATGGGTGCCAATCCAGGGCTGTTTTCCAGCAAAATCCATGGGATTTGCCTTCCCTGAGCACCACATCCCTGTTACCTTCCCAGCAGATTCCCCGCAATCTCCTCAGGTTCCTCCTCCAGCCCAGGACACTCAAGCAAAAGCCTGGAGATGCTTCCCAAAAAAAACCAGGGCATCTCCCTTTCCTCTTTTTGCCAGATCAGGATTTTTCCTTGGCTTCAGGGACTTTGATTCTTCCCAGCACTTTCCCAGTTTGGGAATTAGGCTCTGGAATTCCTGGGATGATGCAGCCTGGAGCACTCCAGCCTCATTAGCAGGAAAACCATTTTGAGGCCAACCCCATTGTCGGGATGCCATTGGAGCTGCTGATGCTCCGGGGGGAATTTACCCCTTGTTTTTTGGGATGGCAGCTGACAGAGCTGTCCCTGCAGGTGACATCGGGGGCCAGATGGGGCTGTTCATCGGGGCCAGCATCCTCACCGTCCTCGAGCTCTTCGACTTCCTCTACGAGGTGAGGCCTTCCCTGCCCAATCCCAGGACTTCCCACTCCTGGAGCCCCTCAGCCTGGGATTTCCCACTCCTGATCCCCATATTCCTGGATTTACCCCTCATCCCTGGATTTACCTTCCCTGCCCCTCATCCCAGGATTTCCCATTCCTCATGCCCCTCATCCCTGCTCCAAACCTGGCCTTGGACACTGCCAGGGATCCAGGGGCACCACAGCTTCTCTGGGCACCCTGTGCCAGGGCCTCAAACCCTCCCAGGGAACAATTCCTTCCCAATCTCCCATCCATCCCTGCCCTCTGGCAGTGGGAAGCCATTCCCATGTCCTGTCCCTCCATCCCTTGTCCCCAGTCCCTCTCCAGCTCTCCTGGAGCTCCTTTAGGCTCTGGCAGGAGCTCTGAGCTCTTCCTGGAGCTTCTCCTCTCCAGGCGAACAATCCCAGCTCTCCCAGCCTTTCCATAGCCCAGTCCTTGGAGCATCTTCCTTCTCCCACCCCTTTGGAATGCATTCCCAACACTCCCTGTCCCACCTTAACCGCAGCTCCCTCTTCCCACAGCTGATCAAGGAAAAATTACTGGACCTTCTCGGGAAAGAGGAAGAGGATGGGAGCCACGAGGAGAACGCGGTGAGGAGAGAGGAGAGGAGAGAGGAGAGGAGAGGAGAGGAGAGGAGAGGAGAGGAGAGGAGAGGAGAGGAGAGGAGAGGAGAGGAGAGGAGAGGAGAGGAGAGGAGAGGAGAGGAGAGGAGAGGAGAGGAGAGGAGAGGAGAGGAGAGGAGAGGAGAGGAGAGAGAGGAGAGGAGAGGAGAGTGAATTCCATGGGAACTCTGTGGGAGGGCCGGGGAGGATCCAGGTGTCACATTCCATGTTTTTATTGCAGAGCACCTGCGATCCAGTGCCGAACCACTCGGAGAGCCTGAGCCACACTGTGAGCGTCCCTCTGCAGGCCCCGCTGGGGGCACTGGAGGAAATCGCCTGCTGACCCTCCCCACCTCAGTGCCCATCCCCAGGAAGGAAAAATTCCCACGGAAAACAGGGACCCAGCTCAGGTTTGCACCGGGGGGAAATAAAATAGATAAAATTAAAAAAAAAGATGGGGAAAAAAAAATCCACCGGGAAACATATTGGGGAAAAACACCGGAAAAATTAAAATAAAACACCAGGAAACATATTGGGGAACAACACTGGAAAAATTAAAAGAAAATACTGAAAATACTGGAAAAAATACTGGGAAAAAATACCGGAAAAAAAACCTACTGGAAAAAAATACTGGAGAAAAAAAACCTATTGGAAAAAAAATACTGGAAAAAAAAGGATAGAGAAAAAGAATTATTTAAAAAATATATTAAAAAATAAAAAAAAATAGAAGAAGAAGAACCTCGCTATGCATTAAAATAAAATAAAATAATATAAAAAATAGAAATTCCAAATATATTCTGCCCCAAGTGAGAGGCGCCTTGGACTTGACTCCTGTTGTCCTTTCCTCCTGGGGGGTTTGACTCCAACCTGGGAATGGCTCAGCAGCTCCAATGGGGGAAGCAGGGCCTGCCAGGGCCTAAAGGGGCTCCAGGAGAGCTGGAGAGGGACTGGGGACAAGGGCTGGAGGGACAGGACATTTTTTATGGGATTGTCCAACCCCGAGCAGCAGCAGCAAATCCCAAAGGAATCATCCCAAATCTCCGGAGTGCTGCACTCCAGGGCTTCTCCTGGCGCCGGAATTCCTCAGCTCCTTTCCTCTTTGCAGTCCCTGGGTTTCAGTGCCAGAAGGAGCATCCCAGAATTCACCATTCCCACGCCGTAGGCTGAGAGTTTTAGGATAAAAGAGATCCCAAAGTCACCGCTCTTGGATTCTTCCTCCGGCTGCATCGGGGGAGGTTGGGATGAATCCCGAGGTGAGAATCCCTGGAGAGGAGCCAAGGGGTTCCCTATGGATCATCCCAGTGCTGCTCCTGCGCCTGCAGTGCCTGGAGAGCCCGGTGGGGTGGGCTTGGCTTCATTTCTTTTGGAATTTTTGGGAGGAGTTTTTCAAATTTCCTTCTTTTCCCGTTCATGGATTCTGTGCTTTCTCCTCGTTCTTCTGACTGATATTAAAGCTGGTCTTGTGGAATTGGCCAGGCTGTGTGATTCCTGCCTTGCCCTCATCCCCAGTGGGAGGGCAGATCCCAGGAAAAGCCCGTCCTGGGAGCTTCCCAGGGCTCTTCCTCATCCCTCATCCCTCCTTTTCCTCTCCCAGCATGTCCTCACACCGCCTGGATGGGGTGGCAGTGCTGCCATGACCTTGCTCAGCTGGATCTGTCTGCTCCAGGCTCTGCTGGGATCCCTGGGATGTGCTGGGATCTCTTTAGGGACAGAGGGGTTGGAAAGCTCTCCCGTGAGGTTCCTGGCTTGGGATTGTCCAGACTGGAGAGGAGAAGCTTTGCGGTGACATCATGGTGGCCTTTCAGGGCCTGAAGGAGCTGCAGAAAGCATGGAGAGGGACAAGGGCTGGAGGGACAGGACACAGGGAATGGCTTCCCAATGCCAGAGGGCAGGGAGAGATGGCAGACTGGGAAGGAATTGTTCCCTGGGAAGGTGGGGAGGGCTGGGATGGAATTCCCAGAGAAGCTGTGGCTGCCCCTGGATCCCTGGCAGTGTCCAAGGCCAGGCTGGACAGGGCTTGGAGCAGCCTGGGACAGTGGGATGTGTCCCTGCCATGGCTGGGGTGGGAATTCAATGATCTCTAGGCTTCCAACCCAAACCAATCCAGGATTCTGGGATTACTTTTCCTTCACTGATCCACTTGAGCCAGCTCTGAAGCAGAACAAGAAAATCCATTCCCATCCAAGTGCATCCCAAAACCTGTCAGCAGTGTCTTCCACCTCCCCTCGCTCCAAGGCACCCAACCACGGGATGGAGTCACCCCCAGCTCTCCCTCCTGCATTCCCAGTATTCCAGAGGCTCCAAGGAGCAGCATTTCATCATTCCTGGGAATCACCAACTATGAAGGACATTCCATGGTCCATTCCCCTGCTCCTCCCTCCAGAGCCTGCAGCAAGGACAGCAATTAGAGGCAATTAACAGTGATTTTTCACAGGAAAATTGTCCTTGTTTTGGGTTAGTTGGGCGGGAAGAGCCAAATCCCAATGCCAGCCCAATCCCCTCCCGATGGGAATTCTCATGAGGATTCCTCTCCCACGCCTTGGTGGTTTCTGAAGCTTTTGTTGCCTTTTACACTCCAAGAGCTCAATGATGGTCAATTAGCCCATGGAATTGCTGGGAGCTGCAGCTCCTGGAATTTCTTGGCCATGTCCAGGCACATCCAGGTTGACAGACTTCATGGCTGACTCCAGTTTCAAGCTCTCCAAAGCTTTTCCCTCCCCTCCTCCCTGTGTTTCCCAGCCTCTCCATTGTTATTCCAGGCAGGTGCAGCTTTGTCCTGGCTTCCCACATTCCATGGAGGACATCGGTCATCCAGAGGCTCCCTTGGTGGATTTGGTTCCTTAGGATAATTAATTGCTGGAATTCCTGAATTCCCAGCTGGGAATTTCACCATCCAACCCCAAATCGTGTCTCCCAGAGCTGGGAGCACCATGGGCTGTGTTCATGGGCAGGATCTGCACGATTAACCCTGGCAGGGATTGGGGCTGGCATGGGAATGCCCAGAGGGAGGGGAGCAACCACAGGGAAAAATCCCAGCAACCTGATCCCAAAAGAAATGTGGGATGACAGACTCTGGAGAGGAACCCCCTGGGGAGCAGTTCCCTCATGGCATCACTCTGCTCTGAACTCCCCTCTGGTTCCCCTGTGGGTTCCCCTTTCTCCCAAACCCCTGGATCCCCAGGAGAAGCTCCAAGCCTCTCCAGAGCACTGGGATTTCAGTCACAGTTGGATTTTCCCAGTTAAACCCACAGCCAAGATTCTGGGAAGCTGCTTTAACCTGGATAACCCCTGAATGCAATTCCAGCAGAAATTATTTTCACTGAACCAGCCTGAATTCCATTTTCCATCACCTTTCCCATCCCCCTCCTTGGCAAGAGCTTTCAAGCTCCCCAGAGCCTTTTTCCATCAGCATTCCTCTAAATAAGGGATGGGAGCTCCCGAGTTTGTCACCTTCCAGCTCATTCATCAATCCCCACCCGAGCACCGACCTCAGGGAGCACCAGGGGTGCCCAATTCCCATTCCCATGAAAAAGCAGTGGCAGGGGATGCAGCAGATGCCATGGTTGGACACTCCATGGCTCAGCCAGGGGCTCTGTCCTTGGAGCAGCTGGAAAAATCCACAAAAATCAAAGTCCAAGAGCAGCCCCAGGCCAGGGTTGGGGGCAGAAACCAAGAAAGGTGGGAACAGGATTTGGGAGAAGGGCAGAGCCTTGGGAACACCTCCAGCCACCTCCACGAGGGATTTTCCAGCTGCAGCCATGGAAAACCATTCTCAAGGGGACCTGTGACCATCCAGCAGCAGCCTGGGGAGGACAGAGCTGCTCCAGGGGCTGGAAGGATCCAGCAGGAAGCATCCCTGTAAATTCCGTGTTTGCTGGCTGAGAACAGAATCCAGCTTTTCAATTATGGATGAGAAAATAAGGGATAATGGATGGATTTACAAGCAGCACTTTGTCATGTGGGGCAGCCATGAAAAATTCAGGAGCTCGGGAAGTGACTTTTCCCTGCACAGAATTCCTCCCTCTCCCTTCACAGCCAGGCTGCAAAATGCTCTGCCAGGACCTGGAAAAACATTCCAAAAGGGCTCCCGGTTTGTAGCTGAACTGTAAGTCAAATATTCCCCATTTGTGCTCAATTCCTTGTAGGAGAGAATTCCCATGTGGGGCTGGGAATGGGGCCTGGGAGGTGGGAATGTGTGCAGGGATCCAGAGGGGACAGGGACAGGGATCAGACACTGGGAAAGGGACAAGGACAAGGATCAGAAACAGGGAAAGGGGACAGGGATCAGACCCTGGGAAAGGGACCAGGGATCAAACACTGGGAAGAGCCCAGAGTCACCCCCAGCTCTGCCAGACAGATCCCAAAGGCTGGAGAGGTACAAAAGCAGGGATTGGGAAGAGGACAGGGATCCTTTCCCAGTGGTTCCAGTCCAAACACGGAGCAGGGCTGTGGGAAGAGGATCCCTCATCCCTCCCAGCTGGAAGGAGGTTTAGGATCCCTAAACAGGGATCAGCAGCATTCTGGAGCAATGGAATCTGGCCTGCATCCCCAAAATGTGAGATCAGATCTATGGAAGGGGGGAATGAACCCTGAGGGGAAATCCTGGATCCCCAAAACATGGGGATATCATCCCTGTGAAAAGGGGGAAGTGAATCCCAATGGCAAAGCCTGGATCCCCAAAACATGAGGAGATCAGACCTATGAAAAGGGGGAATGAACCCCACGGGAAACTTCGGGATCCCTAAAACATCAAGAAATCAGCTCCGAGAAAAGGGGGAAATGGATCCCAAGGGAAGAGCCTTGATCCCAAAAACATGGAGAGCTCAGCCCCTCTACAATCAGGGCAATGATGGATCCAAACCCCTCCTGGTGACAGTGACATTCCCAAATCCTGAGCCTCCTCCCAGTCCTGCACATCCAGGCTGGAGCAGCAGGATCCAGGGACACAAATCCAGGGAAAACTCAGCAAACCCAGCAGGAGCAGCAGTTGGACACCACCTGGATGTGCCACCCTGCCCTGGCCCATCCCGCGGCAGCAGGCGAAGAGCAGAGCGCGGGAATTTGCCGGAACCGTGGAAAACGAGGCTCCTGATTTGTTTTTAATGGCATTGTTTACTGGCAGGGAAATCTCCCGGAGCCAGAACTTGTCTCTCCTAATAAAAAACAAGGAAATAACAACAGGAGCGAGGAGGGAGAACGTTTGGAAGCCATCAGGGTTTGATTTGATTGATCCTGGTAATAAACCAGGAATTGTTAGGCTGGAACGGAGGTTGTGGATCCCCATCCATAATTTCAGCGGGAATGAGAGCTGTGAACATGCAAAACCCACCAGCTCCAGGCAGAAAAATTCAGGAAGGATGGGGGGAAAATGGGAAGAGCTTGAGGGTCCCAGCACTGGATGCTGTGGGATCCCAATCCCAATTCCAGTCCCAGTCCCAATCCCAAACCCAATTCCAGTCCCAATCCCAATCCTAATCCCAATCCCAATCCCAATCCCAATCCCAGTCCCAGTCCAAATCCCAGTCCCTGTCCCAGCCTCAATCCCAATCCCAGTCCTGATCCCAGTATGAGTTTGTGGAAATGGGACAGGGGGATGAGGGACAGTGACACAGGGAGGGGACAGAGGGACACAGGGAAAGGAGAGAGAGAACTCCACCCTCTGTCCCTGAGCAGCAGCAGAGCTCCATGGGATGAACTGCCTGTGAACTCCATTCCTGTCTCCCTGCACTGCCAGAGGGAGCCTGGGAAGGAGGGAGGGATGGTGGGAAGGTGGTGTTGGGATTTATTCTGCTTCTCATTATCCTGCTCTGATTTTGTTGGGAATAAATTCAGTGAATATCCCCAAATTCCATCAGTTGTGTCCACGATGGGATCAGAGGGATCTCTGCCTCTCTCTCAGCTCATGGATTCCAATTTTTCCTTCCTCTCCCTGTCCTGCAGAGGGGACTGGGAGGTTTGGTGGCTTCCAGCTGAGGTCACCCCAAGCTGTGCTCCCAGCCCAGCCCTCCCAGCCCCCATCCCTGGGAATGCTGCTCCCACAGAATGCTCCAGGCAGGAGGGGAAGGTCAGGAACACATCCTCAGCACCTCCCAGAATCCCAGAACCAAGGAATCCCAGGATGGTTTGCCTTGGAGGGGACATTTCAAGGTCACCTGGTCCAACCCCACCTCAGTGAGGAGGGACAACACCATTTTTCAGCATCCTGAAAAATCCATTTTGGGTTCCCATGTTGGCTCCCCACATCCCCAGGACACATCCCAAGGATTCAATCCTTGCCAGGGACACCATGGCCTGGCAGAGCCACCAAAGCCTTGAGGGACCCCAGCCCAGAGGAGAGGACATTCCTGGACATTCCCAGTGTGTCGATTCCCCCAAGGAAGATCCAGATCCCCGAGGAAGCTGTGATGTGGAGGCATTTCCAGGCCTCTCCCACACTTCCTTTTATCCGGTTTCCCCTTGGATTCCAGGGTTTTGGCTGGAATTGTGCCTCTGCTGATTGTTCCCATCACAAACCCAAGGGTTTGATTCCATCAATGTCTGCCCCAGGCAGCAGCTTTTCCCTGGATCACTCACTCTGACCAAAACATTCCCATCTTTCTGTGCTCCAGCTTGGAATTGTCCTTCCCTTCTATTTTGCCAAAGGATTTGGTCTAAAATGGAAATTTTGCCCAATCTCTTTCCCATTCCAGGCCCAGTTGAGCACCAATTCCCATTCCAAACCCCAGTTGAGGACCAATTCCCATTCCAAACCCCAGTTCAGCACCAATTCCCATTCCAGGCCCAGTTCAGCACCAATTCCCATTCCAGGCCCAGTTCAGCACCAATTCCCTGTTCCCTCCTGCAGGAGGATGAAGGATTTTTCCAATACAAACATCCCTCACAACTCTCTGGATCCATAAAATGTTTTCCCTTAACTCAGGAGCAAAGGATGGGTTTGCAGTGGGATAAAAGGAGCTTTTCCTTCTCCCATTGGTTATTTTCCCAAAGCCATTCCTCAGGGAGCAGTGCCAGGGCTGATTTGGGTACATTTGGTGACAGCTCCGATCTCCCCCTCCAGCCCTTCCCCATCCCAGTTTTTGAACTGTTTCCCTTTGTGTTCTTTGCATCCAACTTTTCTGAGGAATCAAAGGATCCTCCCTGCCTTATAACTTTGGGTTTGCGCCTTTGTGCACTCAGTTGATTTCTCCGAAGTAAAAGGAGCATTTTTTTCACACACAACCTCCAGTTTTCCAAGTTTTCCACCCCATTCCTGGGGGATAGGAGCCAGGAAAATGGGAATTTGCTGCCAGCCCCACAGCTCTGGTGGCCTCCAAACCCAGCGTTATTTATGTGAAATATTAATTCTAACTCGTTCATTTTAATCAGATTTCTGAACACAAATAAAAGCAGGAAGCTCCTGGCTCTTCCTAGGCTGGGATAGCCCTGGAGAGGCTGATTGAGGGACCTGGAATTCCACAGGTGTCCCTCAAGTGAATGGGAACAAACCCCCCACAGCTCCACTGCAGGTCATTAACGGCATTGACCCTCCCAGGCTTGATGGAGTTTTCATTTAAGGCTTTGAAAGGTTTCTTGGAGCCTTGGAGGATCCAACTTTGTTCCAGAAGGAGCTGCTGGAATGGAAAATCCAGGGTGCATTTGGTTTGTGTGCTCTGGGTCAGGGTTTGGGAATCGGGGAGCTGTTCATTAGCACCAATTCCCTTTCCAAACCCAGTTTAACACCAGTTCCCTTTCCCAGCTTTTCCAGTTTGGCACCAATTCCCATTCCAGGCCCAGTTTAGAATCTGGGAGTTGTTCTCCTCCTCACCTGGAGGCCAAAATTGGTTTCTTCACCATAAATCCTCCTTTTATCCATACAACAAAGACTTGCAGGACATGGAATTGCAGCTCCTGGTGCTCCTCTCCCACCTCCCTGTGTCCTCCAGGAGCCAAGCAAAGCTGGAGATTTGCTGGAAAACCAAATCCAGCCTGGCAGAACTGCCAAGTGTTTGTTTCTTTGGGAATTTAACGAATAAGTAACAAAAAACCTCATTAACGAAAAATCCATTTTTCCCATTACTGCTCACTGAGCAAACGAAAATCAGGAGTAAAATTGGCAGTTTCTGAGGAACCCAAGTGGAAATGGAGATGGAAACAGGGAATGGTCCTGTGGTACTTTTCCCTGGAATGAGCAAACCGCAGCTGGAACTCAGCTGGGCTGCAGGAGCTGGGGGGTCACTGAGCACTCCTCACCCCTGTGCTGCTCCAGAAGGACAAATCCTGGAGATTTCCTGGGGTTGGGATTAAATGGGGCTGGGAATTCCTGCTGGAGGGGAGGAGAGGCTCTGGATCCTCCCAAGGGGAATCACCAGCACAGGGAGAGCCAAGGACCAGCAGCGGGGTTTTGTTTTGTTATTGCCAAGGTTAAAATCCTGGAATGGTTTGGGTGGGAAGGATCCTTAAATCAAATCCCACCCCTGCCATGGCAGGGACACCTCCCACTGTCCCAGGCTGCTCCAAGCCCTGTCCAACCTGGCCTTGGACACTCCAGGGATCCAGGGGCAGCCACAGCTTCTCTGGGAATTCCATCCCAGCCTCTCCCACCCTCACAGGGATCAATTCCTTCCCAATATTCCACCTAAATCCAACCAGCTGATTGTCACATGGCTGAATCCCAACTTTATCCACCTTCTTTTCCATGAGCAAAACCAGCCCAGAACTCTCCCTGTATGGAATGGGAATTTTTGAAGCCTCTAAAGAGACAAGGAGTTGAAAAACTGGGGCAAACCAGATTGGGACACAAAGTGGAAAATTCCAAAGAGCACCAACATTGCCTTAGCACAGGACCTGGAATTCCAGGCTCCTAAAAATCCTCTTCTACCTGGAAAACCCAAGGGCAGTCTCACCAAGGAATTCAAAGCCTAAATCAGACCTTAGGGATCACCATTCCCAGGGCATAGCCCTGGCCTCAAGACTTGGATGATGTTCCCAGGCCAGGGTGGGATTGTTGGGGTGTCTGGGCAGGGCTGGACTGGGAGTGGTTGATCCCTGTGGATCTTTTCCAGCTCAGGATATTCCTTGGTTCTGTGCTCAGCCACCCTCAGGGAAGCTCATCCCTCATCTTTGGTGGGAAGCACAGATCCACATCGAGTTAGCCGCGGTCAGTCTGACACCAGCCAGACATCCCGAGGGTTCCACCACCAATTCCAGGTGCCTGGGGAGGCTTTTGCTGTTGGAGAAGAGCTCTCCATGGATCATCAGGGCAGAAAGGCTTTTCTCCATTATCCATGAGGGCAGCCAGGGTGGGAAAACCCAGGCTGGGGTTATCTGGGAGCAGCCAGGAGGCTCCCTGGGGACAATCAGCCTCCATCCATTGGTGGAGGTGACTTTGGGAACCATCTGGGACCAGGAAAGCCCTGGAGCTTTCCCAGGATTCCCAGAGCAGGGGCACTGCTGGGGCACAGAGGGAAATCCTGAGCCAGGTTTGGGATCCCAGCCCTGCTCCCACAGCCAGGGAGGCTCCAAACATCCCCAGCCAAGGCCACCTCCAGCCAGCTGATCCCAATGTCACCAATGCCACCAGTGCCAGCTCTGCCAAGCCCACCACCAGCAGCCTCAGCTCCTCCTCCTCATCCCAGAGCTGCTCCTTGGCTTGGGAAGATCCTACAAAACCCAGCAGGGCAGAAATGCACCCCACTTCCCATCCCAGGGAATCCTGAATCCCCTCTGTCCCACCAGGAACTGGTGGTGCCACCCCAGCCCCAGTGGGAGTCTCTTCCAGACCAGAATTCCCTCCAAACACAGCCAGCTGGCCTTAAATAATTCCTGTTAGGACATCATTTAGGGAAGTCTGATGGACTGGGAAGTTTATATGTGGAGGAGTTGTTATCCAGGGCTATCCAGGAATTCCCATTCCAGGCCCAGTTCAGCACCAATTCCCTGTTCCCTCCTGCAGGAGGATGAAGGATTTCTCCAACACAAACATCCCTCACAACTCTCTGGATCCATAAAATGTTTTCCCTTAACTCAGGAGCAAAGGATGGGTTTGCAGTGGGATCAAAGGAGCTTTTCCTTCTCCCATTGGTTGTTTTCCCAAAGCCATTCCTCAGGGAGCAGCGCCAGGGCTGATTTGGGGATGTTATCCAGAGCTATCCAGGAATTCCTTGGGAAGCCCCAGTGGGGTTTGTGTCCCATCCTGCCACAGGGTCCCCTCGTGTCCCAGCAGCTCCAACCCTGCAGGGCTGGGGCTCAGGGCCTCTCGTTAAGGAATGTAATTAGCTCAGGGTGTTAATGAGGCTCTGATGGGTGTCTTTGCTGAGGACTCCCTTCCGAGGGCTGATGGGAACCAGGAGCGTTCCCAAAGGAAGGAGGGGATGCTCTTCCCAAGGGTCAAGTCTACTCCAACCTCCTCCTGGAATCACAAACCCCTGCAGTTCCCATTTCTTCCCGAGCCCCAGGATAATTTCCAGGGAAGCAGTAACTGCAATGAGGTGATCCATGGTTTATCCTCTGCTGCTTTTCCCATAAAATGCAGCTTAAATTCCATTTCTCTGGTGCTCCTGCTGAAATGAGGCCTCATCCTCAGCTCCCTAAAACCCTTTCCCACTTATTTTTTACTGCCTTAAACATTTCCCTCGCTTTCCCTTACGTGATGCCACTAAAAATGCTGGAGAAGCACCCTCAGGGATCATTGCTCCACTGAAAAAGGTTGGAATGAATCCAGCATGAGCTGCAGGAGCTCCCCTGCCCCTCAGCTCTGCTGGAATCCCACCAGAGAATGGTTTCATCCCAAAGTTCATGGATGAGGTGTCCAGCCCTTGGGCCATGGATGGGCTGGACTACAGCCAGCAGAGGATTGGAGACAAGCTGTCCCAGGAGCCACAATTCCAGCATTTTCTTCATGGAAACTCCCAAATTAAAGGGGATTTCCATAGGTTTGGGTCAGAAAGGCCTTAAGGATCATCCCAAAATGTTGGATAATCCCCTCGTGGTTCTTATGGTTCTCAGGAAACCCTAAAGGATGCAATAAAGGAACAACATCTTCCCTTCTGGAGTTGTCCAGAAGTTTGGGAAAGGCCCAGCAGAGATGTTGGGATTTGTGTAGGAACAGATGGTCCTGGGTTGTATCCACTCATTCCTTGGACACTTCAGGGATCCAGGGGCAGCCAGAGCTTCTCTGGGAATCTGTGCCAGAGCTCTCACCTTCCGGGATGGGCTGGGAGGGCAAAGATCCCACAGAAGGATGAACCAACCTGGAGAGGTGGAAGTGGCCAAAAGGGCAAAGTTAGGGAATCCAAAGGAAGGGGTTTGGGTTTAGGTGGGATATTGAGAAGGAATTCCTAGCTGGGAGGGTGGGAGGGGCTGGGATGGAATTCCCAGAGAAGCTGTGGCTGCCCCTGGATCCCTGGAAGTGTCCAAGACCAGGCTGGACAGAGCTTGGAGCAGCCTGGGACAGTGGAAGGTGTCCCTGCCATGGCTGGGGTGGCACTGGATGGGATTTAAGGTCCTTTCCAACCCAAACCATTCCGTAATTCTCTGAATCCCCATTCCCAGGAAAATTCTGCCTTTTGAGAACATTCCCTGTGTGCTCCAAACCTGCAATCCCACAGGCACCACCTTCAATTCTCCACAAAAAGTTGTTCCAACCTTCCCTGCCAACACCTCATAATAAAATAAAAAAATAAACAATTTTTATTTTCCTTCAGGAACTCAAAAAAAGCTCCTCCCATAACATTCCTATCCCTTCCTTCTCCTTTTTATTTAGTGGCAGGAAAAAATCCACATGGAGTTGTTTAATGTGTTTTTTATCCAACCAAATCCAGAGTCTCCACTCTTAAATCACTTTTCCTTCAGGCAGCTTCACCCCAAGAGGTCAAATCCTGCCAGCAGCTGCCTGGGATGCATTTTTCCAAGACCAAAGGAATATGAAGATGAGAGAAGGGAGGATTTCCTTGGAATCAGAGTCGGAGCAGGAAGAGCAGGACCTGGGGTGATGCTCAGGGGCTCCAAGCAGAAGAATTCCAACAGAGCTGGGCTGATTTTCCAGAGCTGCTCCATTTCCTTTTATTTTCTGGAGCAGGAAAAAGGCTCTGCTCCCTTCAAAGGTGCTCCAGCACAGGGAGAGCCACATCCTCACTTTGATTCCACAAATCTCATGCCCAGACTGCCCCAAGACCCAAAGTTCTGCCCCCAGAATCTGCTACAAAGCAACTTACTCCAGGAAATTCCATTGCTCCCCATTTCCTGGAATAATTTCTGTTGGAAAACTCCATCAAAGTCAAGTCTGACCATGCCCAGCACTGCCAGGGCCACCACTGGTCCCTGTCCCCAAGAGCCACATCCACATGGACCTTCAATCCCTGCAGGAATGGGGACTCAACCCTGCCCTGGGCAGCCTTTCCTCATTCCATGGAGAAATATTCCCTGGAATTCAACCTAAGCCTGCCCTGGGGAGGGCATTTCCCCTTGTCCTGTCACTTGTCTGGTGGGAGAAGAGCCTGATCCCCCTGGACTCACCTCCCAAAGTTTGATGGATTTGCTCTTCAGTGGATGCTTTACACAAACACAGAGTGGCTTTGGGGCAGAGGGATGAAAGGCAGGAAAAGAGGGATAAAAAGCATGTTTTTCCTTATCCACCAGTTCAGGCTCTCCTCACAATCCCTCCTCTGTCAGATTTCCTGCTGAAATCCCAGGCCCAGAGCTTGGGGGAATTCATCCAACATTAAATACTGATGGGAAAATGGCACAGGGAATTTATGGGGATAAATTCCCTCCTCCCAACCTGGAGAAAGGACTTTCTTGGCAGTGGGTGATGGA
Organism: Lichenostomus cassidix; assembly: GCF_008360975.1. Taxonomy (NCBI): domain Eukaryota; kingdom Metazoa; phylum Chordata; class Aves; order Passeriformes; family Meliphagidae; genus Lichenostomus; species Lichenostomus cassidix. The sequence goes on from NC_139507.1 coordinate 719,790, forward strand.
TGAATCCCAGGAACAGGACAGGGCCAGGATGACTCCACTCTGCAGGTGCCAGCAAAATTCTGGAGATTGGGAAAGAAAGACCTGAAGAAATAATAAAATGTTCAATTTCCTGAGGCTGATTCCCTATTTTAATTTGGGATGGAGGAGAACAGAAGGGAGAAAGAGAAGTTTGCAAAAGATTTAAGAGTGAGCCAGGAGTGGGAATTCTGGGATTTTCCAGGACTCTTTGATAAAGAGCAGAAAACCTGGAAAACAAACCCCACAGAACCTTCCAGGAATTTCTGGGAGAGATGATTGTGGTTCCAGGGAAAGTGATGTGCATGCCCAGGGCTGAAAATCCAGAGAGCTGAGGAGCTGCGAGGAGCAGAGCTGTGGCTCAGAGGTGAATTCAGCCCTGGGAACCTGAACAGGAAACCCAAGGCTCAGCATCCCAGGATTTTCCAGCACAGATTGGACTCTGTGTCCAGCTGGCAGGGTGAGCTCTTCCCTGGAGCAGGAGATGGGATCTTCCCTCTGCTGCTGCTCCACTCAGCAAAAAGTACTGAAATATCCACTGGATGTGAGAGAAATCCTGCTCTGATCCCCCTGGGAGCTTCCTCACCCACCTTGGGCCAGGGAGAAAGAATTCCTGCATGGATTAGATTGGGTTGGATTGGATTGGATTGGATTGGATTGGATTGGATTGGATTGGATTGGATTGGAAGGACTCAAACCCATCCAGTGCCACCCCTGCCATGCACAGGGACACCTCCCACTGTCCCAGGCTGCTCCAGCCTGGCCTTTGGGACATTCCAGCAGCAGGACAAACAAAGCTCCCTCCCCTTTCATCCACACAATGATCCCACTCTCCCCACAGCCATCCCTGAATCCCTGCAGTGACATTTTCCAGGGATTTGCACTTGGCCCTGTTGAACCCTTAGCTAAAAATCAGGATCGATGAACATCTCCAACCCCTACTTTAGCAATTCCATCAAAACTGTAACCAAGTTTGTCCAGCCTGATTTATTCCTAATAAACCCAAGCTCCACTCTGCTCCTGGTGTTCAGAGCCATGAATATTTGCCCAGCAGATTTGCTGGGATGTGAAGGAAGATTCCCAGGAAGTCATATCCATTATCTAATTAATAATCGATGCTAATGCAGACTGGAGTCAGTGAGCAGTGCCCAATGTTTGCAGGGAACTCATTCTGCCTCCAAGCCCTCTGTGTGAGCAGCAGTTCCACAGGAATGCAGGCAGGGAGGCTCTGGCTTGGGCCCTGAGCCAAGCAGGGATGGAAAATCATGGAAAAATGGGATATCCTGCAGTGGAAGTGACCCACGAGGATCATCCAGTCGCACTGCTGGCCCTGCACAGACAGCCCAGCATTCCCACCAGGAGTGTTCCTTGGGTTGCCTTGTGACAATTCCCTGGGATCCCCACGCCAGAGGCACCTCAGACCAATGTCCCCATGTTCCTGCATCCCTGTGTCCCCAATGTTTCCGTGTTCCTGTATCCCTGTGTCCCCTTGTTCCCAGTGTTTCCATGTCCCCTGTGTCCCTGAGTTCCCAGGTGTCCCCATGTTCCTGTGTCCTTGTGTCCCCAATGTTCCCATGTCCCCATGTCCCAGTGTCCCCATGTCCCCATGTCCCAATGTCCCTGTGTCCCCAATGTCCCCAGTGTGCCCGTGTCCCCGTGTCCATGTGTCCCCGTGTCCATGTGTCCCCGTGTCCCCAATGTCCCCATGTCCCCAATGTCCCCAGTGCGCCCGTGTCCCTGTGTCCCCATGTCCCCATGTCCCCATGTCCCTGTGTCCCCATGGTCCATGGGATCCTGAGGAAGAGGAGCAGAGGGACAACATCCCCACCCCCCTGGCTCCTCCCATCCCCGGGCTGTCGGTGCTTTGGGGACATCCCAAGCCACCCTCACACCTTGTCCTGTCCCTGTCCAGGATTCCCCCTCCTGCAGGATCAGGAGCATTCCTGTTCTCCCCTGCTGGATTCCAACTCCTCTTCATGTGTTTTCCCTGGGAAAATATTTCAGCCCCACTGTGAAATCATTAAAGATTTGGGGACACCAAACAGCCCCAAGCACTTTTTGGGAGAGCACCAGGAAACCCCAGTTTCCTGTGGATCTGGGTCTGGTTTCCATCCCATATCCCCCACTGATCTTGATCCCACATCCTGGATTCCCAGTTTTTCTCCTGCACATCCAGAATTTTCAGGTCCTCCCCAGAACATCCAGGTCCCTCCATCTCCTCCCCCACAAAAGATTCTCCTTGAGCTTCTCCTGCAGCTGCCAGAAGGTTCCCAGCTCCTTTGGAGATCGATTTCCCAGGAATTCAACCCCATGGATGCTCCAAGGCTCTTGTCCATGCAAATCATGACTCAATAATGCATGAAATAAATGTCACCAGGTCACTGCGTGCTGGGAGAGGAGGTGACACGAGCCAGCTGCCCCTGTCACCTCCACACAAGGCTGATCACACCCTTGGAATCTCATGGGAAACACAGGCAGGGATGGCTGGAAATTTAAATCCAGGCAAGGGAGGGCTGAAAATTAAGTTTTTGATGAGAATTCGGCATTTCGGCACGAGGAAAATGTGCACAGAAATAGCCAAAAATAGAATAAGAATAAGAATAAGAAAAAAAGAATAAGAATAAGAATAAGAATAAGAATAAGAATAAGAATAAGAATAAGATCCAACAACAAATCCAGGGGAAGATCCTGGGTTTTGGAAGTTGTTTTGTTTCTTTTCCCAGTTCAAAGCCCACATTCCCTGGAGAGACCCTCCAGCTCCAGCCTGGTGCTGGCCAGAGGCTCCAGACATTCCAGCCTGAGATGGGAAGGGGATGCTGAGCCCAGCCTGGGGTCAGGGGTGGCTCCAGAGGCAGGGGACAAGGGACAATGCCAGAGCCAGGCTGGAGGAGCAGCTCCAGGAGCAGGATTATCCCACGGAGGGAGTAGGAGGATCCTTCCTGGACATGGAGGGGCTGGAATGAATCCAGGGAAAGGAACAGAGCTGGGAAGGAGCTGTAGAACTCCTGAGGGAGCTGGAAAGGAGCTCAGCCTGGAGCAAAGGGGATCAGGGGGACCTTGTGGCTCTGCACAGCTGCTGACAGGAGGGGACAGCCTGGGGGTCAGGCTGTGCTCCAGGGAACAGGGACAGGAGGAGAGGGAACAGCCTCAGGCTGGGCCAGGGGAGGCTCAGGGTGGACAGAAGCAGGAATTTCTCCGTGGAAAGGGTGGTCAGGCCTTGGCAGGAGCTGCCCAGGAAGCTTTGGAGTTCCCATCCCTGGAGGTGTCCAGGGAATCCCTGGAAGTGGCACTGAGTTCTCTGGGCAGGGGACAAGGTGGGCATTGGGCACAGCTTGGACTCTGTGATCCTGGAGGGATTTTCCATCCTCAGTGGGATTCTGCGAGCTGCTCCATCAACAGAGAAAAATTCCCCCATTTTGATGATCAAAAAAACCCACCCAGAGCTCCACAGCTCCTTCCCCATCCCCTAGAGCCAGTGCTGGAGTATCTGCTCCCTGCTCCCTGTTCCCTATTCCCTCTTCCCTCTTCCCTGTTCCCTTTCCCCTTTTCCCTGTTCCCTGTTCCCCTTTCCCTCTTCCCTTTTCCCTCTTCCCTCTTCCCTCTTCCCTCTTCCCTTTTCCCTTTTCCCTGTTCCCTTTTCCCTGTTCCCTTTTCCCTGTTCCTTTTTCCTTGTACCCTGTTCCCTTTTCCCTGTTCCTTTTTCCTTGTTCCCTGCTCTCCCCCTCCCATCCATTCCCACCCCGATGAATTTAAAGGAGCATTTATATCCCGAAGTCGATGTTTACAATTTCTAATGGAGTTCCAATTATGGGCTGGGAAAGCAGCTGGAATTGAGGCTGTCTCCAGAATTTATGGGCAGTGCAATCCCAACCCAACAGATCCCTCCCGGGAAGAATGGGAACATTTGTCTGCGGAGCTCCGGCAGCAATTCCTCATGCTAATAGAGTCTGGGATCCAAGGAAATCATCCTGCCAGGGACAGCAGCATCCCGAGGGATCCAGAGGGTTGGAGCAGAAGGCAACAGGCTGCAGAAAATTCTGGGATACACCAGGACTGGGCTGGGAGGAGCAGCAGAGACATCCACGTCCCACCAGTAGTGGCCAAAAATAATTAGACCAATTCATGTGCACCATATTTCATTTATAACATTGGAATAAAACCAAAGTATATCCTCAGGACTGGGTATTTTTGACAAGGAATCAGGTTAAGAATGGGGAAATTCCCGTCCTTCCCATGCTGACAGATCCCACCTCTTCCCATGTGTCCCATGGGATATCTGAATTTAGGAATTGCTTGACTCCTCTGTGACATCCCAGGTTGCTCCAGGCTGTTTCTCTAGCCCTCAGCCAGCAGGAATTAGGGAGTTGGACTTGGACACAGAGCCTGGTGGCTCTCAGGACACTCCAAATTCAGATCCCACCTGGCTGCCTCTTCCCAGCTGGATGAGCCCAGGACTCCCAGCTCCTCCTGCAGAGTGCCAGCACAGGAATTCCAAAGCCACCAGGTCTCAGCCACATCTTGGGAGTAGAAACCTCATCCAGATATGTCCCTGTGCAGAGCAATCCACGCAAATCCTCTGAGCATTCCCAGGCTGAAGGGACAGTGATTCATCCCAGAATTCTGGAATGGTTGGGAAAGACCTTAAAACCCATCCAGTGCCATCCTTGCCATGGCAGGAATACCTCCCACTGTCCCAGGGTGCTCCAAGGTCTTTCCAGCCCTGAACAATTCCAGGGATCCAGGGGCAGCCACAGCTTCTCTGGGAATTCCATCCCAGCTCCTCCCCACCCACCCAGCCAGGAGTTCCTTCCCAATATCCCATCTAAACCTCCCCTCTCTCAATTTGAAGGATATAATTCACATTAAAAATAGAATTGTGGCTCCTCAGGGCCCACAAGGAGCAGAATTCCTAAATAAACCCTCCCATCTCTCCTCCAATCCCTCCCCCAGGGCTCTGCCAGGCTGTGGAAGAGCAGCAGGGCTGGGACATCATCTCCATCTCCATCTTGATGACCTTGATTTTCCATGACAAGCTGCATATTAATTAATTAACGAACAAGCCCTGTGCTCCCTGGAAAAGGCCGTTCTTTTCATCCTGACAGGTAATTCCAGCAGCAGGAATGACAAATCTTCCCGAGTGCTGTTTGTCTTTAGGAGAGGCTTTAATTATGGTTTTCAAGCTGGAGGGAGCTGAGGATGTGTCAGGGGATGAAGGAAAGCTCAGGACCACCTGAGTGCAGCTCCCTGATCCAACCCCATTCCTGCCTCTCTTCCCAACCCTTGGGACAAATGGTCTGCTGAAGGAAGCAGGAGGGATGGGAGAGCCCAAAAAATTCACTGGAGAAATTCCTGTCAGCAGGACAGACCTCTGGAAGTCATTGCCATCATCTGCTACATGACAGGGTTTGAGGGGGGAATCTCCCTTTTATGGAGATAATGGAAATTCCGGAGTTATGGGAAAGGGGGAAAAAGGAAAACCGAAATTTTCTGGGAGGAGTGGAAATCCCAGGCTGGTTTTTCACACATTGCTGTGCTCAGCCCCTTAAAATATCCCACAGAAATTCCAGCTCCTCCTGGTGCCTTCCAGAGGGAGAGAAAACCTTCAGCTTGCTCCGAATTCCCTTGAATCACCCCCAAAGTGTTGGACAAGGCATGGATTTGGGGCTGCCTTTATCCAGCCAAGGATCTCCAGAGAGCAGGAGGATCTCCACCAGCCCATTAGATCTGTAGGATCTCCACCAGCCATGGGGAACTGTAGGATCTCCACCAGCAGTGGATGAGGACAAGGCCCTGCTGTCCTTGCATCCCACATCCCAAGGGATCCCAAAATCCCAGGTGATTTTTTGAACTACCATGGCCAAGTCCTTCCTTCTGATCACATCCCCCTCACCACCTCTAACAGGGGATTCACTCCAGGAGGTGACAAATCCAAGTCCCCAAAGCCCAGGATCAGCCTGGAAAGGGCTTTGGTTCCGAGCTGGCCTGGGAAGAGCAGCTCTGCTGGGTCCAGGTGGCTCCTGGTGAGGAGCCAAAGCAGCCACCAACACACAGCAAACATGGAAGTGCCCAATTCGAGGATCATTGGCATTTTCTGAGGAATATTTACTTCTCTCATCCCTGGAAGTGTCCAAGGCCAGGTTGGATGGGGCTTGGAGCAACCCAGGATAGTGGGAGGTGTCCCTGGGCTTTAAGGTTCTTTCCCAGCCCAAAGCATTCCATGGCTCAAAAACTTCTTCCTGTACCTTTACCCCTTCCTGAAAAACACTAAATCCATGGAGATCCAATTCCCTCTCTTCTCTCCCATCTTGGTAATGATTATTCAGCAGAAAATGGGCTCATCCCTTCCATGTGCTGCTCCAAGGAACTGACTCGCCAGAATTCCAAGCCCATGGGAAGAGCCCACCCCATATCCAGCCAGGAGGTGCTGCAGGATGGAGCAGGAGCTGGTGGGACGCAGGAACAGCCCCTGGCAAACATCCAGCTGAGGAGATGATGCTGTCATCATGATGCTCCCATTCCCGACCTTTCGGCTCCAGGCATTCCCTGCCTGGCTGTCAGGACAACCCGAGGCAGCCTGGACATCCATAGGGCTCATTAGCAGAGCAATTACTGCTCAGAGTGCTCATTAAGAGCAATCAATCAATCAATCAGTCAATTAGAGATGAAGGGACATCAAAGCCAGGCCTCCCTCCGTGGGGAGGTGACAGAAGGTGACAACCAGGACACTCTGATATGAGGCCATTCCTGGTTTTTTCCAACTTAAAACTGGGATTAAACACAAGGATTGAGGAGCTGTGATCAGTCCATGCTAGAGCTGGAGAGTTCTGGGAATTGTTGGAGCAGAAATCAAGGATCCAGCAGCATCCCAGCTCCACCTGCACTGTCGGGAAGGGTTTATCTCATCCTGAAAAAAGCTGGATTTGGCTGAGGGAGAAGCCAGATTTTCCAGGCTGGCATGGAATCACAGAGCCATGGAATGGTTTGTGTTGGAAGGGACCTTAAAGATCATCCAGTTCCATGGGCAGGAACACCTTCCAGGGATCCAGGGAAACCCCAGCTGACGGAGGTGCCAATGGGGCTCTCAGATCCCTCAGAGGCCTTTCCCAGAGCTGTGCCTCAGCCCCGCTCTGGATTCTGCAGCTCCATCCCCATGGAGGGATTTTCCTCCTGAATCCTGAGTTCTGCTGGGTCCTCATTCCTGATGGATTCTGAGTTCTGCTGGGTCCTCATTCCTGATGGATCCTGAATTCTGCTAGATCCTGATTCCTACTGGAGTCGGATTCCTGCTGGATTCTGAGCTCCCCATGCCCCTGGAGTGATTCCCTCCAGCCCCTCCACATGTTCCATGGCAGTGCAGGATCCCTCCCTCCTCTATCCATGATTTCCAGACACAGCATTGAGACATCTAGGAAAATCCCAAATTCCCTGCAAACCACTGGGAGGATTTCCACATGGCCAAGAGGAGCCCATCCTGACTTTCCCCTTGGATACTGTCCCAGCCCATGGATAATGTCCCAGCCCATGGATGTGCTGCCAAGGGAAGCATCCCTGGGTATTTCTCCTGAGCCATAATCCCACTGGAGTCTTGGAACAGCAACAAAGGATAAATCCCAATGGTGAACTCTCTCAATCCCTCCTGGTCCCCATCCCACAGGAGAGGGATGAGGTGTCACCATCCATGGCAAGGTCCCCATGGATCCAACGGGGGCTGAGCCACCAGCCCTGGGCACCCCTGCTGGACCTTTGTCCCCAGCCTGGGTGACCCCAACAGGATTTGAGGTTTTCAGGGGTTTTGGTGCCCATTTCACTTGGGGGTTCCATCCCCAGGAGGAGGGGACAGCAGTGCTCCTGGACAGGGACATTCCAGGGATGAATGTGCTGGAGTCTGGAGCTGGTGAGCCATTGCCATGGAAACAGGAGCTCCAGCACCTGAGCAGACCTGGAGGAGAAGGAGCAGGGAGCAGGGAGCAGGGAGCAGGGAGCAGGGAGCAGGGAGCAGGGAGCAGGGAGCAGGGAGGGGCAGAGCAGAGGAGATCCTCCAACCTTGGCCAGGCAGGAGGAGCAGGAAGAGGGAGGAAAACCAGGAAGGGAGGAAGCAGAGGAGATGGGAGAGGGAGGAGAGCTCTGCTGGGAGGGCCAGAGGAACACAGGGCCACCTGCAGCTCCTGGGGACCTCCATGGCTGGGGAAGCCCAAGGAAGTGGCTGTCCCTTAAGGAGGAGGTGTCCCCATGCTCATCTCCTGCATCCAACCAGCCTGGCCAGGGAAGGATGGATTGAGATCCAAAGGCCTCCTGGAGGAGGATCAGGTGTGTCCCTGGCTCGGGGACAACGGCAGACTCAGCCCATCAATTTGGAGTCTCCTGGTCCCACCTTTCTCCTCATCCCAGGGATGTTCAGCCATCAAGACCTTCCCAGCACCAGTCCCATAATTCCTGTGGGAATGGAGAAGCTCCCAAACCATCTGGGCTCTGCAGGAAATCCCATCTCTTCCTTCAGATGTGCTGAAGCTCCCACCTGTTGGAATCACCTCATTCCTCCTCCCATTCCCTCCCAGCCACCACTCCCCCTTGCTCCTTATCCCATTGGATGTTCAGCTCTTCCAGGGATGCTCCCACGGGAATAAAAACACCTCCCAGTCTGTTTTTTGAGGAGTCAAACAGCACAAACTCTTTTTTTCCACCTATCAGATCCTTTCTCCTTTCCCCTCATCCCTAAAAATAGAAAACAAAGAGATTTATTCTCCTTCCTCCAAATGCTGATGTTTAAGAAGTAATTTTTTTTCTCCTCACCTGCACAAAAATTGCTCCCACAGGTGTTTGAGGGCTCGGAAAAGCAACAATTTTATCATTTAGGCATTGAAGGATTTCGAATCCCTCAATTATCCCCAATTCTGAGTGGATTGAAGGAGCCAAGGAGCAGCAGCTCTGTAACAATCAACACAAAAAGCAGCTTCCAAGTGTCTCTTTTATGTGGCTTTGTCCATGATCGTGGCAGGGAGATAAATTCCAGAATTTATTCCCTCTAATCCAGGCAGGCAGCAATTGATGGGTTTTTAGGAGGGTGAAAATGGCCGGGGGATGTTCCGCTGTTTATGGGCTGCTAAATTTGATTTATGGGGAATTATCAGCACTGCCATTGGGAAAGGTCCAGGGAGCTTAATATGATTTGCATTGATGAGATTAATATCAATTAACAGCTGCCAGGTTTGTGGAGCGTGGCTGAGGCCTGATTCCCAACAGATCCAAGCCCTGATTCCCAACAGATCCAAGCCCTAATTCCCAACAGATCCAGCTCCTGATTCCCAACAGATCCAAGCCCTAATTCCCAACAGATCCAACCCCTAATTCCCAACAGATCCAACCCCTGGTTCCCAACAGATCCAACCCCTGATTCCCAACAGATCTGGCTTCTAATTCCCAATGGATCCAGCTCCTGATTCCCACCAGCTCCAACCCCTGATTCCAAGTGGATCCAATTCCTAATTCCCAACAGATCCAACCCCTGATTCCCACCAGCTCCAAACACTAATTCCCACCAGCTCCAGCTCCTGATTCCCACTGACCCTTGATTCACACAGACTACTGATTCCTACCAGTTCCAACCCCTGAATCCCACTAACTCCAGCTCCTAATTCCCAGCTCCAGCCCCTGATTCCCACCAGCTCCAGTTCCTGATTCCCACCAGCTCTGACCCCAGCAGATAAAAGGGTTTTTGCTCCACAGGCGTTTAACCCCAAACCACACAAATGGTGAGAGATTTGGTTTCTTCTGCTCCCAGCCCCAGAAACCCCAGCTCTGCTCGTGCTTCCCTCATTTAAGGGGATGTAATTCCAGGGAATGGCCCAGGATGGACACGGATTGCATGGAGTGGGGCGGGATCACCCTCGGGATGTGTCTGCTCAGCTCTGAGCCCAGAGGAAGCGACAGAAGGGACTTTGTGGCTCCTGGTGTTTCAGTGCCCTCTTGTGCCCGAATGCATGGACGAGCTGAGCCCAGAATGCATCTCCTCGGTGGTTTTGGGAAGAGGGAAGAACGTTTTCCAACCCCCTAAGTGTGATCCTGAAAGCCGTGAAGAGACAAACCCCACAAAAATTGCGTTTGATGCTTTAAACACCGGGAGTTGTGGGGCACGAGGTCCCCAAGGTCAGAGAGGAAGGGAGGACTGGGGACGATTCCTGGGGATAACTCCTGGTGACAATGGCACAAGGAGGGGGTGAGAGGAAGCACCGGGGCTGGAATTGCTGCCAGGGATCTGCCAGGAGACCCAGCTCCCCTGGCAGAGTGGGTGCAGCTTCCCGGCATGGAGGATCCAGGATTGTTGGCATTAGCAGGTGATTTAGGATTCTTCTTCTGCCTGTTTTCCCCTCAAAACCTCTTAGCTCGGCTGGAAAATTCATCCCATTTCTGTTTCATGGTACCAAATGTCACCAGCCCTCCAAACCTGGAATCTGCTCACCCTCCAGCCATTGGGAGAATGGAATGGGTTGGGATTGGAGGGACCTTAAATCCACCAACTGTCCCAGGCTGCTCCAAGCCCTGTCCAACCTGGCCTTGGACACTTCCAGGGATCCAGGGGCAGCCACAGCTTCTCTGGGAATTCCATCCCAGCCCCTCCCCACCCTCCCAGGGAGCAATTCCTTCCCAGTCTCCCATCCATTCCTTCATCCTGTCCCTCCATCCCTTGTCCCAAGTCCCCCTCCAGGTTTCAGTTAAGCTGTGGAGCCCCGAGATGTCCATGGGCACCACAAAGCCACTTGTCCCACTGTCCTGTCCCTGGAGATGTCACCCCTCCAGAAGGGAAAACCAGAGCCCAGATGCTTTTGGAGCTTCTTAATTCCCATAGGATTTATGGGAATGGTGCTGGGAAGGTCTTGATGGTTGAACATACCTGGGATGAGGAGAAAGGTGGAGCCATGAGGCTTGAAAAAGCCATGTATTCCTGCAGCTGTCCTGGAAATAACAGGGTGATGGATGGTCCAGATCTCAGTGTGGAATGTCCCTCCCACCCAAACTTCTGCACTGCTCATGACCCACAGCCATCTCCAGCTCATTATCCCCAAAAACCAGATTTTAACGTTTTCCTGAGAGCCACTGGTTCCTGGCAAAGGGTTGAACTCATGGAGAGACACCCAAGGCTTGCAGCCATGCAGCTGCTCCAAGAAATAAAGCCTGACAGGGAATGTGCAAAGCCCAGGCTGTGGTGATTCCATAAGGCTCCCTCACTCCTCCCTCTGGAGCTCAGCTTTGTTTGGAATCTCTGCCAGAGCCACCCCAGGGCTCTAGGCCTTTCCTTGGCAGTGTCACCGAAACTGTGGGAAAAACAAAACCCCTCCAGCAACATTTTTTATGTTAGAGAGTCAAGGCATTACTTTATTATCTGGCCAGGATGTACCACAGAAATCATCTCATCCACACACAGCCTGGCTGTGCAGGGAGAATCACTCCATGATACATGATTTTACTAGATTATTTAGATATTTTATACAGTAAAAATACATAGAAATGTACTGGTCAATGTTCATTGGTCCAGAGTTGAGCAAACCCCCAGTATTCAGTTTCCCATTAGATCTGAATCTCCTCGCCTCTGATGTTAATTAGATTTTTCATTCTTCAGTTTTTCTTATCAGTCCTTTCTGGACCAGATGTCTTCACCCCTGCTGGAGGTGGTCTGGGGTAGATATTTGTAGATAGCCACTGCTGTCTGCTGATGTTCTGCTGAGAGCTCTTTATTTTTTGGGTTCCTCCAGTCTGTTGATATGTTGAATTCATCAGACCTCACCTGGTAGAACAATGCCCTGGAAAGAAACCTAAAATTCCTTTTCCCAGGGTAAAGACAAACAAACCCTTTAACTAAAGTTATACAAAATTTTTAAACTGATATATTTGCCAACAGCAGGATCATTGAACCATCCTGATCCTGCTGCTTTCCTCCTCCACCATCTGGGAGAGTTCCTGTGACAAGCTGAATATCTCCCTTCCGTTCTCAAAGTGGCCATGGGCACGGATTTGTAATTTCTATTAATTTGTAATTTGTGAATTGTCTCTGTGTTTTCTTCAAAAAGGGAGATTTAATTGAAAACTGCACAGGATGCTCCTGGTTTTCCATCCAGAGGGGAAGATTCCCTGATCCCTGCAGACAGCCAGGAACAAGCCCCTTTCCAGGGAAGCACTGAGCTATGCTGATTAACAGGATCTGGTTAATTGGGTTTCAGCCTAATGATAAAGAAGGCAGAGTAATCACCTTTACCTGCCACAGAAATGATCCTTTAATCAGCATCCTCTGGGCTTCCACCCAGAATGTGCACCTGCTGGGATGCTGGGAAAGTTTCCCTTTTCCAGAGGAACTCCAGCAAAGTCACTGCTGGGTTCTCCACACCTTAGAAAACATCCCAGGAGGAGGAGACTGAAACCAGCCCTGAGTAAAGGCTGAGGATGGAGCCAGGTGCTCCTGGGGGCTCCAGAGGCTGCAGGGAGGGAAAACGGGAAGCAGGCTTTTCCCGGAGTTCCTGATGATCCCTGGAAGTGGAGTGGAGCAGGGAGGTGCTGCAGGCGGCACGGCAACTGCAAAATGCCCCTAGGGAGGGCTGAGAATCCTCCCGGGGATGTTTTCCTGCTGGGAAAATGGAGCTGTGGTTCATTGGGAACCTCTGCCCCGGGCGGGGGAATCTCCTGCTGGCAGCAGCACTTTGGGATGGAGCATTTCCCACTCCAGCAGGGCTGGGAACGTTCAGGAGAGGGGAAAGATGCAACTTCCTGAAGGTCATTCAGCTGAGCAGGGATGGGAGGAGGAGCCAATGTCCTGGAATGTCCCCAAGCCCTGCGGCTTTCCATGGGCTCAGGTGAGACAACAGGAATGACAACAGAGCTGGGAAAGCAATAAAGCCCTAATCCTCCCAATCCCTGCCTGATTTCCCTGGAATCCCATCCCTTCTGCATCCCAGAAGCGTTCCTGGAACCTGCCTGGAGAGAAATCAGCCTCAGCTCAAGCCTTGTCCTTGTCCACCTTGTTTCCAGAAGTTTATTTTGCTTTGGAAGCATGGATTCCATTTCAGTAAAAGCAAAGATCCCAGAGGAGAGGATTTTCTTTCCTACTTATGAGTGGGAAAAGCAGCTCTGTATCCCAGAAAATGGTTTTCCTATGGGAAAGGGAAGCAGTGCCCAGCACAGGCCTCTCTGAAGGAAGCAGGAAAATCATCTCAGTGACTGAAGAGAAGATCCAGGGAATGAACCCCACTGCTGTCCCATGGAGCCACCAGGGATGTGACTGGGACAAACCCCACTGTGCATTTGAGCCCTGTAACGGAGAAAGGAGCCTTTTCCATCCCTTTTATATGCAGGAATTCTGCTCAGGAGAAGGTCTTCAGGGACCTCACAATGTGAGGAGACTCCACTGGCACCTTCAGCCTGGGTTTGGCTGTGCCAGGTGCCCAAGATGTTATGGTGAAGCCACTGGAGGGGAATGTCATTGTCACTTTTCCTGCCCATCCTGGTGCGTTCACTGAGCAGAGAGGGACTACACAGCCCCAAAATCCTAGAAAAATCCCCAAAACACCGGAAAACTTGCTGGAATAAGAGACCTGCAGTGAGGGTGTGATGCCAGTCCAGAGATGGACACAGCAGGTGAGGAATTCCTGGGCATGGATTGGGTCTGGAGTATCTCTGAGTGTCCTGTGGCATCACCCAGAAATTCCGGCCTTTCCTGGGACTCCACTGGGGATTTTTAGCGGCTCAAATAGCCCCGGGGCAGGGTTTTGGTGTGTTCATTGCGGTGTCAGCACTTCCGAAGGGTTTTAGTGATGGTTCAGGCCCGCTGTGGGAGCATCCAGGCTGCAGAACAGGAGGGTTTGGAAACGCAGCCCTGAGCCCTCATTCCATCCAGGCCCAAGGCTGTCCCCGCCAGGAGTGGGGAATTAAAGGGGAAATTTGGGGATTTCGGGGCTTTTGCGCCACCCGAGCGTGGAGCGCGGCCCTGCAGCGCCCCCTGGCGGCCCCGCCACAGAACGACCGCGACTCCCGGGAACACCGAGACCCTCGGGAACACCGGGAACAGCATCGAGACCCCCGGGAACACCGGGAACAGCATCGAGACCCCCGGGAACACCGGGAACAGCATCGAGACCCCCGGGAACACCGGGAACACCGGGAACAGCATCGAGACCCCCGGGAACACCGGGATCATCGGGACCCCCGGGAACACCGGGAACACCGAGAACAGCATCGGGACCACCGGGAACAGCATTGGGACCACCGAGAACAGCATTGGGACCACCGGGACCACCGGGATCATCGGGACCCCCGGGAACACCGGGATCATCGGGATCATCGGGACCCCCGGGAACACCGGGAACACCGGGATCATCGGGACCCCCGGGAACACCGGGATCATCGGGATCCCCGGGAACACCGGGACCCCCGGGAACACCGAGAACAGCGGGAACAGCATCGGGACCACGGGGACCTCAGAGACCCCCGGGACCTCCGGAACCCTCGGGACCACCATGATTCCCGCAATCACCGGGAACCCTTGGACCTCCCCTCGACCGCCAAGACCCCCAGGACAACCAAGACCTTCCGGGACCACCGAGACTCTCGCGACCCCTGAGACTCCCGAGGCCACTGCGACACCCGCGACCGCCGAGCTTCCCGTGACCGCCGCAAGGCCGTGTGCCCGACAGCCCCGTGACCGCGGCAGTGCACCCGCCGGTGTCTGTGACACTGCCCGGCTCTGCACACGCGTGTGCAAACACTTCCCATGCGAACACACGAGCCCACAGCCACAGCGTGTTAGGTGTGCAAACGCGTGTGCTCTCCCACGCGGGTCTGACAACACACGTGTGGTCACACCTGTGTCACACAAACACTGCCACACCCTCACACCTGGGTCACAGACACACGGCCACTCACACCTCTGTCACACACACACACGGACACACGGTCATGTACAGGTTTGCATACGTGCACAGACACACCCACAGCCTCACACACGTGCCATCACATGCAGCCTATTAACACCCAGGTCTGCGCACACACATTCGCTCACATGCTCACGTGCACACACACACATGTGCACACACAGACATACATGTGCATTGCACACACACCTCTACATTAGATGCACACACCCCTGTACATTTCACACACGTACATCACATGTGTGTACATCACACACACACTACATGTACACACACACGTGGACATCACACACATACAATTACATACACACGTGCACCTGATACACACATGAACATCATACACACACGTGTACATTTTATGCACACACACCTACGTACCATAAAAGCACGTGTACAGCACACACATGTTCATTACACACGTGTACACCACACGTACATTGCACACACGTTGACATCACACACGTCAACGTCACACGCGCGCGCACTGAGGGCGGAGCCTCTGCCGGGGGTGGGCGGAGCTCCATGGCAGGCGCGCGGCACTGGTGGTGGGCGTGGCCAAAAGTGGGGCGGGGCCTGAGGCGGGGCGCCGTCCGGAGGCGGGGTGCTTTCCGGGGGCGGAGCCGTGTCCGGGGCGGGGCCATAGCCGGGGGCGGAGCCGTGGTCGGGGGCGGAGCCGTGGCCGGGGGCGGGGCTTGAAGCCGCGCGCGCGGAGCCGTTCCCGTTCCCTTCTCCTTCCCGTTCCCGGCGCCGCCGCTCGGAGCTGCCGCCGGGGCCTCCCCGCCCCGTCCCGTCCGCTGCGGCCCCGCCATGGCCGGGCGCGGCGCCTTCCCGCTCAGCCCGCTGCCCCCCGCCGCCGCCCCGCCGGCCCCGGGACCCGGCACCGCCCTGCTGCGCGGCCCCAGCCCCGCGCCCGCCGCCGCCCCGGGCTACCGCGCCATGGGCCCGGCCGCCGCGCAGTACCAGGTGAGGCGCCCGGGGCGGCGGGAGGGGCGCGGGGGCACCCGGGGGCCCGGCCCGGGCTGGGGGGGACCGGGCGGGCCGGTGGGGCCTTCCCGGGGCAGCGCGGCCGGGCCTGGCCGGCATCGCCCGGAGCGGGCCCGACGCGGCCGGAACCCCGGCGGGATCCCCGGTGGGGCTGGTTTGCTGCCCGTTTCAGTCGAGACACCTTCCTCTTCCCCCGCTCCCACTTCGCACCCTCAAACCCCTGTAAAAGTTCAGCCGGGCTCGTCCCGTCCCGCAGCGGGGGAGCCGAGCCCGGGTCGTGAGCGCGATCCGCCTCCGCAGCCACCGCTTCCCTTCCCGTCCTTCCCTTCCCATCCCGTCCTGTCCTGTCCTTCCCATCCCATCCCACGGCACGGACCCGCCTGGAACGCGTCCTTGCCAAAGGTGGAGGTAACGTGTGGTGTGCAGGTGTAGCCTCGGAGTATCCTCGGTGTAGCCTCCTGAAGAACGAGGGGTTGTTCTTGTACCATTGCTGAGCAGGCGCTCCGTAATGCCGGGGAAAGTAAATCAAAACAAGGAGCAGCCATCAGAAAGCACAAGAAATCGCTCGTTTTTCAGCATGGCAGCTTTTACAAGTAAATTCAGGAAGTAAGAACTGTGTTTACAAGGGCCTGGAGTGCCAGGACACAGAGAATGGCTTCCCACTGCCAGAGGGCAGGGAGAGAGGGGGCACTGGGAAGGAATTGTTCTGTGTGAACGTGCTGAGCCCCTGGCACAGGGTGCCCAGAGAAGCTGTGGCTGCCCCTGGATCCCTGGAAATGTCCAAATTCTGATCGGACAGAGCTTGGATCAGCCTGGGACAGTGGGAGGTGTCACTGCCCATGGCAGGGGTGGCACTGGATGGGCTTCGAGGTCCTTTCAGCCCAAGCTGTTCCAAGTTTTCATTATTTTCCAGCACTAAGAAGTATATTCAGGCACACATTCCTGCTCCCTATTGCACACTCAGCTTCTCAGTTCGCTCCCAAGCTCGTGCTGATTTATTTTGGGAAGGAATTTTTGGGTGTAAAGCTCAGTTTTCCAGGCTGGAAATGGAGGAGCCCAGTTGTGCAACACATTCTCCTGGGTCGCCACTGCCTCTTCCAGAGCTGTGTTTGATTAGCAGGAATTAAAACTCGGGAAATAAACCAAGCTCAGGGAAATTCCAGCTCCTTAACCCAGGAGGAGACAACTTCCTCCTGCAGCCTTCAAAATGCCAGAAAATGGTGTTGGAAGCTGAGCTGGCTGAGCGTGAGCCGCTGGTAACTCGAGGCGGGGGCACTGCCTGACCTTCCCTGTGCAGGTTGCAAAATCCAGCTGGGAAGCTAGAGCCAGCCGGGAGCAGCCGGGTAAACAGGCTGGCAGATGCTGCTTCCCCCACTGCTGGGAGGGCAGCAGGTGCTGGGAGCACGGGGTGATGTCCCCGAGGTGATGTCCCCGCAGTGTCCAGCACCACTAGCACAGCGGGATGGAGCCCCAGGGCTGGCATTGAGTGGCCTCTCCCTGTGCTTGGAAAAGATGATCCAGAAGGTCTGCCCTTTGTTTTGCAATTCCCAGGCTGAGGAAAACAGCCCTTCCCATCACTGCTATCCCCCCAGGGCTTGGTTCTGGCCCAGCTTAAGGAAGGGCTGTGTTGTTTGGGCACCAGGAGACACAGCAGGCCCTGGCCAGGCCAGTGAGGGCTTAGGGGCTCTAATCTCGGGATTATTGAACATATGCTCGTCCTTTGGACATCCTTGTGTACCTGCTGGGGATTTCCTGCCAGCCCAGGCAGGCAGTCTGAGGGGCTCACTCCCTTTGGTGGGAGCTGATGTTTCCAGAGCAGCCAGATGCCTGGAAACAGGAAGGAGAGGCCTTTTTCCAGGAGCAGGAAGATCAGGCTGTGTGGTGGGGGTTCTGTGGGCAGATCCCCCATCCTGATCCCTCTCCCTGTCCCCGGAGCAGCACGAATACCCAGGCTGAGCCCCAGCATCCACATTGTGCTTTCCCATGCAAGTTCAGCAAGAAAGAGCCTTCCTGGCTTTTTCAGGTGCTGGTTTTAACTTTAGGGAAGTTTTTCCTCAAGTTATGGGATTGACACTGGATCTGTGGAGATGGGACCTTGGAATGCAGCACTCTGGCCTTGCAGTTACCCTGAGCTGATGCTTCACTGGTGCAGAATTAGGTGCCCCATTAAAGGGGTTTTATTGGCACGTGTTGGGAAGACAGAGCCAGGTTTCCATGGGACAGGAAACTGCTCCAGTGTGAGAACTCCCAAGCCTGGAAGCAGCTTGGTGATCCCATACCTGGGCAGATGGCAGTGGGAAGTAAAGTCATGCTGAATGGAGAAATCCATGGAGGCAGCAAGATGGAGGAGCTGGAGAAGTGTGAGATGTTTTGCCGGGTGAAACTGGGGAGGGCTGGACATGCTGAAGATGGTTTAGTGCAGGAGAAATTCCCCCCTTTGGGAGCAGGGAGAGCAGTGTTCCTGCTCATGGAGTGGTTGGGATTGGCTTGGAGGGGGCCAGGGGACAACAGCCAGGCCTGGAGCTGTTCCAGAATCTGCTTGTGCTGGATAACCCCACCCTTCCCAGGGGAGAGGCTTTCCAAGGCAGGTTTCATCAGAGCCTGAGCCTGGAGCTGCTTGCAGCGCTGATCCAAAGCAGATGGACACTGTCCTTTGGCGCAGGGGGAGGAGGGCAGAGGCAGAGCCCAGCACGCTCTGCTTCTCCCGGGAAACGTGACAGTGAAGGGGGAACAACAGCACCTCCAGGACTGCTGTTTTCTCTGCCCCACAGGGCCTTCCTGGGAGCCCTCAGAGCTATTCCTTGGGAAGTTTGGCCCTGCAGGAACACCACAGGCTGTTGTGCCAGGCCCAGCTCTGCTCCTTCCCAGAGCCTCCCGCGGCTCCCAGGAGGAGCCAACACCTTTGTTCCTTGTTCCTACTGCTGTTCCTGCCCCTGTGGGATGTGAATCCCTGGGACCTCTCCTGTCCCTGCCCTGGAACATCCCTGGCTCCAGGTGTGGGGCTGGTTTGTGCAGCCCAGACAGCTCTGCTGCTGCTGGAGACATTCCAGGATATGTCCTGGATCTGCCGGAGGCTGTGCCTGTGCCTTGCCCTTCTCCCTTTGATTTACCACTTCCTCATGTCCGGCTTTCAGCTCAGATCAGACTCCCAGAGCTCCTCCTGTGTCAAACACGGAGCTTTTCCAAGTGTGGGGGAGTTTGGGGGTTTGCAGGGAGCTGCAGCAGCATCTCCATCCCAGCAGCACCTCCCAGCTCAAGGTCGGTGCCAGCACCAACCCAGGCTCTCCCTGGCACCTTCCCAAGAGGGATTTGCTCTCAGATAAGGAGGAACAAAGGGGAAAATCACCCTTTTGGGGTGTGCTGAGGGCTGAGCTGATCCCAATCCATGCAAAGCCCTGGGCAGCAGAGCTCTCCTTGAGCCCAACCCGCTGTGGAGCTGGAATCCTGTTTGAACAGGGATTGTTTCTGTATCCCAGTGGGAAGTGCTGCTGCCTGGGCACGAGGGGAGGAACTTGCAGGAAGAGCTCTTGGTGCTGGGCCAGGCTGTGCTCCCAGAGCCCCAGGCGAGGATGGCTGTGGGCTCCAGCTCCCTGAATCCCTGTTAGTGTGCACAGAGCTGGATCATGGAGCAGGACGGGATGGGTGGGGAGGAGCCTTCCCCCCTCACTGCGGAGATGCAGGGAAGAGCCAGGATCTTGGAAGGGAGATGAAGAGGCTCCAGAGCTGTTTGCACAATCCCTGCTTTGCCTCAAGTTCTCTCTCCAGCCCAGTTTCTTCCTGCAGATCCATCCTGGGATTTATTGCTTCTCCTTCCTGCTACCAGCCCCTGATTTCTGGGCTGCCCTTCCTCAAGAAGGGGCCTTTGGCAGGCTCAGAGGCTCCTGCCATGCCAGCAAACATCCCTTAGGATTCCTCACAGCCTCCCGTTGGATTCAGCCGGGGCTGACAGAGCAGAGCTGCCCCAGGCCCGTGGGCTGTGCAGTGACCTGGGATGAACCCCCACCGCAGCCCCATCCCTCTGCCGGGCCCTGGCAGGGAGCAGCCACGAGCTGTTGGCTGTCCTGCTTCCAGAGGCTCTGCAGGGAAGGCTGGCTGCGATCCAGGCTGGGATCCAGGCTGTTCCTCGTGCAGGGTTCGCCCTTTGTCCGCCCCTCGCAGGGGAGGGGACAGGGCGGGACCTGGGGGTGCTGGGCAGCACCGAGCCCCTGCTTCGAGCTGGCTTCGTCAAATTTCCTGAGCTGAAGCCCTCTGCATCCTGGGAATTTCCAGGCTTTCCAGAAGGGGCTGGAGACTGGTTTCTCCCCGGGGCTGTGGTGCTGCTTCCTGGCTTGGCTGGAGGTTTTAGGCTGGGCTCGTGTGAGATGGGTTTGGAGGCAAGGCTGCCCCAGACACTGGTGACTGGTTGAGCCAAGAGGCTTCTCTGTTGGAAATCTGAAAATCCTGAGGATGAACTGAGAGGAAAAATCCGTGTGGAGGGTTCTGCCCTCCCTTTATTGCTGATCCAAGTGATCCAGTGTGGGTCCCTGGTGGGCTGGAAGTCGCTCCCCCGGCAGCTGAGCTGTGGCTGATGGTTCTCAGCTGGTTTGGGAGGTGGTGCTGAAGTTGAAGTGTAACAAATCCATGTGTCCTTTTGCTGAACCTCTCCCTGCCAATGGAATTGTCTCAAAGGGGCACTTTTATGAGCAGATGAACACACAGGAGACCTTGCCCAAGGATGTGGAGCTGGCAAAGAGTCTCTGAACCTCCAAAACTCTCATTTCAGGGACAGATCCGAAATGTGCTCTGTGCAGTGGCAGAGGGAGGTGCGAGAGACCTCAGGGCTGCCCTGGCACAAGAACAAGCTGGGCATGGCTGTGTCAGCTCCAGGCAAGCTCCCGACAGCATTCCCAGGTCAGGGAATGTCTGTATGGCTCAGGAACCTCCCTGGCTTTCCAAACCTTCCCGTGGCACTGAGAAGCACCCAGGGCAGGGCTCCCCTGAGAGCCATCTCCTGCGCCTGGTGGCTCCAGGGAATGCAGGCTCTGCTTCCAGCCTGGGCTCTGCTCTGAGCTGCTCTTGGGGCCCAGGAATTTCAAGTTCAAAGTTCCCCAGCTCCCTCTGGGGGTTTCTCTGCTCTCCAGAAGCCCTGGCAGGTGAGTCAGTGCAGGTTTGGGTTACTCAGGGGTCACACGGCCCTGCTGGAGCTGAACTGCCAAGCAATATTTCAATATTTACCGTGGTTTGTCATGTTACACAGGGGGTGGGTCCTCCCAGCCCTGCCACAACGGATTTCTTGATAAACCCAAAGAAACTGGGCCCCGACCTTGTGGTTTTGGCACAAAAAGGGGCTGCTGGCCCTGCTCACCCTCGTGCTGCTGCCAGAGTCACGAGGAGTTGCGCAAATGGGGCTGAGCAGGAGGAGAGGAGGGGGAGAAGGGAGAGGGAGAGGAACATCTGGGAGCTGGGAGGAGGAAAAAGGAGCCTCAAGCCCTGGGGCAGGGGCAGGTCAGAGCCCAGGCACTGGGGCTGCTGCTTCAAAGGCTGCTGGAGCTGAGAGTGGTTGTGTTCGTTGTGTAATGGGCTCAGCCTGGGCCTGGGGGGTTTGGAGCTTCCACGTGCAGTGCTAATCCTGGGGCCCTGCTGCTGCCCTGAGCCCGGCTGGAGTGCACTTCTGTCGGGATCTCCCACTGCCAGAGGCACCAGCAGCAGCTCAGACTCTTGGGTTTGTGTTTATCAGCTTTTCACAGAGGTGGGGGTGTTTTTTCGGGGGGTGTTTTGGCTCCAGCTCCATCAAACCAACCCCTGCTGCAGCTCTGCGAGCTGTGGAGGACAGGCCGGCTGTATCCCATATTCCCAGCCCTCCTGCATCCAAGCTTTGCTCCCAGATGGATCCCTGTGTGCAGGAATGAGGTGTTTGCTTGGCTCCCTGCCCTGCAGGGCTGTGGGATGTCCTGGCACGTCAGGAGCCTGAGGCAGAACAGAAATGTTGCTCTGCTGGCTCGGTGGCTCTCCCATCCTCCCACCTTGGCAGGGGGAGCTGAGGATCAAAGGATCCCAGGAAGCTGCTGGATCAGGTGGAGCAGGGAGGAGCAGGGGAGTGGCTGTTGGGTCCTGGGGGGCTGCAAGCTGCAGTGGCACCTGAGAGGTACCATGGGTGCTGCCAGATCACCACTCGGGTGCAGAGGGGCTGCCAGGGCTGGGACTGGAGTTGTGTGGTGACTCCCGAATTCCCTGTGTGTCTCTGCAAGGGGAAGGGCTGGAGCTGCCTGCTGGCTGGGGGGAGCTCCTGCTCCTCCATCCCTCCCTCCCTTCCTGCCTGTGGTAGGAAGTGGGATTGGCTTGCTCCCTCTTCCAGTGCTGCTTTCCAGAGAGGAACCCCAGATGTCCCTGGGGTGGGGACTTTGCTGGCTGTGTCCTCATGCTGCTCCAGCTCTGGGGTGGTGGCACAGGGCCACCAGTGGGACTTGGGCTCCACAGCTCCAGGCCAGGCTTCCCTGCACTCCATGACTTCTTCTCCTGCTCTCCCATCACTTCCTGCAGCTCCAACTGGCACTCCCTGCTCCCTGCCCTGTCCCAGGATTCACCCTCAGGGGAGGAGGTGCCACCGAGGCTGGATGGAGGGTGGATGGCACTGGTGGACGGCACTGTCCCTTCGAGGCCATGCCCGGTGCAGGGCCATGTTTAACCCCTTGTCTCCCTGTTTTCCAGCAGCGGCCCGGGATGCCCCCTGGCAGCAGGATGCCCATGGCAGGCCTGCAGGTGGGACCCCCTGGAGCTCCTCCGTACGGAGCAGCAACCCCGCTGAGGCCAGGCCTGCCCCAGGCCATGATGGATCCCTTCAGGAAGCGCCTGCTGACCCCCCAGGCACAGCCCCCCATGGCCACCCCCAGGAGAGGGTAAGGGCTGCAGTGTCCCATGCCAGGAGGGATTCCCTGGGAGGGTGGGGTACACTGCTGGGTCCTGGCTGCGCTTCAGAAAATCCCAGAATGGTTGGGGTGGAAGGACCTTAAAGCCCATCCAGTGTCAGCCCCACCATGGGCAGGGCACCTTCCCCTGTCCCAGGTTGCTCCAAGCCCTGTCCTTGAATATTGCCAAGATCAGCACACCAATCCATGCTGAAAGGAAGCTGCAGCCCTGCTTCCCAATGAATCCAGTGCATCATACCTCATGTTCTGCATCCGAGCTGCAGCCAGGAGCTGCTCTGTTCAAACCAGGCACAGGAATTCATTCCCACCACGATCTTCTGCTGGGGAACTTCTCCAGAGCACAGGGAGCCCTACTTTGGAAATATCCATGTAAATATAAGTGCTATATAGTATAAACACAGATATAAATGAAAGATCACAGCAGACAGAGAGCTATAAAAAGATGGATGTAATTCCATTAAGGACAGAGATCCCAGGGCTGTGTTCAGGCAGTGTTTGACTCTCTTTAAGGCCCTGAAGCCTCTCCAGGTCCCCACGCGAGTGTGTGACAAGTGGCACATCATGCAGGGTACCACAGCCCTTGGCCTGCTGCACAGGGGGGAACCAGCAGGGTTTTCATCCAGCCTGGCACCTGCCAGAGCTCAGGAATGGGATGTTTTGGGATGGGAGCAGAGATGCCTCAGTTTGGAGCTTCCCCTGGCTCTGATCTCCACACCAGGAACCAAACAGCCTCTTGGTGTCCCAGCAGCAGTTCCTGGGGGTCTTCCTGCTCCTCCCAGGGGTCCCTAGTGGCTCAGACATGTCTGGAAGTGCAGGATGGGGCTGGCAGATTTTAGGAATGCTCCCTGGAGCTGCGGTCAGGGCAGGACTCTGCTGGGGCTCTGCCAGCAGCTCCTCGCTGGTTCACAGCCCCACTGCTCCCTTTCCATGAGGGCTTCTTGATCCCTGGAATCTCCAGGCAGGATCCCGTGGTGCTCCTGGCAGCTCAGGTCCCATTCCCTTCCCTGGCAGCTCCATTGGCTCCATGATCCTTCCAGAGCATCCCAGCAGCTGCACAGCTGGAATGAGCTGGGGACTTGGGGACAAGGAGCAGCCTGGCACCCACAGGGATGGCACTGGGGTGTGGAATCAGCCAGGCTCAGCTGGCCAGGCATTCCCTGCTCCCTGCCAGTGGATCAAGGGATTAGGAGCTGCCAGCTGCTCTGGGGTATCCAAACCTTGCGGACAGAAAGGGTTGGATGGGGCAGGAATTGCTCCAAGGGAGGCTCTGACCTGTTCTTGAGTGTCCTCCTGAGGTGTTCAGTGTCCCCTGGACCCTTGGGATGGCAGCACCAGCAGCCACGTGTGTGATCCTGCTGTTCATGAGTGTGATCCTGCTGTTCATACGTGTGTGACCCTGCTGTTCATACATGTGTGATCCTGCTGTTCATACATGTGTGATCCTGCTGTTCATACATGTGTGATCCTGCTGTTCCATGTGCAGCTGGAGAACAGGAATTCCCTGTGCTGGGTTCTGCCCCATCTCCCATGCAGGAAAACAGGAGAAGAGCATTCCCTGCTGTGCCTTGGTGGGCACTGGGAATGGTTTGGGATGATGGGAATCTGCACTAGGCAGGATTAAATCCAGCTGAGCTGGATTTTCCCAGGATTTCAGTCCCACCATAGCAGGGTTGGTTTGAGTTTGGTTTAAGGGGGTTCCTGGCAGTGGCTTTGGTTTGGAGCACTGGGACGATGGGATGGCTGTTTCCTGAGAGGAAATTTGGGAATTCTGTCCTGCAGCCCTGGCTTTGCCTTGTTATCACCAGTAGTGGAGCAGGGAAAGAAGGCCTGGATTTCCTTCCCTGGTGTCAGGAACATCCAACACCTTCCCCCTGGAGTCAGTAGGAATCTTCTGAGTGGAAATGGATCCCCAGGATCATCCAGTCCAACCCCAGCCCTGCATAGACACCCCAACAATCCCACCCTGGGCATCCCTGGCAGTGCTGTCCAAACACTCCTGGAGCTCTGGCAGCCTCAGGCTGTGCCCATTCCCTGGGGAGCCTGGGCAGTGCCAGCACCCTCTGGGGGAAGGGGCTTTTCCCAATATCCCTCCCCACACGGGGCAGGCAGCAGGGTGTCCTGGGAGAGCTGCATTTTTTCCTGTTTTCCAGGGTGAAGAGGAGGAAGATGGCTGACAAGGTGCTGCCACAGAGGGTGAGTGTCACCTTAGCACAGGGGACAGAGCTGCTGCAGGGGTGGGGAATCCCCACAAAGGAAGCATCTCCATAAGTTCCCTCCTGCCCACTGGGAATTTCTGTTCAATCCCAAACCAACCTGGAATATTCTCTCTCCCTCTGGTGTGACAGGATAGGGTTGGGGTGGGTTGGACTCTGAGCAAGCAAGGAGCAGGAATGGGGTGAAGTGGAGATCTCAGGAGGTCCCTCAGAGTCCCTCTTGACAATCCAGGGGTTCATTCCATGCTGGGACACTGGGAATGCTGCTGGGAGCAGCCACAAGCTCCACACTAGTTTGGGCTCCAGGCTGGGTTTAAAATGAGAACTCGGTGCTGGACTAGTCACCTGGTGCCTCCCCAGCTGCTGGAGGGGATCCAGGCCATCCCAGCATGCTGGGAATGACCATTCCTGTGTCCAGATCCGGGAGCTGGTCCCAGAATCCCAGGCCTACATGGACCTCCTGGCCTTCGAGCGCAAACTGGACCAAACCATCGCTCGCAAGAGGATGGAGATCCAGGAGGCCATCAAGAAACCCCTAACGGTGAGTGGGGGGCAGGAAGGCATGGATTCATGGAATTGTGGGATCCCTAAGGTTGGAAAAATCCTCTAAGGTTGTCAAGTCCAACCATCACACTAAGCCATGTCTCCAAGTGGAATATCCACAGGTTTTCTGGATACTTCCAGGGATGGTGACTCCACCTCTGCCCTGGGGAGCCCATTCCAATGTTTTATAAGCCTTTCTGGAGAGAAACTTTCCCTAATATCCAATCCAAACATCCCCTGAGGCCATTTCCTCTCATCCTGACATGGAAATGGGTGCTGCAGTCCCCTCTGACTCTATCCACCCCCATCTCTGTTCCCATTCCACAGCAAAAGCGGAAGCTCAGGATTTACATCTCCAACACCTTCACCCCAGCCAAGGAGGAAGGAGAGGGCGGGGAGCGTGTGGCCTCCTGGGAGCTCCGTGTGGAGGGCAAACTGCTGGAGGATGTGAGGATCCTGCAGGGATGGGGGCATGGGGGGAGGAACTCTGCTCCATCAGGATCCAGGAGGGCTGAGGTGTTGGTGGGATGAACTCTGCTCCATCAGGATTATCCAGAAGGATGAGGAGGTGCTGGGAACACTGGTGCTGTGCTCAAAGCTCACCTAGGGCAGCCCCAGCCCTGCTCTGGAATGTGGGGTGGATTTAGGATCAGGAATCTCTCCCTGTCTGCAGCCCAGCAAGCAGAAGAGAAAGTTCTCCTCCTTCTTCAAGAGCCTCGTCATCGAGCTGGACAAGGAGCTGTATGGGCCAGACAATCACCTGGTGGAGGTGAGCAGGGAAGGAAGGGATCCCAATTGGGAATGGGGCCATGGCCCTGCTGCTCCCCCTCTGCATGCTCATTCCCCAGCCCAGGGCCTGTCCTGTTGGGAGAGAGGGCTGAGCAGGTTTTGGGTGCTGGGGGGCAGCGCCAAGCCCTCCCAGGGGCACCACACCCTTCTGCTGTCTCAGGTCAAGTTTAGGGATGCATTTTCTTCCCTAGCACAGCTCAGCTCTGCCCCTCACACCCCAAGGTGGGGTTGTGGGCTGTGAGGGACAAGGATGTAGCTCCAGGGGCAGCTCAGGCCCCCCAGAGTGGCACAGATCCGTCCCCAGGTGGGTGCTGTTCCCACGGGATGCTCATCCCAACATCCCAGTGCCATGTGGCAGGAAGGATTTGCCCTACTGCCTCTCCCTGAGCTGAAGAGTCCTTAGGGCTTTGAGTAGTGCCCAGGAGAGGAATCAGAGCTTTCCTGGATGCTCCTGCCTGGAGCTCTCCCTGCTCCCAGCTTGCATTTTTTCCGTGGGAGATTCTGTGGAGAGGCTGAATCCCTTTCCCAGGGGAATTTGGGAGCAGCTCTGGTGCACATTCCCTGAGGGGCTGGGGCAGGATCACTCCAGGAGCTGTGGGAGCTCTGGACACTGAGGGCTGGAAGTGCCCCAGACCATCCCAGTGCTGATCCATCCCAGCATAGCACAGACTGGGAAGGCTCTGAGCTGGGATGCTGGGATGGGAGCTGCCTGGGAGTGCCCAGGCTGTGTGCCTGTGCCAGCCCCTGGCAGAGCCCCGGCTCCAGGTGGCATCCCTGGCCCTGGCCTGAGCAGTGTCCCCTGTCCCCGCAGTGGCACCGGATGCCCACGACCCAGGAGACCGATGGCTTCCAGGTGAAGCGCCCTGGGGATGTCAATGTGAAGTGCACCCTGCTGCTGATGCTGGACCACCAGGTACAGCCTGGGGCCACCTGGGCACAGGGCTGGGATGGCCTGGGACAGGGCTTTGGGGATTTGGGGATCACAGGGAGCTCTGGGCACAGACCCACAGTGAAATGGGCTGTGGGGGACACTCCCAAGGGCCAGAGTGAGAGCCTCCCTGTTCTTTGGGCATCAGGAGAAATTTCTCCATGGAAAGGGAGGTAAAAACTGGCTTAGGGCCATGGATGAAGTTTGGGAGAATGCAAGAATCAAGAGGAGCACAGGAGCACAGACCTGCAGTGACACAGGAGCTGTGTGGGACACCTCTGAGTGCCTCTTCTTTGGGCATCAGGCGGAATTTCTCCATGGAAAGGGAGTTAAGAACTGGGATAGGCTGCCCAGGGAGTGGTGAAGTCCCCATCCCTGGGGGTGTCTGAGGAGCTGCACCCTCAGAGCTCTGGGCTGGGGCAGAGGTTGGACTCAGATCCATAGGCTTTCCCATCCTGGCTGCTCCCCTGGCTGACCCTGCTGTCCCCGCAGCCCCCGCAGTACAAGCTGGACCCGCGGCTGGCGCGGCTGCTGGGAGTGCATACCCAGACCAGAGCCAGCATCATGCAGGCCCTGTGGCTCTACATCAAACACAACAAACTGCAGGACAGCCACGAGAAGGAGTTCATCAACTGCAACCGCTACTTTCGCCAGGTACTCACGCATTCCTTATAATCCCGCTGGGAAAAGCCTCTTCCCTCCTGCCACAGCCCCTGCAGGCTCCATTTGTGCCCCTTGCCTGGGCTCTGGCTTGCAGCTGGTGCCCCAGCAGGCTGCACAGGGGGCAGGAGGTTGTGCCATGGGTGCCAAAGGCTCTGCTTTGCCCCCAGATCTTCAACTGTGTCCGCATGCGCTTCTCTGAGATCCCCATGAAACTGGCAGGGCTCCTGCAGCACCCTGACCCCATCATCATCAACCACACCATCAGGTGGGGCACGGGGTGGGCACTGTCCCTGGGCATCTCTGGCTGGGCACTGGGTGGGCAGTGTCCCTTGGGGGTCCATGGGTTGGGGACTAGTCCATTTTCCAAGACTGGGAAGCTCCATGGGGTGGGCAGTGTCCCCAGGACTGTGGGGATTTTGTAGGGTGAGAGTAATCAGTGTCCCTGGGACCAGGGGTGCCCATGTAGGGTGGAGAGTGAGCTGGGCAGTGTCCCTGAGACTGGGGGAGTCTGTGGGATGGGGAGTGAGATGGGCAGTGTCTGTAGTGTTGGGGGCTCCTTGGGGTGGGTATTGGGTCAGGCACTATCCCCTAGGGCCGGGGTCTCTGTAGGGTGGGGAGTGGGATGGGCAGTGCCTGTAGGGCTGGGGGGCTCCATAGGCCAGGCAGTGTTCCCTTTGGGCTCTGAGATCTCCAGCCCGAAGGACCAGCAAGCAAAAATCACCTGGGAGAGGAAGAACCACCAAATTTGTGGCTGCTTGGGGCACTGGTGTTGCTGTTGGGGTCCATCCACCCCCCAGCAGGGTGGGGCTCAGCAGGTCCCCCCAACGCCCTCCCGCAGTGTGGACCCCAATGACCAGAAGAAGACAGCCTGCTACGACATCGATGTGGAGGTGGATGACCCCCTGAAAGCCCAGATGAGCAATTTCCTGGCCTCCACCACCAACCAGCAGGAAATCGCCTCCCTGGATGCCAAGGTGGGAGGGGGTACTGCCAGGGGACAGCCCTGCAGGCTGGGACAGCTGTGTGCTATGGGGACACAGCCCCTCTGACTCCTCTGGGGTACACAGCCCCTCTGACCCTTATGGGGACACCACTCCTCTGACCCCGGTCACCTCCCCAGATCCATGAGACCATCGAGTCCATCAACCAGCTGAAGACACAGAGGGATTTCATGCTGAGCTTCAGCAACAACCCCCAGGATTTCATCCAGGAATGGATCAAATCCCAGAGGAGGGACCTCAAGGTAAAGGGGAACTTTTGCTGGGGAGGTTTTGGATGTTGGGAAAGATTTCTTCATGGAAAGGATTGTCCAGTCCTGGCACAGCTGCCCAGGGCAGTGGTGGAGTCCCCATCCCTGGAGGAGTTCAGAAACATGGATGTGGCAGTTGGGGACATGGATCAGTGGAGAACCCGATGGTGGTGTTGAGGGGCTAGGCAGAGTGAGGGGCTGGTAGTGGTTTCTGTCCATCCTGGAGCTCAGGAAGGGGCTGGGAGGGGTCTGGGTCCCTGGTGGAGCTCAGGGAGGGCTGGGAGGGCATTTGGGTCTGTCCCTGGAGCACAGTGAGGGGTTTGGATCCATCCCGGAGCTCCGGGAGGGGTGTGGGTCCCTGGCAGAGCTCATTCCCTGGCCCCATCCCGCTGTGCTCAGATCATCACGGATGTGATTGGGAACCCCGAGGAGGAGCGGCGGGCAGAGTTTTACCAACAGCCCTGGGCGCAGGAGGCCGTGGGCAGACACATCTTTGCCAAGGTGAGCTCGGGGGGTGTGCACGGGGTCGGCATGGCACTGCCACATCCATGGGACACGGGGCGGTGTCCCCATGCCCTCCCTGAGCGCCGCGGTGTCCCCAGGTCCAGCAGCGCCGGCAGGAACTGGAACAAGTGCTCGGGATCCGCCTCACCTAAGGCGGGCGGGGCTCGGGGCTGCTCCCGCCCCCTGCCCGAGCCGGACGGTACCGACTGGAAGCCTCAGCACTTGCACAAACCCGACGTGCCTGGAGGGGTGGGAGCCCCCCGGCCCCCCTGGGCTCCCCCGGCCCCCCCGGGCCGAGCACAGCGGGGTCTTCGCTCCCCCCAAGCCCCCGCAGCGCCTTCCCCGCTTTGCATCGCGCCCGTCCCCGAGCAGCCCCCGCGGCTTTCCCGCTCCCCTCCCGCTCCCAAAAATCCTCCGGGAGCCGGGAAGCGTCGGCCGTGCCCAGGGCGAGGAGCTGTCGCCCCCTCCCCGAGCCCAGCAGGCCCCGCCCTGCCCCTCTTCAACCAAAGTTCGTCATTCCAAACGCCAGCTCCCCCCCCGGCCCCCGAAGTTTTGCACTATTTTTGTGAACAGGTTTTATATAAAAAAATACGGAAAAAAAAAAAGGCAGCGTTTTGTACAGTGGGTTTGTATTTGATTAATTAATTAATATATTGAGTTCCTCTTCCTGCACTGGGCTCTGCAGGGGCTCAGGGGGCTCCCAGGGCTGCGCTGGGGACACGAAACCAAGGGATGGGGATCAGCTTGTGACAATCAGTTTATCCATTCCCCCCTCCTGTTTTACTTAATTCCATAATTAACCACTTGTCTTGACGAGGTTTGGGGGGCAGAGGGGGTGGCTCTGCCCCAGGAGCCTGCAGCAGTGGGGGCACCAGGGCACTGAGAACTGGAGATACTGAGAAGGGAGGGGACCACGGGGACAGTGCCACCACTGCCACCCCACTGAAGTGCCTTGGCCCCCCCTGCAGGCTCCCGAGGTGGGGGGGGGCGTTTACAGATTCCCAGGGTTGGGCTCAGGGGTGCCTGCTCTGCCTCTTGTGTAACCGGTTTTTGTCTATTTTGGATCTTTTCTAATAAAACCAGTTAGCAGCAGCTCTGTAGGTTGTGTGCTGTGTCCTGCAGCTCGGCGGGGGGGTTTGCTGTGTCCTGCAGTCCCCACCCTGTCCCCAGCTCAGTGCCCAGGCCTGGCCTCAGCAGCTCTTTATTGAGGTGACAGCACAGAGGGAGCAGCTCCGGCCTCACCATTACTTCCACAGCTTCTTGATGGACATGTTCTTCTCACTGTCCTTCTGCATCACCTGGGCGGGGAGGGGACAGGGGTGGGTCACAGCTCAGCCCCAGTTTGGGTATTAATTGCCCCAAAAACACCCCCAAGGCCCAGCTGTAGCCTTGCACAGAGAAGCACAGCAGCCTCTCTGTCCAGCAGGCTATGTCCCAGCAGCCTCTCCCATGTCACTTACATGGTGACAACCCTCATTTGTCCCCCTCCATTCCTGCAGCTCCCAGAGCCTGACAAACCTTGCCCAGGACCCTTTGTGCCCCCATCACCCCCACTGTCACCTCTCCCCTGGCACCTACCTTGGCCACAGCCATCTCAAAGTCCTCCTGTGTGACATGCACCCTCCTCTCCCTCAGCGCGTACATCCCAGCCTCTGTGCACACACCCTGAGGGGACAGGGACAGCGATGGCACCCAGTGCCCCCCAGTGCCAGTCCCGGTGTCCCCAGAGTCCCCAGCTCACCTTCACCTCAGCCCCCGAGGCCCCTGGCATCAGTTCCGCGATTTTCCGCAGGTTGATGCCCCGGGTGAGGTTCATCTTCCGGGAGTGGATCTTGAGGATGTCCAGGCGGGCCTGGAGCAGGGGCACAGGGTGGGTTGGAGGCCAGTAGAGGCTCCCAGGGAGAGGGTGGGGACAGCAGGGACAGCTGGGAGGGTTCTGGTACCTCCTCGTTGGGAGGGGGGAACTCGATTTTCCTGTCGATGCGGCCAGGGCGCAGCAGGGCCGAGTCCAGGATGTCGATCCTGTTGGTGGCCATGATTACCTGCGTGGGGGGACAACTGTCACACCCTGGGCACACCATGGGCCTGGCAGGTCCCCAGGCAGGGCTGGCTTCTCTACCTTGATGTTCTTGGTGGCCTCGAAGCCATCGAGCTGGTTGAGGAGCTCCAGCATGGTGCGCTGCACCTCGCTGTCACCACCCGAGCCTCCCTCGAGGCGGGATGAGCCGATGGAGTCGATCTCATCCATGAAGATGATGGAGGGTGCGTGTTCCCGAGCCATCACAAACAGCTCCCGCACCATGCGGGCCCCTGGGGGACACTGGGCTCAGCCTGGCCCTGAGGCCACCCAGCCCTGAGCTCCCCCAGCCGCAGAACCACCCCGGTTACCTTCCCCGATGAACTTCTGCACGAGCTCGGAGCCGGACACACGGATGAAGGTGCAGTCGGTGTGATGGGCCACAGCCCTGGCCAGCAGGGTCTTCCCTGTGCCGGGGGGGCCGTAGAGCAGCACCCCCTGCAAGGGACACACACACCTCAGAGCCTGGTGGGGACACGGGGACACCCTGGCATCCCCCAGAGCAGCACTTGCCTTGGGCTGGGCGATGCCCAGCGCCTCAAAGAGCTCCGGGTGCTTGACGGGCAGCTCGATGACCTCTTTGATCTCCTTGATCTGCTTGTCCAGCCCACCAATCATCTCGTAGGTGGAGTCTGGCACCTTCTCCACCATCATGAGGGACACCAGCGGGTCCACCTTGTTGGGCAGGATCTTGTGCAGGGTGTAGCTGTCGTTGCGCAGCGCCACACGGCAGTTTGGGGTCACCTGGGGGGACAGCACGGGGGGCTGGGTGGCCCTGCCAGCCCTGGGGGACAGCCAGGACCCCTCCCACACTCACATCATTGATGTCGATGTTCTTGTCCACGTCCACCACAAACTTCCCCTCCGGATGCACCTGGAAAGGAGCAAATACCCCCAGGAGTTGTTTCCCTGGGAAGTTCCCTGCTGAGAGACATCCACCCCGCCAAGGAGAAGGAGCCAGGAGCTCCAACTCCACCACACATCCCAGGGCAGCCCAGCACAGCCATCCCAACCAACTCCTCTGGACAAGGAGCTCCTGCCCCATACCCCTGACCTGTCACATCCCCCTGTGGGGACACAGGGGAGATCTCCCAGTCCCCACCTGGGCCCTGTCACCCTCAGGGCAGCTCATCCTCATACCTTGACCAGCACCTTCTTCTTGTCCATGGCTCTCACCACCTCTCCCACGTAGGATCCCTGCTCCTGCAGCAGCTGCAGCTCCTCCCGCAGCAGCCGCACTGGGGACAGGGACAGCTCAGCACCGACTCTGGGGGCTGCAGCCCCCCCAAGCCCAAGCCCCTGGTGAGGAGGGGGAGGCTCCAGGCCCTACCCTTGGCATTGAGCTCATTCCTCTGTGCCTGCAGCCGCCGCAGGTTCTGGCTCTTCTCGTTCACGATGAGCTGGAGAGGAAAGGCTTTGCTGAGTGGCCTGCGCTGGAAATGCCTTTTATCATGGGATCATGGAATGGCATGGGGGGGAAAAGCCTTAAAGCCCATCCAGTGCCACCCCTGCCATGGCAGGGACACCTTCCACTGTCTCAGGCTGCTCCAAGCCCTGTCCAGCCTGGCCTTGGACACTGCCAGGGATGGAGCAGCCACAGCTGCTCTGGGCACCCTGTGCCAGGGCCTGCCCACCCTCCCAGGGAACAATTCCTCCCTAGTATCCCATCTCTCCCTGCCGTGTGTCAGCTAGGTCAGGGACCTGGACAAGGACAGCCCCTCACACAGCGCTGCCAGCTCAGAGCACAGCCCCATCTCGTGCCCCCAGAGCCCACAGGGAGGGTCCTGCCTGCTGACACCCCCTGGGACAGGTGTAGGGACACAGCCACACCATCCCGGCTGGAAACACAGTGACACTATCCCGATGTCCCGCGCAGATGTGCTCACCTGCAGCTCCTCGATCTTGGACAGGTAATACTGCCGGAGCCCCGAGCCGCCCTTCCCATCGTCCATCTCCATCTGGGAGACAAGAGCTCAGCGGCCTCCAGCACCCCCCGTACCCCCGCCGGCCTCGGTGCTCTCCGCAGGGCCCCAGTTCTCCCAGAACTCGCCGACCTAGGTCTGAGTTCCCTTTTCCCTCCCCTCCATCCTCTGTCCTCCGGTCCCCAACTCTCCCGCTCCAATCCCGGGTCCCCAGTGTCCCTCTCCCTCCTCCGAATCCCTTCTCCTGTTGAACTCAACGTCCCACCCCGACCCCCCCAGGGCGGGTCTCTCCCACTAGTCCCCACAGAAGCCCCAGCTCCCATTCCCCTGCGAGCCTCCCGATCCCGATCCCGATCCCGATCCCGTCCCTCAGGCCCTGCTGCCCTCCCGGGGGCGCCGAGGCGAGACCCGCCGAGTCACGGCGCTGCCAAGCCCCGAGCAGCCCCGGCCGCAGCAGTGCCGGAGGCAGCACGGAGCGCCCCGAGTCTCTCCCCGAGCCCCGCGGGCTCATCTCCAGCGCGGCCCCGCTCCCGCTCCGCCCGCACCTGCTCGGGCCCGTCCAGCGCCATCTTCTCCGCCGGCATCAGGCCCCAACAAAGATGGCGGCCGCCGCCTTCCGCTGGCTGACCTCGGCGCCCCCGGCGGGATGGCGTCACTTCCTTCCCGGAAAAACAACACAGCGCTCGGGGCGGCTGTAGTGCGCGTGCGCAATAGTGGATAGTGACAGCGCCGCCATCTTGGTGCGGTCAAAGCTGATTGCTCCATGTTGAAAACCACCGGAGATAAAGGGAAGGGTTGTGAACACGCCGCTGGGCGGACCCGTTATTGTTTCCCTCATCTCCGAGGGAAGCTGTTATCCTTCCTTTTCATCCTCCCGCCGGCAGCCGCGGAGCGGGGTGCGCCACTCCTAAGATGGCAGGAAGAGCAGGAGGAAGCGGAAGCTGGCTGGTTCGCGCGGGGCACGCCGGGAAGGCGGTGCGGGCACGCGGCGGGATCGGGACCGAGATCGGGATTGGGATCAGGGTCTGGATGGGGATCGTGTCGGTGACCTGGGGCGGTGGCTCGGGCTGGGGAAGGGGTATGGGGGTGTCCAGGCTGGGGGGACGCCGAGCCGGGGTAGGTCAGAAGCTTCAGGGGAGAACAGCAGGGCCAGGATGCGCGTGGGGGCAGCGGGGTGCGGGTGGGCAGGGTGGCACTGAGGGGTGAGATGGGGAGGCTCTGAGGGGACACTGAGGGTGACACCGACGGGGAGGCTGAGGAGACAGGGGGCACTGAAAGGGGCGCTGGGGGAGCACTGAGGTCGCTGAGGACACACTGAGGGGACAGTGACTGTGAGACTGGAGGCACACTGCGGGAGCTCGGTGGGTGGCATTGGAAGGGCACTGAGAGAGCACTGAGGGGTGAATTCAGGGGGGCACTGAGGGGAGGAGGGCACTGGGGGAGCACTGAGGGGGGGCTGGAGCTCTCCTGCCGAGCCCTGGGTACCCCCGGCTGCTCCTCACCCCTGTTTTCCACCCCAGGCCCGAGCCCTTGGCTGACAGCACATCCCTGCCCCCCCGAGGGGCTGCCCCACCAGCACCATGGGCAAGAAAAGCAAACTGGGCAAGAGCCGGCGGGACAAGTTCTACCACCTGGCCAAGGAGACAGGTGAGGTCCCTGCCCGGTGCTGGGGACAGGGTGGCTGTGCTCCCTGTCGCCCCAATAACCCCCTGTTCCCCCCCAGGCTTCCGCTCCCGCTCCTCCTTCAAGCTGCTCCAGCTCAATCGCAAATTCCAGTTTCTGCAGAAGGCCCGGGCTCTGCTCGACCTGTGTGCAGCCCCTGGCGGGTGGTGAGTGGGGACAGGCTTCCTCCAGTGCCACCAGCTGGCCTGGGACACTGTCACTGTGCGTTGTGTGCTCCTTTTTGTGTCTCTGTCTTCGATCCCAAACCTTGGGAGCACAATCCAGGGCTGAAGGCTCTCTTGGGATCCTGCTGCAGCCTTATGTCTCTCTGTTCTTCCCAGGCTCCAGGTGGCTTCCAAATTCATGCCGGTGTCCAGCCTGATCATTGGTGAGTGATGGCATTTGGCAGGAGCTGGGGATGGGGACTGTCCCTGGATGTGACAGAGGAAGGGGATCCTGGGTGGGGGATCCTGGAGGAGGAACAGGTGGGTGGGAAAACCACCTTTTGAGGGGTTTTGGTGTCTTTCTTCAACCAGGGGTGGACTTGGTGCCCATCAAGCCCATTCCCAACGTGGTGACGCTGCAGGAGGACATCACCACTGAGAAGTGCCGCCAGGTACTGTCCCAAGTGTCACCTGCTGGCCTGGGGCTCTGCAGGTCCCCTGTGGGGACAGGAGGGTCATGGCAAGGGGCTGGTGGGACAGACGGGTGTCCCTGTGCCACAGGCCCTGCGCAAGGAGCTGCAGACGTGGAAGGTGGATGTGGTGCTGAACGATGGAGCGCCCAACGTGGGAGCCAGCTGGGTGCACGACGCCTACTCGCAGGGTGGGGCTGCTTGGGGACACAGCGGGGACAGGGACGTCTCAGTGCTCTTAGAGAATTCCAGACTGGTTTGGGTTGGGAGGAACCCTAAAGCCAATCCAGTCCAACCATGGGCAGGGATAACTTCCATTATCCCAGGGTGTTCCAGGCCCTGTCTAACCTGGCCTTGGAGTCTTGTAGGGATGGGGCAACATCAAGCCCAGCATCTCAGGGAAACATTCAGCTTCTCTAGGAAACCCATCCCAGCCCCTCCCCACTCCCCTTAGGGAAGAGTCACTCTATCACTCTGTCACTCTCTCCCTCTGTCACTCTCTCCTTCTGTCACTCCCTCACTCCTTTTTCTCTCCTGTTGCAGCCAACCTGACCCTCATGGCCCTGAAACTGGCCTGTGAGTTCCTGTGCAAGGGAGGCTGGTTCATCACCAAGGTTTTCCGTTCCCGGGACTACCAGCCCCTGCTGTGGATCTTCCAGCAGTTCTTCCAGAAGGTCCAGGCCACCAAGCCCCAGGCCTCCCGCAATGAGTCTGCCGAGATCTTTGTGGTGTGCCAGGGTGAGTGGTGTGGGGGGCCTGGAGCAGCTAAGTTTGGGTTGGGACACTTCTGGTGTCTCTGATTTCTCCACCCTGGGAGCAACATCTCTGATTCCTTCATCCCAGGAGGAATGGATCTGATTCCTTCATGCCTGGAGGAATGCCCTGGTGGCTCTTGATTCCTCTGTCCTGGGAAGGAATTGCTCTGATGGCTCTGATTCCTCCGCCCCAGGTGGAATGGGTTTGATGGCTGTGATTGCTCCTGGGATGGAGGAATGGTTCTGATCCCCCTCTCCCCAGAGAAATGGCTCTGATTCTTCCATCTCAAAAAGAATGGCTCTGATGGCTCTGATTCCTGCATTCTGGGTGGCTCTGATCCCTCTGTCCTGGCAGGAATGGCTCTCATGGTTCTAATTTCTCCATCCCAGGTTATCAGGCTCCAGACAAAATCGACAGCAAGTTCTTTGACCCCAAATATGCCTTCAAGGATGTGGAGGTTCCCACCAAGTCTGTCAGTGAGCTGGTCAGCAAAAAGAAGCCCAAGGTATGAGCAAGGCCAGGCACAAATGGGACTGGGCCAGAAGAAGTTGTAATAACCAAAATTGTTCAGGAGAATGAATGACATGGATGTGGGAAGTCTTGGAAGAGCCA
Source organism: Lichenostomus cassidix (assembly GCF_008360975.1). Lineage (NCBI taxonomy): Eukaryota > Metazoa > Chordata > Aves > Passeriformes > Meliphagidae > Lichenostomus > Lichenostomus cassidix. Next base: position 757,158 of record NC_139507.1, read on the forward strand.
GTTTGGGGGAGGTTTGCTGCCCTAAAATTTATGCAGCACTGAAGTGCGGATTGTGACGCTGGGGCTGGGTCAGTTAAACCCTACAGGGGTTGGGCAGAGGGTTTGTGTCTCTCTGAGGTGGCTTAGGGACAGTAAACCCACATCGTGGCCTCAGCTGGACATGGAGCTGACACGAACCCATCATTGTCAGCTCTTGTGTCTGAGGTGGCATCAGAAGCTGCTCTTGGGCTGTGGCTGGTGGCTTGTCCAACTCACGTTAAGTTTGGAAAAGATCTCTAAGATCATCAAGTGTCACCTTCAGGCAGGTTTAGGTGGGCACTGCAGCAAGGCATGAGCTAGGTGACCCCATCCACCCTTCAGGGCTGCTGGCAGCTGCCTGTCTGTGCCCTGCCCTGTGTCCCACAGCCCCTTCTGCCCCCAGGCCGAAGGCTACGCCGAGGGTGACACCACCCTGTACCACCGCTTCACCCTCATGGACTTCCTCAAGGCCCCCAACCCCGTGGACTTCCTCTCCAAGGCCAACGAGGTGTGTGGCTGGAATGGCTCCCTGTCCCTGTCCTGTGGAGGGGAGGCTGGGATTTAAATCCCTTTCCCTGTGCCAGATCACACTGGGAGACGGAGAGCTGGAGAACCACAGCTCCACCACGGAGGAGCTGCGCCAGTGCTGCAGGGACATCCGAGTGCTGGGCCGCAAGGAGCTCAGGTGCTGGGGGACACTGGGACAGCCACACTGCCTAGCTGGGCCTGGGGACAGTCACACCCTCCAGCTAGGCCTGCTGGCTGTCCCTAACAGCTGCCACCCCACCCAGGGCCCTGCTGAACTGGAGGACGAAGCTGCGGCGGTTCCTGGCCAAGAAGCTGAAGGAGCAGGCAAAGGAGCTGGATATCAAGTAGGACCAGGGAGTGGGACTGTCCCCAGGCTGGGATGGGGCTGTCCCCAGCAGAGCTCCTCTGAGCTCCTTCCTTTTGTCAGCCTGAGCTCCGATGAGGAGGAGGAGGGCAGGGAGGAGGAGAAGAAGGAGAAGATGGAGGCAAAAGCTGCAGCTGCTGAGGAGGCTGAGGAGGCGAAAGAGGAAGAGGAGGTGGAGCTGGCATTGGCAGAGCTGAAGGCCAAGGAACTGGCAGAGCTGAAGAGGTAGAAAGAGGGGGAGAGATGGGGGCTGCAGCTGTGGGGACAGAGGGTGATTGTGTCAGAGTCTGTACCTCTGACAGTGGGCAGTTTGTGGGTTTGGGGTCCTTGGGCTCCTCTGCTCTGCCAAGCACCTGGAGTGGCTGTTCCAGGCTGTCCCAGCGCTGGGGACCCCTCACAGGGGGTAGCACTGCTGTGGCAGTGGCTGAGCCTCTGGGATGTTTGTGTGGGGAGGGGACAGTGTGGCCTCATCCCTTTGCCTCCTCCAGAAAGAAGAAGAAGATCCTGAAGGAGCAGCGGAAGCAGCGGGAGCGTGTGGAGCTGAAGATGGACCTGCCTGGGGTGTCCATTGCTGACGATGGTGACACCAGCATGTTCTCCCTGAAGAGCATCCACAGGACCCCGGTGTGTGGGGGGAGCTCCAGCAGGGTGGGACAGGGCCTGGCTTGGGACTCTGTGACTTGTGTCACTTGTGTCACTCTGTCTCGTGCTGCAGCTGCTGGATGAGCTGTCGCGGGGGGACATGGCCTCGGCTGATGCCCTGCTGGAGATGGGCCCTGGGGATGATGACATTTACGTGTCGGATCACGATGAAGAGGACGACGTGTCCCTGGCCAGTGACCTGGACCCGGAGGAGCTGCTGGAGATCGAGGCCCGGCAGAGGAAGCTGGAGCGGGAGCGGCGGGAGCAGGGCGGGAAGAGGTGAGGGGGAGAGACCTCCCGGGGCAGGGGCTGCCCTGGGAGCAGCTCCGGGATCCGGTAGTGGGAACAGCCTGTCCTGGCTGGGGACATTGATCCTGCTGCTCCTGTTGCAGGGCAAAGGTCAAGCAGAAGAAAGAGGAGGAGGAGGAGGAAGGGCAGGAAGAGGAGAATCCCCTGCTGGTGCCCCTGGAGGAGAAGGCAGTGCTGGAGGAGCGCCAGACCAGCCTGTGGTTTGGGAAGGTGAGTCCCACTCCTGGCACAGGAAGGATGGAGCAGCCTTGACCCCAGCAGCTCCCTGGGCCTGTCCTGGTGCTGAGCCACTGTCCCTATCCCTGTCCTGGTGCTGACCCACTGTCTCTATCCCAGGACGCCTTCGCTGGCATCGAGGATGATGCGGATGAGGAGCTGGAGCTGGGGCAGGCCCAGATGTTGGCAGAGAGGCAGCGCGAGGCTCAGACAGGTGAGGGAACACAAAGGGACAGTCCCACAGCCCAGTCCGGGTCGCTGGGTCCAGCCACAATGGGGATGCTGCCCTGAGCAGCAGCATAGAATGGTTTGGGTTGGGAGGGACCTTAAGGAGTATCCAATTCCACCCCTTCCTTTGGCAGGGATGCCTCTCACTAGACCAGGGGCTGTTCCCAGTCTGTGTCATTAACGAGCTGTCATTAGGGCAGTGTTAATGAGCAGGATCTCTAGAGGAGGGGTCTCCAGCAGGATCTGCCTCAGCCCCTTCTCACCCAGTGGTTCTGATTCCCAGACAAAACAACAAAGAAAGGACAGAAGAAGAAGAAGGAGGCTCAGGAAGAGGAAGAGGCTCCAGCTGAGCCCAGCGCTGCTGCAGCAGCCACAGCCCCTGACACCAGTGAAGCCCAGGAGGAGCAGAGCAGTGACGATGACAGCAGCAGTGATGATGAGAGGTGAGGGCTGAGAGGGCTCTGGGTGTCCTCCCCAGCTCCACAGTCCTGGAGAGCTGAGAGACACCAGCCCTGCCCACTCCTCTCCACAGGCCACTGGTACCAGTGGGGAGGAAGCGAGGCCATGTTGAGCCCTGTGGCTTCGAGGTGGTGCCCATTGAGAAGCCAGGTGAGTGGGGGGACATGGGAGTCCCTGTGCAGGAGCAGGGTGCCCAGGGCAGAGCTGGGAGTCTCTCTGGAGGCATGGGAGGCAGGGATAGACCTGGGAGAGTACTCTGGAAGGACGGGAAGCACTGTGGGACACGGGAAAGCAGGCCTGGGAGCCCCTGTGGAGGGTCAGAAGATGGGGGCAGGGACAGGCTGTTCTGCCTGGGGTGTTCCTTGCTCCCTGGCTCTGGGGCTGCAGCCAGGCCAAGCTTTCCTGTGTCCCACAGTAAAAAGGGTCCTGGATGCAGAGGGCCTGGCCCTCGGCTCTGTCATTGCCACCTCCAAGAAGGCCCGGCGGGACCTCATCGACGACTCCTTCAACCGGTACCGGGGCTGGGGGGCTGCAGGGAGGGTTTGTTCCCCAGTGTGGGCAGGGGAAGTGGGGCCCCTTTGCCCTGCTCACAGCTCAGCTGAGCCCCTCAGGTACTCCTACAACGAGGAGGAGGGGGAGCTGCCCGAGTGGTTCACGGAGGAGGAGAAGCAGCACCGGCGCCGGCAGCTGCCCGTGGACAAGCAGACGGTGGAGGCCTATCGGCAGCGCTGGAAGGAGATCAACGCTCGGCCCATCAAGAAGGTGGCCGAGGCCAAGGCCCGCAAGAAGCGGAGGGTGAGTGGGGGTTAGGCTCCCAGGGCTGCTCTGATCCCCTCCCAGGGGCTCTGTCCTGTGATGCCCCTCTCCCTCCTCCGACACCCTGCCCTCCTCCAACCCCCTGTCCTTTCTCCGATGCCCATGTCCCACCTCTGATCCCCACTGTCCCTCCCCTGGTTGTCCGTCAGATGCTGAAGAAGCTGGAGCAGATGAAGAAGAAGGCCGAGGCGGTGGTGAGCACCGTGGACATCTCGGAGCGGGAGAAGGTGGCCCAGCTGCGCCAGTGAGTGGCCAAGGCAGGATCGAGCTCAGCCTTGCAGGACTGGGCTGGTTGGTGGCGCTGTGTCCCTGCAGCCACAGCGTGTGTCACCCAGCCTGGGGCAAAGAGCCCAGAGGAGGGGTGGGACCCAATAGCGGTTTGTGTCTATCCAAACCCCAAACTGCTTGGGCAGGAGCTGCTCTCACTCTGACCTTTCCCCTTCTCCCACAGCATCTACAAGAAGGCTGGGCTGGCCAAGGAGAAGCGCCAGGTCACCTACCTGGTGGCCAAGAAGGGTGTGGGTCCCCGGGTGCGCCGTCCCCCCGGCGTCAAGGGCCAGTTCAAGGTGGTCGACAGCCGCCTCAAGAAGGACGTGAGGGCTCAGAAGCGCAAAGAGCAGAAGAAAAAGCGCCACAAGTGAGCTGGGTAAAGCTCTGTTACCAGCAAGGGACTCAACTCAGGGCACAGGACTGGACCCTGTCCCCCACTGCCACCTCAGAAGCCCTGGGGACAGGGCTGTGGCTTGGCCACACCTTGCTTAGTCTGTGCCTTGCTGTGACAGTGCCTTGTGTCCTCCCCTGGGACAGGGAGGGCTCACTTGGCCCCAGTGCTGCAGCCCCAGTCCCCTGCCCACACTCCCTGCAGGGCCACAGCTCCAGGTCTCACTGGGAGATTCCCCCTGGGGAGATTCAGGAGCATCCATGGCAGCCCCAGCTGTCCCCAGGGAGCTTGTGGCTCTGGGGGACAGCCCTGGACCACATTTGTCCCTGAGGTGGCACAACAGTGGTGCCTCTGCCCAGAGCAGCTGCTCAATGGCAGCAGAATTGAACCCTGGGCTGAGGCTGCCCAGGGCTGTGTGCTGCACCTGGGGTAGTGAGGGACCTGTGCTGGCACTGCCGTGTCCCCTCGTGTGCCATGGGACAGGCAGAGAGGGCACTGGTGGCTGGGTCTGAGCATCTGCTCGTGCCAAGAGAGCGCAACCCCCTCAGCCCACCTGGCTTTGTCTGACAGGGACTGACCCTCCTGACCTTCACCTCCTGCCCCAGCCAGCACAGGCCACAACAGCCACCCACCCTGTCCCCTCTGTCCCCACCCCATCCTGGGGTCGGACCCACAAGTTAAGGAACAGAAAGACCAAGGGAAAAGAAGAGCTTGACTAAATGTCTTTATTCAGAGCCAGGGCAGGGGCTGGAGGACAGCAGCTTCTCTCCAGGAGGCACCTGTGCTTTGTGCTGGCATTGCAGTGTCCCTGAGTCCCTCAGGGTGACAATGGCACCCTGTCAGTGCTGGGGAGGGGGCTGGGGTGGCACTGTGGCTCCCAGGGGGGTGAGGGGTGGTGGGGACCTGCCAGGGATGTCCTGGCCGGGAGGGAGGAGCTGTGGGTCTCCTTCAGGTGCTGTGGGGAGGGGAGAGGCCAGAGCAGGCACCCCAGAGCCCCTGTGCAGGGGGTGGCAGGAGGTGGCCCTGGGGTGTCCCTGTCAAGCCACTGTGGCTGCTCAGCCCAGTCCAGCAAGTGCCAGGGGCTGCAGGAGCCGCGTGTGGCCTTGGGCCTGCGGGAGCCCCTCGGCTGCACATCCTGAGGTTGGGAGCTGTGGCTCCACCCGGAGGGGCCCTGCTGGGGGCCAGTGCTGCTGCCAGGGGTCTCTGGGCCACCTCCTGCCCCATGGAGGGTCGGGACCATGGCCATCCTGTCCTTGGCTGGGGCAGGAGCAGGGATGGGCTGCCAGGCTCCAGGCTGGGTTAGAAGTTTTCTTTCTCCTCTTCAAAAGGGAATAATGGGGTCCTGTGAGAGCAGAGTCCCCACAACCCCCAGCACCACCCTTGGTTGTCCCTGGCCCTCTGGCTGAGCCCTATCCCTTGGAACTCAGTGTCCCATCCCCTGAGTGACCCCAAACCCCAGCTGGGGAGCTCTAGGGGGTCCCTGGAGGAAGGCCAGGGCTGATGGGGGCTGAGGTGCCTCAGAGAGGCACAGCACCTCTCTGCCCCCCAGCCTGCACACCTGGGTCCTCCCTGACCTCTGCCCAGCAAATCCCCAACCACCAGTGCAGGGCTCCAGGCTGGGCTCCTCCATTCCCACTCCCTGCCCTCCTTCCCCCAGGGCTCAGCACAGCCCAGCTTGGCCCTTCAGGGTGGCTGGGTCCCCATCAGGGTCCCCATCAGGGTCCCGAGGGTGCAGTGACCCCGGGCCTGGCAGGCTCAGCCCCTACCTGAGCTGGGAGGTGCAGTGTAGGCCACATCCACACGGTCACCTGCAATAGGAGGGTGCTGACCATGGGTCTGGCAAGAGCTGCTCCCTTAATGAGCTGAAGCTCATTAGCTGGAGCTCAGCCAGACCCCATGGAGCCCCTGGGGTGGCAGCAGGGCCAGGGGACACTGCCCAGCAGGCCTCACCTGTCTCGTAGTAGTCATACAGGGACACAGTGGCTGGCTGGAGGTTGCTCACCACGAAGTCCTGCTGGGCTCGGAAGGAAAAGCTCTCCTCCTGCTTGCTCAGCTGTGGAGACAGCCCAGGGGGGAGGTGCAGCCACCAACCTTGGGGAAATCCCCACAGCCCAGGGCTGCTGTCCCCATCTCACCTGCTCCAGGTAAATGGTCAGCTGGTCAGGCTGCACCTCCACCTTCTTCACCAGGTTCTGCCGCTTCAGCTGAGGGACATGGCTCAGGGAAGGCCACAGCGGCCCAGCGCCCCAAGCAGGTGTCCCTCCGTGTCCCACAGCCCCCGAGGGGCAGGGACCTGTGGGATGGGCAATCCCAGAGGGGGTCTGGGGGTCTCCTCACCTCCACCACGGATTTCTTGTCAGGGCTGTAGCCTGATGGCAGCTTGGCCTCGATGACAACCATGTTGGTGACAGGACGATCCCCGCTGTACCTGCAAGGGTAGAGCCCCGGGGTGGCCTTGGGCATTCCCTCCCTCCCTGGCTGCTCCTGTCCTCACAAACCCGGGACAATCCCAGTCCCTACCGTGCCCAGAGCCGGAGAAGGAACTGGGGGTCCTGTGTGCCTGGCAGTGGCTCTGTCTTCACCCGGAGCTCAAATGCCCCAGGGCTGGGAGGGGGCGGCACATTATAGCGCAGGGTCACCTGGGGGACAGCGCAGGGTGAGGGCAGTGAAGGGACAGAGCCGTGGCCAAGGCCAGGGAGCCCAGGCTGTACCCACCTGCACCAGGGCACAGCCCTGCCCACGGCCTCGCAGCCTGTAGGTGCCCGGCAGCTCGGGCAGGGCCGCCTGCTGCAGCACCAGCCGGTTGCTGCTGTCCAGCACAAAGTCCTGTGCTGTCCCTGTGGGGGATGTCACCGTCACCGTGAAGTCCCCATTGCTGCCGTGGGTCAGGGTAGCGTATTTGGCCAGGGCTTGCAGGGCCACCACGGTGTCCTGAGCACGGGGACAGCGCCAAGGTCAGCCCTGAGTGCAGCTCCCAGGAGGGGCTGGTTTGGAGTAGCCCCGAGCCCAGGGCAGTACCTGCGTGGAGGCAAAGCCCCCGTAGGGGTTCTGCTGCTTGCAGAGCCAGCGGACGATCCGGGACGCTGTGCCCAGGTCAGCAGGGGACACAGAGGGCTGCGACAGGTAGGCCAGCAGGACATAGGCCGTCATCTCCACCTCGGCCGGCGCGGCTGCGGCCCAGGACAGCTCCGAGGCCTCCTGAGCCTTCCCCTTCCTGCGCCAGTAGAGCTGCCCCTCTGAGGGAGAAGGGAACACAGCTCAGCCCCCGCTGCGGGCTGGGCTGGGCGAGCCTGGCAGACGTGGCACAGCCCCACGGTGCCCCTCCCGGGCAGTACCTGTGCTGATGCTGTGCTGGGCCAGGTGCTGCAGCTGCGCCTGCTGCTGCTCCCGCAGCCCCGCCAGCCCGAACACGTAAGCCAGCAGGGCTAGGCTGTAGGGGTTGTCCGTAGGTGAAGCCTCCAGGCACTTCAGGGCTGAGCTCACCGCTGGCTCCTGCCGTGGCAGCAGTCAGGAGGCAGCCCAGGGCATGGGACTGCCCAGTGAGAGCAGCTGTGCCCAGCTCGGGCTGTGACATGGCCTCCAATGGCCAATGCCCTGTCCTAGCAGTCATCCCCTGTCCCCTCAGCCCCTCTGGGGTCACTGGGCCCATGCTCACCTGGGGGGACAGCCCCAGCTCCAGCATCGCCGCTGTCACATACGCCGAGAGTGAGAGCTCATCTGAGACACCGCCCTGCAAGGGGACAGCGGGACACAGCTCCAGCTGGGCTGTGACCCCAACACAGGGACATCCCCACTGCCCAGAGCACACTCTGGCTCCCAGCCCTGCCCTGCCCCACCTGCAGGGCGTTGTTGAAGAGTTTGCCCATGCTGAGGAAGCAGCCGCTGTCGCTCTGGTGCTGCCGCAGCCATCGCAGCGCGTCCGTGATGTGCTGCTCCTCGATGGCCACGTAGGCTCTGGCCTGCCCGAAGGACTTGAGCACAAACGCTGTCAGCCTGGAGCCAGGGACACATCAGAGGGCTGGGGGTCAGCGCTGGGGGTCCCCGGGTGGCAGGAGGAGCCCTGGGTGCAGCTGCAGCGCCCTCACCAGGTGTTCCCTGTGCGATCACGCTTCCCAAAGGCGCTGTAGGAGCCATCATCGTGTTTGTACTGCAGCTCGCGCTGGTACCCTGAGGGACGACATGGGCACAGGGCACTCCTTCCATGCCCGGAGGATCTCAGGGCAGCCAGGTGCCAGGGGAGGGGCTGTGGGAGAGTGGTGTCCCTCCCAGGAGGGGGCTCAAGGTCCCACTGACCGCTCTGCAGGAAGCTCTGTGCCTTGGCACGGATGTCCGGCAGCAGCTGCCCGCTCTTCTCCAGGTACTGCTGGATGTAGATGTTGGGGGCAAAGCGAACCATGTTCTGCTCCCCACAGCCGTAGGGCATGGCCAGGAGATGGTCCAGGTTCTGCAGGGCATTGCCCAGGATGTCACCTGCCAGGATGTCACACAGCATCAGCTGTGCCCCTGCCACCAGCATCCCGTGTCCCCTTCAGTGGCAGCTCTGGCTGCTCCCACATCCTGCTGAATCTCTGCAGCTCTGCACCCACCCTGTCCCCTGGGTCCCCCCTCCTGTCCCTTACCCATCACAGTGATGTGGGCTCGCTGGGAGCTCTCCAGGATGTTTGCAGGAATCTCCAGGGAGACTTCTTCAGCACCTGTGGGGATGGAGGGCCATGCCAGTGGCAATGCCCATCTCCTCCCAGCCTGTTCTCTGGCAGCCTCACCCACCCCCTTCCTGCCCAGGGACCCTGGTCCTTGGCTCCTCTGGGCTGGTGGCCCTTGTGACCTGTCCCACACACCATGGCACTGCTGGACACCCCTGGCCAGTCCTACCTTCCTGGCAGAGCAGGGAGCTGTGAGCCTTCTCCACCAGGATCCCCCCGGGCTGTGAGGAAGCAGAATCAGAGTCAGTCACGAGAAGGCACCTGCCTGTCCCCCTGTCCCCTGGCTCACCCTTGCCTTCATGTCTGGCTGCTCTCCCACTGCCCCCCAAGGGCTCTTTGCACGCTGCTCCCAATCCAACCCATTTCCCTCCTCCACAACCCTCTGACCTGCACAAGCAGGGGCTTTATCACAGTGTCCACGCGGCCCTGGGCTGGCACCAGGGGCAGCTCGTTGCCACAGGGCTCACTGGAGCTCAGGGCCTCAGTGCTCACGGTGATGTTCACCTCCCCTGCAGGTGCAAAGAAAACCCTCAGGCCCCAGGGAGCCCCAAAGCTGAGCACAGCCCCCTGGGATTGGGCTGGGGCTGGCTAGACTGGGCTGGGGGTTCCCAGGAAGGGTGGGAATAGAGCAAGGGAGAACTTCCCAGGTGCTGTGGGGTTTGTTCCTGCCCTCCCTGGTCCCCGGGCAGCAGGGCGAGATGGTGGCAGTTCTGTACCCAGGCTGGTAGCTCGCACACCCCACTGGAAGGTCTTGGCTTCATCTGCACAGACACAGCGCCTGTAGGTGTCCTCTGCACCCGGTGACACTTCCAGCTCTGCCGACTCCGCCAGCGTCACCTGAACCTGCAGGGCACAGCCATGGCTCCATCAGACCCCAGAGCCAGGGTCACCTGCCCAGCCCTCCCCTGAACCTGAGCACAGCCACAGCTCCATCAGGCTCTGCCACACCCCGGTGGCCCCTGCCATCCCCACTCACCCTCAGGCACTGGCGCAGGTAGTTGAAGACGGTGGCCCTGAGGGTGAAGGTCTCATGGCGCACCACGGCATAGGGCAGTGCCAACTCCACGAAGAAGGGCTGGAAGGCCGTGAGGGTGACAGCAGGGGACAGCCCCAGGCCCTGTGGGGCCATGCAGAACATCCCAGCCTCCCACTCCGTGATGGCGTCAGGCACTGTCACTGTCATCTCGGCAGAGCCACCCTCCCTGCGCCATGGAGAATATCATGAGGCCACCCCGCCATGGCTGCTCTTATCCCAGCGGGCCTGTCACTCTCCCTGTGGGAGAAGGAGTCCTGAAGTCCCCAAATCCCTGCCATGCAGGTGCTTGGGAACTGCCCTCACTCACCCCACAGGGACAAGGTCCCACAGCCACGTCTCTGGGAAGTACATTCGGGGAGCTGGTGGCTCTTCCTGATCCTTAGTGTCTGAGGTGGGTATTCTCATGACTCCTGGGACCATACTGCCTCCCACTATACGGGACTCATCCTCAACCACTGGAAAAGGCAGAGCAGAACTTGGGTATCAGCTGGACCTCACCTTCAGCCAGCACAAAGGTGACCAAACTCCTTTTCCATCCTCTTTGATGCTGAGGGTATTTTCTGGATGGCTCTGAGTCCCCCTGAGGACACGACAACCAGGACTGGCCACCAGCTCTTTGATCTTTTCAGCACCAGGGCTGTGCTCACCTATCCCCCCTGAACGACCTGGGCTTCCAACAATGGGCCACCACGGCTTGATGCAATCTTCCCTAGTCTTGGCATTGGTGAAGAGCTTCAGTGCTGCGCCCTGTGAAAAAACAGAGGTTGTGCACCTCCCACAGCCAGCAGGAGGAATAGCCCCATTCCAGCAGTGAGCAGTCCCAGGGCTACAGAAAACAAGTAGACAAGGAGCCTGGGCTGGCCAGGAGAGAAAAGGTCTTTTGCCACAGGGGTGGCTTTCCCTGCTGCTGAGCAAAGCACAGGCAGCTCCTGGATGGAGAGGAACGGGGAGGCCCAGGTGGGCAGGGGCTGCACCTGGAATAACTTGTAGGTTTCCATCTTGGAGTCCTGCCAGTAACAGGATGGCTCATCCTGGATGCTGTGGGGGTAGTTGAATTTGGGCAGTGCTTTGTAGACCTGGGAATGAACGCATGCAAAATCCTCATTTTCAGAGGACATGACTCTGCCTGGGTGCCATTGGGGCGCCAGGCCCCTGTGAGGGACACCTAAGCCAATGTCAACCCAGCCCCAGCACAGGCTGGCCCTGGGGCTGCAGGGAGACCCCAGGCAGGGCCAGCACTCACGGCCTCGGCGTTGAGCTCAGCCTCAGGCTTCAGGAGCAGCACACTGCGATCCACAGCTCGCACAGCGCACAGGGAGCCCGGCGCAGCCCCCAGCTGCAGCCTCAGCACTGCCCCAGGCAGGGCCCTGGCCTCTGAAAATGCCATCTTCACCTGCAGAGGGACATCGGGGGACAGGGGAGTCACCTCCCGGGGAGGGGCAGGACCAAGCCAAGGGTAGGGAGAGCTCTTCTCAGAGGGGATCAGGGAATGGATTGAGAGAGTGCGACACTGCGATGCACCTGGAGCAGGAGGGATCCCAAGGCAGGCAGCCATGGACAGCCAGTCAGCTCTGCTCACCTGGTTGGGGAAGCACTTGGCCACGTAGAGCTCGGTGTAGTCAGCCACCATATCACCGTTGGGCAGCACCACGTAGATGAAAAGATTTGCCATGGGTGCCAGCTCCGGACCGATGGGCAGCTCCACGGAGAAGGAGACTCTCTGTCCTGGGCCATGGAAAGAGGGGGAGATGTTGCCCAGAGAAAGTGTGGCTCCTCCAGCCCTGGAAGTGTCCAAGGCCAGGTTGGACAGGGCTTGGAGCAGCCTGGGAGAGTGGGAGGTTTCCTTGCTCATGGCAGGGAGCTGGAGTTGGATGGGCTTGGAGGCCCCTTGAACCCAAAGCATTCCATGGTTCTGTGAGGAGCAGGCCCAGGGAGCAGAGCCCTGCACAGCCCCTCCATGCCATGGGACATACCAGGCTCTGCAGAAATCTCTTTCTTGAAGATGGTGGTAATGGTCCCCTTGGCCAGGACCTGCAGAGGAGAGGGTGAGGACAAAACTGATGCTGAGTGCAGAACCAAAGTGCCCTGATGGAGGATGGACCCATGATGAGGGTTTTGGGATGACTTTTGACCATGCCCAGTCTCCAGCCCCCCAACACCTCCCATGGGAGTGCAGGCCCTACAGTGGCCACCTCCTCTAACACCCCCTCAGTCTCTCCAGGACAGGTTGCTCATTGTCCTGTCCCAGGGGACACCACCACGTACATGTGTGTAGACGTGCCCCTTCCCACACAACCACCCGGATTCCTGCTGCTGCCCTCCCTCCCCAGGCCGGGACTCACCATGAAAACCAGATCCAGGTTCTTCTGCTCACTCCCTAAAGCCTCCTTGCCAAAGATGGAATCCACATGGAACAGGTGGGAATGGCCGCAGGGCAGCTCCCCCTCTGGGTCACGGATGTGCAGGAAGCTCCTGCTCCCCGAGGAGTAGGGCATGACTCTCAGAGAAGCATCTTGGTAGGTGGCTGTCATGTCTTCATCCTGGCTCTGGGCTGTCCTGTTGACTTGAGCCTGAGGTGGGAATCAGGGGATGAATCCATCCAGCAGCCCCCGAGGTGTCACCGGTGCAGCTCCAAGGCCACACCGCACTGCAGGAAGCAGCTCAGGGACCCCCCAGGGGGACATGGGTGGGGCACTAACCCGCAAGGAGACACTGCCATTCCAGCCAGAGGCATCCAGCTCAAAGGAGGCTCTCCCTGAGCTGTCTGTCATGAAGGTTTGTGTTTTCTCTTGTCCCTGGTTCCTGAGCAAGAGCACGACCTGTCTCTGGGGCAGCCCCGAGCCGTCAGGTGCCTTCAGCAGGATCTGTGCCAGGAGGGAATGGGAGATGCTGTGATTTGGGGCTGCAGCCATGGGAGATCAGCGCTGGGGGTGGGCAGGAGCAGGGCTGGGAGCAGCAGCGGGCAGGTAAGCCCTGCAGGGAGGGAAGCTCCCCTTACCGTCCCAGTGTAGGGGAGGCCAGGCTTGTAGACATGATCAGGCTTCTCAAAGGTGACCGTGAATATTTCAGGTAAAACCTCGCAGCTCTTGGTGCTCTTCATCTCCAGCCCTGTGGAGAGCAAGCAGGGAGCTCAGGGAGTTGCAGGGACACAGGACACAGCTCAGCTCCTGCCAGTGCCTCTGGCCCCACACACAAAAGGTCCCTGGACATGGAGGCTTTCCTCCTGCTGCTCCCAGCACCGTTTGCATCTCCTACAAGAGCAGCAGAAGCCCTGTGGAATATTTCAGACCCAAAGCCAGGGTGCAGCTGTGGGCAGACACTTCAGAAAAGGCTCTTCACCAAAGCACCAAAACGAGGACTGCTGGGCATAGGGGCAAGCCCTGCTCTTCTTTCTCTCACGCCAAGCCAGGCACTCCTGCTGTGACGAGGTGGTGAGTGAGGTAGACAAAGCCCCTCCTCCACCCTGGGAGAACCCAACCACTCTGCACTGACAGGGCTCAGCTGCTGGATCTTGGAAAGGCAATTTTCCTCTGCTGGAAGTCCAAGTCTTGCCAGGCTGACCTGACTCACATCCCCACCCAAAACCCATCCCTGCATGTTCACTCCTAAATCCCAGCGGTGCTTTGGCTGTTCCTGGAGAAGAACAATCCCTTGGGAGCAGGTAGAGATGGACACACCCCCATCCTGACCTGTCCCATCCTCCACCAGTGAAGCTTCGACATCAAGTTCCTTCCTCCAGCGTGTGGGAGTCTCGTTGAAGGCAGCCAACGAACCCTCTGTGGAAAAGCAGCCATTCTTCTCCGTCTGGAGGGAAAATCAACCTCATCAGCAGCATTCCTGGGAAGGAGCTGTCCCAGTGACACCCCCAGTCCCGGCCACACTCACCTGCCCAGTAACCTGGATGCAGGTCCCCCTCCTATGGTGACGCCAGAGCTTCAGGTTTAGGCACAAGGCAGCCTGGACCTTGCCCTGGACAGGCTTCCCATAGGTGTAGCTGTTGTGGGGACAGTGGAGAGGCTGTGCTGGGGGGGCCACACCCTGCTGGACACCCCATCCCAGTTCCCTGTTCCCAACTCACCGTCCACAGATCTCCAGTGGGAACTTCTTGTCCTTCTGCCGCACCACGCTGGGGAGATGAATGGTCACCTCAAACTTGGGCAGCACTGGGGGACAGGCACACGAACAGAGGGTGGTCACTCCCAGGACACTGACAGCAGAACCTGGGGGTCTGCAGGGGGTCAAGTCCTGCTGCCCATGGTGGCATCCCATTCCCAATCCTATTGTACCGTATTCCTCCACGCTGAAGGAATGGCTCTTCCCCTCCACGCTGATGGTGTAGGTGCCCAGGGCTGGCTCTGCGGCCAGTGGGAGGGACAAATCCACGATTCCCTGCCGAGGGGCCACCTCCCGCCATTGCGCAATGCGATTCCCGCTGGGATCCTGCACAGGGACACACGGGATCAGTGCCCTGGGAGCCCTGGCTGTGTCCCCTCTCCTGGCCCTCCCGAGCCCACCCCACTCCCTGGGTGTCCCAAACTGACCTTCAGGAACACCAGGGGCAGCTGGAAGACAAAGAGAGGATAGTCAGAGGAGCAGTTCCGTTCCTTGGGGTCTCACCAGGGTGGGCACAGCCGTGGATGGAGTAGAGGGAGGGTTTTTTGTGGGATCTTGTGAACTTCCCACCCATCAAGATGCTTTGGGATGGATTTTGAGACTGGCTCTGGCTGGGATGAGCCAAGGGCACTGCCAGCATGGCACAGAGAGGTGACATCTCCCAGCGCCTTAGGAAGAGTCCAGAACCCATTTAATCTGGGAACATCCTGCACTTCCAGAGACCCCAGGGGTTGCTCAGGGCTGCCAGAGGCTGAGCCTGCTGTTGTTCCTGGTGTCTGACGCCTTGATGGATATCAGCAGCACATTCCTTGCTTCCCACTCGCCATGGCTACATCCCTAACCGGGAGCTGGCGTGGGCACATTCCCGTGTCACATGTGCCATGCTGCTTTCTCCTTCCTGATCCTGCTGCATCCCTGAGCAGCACAGGGCATCCCTGCCCCCGGGGGCAGCTCCCCGGGCACAGCTGGCTGGGGCAGCATTCCCAAGGGAAAAGGTGACACCCACACCTCTCCCACGGCTGGCTGGGACAGTGCAGGGAGCCCTTGCCACCTCCCCGCACGCCAGCCCTGCTCTCACCTTCTCGTTGCTGGGAGTCAGGTCTTTATCAAAAGAGACAATCCGAAATTTCACTGGCAAAAGGAAACAGAGATGGAGGAGTGGCTACATCTGCAGGAACGGGAATTCCCCACGGGAAGGTGGATGGAAATCCTCCCAGAGTCCTGCAGTGCCCCTGAGGCAGCAGAGCCTCCAGCAAGTCCTGGCATTGCCCTGCACCCCTGCTGGGCATTCCAGGGCATCCCAGGGTGATCCTTCCCATTTCCAGACAGTGTAGGAGCAAGGCTGGGCCTCCTCACCCCTTTCCCCCACCAGGGTGGTCCCCCAGAGCAGAGTGGTCCCTCCTGCCCCACTCACCTTCCTGCCCAGGCTTGTAGACAGCCTTGTCCGTCTGGATGAACATCCCATGGTGCAGAGCTCTCAGCATCACCTTCTTGGTCTCAGAGACATTCAGGGAATCTCCCTGGATTGAGACATGCAGGTCCACGATTTCCTCCTTCCCTTTGGTGGGGGCTGGAGCCTGCAGGGGGAACAGCAGACTCCAGGTGAGGACAAGAACTGTGCCCTGGCTCCTGCAGGGTGACCCAGAGCACTCCTCAGTCCCCGGATCACCTTCCCCAAGCCAGGGGCTGGGAAGAAACCTCCCCCCAGTGCCCTGCAGGTCTGCAAATGGGGTCATTCCAGCCACGGGATAACTGGGCTGAGCCTGGAGGGACTTTGTTTGTGTGAGGGATGAGGCTCTGCCAAAAGATGGGGAAGTCACACCCAGTTTGCTTTCACCTGGAGGGGCGAGACCAACTGCTGCTGGGGAGTTTTGTAAAGGGAGACAACTCCCATCTGATCCCCTCTGAGCTCCCACCACACCCTCGGGAGGTTTCCGAGCATTTCCAGAGCATTCCTGAGGCCTCAGAGGAACCATCACAGCCCCTCTGCCTTGCCTGAGCCAGCCGCAACCACCTGCTGTAGTTGTAACAACAACAAAAGGGAAAATTCACTTCATGAGTGGGAGAACTTCAGTTCTTGTTCTTATTTAGAGGGAGGGGTGATTTTTGCATTCCAGGAAGGTTCCTGCCTTCCCTGGCAGACATGTAACTTTTCAGCCAGGACAGGGTGACTTTGGGGTGACACTCACGGGGAAGGTGACATTCAGGTGCAGATGAGGCTCCTGGACCTCCCTGTGGAGCAGGGTGCTGGGCGGGGTGCCGCTGTGTCTCTGCAGCTGGACATGGATCTGGACAGGCCCCTGGAGGTCACTGAGGTGCACCCAGAGCACAGCAGGGTGGGGGTGATACAGCACAGCTGGAGACACCACCACGTAACTCCTGGTAAGGAGAGGTGACAGGAGAGCCCTGTGGTGAGGCACATCCAGCACAGTCCCACAGAGACCTGGAAAAGCCCCTGGCAGCACAGGAAGCCACCCAGCCTCCCCTCTTGGCTTCTGGGCTGCCCTTGGCTCCTCAGCTCAGCTCTGCAGGTGAGGGGACAACAACCCCCCAGAGCCACCAGCCCAGAGCCACCAGGGCCATGTCTTCAGTGATCCTGGGCAGGGACAAGCCCCCAGCCTGAGCTTTCCCATCCTGGGCAGCAGTCAGTGCCAGAGAGCTGGGATTGAATCCCACCAGGAACTGCCAAGGAGCTGAGGTTAAACCATCCCAGCCAGCAGAGCCAGGACTGAATCCCACCAGGAATTGCCAAGGATCCAAGGTTAAAGCCACCCCACCAGACACAGACAGACACAGAAGGGACTTACGGTGCTCCAGAGGCCCCAGCTGAGAGGAGCATGGTGAGGAAGAGGATGGGAAGGGCTGGAGACCTCATGTCTCCAGCAGGATGTGGCTGTTGGGAATGGCCACAGCCTCCTCCTGCAGGTCTTGGATTGCTCTGGATCTGCATCTGCTCCACTGCAGGCTCAGAAATGGGATCTTCATGTCCCATCCAGTGAGGAAATCAGGGCTGGCAGAGGAACCCAGGGCACCTGCAGATAAAGGCCAGGCAATGTTTGCCATCTGCCCACAGCTTCCGGGAGTCAAGGCTCACAGGCATTTTTGCAATACTGGGAGAGGTTCCTGGAGGGTCAATCTGGGGCACAAGCCACCCCCACATGGATTTGCTGGGAAATGATGTCAGGAGGCAGTGGGAACAAATGGAAAACAAAACCCGGGAGCACAACATGAGAAGACGCTGGGAGCTGGAGGCGATTTTTCAGAAAGAGCAAATTTACAGGTATTCCAAATTTAACCAAATTTGGGATAATCCTGTGTCCCAGGCTGGCTTTTTGCCCAGTTTCCTCCAGATTCGTCCAATCTAGGCAGAGGAACAGGACAGTGTTGGGATGTGGTGTTGCTCCATCTGCTCCTATTCCACACTTGGGAGCTGGACACCAACCAGGGCAGGGCCAAGCTGCTTCCTTCTTCCTGGTGGGAATTTGGGACAGTTGAGGAATTCCACGACAGCCCCACAGTGTCCTGAGCACATCCTCTGCTCTGGGGCTTGGCAGTTCCCTTCCCTTTGGGGATGTGGGAGCCATGGAATCATTGAATGGCTTGGGTTGGAAGGGACCTTAAAGCTCATCCTCTTCCACCCCCTGCCAAGGGCAGGGACACCTTCCACTGTCCCAGGGTGCTCCAAGCCCTGTCCAGCCTGGCCTTGGACACTTTCCAGCTGCTCCAGGAATCTTTGCCAGGGCCTCAAGGGACACCATGAAAAGGGCTGACCTTTCCCATGGGATCTCAGATGGCCACAGGTCTGTCCCCATGCCCACCTCCCTGCCCTTTGGAGCACACCACAGGCTGTGGGTGGCTGGAGGAGGCTGGACCTGCCACCCGCGAGGACACGAGTTGGGAGCATCGCCCAGAGTCCACCCTGCCGTGCTGGATGTGGGCAGGGGGTCCGTGACCTGCCAGACATCCCGGGGGTGGTTTGTTGGGAACAAGAAGTTCACGGCTCCTCCAGCACTGCCAAGGTCACCACTGACCCCTGTCCCCAAATGCCACATCCACACAGATACAAAATCCTTCCTGGGATGGGGACTCAGCACTGCCCTGGCCAGCTGTGCCAGGGCTGGACAAGCAAAGCAACCGGCCAGGGCAGGCCTTGGGGGAGCAAGAAAAGCAAGTTGCTGCCAGAGCCCCCATTCCCAGGTTGTTCCCTCTCCTCAAGCTTTCATTTCCACTGACAGTGGAAAATCCCTTGAGGGCTCTTGCTGGGCCTCAGCCCTCTAGGAAGGACAAGGAAACCAGAGAAGCTGTGTCTGCCCCTGGACCCCTGACAGTGTCCAAGGCCAGGTTGGACTGGGCTTGGAGCAACCTGGGACAGTGGAAAGTGTCCCTGTCTGCGGCAGCACAGTCTCGCGATTCATGGGCTGTGGGGGTGCGGCGGCCCGATGCTGCAGATCCCGAGTCCCCGAGGCCGGCGGTCGGCGTAATCCACGGGGACGCTGCCGAGGATGCCATCGCCTGGGACTCGGAGGAGGCCGGGCCGTAAACCGCTCTCTCCCTCCCCTGGAAAGTTTTTCCTAAGTTTATTGGTTTAAAGTTCGCTTCCCCGCCCCTAGCACCGCCCCCGCTGCTTGCCCTCACTAGAATGTTCTGTTGCCGGGCTTTCCCCATGAGTTGCTTGTAATCCCCTCCCTACTTATATTTCATTTGCTCCCCCGCTTGTCCCTCATGTTGTCCCGGAGCCCCGTTGGCTCCGCCCCTGCTGTTCCTCCCCGGGAAACCCCGTATTTCCCCCTAAAAACCCCTTCCCTTTGTTCTCTCGGTGTGGTGTGGCCGCGACCCCAGCCCCGCCGGGTTCTGCGCCCGGCAGCTGCGTGGACCGCCCCACCCGAGAGCCCCCAGTGTGCCTCCCCGCGCCGCTTCTCCTGAATAAACTGCACACTGCTGACTCTCAACTCGTAGCACTCTCTTTATCACGGGAAGCGACCAGCGACTCCACGGCGTTCCTGCCCGGGAGGCACCCGCCTCCGCCGCGTGGTCCCTGCCGCTCCAAGGAGCGACCCTGGGAACACTGAGGCTGACCGCAGCCGCCTCTGGACAGAGCTGAACAGCCGGGAGGGCTGAGAGCTTGGGCCAGGTGAGGCCCCCGAGGTCTCCCGAAGCCCCGGAAGCTCGTTGGGGCCAGGCGGCCGGACCCCGCCGGACCCCCCTACAACTTCAAGTGGCGCCGTCAACGTGACCCTCCGAACCTGCCTTCGCTCCTTGGAAGGGAAGAGTGGAGATCTGTTGTTCCGCCACCCGGCGAGTTGCAGCACCCTCCCTGGACTACATCGAGAGGTGCTCCTCGCCGGCACTGCCAGCCCCGTGAGCCCCGTGAACCGACCGCGCCGCTTTGTGTTCGGGTGAGTTGGTAGGGGAAGAGGTCCCCTAGCTTGCCCTCTTTTCATTTAATTTTTCGTTCGGATCGGTCGGGTGAGAGTTTGGTTCGGCTAACCTTTATCTCGGGTGGGAAAGATGGGGGTTAACCTAACCAAAAAGCAACGAGAATTTTATGTTTCCGTTAAAACCTCCCTCCGAGTAGCGAAATTTTCTTTTCCCTCCCCGCTCCTAAAACGCTTTGTTAAATTTATTTTTGCCGAATTTCCCGATGTTTCTCCCCAAGATGCTAACTCCATCGATTTTTGGCGTGGGGTCCGCTCGCGCATGAACCAGCTTTTGTCCCGTGGGGACAAGCGAGTGGACCAGTTTTTCGGGATTTTAACACAGATTTTCCACGCTTTCCGTCCTCCCTCCTCCTCCTACCCCAACACGTGTTTCTTATGTTAATGCTGTTTTGTTTATCTCCACATTCAGTGGCCAAGATGCGCACCGTCACCCTCGCGCACCTTTTCCTCCTCCTCTTGACCATCGTCCCAGTCCAACCGTGGGTTGTGAGGCAGCCTAGCTCCAACGTCTGGGTGACTTCAGCCCGTGCCATGAACAAGGAGCAAATGTGTATCCGTTGATTTTTTGCTCCTTGCGCATGGACATGGCTGTCAACAGTTTGAGGGGCTCTGCTGCTTCAACCTATCCTCCAGGAGCCGTAGCATCCACCAGAGGCTGCAGGATATGGACGCCTTGATAAGAAACATCACCTTCGAGAGCAGTCTCTGGTTTGAAAGCACCGTGGATGGCGTCCGTCATGCTGTGAACTCCACGCTTTCCACCGTCGGAGGATGGGCCCACAAAGCACTGAAAGGACTGGGACTGCCCGAATGGGGAGCCACGCTTTTAAAAGACTGCATTATTGTTTTATTTGCTATTGCTTTAATTGCTGCTTCATTTGCATTGATTAAGAAATATTTAGTTAAGCATATTCGCTCCTTATTTAGTAAAGAAGGGGGAGGTGTGGGGGTGCGGCGGCCCGATGCTGCAGATCCCGAGTCCCCGAGGCCGGCGGTCGGCGTAATCCACGGGGACGCTGCCGAGGATGCCATCGCCTGGGACTCGGAGGAGGCCGGGCCGTAAACCGCTCTCTCCCTCCCCTGGAAAGTTTTTCCTAAGTTTATTGGTTTAAAGTTCGCTTCCCCGCCCCTAGCACCGCCCCCGCTGCTTGCCCTCACTAGAATGTTCTGTTGCCGGGCTTTCCCCATGAGTTGCTTGTAATCCCCTCCCTACTTATATTTCATTTGCTCCCCCGCTTGTCCCTCATGTTGTCCCGGAGCCCCGTTGGCTCCGCCCCTGCTGTTCCTCCCCGGGAAACCCCGTATTTCCCCCTAAAAACCCCTTCCCTTTGTTCTCTCGGTGTGGTGTGGCCGCGACCCCAGCCCCGCCGGGTTCTGCGCCCGGCAGCTGCGTGGACCGCCCCACCCGAGAGCCCCCAGTGTGCCTCCCCCGCGCCGCTTCTCCTGAATAAACTGCACACTGCTGACTCTCAACTCGTAGCACTCTCTTTATCACGGGAAGCGACCAGCGACTCCACGGCGTTCCTGCCCGGGAGGCACCCGCCTCCGCCGCGTGGTCCCTGCCGCTCCAAGGAGCGACCCTGGGAACACTGAGGCTGACCGCAGCCGCCTCTGGACAGAGCTGAACAGCCGGGAGGGCTGAGAGCTTGGGCCAGGTGAGGCCCCCGAGGTCTCCCGAAGCCCCGGAAGCTCGTTGGGGCCAGGCGGCCGGACCCCGCCGGACCCCCCTACAACTTCAATGGGTGACCACCCCATGCCACAATGAGGGGAGCCGCCCGGGGCCGAAACACGCTGGGGGCACATGTGGCTGCGGCAAACAGCAGAGCTTCTGGGGACATGGGTCGCTGTAGAGGTGTGGTGATAAAAGAAGTGTAGGAACGCGATCTGTGATTTCCAGGGAATTTATTAAGGTCCACAGGTGAGGGTCCGGGGATGGCGACTGTCAGAGTTTGGGGAAGGCCTTGGAATTTTTCTCCATCACTGTTACTAAGCAACAAATAGTTGGGTGTTTAGAGCCATCAAGTCTTTTGTAAAAGACAAAAGGTGTGCTTGGGCAGGGCAGGGTAAGGGAAGAGCCGGCCCGTGGAACGCTCTCTCGTGGTTCAGACGCTGAGAAGAGAGGCTGCTCTTTGCTTTTCGGCTGCGACCAGAGGAAATCCAACTGTGCCCTGGTTTTTTTCTTCTCCTGGCAGGGTGAGCTTTGATTCAACCCTTTTTTCCCACTGAGAAGTGCGTGTTTCCCTGGGCTGCGTTTTCTCGCAGCTGCTGGGAGAGTCCGGCTGCCTCTGCCGCCTGCCCCTGCCTTCTGCCGCACAAGACCGCGGCGTCTGCTGTGACTGCAGAACTCCTTGCTACCTCGCTAGCTAGCTGGGGAGAGAGCCAGCTCCTACCCCTGCCGCCCTGTTTTTTGCCACTCCGAGCTGCCCTGCCTGCTTCTAAGCCTGCTCGCCATTACCAGCTGCGTCAGGCTGACCTGACCCTGTGCCACAGCGCCACCTGCAGCCGCTCGGCAGTCATCGCACCTGCCCTGCCCGGCCAGGAGCTCAACAGCGCCCCTGCTGCTTGCAACCGTGATTACACCACACGGGAAAAGGCTCGGCAGCTCAAAAGTCATCTGCCATTGGTTTCTGGTTCTGTTTGTGGTTGCTATTATTGTTATTGCTTGTTTATAGATACTAGCAAAGAACTGTTATTCCTTTTCCCATACCTTTGCCTGAAAGCCCTTGATTTCAAAATTAAAATAAATAGGAGGGAGGGGAAATCACATTCTCTGTCCTAAGGGAGGGTTCAACCTCTCTTAGCAGACACCTGTCTTTCAAACCAAGACACCCCAGCAGCTCCCTGGGCCTGTCCTGGTGCTGAACCACTGTCCCTATCCCTGTCCTGGTGCTGAGCCACTGTCCCTATCCCTGTCCTGGTGCTGACCCACTGTCTCTATCCCAGGACGCCTTCGCTGGCATCGAGGATGATGCGGATGAGGAGCTGGAGCTGGGGCAGGCCCAGATGTTGGCAGAGAGGCAGCGCGAGGCTCAGACAGGTGAGGGAACACAAAGGGACAGTCCCACAGCCCAGTCCGGGTCGCTGGGTCCAGCCACAATGGGGATGCTGCCCTGAGCAGCAGCATAGAATGGTTTGGGTTGGGAGGGACCTTAAGGAGTATCCAATTCCACCCCTTCCTTTGGCAGGGATGCCTCTCACTAGACCAGGGGCTGTTCCCAGTCTGTGTCATTAACGAGCTGTCATTAGGGCAGTGTTAATGAGCAGGATCTCTAGAGGAGGGGTCTCCAGCAGGATCTGCCTCAGCCCCTTCTCACCCAGTGGTTCTGATTCCCAGACAAAACAACAAAGAAAGGACAGAAGAAGAAGAAGGAGGCTCAGGAAGAGGAAGAGGCTCCAGCTGAGCCCAGCGCTGCTGCAGCAGCCACAGCCCCTGACACCAGTGAAGCCCAGGAGGAGCAGAGCAGTGACGATGACAGCAGCAGTGATGATGAGAGGTGAGGGCTGAGAGGGCTCTGGGTGTCCTCCCCAGCTCCACAGTCCTGGAGAGCTGAGAGACACCAGCCCTGCCCACTCCTCTCCACAGGCCACTGGTACCAGTGGGGAGGAAGCGAGGCCATGTTGAGCCCTGTGGCTTCGAGGTGGTGCCCATTGAGAAGCCAGGTGAGTGGGGGGACATGGGAGTCCCTGTGCAGGAGCAGGGTGCCCAGGGCAGAGCTGGGAGTCTCTCTGGAGGCATGGGAGGCAGGGATAGACCTGGGAGAGTCCTCTGGAAGGACGGGAAGCACTGTGGGACATGGGAAAGCTGGCCTGGGTGTCCCTGTGGAGGGGCAGAAGATGGGGGCAGGGACAGGCTGTTCTGCCTGGGGTGTTCCTTGCTCCCTGGCTCTGGGGCTGCAGCCAGGCCAAGCTTTCCTGTGTCCCACAGTAAAAAGGGTCCTGGATGCAGAGGGCCTGGCCCTCGGCTCTGTCATTGCCACCTCCAAGAAGGCCCGGCGGGACCTCATCGACGACTCCTTCAACCGGTACCGGGGCTGGGGGGCTGCAGGGTTTGTTCCCCCGTGTGGGCAGGGGAAGTGGGGCCCCTTTGCCCTGCTCACAGCTAAGCTGAGCCCCTCAGGTACTCCTACAACGAGGAGGAGGGGGAGCTGCCTGAGTGGTTCACGGAGGAGGAGAAGCAGCACCGGCGCCGGCAGCTGCCCGTGGACAAGCAGACGGTGGAGGCCTATCGGCAGCGCTGGAAGGAGATCAACGCTCGGCCCATCAAGAAGGTGGCCGAGGCCAAGGCCCGCAAGAAGCGGAGGGTGAGTGGGGGTTAGGCTCCCAGGGCTGCTCTGATCCCCTCCCAGGGGCTCTGTCCTGTGATGCCCCTCTCCCTCCTCCGACACCCTGCCCTCCTCCAACCCCCTGTCCTTTCTCCGATGCCCATGTCCCACCTCTGATCCCCACTGTCCCACCTCTGACACCCCCTGTTCCTCATCCAACCCCCTGTTCTTCCTGTTCTTTCTCCAATTCCCATATCCCACCTCTGATCCCCCCTGTCCCTCCCCTGGTTGTCCGTCAGATGCTGAAGAAGCTGGAGCAGATGAAGAAGAAGGCCGAGGCCGTGGTGAGCACCGTGGACATCTCGGAGCGGGAGAAGGTGGCCCAGCTGCGCCGGTGAGTGGCCAAGGCAGGATCGAGCTCAGCCTTGCACGGCTGGGCTGGTTGGTGGCGCTGTGTCCCTGCAGCCACAGCGTGTGTCACCCAGCCTGGGGCAAAGACCCCAGAGGAGGGGTGGGACCCAACAGCAGTTTGTGTCTATCCAAACCCCAAACTGCTTGAGCAAGAACTGCTCTCACTCTGACCTTTCCCCTTCTCCCACAGCATCTACAAGAAGGCTGGGCTGGCCAAGGAGAAGCGCCAGGTCACCTACCTGGTGGCCAAGAAGGGTGTGGGTCCCCGGGTGCGCCGTCCCCCCGGCGTCAAGGGCCAGTTCAAGGTGGTCGACAGCCGCCTCAAGAAGGACGTGAGGGCTCAGAAGCGCAAAGAGCAGAAGAAAAAGCGCCACAAGTGAGCTGGGTAAAGCTCTGTTACCAGCAAGGGACTCAACTCAGGGCACAGGACTGGACCCTGTCCCCCACTGCCACCTCAGAAGCCCTGGGGACAGGGCTGTGGCTTGGCCACACCTTGCTTAGTCTGTGCCTTGCTGTGACAGTGCCTTGTGTCCTCCCCTGGGACAGGGAGGGCTCACTTGGCCCCAGTGCTGCAGCCCCAGTCCCCTGCCCACACTCCCTGCAGGGCCACAGCTCCAGGTCTCACTGGGAGATTCCCCCTGGGGAGATTCAGGAGCATCCATGG
This sequence comes from Lichenostomus cassidix, assembly GCF_008360975.1. NCBI lineage: Eukaryota > Metazoa > Chordata > Aves > Passeriformes > Meliphagidae > Lichenostomus > Lichenostomus cassidix. The sequence goes on from NC_139507.1 coordinate 782,026, forward strand.
CAGCCCCAGCTGTCCCCAGGGAGCTTGTGGCTCTGGGGGACAGCCCTGGACCACATTTGTCCCTGAGGTGGCACAACAGTGGTGCCTCTGCCCAGAGCAGCTGCCCAATGGCAGCAGAATTGAACCCTGGGCTGAGGCTGCCCAGGGCTGTGTGCTGCACCTGGGGTAGTGAGGGACCTGTGCTGGCACTGCCGTGTCCCCTCGTGTGCCATGGGACAGGCAGAGAGGGCACTGGTGGCTGGGTCTGAGCATCTGCTCGTGCCAAGAGAGCGCAACCCCCTCAGCCCACCTGGCTTTGTCTGACAGGGACTGACCCTCCTGACCTTCACCTCCTGCCCCAGCCAGCACAGGCCACAACAGCCACCCACCCTGTCCCCTCTGTCCCCACCCCATCCTGGGGTCGGACCCACAAGTTAAGGAACAGAAAGACCAAGGGAAAAGAAGAGCTTGACTAAATGTCTTTATTCAGAGCCAGGGCAGGGGCTGGAGGACAGCAGCTTCTCTCCAGGAGGCACCTGTGCTTTGTGCTGGCATTGCAGTGTCCCTGAGTCCCTCAGGGTGACAATGGCACCCTGTCAGTGCTGGGGAGGGGGCTGGGGTGGCACTGTGGCTCCCAGGGGGGTGAGGGGTGGTGGGGACCTGCCAGGGATGTCCTGGCCGGGAGGGAGGAGCTGTGGGTCTCCTTCAGGTGCTGTGGGGAGGGGAGAGGCCAGAGCAGGCACCCCAGAGCCCCTGTGCAGGGGGTGGCAGGAGGTGGCCCTGGGGTGTCCCTGTCAAGCCACTGTGGCTGCTCAGCCCAGTCCAGCAAGTGCCAGGGGCTGCAGGAGCCGCGTGTGGCCTTGGGCCTGCGGGAGCCCCTCGGCTGCACATCCTGAGGTTGGGAGCTGTGGCTCCACCCAAATGTGCCCTGCTGGGGGCCAGTGCTGCTGCCAGGGGTCTCTGGGCCACCTCCTGCCCCATGGAGGGTCGGGACCATGGCCATCCTGTCCTTGGCTGGGGCAGGAGCAGGGATGGGCTGCCAGGCTCCAGGCTGGGTTAGAAGTTTTCTTTCTCCTCTTCAAAAGGGAATAATGGGGTCCTGTGAGAGCAGAGTCCCCACAACCCCCAGCACCACCCTTGGTTGTCCCTGGCCCTCTGGCTGAGCCCTATCCCTTGGAACTCAGTGTCCCATCCCCTGAGTGACCCCAAACCCCAGCTGGGGAGCTCTAGGGGGTCCCTGGAGGAAGGCCAGGGCTGATGGGGGCTGAGGTGCCTCAGAGAGGCACAGCACCTCTCTGCCCCTCAGCCTGCACACCTGGGTCCTCCCTGACCTCGGCCCAGCAAATCCCCAACCACCAGTGCAGGGCTCCAGGCTGGGCTCCTCCATTCCCACTCCCTGCCCTCCTTCCCCCGGGGCTCAGCACAGCCCAGCTTGGCCCTTCAGGGTGGCTGGGTCCCCATCAGGGTCCCCATCAGGGTCCCGAGGGTGCAGTGACCCCGGGCCTGGCAGGCTCAGCCCTTACCTGAGCTGGGAGGTGCAGTGTAGGCCACATCCACACGGTCACCTGCAATATGAGAGTGCTGACCATGGGTCTGGCAAGAGCTGCTCCCTTAATGAGCTGAAGCTCATTAGCTGGAGCTCAGCCAGACCCCATGGAGCCCCTGGGGTGGCAGCAGGGCCAGGGGACACTGCCCAGCAGGCCTCACCTGTCTCATAGTAGTCATACAGGGACACAGTGGCCGGCTGGAGGTTGCTCACCACGAAGTCCTGCTGGGCTCGGAAGGAAAAGCTCTCCTCCTGCTTGCTCAGCTGTGGAGACAGCCCAGGGGGGAGGTGCAGCCACCAACCTTGGGGAAATCCCCACAGCCCAGGGCTGCTGTCCCCATCTCACCTGCTCCAGGTAAATGGTCAGCTGGTCAGGCTGCACCTCCACCTTCTTCACCAGGTTCTGCCGCTTCAGCTGAGGGACATGGCTCAGGGAAGGCCACAGCGGCCCAGCGCCCCAAGCAGGTGTCCCTCCGTGTCCCACAGCCCCCGAGGGGCAGGGACCTGTGGGATGGGCAATCCCAGAGGGGGTCTGGGGGTTTCCTCACCTCCACCACGGATTTCTTGTCAGGGCTGTAGCCTGATGGCAGCTTGGCCTCGATGACAACCATGTTGGTGACAGGACGATCCCCACTGTACCTGCAAGGGTAGAGCCCCGGGGTGGCCTTGGGGATTCCCTCCCTCCCTGGCTGCTCCTGTCCCCACAAACCCGGGACAATCCCAGTCCCTACCGTGCCCAGAGCCGGAGAAGGAACTGGGGGTCCTGTGTGCCTGGCAGTGGCTCTGTCTTCACCCGGAGCTCAAATGCCCCAGGGCTGGGAGGGGGCGGCACATTATAGCGCAGGGTCACCTGGGGGACAGCGCAGGGTGAGGGCAGTGAAGGGACAGAGCCGTGGCCAAGGCCAGGGAGCCCAGGCTGTACCCACCTGCACCAGGGCACAGCCCTGCCCACGGCCTCGCAGCCTGTAGGTGCCCGGCAGCTCGGGCAGGGCCGCCTGCTGCAGCACCAGCCGGTTGCTGCTGTCCAGCACAAAGTCCTGTGCTGTCCCTGTGGGCGATGTCACCGTCACCGTGAAGTCCCCATTGCTGCCGTGGATCAGGGTAGCGTATTTGGCCAGGGCTTGCAGGGCCACCACGGTGTCCTGAGCACGGGGACAGCGCCAAGGTCAGCCCTGAGTGCAGCTCCCAGGAGGGGCTGGTTTGGAGCAGCCCCGAGCCCAGGGCAGTACCTGCGTGGAGGCAAAGCCCCCGTAGGGGTTCTGCTGCTTGCAGAGCCAGCGGACGATCCGGGACGCTGTGCCCAGGTCAGCAGGGGACACAGAGGGCTGCGACAGGTAGGCCAGCAGGACATAGGCCGTCATCTCCACCTCGGCCGGCGCGGCTGCGGCCCAGGACAGCTCCGAGGCCTCCTGAGCCTTCCCCTTCCTGCGCCAGTAGAGCTGCCCCTCTGAGGGAGAAGGGAACACAGCTCAGCCCCTGCTGCGGGCTGGGCTGGGCGAGCCTGGCAGACGTGGCACAGCCCCACGGTGCCACTGCCCGGGCAGTACCTGTGCTGATGCTGTGCTGGGCCAGGTGCTGCAGCTGCGCCTGCTGCTGCTCCCGCAGCCCCGCCAGCCCGAACACGTAAGCCAGCAGGGCTAGGCTGTAGGGGTTGTCCGTAGGTGAAGCCTCCAGGCACTTCAGGGCTGAGCTCACCGCTGGCTCCTGCCGTGGCAGCAGTCAGGAGGCAGCCCAGGGCATGGGACTGCCCAGTGAGAGCAGCTGTGCCCAGCTCGGGCTGTGACATGGCCTCCAATGGCCAATGCCCTGTCCTAGCAGTCATCCCCTGTCCCCTCAGCCCCTCTGGGGTCACTGGGCCCATGCTCACCTGGGGGGACAGCCCCAGCTCCAGCATCGCCGCTGTCACATACGCCGAGAGTGAGAGCTCATCTGAGACACCGCCCTGCAAGGGGACAGCGGGACACAGCTCCAGCTGGGCTGTGACCCCAACACAGGGACATCCCCACTGCCCAGAGCACACTCTGGCTCCCAGCCCTGCCCTGCCCCACCTGCAGGGCGTTGTTGAAGAGTTTGCCCACGCTGAGGAAGCAGCCGCTGTCGCTCTGGTGCTGCCGCAGCCATCGCAGCGCGTCCGTGATGTGCTGCTCCTCGATGGCCACGTAGGCTCTGGCCTGCCCGAAGGACTTGAGCACAAACGCTGTCAGCCTGGAGCCAGGGACACATCAGAGGGCTGGGGGTCAGCGCTGGGGGTCCCCGGGTGGCAGGAGGAGCCCTGGGTGCAGCTGCAGCGCCCTCACCAGGTGTTCCCTGTGCGATCACGCTTCCCAAAGGCGCTGTAGGAGCCATCATCGTGTTTGTACTGCAGCTCGCGCTGGTACCCTGAGGGACGACATGGGCACAGGGCACTCCTTCCATGCCCGGAGGATCTCAGGGCAGCCAGGTGCCAGGGGAGGGGCTGTGGGAGAGTGGTGTCCCTCCCAGGAGGGGGCTCAAGGTCCCACTGACCGCTCTGCAGGAAGCTCTGTGCCTTGGCACGGATGTCCGGCAGCAGCTGCCCGCTCTTCTCCAGGTACTGCTGGATGTAGATGTTGGGGGCAAAGCGAACCATGTTCTGCTCCCCACAGCCATAGGGCATGGCCAGGAGATGATCCAGGTTCTGCAGGGCATTGCCCAGGATGTCACCTGCCAGGATGTCACACAGCATCAGCTGTGCCCCAGCCACCAGCATCCCGTGTCCCCTTCAGTGGCAGCTCTGGCTGCTCCCACGTCCTGCTGAATCTCTGCAGCTCTGCACCCACCCTGTCCCCTGGGTCCCCCCTCCTGTCCCTTACCCATCACAGTGATGTGGGCTCGCTGGGAGCTCTCCAGGGTGTTTGCAGGAATCTCCAGGGAGACTTCTTCAGCACCTGTGGGGATGGAGGGCCATGCCAGTGGCAATGCCCATCTCCTCTCAGCCTGTTCCCTGGCAGCCTCACCCACCCCCTTCCTGCCCAGGGACCCTTGTCCTTGGCTCCTCTGGGCTGGTGGCCCTTGTGACCTGTCCCACACACCATGGCACTGCTGGACACCCCTGGCCAGTCCTACCTTCCTGGCAGAGCAGGGAGCTGTGAGCCTTCTCCACCAGGATCCCCCCGGGCTGTGAGGAAGCAGAATCAGAGTCAGTCACGAGAAGGCACCTGCCTGTCCCCCTGTCCCCTGGCTCACCCTTGCCTTCATGTCTGGCTGCTCTCCCACTGCCCCCCAAGGGCTCTTTGCACGCTGCTCCCAATCCAACCCATTTCCCTCCTCCACAACCCTCTGACCTGCACAAGCAGGGGCTTTATCACAGTGTCCACGCGGCCCTGGGCTGGCACCAGGGGCAGCTCATTGCCACAGGGCTCACTGGAGCTCAGGGCCTCAGTGCTCACGGTGATGTTCACCTCCCCTGCAGGTGCAAAGAAAACCCTTAGGCCCCAGGGAGCCCCAAAGCTGAGCACACCCCCTGGGATTGGGCTGGGGCTGGCTGGACTGGGCTGGGGGTTCCCAGGAAGGGTGGGAATAGAGCAAGGGAGAACTTCCCAGGTGCTGTGGGGTTTGTTCCTGCCCTCCCTGGTCCCCGGGCAGCAGGGCGAGGTGGTGGCAGTTCTGTACCCAGGCTGGTAGCTCGCACACCCCACTGGAAGGTCTTGGCTTCATCTGCACAGACACAGCGCCGGTAGGTGTCCTCTGCACCCGGTGACACTTCCAGCTCCGCCGACTCCGCCAGCGTCACCTGAACCTGCAGGGCACAGCCATGGCTCCATCAGACCCCAGAGCCAGGGTCACCTGCCCAGCCCTCACCTGAACCTGAGCACAGCCACAGCTCCATCAGGCTCTGCCACACCCTGGTGGCCCTTGCCATCCCCACTCACCCTCAGGCACTGGCGCAGGTAGTTGAAGACAGTGGCCCTGAGGGTGAAGGTCTCATGGCGCACCACGGCATAGGGCAGTGCCAACTCCACGAAGAAGGGCTGGAAGGCCGTGAGGGTGACAGCAGGGGACAGCCCCAGGCCCTGTGGGGCCATGCAGAACATCCCGGCCTCCCACTCCGTGATGGCGTCAGGCACTGTCACTGTCATCTCGGCAGAGCCACCCTCCCTGTGCCATGGAGAACATCATGAGGCCACCCCGCCTTGGCTGCTCTTATCCCAGCGGGCCTGTCACTCTCCCTGTGGGAGAAGGAGTCCTGAAGTCCCCAAATTCCTGCCATGCAGGTGCTTGGGAACTGCCCTCACTCACCCCACAGGGACAAGGTCCCACAGCCACGTCTCTGGGAAGTACATTCGGGGAGCTGGTGGCTCTTCCTGATCCTTAGTGTCTGAGGTGGGTATTCTCATGACTCCTGGGACCATACTGCTTTCCACCATAGTGGTGCGGTACGCGACTGCTGGGAAAAGCAGAGCAGAACTTGGGTATCAGCTGGACCTCACCTTCAGCCAGCACAAAGGTGACCAAACTCCTTTTCCATCCTCTTTGATGCTGAGGGTATTTTCTGGATGGCTCTGAGTCCCCCTGAGGTTACAGCAGCCAAGACTGGCCACCAGCTCTTTGATCTTTTCAGCACCAGGGCTGTGCTCACCTATCTCCCCTGAAGGACCTGGGATTCCAACCAGCCACCACGGCTTGATGCAATCTTCCCTAGTCTTGGCATTGGTGAAGAGCTTCAGTGCTGCGCCCTGTGAAAAAACAGAGGTTGTGCACCTCCCACAGCCAGCAGGAGGAATAGCCCCATTCCAGCAGTGAGCAGTCCCAGGGCTACAGAAAACAAGTAGAGAAGGAGCCTGGGCTGGCCAGGAGAGAAAAGGTCCTTTGCCACAGGGGTGGCTTTCCCTGCTGCTGAGCAAAGCACAGGCAGCTCCTGGATGGAGAGGAACGGGGAGGCCCAGGTGGGCAGGGGCTGCACCTGGAATAACTTGTAGGTTTCCATCTTGGAGTCCTGCCAGTAACAGGATGGCTCATCCTGGATGCTGTGGGGGTAGTTGAATTTGGGCAGTGCTTTGTAGACCTGGGAATGAACGCATGCAAAATCCTCATTTTCAGAGGACATGACTCTGCCTGGGTGCCATTGGGGCGCCAGGCCCCTGTGAGGGACACCTAAGCCAATGTCAACCCAGCCCCAGCACAGGCTGGCCCTGGGGCTGCAGGGAGACCCCAGGCAGGGCCAGCACTCACGGCCTCGGCGTTGAGCTCAGCCTCAGGCTTCAGGAGCAGCACACTGCGATCCACAGCTCGCACAGCGCACAGGGAGCCCGGCGCAGCCCCCAGCTGCAGCCTCAGCACTGCCCCAGGCAGGGCCCTGGCCTCTGAAAATGCCATCTTCACCTGCAGAGGGACATCAGGGGACAGGGGAGTCACCTCCCGGGGAGGGGCAGGACCAAGCCATGGGTAGGGAGAGCTCTTCTCGGAGGGGATCAGGGAATGGATTGAGAGAGTGCGACACTGCGATGCACCTGGAGCAGGAGGGATCCCAAGGCAGGCAGCCATGGACAGCCAGTCAGCTCTGCTCACCTGGTTGGGGAAGCACTTGGCCACGTAGAGCTCGGTGTAGTCAGCCACCATATCACCGTTGGGCAGCACCACGTAGATGAAAAGATTTGCCATGGGTGCCAGCTCCGGACCGATGGGCAGCTCCAGGGAGAAGGAGACTCTCTGTCCTGGGCCATGGAAAGAGGGGGAGATGTTACCCAGAGAAAGTGTGGCTCCTCCAGCCCTGGAAGTGTCCAAGGCCAGGTTGGACAGGGCTTGGAGCAGCCTGGGAGAGTGGAAGGTGTCCTTGCTCATGGCAGGGGGCTGGAGTTGGATGGGCTTGGAGGCCCCTTGAACCCAAAGCATTCCATGGTTCTGTGAGGAGCAGGCCCAGGGAGCAGAGCCCTGCACAGCCCCTCCATGCCATGGGACATACCAGGCTCTGCAGAAATCTCTTTCTTGAAGATGGTGCTAATGGTCCCCTTGGCCAGGACCTGCAGAGGAGAGGGTGAGGACAAAACTGATGCTGAGTGCAGAACCAAAGTGCCCTGATGGAGGATGGACCCATGATGAGGGTTTTGGGATGACTTTTGACCATGCCCAGTCTCCAGCCCCCCAACACCTCCCATGGGAGTGCAGGCCCTACAGTGGCCACCTCCTCTAACACCCCCTCAGTCTCTCCAGGACAGGTTGCTCATTGTCCTGTCCCAGGGGACACCACCACGTACATGTGTGTAGACGTGCCCCTTGCCACACAACCACCCGGATTCCTGCTGCTGCCCTCCCTCCCCAGGCCGGGACTCACCATGAAAACCAGATCCAGGTTCTTCTGCTCACTCCCTAAAGCCTCCTTGCCAAAGATGGAATCCACATGGAACAGGTGGGAATGGCCGCAGGGCAGCTCCCCCTCTGGGTCACGGATGTGCAGGAAGCTCCTGCTCCCCGAGGAGTAGGGCATGACTCTCAGAGAAGCATCTTGGTAGGTGGCTGTCATGTCCTCATCCTGGCTCTGGGCTGTCCTGTTGACTTGAGCCTGAGGTGGGAATCAGGGGATGAATCCATCCAGCAGCCCCCGAGGTGTCACCGGTGCAGCTCCAAGGCCACACCGCACTGCAGGAAGCAGCTCAGGGACCCCCCAGGGGGACATGGGTGGGGCACTAACCCGCAAGGAGACACTGCCATTCCAGCCAGAGGCATCCAGCTCAAAGGAGGCTCTCCCTGAGCTGTCTGTCACGAAGGTTTGTGTTTTCTCTTGTCCCTGGTTCCTGAGCAAGAGCAGGACCTGTCTCTGGGGCATCCCGGAGCCATCAGGTGCTTTCAGCAGGATCTGTGCCAGGAGGGAATGGGAGATGCTGTGATTTGGGGCTGCAGCCATGGGAGATCAGCGCTGGGGGTGGGCAGGAGCAGGGCTGGGAGCAGCAGCGGGCAGGTAAGCCCTGCAGAGAGGGTAGCTCCCCTTACCGTCCCAGTGTAGGGGAGGCCAGGCTTGTAGACATGATCAGGCTTCTCAAAGGTGACCGTGAATATTTCAGGTAAAATCTCGCAGCTCTTGGTGCTCTTCATCTCCAGCCCTGTGGAGAGGAAGCAGGGAGCTCAGGGAGTTGCAGGGACACAGGACACAGCTCAGCTCCTGCCAGTGCCTCTGGCCCCACACACAAAAGGTCCCTGGACATGGAGGCTTTCCTCCTGCTGCTCCCAGCACCGTTTGCATCTCCTACAAGAGCAGCAGAAGCCCTGTGGAATATTTCAGACCTAAAGCCAGGGTGCAGCTGTGGGCAGACACTTCAGAAAAGGCTCTTCACCAAAGCACCAAAACGAGGACTGCTGGGCATAGGGGCAAGCCCTGCTCTTCTTTCTCTCACGCCAAGCCAGGCACTCCTGCTGTGACGAGGTGGTGAGTGAGGGAGACAAAGCCACTCCTCCACCCTGGGAGAACCCAACCACTCTGCACTGACAGGGCTCAGCTGCTGGATCTTGGAAAGGCAATTTTCCTCTGCTGGAAGTCCAAGTCTTGCCAGGCTGACCTGACTCACATCCCCACCCAAAACCCCATCCCTGCATGTTCACCCCTAAATCCCAGCGGTGCTTTGGCTGTTCCTGGTGAAGAACAATCCCTTGGGAGCAGGTAGAGATGGACACACCCCCATCCTGACCTGTCCCATCCTCCACCAGTGAAGCTTCGACATCAAGTTCCTTCCTCCAGCGTGTGGCAGTCTCGTTGAAGGCAGCCAACGAACCCTCTGTGGAAAAGCAGCCATTCTTCTCCGTCTGGAGGGAAAATCAACCTCATCAGCAGCATTCCTGGGAAGGAGCTGTCCCAGTGACACCCCCAGTCCCGGCCACACTCACCTGCCCAGTAACCTGAATGCAGGTTGTCGTCCTGTGGTGAGGCCAGAGCCTTGGGCTGAGGCACAAGGCAGCCTGGACCTTGCCCTGGACAGGCTTCCCATAGGTGTAGCTGTTGTGGGGACAGTGGAGAGGCTGTGCTGGGGGGGCCACACCCTGCTGGACACCCCATCCCAGTTCCCTGTTCCCAACTCACCGTCCACAGATCTCCAGTGGGAACTTCTCGTCCTTCTGCCGCACCACGCTGGGGAGATGAATGGTCACCTCAAACTTGGGCAGCACTGGGGGACAGAGTGTGGTCACTCCCAGGACAGTGAGTCCTGGGGAGTGCAGAGGTCTGCAGGGGGTCAAGTCCTGCTGCCCATGGTGGCATCCCATTCCCAATCCCATTGTACCATATTCCTCCACGCTGAAGGAATGGCTCTTCCCCTCCACGCTGATGGTGTAGGTGCCCAGGGCTGGCTCTGAGGCCAGTGGGAGGGACAAATCCACGATTCCCTGCCGAGGGGTCACGTCCCGCCATTGCGCAATGCGATTCCCGCTGGGATCCTGCGCAGGGACACACGGGATCAGCGCCCTGGGAGCCCTGGCTGTGTCCCGTGTCCCCTCTCCTGGCCCTCCCGAGCCCACCCCACTCCCTGGGTGTCCCAAACTGACCTTCAGGAACACCAGGGGCAGCTGGAAGACAAAGAGAGGATAGTCAGAGGAGCAGTTCCGTTCCTTGGGGTCTCACCAGGGTGGGCACAGCCGTGGATGGAGTAGAGGGAGGGTTTTTTGTAGGATCTTGTGAACTTCCCACCCATCAAGATGCTTTGGGATGGATTTTGAGACTGGCTCTGGCTGGGATGAGCCAAGGGCACTGCCAGCATGGCACAGAGAGGTGACATCTCCCAGCGCCTTAGGAAGAGTCCAGAACCCATTTAATCTGGGAACATCCTGCACTTCCAGAGACCCCAGGGGTTGCTCAGGGCTGCCAGAGGCTGAGCCTGCTGTTGTTCCTGGTGTCTGACGCCTTGATGGATATCAGCAGCACATTCCTTGCTTCCCACTCGCCATGGCTACATCCCTAACCGGGAGCTGGCGTGGGCACATTCCCGTGTCACACGTGCCATGCTGCTTTCTCCTTCCTGATCCTGCTGCATCCCTGAGCAGCACAGGGCATCCTTGCCCCCGGGGGCAGCTCCCCAGGTTCAGCTGGCTGGGGCAGCATTCCCAAGGGAAAAGGTGACACCCACACCTCTCCCACGGCTGGCTGGGACAGTGCAGGGAGCCCTTGCCACCTCCCCGCACGCCAGCCCTGCTCTCACCTTCTCGTTGCTGGGAGTCAGGTCTTTATCAAAAGAGACAATCCGAAATTTCACTGGCAAAAGGAAACAGAGATGGAGGAGTGGCTACATCTGCAGGAACGGGAATTCCCCATGGGAAGGTGGATGGAAATCCTCCCAGAGTCCTGCAGTGCCCCTCAGGCAGCAGAGCCTCCAGCAAGTCCTGGCATTGCCCTGCACCCCTGCTGGGCATTCCAGGGCATCCCAGGGTGATCCTTCCCATTTCCAGACAGTGTAGGAGCAAGGCTGGGCCTCCTCACCCCTTTCCCCCACCAGGGTGGTCCCCCAGAGCAGAGTGGTCCCTCCTGCCCCACTCACCTTCCTGCCCAGGCTTGTAGACAGCCTTGTCCGTCTGGATGAACATCCCATGGTGCAGAGCTCTCAGCATCACCTTCTTGGTCTCAGAGACATTCAGGGAATCTCCCTGGATTGAGACATGCAGGTCCACGATTTCCTCCTTCCCTTTGGAGGGGGCTGGAGCCTGCAGGGGGAACAGCAGACTCCAGGTGAGGACAAGGACTGTGCCCTGGCTCCTGCAGGGTGACCCAGAGCACTCCTCAGTCCCCGGATCACCTTCCCCAAGCCAGGGGCTGGGAAGAAACCTCCCCCCAGTGCCCTGCAGGTCTGCAGATGGGGTCATTCCAGCCACGGGATAACTGGGCTGAGCCTGGAGGGACTTTGTTTGTGTGAGGGATGAGGCTCTGCCAAAAGATGGGGAAGTCACATTTCTCCCCATCACATGTTGGGGCAGAAGCTGTTTCTCTTGCCAGGCTGACGGGGTGTCCTAGGCTGCAATATAGATGTATTTAAGTATTCTATTACCACCAGCTATGGGCCGTTAGCTGTTATCAGCTGCTAATGACCCACCCCAGATGACAGGCAATGGGCCATCAGGGACCCACCGCATGACTCATGGATTTATCTCATCCCATTGTGGGATGCTCTGCCCAGGAGGGAGGAGCCAGGTGTTCCCACCTGGATATAACCTGGCCTTGGAACTGCCTGAGCTAGCCCTGTCTACTGGGTTCCCAGAGGACAAGAGCTACCACTGGACCTTCAGCTGGAGACCAGACCTTCACAGGATCACCGCTTCAACTGGACTACTTCAGTTGGACTGCTACCACCACCCTAATAGGGTGTCAGGTTGTACCTGACTTTGTCAGTGCTTTTCCTTGTATTATTTCACTTATTTTTAATTTCAGTCTTGACTTGTGATCTCCCACTGGTTTGTTTTCAAACCAATACATATTTTGGCGCCCAACGTGTGGCAAATGGATTGCTCTCATCACGCAGCGTGCCTGTATTGGAAACCCGAATCGCCCTGGGATTCTGGAAATTATAACAAACTGGCCTGAAGGTGAGACTTTTAAATTATCTTCAGAAGAAGCAGAGGAGCAAGTAGCACGTGCTGAGGAAGCACCCCCGTATAACGAGCTGCCGGAGAGTGAAAGATGCTATGCCCTCTTCACCGATGGTTCCTGCCGAATCATAGGCACAGATTGGAAATGGAAAGCTGCAGTATGGAGCCCCACACGACGAGTTGCACAGGCTACCGAGGGACAAGGTGGATTGAGTCAGATCGCAGAGCTTAAAGCTGTCCAACTGGCTTTGGATATTGCCGAACGAGAAAAATGGCCAAGGCTTTATCTCCACACCGACTCCTGGATGGTAGCCAATGCACTGTGGGGATGGTTAGATCGCTGGAGAAAGGCCAACTGGCAGCGCAGAGGAAAACCCATCTGGTCCGCTGAGATTTGGCAGGACATCGCCGCCCGGGCAGAAAAGCTGACTGTGAAAGTTCGACACGTGGATGCACATGCACCTAAGAGTCGGGCTAATGAAGAGCATCATAACAACGAGCAGGTGGACTGAGCTGCCAAGGTGAAAGTGTCACAGGTGGATCTGGACTGGCAGCACAAAGGAGAGTTATTTCTAGCTCGTTGGGCCCATGATGCCTCTGGTCATCAAGGGAGAGATGCGACGTACAGATGGGCTCGTGACCGAGGGGTGGACTTTACCATGGGCAACATCTCACAGGTCATTCACAGCTGTGAGACTTGTGCTGCAATCAAACAGGCCAAGCGGGTGAAGCCTCTGTGGTATGGTGGACGATGGACAAAGTATAGGTATGGGGAAGTATGGCAAGTTGACTACATCACCCTTTTCCAAACATGCCAAGGAAAGCGCTACGTGCTGACCATGGTGGAAGCAACCACAGGATGGTTAGAGACCTACCCTGTGCCTCATGCTACTGCCTGGAATACCATCTTGGGCCTGGAAAAGCAAGTTCTGTGGAGACATGGTACCCCTGAGAGAATCGAGTCTGACAATGGAACCCATTTCAAGAATGGCCTAGAATTTCAAGAATGGGCTAGAGAACACGGAATTGAATGGATATACCATATCCCCTATCATGCACCAGCTGCCGGGAAAGTTGAATGGTGCAACGGACTACTTAAGACAACTTTGAAGGCACTTGGCGGGGGAACCTTCAAAAATTAGAAACTGAATTTAGCAAAAGCCACCTGGATGGTTAACACAAGAGGTTTTATCAATCGAGCTGGTCCTGCCCAGTCCAAACCTTTGCACACAGTGGATGGAGATAAAGTCCCTGTGGTACACATAAGAGGTGTTTTAGGAAAGACTGTTTGGATTAGTCCCACCTCAGGCAAAGGCAAGCCCATCCGTGGAGTGGTTTTTGCCCAAGAACCTGGTTATACTTGGTGGGTGATGCAGGCAGATGGGGAAACCCTTTGTGTACCACAAGGAGACCTTATCTTAAGTGAGAACTGTCTAGATGGTAATAGAATAAGGGGTGGATAATGTCCTAGGTTGCAATACAGATGTATTTAAGGTGTCCTAGGTTGCAATATAGATGTATTTAAGTATTCTATTACCACCAGCTATGGGCCGTTAGCTGTTATCACCTGCTAATGACCCACCCCAGATGACAGACAATGGGCCATCAGGGACCCACCGCATGAGTCATGGATTTATCTCATCCCATTGTGGGATGCTCTGCCCAGGAGGGAGGAGCCAGGTGTTCCCACCTGGATATAACCTGGCCTTGGAACTGCCTGAGCTAGCCCTGTCTACTGGGTTCCCAGAGGACAAGAGCTACCACTGGACCTTCAGCTGGAGACCAGACCTTCACAGGATCACCGCTTCAACTGGACTACTTCAGTTGGACTGCTACCACCACCCTAATAGGGTGTCAGGTTGTACCTGACTTTGTCAGTGCTTTTCCTTGTATTATTTCACTTATTTTTAATTTCGGTCTTGACTTGTGATCTCCCACTGGTTTGTTTTCAAACCAGTACACGGGGGATCACAGTAGTTGACTCTGTTGGAAGCTGAGGGGAGCCTGACTGGGAAGGAGTAGAAGAAGCATCCCACTGTGGCTGGTCCAAGGCAGCATAGTGGTGCCACTGCTGACATTGCTAATGTGTTTTTCTCCATCCCTCTGGCAGCAGAGTGCTGACCCCTGTTTGCTTTCACCTGGAGGGGCATGCAGTACATATGGAACCAACTGCCTCAGGGGTGGAAGCACAGTCCCACCATCTGCCATGGACTGATCCAGGCTGCTCTGGAAAAGGGTGAGGCTCCGGAACATCTGCAATACATTGATGACATCATTGTGTGGAGGAACATGGCAATGGAAGTATTTGAGAAAGGAGAGAAAATCACCCAAATTCTCCTGCAAGTCAGGTTTGCTATCAAAAAGAACAAACTCAAGGGACCTGCCAGAGAAATCCAGTTCTTGGGGGTGAAGTGGCAAGATGGACGACACCAGATCCCTACCAAAGTCATCAATAAGGTCACAGTGATGTCCCCACCAACCAACAAGAAGGAGACACAAGCCTTCCTAGGCGCCATAGGTTTCTGGAGGATGCATATCCCCGAGTACAGCCAGATTGTGAGTCCTCTCTACCTGGTGACCTGCAAGAAGAATGATTTCCACTGGGGCCCTGAACAGCAACAAGCCTTTGCTCAGATCAAGCAGGAGATTGCTCATGCAGTAGCCCTTGGCCCAGTCAGGACAGGACCAGAGGTAAAGAATGTGCTCTACGCTGCAGCTGGGAGCAATAGTCTGTCCTGGAGCCTTTGGCAGAAGGTGCCTGGTGAGACTTGAGGCCGACCACTGGGATTCTGGAGCCGAAGTTACAGAGGGTCCGAAGCCAACTACACTCCCACCAAGAAGGAAATCCTGGCAGCCTATGAAGGTGTCCAAGGCACCTTGGAGTTAATCAGCACAGAAGCATAACTTCTCCTTGCACCCCGACTACCAGTGCTGGGGTGGATGTTCAAGGAAAAGGTTCTCTCCACCCATCACAACACCGATGCTACATGGAGTAAAGTGGATTGTCCTGATTACACAGGGTGCCCATATTGGAAACCCGAATCACCCTGGGATCTTAGAGCTAATCACGAATTGGGCTAAAGGCAAGACCTTTGTTCTGACAGATGAAGAGCAGCAGAAACAGGTGACACGTACAGAGGAAGCTCAACTGCCAGAAGAGAAAACACACTACACTCTTTTAGTTGATGGTTTGTATCCCATTGTAGGGATGATCCAAAAATGGAAAGCAGCTGTTTGGAGCACCATGCTACAAGCTGCAGAAGCTACAGAAGGAGAAGTTGGGTAGAGCCAACTTGCTGAGCTCAAAGCCGTTCAGTTAGCCCTGGACTTTGCTGACTGAGAGATGTGGCCAAAGCTTTACCTCTACACCGATTCATGGATGGTAGCCAATGCTCTGTGAGGGTGGCTGGAAGGGTGGGAAAAGGCCAGTTGGAGAGGAAAACCAGTCTGGGCTGCTGAAGAATGGTGAGACATTGCCACTCGGTTAGAGAAGCTATCTGTGAAGGTCCGTCATGTAGATGCCCATGTCCTCAAGAGTCGAGCTAATGAGGAACACCGAAACAATGAACAGGTGAATCAGGCTGCCAAAATCCAGGTATCACAGATAGATTTGAATTGACAAAACAAGGGAGAATTGCTCCTAGCTCTACAGCCCCATGATGCCTCAGGACACCAGGGCAGAGATGCCACTTGTAAGTGGGCATAACTGTGAGACATGTGCTGCCATCAAGCAAGTCAAGCGGGTGAAACCCCTGCGGTCTAAATACAAGTATGGGGAGGCCTGGCAGATTGATTACATCACACTGCCTCAAACCCACCACAGCAAGTGCTACGTGCTCACAATGGTAGAAGCCACCACTGGGTGGCTGGAGACCTACCCTGTGCCTCATGCCACTGCCTGTAACACCATCCTGGGCCTTGAAAACCAAGTCCTGTGGAGGCATGGTACCCCTGAGAGAATTGAGTCAGACAACGGGACTCATTTTAAAAATAGCCTCATAAACATTTGGGCTAGGGAACATGGCATGGGGTGGGTGTACCACATTCCTTACCATATACCTGCTGCTGGCAAAGCTGAGCACTGCGAGGGACTCCTCTTAAAAACAACACTGAAGGTGATGGTGGATGGGACCTTCAAGCAGTGGGATCTGCATTTGGCAAAGGCTACATTGCTAGTTTACACAAGAGCCTTCACCAACCAAGCTGGCCCTGCCTGATCAGAGCCCCTGCACAGAACAGAAGGAGATAATGTTCCTGTGGTGCATACGAGAGCTATGCTAGGAAAGACTGTTTGGATTAATACTGTCATATGTGGGGGTTTGTTTGCTCAGGAACCTGGTAGCACCTGGTGGGGGATGCAGAAGGATGTAGAAATACAATGCATACCTCAAGAGGACCTTATTTTGGGATGAACTGCCCATGACTCTGTGCCTATATCCATAGCTGGATGTATAAATGGATATAATTAGCATGATTCACGTATGGATATAGTTTAAAAGTCTAAGTTCAATGTAACATGTTGGTATGGAAAGAAATTTGGGATTGATAATGTCATGGGTTCTATTTCTCAAATTAATTTCTTCCCATTTGTTGCATGCTGGAAAAGCAGAGAAGGGGTGGTTTTTCAAGTGACTGAGAAACCAAAGGGGGAGCCAAGCACTCTCCTGCACCACTGTGATGGCTCATCCAGGGGAACAAGAGTTTGGGAGTCATGCCTGGTGGAACAGCTCTCCCACTCAGGGGTTTTTCAGGAGTTGTGGTGTAACACCGCACGAGGTGTTTGGGTGGACTCTGGGACATTTGCCTGGGGGGCAGGGAGTTGGTTTCCAGCCCTTTTTTCAGGTTGGCAGTCAAGGAAAAAGGTCGTGTGTGTTACCAAGGGCGTTTGGCTGCTCCAGGGTTATTGCTACACTTTCCCTTTGCCACCGCAGGCCTGCTCCCCTCTGCCATTTCTGCCATGAGGCAGAGACCAGCTGCTGCCGGGGAGTTTTGCAAAGGGAGACAACTCCCATCTGATCCCCTCTGAGCACCCACCACCCCCTTGGGAGATTTGGGAGCATTTCCAGAGCATTCCTGAGGCCTCAGATGAACCATGGCAGCCCCTCTGCCTTGCCTGAGCCAGCAGCAACCACCTGCTGTGGTTGTAACAACAACAAAAGGGAAAATTCACTTCATGAGTGGGAGAACTTTTGTTCTTGTTCTTATTTAGAGGGAGGGGTGATTTTTGCATTCCAGGAAGGTTCCTGCCTTCCCTGGCAGACATGTAACTTTTCAGCCAGGACAGGGTGACTTTGGGGTGACACTCACGGGGAAGGTGACATTCAAGTGCAGATGAGGCTCCTGGATCTCCCTGTGGAGCAGGGTGCTGGGCGGGGTGCCGCTGTGTCTCTGCAGCTGGACATGGATCTGGACAGGCCCCTGGAGGTCACTGAGGTGCACCCAGAGCACAGCAGGGTGGGGGTGATACAGCACTGCTGGAGACACCACCACGTAACTCCTGGTAAGGAGAGGTGACAGGAGAGTCCTGTGGTGAGGCACATCCAGCACAGTCCCACAGAGACCTGGAAAAGCCCCTGGCAGCACAGGAAGCTCTCCAGCCTCCCCTCTTGGCTTCTGGGCTGCCCTTGGCTCCTCAGCTCAGCTCTGCAGGTGAGGGGACAACAACCCCCCAGAGCCACCAGCCCAGAGCCATCAGGGCCATGTCTTCAGTGATCCTGGGCAGGGACAAGCCCCCAGCCTGAGCTCTCCCATCCTGGGCAGCAGTCAGTGCCAGAGAGCCGGGATTGAATCCCACCAGGAACTGCCAAGGAGCTGAGGTTAAACCATCCCAGCCAGCAGAGCCAGGACTGAATCCCACCAGGAATTGCCAAGGATCCAAGGTTAAAGCCACCCCACCAGACACAGACAGACACAGAAGGGACTTACGGTGCTCCAGAGGCCCCAGCTGAGAGGAGCAGGGTGAGGAAGAGGATGGGAAGGGCTGGAGACCTCATGTCTCCAGCAGGATGTGGCTGTTGGGAATGGCCACAGCCTCCTCCTGCAGGTCTTGGATTGCTCTGGATCTGCATCTGCTCCACTGCAGGCTCAGAAATGGGATCTTCGTGTCCCATCCAGTGAGGAAATCAGGGCTGGCAGAGGAACCCAGGGCACCTGCAGATAAAGGCCAGGCAATGTTTGCCATCTGCCCACAGCTTCCGGGGGTCAAGGCTCACAGGCATTTTTGCAATATTGGGAGAGGTTCCTGGAGGGTCAATCTGGGTCACAAGCCACCCCCACATGGATTTGCTGGGAAATGATGTCAGGAGGCAGTGGGAACAAATGGAAAACAAAACCCGGGAGCAAAACATGAGAAGAGGCTGGGAGCTGGAGGTGATTTTTCAGAAAGAGCAAATTTACAGGTATTCCAAATCTAACCAAATTTGGGATAATCCTGTGTCCCAGGCTGGCTTTTTGCCCAGTTTCCTCCAGATTCGTCCAATCTAGGCAGAGGAACAGGACAGTGTTGGGATGTGGTGTTGCTCCATCTGCTCCTATTCCACACTTGGGAGCTGGACACCAACCAGGGCAGGGCCAAGCTGCTTCCTTCTTCCTGGTGGGAATTTGGGACAGTTGAGGAATTCCACGACAGCCCCACAGTGTCCTGAGCACATCCTCTGCTCTGGGGCTTGGCAGTTCCCTTCCCTTTGGGGATGTGGGAGCCATGGAATCATTGAATGGCTTGGGTTGGAAGGGACCTTAAAGCTCATCCTCTTCCACCCCCTGCCAAGGGCAGGGACACCTTCCACTGTCCCAGGGTGCTCCAAACCCTGTCCAGCCTGGCCTTGGACACTTTCCAGCTGCTCCAGGAATCTTTGCCAGGGCCTCAAGGGACACCATGAAAAGGGCTGACCTTTCCCATGGGATCTCAGATGGCCACAGGTCTGTCCCCCCTCCTGCCCAGCTCAGGTTTTGCTGGACACAGCCCCACGCCCACCTCCCTGCCCTTTGGAGCACACCACAGGCTGTGGGTGGCTGGAGGAGGCTGGACCTGCCACCCGCGAGGACACGAGTTGGGAGCATCGCCCAGAGTCCACCCTGCCGTGCTGGATGTGGGCAGGGGGTCCATGACCTGCCAGACATCCCAGGGGTGGTTTGTTGGGAACAAGGAGCTCACAGCTCCTCCAAGGTCACCACTGACCCCTGTCCCCATGTGCCACACAGCATCCACAGCTGCAAAATCCTTCCTGGGATGGGGACTCAGCACTGCCCTGGCCAGCTGTGCCAGGGCTGGACAAACAAAGCAACCGGCCAGGGCAGGCCTTGGGGGACCAGGAAGAGCAAGTTATTCCCAGAGCCCCCATTCCAAGGTTGTTCCCTCTCCTCAAGCTTTCGTTCCCACTGACAGTGGAAAACCCAGTGAGGGCTCTGGCTGGGCCTCAGCCCTCCAGGCAGGACAAGGTTTTGCCCAGAGCAGCTGTGTCTGCCCCTGGATCGCTGGAAGTGTCCAAGGCCAGGTAGGACAGAGCTTGGAGCAGCCTGGGACAGTGGAAGATGTCCCTGTCCGTGGCAGAAGTGGAGGGGCTTTAAGGTCCTTCCCACCCAATTTCCATGATTCTATTGAGGCTTAACCCCCCAAACCCAACATTTGGGCAGCCAAAGCACCCCCAAGGCAGTGGGGGTGTGGTGAGACCCCCAGGCCAGCTCAGAGATCACAGACAATGCCCCATACTGGAAATCCTGGGAAGCAGGAAAGGATTAAAGGAGTTTTCTGGGACATGGGACCTTCCTGTGCCCTTGGCCATTTCCATGTGACAGCTCCCAATCCCATGAGTTCCTCATGAGAAGCCTCTTTGCTGTTTGGTGTCAGACGATTGCCACAGATTGGAAGGACTTCCTCCATAATCCAGCTGCTCCCAAGAGCAGGAATGATGCCAAACCAGAGCTCTGTGCCTGTGGTTTGCACATTTTATCCCAGGATGGGAGGGGAAGCCTTGCCCACCCTGCTCCCAGCAAGGGGACAGCCACACCCTGCCCCATCCTTGTCCTGCTGCGGCCCCAGAGCTGCTCAGCTGGGAAGGAGCCAGGAGATCCCAAATCCCGGCCTGGCTGCAGGGAACCATCCAGCTGGCAGATGGGTCGTGGTCCAGAGGCCATGGAGAGGTGACTCCAGGTGGGCACAATCCAGGTATTGCTGGGAATTTGAGGCTTTAATGGATACTGTTCCTGTGCAGTTCCTGGTGCAAGGAGAGCTCTACCCTGGGGCAAACCCAGACCACTCCAGTGCAACTCTCACCCTGCCATGTGTTCCTCACCCCTGGAGAAGCTGTGGTGTCCATGGGGATGCTCCATGTGCAGGGATGAAGTCTCCCTGAGGAGATGGATCCCCCTCCCTCCCCAGGCCCCCCTCAGCCCCTCAGCACAGCCAGGACACAGCACCAGCTCCAGACTCTTTAATCTCCCACCCTTGACTCACAGCTCAGCACCAAGGATGCTCTTCCCACCTGGCAACATCCCCTGGACCTCATGTCCCCCCCGGGCCACACACCTGGACCCCTCCCCAGAGCTGGCTGTACCCAAACAGCATTTCCAGCTTGTAGGAGCTTCTGGAAGGAGAATCCACGGGGGAACCCAACAATCAGGGGTGGAAAATGGGGCCAGGAACCCCCAGCCCTGCCTGGAGCATCACTGCCCTGCCCAGCGAGCAAGCAGGAGCCATCCCAGAGGATAGCCACAACTTCAGGGGGACAACCACAGCTCCAGGTCTGGCACAGGGACATCCAGGGGAAGCACAGTCACAACAAGGGGTTCCAGGGGGCACCTTGCTCTGTTTTGGGGGTACTGTGTGGTCCCCGTCCTGCCCTGATCTGCTCCCCTTAGGACACCGTCCTGCCGGGGCGGTGGCAGGGCTGCCGGACACCTCCTCAGGGGACAAGGGACACCTTCCTGGTGTCCCCGAGGGACTCACTCCCTCTGCCTAATTGCTGCTCCCGGCTGTGTCCCCTTGGCACTGGGGGCTGCCCCTGACCCCGCCCAGCCCCAGCAGAGGCTGCTTCATGTCCTGATCTCTGTGGTCACTCGTGGACATCTCGGCCAGGGCCTCAGCCATGGTCTGGTGGACAGACTCGGTCAGTTTGGGGACATCCTCTGTGCTCAGGCCCTGTGTTTCCACGCTGGGGAGGACTCGGATGGTGCAGGTCCCTGGGAGAGGAGGGAAAAGCCAGGGATGCTGTTAGAGGATCCCACCAGGAGCCAGGTATTCCCCAGAGCATCTTCCACCCCCAGTTGCCTCCCCACACCTCAGTATCCCACAGAGACTCCCAAGATCCTCATCCTCACACCAGCCCTGCCCTCTGCCATGGGAATTCCTGTCCATCCCTTACCAGAGGTGAATCTCTTCTCCTTGGAGCTGAAGAAGTCCCAGTATGGGGAGATCACAATGGGGACAATGGGAACCTGCAGGACATAGAGGGTCAGTTGGTCCCCCAGACAGAGCCCTCCCTGGTGGGACTCCTGCCTGTTCCTCCCTGCTCCTGCACAGCAGAGTGTCCATCCCTGGGGACCAAACCCCTCCATCCCTGGGGACCAAACCCCTCCATCCCTGGGGACCAAACCCCTCCATCCCTCTGCTCCAGGATTCACCCCCACCCGCTCCATCCAGGCTGAGACAAAGGGGAGGAATCATTTTGGAAAAGCCCCCCAAGATCATCAAGTCCAGCCTTTGATGGACCACAAGGATGCTCTTACCTGGGCCTGCACGGCCAGGTGGAAAGCCCCACGCTTGAAGGGCAGCATGGATTTGCTGGGGTTCCTGGTGCCTTCCGGGAAAACCCACACTCGGAGCTGCAGGGGACAGGGACAGAGGTGACCCCGGACCTCAGCCAGCTCAGTCCTGCCCACATCCCCCTCACCCCACAGGTGTTTTCCCCCCCAAACCCAGTTTTCCTCACGTTTTCCCGCCTCATGGTGCTGGCAGTGTGGGAGATGACCTCGATGGCCGCGTCCCTGCGGTGGCGGTCGATGAAGATGATGCCACTGAGCCAACAGGCCCAGCCCACTGTGCCCAAGTAGAGCAGCTCCCGCTTGGCAATGGGCACACAGCGCTCGGGGATGACCTCCACCATGGCTGGGGGATGGACAACACCCATCAACATCATCCCAACCCCAGGCAGCAGAAAAATCAGACAGGAAAGGTACTTGGAAGTTGAACTCCCCAGTTGGACAAACCAGCTGGGTATCAGCGATAAGTTTTGCAGCAGAAAAATTGTTGACTGCTTGGAATTAAACTTCCCAGGTTGGAAAAACCAGCTGGATATCAATAATACATTTTGGAGCAGAAAAATCAGCTCAGAAAATTATTGACTGCTTGGAAGTTGAGCTCTCAGATTGGACAAACCAGCTGGATATCAGGAATAAGTTTTGCAGCTCAGCCAGCCCTGAGGGGTAATGACTGCAGAGAGGAACCCTCTGGAAAGGCCAAATTACATCAGTGCCCAGATTCATTAATCATTTACACCCTAATATAGGACCAGATTGGGGTTTTTTTAGACTTGATTTAAAGGCCTTGAAGCTGTCCCCAGTCCCAGAACCACCCTGTGGCGTCACCTCCCGCTGTCCCAGTCCTCTCCCTACAGCACAGCTTTATCCCAAAAGCTCTCCCAGTCCATTCCCACCACACATCCCTGCCCATATCCCGGTGCAGACTCCCCAAAGCGATCCTGGAACACTCCTGGAGCCCCCAGAGGTGCCAAGGAGCCCCCCTGCCCTGCCCTGCCCCGCACGCACCTATGAGGTCGAGGGAAGCCTGGTGGTTGCAAACGATCACGAAGGGTCCCTGCAGCCGGAGCCGCTCGGCGCCGCTCACCCGCATCTGGATGCCGTAGAAGCGCTTGAGGGGCAGGACAGCAGCGCGCAGGAGCCTGGCGGAGATAAGGGACGAGATAAGGCAGAGGGACACGAGTGGGAAGATCTGCCCTGTTCTGGGGCAGCGGGGTGGGCCAGGCGCAGCTGCTCTGCGGGATCAGGGCTGAGGCTCAGGGGTGCTTGGATTTCTCACACATTTGCAGCCCCTGAGGCTCAGGACTCACCTGCTTCCCACCTGAGCTGAGCTCGGCTCCTGGCTCAGAGCTGAGGGAGCTGCTGGGGAGGGAGAGTGACCAGCACGAGGTGATGGCAGGGAGAAAACAGGATTTTGGTGTCCAGGGATGATGGGAAAGCAAAAAGAGAAGGGGTGGGATGGGATGGGAATGTTCACAGCCCAATGAGGATGAACTGCCTCTGCCCACTCTGCTGAACTTCCCCAGGTGCCTAGATGGATCCGTGCATGGAAATCCAGATCCCAGTCCTGCAGACTCCTAGAGCCAGAGGAGCTGAGCTGGGATGGATGAACACTGAGGATGGATGATCCCCAGGATGGACAGGCAGATCCACAGGGATGTGGGTGACTCCAGGGGCTGTCCCTGCAGAGCTTGGTGCTGCAGGGGGAAGGGAAGGAGCAGGGAAGGGAAAACCAGCCCAGATACATTCCTTAGGGAATCACAGATCACTCCACCAGACCTGCAGGGTCGGGAAGAGATGGATTTGTGCTGAAAAGTGGTGTCACATCCCGGGAGGGCTGGACAGGAAGGGGAACATCCAGAGCGCAATGAGAATAATGAGAGTAATGGAGAGAGGAGGGAGCACCAGGGATTCCAGCAGCCGTGGAGAAAAAATGCTGGGACACCTCGGTGTTGGAATGGGGCACTGTCCAAGACACAGAGTGCCTGTGCCAGGGTCCTCAGTCTGTGACTGGTGCCAGGGAGCCCCCAGGGGACAGGGCACGGCACAGGGAAGGGCTCAGCGCCAGGCAGGTGGGAGGAGGCAGAGCAGGCACAGAGGGAGGAGAAGGCACAGGGTCCACGGTATTCCCCCATTCTTCGGGAGCCGCATGCTCAGAGATCCCTGAGGATCCGAGGAGAAGCAATGCCCCAAAGCCAGCACTAATGACAGGGAAGCGCTCCAAGCCGCAGGCTTTGGGATTCGAAGGAGAGGGAGCTGGGCGTGCTGTGCCGGGCCACTGAGGTGTCGGTGGGACAAGATAAGGCGGCTCTGATAAGGCAGGTGAGTCACCTCTGCCTCCCTCAGGGATTTCCACTAAGACGGAAGCGTTGGCTTTGGAGCAGCCCTGGATGCTGTGTGTGCGCCCAGCATTCCTGCCGGGAAGAACGTGGGAGAGAGGATGCACCACCTCTGGGAACATCAAACCTCTGCCTGATCACACCAAACCTCCGACCAGACTCTCGCCGAGCCCCGGATCCATCAGCAAAAATCCTCAGCAAATTCCTCAAGATGGGATATTTTTCCCTGTGACATAATTATATCCTTCCTGCTGTGCTCATCCTGCCCAGGAATCCAGCAACAGGATTGCAACAGCTTGAAAGCACCCAGACCTTCCTCCGGTGTTGCACAGCAATGTTATCTCAGCTGATGTTATCTCACTGCTTCCACCCTCGGGAGCACGAGTCGGGACACGGCTGGGATCAGGGAATGGCTGGGATCAGGGAATGGCTGTGATGGGGACAGCCGATGGCACCAAGACCTCCCACAATCATAGAAACATGGAATAGTTTGGGTAGGAAGGACCTTAAAAACCACCCAATGCCACCTCCTGCCATGGCAGGGACACCTTCCACTGTCCCAGGTTGCTCCAAGCCCTGTCCAACCTGACCTTGGACACTTCCAGAGATGGAGCAGCCATGGAATAACCTGTGCTAGGGCCTCCCCACCTTCAATCCCTCTGCCAAAATGCTGTTCCCAGGTCTCCCATGGGCAAAACCAGTGCCAGGGACACAGCACTGGCGAGTGTTTGCCCCCTGCCAATGACTGTGCCTCCAAACCCCACTGTCACCCTCCCAGGAGGTGACCCCAACACTGACATGGCCAGGAATGATCCCTTTCATGTTATTTCACCCCTCGGGGACCACAAATCCAAACTCCATCACGTCCTGACCCTCCCTGGGCATGGCCAGCAGCTCCCCACACCGCAAGACACACCTTCATTGCCACATGGACATGACCACAGGTCTCACTGTGGCCCTGGGGCTCTGCCACCAGCTGTGACCCAGCTGTGGGTACATCCAGAGCAGGACAGAGCCTGTGGCCACAAACCACAGGGTTTCCTCCACCTGAGCCAAGCTCCAACCAGCTCCCCACCCCCAGCCCACACTCACTTCATGTTCTCCACGGAGCGTCCCCGGAGGGCAGCGAAGGGGGACAGCAGGGTGGCCATGGCCACGACCCAGCAGTTGAAAAAGGCCACCTTGCAGAGGTACTGGCAGCTGGGGCTGTACCTGTAGAGCAGCAGTGCTGCCAGGGGCAGCAGGAGCAGCCCATGGAGCAGGAGAACATCCATGGTGTCACCCCAGAGCTCAACCCACAGCCCAGGATGGGATCCAGGCGAGTGGCCAGAGCTGCTGCCGAGCGTGGCAGGTGAATCAGGAGGATCCTGCGTGGGCGGCTGGGGCTGGTCCAGGGGAAGGCTCAGTGTGGATCCCATCCCCAGGGATGGAGTGGCTCAGGTGGAAGCAGGACACCCCCCCAAGGGTGGAGAGTGGCTGTGAGTCACACCAGCACCCTGAGTCACTCGAGGTGTCACCGCTGATACCTCTCCTGGGCTATCAAAAGCCATTGCAGTGACTCCAGATTGATAAAATCAGATCTGCTGCTCACTAAACTGTCCCAGGCTGGGGAATCTCTCCTGGCCACAGGGATGCCAACCCTGGGAAAGGGAGTCTCAGCTGGTGGGGACAGCAGCAGCTGCTCCTGGTCCATGGCCATCACCCTGGCAAGGCTTGTCACAGTCACCTGCTGGCACCCAAACCTCACCCTGCAGAGCATCAGATTATTGGAAGGCATCTCCCACCTGGAATGACAGCAGGAATGCCGTGCCAGTGCTGCCCATCCCTGCTCCATTTGGGCAGCAGGAGCCCCTCCGCTCTTGCCCTCCCAATGCCCAGCATCTGTCCCCAAGGTCCCCAAGGACCTGGGGGCTGGGCTCTGCCACCCCCCCGCTGCCAGCCCTTGGCCTAGTTGGCAGCCAGAGGCTGTGTTGCATGAGGTGTTTTCACGGCTGCAATTAGCACAGGCTGTAATTAACCCCTCCTCCTGCTCTGGTCCCTGGCACTGGGCGCACAGGACCCATGGAAACTCCAGCCTTGCTTTTGGGAACCAAGTCCTTGTCCCAGCAGGGACACTGGGCTGCTGTCAGCTCCAGCAGCACTTCCCAGCCCTGCTGCTCCATGGCCCAGACCAGGGAATCACAGAATGGGTTGGGTGGGAAGGACCTTAAAGTTCATCCAGTGCCACCCCTGCCTTGGCAGGGACACCTCCCACTGTCCCAGGTTGCTCCAAGCCCTGTTCAGCCTGGCCTTGGACACTTCCAGGGATCCAGGGGAAAGGAGGGACATTCCTGTGCTGCTGCCCAGAGCCATCTGGTCAGTCCTGAGCCCAGGCCAGGAGCCTGTGAGCAGCTCCTGCCTCCCCAGAAAACCCCAGCGGGGTCTCTGGGGGTCTTCCAGTCCCCTTAGGACACTCCTGGGAAGGTGTCACATCCCCTGGGACATCCCAGCCCTCCTGTCCCTCACCTGGCAGGACCTGTCCTCAGCCCAACCACTCTGCATTGCTGTCCCCTCCCCGTGCCCAGGGCTGCCTTTCCCACCCACAACTTCCTCTGTCCCCTGGAGGTGACAGAGATGTCCCCAGGCTCTGGCCATGCTGGAGGGTGCCCCAGTTTGACCAGTAACCGTGGGGTTACGTCCACCAGGCCTGTTGCAATGCCCATTGCTCCACCCTCCCATTCCTCTCATTATTCTCATATTAAAGCTCAGATTGGGTCACATCTCCAGCCCACCCTTCCTGTCCATCCCATTCCAGGTGACTCCTCGCCTCCTTCTTCCCGTTCTGTGTCCATGTGGGAACCTTTGGCCACCAGCCTGGTCTCCCATCAAACCCAGCTTTGCTTTCAGCTGTCTCCTTCAGTCCCTCTCAGCTGGAGGAGATGGACCTTAGTGCTGGACTCCAACACGATCCTCCTGCTCCATATTTGGGATCCTTTTCCTCCAGATCCTCCAGGAGCCAGACTGAGGAACATCTGCCCATTCCAGAGCACAGGGAGGATAAATCCTGCCTTCCACCGGGCAGAGGAGAGGCAGGGCAGTCCAAGGAGGGGGTTAAAGGTGCCCTTCTGCATCCTCTGAGCTGCAGACCATCAGTCCTGAAGTCTCCTGCCAGGAGCTGTGCTCCAGGGAAAAGCCTGGAAGCCCCGTGGGGCAGAGCAGGGCTGGCACCCCTCAGTGGGGCTGGGGAGGTGCCAGAGGCAGGGAACAGCTCCCAGCACCCAAGGGACTTCACTCCCCCTTCCTCCTGCTTCCCGGGGAGCAGAGGGGTCACTAAATCCTGGGCAACTCTGTGATTTCCCGTTTTCAGGCTGCTGTGCCAACCACACCCCCACCAAGATCCAGCTCTCCCTGTGCTCAGCCAGGAGAATCCCACCCTGGATCTTCCCAGCACCAGCACCCAGCACCCCCCGAGCACCCCAGCACCCCCTCAGCACCCCCCAAGCACCCCAGACCCTCCCAGGGGTGCCAGAGGCTCTGGTTTCCCCCCAGCCCCGAGGGAGCCCCTGCCCTCAGGCACGGAGCCACCAGCCCATGTAATTACAGATGCTTAATTAGCGACAGCAGGGCGCTCTCTTAACAAAGCAAATTAATCACAGGCGATGCTGCATTGAGAGCTGGAGGGACTAATGAAGACTGGGACCACCTGGGCTGGGAACATCCCCCTGTCCCACCCACGGGGCACAGCACAGCCTGTGCCACCCGCTCCTCGTGGCTTGGCAGAGACGCAGTGCCCAGTTGGGACTGGGATGTCACTAGGGTTGGTGACAGGGCCGTGACAGCCCTGCCCTGGGCTTCTCACGGAGGGAAACCACCCCAAAACCATGGGAATTGTGGAGCATCCATCCGGGATCTTCGGGATAAGGGGATGCAGAGCTCATGGCCTCTCCTCTGCGCTGTAGTACTCTGTAGGGAAAAGGGGGGACTGGAGGGTGTGCCAGGGATTCCAGCCTGGGATGGGATAGAATGGGATACAGGGATGGGATACAGGGGTGGGCTACAGGGGTGGGCTACAGGGATGGGATGGGATGGGATATAGGGATGGGATATAGGGATGGGATGGGATATAGGGATGGGATGCAGACAGGGAGCAGGGAAGCTCAGCCTTGGGTGATGGAAGCTCAAGGGAAAGCTGTTCCTGTTGGGGGCCATGGGGACAATGCCCCATGGGGTACTTACCCGCTGCCGGGGGGACATCAGGTCCCACTGTCCCGGTGGCACTGGGGGGCGGCGGGGGAGGCACAGCTCTGCTGGAGAGGATCAAAGACATGGATGGATGGGTGGATGGGGTCCCTCGTGTCCCAGCCGGGGCTGGCAGTGCTGTCACACCGGGGACTGTGTGTAGCAGGTGGCACTGAGCCCCACCCCCGTCACTCACCCCTCGTCCCCGGGTAAGGAGCCCAGGAACCGCACGGGGACCTGGCCCGGGAGTGGCCCCGCCGGGATGGGGGTGGCACTGGGATAGGGCAGGTAGTGATGGTGGAAAACCACAGCCTCCCCTTCCTCCTCGGGCTGCGAAGGCTCTGCCAGTGCCTGCGGGGAGAGACAAGGGCAGGGCTGAGTTCCCGGGGCTCCCGAAGCGTCTCTTCCCACCGATCACACTCGGCTGCTCCCGCCGGGTCCCCACAGAGCCCCGGGGCAGCCAGCGTGGGAACACAGCTGCTGGGGACACGGGGGGTGGCAGCCGCACAGATGGGACCATGAGCAGAGCCCGTTTGGTCCGTTTGAGACCCGTTTGATGTGGCCGCTGGGTTCAGTCCCAGCCAGCCCCGCCCTGGTGGCACTGGGAGGGCAGGGGGTGAGTGCCAGGCGGTGCCAGCTGGCAGCGAGCTCAGCAGCTGCCGCAGCCCAGCCCTGCCCCGAAAGCAGCATTGTTCCCCTCAAGGAGGTGAAATGTTGCATATGGTTTTGGTTCCAGAGGGATTTTTGAATTCCAGCCCTGGCAGCGCCTGCCTTCCCGATGGGCTGTGCTTCCGGAGGGTCCTGGCTCTTCCCAGCTGGGCTAAACCTCCTCCCAAGGGCCTGGGTGGGATCGAAGCTGGCAGAGCTGAGGCTCAAACCACCACAAAGAGCCCCGAAACCCCTTGGGGCTGCAGAGCCTGCACTGAGCTGGGCTGGGACCACCCAGACGGTCCCAAAGTGCGTCATGGTGATCCCACTCTCCTGCACAGCCCTGGGAAGGTCCCTTTGCCCCCCTCTTTGGTCCCTTTGCCCACCCAGCCCCCCTGAGCCTCACCTGGGCAGGGGCTGGGCATAGCCCGAAGCCAAGGGACGTCAGAGCTGCCACTGCCAGGCTGTGCATCAGCAGCTGGTGCATTTGGGAGGTTTGGATCAGCATCAGCTCCATCAAATCTGCCCGAGAAGGAGAGATCCTGTGTCGGGGAGGGAGCAGATGGAGGGCAGGAGGAGCACAGGCACGGGATGAGTACCTGGCATGGGGTGGCCCCGAGGCTCCTCCCTGTTCCCAAGCAGTGGGAGCAAAGCCAGACTTCCCCACCCCAATCTGGAAGGCCCATGTGGTGTTTAAAAATTCTTTTGCTTGGATAAAGCTTGACAATTGCCATATTTGAGTCTTTTCTTCCTAGCAAATGTGACCAAACATCTGGGCTGGCTCGCAAGGGGTGATTACTGGGGCTGGAGGCATCAGATTTCCCACCCATTCTGGGGAGAATTTTTCCAACCCTGGAAGTGCTCAGGGACTTGGCAAGACCCTGCCTTGGCACCAGCTGGCAGAGGGTGTCCTTGGGGTGGCACTGAGCATGCCAGGGTCAGCTCTGCCCTGGGCACAGGGGGCTCAGAGCCCCCTCGGAGGGGCAGGAGGTGGGGCTGCACTGTGGGGATCCCAAGATCCCAATCTCCACTACTGGAGCTGCATCCAGCTGAGGAGCAGGGTGGGGATGCTCCGTGCCTCCTCAGCCTCTGCCTGTCTCCACACAAGGAGCTGGCAATGTCCCTCTACCCTTGGCTGGATGGACACACTGCGGGTGGCTCTGAGGCCAACATGTGCAGAGGAAACACCAAATCTAGCTCTGCATCCCCCAAAACATCCCCACGTCCTGTAGGGGTGAAATTCCCCATGAAAATTCCCATAAACCTGCTGGATTCCCCTGAGATCCTGATGGCTTCACCCACCCAGAGAAGCTGTGGCTGCCCCTGGATCCCTGGCAGTGTCCAAGGCCAGGTTGGGCACTGGGGCTTGGAGCAGCCTGGGACAGTGGAAGGTGTCCCTGCCATGGCAGGGGTGGCACTGGATGGGCTTTAAGGTCCCTTCCCACCCAAACCACTCTGGGATTCCCTGGTTTCCTGATCTGGAGCTGGGGTAAAAAAGGATTTGCACATCACTGCCCTATATGCCAGAACCCCAAAGCCTTCAGAGCTGCAGGGCTGAGCTCCCAGCACACCATGGGGCGGCTGTCCCTCCAGCCAGGAGCATCCCAGCACATCCTGGGACTGCTGGAGGTGGATCTGGGAGCAGGGAGTATCCCAGCAGCCAGGAATTGAACCAGGGGTGGGACATGGAGTGCTGGCAGCTCTGAATGGATAAACCCATCCCACAGGGGCTGGGCTGGCTCTCTCTTTCCTTTCCACACCGATTTTCAGCATCCTCTTTCCTCCCTGGCTTTTTAAGGACAGCTCCACCTTCCCCCTGCTCACAGCAGGAGGTGACTTTGCCCTCGGTGTGTCCCCAGTGGCCACAGCTCCCTGCCCCAGCCGTCCCAGCCCGGATTGCTGCAGCCTGGCTGGCACAAGGTCGGGTGAAGCCTCTCTGGACTCTGGCACACGCCGGGGTTCCGTGTGTCCCACTCAATCCCACCTCGCAATTCCAAGGAGCCCATGTCACCCTGGCGTTCCCTGGGGATGCCCACAGGGAATGAGGTTTTGCAGAGCAAAAGCGGATTAATTTTAAAAAAAAAAATCCTAGCCCCGAACTCTTTCCTGGGAGCACCTTGGAGGCCAGGCTTGGTTAACCCCCCCAAAATCCCATTCTGTGGGGCCAAACATTTATCCGAGGACGGGGTGGACATTCCTGAGTGTGGTTCAGCCCCTCTGCCTGCCTCGCACCCGAAAAAGCTGGAAAAAGGGAAGGCAAGGCACAGCAAGGCGGGTTTAGCGCTGCCCTGCCCGAGCTCTGCCCTCACTCACCTCCCCGGACCGGCGGAGGTCCCGCGGGGACAGCTCCGGGCAGCTGCTGCAGGATCAACACCGGCGGCCGCGACACGGGAACGGCTCCGGGCAGAGATCCCATGGAGCGGAGCTGGAAGGGAGCAGGGGAAGGAAAACCCTGGGATCGCCCAGCCCTGGGATCATTCAGCGCCCTGGCAGGGGGCAGGAGATGACCGAGGGGACAGGGCTGGGGGCGGGGAGGAGAGGGGACAGGGCTGGAGGCAGGGGACAGGGCTGGTGGCAGAAGCAGCAGGTGGCCCCGGGGGGAGCAGGACGGAAGCCCTGGGGAAGGGAATGGTTGCTCTCCCCTGGTTTTTCCAAGGATACAGCTCTCCCAGCCTGGGTGACTTCCTCACCTGGCGAGTCCCCAGCTCTGGGGACATGTCCCTGTGCAGGGATGGCCTTTGGGAGGCGTTTGCAGAGCCCCCAGTGCCACCCGAGCCCAGCCCCTCTCTCCTCCCGCCCCATCCCACTGCCAGCCTTATCCCATCAATCCAGAGGCAGAAGCGCCCGCGGGGCTCACCGGCTGTGGCACCAGGAAGGTCCCAGCTGCGGTGTCCCCCCAGAGCCCGCGGGGGTCCCCTGCTGCTCCCCGCTGCATGGCTCGGCTGCGGAGCTGCCGCAGGAGCCGCGCTGGTTTCCAGGGCTCCCGGCAGAAACAAACGCTGCCCGGAGGGAGGCTCGGCACGGCCAGGAATGTTCCCGGGCTGGTTTTCCCGGCAGGAAATCTCCGGGAAAGGTCCTGGGGGTACCGGGCTGGGGTGTCCGTGTGTCCCCTCGGGGCTGGCAGTGTCCCCTGACCCTGTGTCTCGTGGTGAGGAGAGGGCAAAGGGTCACTTAATGGGACCTGAGCCTCGTTAGGGAATGGGAGGGACGTTGGATTTATGAAGTCTCCCCAAAACTGGGGATGGGAACCCCAAAGTCTCCCTTAAAATTTGGGTGGAGACCTCCAAAATTCTCAGACAAAACTGGGGATAGGAACCACAGAAACCCCCTCAAAATCTCCCCAAATTTCGGAATGGGACCCCCAAAGTCTCCCCAAAATTGGGGGTAGGACCCCCAGAGACCTCTGTAAAATCAGGGATGGGATGCTCAAACATCTCCCCTAATATTGGGAATGGTACTCCCAAAACCCCCCAAAAGTCTCCGCAAAATTGGGGGTGGGAACCCCGGAGACCTTTGTAAAATTGGAGATGGGACTCCTAAAATCTCTTCACCGTTGGGGATCAGACCCCCAGAGACTCCCCCAAAATTTGAGAAGGTTCCTGGCATGTCATTCATCCCCGGTGCCACCCAAGGGCTGCTCCCAGGATGTCACAGCCCCAGTGCCACCCAAGGGCTGTCACTCAGCCGCGGTGCCCCCGGGCTCCCCAGACTGTCCATGTCCCCATGCCAGCTCCCCAGGGCTGTCCCCCAGCTCCCTGCACCACTTCCCCATGGATGCAGTGACCAACCACCACCTTCCCCACAGAAACAGGAATGAATTGGGACCACTGGCACCAGAGCCTGGCTCCAGATTGCTGCTGGAGTCTCCCAAAATTTGGAATAAGGCCCTCAGAACCACCCCCCTCCAAAAAAAAAAAAAAAAAAGTTAAAAATTGGATGGGACACCTAAATGTCTTCCCTAAAATTTGGATGGGAACCCCAGAGATTACCAAAAGTTTTCCCAAAATTGGGAGTGGGAACCACAGAACCCCCCCAAATCTCTCCAATATTGGAAATGGGACCCCCAGGGACCCCTGCCATGGGTCCTTCCCAGGATATTCCCAGGGGGATCTGTGTCCAGCAGAGACCAACCAGCTCCTGTTTTCCACTGATCTCCCAGCAGAGAGCTCAGCGTCTCCCAGCTCACCCCAGGGAAACCCTGGCAATGGGGAATCTGCACAAAACATTGAATTCCCAGCAAAATCCACTCCGTCCCCCCAGAGACCCCACTGGTCCCAGCCCTGCCAGCCTCAGGTTCCTCCTCTCCACCTCCCCCAGCCACTCCTCTGGGAGATTTCCATGGATATCACATCCCAGATCTCTCCCAAAGCACTCATTCCGCCCCAGAATGGCACCAGAGACCCCCCCAAATTCCAGGGAGCAGCACCCCAATCCTGGCTGCCTCAGCCCCCAGTCCTTGGCTCCAGTCTGGGCTCTTTTCTGCTTGATTAGATCTTTCCCTGTGTTCTTCATTTCTCCAACCCCCTCTGGATTGTTTCTCTGCCTTTTGTTATAATCCTAAATTCCCATTATTTGCACATTTAATCACTGTGCTGCTTCCTGCCCGTTTTGGCAGAGGCTGGTTGGGCTGATCCCGAGCTTATCTCTCCTGAGGAGGCATTCAATCACCAGGATGAGCAGTGAGGAGCCTGAGGAAGCCTCATGCCAGGGATGGGACAGGAAGGGTGACAGAGGACCTGTTTGGAATGTCCTCAGCCCCACCATGGCAGCCTGAGCCCCTCGGGTGGGGGGGATGGGGGCGGGAATAGTTGAGAGAGGGGAGGAGAGAAGGGGGGGGAGAGAAAAGGAGGAAAAAGGAGAAAAAGGGAGAAAACAAGGAGTAAAAAAGGAGAAAAAATGGAGAAAAAATGGAGGAAAAAATGGAGAAATAATGAGAAAAAAATGAGAATGAGGAGAAAGGAAGGAGAAGGAGAAGGAGAAGGAGAAGGAGAAGGAGAAGGAGAAGGAGAAGGAGAAGGAGAAGGAGAAGGAGAAGGAGAAGGAGAAGGAGAAGGAGAAGGAGAAGGAGAAAGAAGGAGAAGGAGGGAATGTGGGAAATTCTCTAGTGCCAAAGCAAGCACAAAGCAAGGCTGTGCCCAAGAGGGATGTGCAGCAGAGCAGAGCTCAGGCCAGGCTTAGCTCAGAGCTGTGCCTTGCTCCAGCCTGTCCCCTGTTCCTTTTGAAACACCCCAGAATGTCACAGCAGCCCAGCTCCCAAACCCCTCCCAAGCTCAGGGTCATGGCTTTGGGGTGAAGATCAGGGTGGGAGCATTCCCTGGGCCCCTGGATGAGCAGCAGGATCCATGGCCAAAGGGGTCTGAGTGCCAGGACAGGCGCTGGCCAGGACAGCAGAGCCTGGGCACAGGGAATGGGGGTGTCCAGAGGCAGCGGTGGCTGTGCTGTCCCCAAGACACAGCCCAGGGTCACTTTTCCCAGGTAGGAGGGATGCTCTAGCTAGAGCTGCCAGCTCTTCTCCCCAGGGAGGTGGGGTAAGGATCCCCAACCACTCTGGGGAGAGGGGACAGCGCAGGACCTGCTCATGTTCCCCACCTTGCTATGCTTGGTGGCAGCACAGAAAATGTCCCCATGTGCATCAGAGAACGCCAGGGACCAGCAGGGGTCAGAGGATCCTCCAGCTCCAGAGGGGATGGATTCCCTTGTCCCCTGGAAGTGTCACCCTGCCAAACCCAACCCCAGGATGAGCTGCGGCCAAGGACACCCTGAGGATCTGAAGGGATCCCTTCCTCTGGAAACCTTCAAAATCTCCACCCTACACACACTCCAGGGTCTCAGCTCCAGCCCTGCTCAGGCGCAGGTGGATCCCACCAGGAGCTGTGCTTTGGACCAGGAATTTTCCTTTCCAGGACCAAGGCCAGGGGACTCCCAGCCCCGGGGACCAGGAGGGACAGGGAACCTCTGCCACCCCCTCGGACCGTGTGGCTGCTGCTCCAGGCTCCTGGAATGGCATCAGTGGTTTCCAGCCCCTCTCTGCTCCGGGCTTGGCTTTCAGGGCATGAACAAGATTTGCACGTCAGCCCAGCAGAGGCAGCACGGCGGCTGGTCAGACCGGGAGCACCGGGAACACCGGGAACACCGGGAACACCGGGATGGTGATGCATGAGCCGGGATGAGCCGCGCTCTGATACGGCAGCAGTGACACCCTGAGCTGTCCCGGATACCTGGGGTGACAGCACATCCCGTGTGCCATTTCCCTTCCCTGGAAAAAAAACCGGAGCCAGAGAGATTCCCAAAGTGAGGAAACCCCGGCAGGATCAGCAGCCTTGCCCAACACTCGGGGAAGATGAAGAAAGCACCGCTGAGGCAACACATCCCCTCAGTCCCTGCTGCCTCCCAGGGGCACGAAACCAGCCCCAAAGCAGTTTGTCACTGCACACGGGGACAAAGCCCGGGGATGGGGTGGCAGTTTGGGAGCTGCTGTCCCCTGGGCTGTCCCCATCCCGCTGCCACATTCAGGCACTCGGGACACACCTCTGGCATGCTCGGTGAGTCCAGGACTGCGGAGAGGTTTAAACTCATTCTGAAAGATTACTACAAAATGTCTCCCTTTCCAGCAGGTTTCACTCTGCCGGTGCTTTGACCCTCATCTTCCCCGAGCTGTCACCCAGCCACCGAGGTCTCTTCTTCCTCTGAATTTCTCTTCACAGATTTGTTTCTTTGCACGGAGCCCAAAATCCAGGCAGAGGCAGCTGGCGCGGGGATCTCACTTGGCTACAGGGTGGGATGGAGGCAGCACAGTCAGTAACCCCAACCCACCCTAAATGAGCGTTTGTCACCTGCAGGAAGATTCCTGCCAGTGATTCCTGTCAGCGACTTCCTTTGCTTTGGAAACGGCTGAGTCACCCTTAATTCCCGGCGCGGGATCACTGGGAACGCCCGGGGCTGCAGGGCAGCCTCTGGGGACATCCCCTGGAGACTTGGCAGGGACACTGTCGCTGTTCCCCGCCACACCAACGCCGGGTGCCCGAGGCAAATCCTCCCTGTCCCCTCCACACGTCACCACTGTCACTGTCACTGTCACAGGAATGGACACAGCCACCCCATAAGGGACCACTCGGTGGGAGCGCAGAGGGGGCTGGATTTGGGGCCAGGATTTGCCATGCGGTGACTTTGTCCTCATTTGTTTCCCTCTCGCTGCATCCAAAGGGGACAATGACCCAAGGCCAGCAGGGCTGGGCAGGTCACCCCACGCCGGGAAGGAGGTCAGGCCAGCATCGCCTGTCCAACTCCTCCTCGCTGGAGGATCAGGAGCAGCTCGGGAATGTGTGGGTTTGGCATCCCCAGAGGGACCCCAGGGCTCTCCATCCTCCTGGGGAAGGGGAGAGCGATTCACATCCCAATTTCCCAACTTCCTCTGGCTTTCCCACTATCCCGGCCACCTCCAACCCCGGGGACAAGCCCCGCAGCCCCTTTGCCAGGAGATGGCACCGAATTGGCCTCGTGGGGACACCTGGGGCACCTGGAGGCCACCACCGCCCCAGGCAGCCCCCGTGGGGTGGTGCCAGGTGCGGCACGGGGTTCTTGCAGCAGGGACGGTTTAATTCGGGTTTTAGGCTCCCTCCCAAGTGTTTATGGGCTGCTGGAAAATTAAATGATTAATTTGGGTGGTTCCACTTCAGATGTTAATGAGGCTGGCTCGGCCTCGGCAGCTTTGGTGTCAACATAACCCCGGGCTCAGCCTTTGCCTCCTCATTAGAGCAAAAGAGGGCTTGGAACTATTGCAGACTCGGGTCTTTAATCTGCCGTTTTTAGGGTGATCTAATTTACAGAGAGATTCTTAATGATCCCGCCCCAAAACTGGGAATAGGGTTTCCAGAGACCCCCAAAATTTGGCATGGGACTCCCAGGTCTCCCCCAAATTGGGGGGAGACTGATTGACCACAGAGAACCCCCAAAATTGGGGATGTGACATCCAATGTCTCCCTAAAATACTGGGGATGGGACTTCCAAAGTCTCCCCTAAAATTTGGGTGGCAACCCCAGAAACACCCAAAATTCTCCTCAAAATAGGGGGTCAGAGCTCCAAAATCTCCCCAAAATTGGGAATGAGACCCTCAAACGTCTCCCCTAATACTGGGGATGGGACTCCCAGAAACCCCCAAAGGTCTCCCCAAAATTGGGGAGGGAAACCCCGGGACCCCCCTAAAAGGCAGTTTGGGACCCCTAAAGTCTCCCCAAAACTGGGTGTTCCATTATTAACATAATTTAAATGCTGTTTAAATCAAAGTTCCCCGTGCTGAAGGGTTTGGGGCTTCCCAGCAGGGAGAGTTCTATGAATACATTTATTTGACATATCCACAATGCATATTTATATATATTTTATACAAATTTATATGTTTACAGGTTGGGGTTTTTTTTTTCTCTGATTTTTTTTTCTTTTTTTTCCTTCTTTTTTCTTCTTCTTTTTTCTTTTTTTGTTTAGTTGGTTTTTTTTTTTTTTTTCCTGTAAGAAGAGCCCAGGTGATGCTTGGGGTTCCGCATCCAGGGGCAGCCCCACCTCTGGGAGAGATTCAGGGATGCCGCTCCGGGTGTTCCCTGCTCTGTGTCCATCCCAGGTTGTTCCTCGGGTCCCCAGAGTCCCCCTGCTCCGCTCTGCTTTGGCACCGAGGTGACAACACCCGGCACACACCGAAACACTAAAATCACCACACCAAAGCTGGGCTGGGCAGAGTCGGGGTTATTTTCAGAGGGTGTGGGGTGTCACACACCCAGAGCCCATCCTGGGATTTTCGGGGTGGTGGAAGATTTTGAGGAGGGATTTTGGGGTGTCCCGGGGAGAAGAGGCAGGGCGGGGAAGGGGACAGGGATGGGGACAGGGACGGGAGCACTGCCAGGGGCCAGCAGAGCATCCTGCCACCCCGGGGCAGGGCTGGAGCGTCCCTGTCCCCTCCCTGCGCACGGCTGGGACCCTCGGCACCCCCTGCACCCCATCCCGGCTGCGCCCCAACTCCCACAGCCTTTCTGCGGCGGTTTTCCAGCCCGGCGCACCCAAGAGCCGGGAAGGGCTCTGTGTCCCCGGTCCTTGTCACCGCTGTGTGTCACCGCCGGGTGCTGGGGGGCAGTGCCAGCCTGGGGGTCTCTCCCGAGTTCCTCCATCCAACCCCGGCGTGGGGAGGGGGAGAGGAGGAGGAGCCTCCAGATCCCGGAGCGGGGAGTTCCAGCCTCGCCGAGAGACAGAGCCCAGCGGCGGGGGGACAGACAGCGGGGGACACGGGCAGGGAGTCCTGGGCGACACGGGAGGGGACAGGGCTGGGAAGGGAGGAAGGTGCTGGGGCACCCTCGGGAACCCCGGGTCATGCGGGAGGAGCCGGGCTGTCCCCAACCCCGCGGGGACAGAGCCGACAGAGCCGGGACCCCACTGGGTGTGGCCATGGGGGGCTCCTGGCAGCTCCCCCGGTCCTGCTCGCTGCTGCTGCTGCTGCTCCTTGTCCCGGCACTGCAGGTGAGTGACCCTGGGGACACCGCGGGGACGGGGAGGGGACACCGAGCACGGCGAGTGGTCCTCCTGCCCAGAGTTGGGTTGCTCCAGACCTCCCCATCCCATCCCATCCCATCCCATCCCATCCCATCCCATCCCATCCCATCCCATCCCATCCCATCCCATCCCTGGCGCACCCGACCCGGGGGATGCCTTGCGAGCCCCTCGCGCCCCCTTGGGGACTTTCCCAGCAGCTCCTGGGGACAATGTGGGGACAAGGGCGGTGCTGGGACTCCCCAGGACTGGGCAGCATTCGGGAACACCCAGAGACCCCCCGTGGGTTCAGCTCCCAGGGATGATCCCTCGGGAACAGACCCTACACCCCTCAGAGGAACCCCGAAATCCCTGGGGAGCATCCACAGGCACAGAGATTGGGGTGGCTTGGAGGGTGCAGGGGACAAGGACAGCCCGTGGGTGCTCCTGATCC
The DNA here is from genome assembly GCF_008360975.1 of Lichenostomus cassidix. Classification (NCBI taxonomy): domain Eukaryota; kingdom Metazoa; phylum Chordata; class Aves; order Passeriformes; family Meliphagidae; genus Lichenostomus; species Lichenostomus cassidix. Next base: position 820,985 of record NC_139507.1, read on the forward strand.
CGGGACAGAGCCATGGGAACAGCTGGCACCGAATCCTAGCGGGAATGGGGGAACATGGTGGGGTTGTGCTGCTGGGGTGAGTAAAACCCCCAGAACTGGTCAGGCTGCTCCAGGGGGGAAGGGGAAGGGGAAGGGGAAGGGGAAGGGGAAGGGGAAGGGGAAGGGGAAGGGGAAGGGGAAGGGGAAGGGGAAGGGGAAGGGGAAGGGGAAGGGAAGTTGGGCAGGGGGAGCATTGGAAGCTTGAAGGGTTTTATGGGAAACCAATGGCACCAGGCCCCAGTGGGGAAACTGAGGCACAGGAGGAATTCCCTGCACATTCCCTACTGCACTGATCCAGCAGCCAGCCTGCACTGCCATAAATAATAAACAAACCCCAGGATCTATTCAGCTAAAAGGGGCTGAGGCTGCTCTGCCCCATCCAGCTCCTCCATCACCCCAAGGAAATCCTGGGCTTTCCCAGTGCTGTGCCCAAAGCCATCACCAAAATGCCTTTTCCAGGCTGGAAATTCCCTTGAAATCTTGTGTTTAGCAGGACAAGGAAGGAAAATCTCCTGGAGAAGGTGAAGGGACCCCAAGGAGTGGCTGCATGGTCAGAACAGGGCAGGACTCAGCCAAGGGCTGCTCCAATGTCCCACACTTCCCTCTGTTGGGAAGTCCTCAGCTCCACCCTCATCCCTCTGTTTCTCCAGCTTTTACATCTCTGGTCTCACACCCAAAACCATCAACAACCCAATCCCAGGCCTTGGCCCCAAATCCCTGTCCCAGACAGCCCCGAATCCTGATGCTGCAGCCCCCACCACCTCCCCCTGGGCAGGGAAGCTTGGGAATGGGCAGAGATACATGGGAATGAACATGAATGTTTGGGGATGGACATGGATACATGGAAATGGGCACAGATACTTGGGAATGGGAACAGCTCCTTGCGAATGGACATGCAAAATTCCTGGCCTGCTCTCAGTTCAGCCTCCATCTCCCAGCTCTCCAGATGGAAGCCAAGGAGGCAAATCCCAGAGCAGGGATTCCCAGACAATCCAATCTCTGGGCACTGAGACACCACATCCCTCACATTTTCTGGGATCTGGACATTCTCCCTGGTGCTTCATCACCTCTGCTGGCAAACCCTAGAGCTGGGAATGTGGGGTTTGCTGTGCCCAAAATCCCACTGGGATAATGGGAGGTGTCTGTGCCCATGGCAGGGGTGGGTCGGGATGAGCTGTCATTCCCTTCCAACCCATTCCATGACTCCATGATTCTCCTGCCTGCCCTTTCCCCCTCTCCCAAGGTGCAAGGGACTCATCCTGACTGCTCCATCATCCTCCACTTCCAGAAGAGAGAAGCAGAATGTCTGGAGATGATCCAGAGCGAGAGCCAAACTCCAGCATTCCCTGGAGCCACTGGGCAGGAAGGTGAGGGTGAGGCTGGGATAAAACCCCTTGGGAGCTGGGGGGATTCCTGAGGGGTCCTGGAGGATGATCCATGGTGGGGTTTGCAGAGCACACATGGATGTGGAAAAGCAGGGATTTCCAGGAGAGGGAGAGCAGCATCAAGGCAAAGGCCAAGGAGAATCCCTGGAGAGCCCCAAAAATGCTCCTGCAGGGAAAGAGGGGAGTGAGGGACACAAACAACAGCAGGGACTCAATCCTGGTGGATTTAGAGAATCATGGAATGGGTTGGCTTGGAAGGACCTTAAACCCAGCCAGTGCCATCCATAGGCAGGGACACCTCCCACTGTCCGAGGTTGCTCCAAGCCCTGTCCAGCCTGGCCTTGGACACTGCCAGGGATCCAGGAGCAGCCACAGCTTCTCTGGGAATTCCATCCCAGCCCTCCCTATCCTCACAGGGAACAATTCCTTCCCAATCTCACATCTCTCCCTGCCCTCTGGCAGTGGGAAGCCATTCCATGTCCTTTCCCTCCAGCCCTTGTCCCCAGTCCCTCTCCAGCTCTCCTGGAGCCCCTTTAGGCACTGGCAGGAGCTCTGAGCTCTCCCTGGAGCCTTCTCAGCCTCACAGGGAAGGATTTATGGAATATGACCATGCTGGATTGATCCATGCCCCTGGCAGAGCCCCCCCCCTCCTCCCTGCCCTGATACCAGGGCTGTGGCCACCAGCACTGGTGTCACTCAGTGGTGTCACCATCTCACATCTGCTCCCCTTCCTAATTCCCTTCATTTTACTGCCAAACATTTTTGGAGCAACTTAATTTTCCCATATCCGGGATTTTAAACCGATTCAGTGATTGAAAACCCAATTTTAAAGTGCTGCTTTCGGACATCCTTTTTTAAATTGCATCTCAGTTTCCATCCAAAAGTGGAATGGCCCAAATCCCAGGCAAAAATTGTCACCTGGAGAATAAAGAATGCATCATTCCAGGGGTTTCAGCTCATAGCAGTGGAAAAATTAAGAAATAAATGCATATGAAGGTGCATAATTGCTTAAGTAACTCTGCAGAGATGTCATTTATCCTTCAGCTTAGCAGGGAAAAGCCAAACTGACTGGAAAAGGTCCATTTTGCAGCCCGGATTGTGCCAGCCAGGAGAAGGAATCTCACTGCAGAAAAATAACCAAGAAGCAGGAATTCATAATGAAAATCAGGATTTAATCCTGGGAGTCCTGATGTCCCCCTGCCCACCTGAGCTGGATTTATCCCTTTTCCTGCTTGTGCCAGCGTGGGGAGTGTCCTGTGGAGAGCCTGACACAAGGTGATGATTCCTGGGAAAGGCTCAGATATCCTGGATGTGATGGGAGGAGCTTGAAGATCTCCTTATTCCTTCCCAATCTCCCATCCATCCCTGCCCTGTGTCATGGGAAGCCATTCCCATGTCCTGTCCCTCCTCCCTTGTCCCCAGTCCCTCTCCAGCTCTCCTGGAGCTCCTTTAGGCTCTGGCAGGAGCTCTGAGCTCTCCCTGGAGCTTCTCCTCTCCAGGTGAACATTCCCAGCTCTCCCAGCCTTTCCTCGTGGCAAAGTTCTTCCAATCCTTGCAACATTTCCGTGGCCTCGTCTGGAATACAGGGGCTATAAATTCCAGAGGAGGTCCTGGAGATGCTCCAAAAGCTCCTCTGGAGCCAGGCTGGGAGAGCTGGGAATGTTCACTTGGAGAGGAGAAGCTCCAGGGAGAGCTCAGAGATCCTGCCAGTGCCTAAAGGAGCTCCAGGAGAGCTGGAGAGGGACTGGGGACAAGGGATGGAGGGACAGGACATGGAATGGCTTCCCACTGCCAGAGGGCAGGGAGAGATGGGAGATTGGGAAGGAATTGTTCCCTGTGAGGCTGGAGAGGCCCTGGCACAGAGTGCCCAGAGAAGCTGTGGCTGCCCCTGGATCCCTGGCAGTGTCCAAGGCTGGTTGGACAGGGCTGGGAGCAGCCTGGGACAGTGGGAGGTGTCCCTGCCATGACAGGGGGTGGAATGAGATGAGCTTTAAAATCCAATCCCGCTCAAGCCATTCCATGATTCCATGATTCCACAACCCTAGGAAATGAAGTGACAACTCTCAGTGATGATCCCAAAGCTGTCCTCACTTCTCTGATTCTCCAGAGCAGAAATTAAACTCCATCTTGGCATTGTGGATGCAAATCCCTCCCTGCCTGGACAGACACCCCCAGGCTGAAATCAGAGGAAACTCATCAGCCTTGTCCAATTCCACATTCCCTGGCTGAGAACGGATGTGGCTCCAGGTGAATAATGTGGATCTGCAAGGTTAATGATGGAGCTGTGCTGGGAAAGGAGCTGGCCTGGAATGGGATGTCCTTGTCTCATCCTGAGCTGCTGCAACTCAAATTCCTCCAGGGCCTGAATCTGCCTGGTTGTGCTCATTCCCAAGAAAACTGGAGAGTGATTTAAACAGGAATTTGGTCCTGGAGAAGGAAGCAAAACCTGTTTGAGCTGCTCACCCCCAGCAAGCCTTGCATGACTTTCCCCTGTTCTTGGGGACACATCCCGAGCTGAACCTCCAGGTGCAAAAATCCACCATAAATCTGCATTCTTTTAGGAGCCACGGGTAAATGCAGCCCGTCCCACACGCAGGGAATTGCCACGGGAGCTGTGCTCTGATGCAGCCCCAGGAAATGCCAGCTCGGGGCTAAAAGGCGATTCCAGCGCCGAGGGTGTTTGTTCCCAGAACTGGAGCCAGGCTGTTCCCGATTCCTGCGGGGCACATCCCGGCCCTGGATCGGGTGACAGCGGTGGCGCTCCCGTTCCAGCCGCGGAGCCGAGCGGGGCTGGGGCTGCGCTGTCCCCCGCACGTCCCCTCCCGGTGTCACCAGCTGTCCCCTCCCTCCCCAGGCTGCCCGACGGAGTGGGACGGGGTGACCTGCTGGCCCGCCCTGCCCCTCGGCCAGTCCCGAGCTGTCGCCTGTCCCGACATCCTGCACGTCTTCAAGAAGTCCAAAGGTCTGACTCCAGCCGGGATCGCTCATCCCATGGCACTGCGGGCTGAGCTGTGCCCACCCACCCTGCCAGCATCCCCTGTGCCACCCCAGCCCTTCCCTCTGATCCCACAGCTCCTGCCGCTCCTAAACAAATGTCCTTGGTGTCAATCGAAGTCCAAGAAGGGGACAGGGAAAGGAGAGGTTCAGGGAGCTGCCACAGCAGGAGAGTCCCCAAATCCTTCCATCCTTTAGTGGGTGAAGCACTTGGGGACCTCATCCCCATCCTGGTGACACCAGGACAGTCCCCATGCTGCCCTCCTTTCCCACACATCATCCTAAAGCTCCTGAGCATCCCTCTTGGAAGGCTGGGAAGCAGAGCTCCCACATGGAGCATCCAAGTGCTTCCGCAGCCTCCGAGCACTTCCTCAGCTGGGAGTGATTTGGAAAACGTTGGGAAATGTTGGGAAATGTTTGCTTTGGAGTAGGAACAGCTCAGGAGAGAATCGATGGAGCCTTCATAGGATGAATGAGCATTTTTATAGCCTTAATTCCTGGTTTCCTCCCACTGGAGGGATCTGTGATTGTTTTCACTCCCTGCCCAAGGCTGTCCTGGCAGCTCCAGGCACAGGACAAGAGGGAATGATGGGATCTGGAGGGGATGGGGCAGGGATTGGATCTGGACAGGTTGGGGCAGGGATGAAATCCAGAGGGAAGGGGCAATGGTGGGATCTGAAAGAAAGGGGGAGGGATGGGATCCAGATGGGATCTGGGAGGGATGGGACAGCGATGAAAGCTGGGAGGGATGGGACAGCCAGGCCATTCAAGTCCCACACTGCTGTCCCAGTCTGTCCCAGAGCGGGCATTTCAGGGGTGCCATCAGAGGTGACACCCATGGCTCCCTGAGGTCCCTCCCTGTCCTGCAGGGCTGATCCAGAGGAACTGCACCGAGTGGGGATGGAGCCTCCCCAGCCCACCCTACCACACTGCCTGCCAGCTGGAGACCTTCGGCAGCAACAACGACACCGAGGCCAAGGCACGGGGGACACCTGGGGCTGTGGGCAGCTGTCCCCATGTCACCCTTCCTCCAACTGTCCTATATAATTGGGGAAAAAACATGGAGTTGCTCCCATGGTTATCCCATTTGGCCTCAGCCTCGGAGGGAGCAGAGGCTGGGGATCTCCTGTCCCCTCCCTGCTTGTCCCACACCAGCACTGCCCAGTCCATGTCACCTCACCGTGCTGGTGTTTCCCCCTCCAGAGAGGCCATTTTGTCACCATGAAGGTGCTCTACACCTGTGGCTACTCCACGTCACTGGCAGCATTGTTCCTGGCCATCGGCATCTTCTCCTGCTTCAGGTGGGTCTGGGAGCTGCTCAGCTCCACGGGCTGGAGGGACATGGGATAAACTGCTGGCAGGGATGGCTGCCCTCAGCCTGGCCCCTCCCAGAGCAGCCAGGATCCATCCCTGCCCGCAGGACACTCAGGGAGGCAGGACAGGATGGCACAGAGCGAACCCTCAGGTGCCCTCTCGAGCCTTGGGTTTGCAGATCTCCCTGCACTGCAGATTTGGGTTCTCAGAGGTTTCTTGGGTGCTCCTCTTGTCCCTGAGCAGCCCCGAGCACGGCACAACCCCATCCTTCCTGGGTTTAGAGCAGGAACTTCTCCAGGGCTTTGTGACCATCACCCACAGAGGTCCCTGGGCTGGGCTGGGCACCAAAGGACCTTCTCTGCCCCTCCTCGGGCACAGCCCATCTCTCCCTCCCACAGGAAGCTGCACTGCACCAGGAATTCCATCCACATCCACTTCTTCACCTCCTTCATCCTGCGGGGCACTGCCGTGTTCATCAAGGACAGCGTCCTCTTCTCGGATGAGTCCATCGACCACTGCACAATGTCCACAGTAAACCCCAAATCCCAGCCAGGGAATGGGGCAGGGAGAGCAACAGAAGCTCATTGGGAAGGAGTTGGAGGGATTTGGGCTGGATTTATCACTGCAAAGAGGAAAGAGGCTGTGAGGTGGAGGAAAGTCTGGCTTGGGGAGATTCAGGACAGCATTTCTGCATTTCCCTGTGTGCAGGGAACTTGTTCTGCCCCCAAAGCTCCCCTGGTCTCAGGCTGAGTGTCACCAGTGGTGTCCCCAGTGGGGCAAAAACTCAGCACAGCCCCAGCAGCACCAGGTGCTGCTCAGATTTGGGGTTTTCAATCAAAACAGGAGCCCCCAAGTACAGATGAACACCACAGACATGACCACAGGCAGGAGTTTTTAAAGTGCCTAAAAACCAGCCTGTGGTCAGCTGCCTGTGTGGCACAGGCAGAGCAGAACCTGGGATGGGTGACATGTGGGACTGGGGCAGAGTCCTTGGGGCTGCACTGAAAAGTCATCACTGAAAGGTCATCACAGGTGTCCTCAAAGGGGTTGACAGGGAGGGTGACAATCCCCTGTGTCTCCAGGACAGGCTCTGGTGTCAGCCAGCACTCCTGAACTGAGGGGTGACCTTCTCCCGTGTCCCCAGGACAGGCTCTGGTGGCCCCTGAGCCATCTCCCTCTCCCCCGGCAGGTGACCTGCAAAGCAGCCATCGCCTTCTTCCAGTACTCAGTGCTGGCCAACTTCTACTGGTTGCTGGTGGAAGGGCTGTACCTGCAGACACTGCTGCTGCTCACCTTCACCTGCGACAGGAGCTACACCTGGGGCTACATCCTCATCGGCTGGGGTGGGTGACAAGAGAGGCCGGGATCGGGTGGCTCTGGTCTCAGGAGCATGGGAGAGGCCAGGAAGTTTGGGAAAAGGGCACTTGAGGCCTCTCTCGCTCCTGGAGGCACCGTTTGCCAGGCCAGGAGCTCAGTTTGGGAGGATGAAGGACATTCATGGTAAGGTAAGAGGGCCAGCCTGTGGGGTGGTGGTGGCAGTGCTGACCAGGAGGGGACAGGACAGCCCAGCACCTCTGGGACAACCTGTGGTGCTCCCACCTCGTGCTCTTCCTCACCTTCCTCCTCCATCTCCTCTCTGTGAGCTTCACCAGGCAGGGGAAAAGCAGAGATTCCCTGGGAGGTACTTCCAGGCGTTCCATCCTGAGCAGGGTTTCCATCCCAGACATCCCTGGCTCATCCCCAAACAGGAACCACCTGGGAATGGCCTGACCTGAGACACCCCTGGCCAGAGGTCTCCAGGGCTGCTCCCAGCATGTCCCCACCCCAGTAGCGCCTTGCTGGGCACTGCCAGCCCCTGGAGCTGCTGAGGAAGCGTGGCCTGATCCAGGACAGGTCCTCCCTTCTTCCCACACCCACCTGGGCTGGAACACCCATCCAAGTGCCTGGGGTGGCTGTAAGAGCACACTGGGGCAGGAGGGTGACAGGAGGTGACACAAACACAGCACCATCAGTGGGCACAATCTCCTTTAGAATCTGGAGAAGGTGGAGGGATTGCCACCTTCCTGCCACATCCAGAACTGACCTCAACATGTTTCTGGGGACAAGGGACAGAGGGGTGCTACAGGGGTTCCCCAGAGCACTGGGGGATCCATCCCTGCCTGTGTCCTGTCCTTGCAGGTGTTCCCATGGTCACAGTCGGGGTGTGGGTGCTCACCAGGCTGCACTATGACAACCACGGGTAAGAGCAGCTGCACCTCGGCCTCCTCCAGGCCACCCCAGCCTCCTCCAGGCCACCCCAGCCTCCTCCAGGCCACCCCGGCCTCCTCCAGGCCACCTCAGCCCACTCCAGGCCACCTCGGCCTCCTCCAGGCCACCTCAGCCTCGTGTCTCAGTCCAGGTCCTGGGGGATGAACCTTTGCCATGGGAGGCTCAGGAACGCCAGCACTTTTTTTAAATGTTATTTCTCCTTCCTGGTGGGTCCTGTGCCAAGAGGGAGTGCAAAGCGGGTAGGGGAATGGCCAAAGGGGTGGCAGGGGACACCTGGGACACAAAGGTCCCAGTGGGTACCAGAGCCATTCCTCATGTCCCCTAGGTGCTGGGATGACTACTCCAGCCTGTACTGGTGGGTGATCAAGGCTCCCATCCTCCTGGCCATATTTGTGAGTTGTCCCCTGCAAGTCCCAGCCCAGGGGTCCCACAAGGACAAGGGGACCCGAGCAGGGGCTGTGCAGAGCCTGAGGTGTGGCTTCTGGGCCAGGTGAACTTCCTCATCTTCCTCAACGTCACCAGGATGTTGGCACAGAAGATCCGGTGCCCAGACCTCAGCAAAACCCACAAGCAGCAGTACATGTAAGGGGACAGGGCTGTCCGCTCCCTGGGGTCTGGGGTCCCTGGGTACAGGGACTCCTCCCTGGAGGAGCAGAGGACAATCCTGGAGCCTCCAAGACCTGCCTTTCATGGAGAACCTACTTGGGATTCAGACCAAGATTTTAAGGAGGTCTTATGGGGCAGCAGCACCACCCAGCCCCCTCTCCCTCTCCACAGGAGGTTGACCAAGTCCACGCTGCTCCTGATCCCCCTCTTTGGGGTTCACTACGTGGTGTTTGCTCTCTTCCCCGAGCACGTGGGTGTGACCATCCGGTTGTACTTTGAGCTGGTGCTCGGCTCCTACCAGGTGAGATGGGCATGGAAAGCCCCCATGGTTCCACCCAAAATCCCACCAGGAACTGCTGGGATGTGGGGTTTGAGCTCTTTTGGGGGAGGGTGTCCCCAACACCTTGGGCAGGGCACAAGGGTTGTGCCTGGGGAATCTGGCACTGATGCCCTCTGCCCTGGGGTGGGTCAGAGGGGTGGGAGGTCAGTGAGGGCAGCAGAGGAGCACAGAAGGTTCCAACACCTTCCTCTGGGTGAAAATTGCTCTTCCTGTCCTCTCCAGGGCTTCCTGGTGGCTCTGCTCTACTGTTTCCTCAACGGGGAGGTGAGTGTCTGTCCCCACCCCAACGCTGGGCATGACAATGGGCACAGGGACACCCCGAGGTGCCCCAAAGCCACACGTGGGCACAGGGACAGTTCCCCCCACCTCCTGGGTGCTGCCCGGTGTCCCTGGGTGCCAGCGCTGCCCGTGGCATTGGTGCAGGTCCAGGCTGAGCTCAGGAGGAACTGGAGCAAGTGGCAAAGGTCCATGGAGAGCAACGTCTTCAACCTGGCCACCCAGGACTTCACAGCGTGACCAGAGGAAGGACCTCCTCGAGGTGCTGGTGGTGGTGCAGCTCCATGGCTGCAGCCCCAGAAAGACAAAAAAACCCTGATTTTTGGAGGTTCTGGGTCTGGAATCCTCAGAGGGTGGTGAGAACAACTGTGGGAGAGGCTGGTGGAACTTGTACCCTGTGATGGGACTTCACCCACCCAGAGCTCTCTTTGCCCTTGAGGCAGAGTTTAGGGCAAAAAGAAGAGAAATTCCACATTTGTCTGCCTGAAATGGGGCAGAAAGCACAAAAATCCTTTTCCAAAGCACAGCTGGGATTTTTTGTTTGCACTGGAAGGAAAATGAGTGGCCCCAGAGTTGAAGGGATTCACTGATGGATATTTTCCCCCTTCCTTGGTTTACAAAATCATTTCCTTTCTGGGAAGATTCCCAAACACAGCCAGGAGCCATCCCGGGGATGGGGGAAGGATACAGAGAGAGGCAAAACCCCACAGCTCAACAGGAGACCCCAATGGCAGCAGGACTCAGTTCCTCCCCAGTTCCAAAATGTTTCCCTTTCTCCCGAGTCAGTTGATTGAACTGGAGATGCTCCCTTGCTATGAGAGCATTTGGGTGAGGAATGGGACTCACCTGGCTCCACTGTGGGTTCATTTCCTAAGGGTAGGAAAGGTTTTGCCAATAAAATCCCAACCTCAAGACCAGCCTCACTTTTCAGAGACTTGGTTTGCTCCACAAACATGGAAAATTTGGGACTGGGGGAATGGAGGGTAGAAACCCTGCTCAGGATGGAATGCCTGGAAGTACCACCCAGGGACTCTCTGCTTTTCCCCTGCCTGGTGAAGCTCACAGAGAGGGGATGAGGGACGAAGGTGAGGAAGAGCACGAGGTGGGAGCACCACAGGCTGTCCCAGAGGTGCTGGGCTGTCCTGTCCCCTCTTGGTCAGCACTGCCACCACCACCCCACAGGCTGGCCCTCTTACCCTACCATGAACATCCTTCATCCTCCCAGACTGAGCTCCTGGCCTGGCAAAATGGTGCCTCCAGGAGCGAGAGAGGCCTCAAATGCCCTTTTCCCAAACTTCCTGGCCTCTCCCATGCTCCTGAGACTGGAGCCACCCGATCCCGGCCTCGCTTCTCACTCTGCCTGGGCTGTCATTTCTCCGGGGTGCCACATGTCCTTCCCTAAATAAACCCCACTTGCTGGCCCCTGTCCAGACCACAGGATCTCCTGAGATCCCATCTGGGAGGGCACTGAGAGGGAAACAGAGCCCCAGAGTGGATTTGAGGTGAGATGGGAGATGTTCCATCAAAAACCCTCTGGAGCCAACACATCCTGAATCACCAGGAACCCTCCAGAGGAACTGGGGAGCTGTGAAATAAATCCCTGTCTGCAGCCAGGGAGGGAGCACAGGTGAACAGAACTCCTCTCCATCATTAGTGAGGAGGGAATGATTGGCAGGGATGAGGCAGCAATGGATTGAGCCAGGACTGGGGATGCTCAGTGGGAAAGTCCATTTCCACAAAGCTTTGAAATAACCTGGATTTGCACCTATTGCCAGTTGCAAATGGGTTTGCAGGGTGGTAAATGACCCCAAATGACCCTCTGGGGTTTGCTGGGCTTTGAACCCCATGCATTCCATGGTGCAGGACAGGAGCCCACTGTGGCTCCAGGAGGGGACTGGGAATCACCCTCAGTCTGCAGGGAAAGTTTTCCAAAGGTTCTCCAGCATGGAATGTGCCCTGAACCTGCATCAAATCATGGAAAGGGATTTTAAAGGCTTGAAAGAAACCTTAAAGCTCATGGGCAGGGACACCTTCCACTGTCCGAGGCTGCTCCAAGCCCCATCCAACCCGCCCTTGGACACTGCCAGGGATCCAGGGGCAGCCACAGCTTCTCTGGGCACCCTGTGCCAGGGCCTCCTCACCCTCCCAGGGAGGAATTCCTTCAAAAGTCCCTCATGATCTTAGAGGTCTTTTCCAAGCTAAACGACCCGCAGTCTGTGTTTGGGAAGGCTGAGCCCAGGCAGAGCAGCCCCAGCCTTTCCCCAGCCCTTCTCCAGCATGGCCATGAGTGCCACAACCTGGCACCCTCATCGCCCTGCGTGTCCCCGAGCTCCTGTGTGTCCCCGCAGGGCCTGAGGGGTGTCCGGGGCTGGGGGTGTTTTTTCTGGGGCCGGAGGGTGGCACTGCCCCTCCACAGCAGCGACAGCGGCCCGGGGTGGCAGCGCCGGAGCGCAGTGTCCCCGCGGAGCGCCCGGGCAGAGCGCGGAGACCCGCGGTGACAGCGAGTGGTGACTCCCGGCTGCGAGAGTCCCCAGCGACTGAGCTGAGGGTCACACTGCTCTGGCCACTCGGGAAGAGCTGGGACACCCCGGCAGCGCCGGCAAGGTGAGTGTTAATCACCCATGGGAATGGGAATGGGAATGGGAATGGGGCTGGGAGCACTGTGCCTGTGCCTGATGCTGCTTTCCCTGCTCCTCCGGAACTGCCAGGACTCCCTGCCTGGGAGCTGGGGAGGGACTGGGGACAAGGGATGGAGGGACAGGACACACGGAATGGCTTCCCACTGCCAGAGGGCAGGGAGAGATGGAGATTGGGAAGGAATTGTTCCCTGTGAGGATGGTAGGGCTGGGATGGAATTCCCAGAGAAGCTGTGGCTGCCCCTGGATCCCTGGCAGTGTCCAAGGCCAGGTTGGATAGGGCTTGGAGCAACCTGGGACAGTGGGAGGTGTCCCTGCCCATGGCACAGGTGACACTGGATGGGCTTTGTGGCTTCTTCCAACAAAAACCATTCCATGATTCTGTGATCCTATGATGGATCCAGCACCACACAGGGGGTACCTCCAACACCCCAGGGTCCATGGGGCTGGACCAAGCTCTGCCCTTCTCCCACCCTGGAAACCCAAGGACTCATTTTCCACATCCAAATGAGTGTTGTCAGTACCTCTGGATACCCCAAGCTCCCATTCCCATTGGGATGAGTTGGTTTTTCACACAGAACTGAGCCCTTGTGCCCCCCACTGCTGGGCTGGGGACCCTGGGCTGTCCCCATATCCCACGGGGCAGAAGCCACATCCCAGGGGTTCCATCCTCACTCCAGGCTTGCTCTTGGCTCCAGGCAAAGCAAAACCAGAGCTCAGATTGCTAAGGCTTCCCAGGGTGACAAGGCTGGGCTTGGGGCAGCTGCTGGGAACCACCAAACATCCCTGAATTCCCTGCTGTGACCAACAGAGCAAGTGGAAAGTCCCCACAGGCACAGCAGGAGGGTGTCCCTGTCCCTGTCCCTGTCCCTGTCCCTGTCCCTGTCCCTGTCCCTCTCCCTCTCCCTCTCCCTGCTGTCTCCACCAAGCCACTGACCCCGGGATGGACAGGGAATGCTCCATGCCCATGGATCGTGGCTGTAGTTCTGCTGCTGAGCTCCCAGTGGGCTCCCAGAGCCATCCCTGCCCTGTGGCCATCCCTGGGAGCTAATCTGAGTTCTTCCCTCCCTCCTTCCCTCGGCTTTATCCCCTCTGAGTCTTTTCAGGGCTCCAAGCCAGCCAGAAGAACCCTGCTTTTTAATTGAAGAAATCCAAATTATGCCTCCCAAAGTACATCTTCAGCATCCCCTGCATGGAGCTAATTCTGCACCAGTTTTCTCTGGAGATCTGCAATGGCTCCTGCTCTGCCTTATTCACACAGTCCTACCAGGAAAGGAAAATCATGGAGTGAGAAGCAGAACCAAGCCAAAGAACTTCACTTCCCAGCTCCCTGGGTGTCAGGGCTGCAGGGTGTCCCTGGATTTACTGATTGTGGGGGATGCTGGAGAGGACAGGCCGGAGGGGCTGAGCAGGGAAGGAGATTCCCATGGGATTCCAGGCTGGGAAAGGCAGGGGCTGCAGCTCCACTGAACCCCAACACTGGGAAGTTTCTCCAGGGTGTTTTGAGACTGGAAAAGCAGAAACGCTTGACAGAGACACTGGTTTTGGGGATGTGATGAACCCCTCTGGTCAGGCCGAGTGCAGGGGTGGCTGCTCCACCCCAATACAGTCCCGGGAACCCCAAAAGGGTGACCCTGCAAGCTGGGTGCCCCTCCACCCTCTCCTCCTGACCCTGGGTGCCCCCCAAGCACCCTACAAACCCCAGAAACGCCTGGGCTTGGCAGGAGCACCCAAAGGTCCCTACAGAAAGGGCGAGAGGGGAGACAACCCCATGGCAAACCCCTGTTTCTGTGTCACCCTGGGTCTGGCTCACGGGGGTCCCCATGGGCAGGACATGGGAGGGACAAGGCCAGCGGATGCTCCTGGGATGTTCTGGTGCAAGAGGGTAGGTGGGTGGGGGGGGTGACGGGACAAAAAGTGACAGACACCCCTCTTTTGCCAGCAAGGGTGACAAAAAGTGACATTCACCCCTCGTTTGCCAGCAAGGGGAGGAGCGTGGCTGCTCCTGGGTGCTGAACAATGCCCAAAGAGCCACGGGCTCGGGGACAGCGTTGGCAGCGGCGTTGGCACCAAGTGCCACCCCCCCCGCCCTCGCAGTTGTCCTGCTGCTCTTTCCAAGTGGCCTGTCCCTGCCCGGGTGGCTCCCACCTCCCCAGCACCTCCCCGTGTCCCACCGGGTGCCAAAGCCAGCCTGGAGCCACCTCGGTGGCTGGTGCCACACCCGGGTGGCCAGGGCACGGCCGGGTGGGCACGGAGCAGGGGGTGCCCTGGTGGCACCCGGGGCCGTGGGACGATGGGGCCACGGGGGCTGCAGCTCCACCAGCGCCGTGATTGGCGCCGGGAGGGACGAACGCCACAGCTGAGCCGAGCCAGGCTACCTGAAGGACCCCGCATGTCCTCAGGTTTCACTCATGACCATCTGACAGCAGCAGCAGCTGCTCTGCCAACTCGCCGAGCCAAAGGCTCCAGGAGTCGAAGGAGAGGGAAATTCTGGCCCTAAAAGGTCTCTCCTTGGGATTTCGAACTCTCCACCCAACAGTAAGTAGCGGGGTCAGCCCTGGGCTGCTGCCAGGCCCCCGGGCAGGGACTGTGGGGTCTTGGATGTCCCCGAGTTTGTCGTTGTCGCTGTGCCTGGGGTGGTACCGGCAATGTCCTGCGATTTGCGGTCCAAACACTGGAGGTGGATGTGACCAGGATGACCCCCATGGCCCCGGGGGGGTGTTTAGGGCTGGAGGCACCTGCTGGAGCCCCCTGCATGGAAAACTGTCCTGAACAGGGGAGAAAGTCTCCACAAAGGTGCAGGAAGGGCTTGGGGACAGGGGTGACAGCAGCCAACGGGTCCTTGGTGGCCACAGAGCTGTGTCAGGATGAGAGGGGACAGCCAGGGACGTGGCGGGCAATGGAGTCCTGAGCCGCCTTGTCAGCCTGAGGGAAGGAGCTACAGGCAGGGCTCAGAAGTCGCAAGGCTCCTCTCTCCTGGCTTCTCCTCCTGGAGGTCTAAATATAAACCCCGGGCTGGGCAAGCCAAGGTTGCAGGAAAGGTCTGCGGGTGCTCCCAGTGTCTCCTTTAGGGAAAGGCCCTGTCCCTGCAGAACTCCTGTCCCCTGTGGGGCAGCAGGAGGGACCCTGTGGGCACAGGGGAGGAGGAGGGACCCCAGTGCCACGCGGGGATGTCAGGGATGGGGTGGCAGGGGTGGGAGGCTGTCCCCACACGGGGACTCTGGGTGCACAGGCACAGCCAAGGGTGAGCCCAGGGTGGTGTTCAGGGCTTGGATCCCACATGGGAATCAGGCAGTGCCAGGCTGAGATTCAGCTCAGGTTTTTTGAAGGCTGTATTCCCCTCGTGCCAGGTCCCATCACTGCTGCATGGACAGGGCCTGCTGTGCACCCCCAGAGCCATTTTGGGGTTTATCCAGGGGCAATCAACCCCCATTCCCTCCATCCCTCATTCCCAGGGCTGGTGCTGAGCTGCAGGGGGATGTTTGCTGAGAAGCACAAGCGTTTCTCCCCTGCCCACATGGGCACTGATGGAGCTGTCAGGGATCAGCCTGCGGCAGGTGAGGGATGGAGCTGCGAGTACCAGCAAGGGACAGCAATCCCATAAAGCCCTGGGCACAGCAGGACATCCCCTTCAGTCCCATTATCCCGGGGAGACCCTGGGTGGGTTGATGCAGTGCTGGAGTTGCCTCCTCTGGTCTTTTCCAGGAAAAATACCGGATATGTAATGGTTGGAAGGGGAAAGAGCATATTTACAGGAACTGATTAAAGAGCACAAAGTCCTACCTTGACTCTGCTGTGCTAATATTTAAATAGCATTTTCTATTTTCTGATGTGTGTAAAAGGGTCCAGTTCAGGCAAAAAGGGCTCTGTGGAGTCCCTTGGGTAGCCCCAGCTTCGGTCAGGGCAATTTGCTGGATTTGGGGCAGGAGAGCAAGCAGCAGAGCCATGAGGAGACGGCCAGCACCATTTCTGTTTGCAGCAGGTTGGACTAACAAGGTTCTGTTTGCAACAGGTTGGACAAATGAGGTTCTGTTTGCAGCAGGTTGGATTAATGAGGTGGTTTCTGTGCAGGGGAGAAACGGGGAGAAGGTGGTGGATGCTTTGGGGAGCTGTGAGGGAAGAGATCCCAGCTTAGCTCTGGAGAGAGCTGGGAGGATGCTCAGCCTCTGCTCCTGTGCCTGTGTCAGGGTTTGACTTTGATTAAACGCTAAGTACTGCTGCCTCCCTCCTGTGATTCGTAAATCCCTGGGAACATCTTTCTTTGTGTCGCCCTTCTCCATTTCTGGGTGGATTTGAGTGAGATCCCTTGGGATATGAGGCTCAGAATCCGTGATGGCTCCAGGGAACTGAGGTACAGAGGCTGGGCCTGGTTTTCAGGTGTCTGCTCCAGGGAATTGAGGTACAGAGGCTGCAATGGGAAAAGGAGCATCCTCCAGCCCTGGGAATATCGCAAATCCCACAGGAGCATCAGGTCTGAGAGCTGCTCCTGGTGCTGCGTTGTTGATCCCTATTGGAGCTGGAGTGTCTCCTTGTATCCCCCAGAGGTGGGGGCATCCCCGAGCCTGGGGGACTCTGGGGGAGCAGCAGGTCATTCCTGCCCCATGCCATCCTTCCTTCCCCTCCCCGCTGTCCCCTCACTGTCCCTTCACTGTCCCCTTCACTGTCCCTTCGCTGTCCCTTTGCTGTCCTCTCGCTGTCCCCTCGCTGCCTTCCTAGCAGGGCTCAGATCTTTTCCCAGCCTGACAAGGGAGCTGCCGGCAGGGAGGAGCCCGAGCTTTGGATGACATCCGAGTGCAGGGTGGGCAGTGGGCAAGTGCAGGGTCCCCACTTTAACCCTTGCCCGCCTGATGAAGCCTCCAGCAATGCCAAACCCCCCCAAAATAACCCCAAGCCTCCACCCAGCCTGGTGTCCCCTTTCCAGCAATCCCTGGTCCCCCAGCAGGGACAGCAGGAGTGGGGATGGGGTGGCATCCCCGGCTCCAGGCAGGAAGGGGTCAGCGCGTGGCTGCAGGATGGTGCAACCTCCTATTTCCATCTGTGGCCGGGGAGAGTATCCCAGGATTTCACAAGTGTCGGGCTGTGAGTGCCACCCCCGCCCTAGCACAGCAGGTACAGCCTGAGGGCACTCGGGCACCGAGTGTCCCCGGAGCTCCAGGACAGCAGCAATCCGGGAATTGCAGAGAATTCATTCCCACGTGGGTTTGATGCTGGTGCAGGACTGGATTTTGGGGGTTGCTGTCCCTGGCGGGGGCTGGTTCCCCCTTGGAGGTCCAGCACGGAGGATTTGGCTCTCCAAAGGAAGCCAGGGATGAGACGGACTCGACTGAGTCTTTGCAAGGAGCTGGAGGAGGGAGCAGCACCATTTTTGGCAGGTGCAGAGCACCAAAAGGAGTGCTGCTGCAATTGGACACAGGGAATTGTGCATCCATCCTTCTCCTCTATGGAAAGCCCCCAGTACCAGCACAGCCCTCAGCTGCTGGGTGTCCTTGTCCCCAAGTGCAGCACGAGGCTGGAGTGGGTTGGCTGTTGCCAGGAAAAGGCTGGAGACTTTTGGAAGGTCTCTCTGCTGGAGACAGGCAATAAGCAGCAGAGCAGCATCATTTCCTTAACAGGGAATTCATCCTCCATGTGCTTAAAATCAGGGCATGGTTTTGGTGGGAAAGACCTTAAAGCTTGTCTCATTCCAGGACAGGGACATCTTCCACTGTCCCAGGCTGCTCCAAGCCCCAACGTCCAACCTGGCCTTGGACACTTCCAGGGATCCAGGAAACCACAGTTTCTCTGGGAATTCTATCCCAGCCCTTCCCATCCTCACAGGGAACAATTCCTTCCCGGTATCCCATCTGTCCCTGCCCTCTGGCAGTGGGAAGCCATTCCCTGGGTCCTGTCCCTCCATCCCTTGTCCCAAGTCCCTCTCCAGCCCACACAGCCATCCCCAGCCCCCTGTGCTGCTGCCCTGGGCGACCTGGCGGTGACATACAATGGCCTTAGCTGGGGGGCTGCGGTGGCACCTGAGGAGCAGGAACTGCTGCAGCCCCTCAGAGTCCCTGGGCTGGCTGGGAAAAGGCATCCAGCAGTGCTGGGCTGCCTCTGGAATCACTTCCCAAGGGCTCCCAGCAGACCATCCCTTTGGCTGGGTTTGGGGTGCATTCCGGGCAGCCCCGGGGTGATGGATGCTCCTGGAAACATCCCACATTCCCGCTGGTACACTTGGCTTGGGCCACGCTGCAGGCAGAGCACCAAACCTCACCCAGAGCAGGGGAAAGAGCCATGGTGGTGACAGCAATCAGCTTGTCACTCACGGGAGCCACCGGTGCTCACTCGGCTTGAGGCATGTGAGCCACACAGCCCTGCTGAGTGCTTCGAAACCTCTGGAATTCAAAGGATAACACTGGAAAATGATTTTTTTTCTCTCATTCTCTAAGTTTTCTGAGCCCACCACTCTGAAAATAGAGCAGGAAAAGGCTTGGGGTGGCTTCATTTTCTTTTCGGTGCTGTTTTGTTCTTCTGCCTTTAGAGCAGCCTAAAAACCCAGTGAGTTTCCAGAACCACCATGGTGGGGGAATTCCAGCATCCCACAGCAGTGTCCTAAGAGCCATTTGTGTACTGAAGGAAGTTTTGGAGACTTCCTGCATCTTTCCAGATGGTTTTTGTAATGGAGTTGCAGCAAAGAATTAAGGAAAAACAATTTATCCAGGGAGGGAAACATCAGCCACTTAAATGGCACAGAAAGGGATGTAAACTTGTTTATAAAATGGTTGATTTTGTCTGGCACAACTGAGGGTGTTTATCTGAGTTACTAAGGGAAACTTCTATAATGCTGAAGATTCCAATGCCCTGCTCAGGCCCTGGGAAATCTGCAGGACCTGAGGTGAAGCTCTCTACCCCCTGTGCCACTTGTGGACAGAAAAAATCCATTTCACATCGGATTTTTTCCATTTTCCCATGTTTTTGTTCCAAAACTTGTGGGAAATACAACAGGAGCTAAGCAAATAAATACCCTCTAGGACTTTTTCAGGCTATGGCATCCCCAGGACCATGCCAGGAGGGTTTTCTGCCACCATCAGGTTTTCCAACACAGCTCCAGGTCACCCTGCAGGTTCCTGCTGCTCTGACCACAACAAGTGGCTGAGTTTGGAGCAAATAATTTTTCCTGGCAGTCTATTCCATGGAATTTGGGGGTTTTAAAACCTATTTAGTGCATGCAGGGGTGGAGAGGGGACTCATTAAGGGTGGGGTTCATGGATATGCAGCAAGGTTGGGAGAACAAAAGCAGGGATCTTGGAATAATGGAATGGTTCAGGTTGGAAGGGACCTCAAAAACAATTTAATTCCACCCCCTGCCAGGGGCAGGGACACCATCAAACCTGGCCTTGGGCACTTCCAGGGATCCAGGAGCAGCCACAGCTTCTCTGGGCACCCTGTGCCAGGGCCTGCCCACCCTCACAAGGGGGAATTCCTTCCCAATATCCCATTTAACCCTACCCTTCTTCAGCTTAAAGCCATTCCCTGTGTCCTGTCCCTCCATTGCTTGTCCCCAGTCCCTCCCCAGCTCTCCTGGAGCCCCTTTAGGCCCTGGAAGAGGCTCTGAGCTCTCCCTGGAGCTTCTCCAGGTGAACACCCCCAGCTCTCCCAGCCTGGCTCCAGAGGGGCTCCAGCCCCTGGAGTAGCTCTGTGGTCTCCTCTGGACTCTCCAGCAGCTCCACATCCCTCTGATGTTGGGGATGGATGCAGATTCCCTCCCCCTTGCCCTGCTGCCCCGGGAATACAGCCCAGGGCAGGGTTGGGCTGCAGAGCTTCTCCTGGAGCAGTGGGGATGTGCAGAGTCCAGGCAGCACTTGGGACATCCCCGAGCTGCCATGGCTGGGCTCTGACTCATCCCCAAACCCTGCGGGACCAGCTGGGCCCTGCTGCCCCATCCTGCCCCACCCCGGGTGTCCTGCTGGGGACAATGGGGGTGCACAGGGTGGGGTGTCCTGTGGGCAGCAGCCCTGGGTGCTGCTGGGGGGAAGCTGTGCCTCCAGGAGGCCTGGCAAGCACGGAGGGGGTGCTGCAGGACCGTGCTAGGCTGGCTTGGGCTGGGCTGTGACAGGCTCTGGTTTCTGACTGCTGGGTGCTAACACAGCTCCAGGGTGAGGCCAGCCCCGGGCCCTCTTGGCACTGTGTGTCCCCTTCGCTGCCTGGTCACACGAGTCCCTTGTCCCCCACTAATCCTTGCTGCCAGGCCCCAGGCCTGGCTCTGCTGTTCCTGCTGAGTGAAGCTGATTTACACCTGCTCGGGGCCATTCTGGCTGTTTGCTTTCCTGGACTCGTGTCCAAGTTGGTCTCTCAGGGGTTTTTTCTAGAGTGTCTCAAGAGGATGACTCTTTCAGGGGAGGTTTGCAGGTAAACTCACCTTAGAGCAGGTGAGGGCAGCTCCTTGAGCCGTGTTTGAATGGTCAGGGGGTCCCACTGCTGTTCCAAATATCCATGGGGTTGGGATCTCCCAGGAGCAGCATCTTCCTTTGGACACCCCTAATTGTGCCTTTCCTCATTAACCCAACCCAGAGTGTGATGGGGTGGGGGAACAACTGCATCACTCTAGGATGATTCCCTGGGAGACTCCAGGTTTGCAGCTGATCTTCCAGAAGAATGCCTTAGGGAGGGAGAAGCTGGAGCCTGATCAGGCAGATTGGGGATATCCCAACCGCCACGTCCCCCACAGCCAAGAACCTCCTTCCCCCTCTCCCTCAGTCCATGGGAGGTTCATTTCTGGGCAGGGATGCAGTGCCAGCCTCAGACAGGACCTGCCACCCTCCCTAGAGCCCATTACCAGCATCCCTGGTGCTCCCACACCATCCCTGTTATTTTGGAGCCTGATTCATTTGTGTGGCGTCAGAGCAGCAAAAGTAACAGAGGGAACTGATTTTCCCTCCAAGTGCAGGCCAGGCACTCATGAGTCAGGAGCTGCTCCCAGTTCCCCACTGGCAATTCCTGATGCAGAACTGGGGGTGAGATGCTCATCCAGGACATGCTATTGGCAGTGTCCCAAAGCTGCAGCTCACCTGTGTCACAGCAAAAAGGAGTCGTTCACCTTAGCTGAGTGGCCAAAACTTAAGAAACAAATAAATTAGGGCTTTATTGAAACAATTTAAGTGATTATTTCTCAAAAGGAAAGCTGATGGGGCAGAGATCTTCCTTAATTAGGGATTCTTGGAGGAGCCAGGTCTCGGAGAGCTGGGCCAGAGCCCCAGGGGAGGGATTTGTGCCCAGGCAGCACCTGTCACTGGGCCTGAACTGCCTTTACCTATGGAGGCGCAAAGAGTTTGATCTGAGTTATTTATAGGAGCTGCTAAAAACGGGCCCGGATGTGCCAGGCTGGGGACAGGAGCTGATCCTCTTGTCCCCAGGGCCAGGGGGGCTCATCCCAGGGTGGGACATGTCACCTGGGCAGGTGGGATCCAGCCATGGACCCCACGCTGTGTTCCACCCACACTGCTTCAGGGCTGGGGGCAGAGAGGGGCTGGGCTGAGCCCCTGCCAGAGCCTGGGCTTGGCTTTGGTGCCCAGTTTGGGAAGCAGCCAGAGATGCCCCTGGCTCTGCCCCCAGAGATGCCAGTGGCTCTGTCCCCAAGGATGCCGGTGACTCTGCCCCCAGAGATGCCGGTGGCTCTGCCCCCAGAGATGCTGGTGGCTCTTCCCCAGCATCTCCCCGGTGCTGCCAGGAGCTGCTCCATCGCTCAGGAGCGGCTCGGTGGCTCCAGCCCAGCGACAGCGAGAGGGGACACGGGCAGGAGCAGAGCTGCTCGCTGCGGCTCCCGCCGGGATAGGAATGAGCAGAGTCATGGGGCTGCAGAAACCCGAGCCTGGTGCTGATCGCTGGTGGCAGCTGGAGCCGGAGCCACCTCCGCCAGTGGCGACAGCGCCGGGGGGACCGGAGCGGCAACACCGGCGGGAGGCTGCGGGGCAGCACGGAGCAGGCAGCACCCCTGCACTGAGCCCAGCCCGCAGCGCCGCTTTGTCCTGCAAATCCCGAGTTCCAGGGAAATTGGCTGCCCGGAGCAACAAGCTCCTGTGAGTCCTCAGAGCTGCCAGAGATGAGGTGCGAAGGTCCCCCATGGGCGCTGAGGTCCTGCTGGAGAGTTGGTGATGCTCCACCTGGACTTGACGATCCCGATGGATCCATGCCAGGTGGAGATGTTCTGTGATCCCAGGCACAGTGCATCCCCAGTGGGATTCGGAGGCACAGAGCCAGACACAGCCCAGGGCTTTTGGCTTTTTTTGAGCCTCCCGGTGTCGACGGGAAGGTTCCAGGTCTGCTCAAATTTGAGCAAGAACTGAGTGTAAATCCAGAGTAACTCCACAGAAAGCAGCACTGGTGGCACCTCTCTCCCCCTGCCCGGGCATTGTCCCCTCCCAGAGACACCCAGGGGTTAAAATTCCCTTTTTGTTTGCGTTGATGAGGTCCCACCCTTGGGGTCCATCCCCTGCTCTGGGGCACCTGCTTTGGGCTCTATTTTGCAGCAGCTGGGGCCATAAGTTGGGCTGGAGCTGGACTGCACTTTGCAGTGAGGTGACTGTGCCATTCAATAACCCCATTCAGCAAGGCCAAAACTCTCCCTAAAACAGAGGGAATTAGAGAATCCTTTAGGTTGGAAAAGACCTTGGAGGTCCCCCAGAATTACCAAGCCCTCCACTGACCCACGAGCCCAAATACCACAGCCACAGGGTTTTTAAACCTCTCCAAGGATGGGGACTTCACCACTTCCCTGGGCAGCCTGTTACAAAGTCTGGCCACCTAATCCATGGAGAATTTTCCCCAATATCCAGTTTAAACCTCCCCTGGCCCAGCCTGAGCCTGTTTCCTCTCCCTGTTCCCTGGGAGCACAGCCTGACCCCCCCCGGCTGTCCCCTCCTGTCAGGAGTTGTGCAGAGCCACAAGGTCCCCCTGAGCCTCCTTTTCTCCAGGCTAAGCTCTTTCCCAGCTCCATTTCCAGTTTTTTTTCCCACCAGGACTGTTCTCCCTAAAAGGGCTGAGGGTTCCCAGCTCTCAGCTCAGCAGGACTGGGGCTGTGAGGAGTACTGATCCTGAAGGTTTTTGGGGGCAGGTACTCAGCAGCATCATGGACAGTTTTGGGTTCAGCGTGGGATGCTTGGTTTGGGGAGGGTGAGGCACAGAGCTCCAGCTATCCCAGTATCCATGCAAAGAAGGGTCGAGTGTTAAGGAATATTGGGCTCCTATCCCACACACGTTGGTGGTTATGGGACAATCTCAAGGCAAAGCCAAGGCAGGGGGGTTCAAAAAACATTTCTGGTGCTGGGGAAGCCTCTGCCAGCACCTCAAGCTCTCCCAAGGCACAGCAGCCTCTTCCTCCAGGTGCAGCCACTCCTCCACACTTTCCTCTCTCCAACCCTTTCTGTGCAGCCAAACATCTATCCTGACCTTCCCACCCTATTCCTTCTAGGAAGTCATCCTGATCCCTGTAACATTCCAAAGTGACATTACTACTTCACTTTTTGGCTCAAGATAAGCCTTTAACCCCTTCTGTCAGAGCAGAGCCCCTCAGCACTGCAGGTTCCTCGTGTTCCCCACAGCTGGGAGCTGTGTCTGGGCCATGGTCCTGCAGGACCCAATTCCTCTGGCTGAGGAACCTCTTGGTTTGGACACCACAGGTCCCTTGCAGGAGCTGCAGGAGCAGAGCTGTTGATGCCCTGCCAAGGGGAGGCAGCTGGAGTGGGGCTGCTGCTTCCCAAGGTGTTGGGTTGTGTTGAACAGCCATGTTTGGGTTGTGCCACTGGGTGTCTGACACAGCCAGGGGATGACAGGGACACCAATTGCTCAGCTCATGTGGTGTTCCGCCTCACGGTGCCTCCTGGTTGGAGGTGGAATCCTCACAGAATCACAGAATTAATGAGGTTGGAAAAGACCTTTGAGATCGAGTCCAACCTGTGACCCAACACCCCCTTGTCACCAGCCATGGCACTGGGTGCCACATCCAGGCTTTGCTTAAACACCTTCAGGGACAGTGACTCCACCACCCCACTGGGCAGCCCCTTCCAATGCCCAATCCCTCTTTCTGGGAAGAAATTCCTCCTAATGTCCAGCCTAAACTTCCCCTGGTACAGCTTAAGGATGTGTCCTCTTGTCCTGTCCCTGTTCCCTGAGGGCCCCACCTGGCTGCCCCCTCCTGTCAGGGAGTTGTGCAGAGCCAGAAGGTCCCCCTGAGCCTCCTTTTCTCCAGGCTGAGCTCCCCCAGCTCCAAATAGGAATGGGGGTCTGGGAGGAGCAGGAACACATGGGGTGCTCCTGTGAGCAATCCACACAGAATCAATTTCCTGTGAGCTCAATATTTCTGCCATAAACCCATTCACTAAAACCCCACCAAGATCCTGCCACCAAATGCCATAAATGCCCCCAAAACGTTCCCAGCTGGTGTTTGAACCCCCTGTCCCCACAGGCTGGGCACGGGCAGCCCGGAAGCAGAATGAGAGGATGGCCGGCCTGCCGAACATCCCGGGCCCCGAAAACCTGCGCCCCTTCACCCCGGCCTCGCTGGCCGCCATCGAGCAGCGCATGGCCGAGGCCGAGGCGCTGCGGATAAAGCGGCAGCAGGTGGAGATGCCCGAGGAAGAGGAGGTGAAGCCCAGCAGTGACCTGGAAGCCGGCAAGAACCTGCCCCTCATCTATGGTGACCCACCTCTGGAGCTCATCGGGACCCCCCTGGAGGACCTGGACCCTTTCTACAAGGACAAGAAGGTGAGGGGCAGAGCTCTGCCCGTGGTAGGCTTGGCTTTAGGTGTAAGTCCCAAGCAAGAGACCAAAGCAGGGACCTCCTGTGCTTTCCACCGTGATCAGCTGAGCCTGTCATGGTGACCCACCACCCCAGCCTGCTGTGGTTGCTTGTCCTCCAAAGCAGAGCATCTCCAAGCCTTTGGAGGTCCAACCACGCACAGAGGTCTCCCCTCTGAAGGCAGCCCTTGGTCTGTGGGTGTTTTGGGGCATGCAGGACTAACTCACCCCCTCCTGTCTTTTCTCCACAGACATTCATAGTCCTCAACAAGGGCAAGTCCATCTTCCGCTTCTCAGCCACGCCTGCCCTCTACATGCTGGGCCCCTTCCACCCCATCCGCAGAGGAGCCATCAAAATCCTCGTCCATTCATATCCTTGATCTCTGGGATGTTGCTCCATGGCCAGGTCAAACCCTGGTGTCCAAACAGCCCCAGGAGAGGGACAAGGGAAGGGTTTTGTGATGATGTGGTGAGGAAACCTCCTGGGCTTGTCCCACCACAGCCAGGACCTGCTGTCCAGTGTTTGAGGAGAAGGTGCTTGATGGGCACCTTGGTGGCACCAAGAGCTCGGTCTTGGTTGGAGAAGGGGGGAATCAGTTTGGATGGAGAAGGGCAGAAGCCCAAGTGGTGAAGCTTCCTAGGAAGAGGTTGAAGATCTTTGAGGTCTGGGGAGACTTGGAAAGGAAGGGAAATGTTTAGGGGTCAGGGGATCCAGTCCCAGAGGAGGCTCTGGAAGAGAGGAGCAGAGGAACCAGGACAGAGGGAAAGGCAGAAAACACCAAGAGCATGAGTGGCACGGCAGGGTGGGTGGGAAGTAATCCCAGGAGAGTTCTGGTGGCAGTGGGGGGTTGGTTAGTGGGTGGGAGGGAGGAGAAAAAGAGGGAGATTTTGTGGCAGAGGGGTCTAAGCCAAAGAGGTGGAGCTTCCTAGGAAGAGGCTGAAGGAGCAGGGCAGGGTGAGGGACCAAGGTGGCCACCAGGACAAGAGGAAGAGGGACACTTGGCTTCCTAACTGTGGGAAGGGGGAAACCAGGCACCGCCCAGAGCACTTCTCCTTGACCAGGTTTTAAATTATTCAGCATGTTCATCATGATCACCATTTTAACCAACTGTGTGTTTATGACACTGAGCAACCCCCCGGCGTGGTCCAAGAATGTGGAGTGAGTACTGAAACCTCCCCTGGCCTGGAAATGTCCCTCAGGAGGGACAGGACCAAGGCTGAGAGAGGGGGATGGAGATCCAGCACCCTTCAGAGCAGGAGAGGTGTCATTGTGAGGTGCTGGTGGCCCTCAGAAGGGATGTCCACACTCTACATTGGGCGTTGCAAAGAGTGAGGATGTTTCAGAGCTGCCCAAAATCTGGTGGGGTCCTCACATCAGGAGAGCCCTGAAGAACAGCTTGGGCTGTACTGGGTCAGTACTGACAGTCTGGAGAGGCCGAGCTGATCCACCTATCCACTGACCTTGGACAACCCAGGGGAGAGGGGAAATCCAGCATTTTCTGCTGTGGTCTCAGCAGGGCTTTACAGAGAGCACAGGGGAGGTGGAACATCAGAGGGACAGAGATCCAGAATGGTCACCAAAGGGATTGGTACCTCCAAATGTCCCAGTCCACCTTATGAGGTGAGGTGAAAACCTCTCCCAGTGCTGAAGCACCCCAAAAACCCATCAGCCCCCCAAACTCAGCACCCCAAGATATTCCCACTGGGAGGGGTGGACAAAGCCTCATCCTTAGACCCAGACAAGTGTCCCCTGAGTGAGCAGTCCCGTTTCAGATACGCCTTCACTGGGATCTACACCTTCGAGTCCCTCATCAAGATCCTGTCGAGAGGCTTCTGCATCGACGACTTCACATTCCTGCGCGACCCGTGGAACTGGCTGGACTTCATGGTCATCTCCATGGCGTGAGTCCAGTGGGAGGGAGAGGGTGGGAGGTCTGGAAACTGCACCTGGAGTGGAATTTGGAGGAGTGTTCAGAGCTCTCGAAGCCTTTTCCTCTCCTGTCCCACAGCTACATTACCGAGTTCGTGGACCTGGGGAACATCTCTGCTCTCAGGACCTTCCGTGTCCTCCGTGCCTTGAAAACCATCACGGTGATACCAGGTGGGACTTTGAGAAGAGGTCTCCCCTCCCTGCCTTCCCCAGGTGGTGGGGGATGGTATTCCCACCATTCCCAGCAGTTCCTGGTTCTCTTGGCAGCTCTAAGAGAAAACAGAGGAAATGAGATATTTGAAAAATATCATTTTCCACATACTTCAGTTCCTGGGTCAGGTATTTTTGATTTTACATCTTGAAATCAGCTGCACTCACCAGGTTGTTTGACAGCCCCTGATGAGGCAGATGTGATGTTTTTAGGGCTCCTTGGAGATGAATTAAGGGCATTTGTGCTTTTAGTGGATTTACAGGTTTGATAAACCAAATCACTCAATTTTTGGAGCTGTGGACTCAGTTTTGTGCCCATTGTTCTGGTGCTGGGGCTGAGCTATTTAATGGTTATTAAACATCACCCCAAACATCCAGCCTGTGGTGTGAGGAGCACCTTATCAAATCCCTCAGACTGCTGATTCCCAAATTTGATACCATTTCAACACCTGCTTTCAACGCCTGGTGCAAACACACAGAAATCTGAAGCATGAGATTGAACAGAAACTGAAAAATTCCTCATTGTGAATAAATCCTTGTGGTGTCCCTGCAGCCTCCAGATTGTGAGGGTTCATATTTTAATGTTTTTGCCTTCATCAAACAGGCTAAAAATTGCATTGAGCAAAACGTAAACTGCTGCTTCTTTCTGGAATGATGTCCCCAGAGGCTCTGCAGAAATAGCAGTGGCAAAAATAAGTTGGTTTAGAACATCTGACTTCAGTCAGGCCCCTGGAGAACAGGATTTTACCTAAATAGTTTGGGGAACAAGGAGCTGGCAGGAGGACAGGGCTAAAAATCATTTCCTTGGAGAATTTCTCCACGTGAGAAAGCTCTGGGATCAGAGAGGCTTTAAAGGTCAACTTTGGGATGTCCCAGCATTGCCCATCATGCATGCAGACCTTGGCTGATGGGAACTCCATCCTCCATGGAAAAATCGCACTGAGGATCTGTGGATGAGCCTCCTCTGCGGAGGGAACAGTGATGTTTGGGGGAGAGTTGAGTAAAACCAGATGCAGATGTCACTTTGTCATCTTCGCTTGGGCACAGTGGGATTTTCCAGCTTGAAGGGATCAAGATAAGGGTTCAGCTGGGCTCCCAACCACCCAGGGACAGCAGTTGGACCATGGAGGATTTTCTGCAGCTGAGAGAGGTGCTCAGTATCATCCAGCTGGGCCAGCAAACAGTCTCTCCATGTTCCACTCTAAAGTGGTTCATTCCAGTGGTTTGGGACAAAAATGCCAGGTTGTAGAATCTGGGAAAAGAGAAAGTCCAAAGGGATTGATGGCTGCCAGGCTGAGGTGGGCTTTGGATGTGATATCCAAGGTTGGGATGGGGAGACTTGGCCAGCACCAGCCCAAGGGTGACAGTTTTGAGGGTCCCAGAATGTGTGGGGACAGAGCTGGGATGTGATGTGAGCACAGAGCTGGCAGCCTGAACTCAGTGATGCCACACGTTCCCCCCAGACCCAGCACCTTTTGGGGACACCACAGCCTGCTCCCCATAATTAACAAACGAGCAATCAGCTCAGTGGTGACGCCTCCCCCCAGGGCTGAAGACGATCGTGGGAGCTCTGATCCAGTCAGTGAAGAAGCTCTCAGACGTGATGATCCTCACAGTTTTCTGCCTGAGCGTCTTTGCCCTCATTGGCCTCCAGCTCTTCATGGGCAACCTGCGGCAGAAGTGTGTGCGGTGGCCTCCCCCCAACATCACCTTCCTGGAGGACAACGACACCTTGGTCAACTCAACCTTCTACGACTTCATGGATGACTTCACCGACAACTTCACCGACAACTTCACCGACAGCTTCACCGGGAATTTCACCGGGAACTTCACTGGGAACTTCACCAGCAACAGCACCTTTGATTTCGAGGCCTACATCAGCGATGAAGGTAAAGCTCCTGCAGCTCCTTCTCCTCTGAGTCCTCACCCTGGTCTGCTCCTCAGTTTCTTGCTCTTGCTGGCCACTCCAAGGTTTGCTCACATGGATCTTCCCTCCAAGGCTGGTGGGAGGAACAGGCTGTGCACCCTCACAGGAGGGACAGATGGGATCAGATCATCCTGGATAGGGAAAATGGGGTCCCAGATTGAGGTCTTCCTGAGCTCTTCCAGGAAGGTTTCACAACAGGAAGGTTTGGATGGATCAATGTCTCCATCTCTCACTTGCTGGTGAGGGCCGATGTCCCATCAGGGTGGTCACAACAGGGAGACCAAACCCTTGAGGAGCAGGTGGAATTTTGAGTGGAAAACCAGAGGAATGGATGCAGGAATGACATTTTTCATCCACTTTTTCCCATATGGGTCCTTCCCCAGGTACCACAGTGCCCAGTGAACCCTTTATGCAATGCCACAACAGCCACAGGAGGGGAGGGAGGGGGAGGTGAGACCAGCACAGGTCCTCAGGAAGATTTCCTAGTTTGTTCCTTTTCTGTCCCTTTGAAAATTTTGCCTGAAGTGTGATGGGTTTTTTGCTTGTTCTTCAATTCTGAGTTACAAAACTCCATGAAAATGCACAAATCTCAGCAGATCTGCCGGGCAGAGCTGCAGGGTGGCAAGATGCTCCACAGGATGCTCCACAGGGATGTTCCACATCACATTCAGGACACTCAGCAGAATGTCGGGTTAGGTCCCAGCTGAGCTGCTTGGCCCAACAATTAGCTCTGGCACTAATTACAGGAAGGTTTTGGTAGGATCTGATGAGCTCTGCGCAAAGAGCAGCAGCCCAAGGCCACGAGTGCAGCAGAGCAGCTGCTGAGGCCTGGCCAAAAACCTGGAATTGCACAAACAGGATATTTCCACCCTGAGCCCATGTAGGATAAATAAAAACCTCATGGCAAGAAGCCAGGCAGAGCCAGGGAGGATTCAGGAAGCTCCAGAAGTCCCTGTGTGGCTCCTGGGAGGGCTGTGCTGGGTGATGGCCAGGATGGGATGCAGCTGCCCTCTGTCATACCCACACGTGGGTATCTCCAGGTGCTCCTCTGTGTCCCTGGAGCAGGTGACCTGTGGTGGCACTGCTTGGCAGCTCCTGTGGCTCTGGATCTGTGCTAAAGCCACGGGAGGAGCTTTAAGGACCCCTGGTCTGTCCCCACCAGGGATGGGAGCAGCAGAAGGTGTATCCACAGAGCAGGAGCAGTTTCCCCAGGTTTTTCTGGGACTCCTGCAGTGCTCCCTGCTTTCCCAGCAAAACAGGCCAGCCCTGACCCTCTTACCACCCATTAACCCATTTTCCAGGCAGCCTGGCCCTGGCCAGCTCCAGAGCTGTTCCCAGGCTTGGGAGGGATCTGGTTGGATCAATGAAACAATCCCGGGAGCTCCCTGAGACAGAGCCAACACAAACAGCAAAGTCAACAGAGAGGAGATAACCCAGTGGCCCACACTGGAATTCAGCAAATTCCTCTGGGATTTCCCTGACAGCAAGGTGCACCCAAGAATTTGGAAATCAATGTTTGTGCTTATTTATTTATTGTTTTGTTTCTTTTTTTGCCTTGCTCTTTCCACACCTGCAAAGCCAATTACTACTTCCTGGAGGGAGCCCTGGACGCCCTGCTCTGTGGGAACAGCAGCGATGCTGGGTGAGTGGGATTCCCCCTCTGGATCCCTGGGAGGGGACATGGGAGCTGGCACAGCCCGTGGGACCCCTGATGCTTGGGGTGGGAAAGCACTGGGGCTGGGAATGTGGCTCTGCAGGGCAACAGTTGGGGAACCCAAATAGATGAGCTTGGGGAGCATCCTGAGGGTATCAGCTTGAGGGAGTACTGATCCAGGCATTCCAAATGTATCAGCTGGAGGCCTATTGATCCAGCCTTCCTATTTATGTCAGCTTGTAGGGTATCCATTGGAGCATTCCAGTGGTATCAGCTGTGGGGCTATCAGCTGGAGCATCCTGAGGGTATCAGCTCAGGGGATGTTGGTCTGGGCATTCCAAACTTAGGACAGACAGGGAAAGGCAGGAAAGAACACCAAGAGCATGAGGGGCACTGCAGGGTGAGTGGGAAGTGATCCCAGGAGAGTTCTGGCAGCAGGGGGGGTTGGTGGCTGGAAGAGAGGAGAAAAAGAGGGAGATTTTGTGGCAGAGGGGTCTAAGCTGAAGAGGTGGAGCTTCTTCCTATCACACTGGGTGGGTATCAGTCCAGGCATCCCTGTACCAGCCTGGGGGGAAGGGAAGTCAGTTGGAGCATCCCAAGGGTATCAGCTTGAGGTCTGGGCATCCTGACTGTATCAGACTGGGGGAAGGTGGTATTGGTCCAGGCATCCCAACCATATCATCCTGGAGCATCCCAAGAGTATCAGTTGGATCATCCCAATGGTATCAGCTGGATGGGTATTGATCCAGGATTCCCAGCTGTATCAGCTTTGGGGGGTATCAGTCTGGGCATCACAACTGTATCACCTTTGGGTACAATCAGTTCAGGCATCCCAAATTTATCTGCTTGTGGGGTCTCAGTCTGAGCACCCTGCCTGTATCAGTTTTGGGGGTACCAGACTGGGGGCAGGTGGTATCAATCCAGGCATCCCACCTGTCTCATCCTGGAGGGGAGACTCTCCAGGGATGAGGTTTGGCTGTGGGGCCATGCTGGGGTCTCACCCCCACTGCCCCCTTGGCAGGAAGTGCCCCGAGGGTTACGAGTGCATGAAGGCTGGGAGGAACCCCAACTATGGCTACACGAGCTACGACACCTTCAGCTGGGCCTTCCTGGCTCTCTTCCGCCTCATGACCCAGGACTACTGGGAGAACCTCTTCCAGCTGGTAGGAACCGTCTTTCCATCCCTGTGCAAACGTTCCTTTTGTTTCCATGCTGCCCCTGAGGTGAAAAGTCACTGACTGGAAGCTTGTGGGACCTTCTGCTGTGGTTTATGGATCCAGCCAGGATCAGTGGAGATGGGGATGATCCCACCCACTTCCCCAGCCTGGGAGTGTATAAATCCCAGTGTATTTCCAAGGGTGCTGTCAGCTCCATCATGGAATTCAGGGATTTATAAGAGTAACCAGAGCATCTCTGGCATGAGGTGAGGGACAAGATAAGGAGGAGAAGCCATGTCACTTGTCCTCTCATTGAGTTGTCCTCTAGGGAGACACCACAAAACCCCGGCTGACCCCAGGCCCTGAGGCTGTTCAGGTAAAAGGGATCCTACATCCAAGGCTACCCCTGTCCTCTGGAAAGGTTTATGCCCAAATCCAGAGCCACAAAAGGACCACGCTGGCCTGAGGGTGAGACTGAGAAGTCAGAGGTGGAGGGACACCAACCCCTCTCAGCAAAGCAAGTCAGTGATGGAACACTGGTCCCACCTCCATCGCTCCTAACCCCTGGGAACCTTGGGAGCCTCTCTGCCTCCCACCAGTCCCACTCCAGTGCCACAGCCTGCAGGAAGGTCCATTGGGCAATCCTTGGAGAAGATGGGAGCAAAATATTTCCCTCCTCCCACAAGCAGAAGGGCGTTCCAGGACAGGTCCTTTCCTTGGGAGCGTCACCAAAATGACATCGTGACATCCCTGCCGCCTCTTCCCACAGACACTGCGGGCAGCAGGGAAGACCTACATGATCTTCTTCGTGGTGGTCATCTTCCTGGGCTCCTTCTACCTCATCAACCTCATCCTGGCTGTGGTGGCCATGGCTTACGCTGAGCAGAACGACGCCACCATGCTGGAGGAGCAGCAGAAGGAGGAGGAATTCCAGCAGCTCTTGGAGCAGCTGAAGAAGCAGCAAGAGGAGCAGGAAAAGATGGTGAGTAGGAAGGGTAGAGGCCAAAATGAAGGGTCTTGGAAACAGGGAGAGGAAATGGAGGCAGCAACAAGCGCAGTGTAAAATCCAAAGAAAATCTCCATTTGGTCCATAGGAAGTAGAGAAAAAAATGGAGTAACTATTTTGGGCTTCACAGTTGAATAAAACATTGAGAAACAGTCCTGGGTGGGGGAAAAAAAGGCTGAAAAGATCAAATTTCCACATCCAAATCTCAGCCCAGGAAGCACTGGGAGGCAGCAGAGAGGAGCAGCACAGGGATGAGGTGTTGTTTGAAAGGAGGAGGAGGAGAGGGACATAAAAGGCCCCAGAACTTCCAGTGGATGTCCTGGACCACATCAGGAAGCCTGGCAGGAGCCCAGCTTGGTGTCCCCAGGGCACAAAGGAGGCACTCAGGGAAGATGGGGCAGCTGCAGCAAAGCTCAATGTGTCAGCAAACCTTTGGCTTTGGAGATACCACAAAGGGCTTGAGACACCCTGAGCCTCACCAGGGAAGTCCTGGTGTCCTTACCGGAGCAAAGAAAACCTGGAATGGTGGAAGTGTCTGTGCTCATTGCAGGAGGGTTGGAAATTGATGGTCTTTAAGGTCCTTCCCAACCCAAACCACCCTGGGACTCCATAAACACCAGGTTGGAAGAGACCTCCAGGATCATCTGTTCTACCCCTGCTTGGCCAAAGCACGATCTGGTCAAGAGATGTCCCACTGTGGTCCCAGGATATTGCCTTCATCCCTTTCCCGTCCTTGGGAATGTTTTTCAGTACAACATTCCTACAAAAAAATGGCCAAAATCCTCTGGTGCTGCAGCCCAGCCATTTTCCATCTCTAGTCATGATTTTGGTCCATGTCAGCCACATCCACAGGAGACATGCCTGCAAATCTCTTTGTCTGGGCAAGGAGAGACACAAACCAGTGTCTGACTCTCCCCAGAGCCTCTTATCTTCCATTTCTCATCTGCCCAGAGCCATAACATCCCCTGGGAAGTGATTTGTTCTTCTCTGGATGCTGCTCTTTGCACAGGGTCTGAACCAGCCCTGCCTGAGGGTTGGGGACTCCAGGGTTGAGATCAGGCTGGTGCTGTGGCTCCTTCCCTGAAAACATTCACCAGGGAAGAGCCCAAAGGTTTTATTAAGGGATGTTATTCCTTTAGAGTCACACAGAGAAATTAAAAATACAGAAGGAATCAGGCTGAGAGTGAGGGCAAAGCATTTACAAGGAATGGGGGCTCTGATCTATTCACCATCTCATGACTGAATGTGGAAAATGTCCTGGATTTCAGCAATGTGCTGTGGGAACAGAGAAATTCCCACTCCTCTGTGGCATCCTCAGTGCTACCAGAGGGTACAGAAAACTTCAAATGGTGAAAGCACTGTTAGAAAGAAAAGGAAAAAAAAAAGCGAAACAAAAAAATAATTGAACATGCAATTGAAATGTGATAATACAATATTTTGGGGGGATGAAAAATAAATATTGACCCAAATGTTCTCAAATTCTGTGCAAGTCCAAAAATCCTGGAGGTCACATTTCAGCAAGGGCCTTCAAGATTTTGCTTGTTTCCCATTTGGGATGAGAGCATATTGCAGAGGGGAAAGTTTCCTGCAAGACAGAACTGGGAAGGTTTGCTTAGTTTTGTCCTTAGGAATTATCCAACCTGACCAAATCCGAATGGATCTAGTTCAGCTGTGGGGAGTTCAGTGCAAGTGAAAGGCTTGTTAATCCCAGAATGGTTTGGGTTGGAAGGAATTAAAGCCCATCCAGTTCCATGGGGCACCTCCCACTATCCCAGGTGTCTCCAAGCTTCATGCAACCAACACTTGCAGGGATGGAAGGAGCCATCCCACTCCCCTGGTGTCCTCAGCCACTGTGGGATGTCCCCAAGGCTGGGGACATGGGGGTGACAGGGATGGGGTTGTGCAGTTGCAGGAGCGCACGTCCAGCAGTGATTCCCTGCCCAGCAGCGTGGCCAGCAAGGGACACGACTCAGACCTCAACAGTGACCAGGACAAGGCCAAGGACTGCAACGGGCAGGTGGTGCCCAAGATCACCCTGCAGAGATCCGACACCGTGATCGATGTAGGTGCCACCTCTGTCCCTGCTGTCATCCCTGAGGGTGCCCACCCTGATAAACCTCCTGGGGGTACAGGTCTGTGCCCACCTCGCTGTGAGTTGGGTCCCATGAGCCTTTTTGGGGTTCCCACCGTGCACCCCAAAGTCTCTCCAGACTATGCCCTGTTTTCTGCCTGCTCTGTCTCTCAGAGCATGGAATAACTCTGCATTCCTCCCTCCTCTCCTCCCAGTTCAACCCCACCTATGAGCCGGAGAAGCCAGACGTCAACCACCTCACTGTGGGCAACCAAGACGGGCCAGGGCTGGAGAAGAGGGTGGGAAGTGCCATCAGTGTCATCTCCAACGCTGTGGAAGGTACGTTCCCCTGGGTGAGGGTCCTGTTGAGTGCTGGGGGGCTTGGGTTGGTGACAATGTCTGCCCCAAACTCCCAGCCCCACACAAGGCATGACTCCAGCACTGGGGTCTCCATATGGGGTCAGTGATGCTCAGGCAAGACTTTTCATGCCAGCTCACTTGGGATGATGCCTGGAGGCAATAATCCAATATCTCACACAAATTAATGATTAGAGGAGTCTCCAGAGCCACTGGGAGCTATTGAGCAGCTTCTTAGGAGCTGCTGTGTCAATTCCAGCAAACAGCACCATGAACTCAGCTCACATCCCCTGTGCCCCCTGAGAATGGCAGAAAACCCTCTGGTCACCCCAGAGCAGTTCTCTTGCATGTCCCAGCAGTCTCAGGGTGGCAGGGACACCTCAAATCCTGCCCAGAGGCTCAGAGCAGGATTGGATCCACAGTGCCCTGACTGATCTGTATTTCCATCCCTCTCCAGTTTGGAAGGCAAGGTCTGGATCATCTCTGTGCCTGGGCATGGGGAGGCTCCTCCTTTTAGCACCCCTATTTCTTGGGTGCTACAATATAAGAAAAATCTAAAGCTTTTAGAAAGCGTCCAAAGGAGGGCTAAGAAAATGATGAAGGATCTGGAGCAGCCACATAAGGAGTGGCTGAGGTCATTTGGTTTGTTCAGCTGGAGAAGCAGAGCCTGAGGTCAGACCTCAGCTCCTCCCAAAGGGCAGCTCTGATCTCTGATTCCTGTGACCAAGGACATGACCCAAGGGAATGGCTGGAGCTGTGCCAGGGGAATTTGGGATGGAGATCAGGGAAAGGTTCTGGCACTGCCCAGGCTCCCCAGAGAATGGGCACAGCCTGAGGCTGCCAGAACTCCAGGAGGGTTTGGACAGCACTGCCAGGGATGCCCAGGGTGGGATTGTTGGGGTGTCTGGGCAGGGCTGGGGTTGGACTGGATGATCCTGTGGATCTCTTCCATCTCAGGATATTCCATGATATTAAACTCATGGATCATCCAGAGCTGCTTCAGGACCTCAGGAGAAGTCCCTTGTTGTGGGGCAGCACTTGCCCACCCAGGTGAGGACAGGATAATTCCACAATGATGCCTTTTTCCTTTCCCACCCTCAGAGCTGGAAGAAGCTCACCAGAAATGCCCACCCTGGTGGTACAAATTCGCCCACACA
Organism: Lichenostomus cassidix; assembly: GCF_008360975.1. Taxonomy (NCBI): domain Eukaryota; kingdom Metazoa; phylum Chordata; class Aves; order Passeriformes; family Meliphagidae; genus Lichenostomus; species Lichenostomus cassidix. The sequence goes on from NC_139507.1 coordinate 857,080, forward strand.
TTCCTGGTCTGGAATTGCTGCCTTCCTTGGGTGAAGCTGAAGGAATTTGTCAAGCTGGTGGTGATGGACCCCTTTGTGGACCTGGGCATCACCATCTGCATCGTGCTCAACACTGTCTTCATGGCCATGGAGCATTATCCCATGACGGAGGAGTTCGAGAACGTGCTGAGCGTGGGGAACCTGGTAGGGAGCTCCAGGAATTCCATCCTTCCCCTGTGGAGCCACAGCAGCCCCACTGCCCACCCTGGAGGGCAGATCCCCCCTCTGCTGCCCTTGGAAACATCCCAGCTGCTGAGAAAGCACTGCAGGGCTCTGTCCACAGCATCCCTGCACAGGGCTGGGCCCTGGGGTGCCCAGATCGAGGGGATTGTTTGGGATTGAGATCAATCATTCCCTGCTCCCCTCCTACTGCAGTCCCTGCCTGGCTTGACGCATCCTGAGCCAAGCATCACAACCCTGCTGCCAGCCCTGGGTGACACCACAGGGTCCCTGAACTGTTGGGTGGCCATGGGGCAGAGCAGAGGGCATTCCGGATAGTGGGAGCAAACAGGTCCCCACTGAGCAGGAAGCAACAACGCAGCATTAAAATTAACAATAATCCCGGATTTTCCCAGGGGATTCACCATAAATCTGGGCTGTCCTGATTTTAGAGGTGCATTTAGCACCCAGCAAGGGCTGCTTCTGCTTGGAGCTGGATGGGATCTGCTGGTGGGACAAAGCCGGGAGCTCCCTGGCAGTGGTGGGAAATGCACTACGGAATGGGAGAGCTCTCATCTCCTCTGCTGCCACTTCGCCCTGCTCCAGCACCTGCCGGGGCCTCGGGAGCGCAGCCCTGGAGTGACAGATGCCGCTGCCCAGGCGGGCGGGACTGGCTCTGGTTTCATTCAGGAAATACAAGGGGATTAATGGGCCGGTGCTCAAGGCACGGCTGTGCTGAGGCGGCTCCAGCCCTTCCTCCGAGCCAGGAGTGATTCTGGCTGCCAGTGCACCCCGGGAGAATGATCTGCTGGGGAAGGGCCAGGTGGGGATGGGAGCACGAGCAGGAGATCCCCCTGGGCCAGGATTCCCCCACATCGCCTGCCTGTGCCTGAGGCGGGAGCTGCAGTGCTGCTGCTGTGGGGTGTAAATGGGATCAGCTGGGAAGAGCAGGACAGGGGATGTTAGTGGGCTGGCATGGAAGGGACACATGGGGACAATCCCTGGGATGCAGCTGCAGGAACAGGACAGGGACATTGGTGGGCTGGCATGCAAGGGACATGGGGGACAATCCCCTGGGATACTGGAGCAGGACAAGGGACATCTGTGGGCTGGCATGGAAGAGACACATGGGGACAATCCCCTGGGATACTGGAGCAGGACAGGGGACATCTGGACTGGCATGCTAGGGACACATGGGGACCGTCCCATTGGATGCAGGTGCAGCAGGGAGGCTCCTCCCAGCTTAAAGAGGGACAGACATGTGTGTCCCAGCACCATCCACAGCCAGGGCAAATCTGTCACCAGGCCTTCTGCATGTACTGTGCCCCAGAATTGCAGCAGGGATGTCATTGTCACCTGGCTGAGCCCTCTCTGTGGTGACACGATAATGCAGATGCTGTTGTGGTCCCAGGAAAGGAGCAATGTGTAAAATCCAGCTCAGCTGTCACAGGGCTCAGGGAGGGACAGGGGCATCCCAGCAGCAGCCCAGTTCCCAGTGCTGGGCATCTGGGATTCCCCAGTCATTCCAAAGGCATTCCTCTGACCAGGAAATTTTATTTTTAATTTCCAGCTGCCAGCACTCACCTATATGTGCCTCCGGAGGAATCAGTCACCAGTACTCCCAGTCTGGCTTCACCAGCCACACTGAGCAGCATCTGGGGAGCTCATTCCCAACTGGGACTGGTCCTAATGGGGTGAAATGCTTTGGGAATACACCACAAAAGAGGGATGCTGCCCACCCCAAGGCTCAGCTCTGGTTTATAAACAAGTGACAAAGGGTGCTGCTTCCCACAGGTGTTCACCGGGATCTTCACGGCAGAGATGGTCCTGAAGCTCATTGCTCTGGATCCCTACGAGTATTTCCAGCAGGGCTGGAACATCTTCGACAGCTTCATCGTCACCCTGAGCCTGGTGGAGCTGGGCTTGGCCAACGTGCAGGGGCTCTCCGTGCTCCGCTCCTTCCGCCTGGTACGTGCCAGGGGACACCTGGGAGGTGACGGACAGGGTGGGGATGGCTTTTTCAGCCTCCTTCACGGTGGAGGCCCAACTTGGGAGGGACCAACTCGGCCCCTGGTAAAGATAACTCGGAGTCAAGGTCGATATTTAGGGAAGTCAGAGTCAGAGCAGTTGGGGATTTAACCCTCTTGTCTTGATCAAACAGCCCTGGGAGGCTCAAATGGCAGCAGCAGAGCCCTGCTGGCACCTGGCAGCAGTGACACCCCCAGCCAACCCCCCTTCTCTCCTTGCCCCCGCAGCTGAGGGTTTTCAAGCTGGCCAAGTCCTGGCCCACCCTCAACATGCTCATCAAGATCATCGGCAACTCCGTGGGTGCTCTCGGCAACCTCACACTGGTTCTGGCCATCATTGTCTTCATCTTCGCCGTGGTGGGGATGCAGCTCTTCGGCAAGAGCTACATCGAGTGCGTGTGCAAGATCTCCGTGGACTGCACGCTGCCCCGCTGGCACATGAACGACTTCTTCCACTCCTTCCTCATCGTCTTCCGCATCCTCTGCGGGGAGTGGATCGAAACCATGTGGGACTGCATGGAGGTGGCCGGCCAGACCATGTGCCTCATCGTCTTCATGATGGTCATGGTCATCGGGAACCTCGTGGTGAGGCTGGGGGCTGGGGGGACCCTGGCTGGGGCAGGGACAGAGGGGGCTGTGGGGTGGGGACACCTCTGTCCAGCTCAGCTTTTCCACAGGGAAAAAGCTTTTCCACGTGTGCAGGGTCTGGTTGGAGCTGGATGGGAGCACAGGGATCCTCCTCCCTCCCCAGACCTGTGGGATGGGCTGTGTCAGCTCTGTCTGAAGCAGGGGGAGAAATGATTCCTGAGGGAGCTTCAGCTGAAACCAAACCGGGAACTGGAGGGAAACTGAGGCACGGAAAACAACGGGCTTCAGACAGGGGCAGGAGCAACTGTGGGATAAGATAGAGCTCAGCTTCAAGCTGCCCTGTGTTCTCCACTTGGCTTTTCCAGATTTTCTGTCCCTTTTCCCACTGTCCTGATGAGGGATGTCTGGAGGCAGAGCTTGCTCCATCCATCCATCCATCCATCCATCCATCCATCCATCCATCCATCCCACCCTTTGCTCCGGGTGCTTTTGAGAGCAGCCCTCCCTCCCTCCCTCCCTCCCTCCCTCCCTCCGGCTCCTGCAGATCCCCAGCCTCCCCAGTCCTCACCGTGCTCCAGGTGGCATTTGGTGACACACGACCTCCTTCCCTGGGTCTGTGGGACCCCCTGCTCCCCCTCACCCCCATCCTGCCCCCCGCCCTCCCCGCTCCTCCAAGCAGCCTGTGCTGCCTGAGCCACAGGTTTGCGAGTTCCAGGCGAGCGTGAAATCCTTTCTAAACTTGGTAACCCTCTCGCTGGCAGCTCTGGAGCTTGTTTTGCAGCCTGCGTGGGCCCTGCTCTCCCTTCTTGAGGAGCAGGGCAAGGGAGGGAAGCGCCGACTCGCTCCTATTACTTGCTGGGGTTGTGTAATCCCTTAGGAATTTGCTTTGAAAAACTATCTGCCCCCGGGAGCTGCTGACCCCTGCCCCGAGGGAGGCTATGAAAGGAGCCCGGGGAGAAACCCAGAGCAGCCCCCGGCTCGGGTCAGCTTGGAGTGTCCTACTTTGAGGGCAGAAAGCTGGGATTTGGGTGCTGCTTGGCTTCCCTGGGATTTGGGACTTTGAAAAGAGAGCCCCTGGCTGCAGATCTCGCCCCAGGTCTGTGCTGGCTGAGTCTGGGCAGACCAGGGGAGCAGCCCCGTGTCCCCCCGGGCTGCCCATCTCCCACCAGTCAGCAATGGTTTGTGATGCCCCCTTTCCAGGGGCTTGTAATGCTGGGTCAGGCTGAAAATCACCCCTAAGGTGACCTGTAAGGAGCAGGAGTCTCTCCAGAACCATTTGCAGGAGCTTAGAGTCTTGGAATCACAGCTGGGCCTCCCTGCAGAGCCCTTCCAAAATGGGCTCTGGAAACTTTCCCTCTTCTGGAGCTCCTTTTTGGAGTAGCACAGTTCATCCACCTCTCCAGGAGACTGTTCTGGAGAAGACACGGGGATAGCAAACTTTCAGCTGGTGGGGTCAGCGCCAGCCCTGGCAGGGGTGCAGGTGTCCCTCTCGCAGAGGTTCCTGTGTCCCCCTCCCCGAGGCGCAGGTGTCCCCTCCCTGAGCTGCACCCCAGCAGCTCCCGCACGGGCTCTATTTACAGCCCAGCAGAGAAACACGGAGCACAAACACGGCCAGAGCCGTCTCTGCCCTCCTCCTCCTCCTCCTCCTGGCCCTCCTGGCCGTGCCTCAGGTATTTCCGAGTGCTGGAGCTCGGCCCAGAGGCTCCCAAGTATCGCCGTGCAGGGAGGTGTGTGTTTCTCCGCGCTTCCCCTGCGCAGGAAGAAGGTGACCCGTCCTTTGCTGTTAATGACACTTTGAGCATTTCCTTTGGGGTTATTCAGGGAAAAGGGAGGAAGTCAGTCGGGTGACAAGGTAACGGAGTCCTGTCCAACAAAGGCAGGGCCAGCGGCACCCATTAACTGTAACTGGTACTTAACGAGGGCATTCAACTGCTGGGCCCGCGGGGATTTATTTAAAGACGTGGTTTAAGGCACATGGCATGAGCCATGTGAAAACAGCAGTGTCCTTGGATAGCAGCTAATTCCCGTCTCAGATGCGCTGCTGGCACCGCGCAGCACGGCACAAACACCGACAGCTGTGGGCTGGGTGTCTCTGCTCTGCCCCAGGGGGTGCCTGTCCCGCTCCTCTGCTCCCGAGCTGCTCCAGGCTGCTGGCAGGCAGTAAATCCAGCTGTGCCGGGAGAGGCTGTGGTGGGGTGCAGTCACGTTTTGGGATGGTGAAGTAGAAGGGGAAGCAGAAGAAGCCATGTTCGGAGTTATACAGAGCATTTTATTGGCTCGTGCTGAGGTGAAAAATCACTTCGAGGGAGCAGAGAAGTGTCTGGGAGACAGGGATGAAGTCACGGCTGGGGTTCAGGCTAATTCATGGCTCTGGGGTGCTGGAGACCCTCAGGAGCTTGCTGGGGCATCTGAGTTACCAAAGCCGGGGAAGAGGAGAGGAAGAGCTGCAGATGGGAGAATGGCAAGCCAGAGGTTTAATCCTGGGGAGAGAAGGGGCATAGTCATGGAATCCCAGAATCCCAGACTGGTTTGGGTTGGAAGGGACATTAAAGACCACCCACTCCCACCCCCTGACATGGGGTTTCCACAGTATCCCAGGTTGCTCCAAGCCCTGTCCAACCTGGCCTCAGACACTTCCAGGGATCCAGAGGCAGCCACAAGAGCTGAGTTGCATTCCTGGGGGTGGTGGGGAGAAGCACCAGAGGCTTCGGGAGTCCCCCACGGGATTCCTGAAGCTCCAAGAGACCAAAGGGAGGGACACACTGATGGATCCAGGAGGAGCTGGTTTCAGAGGGGCTGAAGCCATGACTGGCAGCAGTTGCAAATGGACCCTGAGAAGCAGGGGTGGTGCTGAGGGCATCAGAGCCCAGGGAGATTGAGGAGGAGCATGTCCATGTCCTCCAGGAATTGGGATTGGCACCTCTACCGTCCCCAGAGCTGGTGAGGGCAGGGCAGAGCCCACAAGATGCTCAGAGAAGGGGTTTCTCCACAGCAACGAGTGATCCCTGCAGCACCCGAGGGAGATCCTGAGGCTCAGGACCTGCTGGACCTCAGGGCTGGTGTTTGCTTGGTCCCCACAGGTGCTGAACCTGTTCCTGGCTCTGCTGCTGAGCTCCTTCAGCGCTGACAGTCTGGCAGCGTCAGACGACGACGGCGAGATGAACAACCTGCAGATCGCCATCGGCCGCATCACCCGCGGCATCGCCTTCGCCAAGGCCACGCTCCTCGCGCTGCTGCGCCGGCTCTGGAAGGGCAAGAAGGTGGCACCCGAGGAAGAGCAGGACCCCAGCAAAAGGGACAACTCCGTGCTCAACCACGTGGACACAGCCCCAGAGCCCAAGCCGGGGTACCTGGATGGCATCACCGGCAAGGAGCACATTTTCATGGACGAGCTGGACCACATGAATTTCATCAACAACCCCAACCTGACGGTGCAGGTCCCCATTGCCTCTGAGGAATCCGACCTCTATGAGGAGACCAGCACCCAGTCTGAGACTGAGGACACCACCAAGGTAAGGAAGGCAGATGGAAGGGAAGGCTTTCATCCCAAACTGGGATTGCCCCATTCCTGCTGTGCCGCACAAAGAATGATGCTGGTTTGGGTCACTTGTCGCTTTTTCTCAGTGCATGGCATGGGCCAAACTTGGGGTTTTCCATGTTGGCATTTCCCAGTGTAAGCTGGAGTGGGAGGGGGGATCCAAGCAGGGCTTTGGCTGTTCTGGGTCAGACTGTGGGGTTATTGCCAATGCCAGAGGGTCCCACTGCACTATGGGGCAGTGCAAGGGTCAGCGTGCTCCGTTTGGGGTTAAAGATGTCCCAGAGGAATCCGATGCCAGGAAATCTGCTGATGGCACTATCATTGGATCCACTGCTAATGCCTCGGAAAGCATCGTCCTGGGGGGGCCTGAGCCACATGGAGGAGCTTAGCAGGGGTGAACATGAAGCGAGAGATGTGGGATCCAATGCTGAGACAGCTGAGTCCAATCTCCAGGGGACCGTTGGGGTCCACTGGGAGGGTGGCAGGGGGACAAGAAACTTGGGAAGACCAGAGTGGATACAAACGGGTGATGGTGTGGTGGAAAAACACTGCTCACACTGAGGTCCTGGGGGCACAGGGGGCAGTCAGGGTGCTGAGGGGGACAGAAGCAGCAGCATCAGCCTGGGAAGGAGGTTTGGATGGACAATAGGACGGCTCTGAGCAGGGATTTCTCATGACTGGATGACAAACGTGTGCCCAAGCGCTGAGGGAACTCTGGGGAGCTCTGTCCCAGCCTTGTGGTGTGCCAGGTTCAGGAGGCAGCATGGTCCCTGGATGGGACTGCACAGGGAACCTGAGGAAAGCCTGGAAAATGAGCAGAGCTCCCCAAAACCCAGAGTCTCTCACCTCCCTCCCCATCTGCAGGCTCCTCACAGCTCAGCAGTGACAGTGACATCCCAATTATTTAGTGTTATCTGGGAAAATAGAGGGTTTTCAGCAGGAAAGGACAGGAGGAAAGGTAGAGCTGGCTGTCATCAGTGTGAACACATTGCCAAACCCTACAGAGGGGAAAAATGTGCCTGGAACACGTTGGTCCAGGGAATGGGCATGGGGGATTGCTACTCTTGATTCCCTCAGTGTTGCCACCAGGAGGGCTGAGAGCTGGCATTTTCCCCCAGATTTTTCCTACCACAACTCCATTCCCACAGCAGCAGTGCCCAGCACAGCGGGTGCACTGCAGAGGCAACACCAATGCCAAACTGGCCACAGCCAGGCTGGTCCATGGGGTCCCCATGGACCTCAGTTCCCTGCCACCCTGATGCAGCTGGGAGAACCTTGTTGTGGAGCTGTTGGACACATCCTGGCACAGCTCTGGGCTTTATGGTGTGTCCAGCTCATGGCAGCCGTTCCAAAACATTGCAGGGAAAAATTCTGAGAGCCACCCCTGGCTGCTCAGCACGTGCAGGGGGCAAAGGGCACCTCTCAACCACTAAATACCAGTTCAGCCCATCGTGGCTGTTTGGTTTGGTGCCTAAATTCAGTCAAACCTGACCAAGATGAGAGCCAAGGGGGTGCATTCACAACCTGGGCCCTGCCGAGGCAGGGGGAGTAATGGGCTGGCCCTTACCATGGAATCACAAACGGTTTGGGTTGGAAGGAGTCTTAAAAAACATCTAATTCCACCCTCCTGCCATGGGCAGGGACACCTTCCACTGTCCCAGGTTGATCCAAGCCCTGTCCAGCCTGGCCTGGAACACTTCCAGGGATCCAGGGGCAGCCACAGCTTCTCTGGGCACCTTGTGCCAGGGCCTCAAACCCTCACAGGGAACAATTCTTTCCCAATCTCCCATCTCTCCCTGCCCTCTGGCAGTGGGAAGCCATTCCCTGTGTTCTGTCCCTCCATCCCTTGTCCCCAGTCCCTCCCCAGCTCTCCTGGAGCTACTTTAGGCACTAGCAGGGGCTCTGAGGTCTCTCAGACACGACCCTTCTCCAGGCTGAACACCCCCAGCTCTCCCAGCCTGCATATAGAAGGTGTAATGACAATTAACAATCAGGTGCTAATTGGTGGGAGCTCTGCGCTGTCCCCCGGCGGGGATCGGCGACAGCCCGGTGGTTCACCCGCCGGGGATCAGCTCCAGATGGAGCCAGAGCCCCGCGCACCGCAGCTCCGGGGACACTCCCACCGCCACGATCCCAAACCGCGCGGGCTTCTCCGGACAGGCTGCTCAGACAGCGCTGATAAATCCTCTCCGCTTTCAGAGCAGCTCCTTTCCGAGGAAAAGCTCCTTCTCGGGGAGATGACAGCGGCAGGATCATCGCAGCGGAGATTTTGGGTTTTATAGCTGATTTCTGTTTTGCGGCTCAGAGCAGGCAGGAGGTGACAGCCGGGCTGTGGCTCTGCACATTCCGTGCAGGGGCTCAGGGCTCTGCCCGGGGGCGTTTTCCTTGGGAATCCCATCCCGCTGGGCAAGGAGATGTGTCCTGAGATGTTCTGGTCTCACAGGGGTCTTATCAGTGGAGCTGAGGGAGCTGGGGGGACTCAGCAGGAGTAAAGGAGCCTCAGGGGGACCTGCTGGCTCTGCACAACTCTCTGGCAGGAGGGGACAGCCAGGAGGGCTTCTCCAGGGAACAGGGACAAGAGGAGAGAAACAATATCGAGTTGCACCGGGGGAGGTTTGGATTGGAGATAAAGAAAAATTTCTTCGTAGTAAAGGTTGTCCAGCCCAGGCCCAGCTGCCCAGGGCAGGGGTGGAGTCTCCATCCCTGGAGCCATGTGGATCTGGCACTTGGGGACATGGGTCAGTGGTGGCCTTGGCACTGCTGGACTCGATGGTCTCAGAAGGCTTTTCCAACCAAAACAATTCCATGCTTCTCACTGCTGTGGATTTTGGGGTCCCAGGGTGAGCCAGGACATGCAGCACCGAGGATGGGAAAGCCCTGGATTGGGGTGGAAAATCCCAGTCAGGCTGGGATGTGTGATGGGAATTGCCCTCCTAACCTGCTGGTCCCAGGTGTGGGGGGCTCAGGAGCCCCCAGGGTTGAGTTTTATCGCTGTCCCCACCCAACAGACCCTGCCCTGAGCTCCACCCTGAGCTCCTGGGTTCCATGAGCCATCCAAGGGCCTTTTGGACACTGCCCCCACATCCCCAGGGCAGCTGCAGTGGTCTGTCCCCACCCTGACTCTTTGTAAGGCTCGTCCTGGAGGCAGATGGTTCCCGTGTGTCCTTCCCTGGGGTCACAGCCTGCCTGGCTCTGTGCCGAGACTCCCTAATGCCCCAGTCCCCCGCAGCCTCTGCTGAAGGTGGTCCAGTGGCCTTTGAGAGCCACCAGCTGACAGCTGGTGCCACCCTTCCTGCTGTGTTCCCAAAGGTCCCCTAAAGCAATGTCTTCTCACAGAGATGTGGCTGTGGCCTCTGCAGCTGCAGGCAGTGATGGTACCTCAGTTTACCCCAAGGGCTTTTCCCAGTTTTTGGAGGATGGAGCAGCTCCTTTATGCAGTATCAAAAGGAGGAGCAGCCTCAGGGGAGGATTATCTCCTTCCTGTGTAAGCCAACACCTTCCTGTGTTGGAAATACCCATCCTGGATCCTCTGGTTCCTGCTGCTCCCAGGTAGAACAGGCAGGGCTGGGGATCTGCTCGTTCCTCAAGTGCTGCACGAGGGCTTCTTGGAAAGCAAAAAAAAAAAAAAGAAACTGAGGAAAAAGAATCCCAGGGGCTTGCCAAGGTTTTCTCTTGTTGTCAGCCACTCTGGGCCTTGCTGAGTGGTGTCTGGGAAGGCAGCCAAGAGGAGCTGGGGAGCGGGATGGAGCTGGAGAGAGGTATTTGGGATGCAGGTTTTGAACTTGGGTGAACCTCGGGCTGAGCCGGCAGGAGGAGTGTGGAGGCTGCTTGGGTTTCTGCACCAAAGCGGGGCTGGCAGAGCAATTCGTGGATGGGGACACACAGAGGAGGAGGAGGAGGTGAGCAAATCAGCCTGAGGTGGTGGCACAAGCAGATGAAGGTGGACCTGCTGTGCTGAGAGGAAGGCTGGCATCAGGGGACCTTTGGCTCCTCTGAACCTGGATGAAAATCCTCCAAGGTTTGCAGCTCTGGATGATCCAGAGCTTCTGGGCTTCTGGGCTTCTGGCTTCTGGGCTGTGTGTCCATAAGAAGGGAGCTCAGATCACCTCCAAGTGAGGTGATCCCACCACCCATCTGGTACTGCCTGGGCTCTCTGGGGCAGGAGGAGCATGGCTGGAGGCAGCCCAGGCCAGGAGCCCTGAATTGCTGTCCCTCTGCAGAACCCCCTGTCCAGTGACAATGCCTCATCCGTGTGCAGCACCGTGGATTACAAACCCCCCTTGCCTGAGGAGGAGGAGGTGGCAGAAGTGGCTGAGGAGAGCAATGAGCCCGAGGAGTGTTTCACAGAAGGTGAGGGACAGAGCAGGGCTGTGGAGACAGGGAGATGGGTGTGGAGAGGGGAAAATGGGGCTGGAGGGGCAACTGCCAACCAATCCTTGCAGCACAAGGACTCCCAGGCTGCCTGAGCTCAGACCAAACTCCACATCCTCCTGTACCACCAGAGATGATCCCCACAGGGCTCCCCCTTGCACCCCACATAAGCCCAGGCAGATGCTGGTCCAACCTCCACCAGGAAGGGTTTAAAATGCCAGTAAAATCAGGAACAGCGGGAACACCCTGGCAAAGACTGACCCCCAGTGCTGTGTCCCCAGGCTGTGTGAAGAGGTTCCCCTGCCTCTACGTGGACATCACCAGTGAGAAGGGGAGGACCTGGTGGAACCTCAGGAAAACCTGCTTCCGCATCGTGGAGCACGACTGGTTCGAGACCTTCATCGTCTTCATGATCCTCCTCAGCAGTGGGGCACTGGTATGTCCCACCTTTCCCCCTGTCCCAAGGGCTCTGCAGCAGCTTCCCAGCCTGGGGGTAGCCCAGGGAGGTGACAGGGCCAAGGCTCTGGGCATCTCCTGGATGTTACCTGAGCCAAATGCCACAGCTGTGGGCAGATGATTGATTTCAAACCCCATTTGGCTAAGGGCTGCCTGATGTACAGCCTTGGAAGGGGATCCAAACATCCTCCAGGAGTCCTGGTACCCTCTGGCCACCCCTCTCCAGCATCCCTGGGCCAGCACCCACGGGCTGTGGTCCATGGGGTCCAGGGGATGCCACTGCCTACAGCCCCCACTCCTGCTCCTAATGCCAACCAGAAGCCATCTGGACCATTTATTCCACTTCATGTGGTTCCTCATTTCACCACCACCATCACCTGCTGCCGGGAGGTGCTTAACAAACAATTCATAGTGATTATTTTCCTGTTCAGCACCTCCAGCCTCTGACTGGTGCCCCCTCCCAGAACCTGAGTGTCCAGTTCAGTCAACCTCATTAATTAGCTGTGTTGGCCTGGTGCTCTTCTCCATGTATCTTGGCTGGATATAACCTAGGAAATAGCAACTTCTCTGCAGGTTTGGAGGTGAAGAGAGAGGGAAGGAGAACAAGAAGGACTGAGAGGGTTTTCAGACATATTTTACATGTCTGCGCCTTGCTCTGAGGTAGTTTGGGGGTGTCTGAAGTTGTGGCTGGTGCAGGAATTGAAAGCTGTGCTAAACCAGCTGTGCAACACCTGGTCACCACACCCCTACCTCTGACTGCTTACTCAACAGTGGGTGTAGCACTCACCCAAACCCCTCAGGGCATTTTCAAAACTCCCAAAGCATCCCAAGGTGTGGGTTGGTGTCCTGGTGTTTGAGTTGAGACACCTGGGAATTGGATGCAGCTGGAATTTGGCTTCAGTGAAGCTTTGCTTTGGGTCCAACCCCACAAAGCCAACAGGAACTTGCAAGCGAGAGTTGGGTCCCACGTTGATCAGGCCCATGAATAAATGCCAACCATCCTTAGGCTCCCAAATTCCCAAGCCCTGGGAAAGCAGGGAGATGCCAGCATGGGTTTGCTCCAAGATGCCACAGGTCCAGTGGAAGGATGGCTGTCATGTAGCTCCATGGGGTCCCATGGAAAGGTGACTGTCACACAGCTCCATGCCCCTTGCAGGCTTTTGAGGACATCTACATCGAGCAGCGCAAGGTGATCCGCACCATCCTGGAATATGCAGACAAGGTCTTCTCCTACATCTTCGTCATCGAGATGCTGCTCAAGTGGGTGGCCTATGGCTTCAAGGTGTACTTCACCAACGCCTGGTGCTGGCTGGATTTCCTCATCGTGGATGTAGGTGATCCAAGAGCCAAGCCAAGGGGTTTGGGGACGTTAGGGGCTGTTGGAAATGAAGCTATGTTGTGTTTTAAAGGAAAATAGGGTGGTTGTAGAATGAGGGCTTAGATCATTGCTTAAAATATTGGTCCCCCACAGGAAGAACCACTTCATTCCTGGTTGCAGAAGCCTCTCAAACCCTTCTGTTTTACACCCAAGCCAAGAACAGCCCATGCTGTTCCACCAGACCCCACAGAGCTGTGAAGGGACTCAGGGTATCCCAAGTGCTCCATGACAGAGCAATCCATCCTTCCTGTGCAGCATTTCTGTGTCTTCACACTCCAGAGATGTCATCCTGCCTCATCCTTCAAACTGTCCAAGGCCAGGTTGGACAGGGCTTGGAGCAATCTGGGACAGTGGAAGGTGTCCCTGCCCATGGCAGGGGGTGGGACTGAATTGTCTTTAATGTCCCTGCCAACCCAAGCAATTCTGGGATTCGATGACTCTGTGACCCTTGAGGGGTCTGGTCACCAGGCACCCCAAGGACTCAGTGTCCATGTCCCAGGGCTAGAGGATGACCACCAGCCTGAGGGACTGGGGAGAGAGGGAAGGGCAGGAGCTGCAAGATGTTTCAGTCGTGTTTCCACCCGAGGTGCTGCTGCTCACTTGGGCTGCTCCTTCCAGGTGTCCCTGGTCAGCCTGACAGCGAACTGGCTGGGATACTCAGAGCTGGGAGCCATCAAATCACTGCGGACACTGCGGGCTCTGCGACCCCTGCGCGCCCTGTCCCGCTTTGAGGGCATGAGGGTGAGTGTGTCCCCATGTGCTGCTGGCCCTCACAGGGACAGGACAGTCCCCTACATCAGGGACATCCCAGTTGGTTTCCAGGGGCCTCCATCAATGCTAAAATACCTTTCTTTGGTCCAGTCTGACCCCACTTCGTGCTGCTGGGAAGGGCCAGGCTGGGGCATGGGGACATGAAGGTCTCATCCAGCTCCTCCAAGGTCTCTTCTCCCCTTGCAGGTGGTGGTGAATGCTCTGCTGGGCGCCATCCCCTCCATCATGAACGTCCTGCTGGTCTGCCTCATCTTCTGGCTGATCTTCAGCATCATGGGAGTGAACCTGTTTGCGGGGAAGTACTACAGGTGCGTCAACACCACCACGGGCGAGCTCTTCGACATCTCCGTGGTCAACAACAAGAGCGACTGCATGGCTCTGCTCCACACCAACGAGGTCAGATGGGTCAATGTCAAGGTCAACTTCGACAACGTGGGCTTGGGATACCTGTCCCTGCTGCAGGTGGTACGTCACAACGTCGGGTGTCACCGTCCAAGACACATGGTGCCATAGCAGGGTTGTGGGATGGCATCAGGGCTGATGTGGGATGGGGTTTCTTTGCTGCTTCTTAGCTCCAAAGGTGGTTTTCAACACCAAAAAACACCTTAGGAAGGGATTTCCTCCTAGCCAAGGAGGAGAAGGGACAGAGTAGAAGATGGGAGGGGAAGGTGTCACCAGGGAGCTGCTGCAGACAGCACCAAGGCTGAAGCTGCACAGCAGCCTCTGCACAGCACGGGGTACAGGAGTCAGGAGGGGAGGTTATCTCTTACCCCTGCACCCTCTGGAAAGTTCAGTCTGCTCCAGCTGTAGGTTGTGGGACTTTGCGTGGGGCGAATGACGACTGGAAAAAGGGCACACGTGTCCCCTGTGGGCAGTGGGTGAACACAGCCAAGTTCCACTGAACTCCCTGCAGCTGGGCCAGGCAGCAAAGGGGAACTGCTCACCACAGCTTCAACAAAAATATATAGGTGTGGGCTCCGTGATGGGGCAGGCTGGGGCTACTCCCATCAGATCCAGGGGAACTGGTGGCCGCAGAATCGGAAAACAACCCGAGCTGATGAGCCTGCTGCTAAATTCAGCTTCCTCTTCAGTCTTGTTGTTCCATCAGATTCAGGAAACAAGATGTGCAGACCTTTTGTTTAACAAATCAGCAGCAAAAGGCTGTAAGAGATGCAGTGGAGACCCTGTAAGAGATGCAGCATAGTTCCTGTAAAAGATTTTGTGTAATCCCCCACCCCCCTGGGATGGGAATCCAGCAGAACCAGAGGCAGGATATGGAAGTCAGGGCTATGGACGTGGCCCAGTTTGGGAGTGGAAAGGAGGCAGCCAGCCCTGGCATAGGGCTGTCTTTGGGAAAATGCACTTCTGGGGAGAAAAGAGTCAGTTTCTGCTTCTCCCTGCCTGATTATCAGTGGTATTTTGGGAAGTCACTGGTAGCCTCAGCCCCAGAATGGCCCATGCATATTGACATGTGAATTTCCATATTTCTTGGACATTTTTCTTGTGGATTCAACCCCTGTCCCTCTCCTGCCATTCCCATGGAGAAGCAGGAGTGCTCAGAGCTAAATCCATCCCCAAACACCTCCCAGGAAACAGGTTGTTCTCCACTGTCATGGAATCACAGGGTCTTTTAGGATGGAAAAGGCTCCAAGTCTGACCATTCCTGTTCCCACAGGCAACCTTCAAAGGCTGGATGGACATCATGTATGCAGCCGTGGACTCCCGCGAGGTGAGGGACACTCAGGGACACATTGCTTACCCAGGGTCAGTTCCCTCTGGCAGACTGGGAATAGGATCCCTGAACTGAGGCTGGGATGGATCCTTGGCTACAGCATCACCTCTGGCTCTGCCTTTTGGTGCTGGGGCTGCCTGCATCCCACCCATGACTCCAGCCAGGACAGAGTGGAGAAACCCACAAAATGGATCAGACCGTGGAATCCCAGAATGGTTTGTGTTGGAAGAGACATTAAAAACCAGCCAGGGCCACCCCCTGCCATGGACAGGGGAACCTTCCACTATCCCAGGCTACTCCAAGCCCTGTCCAGCCTGGCCTTGGACACTGCCAGGGATCCACGGGCAGCCACAACATCCCCCCTGCTGAGGTGCACAGCCTCAAAAAGGACAGCCATGTGTCCCTCTGCCACCCAGGTTATTGTCACCTGCATTGCAGCTGCAGGCTGGCCCCACACTGGGCTCTCACCCCACCCCACAGCTGGGCCTGAGTCTGCTCCGCTCGGCTTCAGTTCCAGTGGCCAAAATCCCTGCTCTGCCTTGGCTGCTCCAACCTGGAGGGCTCATCCTTCCCCCTGCTGTGACCTGATGGCTTCCACGCCGTCCAGCTGGGAGAGCTCATCCCATCCTGGAGAAAGTGCTTGGCTTGCTTTGAGCAATAAATGGGCCGTGAGAACAGAGCAGCCAGCACTTAACCACTGGGTCTAATGGGTTATTAAAAACACAAGTGTTTTGAAGCCTTTCATGCAAAGGCTGTTCCTACTGTGATCCATCCCCAAAAGTGTCCCCACACCCTGCTGCTGACACAGCAGGAGGGGCTTCCTGCTGCTCTCTAACCATGCTGGAGGGTCACCCCACACACCCACAGGCCTGAACAGATTGGTTTTGTTGCCTTTTTTTTAGCACCCTTCCAGCACCCTCTCAAAGTCCTTCAGACCTCTGCCCCACCTGGGGCAAAGCTGGTTTGGGAGAAAATCCTCCCAAGAGCTTTCCTCAAAATAGGGAAGCCAGTGGGGTCACCTAGGGATGTCTCTGGTCAAACATAGAGCAGGATTAAGGGATGCTCCTTGGGAGGAGCATTGTCCAGGGCTGTCAGGCTGTGTCACTCCAGTGTGCTGGTGTGACAAATTAATCCACTTTTCCTTTCCCCTCCTGGATATATTTCAGCCCTTGGAATGCTGATTATTGGGAAGAAGCTCATTTGCTCATTGATATCATTGCGAAGGATATCCTTTCCCATTCTCCAGCCCATGCCATGGGATTGGAGGTCATGTCCTTGTCCCCCAGTGGGTGTCACATGGGTGTCCCATCCTGTGGCTGCTCCCCTTGGGAACACACAGCCCAAAGTTTTGGAGCAGCCAACCCCTGGCTCTGTCCAAACACCACAAGCCCTTGTCTGGGGGCTTGGGGACACCCTTTTGAGATAGGGTCAGTCACATTTCCCATCTCTCCTGGCCAGATTGAAGAGCAGCCACAGTATGAGATTAACCTCTACATGTACATCTACTTCGTCATCTTCATCATCTTCGGCGCCTTCTTCACCCTGAACCTCTTCATCGGCGTCATCATCGACAACTTCAACCAGCAGAAGAAAAAGATGAGTATTTCCTGGGTCCTGAGGTGCTGCTCCAGGCTGGAGGTGGCCAGAAAGGTGGTGGGGTGAGGGGACCATGGCCACCATGCCTGGGACTGGGATGGATCCCAGGAGTCTTATCCATTAGTGGCTTCCTGCACAGGACAAATGGCACATGGAGCTTTGTCACCTGGTCACAGTAGTTAGAGGACTTAATTTATGGATGCAGAGGGATAAAGCAAAGAGAGGCCATGTTTTCTCTTGCCTGGGCCATCACTTCTATTTCCTTTTCCCACCCTGGGGTCATTTTTCCGTGCACCAAGTTGAGACTCAACTTCTGTTTCCAAGCCAGTTGCTCAGGACTGACACCCTGGAGCAGGGAGCAGGCAGAGGGTGGGCAGGACTGAGCACACTGCTAGTGCTTAGTGAGATCTGCAGGACACAGAGAGGACACCTCACTCCCAGCAGGATCTCTGAGGGGCTGGAAATGCTTGGTGGGAAGGGACATGGTCAGAGAGGCTTGATGGGAAGAGAGGAATTGCTGAGACTAACAGCAGTGATTCCCCTTATACTTTGGAGGTAAAGACATCTTCATGACAGAAGAGCAGAAGAAATACTACAACGCCATGAAGAAGCTGGGCTCCAAGAAACCCCAGAAGCCCATCCCCAGGCCAGCGGTACGTTGGGTTCATCTTCCTGGAGTACACAGGGAGCACTTTGAGCCACCAGCTGTCCCAAAGGGAACAAGAAGGGTCCCAGAAAGATCATTTGCCCCATTGTTACTCTTCAGACAGGACCTGGCCAAGAGCTGGGGCTTCAGAAGAGGTTGACATGAGGCTGCCTTCCTTTGAGTCTGCTCTTTAGCCCCTGGATCTTCTGGCAAGGACATTGCTTGGGTGTCTTTTGCAGGGATTTGGGTTTTTTCCTAGTTCAGCTCTCAGCTCCTCTCTAGAAGGGAGCTGGGCTCAGGGATAGCTCAGCTTTCAATGCCCTGGAAGGGACACTGGTTCAGCCAAAACATTCTTGGTTGTGATTTGGGTTTGGTAGCCCTGCACAAGTGAGGCCCTTCCCATGTGTTAATTAGTGCCCTATTAGCTGAGGGTGTAATTAGCAAGTGACTGTGCCCTCTGCCCACTTCTCCTGGCCATGGCATTCCCATGTATGTTCTGTATCCTGGGAGGTGCTGGAAATCCTCCCCCCATAACTTCTGGGGCTGTGAGGGCCATGCTGGCCACAACCCTGAGGTTTCCCACATTGTAAATATGGTTCCTTCTCTTTCTGTTGTGTTCTTGTTCTGTGTGCATCTGTCCCGTGTTCCCACCTTGCCTCTGGTGCTCCATTGTCACCCTCGTGTCCCTCATGGCAGAACAAATTCCAAGGGAAGGTGTTCGACTTCGTCACCAAGCAAGTGTTTGACATCACCATCATGATCCTGATTTGCCTCAACATGGTGACCATGATGGTGGAAACAGATGATCAGAGCGAGCTCAAAACCTCCGTCCTCTACAAGATAAACCTGGTCTTCATCGTCATCTTCACCGGCGAGTGCGTGCTCAAGATGTTCGCTCTGCGTTACTACTACTTCACTGTGGGCTGGAACATCTTCGACTTCGTGGTGGTCATCCTCTCCATCCTTGGTGAGTCCTGCTGCTCCCACCAGTCCCACTGGACAAAGAAGAGGGGAGATGGTCTCACTAGTCCACAGCCAACAAGCTGTCACTGGCCTTTGCTTACTCCCACCCTTTGAGCAGGGCCAAACCAGCAGGACCCTAGAACAAGACTGATGTGAGGTCACCACAGTTGCCACCAGGCTGGGTGAGGGGCTGGGCTTGCCTCTTCTCCTCCTTGGTGTTATTTCCCTTGATGTTCTCTCTCTGAAATGGAGCAGCCAGGGTTTAACCCTTGGGTCAGTGCTGAGAAGCTATTTTTTAATGATCCCTCTGTCACCAGAGGAGCCTTCGGGGGTGACCTCACCTCCCTGTGTCTGCCCAGACAGAGCAGAGAAGCTTCCCCTCACCTCCCAATGGTGGCACAACAAACTCACCTGTCCTTCATCTCTCCACAGGTATCGTCCTCTCCGACATCATCGAGAAGTACTTTGTGTCCCCCACCCTCTTCAGGGTCATCCGGCTGGCGAGGATCGGCCGTGTGCTCCGGCTGATCCGAGGGGCCAAAGGCATCCGGACACTCCTCTTTGCCCTGATGATGTCCCTGCCTGCCCTGTTCAACATCGGCCTCCTGCTCTTCCTCGTCATGTTCATCTACTCCATCTTCGGGATGTCCAACTTCGCCTACGTCAAGAAGGAGTCAGGGATCGATGACATCTTCAACTTCGAAACCTTTGGGAACAGCATCATCTGCCTCTTCCAGATCACCACATCAGCTGGGTGGGATGGGCTCCTCAACCCCATCCTCAACAGTGGCCCGCCAGACTGCGACCCCGAGCTGGAGAACCCTGGGAGTCCAGTGAAAGGGGACTGTGGGAATCCCTCCATCGGCATCTTCTTCTTTTGTAGCTACATCATCATCTCCTTCCTCATCGTGGTGAACATGTACATCGCCATCATCCTGGAGAACTTCAATGTGGCCACGGAGGAGAGCAGCGAGCCGCTCTGTGAAGACGATTTTGAGATGTTTTATGAAACTTGGGAGAAGTTCGACCCCGATGCCACCCAGTTCATTGCCTACAGCACCTTGTCCGACTTTGTGGACACCTTACAGGAGCCACTCAGAGTTCCCAAGCCCAACAAGATCAAACTCATCACCATGGATCTACCAATGGTTGCTGGGGACAAAATCCACTGCCTTGACATCCTCTTTGCCCTGACTAAAGAAGTGCTGGGAGACTCGGGAGAGATGGATGCCCTGAAGGCTACCATGGAAGAGAAGTTCATGGCTGCCAACCCCTCGAAGGTTTCCTATGAACCCATCACCACCACCCTGAAGAGGAAACACGAGGAGGTGTGTGCCACCAAGATCCAGAGGGCTTTCCGGAGGTACCTGCTGAGGCGCTCGGTGAAGCAGGCATCCTATATGTACAGACACAGCCAGGACGCCCTGGGCGAGGATGCACCCGAGAAGGAAGGGCTGATCGCCACCAAAATGCAGGAGATCTATGGGAACACTGGGACAGAGGTGGAGACAGCCCCTGCCTTGGCCCTCGAGCCCATTCCCAGCTCAGAGATGCCCCAGGATGCTCCTGAAGAAGCACAAGTTTGGGAGAAGAAACGTGTGGTGAAAGAGTCGCTGGTGTAGCACAAGGAGCATCCACCTCTGGCCCAGCCTGAAGAGACTTCATTTGTATCTCCTGTTCAAAGCTCTTCCATGCACAGATCTCTAGATCTTAGTTATTGAGCTAATTTCAGATATTTCAAGCAGCCCACCTTGACTTTCAAAGCAGGATCTCCTCCTGATCCTGGGTTTTACAGCCCACTGCACTTGCAAAGAGTTTAATTCTTTTTCTTATGAGAACTCGAATGTGAAATCTGTTGTTGGTGAAAGAGAAACGAGTTAGTTTTGAAATGATCTCATCACGGTAACGATGGTTTTCAGACATGAACAGTAGAATATGGTTGTCCTTTCACTTAAAGTAATTATTTATTAATGTTATTTCACAATTAAGAGATTTTCCTATATTTTATTCTTCCAGAGTGCAGCCAAGCAGCCAGTGAAAGATGAGCCAAGTGAAATAATATTAAGAATAATTACAGAAAGCACAAGGTTTTGCGAACAAAAAATCTCCGAAGTCTTAAAGTAGCACCTTTCTTTTGAACGTCTGAATAAGCTTAATGATTATATTTTGTTACATACAAGAGAAAGTGCAATTATGTCTTAAAAATTGGTTTGCAAAGCCAAAGCAAAGCATCTGCAGATTTGTTCTCAGGGTTAAATATCAGGTTTTCAAGGTCTCTGAATATGCATTGAAACCAGAAATCATTCAGGTCTCTGCAGGATGAATGTAAACATTATTTATAGTGAGGTTTTACTCTGTTTTCCCACTTCCATCCAGGTTTTGTGGCAGGAAAGTCAGGGACAAAGGTCGGATTAGGAAAACATCCTTTAAGAATCCCCAGTCCCTGTGACAAAACTCTCTAGGGTTTTTTGCTAGCCCTGTTGCGAGAGGAACCGTCCCACTGGAGTGCTCTTGGTTGGCGTTCCCAATGTCCTCTTCATTAGTGTTAATTAATGAGATGGATCCCCAGGGATTGGAGCAGGTGTTTGAAGGATCCTTCCCCACAAGCTGCTTCAGGGGTCCCCTAAATCCCACCCAAGCCCCAGGTGACTCCATGCAATAAATGCTCCCACTGGGGTGTGAATCCCAATATTTCCAGGCAGACCATCCTTCCCTAGGCTGGGGCTCCAGTGAGGCCCCATGGCACATTCTGGATCGGCCAGGCAGGTCCTCACCAGGAGAACTCTTGGCAGAGGAGTGTTTTCCCAGGGGGAAAAGGTATTTGCTGCTCTTCACACAGGTGAGCAAAAGGAGAATTACTAAAGGAAAAGCTGTGGCTGCCCCTGGATCCCTGGAACTGTTTGAGGCCAGCTTGGACAGGGCTTGGAGCAACCTGGGATAGTGGGTTGTGGCTGGGGGTGGCACTGGGTGAGCTTTAAGGTCCTTCCAACCCAAACCATCCTGTGCTTCTGTGAAAAACATGCAAAAGGCCCCAAGTTCACCTCTGACCACCTTCTGCCTTCCAAAGGGAAAAAAACTCCCTCTTGAGATCAAAACAAACACGAACCAAAACCTCTTCCATTTCAAACAAGGGCTGTTCCTGAAGCCAAAGGCTCTGTCTTTTTGTATTCTGATGATTCTCTTCTCTTCCCGGGCTGCTTTGGGCGCTGCTGTCACGGATGCCCCACGGCCAGGCTGGCCAGGAGCGGTGCTGAGCTTGGCTTGGAGCCCGAGCTGCCAGCCAGGTGGCAGAGCTGGGGACACTGCTCATCCCGTGGCCTTGTGCTCTCATTTCCATGTGGATGCTCTCTGGAGCAGGAGCCTGAGCTGCTGTCGCTGGCATTTCCATGGGAAGCATCCCTGGCTTGGCAGTCCCAGCCCGGATTGTGGTTCACAATCGATGCTGCTTCTACGTTTGTGTCGTCAGGAATGGGGAAATGCCCCAGAGCAGGGTTTGTGTGAGCTAAAGCCATTTTTCTTTGTACATTTCTTAAAATAAACAACTGTAAATTATCTATTATTACGATTCCAAGTGTGTTGGGGTATGTTAGAGGGGGAGAATGTTTTCCCCTGCACTGGGAGGGCTGAACACTCCTTCCCTTTGCCCCTGATGCTTGTCCATGGACCTGCCAACCCCAGCAGGACCTTGGGGTCTCATCCTGCTCAGGAGATCCCCAAGGCTGTCCCCTGGGACCTCCAACTGAGCCCCCAGAGCTTCTGCTCTGCTCATGATCATCTCATCCCCTGGATCCCTCGGTGGCTCTGACTCCCAGAGCTCCAGGAGATGCTGCTGTGGGTTCCACCAAGGACAGAGGAGAGTTTGGAGGAGGTTCAAACCCCCGAGCTGCCCCACACCAGGCTCCAACCCCACCCCAGCAGCCACGTGGGAGCAGCTGAGCATCACTGGGAGAGGACAGGGGTGGCTGAAGGAGGTTCTGCGTCAGCGAGGAGGAGAAGCCCCTGTTCCCACTGACGTCCCTGCAGGCCACAGCTTGGCCTCCCCCTGTTTCCATTGCCACTGGAACAGCTCGTCCCAGGGCTGGCGCAATCCAGGTGCCGAGCAGCCTGAGCCACGCAGGCAGGGGGCTGCAGGGACGTGGCATAGCCCACCCAGCCAGGCAGCTGTGAAACCCAAACCCCGATGAATAGGGATGGGACGGACTGGGGAAGGCGCAGCTGCCGGCAGTGGCTCTGCTCTGGGGGCTGTGGAGCCAGAGTGGCCCAGGGGAAGAGGTGTGGGGAAATGGGATCCTCTCTGGGGGGCCACCAGGTGCCCCTACAGGCCACGTCAGGGGTCTCTGGGGGACACTGAGCTCCTCTGTGCCTTTCAGGGGTGCCAAGGAGCCCACGGGCAGCACAGGGGTGATTTGGTCAATTGTCACTGCAAACGCTCTTCAGTTTGCGTCCCACTCCTGGATTTACCCCAGGGCTTTCCCAGGCACCTGCAGCACCCCAGCTCCCATCTGAAGCCCCAGAACCTGGCAGAAACCCCTCCAGTGCCAGCTGAGCACGTGGGTATCCCATTCCCTTTGCTCTGCTGGGATATCAGGGCCAGGCTCTGCTCTTCCAGCCAGACCCAGGGGGCAATGGCAGCAGGGACTCGGTAGTGCTGTCCCCAAGTACAGCACCAGGAGAAGGTACCTCTCCCATCATCTTTCCCTCACAGAGCCAGTTTTTCTCTGGAAAATTTTGTTCCTCTCGCTTCCTGCCCCTTTGCATGCAAAGTCAGGCTGGGGCTGGTTCCCAGCAGCTGCCAGATGCTCAGAACTGGCAAAAAGCCCTCCCAGCTTGCAGAAGATGAAGGTTTGGGGAGGCCCCAGGCAGTGGCACCAGGCTCTGGGGACCAACATGACTGGCAGAAGCACCCAAAGGTGTTTTTCACTGGAGTTACAGTTCAGTGCTTGCCCACAGCTGGTAACGAGCCAGAGCCGGGGGGGCACAGCCTGGGGAAAATTGTTTCTGCACCAGAGCTCACCTTGGGTGGGCACCTTGTGCTTCCCTGGGACCTGGCTGTCTCCAAAGGTTTCATGGATAAGGCTCTTGGAATTGGCAAATGGGGTGTGGAGAAGGGGTGGGTATGGCTGGCACCAAAGTGACTCCTTATTTTGGCCATTTCCCACTCTTACCTTCTCCCTGGAAGCACTCAAAAAACGTGTGGATGTTTGAGGATGTGTTAGTGGTGACCCTGGTGGTGGTGGTGGGCTAATGATCCTAGAGGTCTTTTCAAACCATAATGATTTTGTGATTTTGTTGTATGTTTCCATGAGTTCACATTTCTGGACTCTCTGGGATGCAGGGATGGCAGCTGGAGGACCAATCCCACTGCTCCCCACAATGAGCAACCCCAAAAACATCCCCTATTTTTACCCCATTCCTGCTGCAAGTCTTGGCTACTGGGCCACCCTCAATCCCTGCCCAAGCCCTGCAGGGCCAAACACCCTGGGGGGATCTGTGAAGCTGGGGGACAACCCTGGGAGTTCCCCCCATCCTGTCCCCCCAGGGATGTGGCTGGACAGCATCGATCCTATTCCCTGGGCACATCCCATGCTCAGCCCAGGTTTGGCATCACTGAGTTGCAGGTTGGCTCATCTGCTCATCCCCGCAGATCCACACCAGTCCTGGTCACCTCCAGGGAATATCAGCACCATGGGGAGCACAGCCTGGGGACAGGGATGGATGATATCTGGGGACACAGGGCTGGACAGTGCCCAAGGACATGGGGCTGGACACTGTCTGGGGACATGAGGATGGATGGTGCCCTGGGACATGGGTCTGGACAGCACCCAAGGACACAGCAATGAATAGTGCCCAGGGAAAGGAGGGTGGACAGTGCTCAGGGCTAGAGGGATGGTTGGTGGCTAGGGACAGGAGGATGGACAGGGTCCAGGGACAGGAGGATGGACAGGGACTGGGGATGAGGACTGCCAGGGCTCTGGGATATGAGGATAGACAGTGCCCAGGAACACAGGGCTGGACAATACCAAGGGACAGAAGGACAGTTGGTCCCCAGGGATACAGGGCTGGACAGGGCCCAGGGACACGGGCTGGATGGTGCCCAACCCACAGGCAGGGCCACCCCAGCGTCTGCACCACATTCAAAACCAGCCCCGAGGGAAAGTCCCCAGCGGGGAGGATTTACATGAGCAGGAAAGGGGCCCTGCACAGAGCAGCAGCTTTGCCATTTTTAGGTACTGGGGCCAGGGCAGTGGGAGCAGCTGCTGGTTTTGCAGAAGCAAAGGTTGGATGTTTCCCTGCCCTGGACACTGAAATATGGCTGATCTGGGCACGAGGCTCTGGCTGCTGCAGGTGACCCTCTGGCTGCTGGCTTTGCTCACAGGTAGGCACCAAATGGAGCTGCACTTCTGAGCACAGACACAGGACAATGCCCTGGGCTGTGTGCCCTGCTCAGGGGCTTCCCCAGCTCCGCTTCTCAGGGCATTCATTTCAAGCTTTGTGCTGATCTCCCCCAGGCTGGGAGCCTCCTGGGGAGCAGCAGAGCCCAGGAAGACACACAGGGCTCAGAGCCCAGTACCTGCCTTGGGTTTGGGTTTTGCTTCCCTCTGGGTTATGGAGACAGGACACACTCGGGGCAGGCAGGTGGCTGTGGCAGGAGTCGGCCTGGCTGGGGCTGCAGGTGGCAGGAAAGAAGGGTTGATGAGGTTTTTTAACAATTTCTTGCTCTTGGAGACCTGGGCATGGGGCTGACACTTCACTGAGGCCATGGCCAAGCCACATCTCTGCTCTGTGGGGTTCAGTGCTCAGGAGAAGAGGAGAAATGGGAGGAAAAAGGCTTTTGGGGTGATTTGTGGGGTCTGTGTGAACATCCCTGTGCAAAACCCAGGACATGGCTCCTGTCCTCTTCCAGCCCCTCTTGCCTGGTGCAGGGACAGCTACAAAAACTGCAGCAAATTCCACCCTCAGAGGGAAACTTGTGCTCACAGGATAAAGGGCATTTAAAGGGTTTCCGTGGTGGCCACACAAGTCCAGCATGGGCTCGAGGTTGCAGGATTTCAATCTGGCTCTCGTGGTGACTTTGGGGGAGGACAGGGGAAGTTCAGCCTTGCTGCAATGAAATTCCGGGTTTGGAGAGGTGTGAAAGCTTCCAGGGTGAGGAACCAGCCTGGCCTTCCTTTAGAAACTCCAAGAGAACCTGGAGAGCAAAGCCTTGGCCGGTGGCACTGCAGGTGACAGGGACAAACACACAGTGCACAGCCAGGGCAAAGGGCATCTCCCTGGCCTGGAAAAAGATGGAATGGGGCTGGAGGGGAGGATTTGCCTGCAGAGGTGCTGAAGGTGAACAGGGCAGGTGAACCTGGAAGGGACTCTGGGGCAATGAGAGAAGTCCCTGCAGGCTGGGGGTCTGCAGGAGGGTGGCACAAAGCTCAGGCTGGGGAATTGAACCTTGCTTCTTCTTCTTTTTCTGTTCCTCCTTCTCCTTCTGGGGAAGGGGAGGGGGGATTTGCAGCTGCCCTGCTGGGAGGTAGAGCAGCCCCACCTCTGTGCCAGCTGCTCCACGGGGTTTGGTGAATCTCCATCAAGAGATCGGAGCTGGGCGTTCAAGCGGGGCAGTAAACAGGGCTGGGGCTTCCTGCCCAGCTGCAGCAAGAGGAACCAGGCCCAGGGGCACTGGAGCTGTGGGCAGGGCACCCGTGGGTGCTGGGGGGTCCCCACCTCACCCCATTTCCTGCACTGTAGGGCCCACTGTGCCAACCCACAGCCCTTGACCCGTGGGGCTGCATGGCCACAGGATCTGGGAGCACCCCTGGCTATCACGGGGCTCTGAGCCCAGGAAATTCCAGCAGGAAAGGGTTTCTGGTTGGTTCAGAGAGTGGAATGCAGAGCTGGGAGTATCTGGAGCCTTCCTGGGAGGCACCAGCCTTGGGGACATTATAGAGAGCAGGTTTCACTGGGGTGCCAAAGAAAACAACTTGGAGAACTTTCAGGAGATGGGATGGAAATGGAAGGGTTTGTACCCAAATGTGCACTGCCCCAGGTCGTCTAGCAGGAATCTGTTGTTGCTCCTCAGAGCTCTGTCCCATATGGAGTGGGCACAAAGGGCCCAGGGCATGTCCATCCCACAAGAGACATCCTGGTGGGCTCCTGGCCAAAGTCTCTTCTCCTCTCCTGCAGGTGGGATCTCAGCAGACAAGAACATCACCCAGAGCAGCAGAGGTACCCCCAGACCTGCTGGGCTCCTCCCCTGTGTGTGTCCCCCGGGGTCCCTCCTGTCCCCACTGATGTCCCACTAACAGGCCTTTCCCCTCACAAAGGCCATTCCCAGGCTGTGACATCCCCCATGGCTCATCCCCAGCCCTGCACCTTCCTCTCCCTCTGCAATGACGATCTCTTTTGTCTTTCCTGAGCACCCACAGGTTTTCCCTCTGTGTTTGTGGCACAAAAAAGTCATGCCTTGGGAGCAGCACAGGGCTTGTGCCACAGCCCTTGTGCCATTGTCCTTGTGCCATTCTCACCCACGGGGCTCTAAGTGTGACCTCTGCAACCCAAACAGGCTCTCAAAGTCACCACTCAGGGACCGAAACACAGAAAAAAAAACCAGCAAAACACAAAAAATATGTAGAAGCAAGAGAGAAACCGGCTGGGATTCCACAGGCTGTAATTCTGGCACTGGGTGCAAATGTACACAGAGAGGGATGAGAGCAGCACAAGAGTATGAGAGTAAAGCCATTCCCTCAGAGCTTCCATTTAAAAGTACACCTCACCAAAAGCCTCAGATTTCATAGAATCACAGAATATCCTGATTGGAAGGGATCCACAGGGATCATCCAGTCCAGTCTAGCCCAGTCCCTGGCCCTGCACAGACACCCCAACAACCCCACCCTGTGCATCCCTGGGAGCATTGTCCAAACCCTCCTGGAGCCTTGGGGCCATGACCCTTCCCTGGGGGAATCTGGGAGGAGGATAATTCACCAAAACCAAGGTGGATGCTCAAAAGCAGCATGAAAATGGGAAGCTCCTTGTCTGGGGGGTTCTCCTCTCATGGGAGTGACACCCCTGTCCCCTGCAGATGGCAGGTGTCCCCCGGTGCATCAGCACCCGCGCTATGTGGCTGTCAAGAAGAACATGCCCGTCTACTTCATCTGCTACTGCCAGGAGCCTGAGAACATGCAGTGGTACAAGACAGCAGAGAACAGAGATGACCTCTCTGTGCTGGACCAGAACACATCCAGCTACAGCGTCGAGAGGACAAACATCTCCATCAACCTCACACTCCTCAGGACCACCCACCAGGACAATGGCATCTATGTGTGTGACAAGAAGGGCCTGCTGAAGAAGGAGAAGCTGCACTCGTGTGGGACAGAGCTCCAGATCATGGGTGAGTGGCAGCTCCCCATCCTCCTGCACCCCAGGAGATTCTCTTTCCCCCCCCCTCACCCTTTGCCCCTACATACATCTCCTTACATTCCCCTTTACCCCAATGTATGAACCCCACAAGGTGCTCCCACGTCCCCCTCTCCCTGTGCTGGGACTTCTCAGACCCAGCTGTGGGTGCTCCATGGCACCACAGAGGTTCAGTTCCTCACTGCCAGCCCCAGCATCAGGACAACCTCCCTGGGTCTGCCCCGGCATGTCCATCCTGCAAAAACACCCCCAGGGATGTGTTTCTCTAATAAATGTCCTGCTCCTGGTGTCTGGTTGGTTCTGCCCAGGCTGTCCCATCCCAGAGCTGGTCCCTGATGCTGATCCCAGGAACAGTTTGCAGTGCCCTGGTCTCCCCCAGTGCAGAGGACAGGTCACCCTGGTCCCCACATCCCCCTTTGGTGACACACTCTGGCCATGGCCATGGTGAGCTCATCCCCTTTCCTGGCACAGGGGTGAGACCTGGGCTCTCCCTGTGCTGTGGCTCCCAGGTACCAGCAGCATCAAGCAGGTGCAGAACAGGAACACACTGAAAGATGCCATCATCATCATCCAGTCCATCCTGCTCGTCATCTTCATCAGCATCCCCATCCTCCTCTTCCTAGATAAGGTAAGTGACAGTGTCTCCAGCAGCGGGGATGTCCCCAACTGTGCCACTGCTGTTCCTGCATCCCAGGCAGGACAATGGGATAGGGATGGGTTTGGGGTTGTGGGTGGGAACATGGATATCTGAAGTGGGAAAATAACCATCTCAAATGCTGTGTGGGACTGCACGGATTTGCCTGTGGAAGCAGTGGGACAAAGGCCAGGGTCAGGGGATCCTGGTGGCTGCTGACACCAACCTGTGACTCTCCTGTCCATAGGGCGAAGACAAGAAAAGCCCAGAGGAGGAGGACCACACCTATGAGGTAATTAATGACCTCCCTAATATCACCCTGACCTGTGACACAGCAGTTGTGTCCTCCCTGGGTGTCTGCTGGGGGTCACCCTGCAGGTCCTTCTTTGGGAGGATCAGGGCACCTTTCCCCCAAATTACATATCAGCTGTGATGAGCTGCTCCAGGAACCACCCAGTGCACATCCAACATCCAACCATCCCCATCCTCCCCCTGTCAGAAGCTGTTCCAGTCCCAGGGGAACAGCCTGGGGTCCCCAGCTGGGTGTCCCATGGGATGTGCTGTGGCTGGAACCTCCTCCCGTGTCTCACCCTCCTTCTCCTGCTGCAGGGGCTGGAGGTGGAGCAGATGGCCACCTACGAGGACATCACTCCTTTCCGGGACGTGAAGGCCAAGTGGACAGTGGGGGAGCACCCAGGTGAAGAGTGAGGGCTCCTGTGCCTTCGGCCAGGCCCTGCCAGCCCCCGTGGGGACAGATCCCCTGGAGCACGACCCTGCCTGGATCCGGGCTGCCATCCCGGGCTGCCAACACCTGCACAGCCCAGCTCAGGGCTGGCACTCTGCTGCCCCGGGGTGCTCAAGTGTCCGGGCTGTGTCCCCGAGGCTGCCCCGCCCCATCTGTCGCTGTCCCCACCCCGCTGACCAACCCGGAAAGCCTCTGCAGAAATTAGGAGCCACCTGTGATCCCCCAGTAATGAGCTGGTCCCACAGCCCGGGCAGCCCCACAGCCAGCACTGAGCTCCAGCCTGGGCAATGCCAAGGAAGCACCAGGAAGGAGGGGTCTCCTCCAACCCCAGTACCCTGGGAAGGACAGGACCAGGCACTGCAAGGACACTGCAAACAGCACCATGAGGGTGGTGTGAGAAGCAGATCTGGGGCCACTCTAGCTGTCAAAGCCATGGATGGACAGGCCCAGCTGGCCCAGCTGGCCCAGCTGGCAGAGGTCTGAGGTGGAGGATCCTCCAAAAACACCTCTTTGTCCCCAAAGACTACAGAAAAGCTGGGGAGAAAGTTCTCTCCAAAAGGCTTGCTGCTCCCCAGGCAAGAGCTGGCCCTGTCACAAGGTCATCCCTGTGGTGAATGACACATGTGACCTCAGAACCTCTGGGACAGCTGTCAGTTGTGGGACACAAACCTCCAACAGCTTTTAAAGTCCTAATAAAGGTAGTGTGAAAATCCTCATCCTGCTCCATCCAGTGCCCATTCCAGGGGTGTCCCATAACCCTGGTGCTGATGCCCTGGGAATAACGAGCAGCTTTTAGTGGCTCCAGCTTAGCTGGAAACCAAACTTCCCCCCTTCAAACTTCACCCTGAGGGCAGGCAGGAATGGAAAACCAGGAGCAGATGTGAGGCTCCACAGGGGGACCTCCACAGTCCCAAAACATCGGCTTGGGATGAGGCAAAGAGAATCACCAGGATCCAAAGCAGATCAGGGCCCAGGACCAGCAGCTCCACTCTCAGCTACATCTGGTCTTGAAGGAGAAGCTGAAAAACATCTGGAGGTTTGATTAGTAATTAAATTATCTTAGCATGGCAGCAGCAGCTGAGGGTGGTGAGCTTGGGGACAGCTGGGCACCCAAACCAGGGCTGGGGGGACAGAGAGGGACAATGTGGTTGGGGGCTTGGCTGGACAAGGGTGACAAGGACATTGTGGCTCAAACTGTCCCCTCTCAGAGAGCCCAAAGCCTCTGTGCCCTGATGGCTCGTGGTATTTTGTGCTCCAAGCAGCTCCTGCAACTACTCTGCGCTCCAAAAACAGCCAGAGAAGGGTAAAATTCTAAGCAAAAAGGGCTTTTCAGAAGAACAGGATGGTTCTTGTTTACCAGTAAAGCACCTCTGTGGAAAACTGGAATTCAGTTTAAACAGCATAAACCCAGCATTTTGAAACTGATTTTTACTAGTTAAATAAAACTACCCCAAATTAGTCCTGCTATATATAAAAAAATATTTAAACATATTTTACTTATAAAATTGGTTAATTAAAGAAAGGAGCATTCACAGGGAAAGAAAAGAACTGGCTGTTCCTGGTTTCCACATTTGCCAAGATTTTAGGAGTAACAGAGCTCATCCCTCCATCCCTGATTCTCAGTTTCCCAATGGAAGAGGAAGGTTTTTTCTGGCCTTCCCAGATCCCAACAGATTCCTCAGCTCCATGTAAACACACAAGTGACTGAACAGAATAATACAAAAATAAGGAATATTTGCTGTTTGCTGGTGAGGAGCCACTGGTGTCAAAAGCAGTTTTGGTGATTGTAGTTCTGCTCTGCTGCTCCCTCAGCCCAGGGCTTTGGCTTCCTCTAAAATGCCAGAAGTAAATAAATATTTCTGTAGTGTTGTAGGTTTATTTTAAATGCTAGGAGTAGTTTCTAGGGAGCCTGGAGGTGGGGGATGGTTTCATTCTATATTGAGATCGATCTGTGTTTAAAACACATAATATAAATAAATATATCCGTTTATACAGTCCAGGCTCTGTATTTTGTCCTGATTCCTATCGTAGGAATCAGAATAATTCATGTTGGAAAAGCACTCTAAGATCACCGTGTCCCCCAGCACTGCCAAGGCCACTACTGCCCCATGTCCCTAGGTGCCACATCCACACAGCTTTTAAATCCCTCCAGGGATGGGACTCCACCACTGCCCTGGGCAGCTTTGCCAGGGCTGGACAACCCTTTCAGGGAAGAAATTCTCCAGATATCCAACCTAAACCTCCCCTGAGGGAGGAGCTTGAGGCTGTTTCCTCTTGTGCTTGGGGGAAGAGTGCAACCCCCACCTGCCTACAACCTCCTTCCAGGTAATTGCAGGGAGGGAGAATCCCTGTTTTCCTGCCACCGGTGGGATGCTCAGGCAGCCAGGCAGAGCTGCAGTCCTGGAGGACTTAACCTGGGGGCTCAGCCTCATCTTTCCAAATGGGTTCAGTGAAACGCAGCAGTTCCAACTCCAGTAATTAAACCCCAAAACTCTGAAATGGAATTTGCCTTCGGAGCAGTGAGTTAGGAGAGGTAATCCCTCTCCACCAAAGCTTCTGCAGGGCTGGGCTGTGGGTCAGCAGCAGCTCTTTGGTCAGGATTCACCCAGGCTGGGGGGTCACCAGGGTCCAGGGAGCACACGGTGAAACAATTAAACTATTTCACTTGTTTAATTGCTCAGGGAAAAGTGGATGGACATGGGACCATCCTGAAGAGAATTGCGGGAGGGAATTTTTTCTCTTCCAAGGAATCTGGAAATCACAGAGTGTGACGCTGCTTTAGACGGGATGCTCTGGGCTGGAAAGCCAGGCATCGGGAAGCAGAAAAGAGCCCGGCCGAGGTTTGAGAGCTGCTTATGCAAGAGCAGCTCTGCCCGCGGCGCTCATCACGCGCTGCCCGCGCCGCTTCTGCCTCACTGAGCGCCCAGACACGGCCGGGGACAAAGCCGGGGACAAAGCCAGCCCCGGGGAGCGCTCAGCCCGGATCAGCCCGGCCTCCCCGTGCTGGCTGAGCACACATCATGTGGGTTCAGCTCCGCTCTCACCGCCAGAGCCGGGCGGGACACGCAGGAGCTGCAGTGACACAGCACCGTCACGCAGGGCTCGGAGCTGCGGCTCGGCTATCCCTGAGCGATGCTGACAGATTTCAACGCGATCTGGAGAGAAAACACAAAAACACGCCCAGATGTTGCCGCTATGGGGTGACGGGACACCTGATAGCTGCAGGACCCGCTGTTCCCTCTGCTGCCTGGAGTGACATTTCTCTGTGACACCACCGCGTCTCCAGCAGCAACACCCGGGGGCTTCTCGGAACAGCCCCGCTCTCCCTTGTGTTTATTGAGCAGCTCTCCACCCTCTGCTCCAGCAGCTCCAGCGGCTCCGGAGGTGATGCTGCTGCATGGAAACCGGAGCCACACACAGCAAACTCGGGGCCTGGGGGAGCTGAATCGCCTCCTGTCACAGGACAGTCCCTGAACACCAAAGGTCAAACCCGTGTGGTTTGGGGCAGTCGGGCTTTATGGGGAGTAAAAGTCCTTAAAATCCGCCCCACCCCGGAGCTGCCCACACCAGGTTCTGCCTTGTTTTTCTGAAAAGCAGGGATAGGTGGGCTGTGTCCTCTCTTCCTCAAGACCCGGTTGGATGGAGCTCGGAGCAGCCTGGGATAGTGGGAGGTGTCCCTGCCATGACAGGGGTGGCACTGGGTGAGCTTTAAGGTCCTTTCCGACTCAAACCACTCCATGATTCTTATTCTCTTCCCCATCTCCTCTTCCCCAACCCTCCTATCTCCCCTTCCCCATCCCTCCTATCTCCTTTCCACACTATCCCTCTCCTCAGTCCAGAGGTATTTCGTGTTTGCATTCATGAAGATGCTCATGACCAGGTCCTCCCATAGCCTTGTTCAGCTGAGGATGAGGAAAAGCTCCCAGAGCTCTGGATTTGCAGGGGACAAGCTGGAATCCAAACCAGCACTTGGGCAAGGCAGCTCCTTGTCACACCTGTGACAAACCAGCTCGGCAAAAGTGTTTGCTGAACTTCTGACATTTTGGGAGAAATTGAAAGCAATTCCTTGGCAGAAACAGGATTCATCGGACAACATCCAGCCACTGACAATAGAGAAGAAACTGTCACAGAATCATGGAATCCTTTAGGTTGGAAAAGGTTTTTAAGATCATCAGTCCAACCATTCCCCCAGCACTGCCAGTGCCACCACCAGCCCATGTCCCCAAGTGCCACATCCACACAGCTTTTAAACCCAATCAGGGATGGCGACTCCACCACTGCCCTGGGCAGCTGTGCCAGGGCTGGACATCCCTTTCAGGGAAGAAATTCTCCCAGTATCCAACCTCAACCTCTCCTGGTGCCACATGTCACTTGTTTTCAGCCAGAAGTGTCCCAAACTGGCCAACCAGCCCTGTGAACTGTGGGCCAAGGCTGCAGAGCCAGGCAGGAGCATCAGGTGGAGACAAACAATTCCACCACGTAAAAGCACTGATCTGATTTGGGATGGATCTGGGTGTGATAAGGAAAATTTAGTTGCAATAAACAGCAGAAGATGATGAAATCATGGAGCCCTGATTTCATCCCGAGACAAACAAAGCTTCCCAAGCTGCACATCTGTGAAAATGCCTGTGATGAGGTGGCACCACCGTGAGCACTTGTGCATTTATGCAGGGGGAAGGTGCAGAGCTGTTGTTGTGATCATGGACACACAAATCCATTTTAAACAGATCCATTTTAAACAGACCCCCTGCTATATAAGGGGGAGCTCCACAGTTTCCTTCACCAGATGAAAGGAGGAAACATTCCTGACCAAGCCACACTTGAGCAACTCACCAGGAGAAATGGCACCAGGTACTTTTTATTTCCGTTTCAAAGGATGGCCAGTGCTGGGTGCATAGGGTGACAGGAGATGATGATGATGGGGTGGTTCTGTGGTGGGCTACACACACTCCTTACCATCCCTAAATTAAAATAGGGCAACTTCTAAATCAATGAAAAAGAAAACCTTTCCCTGCAGTGTGACTTTAAGCCATGAGTTAATCTTCAGCCCAAAGTGGGCAAGGAGAGTGTGGAGAGCTTGAAGAACAAGATCAAGCCACAGTTATAATAGTTATCATCACCATAACTGTCAGCAGGGATAATAAAACTTATATTCCAAGCTTCAGACAGGGATGAGGATGATGTCTAATGCTTCTGTCCAAGTCCTACAGGCTCCAGGGCATTCCTCCTCCAAAGGGTCTTTGAGATGAGCTTTGTGCTCTGTGTGAACGCAGGTGGACACTTGTGTTGGATGTCATGGGCTGAGATCCTTTAGGCTTGACCAAGATCACCAAATCCTACAGGGAACAAAAGCAGCTGGTCATAGCACAGGTGATGCCACCAGCTCTTGTCCCAGTGAGGGCAGGGACAAGGTCTATGGGAAAATATGAGTGTGTCAGGGAAAACCATAGGGATACACCTAAGTTTTCATGGAGCAACCACAATTCCAGCCAGGATGATGCTGCTGGTCACACTGGGAGCAGCTCCAGCCCCAAGGGTCCAGTGAAAGGGTCTCCCTCGATTTTGGGGAGGGCTGAGCTCACCCACAGTGTCCAACAGGGCACTACGGAAGGTGAGCATGGATCCAGCATGGGCAGAACAGGCTGGGAATGAATTCCAGGTGCCACTCCCTCCTCAGCACAGTGCCCAGGGACTCCCAACACCTTCCTCTCCCTTTTGCAGGGTCCTGGCTCTCTCCTCTGGCCATTGCAGTGATCACCTTGGGGCTGCAGTGGCCACAGCCAGCTGCCACCTTCCCGGCCATGCCACTCTCCAGCCTGTTTGCCAACGCTGTGCTGAGGGCTCAGCACCTTCACCTCCTGGCTGCCGAGACCTACAAAGAGTTTGTGAGTGCTGTGGCCTCGGGGCAGCTCCTCCATGTCTGCCTGATGGCTCCAGGACTGTAGAACTTCCCAGAGAATTCCCAGCTGTTGGTGTCTTTGCCAGCTCTCAGGCACGAGAAAGAATCTTGACAGGACAGGGCAGGTCGTGTCCCACCAGCCTGGACGCTGTGTCCTCCTTTTAGCTCTCTGTCCCCTCTGACCTCCTCCTCAGGGTCATTTCTACCCAGTCCAGACCTCCTGCACAGGGGCAGCTGGGACCTGGCACAGATATTTTTCAGGATTTCCCTGTGTTGGTCACTTTTGTCCCTGCGAAGGTCTGAGTGCTTAAACCCACCGAGTGCCTGCTGCGGCAGGGAGTTGGCACAGGCTGGCATGGGCTGTCCCTGTGGCATGGGCTGTCCCTGGGGATCATCTCCTCCATGGGTGAACCCATCCCAGATGTGTTCTGTGTGTTCAGCACCTTGCCCTGGGCAGAGGGAAACCTTCAGGGCAGCTGCTCTGCCAACACACAAACTCCTGCTTCCCAGCTCTCCACCCTGTCCAGAGGCACCTCCTGTCTCCCATTTATTCCTTGCAAAGAGGAACCATGCAGGACAGTTTGGGAATTCTCTGTGCTCTTCTCCACGGACAGCAGACCTGAGTGTATCTGGGATGTCTCCACAGGAACGCAGCTACATCCCAGAGGACCAAAGGCACACCAACAAAAACTCCCAGGTAGCCTATTGCTACTCAGAGACCATCCCTGCTCCCACGGGGAAGGAGGATGCCCAGCAGAAATCGGTGAGTTCTGCCCTGGGGCAGGCACAGAGCTCTTGGCAGAGTCCCCACTGCAGGATCAGAGGGTTTCCATCTGTGAGACCTTCACTACTTCCTCTCTCTTTGCTATTCAAACCCTGCAGACTCTTCTGGCTTGCACTATAAATCAAATTCCCAGCTCAAGGATGAGAACACTGCCCAGGACGTGGGGCTGGGTGGTGCCCTCAGCCTGCAAACTGAAGCTGCAGGAGCAGTGACCCCCTCTGGGTCACTCCAGGCTGTTCCAGAAGGGAGCAGGATGCTCTACCAAACACCTCACCACACAGCTTTGACCCTTTCTTGTCTCAATTTCAGGACATGGAGCTTCTCCGGTTTTCCCTGGTTCTCATCCAGTCCTGGCTGACCCCAGTGCAGTACCTGAGCAAGGTGTTCACCAACAACCTGGTTTTTGGCACCTCAGACAGGGTGTATGAAAAGCTAAAGGACCTGGAAGAAGGGATCCAGACTCTGATGAGGGTAAGACACAGCATGACTGTGGAATAACACAGATGTCCCAGGGCACTTGATCTCAGGGATCCCCAGACCATGAGAAATCTCCCTACCCTCCACCTGCAGCCCAGGAGCATCCTTTGGATCTTGCTTCCCTTTGGACTTTGCTTCCCATTAGGTAATGAGATCAGGACCCCTCAGTGCACAGGTTCCATCACTGGGAAGGGTAAGGACACAGCACAGGTGTTATCAGCACTGCCACAACCCCTTAGGGAGCAGAATCCATCAGCAGTCACAACATTCCAGATCCAAAATCTTTCCAAGACCAGCACCACAGAATTCCCAGTTGCTGAAATACGTTGGACAAACAGCTGCACATTTGTTACATCTCCAGGCAAAGAACTTTGAAATAGGGCAAATTTTGCAAGGTTTGCAACCTCAAAACATTTTATAAACACATTTTTGTGCAGGAAAGGACCTGCTCTGATGTTTCCCTCTTCCATTAATACAACACCCAGGGAGCTGAGAGCTGGAGGGTGATCTCTCCAAGGAAGATCTTGTCACAGAATCACAGAATCCCAGAATTGTTTGAGTGGGAAGGGACCCTAAAGGCCATCCAGTGCCACCTCCATACCACGGGCAGGGACACCTTCCACTATCCCAAGCTGCTCCAAGCCCTGTCCAACCTGGCCTTGGACACTTCCAGGGATCCAGGGGCAGCCACAGCTTCTCTGGGCACCCTGTGCCAGGGCCTGCCCACCCTCACAGGGAGAAATTCCTTCCTAAGACTTCACTTAAATCTCCCCTCTTTTAGTTTAAAACCATTCCCCCTTGTCCTATCCCTATCTGCCGCTGTAGAAAATCACTCTCCATCTTTTTCATAAGCCCCTTTAAAGTCTTCTTAATCTTTGCTTTGCTGTTTTAAATGTAATTGCCCATTATCTGCTAGGACACCCTTCAGTTATGCTTATTCTGTAAATTTATCTGGCAGCATCACCCTGTGCCAGAGCTCTGAGAACTGCAGCTGTGAGAAAATAGTCTGGACCATTATTTACATCTTCTAGCATTTAAATACCTCTGCAAGTCAGGTTTTGTGAGTAAACAGAGACCTTCTGTGCTGGAGTAAGCAGGTAAAAACCAGGATTGCTCCAGATTTTGCTCTCCATTCCACGTGTGTTTGGGCATTGGGAAACCATACACAGAAACGACACAAATATTCCTATTTCACCAACTTATGGCACTTTTTACTTCATCAAAACCACTCTGTTGCTGAGCACAGCAGTAGGGGTAGCTGATTGCAGATGTCCAGGTGGAGATGTGGAGTTGGGTCAGAATTTTGGAAAAGTGTGGGAAAAGAGGATTATTTGTGCAGTTCCCCATCTCCTTGGCTGGAGGGGCTACAGAGACCCTGTGATTTTGCCTTTAAGCCTCCCAGGACACTCCTCCCTCCCTGCAGCCTCACTATGTCACCACCTCCACCTGTGCGTTCGTGCCACACACCCCCAAAACCACGGCTGAAATCCCATTTAACAGGAGGGTTGAACCCCCTGGAGCTCTCCCAGAGCTCGGGGGAGGTTTGGCGCTGGGAGAAGCCCCTGCCCGGCGCCGCCTCTCCCGGAGTGTCCCTTTGTCCCGCAGGAGCTGGAGGAGCGAAGCCCGCGGGTAGCTCAGCTGCTCAAACCGACCTACGAGAAATTCGAGCTGCACCTGCGCGGCGAGGATGCTCTGCTCAAGAACTACGGGCTCTTGTCGTGCTTCAAGAAGGACCTGCACAAGGTGGAGACCTACCTGAAGGTGATGAGGTGCCGGCGCTACGGAGAGGGGAACTGCGCCCTCTGAGCCGCCCTGCTGCCGGGAGAGGAAACCGGAGAATAAAACCCGCTACTGCCGACACGAGTCTGGCTTTTGGGGGCACGGGATGCTCTGGGAGGGGTGAGGTGCCGCCGGGGCAGGGTGGATTTGGGGCTGAAAGTGTTGGATTTAGGGCCGGGGAGGATTTGAGGGTGCATTTGGGCTGGGCAGCAAATTTGGGGCTGGGGAGGGCAGGTTTGGGGCTGACAATTTGGTAGAATTTGGAGCTGAGGGGAATTTGGGGTGGCTTTGGGGCTGGGCAGGGGATTTGGGGCTGGGGGATGAGGATTTGGGTCTGAAGAGGGTGGATTTGGGGCTGGGAGGTTGGATTTGTGGATAGACTTGGGGCTGTGGGGTGGATCTGTGGCAGGGGGGAACAATTGGGGCTGAGGGGGGTGGATTTGTGGCTGTGGAGGGCCTTTGGGGGTAGATCCAGGAGAGGGTGGTAGATTTGGGGCTGTGAAGGTGTATTTGGACCTAGAAGGGTGGATTTGAGGCTCGGGGGGATTTGGGAGTGGATTTGGGGCTGCACAGCAGATTTGGGGCTGGGGTTGGATTTGGGGCT
Source organism: Lichenostomus cassidix (assembly GCF_008360975.1). Lineage (NCBI taxonomy): Eukaryota > Metazoa > Chordata > Aves > Passeriformes > Meliphagidae > Lichenostomus > Lichenostomus cassidix. The sequence continues at coordinate 895,665 of NC_139507.1, forward strand.
GAGAGGATGAATTGGGGCTTGGATTTAGGGCTGGGGGCAAAGTTGGGACTGAGGGGATTAAATTTTGTGTCTTGGGAGGGATTTGGCGGTAGATTTGGGATTGGGTGGCAGATTTGGGGCTGGGAAGTGGATTTGGGGTCTGAGGAGGGTGGGGTGAATTTGGAAGAAGCCAAGACCAGGGTGGTGTTGGTTGGTGATGCTCAGGAGGAGGGTGCTGAGGCCAGCCTTGGCATGAACCAACCCTGAGCAGAGGATTTTCCTGTCCCCGAGTCTGGGAACACCACAGCTTCCCTGGGGAGGCTCCACTGAGTGCCCAGAGCCCTGAGCAGGTACAGGCACTGCTCAACACCAACCTCATGGCAGAGGGGAAAAGCTGACAGCAAGGGAAGCCCTGGCCTGGCAGGGTCATGGTTTGGGTCGTGCTCCTCTGTTATTAAAGAGGCTGAAATGAGGGCACAGAGAGGTGTCCCCAAATCCCCTTGGCTGTTGTAGTTCATCTCAACTCCATCGCTGCTTGCTCTTGTAGTGTCATTTATCATGACCCCGACATGCTTCTGTTTGTCCCACAGAAATGGAGGGTTTGCTTGGAAGGAGCCAAGTCCAGGGGGGTCTTGGCCCCTCTGGAGCTGCTGGGAGCCAGCTCTGGGCACTGGGAATGGGCACAGCCCTGAGGCTGCCAGAGCTCCAGCAGCGGTTGGACAATGCCCTCAGGCACAGGAGGCACAGCACAGGGTGGGATTGTTGGGGTGTTTGTGCAGGGCTGGGGTTGGACTCAAGGATCTTTGGAGGTTCCTTCCAGCTCAGGACATTCCATGGTTCTGGCTCCTCCTGCAGTTTGCCCGGAGCAGCATCTGCCCACCCGTGTGACACCCTGTTCCCTGGGGTGACACTGAGGCACCTGCTGTCCGTGGGCACAACTGGCCCTTATTGAACAGTAGCAGCAAAACTGGAGCATTTTGGGGGGTGATATAACCATGGGTTTTGTTCACCAGTTGAAAAGGTGGAATTTCTGCTGGTTTGTTGTCTCTCCACATTCCCCCCATGCAGCCCCTGCTCTCCAGCCCCTTCCAAAGCCCCAGAGAGCTTCCAAAGCCTGACTGGTGCTGACCAGAAGGGACGTGAGCGGCAGAGTCAGACAGAAACTTCTGTTCCCCTAGAAGTCATCCCTCACCTCCCTGCTCTCTCACTTCCCCCGTGACAAAGTGTGGGAGGGAATTCAGCGCTCGCTCTCCACAAAGCACTATCCAGCCTGATGGAAAGGGGAACAGACAGGGATTTGGAAGGACTTGCTCGGGATGGGAGCTGTTGGGTGTTCTTCTGGCTCATTGCCTCGTGATGTCAGTCAGTCTTTCCAAGGCAGAAATGTTCCCAAGTGGTTAATTCCAGGGAAGCTGCCCCTTATATGTGACAAAAATATGTGCATGGGGATGAAGCTAAAATATGTTGCAGAGAAAGAAATTTACCCTTGATTTCTGTCCCAGGCCAATGAATTGTCTTTGGAACAGTTTGACCTTGAAGAAAAGATGTTTTGTTTGATCTCAGTTTTAATTATGCCACTGAGTTGTGGCAGCTCTGTCTTCACATCCTTTCCAATAGTTTTGCAGTGTTTTATTAGGGATGAAACTTTAATGTTGTGAGACACCACGTGCGTCACATCCAACGTCTGCTTCTCCTCCAAATATGTAACAGCAACAGAAATGGGCAATAAACCTAAATGCTACTAAAATTAAGCCCCAAAATAAATGGTGGGTTTGGAAAGGAGGTGTTTTCCTGTCAGCTTATTGAGGTCAGCTATATCTGGAACCAGCAGAGCTGCAGGATTATTTAGACAGAGTATCAGATGTGTGCAGCACTTCCAGAACAACAAAGGGATGAGCCCTCCCTGCAGAAGCCCACGTAAAACCCAGAGCTGCTCTGAGAAAGCTGTGGAAGGTGTTTTACCAGCAGGAGTAGCTGTGGGACTCATTTGCAGAGGCACAGGAAAAGTGTTTCTCAAAGGGGAAAAAAAAAAGTCTTGTAATAAATGTGTTGATCCCCAAGAGCCTTGTGAGCCACAGGTGTTGAACCCCAAGCAGTTGGAGCATTAAAATTACATTAAACAAAGGTTCTTTCTTACTTTCAAACATGTTTTTCATTAAATGAAATTAGATTTCTGTAACCTGGTAATGAATGAGCCTTGGAGGCAGCACAAGCAATGGGAAGGGGCACCAAGCTCACCAAATCATGAGAAGTGGGGTCTTATTTGATTACAAACCCCTGCCCAGGTATTATGATTTCTCTTGGGAAAAAAATAAAACAATTGAAAACTGAGAGAGCTCAGGAATGATGTGAGATCCCTCTTGGAATGAGAAAAGCATTTCATGAAAAGAGGAAAGGGGTGATTTGCTACAGGAGAAATCACCTGGCACTGGCTGAGTTTGTTAACTGTGAAGGCAAAAGTAAAGCAAAATCCAGTGTCGGGACACAGAACTGGGAGAACTCCAAGTGGGAAAATGCAGTGTTTCACATGGGAAGAGAGCAACCAGGGGGCCTCTGTGGAAATAAATCCCTGCTGGGGCAAGTTCTGAGGTGGAAATGCTGTTCACATATTCTATTGTCTGATAAATGCATCAAAATATGAAATTATCACCATCCCCAGCAGCAAGACCAGAGAGTGAGGGGGAGATTCTGTCCCTCTGCCCTGCTCTGATGAGACCCCAACTGCAGAGCTGCCTCCAGCCCTGGCATCCCCAGCACAGCAAGGACCTGGAGCTGCTGGAGAGAGTGCAGAGGAGGCCACAGAGATGCTGCCAGGGCTGGAGGCTCTCTGCTCTGGAGCCAGGCTGGGAGAGCTGGGGTGTTCACCTGGAGAGGAGAAGCTCCAGAGAGACCTCAGAGCCCCTGCCAGGGCCTAAAGGGGCTCCAAGAGGGACTTTGGACAAGGGATGGAGGGACTAGACATAGGGAATGGCTTCCTCAGGGTTAGATGAGATACTGGGAAGGAATTCCTCCCTATGAGGGTGGGGAGGCCCTGACAGAGGACTGAGCAGTTGGGGCAAGGCAGGTTCCAGTCATGGTCACAGAATCACAGTCAGTGAGATCAGAAAAGCCCTCCAAGATTGAGTCCAACCTGTGACTAATCCTCATCTTGTCACCAGACCAGAGCACTGAGTGCCACATCCAGTCGTGTCTCAAGCACCTCCTCAGACAGTGACTCCACCGCCTGGGGAGTCTATTCCAATGTTTGATCATCCTCTCTGTGAAGAAATTTGTCCCAATGCCCAACATAAACTCCCCTGGCACAACTTGAGGCTGTTCCCTCTTGTCCTATCCCTGTTCCCTGGGAGCAGAGCACAACCCTGCCCTGCCTGTACCCTCCTGTCAGGGAGCTATGGAGACCCAGAAGGTCCCCCTGAGCCTCCTTTTCTCCAGACTGAACAACTCAGTGAGAGAGAAGAGAAACTGCTTTTACAAATACATCAGCAACACCAGGAGGAACAAGGAGAATCTTCATTTTTACTGAATGCAGGGGGAAACACTGCCACAAGGGATGAGGAAAACCCTGAGGTACTGATGCCTTCTCTGGGTGTCCCAAGCTTGTGGCCACCCACAGCACCCTCTTGTCTTCCCTCAGCAGTGACAGAAAGAAAATAACAGTCAAGGAAAAAGCGTCCAAGGAAACAACAACAACCAATGAAACAGCATCCAAGGAAAGTCTCAGCAGTTCCTATATTAAAAAGCAGATGAAGAATTGTTGGCATCCCAATAATTTCTTCAACCTTCTTGAAAGTGTTCCAGTCACCTGAGTTCTTCACACTATGTCTCTTCCTGGGATGCTTATCTCTGGGATTCATAGGCATTCCTTAAGCTTAGAAGCCATGGTAATTCAGATTTCCTGAACAGGGAACAGCACTGCGAAGGGCCATGGATGGTGTGGGTAGAGGGGCAACACTGGGAAGGGCTCCCTGCCCTTTCCTGTGGCTCCTTGTACTCCTTCTTCCTTCTCCGTTGTGGGTTTCCAATGAACCTGAAAAAACAGAAAGGGAAAATAGGGATGAAAAGAGAAGGCAGCTGGTGATGGAGGCTGTGGGCAGTAGGGCTGTCTGTGCTCTGCCCTGTCTGGGAAGCAGCTGCTGGAGGAGTTGGGAAGAGGCATTTCCAGCACTGCAAACCCATGGAGTCTGCAAGGTGAAAGGGCAGAAAAAAGGCTTTTGGACATCACATCCCCAGAAGTCCCTGCTGCTGGTCCATAAGCAGTGAGCTTTGAGCAGGGAGGGCTGCAGCAGGTGCCAGGAGGGTGTGTCAGCAGAGCCTAAGGAAGATGGGGAGCCCCAGCAGGGGATGGCAATGGCTGGAGTAGCTGGGAATGAGCCCTGGATGTGAAAGGTAACTGCAGAGGATGGGAGTGAGTTCTTCACCAGCCACCGTGGGGAGAGGTGATGAAAAATAGGGCAGAGCCATCAGCAGAGGAGACTGTTCTGGGAACAGAGAGGTATTTGCTTGTGCTCACAGAAGTCTGGGGGCACACCAGAGCCCAAGACACAGATCCCAGCACCAGTGCGGGAAGGGCTAGTTGGGGGAAGATCCCAGCCATGCCCAGCACTCTTGCTCAGGACCCTTTTCTGGAGCTCCCCAAACACGACATGTGTGAAACACAGCTGGGAGAGTCCTCGGCAGTGGCGCCTGCATGGCTCAGGGAGGAGTTGCTCTGCAGAGGAAAGACTCTTGGTGGCACAGCAGTGGCACAGGCAGGGAGTAGTTACCTTCTCAGCCATGATGTCCTGGCCTGGTCAGGTTGGGAATCAACTTCATGAGGCTGGGCGCACCTCTGGGGATGGAGAATGGGAGACTTGAAACATCAGCTTTCCTGTAATATTCTGCCAAACAGGAGAGGCCAAAAGCTCTCCTTGCTGCGTGGCTGAAGGCAGGAGAGCAAAGCAAAGCTGGGGAGAGCCGGGACAGAAGGCAGGACAAGCTTCCCCCAGGCACGCTGACCCCTGCTGAGCTGGGCGCTGGGGATGCTGCCACAAGCTCCAGGCTTGGGAAAACATCTCCTGTGGTACCCAGCACATGCAGGGGCATCCACAGTGGCACCTGGGGCTGGTCACCTGGGCATTCCAGCTACAAGACAGACAGCTGTGTGTCAAGCAAGATATTGGCTTACGTGGCAGATACACCTCAGTATGAGAAAAATGAAGACGAAGAAAGACAGCAATACCACAAATGTGATCACGTACACAACGGCCTCTAGTTTTTGCTGTGAGGAAAGGAAAAAAGGTCAAGGAGGGCAAGAAGATTGCTCCATCCATTCTCCCTTGCCCAAGACACATGTAGCAGTGCCCGGCTCCTCTCCTACCTTTCCTGTGAGTTTCTTGCCCTTTCCCAAGGCCATGTGAACAGACATGTTCTCTTGCAGAGGACATTGGCCCATGCGATCAGAGGCTCCCTGGGTCTCCTCTCTCTCACTGAGCACCTTTAGAAGACGCCTGGTCTTTGAGACCATCCTGGCACAGGCCTGCTTGAGCTGGGGCAGGCTGCAGTCTGTCCTCAAGGCTTGCTCCACGTGGGCCATGAACGTCTGCAGGCCTTTGTCCGGTGCCAACAGGTGTGTGGATTCCAAGTGCTCTCCTGGATCCAGACCAAGATCTGGCACTTTGGGGCTCCCAGGTTTATTGAGGAAATTCGAGCCTTCCTCCTGTTTCTTCCAGTGAGTCTCTGTGGTGTCAGGGACAATCAGGAGTGGCTCACCCAGAGAGGAATGCTCTTCTGCAGCCGTGGGCTTTACCCTGCTGCTCACAGCGGGGCGGCTCTGAGCCAACGGGTCAGAAAGAAAATCCAGGTTCTTGTTTAGACCCTGGTCAGCTCTGGGCTTTCGTTCCACTTTCACAGGTCTCAAAACCTGGTAGAAGAGCTGATTATGTCTAACCCAATCCTTGCTGTCCTCATTCTTGTGCTGTTTTTGAGTCCTCATGTAGTTCTGCCTTGGACCTAGGCCTTCCTCCTCAACACTGTGGTGCCCAAAGACAAAGTCATCATCACTGGGGTTTAACCCACCAACTGGGGGAGGGTATTGGACAAAGCTTTTCAGATTCATGATACTTTTTGCCTTGTGCAGCTTCTTCTTGATCTTGGCCTTCAGGTTATTAACACTTGCTATGCCTTTGTGCCCCAAGAGGTGCTGAGGGGGATATGAATTTGTTCTGGAATTGTCCAGGCTGCTGACATCACCCTCAGTGCTCAGGGTCAGGGCAACCTCAAGCGTTACGCTTCCATCATCTTCAAGTGAAAGCTCCCTGGGCTTGAGGCTCAACACTCTTCTGGTGTTCAGCGTTTTGGGTTGCTCTGAGTCCATTATTTCTCTCTGTGTCTGTGCCAGAAGAGCTGTGTGAGCTGGAGAACACCAAGAGAGCAGATCAGTGGCTCAGCATAAACACAGGCCCAGAGGTTACCCTGAGCAGCAGGAGCTTGGCTCAAGAGCAGAAAAGATGAGAGCAGAATAGGTGATGTGTTGTGGAGAAGAGAAGACCCCTGGAATCCATCCCGTTATCCCCTCAGGGCAGAGCAGAGCTGCTTCTTTCCTGGTGTCTCCCAGGGCTCTGTTTGGATGGGAGAGAAACATCCCAGGGAAATTGGTTTACTGTCAGAGAGTTTCCCCCAGCTCCAGGTGAGCCAGGCTTGGGTTGCTCTGCAGGAGCCAGTGAAGAGCCAGAAACCCCAGAGGAAAGATCAGCACTGCAATGGAGGCACAGACGGGCAGGGGAGAAAAGCCTTGGGTCTGCTTTGCTCTGGGGCCATTGCCAACAGTACCAGCTGGAGCTGTTACACCATGAAAAAATTCCTTAAGGGCCCCAGAGCTCTGGGACTGTGCTATGGGAAAGGAGGGGTTGAGGTGGGGCTGAGGCAGGGAGAGAAATGAGCTTCCTGGGGACCTTGGAAAGCTGACTGGATCTATTTGCAGAAGCCCAGCTTGGCCCTGCTGGTAATAGGATGTTCTTTCCCTTGTGCCCATCTAGAACAGGACAGTGCTTTGTTCCCCCTGCACAGGGCAATGAGGGAAAAATGGGGCTTGGTGTTCACCTGCAGGGCACATTGTGGTCCCTGCCCTCTCTCACTGAGGTGCCCCAGTGAGCTGTTCCTTCTCCAGACAGTATTTGACACACAAGATATGAGTAATCAGCAGGAACTTTTCAACCCAAGGTCTTTTGTCCAAGTCCTGTACTCCAAGGGGAGATCAGAACCCCAAACACAGGGCAGTGTTGCAGCATCTCCCCAGGCCAAAGAGAAGTGGCTGATTTGAGCTCCCCCCAAGTCCCTCCAGACACCAACCACAGTGTGGGGTGCTGCTGTTGCAGAGCTTCTTGCAGAAGAACTGGATGGTCCTGCAGGGGCTCTCGGGCTGGGGATGCTCCTGGCACAGGCAGCAGGCCACAGCCTTGGGCACTTGGCTAAAGACAAGAGGGGATCATTGTAGGAACACCTGGCCACCCAATCCATGTCTCCCAGCCCAACTCAGGGAACACATGCATACCACGAGTGGGGTTTGTGCTTCTCTGTGTGCCACAGCTCTGGGAAACTCCCCTCCCTCCCAGTCCAAAACATCAAGGAGGGGATTTCACCCTGGACAATGGAACTGCTCCCAAAATACCACTTGACACAGACATGCACCCGCCTGGAGCTCAAACTGCCCTTGGAAAAACCTGCAGCAAGTCACTGGAAAGGTGAAATTCTGCCTCTGAGCTGGTGAGTTTGGCAGGTTCCCAGAGGGAAACAGCAACCCTTGAGCTTACTGGGCTTATTCTGGTTTCATGGCACACAGATTTGTTTCCCAAGCACAGCCCTTGTCCCAGCACGCATGGCCTGCTGGCTGCTGGGCCTCAGTCCCACACACTCACAGGGTTTTCAAGTGCTCTGTGGTCTGCAGGAACAGCAGCACTGTCTGCGGCGTCACTTGTGTTGCAGTCAGGTCTCTGCAAGCATTTGAAAGACCTCAGTAAATTCTCTGGTGACATTGCCAGAACTCTACTCTGAGAACAAGCCCAGGGCCCTGATGATTCTGGTGCTGTTGGCAGAGGGATCCACTTGTGCTGAATCAAAGAGAAGCCATTCCAGAGCCCAGCTCCTCTGTGCCTTGCCCTGCTCTAAACCAGGGTGTTGGAATCAGGAGGGCAACCCTGCAGCTCTCGTGTGAGATAGATGCCACCAGAAAGGATTGCTCTGCTTCCAACCCTCCTGCTGCTCTCCCCTGAGGGCAGCTCCAGCCCCTGAAGGAGGCAGGAGGCAGAAGCCTCCAGCTGCAGGCACCAGTGCTCCAGCAGGAGTGCAGTTTATTCCCAGAGCCCTGCAGCCAATCCATGGCCCCAGACCTGGATGATGTATCTGCTCTCATGTCTGGAAGTTGTGTCCCAGTTCCTGGGTTGCTGTGCAGCTGGGGACACACCAGCATTGCCTGGCCTTTGCCTTGCTCTGCCAGGGCCGGGCTATTTGTGCCTCCAGCAGACACAGGCTGGCCAAGAGGGAGATTTGCTCCTGCAGCTCTGCTTTCCTGACAACAGGGCACTCAAGAGAGACACAGATCTCTGCTGATCTGCTCCAAAGGAGTCAATACTTACAGAGAGCTCACTGAGGGCAGCTTGAAGAATGCATCGTCAGCAATGACAGCCAGTGGGTTGTGGCTGAGGATCCTGAGAAACAACAGAGCTCTCTGAGGGCTGAGGGGAAGGATGAGAGCTGGGTGTGCTGGGCAAGTAGGCATGTGGGCCTGGCTGCTTTCAAGGGAGCCTTGGAGGAGATGAGCAGGGCAGGGGAAAGGGCCTTTCCAGCTGCACACTGCTGGTGCTCCCTGGCTGACATCCACAGTCAGAATCAGGACTTTCCAGAGGGCAAATCTGCCCTTGCCCACTGTCGCTGCAGAGACTCACTCTGCTGTGCCTTTAGCCCTGGTGTCACTTACAGCTCCTGGAGAAACTGCATCCCATGCCAGGCCTGGAAAGTTCCACTGCGGATCTGCGTGAGGCCATTCCCAGAGAGGTCTCTGGGGAAAGAGGAGGTCACACAAAGGAATCACACCAGTCCCACAGGAAGAGGGGGTGCAGTGGGATCCCTTTGTAGGAAAGGTGCAAAGGCAAGGTGGAAGAGAGAGGAAACTGCTGCTTTCTCAGTGTTTGTAACCTGCCCAGGAGCAGAAATGAAGGGCACAAGTGCTGACTCTATTTCTGTTCCAGGATGCAGCCAAGCCTGCAAGAATTGGCTGCTCTGATGGGTGTGTGTGGACAACCCCACTGGGGTCTGTCCCCCTGGCATGTCCATTCAGCCATCAGCATTGCCCTCTGCAGCTCAGCTGGGCTCTGAGCAGGGCAGACTTTGGGACAGTTGGGAAAAGAACAGGAGCATTTTCTGACGCAGGAAGGGTGCTCAATGCAAAGACTGCACCAAAAACACCAGAAAGAAACAGAAAGATCACTCACAGAAGCTTCAGGAAAGGCAGTGGCTCAAAAGCACGTTCCTCAATGGACAGGATCTTATTACCAGACAAATCCCTGTTGCAGTTAGAACACAGAGCATCACTTCCATTTGCCCTGTCGCTTTGACTTGCCGCCTCTGCAGCCTGCATCCCAGGAGGGACAAAGGCCACTTGCCCGGGGCTAGGCTGAGCAGCAGGGCCCCAGGGAGGGGCAGGCAGGAGCCCCCTGCGGTGGGCAGGGCAAGGTGCTTACAGGTGCTTCAGCAGGAACAGCCCCTCCAGGGAATGGCTCTTCACTGCCTGCAGCTCATTACCCTTGAGCAGTCTGCAAGGAGACACAGGGACATTGGGACAGTGGCCACTGGCCAGCAGCAAATGGGATTGTCATGGGAAAATCTCCTGCAGCAGCTTGACTGAAGCATCTCTTTGTGGCCCTGCAGGCATTGTCCACACCCCTGGCTGGAGCAGGCACTTGCTCCTGGCCAGCTGAAGCTGACCACAGCCTGATCCCTGGGCAAACAGACACAGGGATAGTGTCCTGGTCTGCAAGGGATACAGCTTATGGCATTTTTTGCCATCCTGGGAAGCCCTGGTGATTCACACCCCTCCTTCCTAGGTCGCCCAGCTTTGAATGCCAATGGAAACGTGGAGCTGGGGCTGCTACTCCAACCCCAGACCAAAGGATGGAAAATACCCAAACTCCTGACATTTGAAATGCTGCAGGGCACTTACAAGGTCTCAGCCCATGGGTAGTCCTTCCAGGCTTCTTCTCCAATCGTAGCAATGAAGTTGTCAGTGAAATCTCTGTAGTGAAATAACAGATACTGTTCCCCATCAGAAAGACCTCTTCTCCTGCCCATTTGCCTGCTGAGCTGGGAGTGTGCTTTGCCTGGACAAGGCCCAGCGTGCCCAGCCTGGCTTCACCCTCATGCTGAGCTCAGGCACCCAAACTCCCCCTTTCTCCTGCCAGGGAGTCCCCAAGGTGTGCTGTGTGGGGTCTGCAGCAATAGGGAACTGAGGTGGGGAGCTGCAGGGTCTGTGGGTGGTTGGTACTCACAGGACGGTGAGGGCCCGGCGGCGGCTGGCCGGGGGCACAGTGGCCAGGTCAGTGTGGTGGCAGTCCAGCTGCCCCTGGCCTGGGCAGCGGCAGGGCTCTGGGCAGAGCTCCTTGGCCTCTCCTGGGGACGAGGCCACTGCCAGCAGCAGGGCCAGCAGGAGCAGAGCGCGCATGAGACATGCCACCAGGGCCATGGCGAGGCAGGACTGGCTGCAGTCACGTGGGACACACACCTGAGGTGCTGCTGTAGCACTGCCTGTGTCACAGTGGGGCTGCCTAGGTCACTGTGGTCCTTGTCATGTCACCATACTGGCGCTCCTGTCACCATGGCGGTGGCTGACATCAGAGCTCACAGCACAACCAGAATTCACATGATGCTGTCATCAAATTACCATGTCATGGGGTCATAAAACTGTGGAACCATAGAATGGATTGGCTTCGGAGGGGCCTTAAGGATGGGCCATTTCCAGTCCCCTGCCATGGGCATTGACACCTTCCACTAACCCAAGTGTCCCCAGGCCCTGTCCAACCTGGCCTTGGACACTTCCAGAGATGGGACAGACACAGCTTCTCTGGGCATCCCAGGCCAGGGCCTCCCCACCCTCACAGGGAGTAAATTCTCCCCTGCCATGATCTAACCCTGCTCTCAGTCACTGTCAAGCCATTCCCATTTCTATTGGATTTGTGTTGCCAGGTCTTGGTAGTGGTTGGGGGCTACAGCAGTGGCTTCTGTCAGGTGCCAGAACCTTCTCCCATGTCCAGCAGAGCCAATACCAGCAGGCTCCAGGACATGTCTCTGGGCAAGGCTGAGCCCATTTGAAATGGTGGTAACGCACTTGGGATAAGATATTTACAAAGGGGAGAGAAATAACTCCTGCTGAACAGCAGCCAGAGATAGTAGTGGGAACACGTGAGAGAAACAGCTCTGCAGACACCAGGGTCAGAGGAGAAGGAGGGGCAGGATCTACCTGAGGCACCGGAGCTGAGAGTCCCCTGCAGCCCATGGTTATGACCATGGTGAGGCAGCTGCGCCCCTGAAGCCTGTGGAAGTTCACAGGGATGCAGACATCCACCTGCAGCCCCTTGAGGACCCGCTCTGAAGCAGGTGGGTGCATGAAGGAGCCTGTGATCTTGTGGGAAGCCTGTGCTCAAACAAGATTGCCTTAGCTTAGACAAGCTGAATAGCTGTTGGTTCAATACTTCCTGGACTGGCTTGAAAGGACAGAAGAAGAGAAACACAGACAGGGAACAGAGGTGTCTCCCAGAGTGGGATACAATGTGAAGAACTTGGGTGAGGGTGAAAACACTTTCAAGAAGACAGTCCTCCACTGCTGTGGAGCAGAAAGGCCTTACAAAGTGAGGGTCTTGCAACCCTTGTAAAATCCTTGCTCACTTCTGTTACTTTGGCTAACTAGAAAAGCATTCTGGAAATGACTCAACTAAACTAAAAGTGAAAAACAAGTTACATAATTGTAAAACAATTATTTGTACCAATAAGTGCTCACACCATGGGGTTCATGTTTGGTTACACCTGATGCCTGCTCCTATCGTAGTCTATAGTAGTTAAGCACATTTTTTGTGCCTCACAAGTATGGAAACTCATAACAAACTAACAGTTTAAGAACCCTAGATTTTTGCAATAAAATGTCATTGCCAGACCATCATAAAGATCGTGTGTTTAACACCACCCTTGACCTTCTGTTCCAATGTAGAAACTGCTGAGACTTCAGTGTTATTTCTTTGACTGTTGTTCCCATTTCCTTGGATATTTATTGCCCTGACTGTAATTTCCTTGTTGTTACTTGAGCAGGAAACACCCCAGAGAAGCAGCAACAGTAAGGGAATGCTGTCACCCCAGTATGAGGTGCCTGTGCCTGGTCACTGCAGTGCACCCCCAGAGCCAGCACATTCATCCATCTCTGCAGAGGAGGGAGCTGTGGGTGGCCACAAGCTCAGGACACCCAGAGAAGGCATCAGTACCTCAGGGTTTTCATCATCCCTTTTGTCAATGTTTCCCCCTGCATTCAATAAAAATGAAGATTCTCCTTATTCCTCCTGGTGTTGCTGATGTATTTGTAAAAGCAGTTTCTCTTCTCTTACGGCATTGGCCAAAATCAGTTCAAGATTGTCGTGGGTTGATGCTGGCTGGATGGTGCTCACTCACTCCTCTCCGCAGCTGGACAGAGGGGAGAAAATTTAATACAGGTGAGACAAGGACTGGGAGAGAACACTCATCAAATACCATCACAGGCAAAAAAGGCTCGACTTAATGATATAAAATGAATTTATTACTCACACAATCAGAGCAGGATAATAAGAAGTAAAATAAGCCCTTAAATGCACCTTCCCCCCATCCCTCCCTCCTTCCCAGCTCTACCACCTACCCCAGCAGCACAAGGAGGCAGGGAATGGGGGTTATGGTCAGTTCATCACCTGAGGCTTTGCCCGCTGCTCAGGCAGAAGAGTTGCTGCCCTGCTGCACCCGTGGGGTTCCTCACACGGGAGACAGTCCTCCAGGAGCTTCTTCAACATTGCTCCATCTCATGAGCAATGGCTCTCTGTGAACTGCTGCATCGTGTGTCCATCCACGGGCAACAGTCCCCCTCAAACTGCTGCAGCGTGGGTCACTCTTCCACGGGGTGCAGTCTGAAAGGACAGGCTGCTCCAGCCTGGGAGTAGGACCCCTTTCTCTACGGGTCTCCTACCACATCACAGCCTCCTCCAGGTATCCACCTGCTCCAGCATGGGGCTTCTCTACGGACTACAGGTGGATCTCTGCATCCCTGTGGATCTCCATGGGCTGCAGGGGCACAGCTGCCTCACCATGGGCTTCACCGCAGCCTGCAGAGGAATCTCAACTCCAGCGCCCGGAGCACCTCCTCTTCCTTCTTCTTTAATGACCTTGATGTCTGCCTGTTGTTCTCCTCACATGTTCTCACTCCACTCTTCTCTAGGCACAATTATAACTGTGCCGAAACTTTGTTTGGATGTCCTCCTAAATCTCTTATCACAGAGGCGTTACCACCATTTCTAACTGGCCCAGCCCTGGCCAGTAGCACATCCAGCTTTGGAGCCATGAGGGATTGGCTCTGCAGGAAATGGTGGAAGCTGCCAGCAGTTTCTCACAGAAACCACCTCCGTGACTCTGTGGCCACAACTGGAGCCCGCCGTGCCCCAAGCGCTGCCGGAGCCGCCCCGGCCCGAGCTGTTCGCCCGCGCGTTTCTCCTCAGGGCCGGGGAGTCGCTGCCGGTGCCGCGGTGCGGAGCCTAACCGGAGCTGCCTCTGCGGCGGAGCGGCTGCGCTTCCCGCCCGGGGCCGGGGCGTCTCTGCGGGCGCTGCTTGCCAGGCTGTGCCGGGTTTCACAAAGCTGCCCGCGGCTTCTTTTGCACGGGGTCGCTGCCGATGCCGCCGCGCTCAGGCGGAGCTGCCGCCCCTTAGGGGCTCCCAACGCTTCCCGCGCTGCGGCGGCCGGCGAAGGGCCGGGGCTGCCCCTCGGGCTGTGCCGCTGCTAATGTGGAGCTCCAGCCGCGTCGGGAACTCTGCCGTCGGTGTCCCAGCGCGCTGCCGCCTCCAGAGCCCGGGTGCGGGAGCGCTTCGCCTCAGGGGCTCGGCCGCAGTGGCGCTTCCAGCGGGCTCGGCCCGGCCGCCGCCTCGGCTGTTCCCGCCGCGCTCAGGCGGAGCTGCCGCCCCTCAGGCTCCCAACGCTTCCCGCCGTTGGCGCCGGGGCTCCCTCAGGCTCTCCCGGCGGACATTCCGAGCTTTTCCCGCTGCTCGGGAAGCTCCCCTCGCTCTCCCAGCGCTTGGGACTTGCTGCGGGGCTTGGCCGTGGCTGCATGCCGGGTGCCCAGCAAAGGCGCTGTCACTGCCACGTGCAAATGGACAGGCGAGAGAAAAGACAGCTAAGGGCTCATGAGTTGAGAGGAAGACCGAGAGAGATCCCGATCACCGTCACGGACACAACAGACGGAACTTGAGGATATTAACTCAATTTATTACCAACAACATTAGAGCAGGAAACTGAGAAGCAAAATAAATCTCAACAACGCCCGTACTAACACACACACATACACACACACACCCCCACTTTGTGGCAACACAAACCCAATAGAAATGGGAATGAGAGCAGGGTTAGATCATGGCAGGGGGGGAAATGCTCCCAGTGAGGGTGGGGAGGCCCTGGCACAGGTTGCCCACAGAAGCTGTGTCTGCCCCATCTCTGGAAGTGTCCAAGGCGAGGTTGGACAGGGCTTGGAGCACCCTGGGATAGTGGAAGGTGTGATAGAGGACTGGAACTGGTTCATCCTTAGGGCCCCTCTGAAGCCCATCTATTCCATGGTTCCACAGTATTATGGAACCATGACAGGGTAATTTGTTGACAGCATCATGTGAATTGCAGTCGTGATGTCAGCTCTCATGCCACGCAAATGCACTGTGACATGAGCATTGCTGCAGTGACATGACAAGGACCACAGTGACCTAGGCAGCCCCACTGTGACACAGGCAGTGCTACAGCAGCACCTCAGGTGTGTGTCCCACGTGACTGCATCCAGTCCTGCCTCGCCATGGCCCTGGTGGCATGTCTCATGCACTCTCTGCTCCTGCTGGCCCTGCTGCTGGCAGTGGCCTCGTCCCCAGGAGAGGCCAAGGAGCTCTGCCCAGAGCCCTGCCGCTGCCCAGGCCAGGGGCAGCTGGACTGCCACCACACTGACCTGGCCACTGTGCCCCCGGCCAGCCGCCGCCGGGCCCTCACCGTCCTGTGAGTACCAACCACCCCCAGACCCTGCAGCTCCCCACCTCAGTTCCCTGTTGCTGCAGACCCCACACAGCACACCTGGGGGACTCCCTGGCAGGAGAAAGGGGGAGTTTGGGTGCCTGAGCTCAGCATGAGGGTGAAGCCAGGCTGGGCACGCTGGGCCTTGTCCAGGCAAAGCACACTCCCAGCTTAGCAGGCAAATGGGCAGGAGAAGAGGTCTTTCTGATGGGGAACAGTATCTGTTGTTTCACTGCAGAGATTTCACTGACAACTTCATTGCTACGATTGGAAAACAAGCCTGGAAGGACTACCCATGGGCTGAGACCTTGTAAGTGCCCTGCAGCATTTCAAATGTCAGGAGTTTGGGTATTTTCCATCCTTTGGTCTGGGGTTGGAGCAGCAGCCCCAGCTCCACGTTTCCATTGGCATTCAAAGCTGGGCAGAATGACAAGGAGGGGTGTGAATCACCAGGGCATTCCAGGATGGCAAAAAATGCCATAAGCCATATCCCTTGCAGACCAGGACACTATCCCTGTGTCTGTTTGCCCACGGATCAGGCTGTGGTCAGCATCAGCTGGCCAGGAGCAAGCACCTGCTCCAGCCAGGAGTGGGGACAATGCCTGCAGGGCCACAAAGAGATGCTTCAGTCAAGCTGCTGCAGGAGATTTTCCCATGACAATCCCATTTGCTGCTGGCCAGTGGCCACTGTCCCAATGTCCCTGTGCCTCCTTGCAGACTGCTCAAGGGTAATGAGCTGCAGGCAGTGAAGAGCCATTCCCTGGAGGGGCTGTTCCTGCTGAAGCACCTGTAAGCACCTTGCCCTGCCCACCGCGGAGGGCTCCTGCCTGCCCCTCCCTGGGGCCCTGCTGCTCAGCCCAGCCCCGGGCAAGTGGCCTTTGTCCCTCCTGGGATGCAGGCTGCAGAGGCAAGTCAAAGCGACAGGGCAAATGGAAGTGATGCTTTGTGTTCTAACTGCAACAGGGATTTGTCTGGTAATAAGATCCTGTCCATTGAGGAACGTGCTTTTGAGCCACTGCCTTTCCTGAAGCTTCTGTGAGTGATCTTTCTGTTTCTTTCTGGTGTTTTTGGTGCAGTCTTTGCATTGAGCACCCTTCCTGCGTCAGAAAATGCTCCTGTTCTTTTCCCAACTGTCCCAAAGTCTGCCCTGCTCAGAGCCCAGCTGAGCTGCAGAGGTCAATGCCGATGGCTGAATGGACATGCCAGGGGGACAGACCCCAGTGGGGTTGTCCACACACAGCCATCAGAGCAGCCAATTCTTGCAGGCTTGGCTGCATCCTGGAACAGAAATAGAGTCAGCACTTGTGCCCTTCATTTCTGCTCCTGGGCAGGTTACAAACACTGAGAAAGCAGCAGTTTCCTCTCTCTTCCAACTTGCATTTGCACCTTTCCTACAAAGGGATCCCACTTCACCCCCTCTTCCTGTGGGACTGGTGTGATTCCTTTGTGTGACCTCCTCTTTCCCCAGAGACCTCTCTGGGAATGGCCTCACGCAGATCCGCAGTGGAACTTTCCAGGCCTGGCATGGGATGCAGTTTCTCCAGGAGCTGTAAGTGACACCAGGGCTAAAGGCACAGCAGAGTGAGTCTCTGCAGCGACAGTGGGCAAGGGCAGATTTGCCCTCTGGAAAGTCCTGATTCTGACTGTGGATGTCAGCCAGGGAGCACCAGCAGTGTGCAGCTAGAAAGGCCCTTTCCCCTGCCCTGCTCATCTCCTCCAAGGCTCTCTTGAAAGCAGCCAGGCCCACATGCCTACTTGCCCAGCACACCCAGCTCTCATCCTTCCCCTCAGCCCTCAGAGAGCTCTGTTGTTTCTCAGGATCCTCAGCCACAACCCACTGGCTGTCATTGCTGACGATGCATTCTTCAAGCTGCCCTCAGTGAGCTCTCTGTAAGTATTGACTCCTTTGGAGCAGATAAGCAGAGATTTGTGTCTCTCTTGAGTGCCCTGTTGTCAGGAAAGCAGAGCTGAAGGAACAAATCTCCCTCTTGCCTAGCCTGTGTCTGCCCAATAGCCCAGCCCTGGCAGAGCAAGGCAAAGGCCAGGCAATGCTGGTGTGTCCCCAGCTGCACAGCAACCCAGGAACTGGGACACAACTTCCAGACATGAGAGCAGATACATCATCCAGGTCTGGGGCCATGGATTGGCTGCAGGGCTCTGGGAATAAACTGCACTCCTGCTGGAGCACTGGCGCCTGCAGCTCGAGGCCTCTGCCTCCTGCCTCCTTCAGGGACTGGAGCTGCCCTCAGGGGAGAGCAGCAGGAGGGTTGGAAGCAGAGCAATCCTTTCTGGTGGCATCTGTCTGCCACGAGAGCTGCAGGGGTGCCCTCCTGATTCCAACACCCTGGTTTAGAGCAGGGCAAGGCAGAGAGGAGCTGGGCTCTGGAATGGCTTCTCTTTGATTCAGCACAAGTGGATCCCTCTGCCAACAGCACCAGAATCATCAGGGCCCTGGGCTTGTTCTCAGAGTAGAGTTCTGGCAATGTCACCAGAGAATTTACTGAGGTCTTTCAAATGCTTGCAGAGACCTGACTGCAACACAAGTGACGCCGCAGACAGTGCTGCTGTTCCTGCAGACCACAGAGCACTTGAAAACCCTGTGAGTGTGTGGAACTGAGCCCCAGCAGCCAGCAGGCCATGAGTGCTGGGACAAGGGCTGTGCTTGGGAAACAAATCTGTGAGCCATGAAACCAGAATAAGCCCAGTAAGCTCAAGGGTTGCTGTTTCCCTCTGGGAACCTGCCAAACTCACCAGCTCAGAGGCAGAATTTCACCTTTCCAGTGACTTGCTGCAGGTTTTTCCAAGGGCAGTTTGAGCTCCAGGCGGGTGCATGTCTGTGTCAAGTGGTATTTTGGGAGCAGTTCCATTGTCCAGGGTGAAATTTCCTTCTTGATGTTTTGGATTGGGAGGGAGGGGAGTTTCCCAGAGCTGTGGCACACAGAGAAGCACAAGCCCCACTCGTGGTATGCATGTGTTCCCTGAGTTGGGCTGGGAGACATGGATTGGGTGGCCAGGTGTTCCTACAATGATCCCCTCTTGTCTTTAGCCAAGTGCCCAAGGCTGTGGCCTGCTGCCTGTGCCAGGAGCATCCCCAGCCCGAGAGCCCCTGCAGGACCATCCAGTTCTTCTGCAAGAAGCTCTGCAGCAGCAGCACCCCGCACTGTGGTTGGTGTCTGGAGGGACTTGGGGGGAGCTCAAATCAGCCACTTCTCTTCAGCCTGGGGAGATGCTGCAACACTGCCCTGTGTTTGGGGTTCTGATCTCCCCTTGGAGTACAGGACTTGGACAAAAGACCTTGGGTTGAAAAGTTCCTGCTGATTACTCATATCTTGTGTGTCAAATACTGTTTGGAGAAGGAACAGCTCACTGGGGTCAACAAACACACGAGCTCCCAGTCCACACTATGACCCCAGCCAAGGAAAACAGGAATATCCCATGCCATTCCCAGGTGCTGGAAAGCACCGTGTGCACATAAACCTCCCCAAATTTCCCTGACAGCCTCCTTAACCTTGGCTAATCCCACTTCAGGGGCCAGAGGGGTTCCAGCAACAGCACACACACGGCCAAAAGGTTGGGCAGTGTTGCCATTGCTCTCGCAGGGGCCCAAACCTTCCTCACACCCACACTGCAAACACCAAGATCTCCAAACAGCTGTGGGTGCCAATCGGTGGCTCTGCAGAAACCTCCTGTAATGCAGGGCCTTTTAGAGGCTGTCTGGGAAGCACAGGCTCCAAGCACTGCCCGAGGGACCTTGGAAAATTGCCTGGTTTCTTTGCCACCCCAGTGCCCTTGTGCAGGAGAGAGGGCAGGGACCACAATGTGCCCTGCAGGTGAACACCAAGCACCATTTTTCCCTCCTTGCCCTGTGAAGGGGGAACAAAGCACTGTCCTGCTCTAGATGGGCACAAGGGAAAGAACATCCTATTCCCAGCAGGGCCACGATGGGCCTCTGCAAACAGATCCAGTCAGCTTTCCAAGGTCCCCAGGAAGCTCATTTCTCTCCCTGCCTCAGCCCCACCTCAACCCCTCCTTTCCCATAGCACAGTCCCAGAGCTCTGGTGCCCTTAAGGAATTTTTTCATGGTGTAACAGCTCCAGCTGGTACTGTTGGCAATGGCCCCAGAGCAAAGCAGACCCTGGGCTTTTCTCCCCTGCCCGTCTGTGCCTCCACTGCAGTGCTGATCTTTCCTCTAGGGTTTCTGGCTCTTCACTGGCTCCTGCAGAGCAACCCAAGCCTGGCTCACCTGGAGCTGGGGGAAACTCTCTGACAGCAAACCAATTTCCCTGGGATGTTTCCCTCCCATCCATACAGAGCCCTGGGAGACACCAGGAAAGAAGTAGCTCTGCTCTGCCCTGAGGGGATAACGGGATGGATTCCAGGGGTCTTCTCTTCTCCACAACACATCACCCATTCTGCGCTCATCTTTTCTGCTCTTGAGCCAAGCTCCTGCTGCTCAGGGTAACCTCTGGGCCTGTGTTTGTGCTGAGCCACTGATCTGCTCTCTTGGTGTTCTCCAGCTCACACAGCTCTTCTGGCACAGACACGGAGAGAAATAATGGACTCAGAGCAACCCAAAACGCTGAACACCAGAAGAGTGTTGAGCCTCAAGCCCAGGGAGCCTTCACTTGAAGATGATGGAAGCGTAACGCTTGAGGTTGCCCTGACCCCGAGCACTGAGGGTGATGTCAGCAGCCTGGACAATTCCAGAACAAATTCATATCCCCCTCAGCACCTCTTGGGGCACAAAGGCATAGCAAGTGTTGATAACGTGAAGGCCAAGATCAAGAAGAAGCTGCACAAGGCTAAAAGTATCATGAATCTGAAAAGCTTTGACCAATACCAGCCCCGGCCTGCCAGACTGAAGGATGTGGTAGAAAGGACACCCTCAAGCTGGGACCGAGAGGAGATGGAGTTACGTTTAAACTGGCAAGCATTAAACCCTTGGGAAGGAGCTGGTGGGTTAAACCTTACTCATGACAACTCTGTTAATAGACACTACAAAGATGAGGAGGAAGACCCAACTCCAAGGCAGAACTATATGAAGACTCACAAATGGCACAGGAAGGAGGACAGCCTGTCTTTGATTGGACATAACCTGCTCTTCTACCAGGTGTTGGGCCCTGTGAAAGCACAGGGAGAGCCCAAAGCCACAGAGAGTCTAAACAGGAACCTGGATTTTCTCTCTGACCCATTGGTTCAGAGCCACCCTGCTGTGGGAAGCAGGGGAGAGGCCAAAGCTGCAAAGGAGCATTCCGCTCTGGGTCCAACCATCCCTGATACCGCAGAGACACACTGGAAGCAACAGGAGGAAGACTCCAGGTTCCTCAATAAACCTTGGAGCCCCCAAGATCCTGACCTTGCACTGGTTCCAGGAGAGCTCTTGGAATCCACAGTTGATCGTCACCTGCGCTTGCTGGTGCCAAACAAAGGCCTGCGGATGTTTGTGGCCCACATGGAGCGAGGCCTGAGGATGGACTGCAGCCTGCCCCAGCTCCAGCTGGCCTGTGCCAAGATGGTCTCCAAGACTGGGCTGCTTCTAAAGGTGCTCAGTGAGAGGCAAGAGACCCAGGGAGCCTCTGATCACATGGGCCAATGTCCTCTGCAAGAGAGTATCTCCAGACGCACAGCTTCGGAGGAGGCTCAGGAATCCACACAGGAGGTAGGAGAGCAGCTGGGCACTGCTACCTGTGTGCCTCTGGGCAACAGAGAATGGAAGTAGCAATCCTCTTGCTTTTTATGTCCTTCTTTCCTCTTCTCCCAGCCAAATGCAGAGACCATAGACGATACAATTACATTTGTGGTATTGCTGTCTCTCGTTGCAGTCGTTTTGCTGATACTGAACGGTGTCTGCCACGTAAGCCAATATCTTGTTTGACACACAGCTGTCTGTCTTGTAGCTGGAATGCCCAGGTGACCAGCCCCAGGTGCCACTGTGGATGCCCCTGCATGTGCTGGGTACCACAGGAGATGTTTTCCCAAGCCTGGAGCTTGTGGCAGCATCCCCAGCGCCCAGCTCAGCAGGGGTCAGCGTGCCTGGGGGAAGCTTGTCCTGCCTTCTGTCCCGGCTCTCCCCAGCTTTGCTTTGCTCTCCTGCCTTCAGCCATGCAGCAATGAGACTGGGAGCTCTGGGAGTTCAGAACATTCCAGAGGCAGAGAGACGCCGGAAATTGGGAAGGAAGGACAGGTTCTTTCTAAACTCATTGCTGCTGGCACAGACTTGCATGTGTGTCGAACAGGCTGGGTTAGATGAGTAATCTTTTGGTCTGCCATGTTCTGTAGAGTATGACACGAAAACTCTGGTGTTACAAGTCTCTCTCTCCCTGTCCAGGTGTGCTCCCAGTGTGCTGCAGGTATTTGCCAACATCTAATCATGAGGCAATTGTGGCTAAGAAGGTAACTGCTCCCTGCCTGTGCCACTGCTGTGCCACTAAGAGTCCTTCCTCTGCGGAACAACTCTTCTTCAAGCACCACAGCTGCACGGGTGCCACTGCCAAGGACTCCCCCAGCTGTGTTTCAAACACGTTGTGTTTGGGGGAGTTCTCTGAAAGGGGCTTCCAAGCGAGAGCGCTGGGCATGACTGGGAGATGCTCCCAACCAGTCCTTCTCATGCTAGCAATGCTCCCCCAGATAGGGTGGATGTGTTGGGCCAGCCAGGGATGTCCTTTCTGGGGCTCCCCATCTTCCTTGGGTTCAGCTGAAATGCCCCCAAGCAGGGACAGGTGCTGCACCTCCTGCAGCCCTCCCTGGTCTAACCTCCCTGCTTATTTTCCTTGGTTTTCAGGTTATCTCTAAAACTGCAACGGAGATGGAGGAAGTGCAAGTACAGGGAGGCAGAGAATGTAGGGCAGGTAAGGGCAGGGAGCAGGTACAAGTGCTGCTCCTCTGCCTGCACTGCCTGCTCTTCCTCATCTTTCCAAATCCTTCCCTTCCATGGCAATTTCCAGGACTTGCCTGAGCTCAGTGAAGATGAATTGCTGTTGGTTCAATACATCATGGATGCCCTTGATAAAGAGGAAGAAGAATTGCAGAAAAAAATGCAGAAAGAGAACACAGATGTCTCTCAGGAAGAGACAGAATGTAAAGAATTTGAGTGAGGGGGAGAAGAATGTGGAGAAGAAGAAAGTAGGATGCCAACACTTTTCCTCCAGCTCCTACACTGATATAAGAACTGCTAAAACTTTCCTTGGATGCTATATCCTTGTCTATTTCCATGGATCCTAGTTCTTGCCTTGGCTACTTCCTTTGATTTACTGCTATTTCTTTGATTCTTTCCTTGCCTTTATTTCCTCAGATGTTGTTTCCTTGCTGTTTGTCTTGGTTTGAAAGACAGGTGTCTGCCAAGGAATGTGGGATCCTCCCTTGGAATGGAGAGTATGATCCCCTTCCCTGTGAATTCTAGTAACATTGAAATTAAGGGGCTTTCAGGCAAAGATATGGGAAAAGGAATAACACTTCTTTACTAGTATGTATATGTATAACAGGGCAAACAGGCAACAACAACGACAGCAACAACAAACCAACCCAGAAACCCAGGAACAGCCTTCTCTGGGCTGTCAGGCACCTTCCCCTTCGCTGCAGTTACAGTCACAGCCGGCAGGGGCGCTGTTGGCTCCCAGCAGGGCCGGGCAGGTGCGATGATTCCCCCTCGGCTGCAGGGGGCGCTGTGGCACGAGCTCAGCCACGTCTCCCTCACGCGGTAATGGCAGGCAGCCTGTAGCAGGGAGCTCAGAGTCCCTCTGCAGCGGCGGGGAGCCCCCGGCAGGAGACAGGGTACTCTCGGTCCCCAGTACCGGCATGGCACACTAAACAGCAGAGAAAACAAGCCAGTAAGCCCAGTCACAGAGCCGAAGGAAAAGAAACAAAAAAGAAACAGGCAAAGCCCACGTGCAGTGGTAACTCTGCTAGAGAGGGCGTGCTGGCTGCCTAACTGAATCGACCACCCAGGAGGAAAGGGAGGAGCTGTCCCTTACCCCTGCCTCAACTCTTGCAAGAAACCACGGGCTGGCTCTCAACTATCACAATATTCCTGGAGCCGGGGGGGGATGGGGGTGTGTGTGCTACAACCATCCTGGACACAAAACAAAAACAAAAAGAAAAAAAATTGTATGGGATAAAAGAACATCCCCAAGACACTGTTATTCCAGATGGAAGAAGACTAAGGAAATGCTGATACCCAGAACAAGATGCTCCTGCCTGGGCCCTGCCCTACATCCAGCACCCAAAGATATGCACAGCTGACTCCATGACCCCTCTCCACAGAGGAGGATGCTGGTGGTGGGTGCCATGCTTAGGACACCCCAAAGCTCCAACCTGAGGACTGGGAAAAGAGGGGATCCAGGAAGCCCCAAGCAGCCTCTGGAAATGCAGCCTTCCTGGGGCCATGACATCCTGGGAGGGCTGGACATGTGACGGGGTCCCGCTGCACAGCACCCTGTGTGCAGCTGTTGTGTCTGTTCCCAGCTGGAAATGCTTTCCCAATAAATGCTGCTTTTGTGAAGCCAAAGCATCCCAGAAGCATCCACATAATTGCAGGGCTGTGCTTGTGAGAGTGTGTGTGTGTGTGTGTGTGTGTGTGTGTGCGCGCACTCGGCTGTGCCCATTTCTCTGGGGCTGCACACATGTGTACAGGGTTGTGCTCATGTACCTGGTGCCAGAAGCAGGACTCACATTTCAGCTGGCAAGCATTAAACCCCCGGGATGGAGCTGGTGGGTTAAACCCCACTGACAATGACTTCATCTTTGGACACCAAAACCATGACGAGGAAGATCCAGCTCCAAGGCAGAACTATATGAAGACTCACAAATGGCACAAGAAGGAGGACAGCCAGTCTTTGGTTGGACATAACCTGCTCTTCTACCAGGTGTTGGGCCTTGTGAAAGCAGAGGGAGAGCCCAAAGCCACAGAGAGTCTAAACAGGAACCTGGATTTTCTCTCTGACCCATTGGTTCAGAGCCACCCTGCTGTGAGCAGCAGGGGTAAGGCCAAAGTTGCAAAGGAGCATTTCTCTCTGGGTGAGCACTTCCCAACCATCCCTGATACCACAGAGACACACACTGGAAGCAACATGAGAAAGACTCCAGGTTCCTCAATAAACCTTGGAGCCCCCAAGATCCTGACCTTGCACTGGTTCCACGGGAGCTCTTGGAATCCACAGTCGATTGTCACCTGCGCTTGCTGGTGCCCAACAAAGGCCTGCGGATGTTCGTGGCCCACATGGAGCGAGGCCTGAGGATGGACTGCAGCCTGCCCCAGCTCCAGCTGGCCTGTGCCAAGATGGTCTCCAAGACGGGGCTGCTTCTAAAGGTGCTCAGTGAGAGGCAAGAGACCCAGGGAGCCTCTGATTGCACTGGCCAGTGTGCTCTGCAAGACAACATCTCCAGACACATGGCCTTGGAGGTGGACAAGGAGCTCACAGGGAAGGTAAGAGAGCAGCTGGGCACTGCTGCCTGTGTGCTTCTCAGGATGTGTCCTCTTGCCCCTCAGTACATCATGGATGCCCTTTATAAAGAGGAAGAAGAATTCCAGAGAGACAATGCAAAGAACTCAGGTGAGGGGGAGAAGACTAAGAAGGTGATAAACTAATATGGACACCAATGATTCTTCTCCACCTCCTATTCTGACAAAGGAACAGCTGAGGCTTTCCATGGGTGCTGTTCCCCTGACTGTTATTTCCTTGCTGATCCTCAAGCAGGAAACACCCCAGAGAAGCAGCAACAGTAAGGGAATGCTGTGACCCCAGGATGATGTTCCTGTGCCTGGTCACTGCAGTGCACCCCCAGAGCCAGCACATTCATCCCTCTCTGCAGAGGAGGGAGCTGTGGGTGGCCACAAGCTTGGGACACTCAGAGAAGGCATCAGTACCTCAGGGTTTTCCTCATCCCTTTTGTCAATGTTTCCCCCTGCATTCAATAAAAATGAAGATTCTCCTTATTCCTCCTGGTGTTGCTGATGTATTTCTAAAAGCAGTTTCTCTTCTCTTATGGTATTGGCAAAATTCAGTTCCAGCTGGGCCCTTGCCTTTCTACCTTTCTTCCTGCATATCCCAACAACACCAGTCCTCCTGTGCTGCTGCCCCTCTTCCAAAGCTGTAAATTCTGTGTTTTCTCTGAGTCCCAGACAAAGCTTTCTGCTCAGCTGCTCTGCTTCCCCACCAGCTCATCTTTGGGCACACAGGCATGGGCTGTTCCTGCCTGCAACTTCAAGGTTTTCTCCTTGAAGAATGTCCAGCCTCCCTGGACTCCTCTGCCCCTCAGGACAGCATCCCAAGGCAGCCTCTCAACCAGCATGGAGCTGGACTGACTCACCCTGGGCAACCACTCCAACCTGGATGGACCTTCTTCCACATGGTCATTGTCCCAGCCCCAGAGGTGCAGAGCCTCCTCCCTGTTGAGTAGAGGGAAGGTGAGATGGGCCAGGAGGGGATTCCCCTGCTGCCCCGAGCAGGGACCTCTTTCCATTCCTTCTGTCTCTCTGCCAGCACCAGTACCAGACCCTGGCTCCAGCATTCCTTGTAGTGTTTTCCCATTCCAACAAGGCCTTCCTGGCTATCTCTTTGGATATCAAAGTAAGAGGGTTTGCAATACTGCTTCTAAAATGTTCCAAAGCCCCTGGAGCTTTCCACGGTCAATGCTTTTGTGTTACAAATGTCTCCTGTGAGCACAGGAGCTCTTGGTGGTGGGTGGGGAGGAGAATGGTTGATGTCCTCCTGCAGAGGCCATGGCACTGGTGTCCCTATGGTGGTGGCGGCTTGGAGCTGGAGAAGCAGAATTGTTCCCTTTGCGCCCAAGGTTTCCTCCTCGTACTCCTCCTTCCCTTTGCCATCCCTCACACCTCCCTCACACTGGCCTGGCTCTCAGGATGATGGTTGCATTGTTGGATCTCCTGCTGAGGGGCTGCTGTGGAGAAGAACCATCTTCTCAGGGAGGTTTAATGCACAATAATGAAACACACCTGTGTTTCATCTGGCTCAGAATGGCCTTAAAATAGCGCCCAGGTGTGTGAGACAGGAAACAAAAACATCAGGAGAAATTTCTTCATTGAAAGGGTGGTCAGGCCTTGGAAGGGGTTGCCCAAGGAGGTGGTGGGCTCCCCATGCCTGGAGGTGTCCAAGGAACAACTGGATGTGGCACTGAGTGCTCTGGCCTGGCCTCCAATGTCAAGATCGGGCACAGGTTAGACTTGCTGAACCGGAAGGTGTTTTCCAGCCTCAGGGACTCTGTGACACCGTGACTCTGTGGCCACAACTAGAGCCCGCCGTGCCCCAAGCGCTGCCGGAGCCGCCCCGGCCCGAGCTGTTCGCCCGCGCGTTTCTCCTCAGGGCCGGGGAGTCGCTGCCGGTGCCGCGGTGCGGAGCCTAACCGGAGCTGCCTCTGCGGCGGAGTGGCTGCGCTTCCCGCCCGGGGCCGGGGTGTCTCTCCGGGCGCTGCTTGCCAGGCTGTGCTGGGTTTCACAAAGCTGCCCGCGGCTTCTTTTGCACGGGGTCGCTGCCGATGCCGCCGCGCTCAGGCGGAGCTGCCGCTCCTCAGGGGCTCCCAACGCTTCCCGCGCTGCGGCGGCCGGCGAAGGGCCGGGGCTGCCCCTCGGGCTGTGCCGCTGCTAATGTGGAGCTCCAGCCGCGTCGGGAACTCTGCCGTCGGTGTCCCAGCGCGCTGCCGCCTCCAGAGCCCGGGTGCGGGAGCGCTTCGCCTCAGGGGCTCGGCCGCAGTGGCGCTTCCAGCGGGCTCGGCCCGGCCGCCGCCTTGGCTGTTCCCGCCGCGCTCAGGCGGAGCTGCCGCCCCTCAGGCTCCCAACGCTTCCGGCCGTTGGCGCCGGGGCTCCCTCAGGCTCTCCCGGCGGACATTCCGAGCTTTTCCCGCTGCTCGGGAAGCTCCCCTCGCTCTCCCAGCACCCTGCCGCGGGGCTTGGCCGTGGCTGCATGCCGGGTGCCCAGCAAAGGCGCTGTCACTGCCACGTGCAAATGGACAGGCGAGAGAAAAGACAGCTAAGGGCTCATGAGTTGAGAGGAAGACCGAGAGAGATCCCGATCACCGTCACGGACACAACAGACGGAACTTGAGGATATTAACTCAATTTATTAACAACAAAATCGGAGTAGGATACTGATGTATGGAAAATCACGCTACGAAAAGCCAGTCTCCATGAAAGAGACAGAGGATTCCTGCAACTTAATTCGAATACAGGCAGGGAGTTCACTGAGGCACACACCTGCAGGCTTTTCTTTCACGAGGTTTTGGAGGGCACAGCCTCCATTTATAAACTCCTGGCCATGTGTTGCCCTCTTCCCTTCCAGACTGCCTGAGGCACTAGGAAGGTACAGCCTTCCTGAATGGCCTACCGCATACTCCTCCTCAAACCTGTCATCTTCCCCCAGAGTTCAGAAACTCAGGCTTGTGCAGATGGATTTGTCTGTTTCGGGAGTGAAATTGTCTGGGTTCTGTGACAACCCTGTGGCTTGAAGTTGGTAAGACGTTAAGACGCATGTACAAGACATTAACATCCATACACTCACACATGGAATTGTTTGTAAAGACATTAGTGCACATCTTTTCTATCATTGAGAAGCAAAATAAATTTGAACATCACATATAGCCCCAAACCTGATATCAAAACCTGGCCACACAAACCACATAGAAATGGGAATGGCTTGAGAGTGACTGAGAAAAAGGTTAGATGGTATGCTGGGGAGAAATCCTTACCCATGAGGGTGGGGAGGCCCTGGTATGGGATGCCCCCAGAAGCTGTGGCGTCCCCTGGATGCCTGGAAGTGACCAAAGCCAGGTTGGACAGGGCTCAGAGCAACCTGGGATAGTGGAAGGTGTCTCTGCCCATGGCAGGGGACTGGAAGTGGCTCATCCTTAAGGCCCCTCTGAAGCCAATCCATTCCATGGTTCCACAGACTTATGGCCCCATGACAGAGTCATTTGGTGACGGCATCACCTGAATTCCAGTCGTGCTGTGAGCTCTGATGTCAAGCAACCCCACTGTGACATGAGCATTGCTGCGGTGACATCACAAGGACCACAGTGACCTAGGCAGCCCCACTGTGACACAGGTGTGTGTCACACGTGACTGCAGCCAGTCCTGCCTCGCCATGGCCCTGGTGGCATGTCTCATGCGCTCTCTGCTTCTGCTGGCCCTGCTGCTGGCAGTGGCCTCGTCCCCAGGAGAGGCCAAGAAGCTCTGCCCAGAGCCCTGCCGCTGCCCAGGCCAGGGGCAGCTGGACTGCCACCACACTGACCTGGCCACTGTGCCCCCGGCCAGCCGCCGCCGGGCCCTCACCGTCCTGTGAGTACCAACCACCCACAGACCCTGCAGCTCCCCACCTCAGTTCCCTATTGCTGCAGACCCCACACAGCACACCTGGGGGACTCCCTGGCAGGAGAAAGGGGGAGTTTGTGTGCCTGAGCTCAGCATGAGGGTGAAGCCAGGCTGGGCACGCTGGGCCTTGTCCAGGCAAAGCACACTCCCAGCTCAGCAGGCAAATGGGCAGGAGAAGAGGTCTTCCTGATGGGGAACAGTGTCTGTTGTTTCACTGCAGAGATTTCACTGACAACTTCATTGCTACAATTGGAAAACAAGCCTGGAAGGACTACCCATGGGCTGAGACCTTGTAAGTGCCCTGCAGCATTTCAAATGTCAGGAGTTTGGGTATTTTCCATCCTTTGGTCTGGGGTTGGAGCAGCCCCAACACCATGTTTCCATTGGCATTCAAATCTGGGCAGACTGGCAAGGAGAGATGTGAATCACCAGGGCTTCCCAGGATGGCAAAAAATGCCATGAGCCATGGCAAAAAATGCCATGATGCATGTCCCTTGCAGCCCAGGACACTATCCCTGTGTCTGCCCAGGGATCAGGCTGTGGTCAGCGTCAGCTGGCCAGGAGCAAGCGCCTGCTCCAGCCAGGAGTGGGGACAATGCCTGCAGGGCCACAAAGAGATGCTTCAGTCAAGCTGCTGCAGGAGATTTTCCCATGACAATCCCATTTGCTGCTGGCCAGTGGCCACTGTCCCAATGTCCCTGTGTCTCCTTGCAGACTGCTCAAGGGTAATGAGCTGCAGGCAGTGAAGAGCCATTCCCTGGAGGGGCTGTTCCTGCTGAAGCACCTGTAAGCACCTTGCCCTGCCCACCGCGGGGGGCTCCTGCCTGCCCCTCCCTGGGGCCCTGCTGCTCAGCCCAGCCCCGGGCAAGTGGCCTTTGTCCCTCCTGGGATGCAGGCTGCAGAGGCAAGTCAAAGTGACAGGGCAAATGGAAGTGATGTTTTGCGTTCTAACTGCAACAGGGATTTGTCTGGTAATAAGATCCTGTCCATTGAGGAACGTGCTTTTGAGCCACTGCCTTTCCTGAAGCTTCTGTGAGTGATCTTTCTGTTTCTTTCTGGTGTTTTTGGTGCAGTCTTTGCATTGAGCACCTTTCCTGCATCAGAAAATGCTCCTGTTCTTTTCCCAACTGTCCCAAAGTCTGCCCTGCTCAGAGCCCAGCTGAGCTGCAGAGGTCAATGCCGATGGCTGAATGGACATGCCAGGGGGACAGACCCCAGTGGGGTTGTCCACACACAGCCATCAGAGCAGCCAGTTCCTGCAGGCTTGGCTGCATCCTGGAACAGAAATAGAGTCAGCACTTGTGCCCTTCATTTCTGCTCCTGGGCAGGTTACAAACACTGAGAAAGCAGCAGTTTCCTCTCTCTTCCACCTTGCATTTGCACCTTTCCTACAAAGGGATCCTGCTTCATCCCCTCTTCCTGTGGGACTGGTGTGATTCCTTTGTGTGACCTCCTCTTTCCCCAGAGACCTCTCTGGGAATGGCCTCACGCAGATCCGCAGTGGAACTTTCCAGGCCTGGCATGGGATGCAGTTTCTCCAGGAGCTGTAAGTGACACCAGGGCTAAAGGCACAGCAGAGTGAGTCTCTTCAGCGACAGTGGGCAAGGGCAGATTTGGCCTCTGGAAAGTCCTGATTCTGACTGTGGATGTCAGCCAGGGAGCACCAGCAGTGTGCAGCTGGAAAGGCCCTTTCCCCTGCCCTGCTCATCTCCTCCAAGGCTCCCTCGAAAGCAGCCAGGCCCACATGCCTACTTGCCCAGCACACCCAGCTCTCATCCTTCCCCTCAGCCCTCAGAGAGCTCTGTTGTTTCTCAGGATCCTCAGCCACAACCCACTGGCTGTCATTGCTGACGATGCATTCTTCAAGCTGCCCTCAGTGAGCTCTCTGTAAGTATTGACTCCTTTGGAGCAGATCAGCAGAGATATGTGTCTCTCTTGAGTGCCCTGTTGTCAGGAAAGCAGAGCTGCAGGAGCAAATCTCCCTCTTGCCCAGCCTGTGTCTGCTGGAGGCACCAATAGCACGGCCCTGGCAGAGCAAGGCAAAGGCCAGGCAATGCTGGTGTGTCCCCAGCTGCACAGCAACCCAGGAACTGGGACACAACTTCCAGACATGAGAGCAGATACATCATCCAGGTCTGGGGCCATGGATTGGCTGCAGGGCTCTGGGAATAAACTGCACTCCTGCTGGAGCACTGGTGCCTGCAGCTCGAGGCTTCTGCCTCCTGCCTCCTTCAGGGGCTGGAGCTGCCCTCAGGGGAGAGCAGCAGGAGGGTTGGAAGCAGAACAATCCTTTCTGGTGGCATCTATCTCACACGAGAGCTGCAGGGTTGCCCTCTTGATTCCAACACCCTGGTTTAGAGCAGGGCAAGGCACAGAGGAGCTGGGCTCTGGAATGGCTTCTCTTTGATTCAGCACAAGTGGATCCCTCTGCCAACAGCACCAGAATCATCAGGGCCCTGGGCTTGCTCTCAGAGCAGAGTTCTGGCAATGTCACCAGAGAATTTACTGAGGTCTTTCAAATGCTTGCAGAGACCTGACTGCAACACAAGTGACACCGCAGACGGTGCTGCTGTTCCTGCAGACCACAGAGCACTTGAAAACCCTGTGAGTGTGTGGGACTGAGCCCCAGCAGCCAGCAGGCCATGCGTGCTGGGACAAGGGCTGTGCTTGGGAAACAAATCTGTGTGCCATGAAACCAGTTTAAGCCCAGTAAGCTCAAGGGTTGCTGTTTCCCTCTGGGAACCTGCCAAACTCACCAGCTCAGAGGCAGAATTTCACCTTTCCAGTGACTCACTGCAGGTTTTTCCAAGGGGAGTTTGAGCTCCAGGCAGGTGCATGTCTGTGTCAAGTGGTATTTTGGGAGCAGTTCCATTGTCCAGGGTGAAATTTCCTTCTTGATGTTTTGGACTGGGAGGGAGGGGAGTTTCCCAGAGCTGTGGCACACAGAGAAGCACAAGCCCCACTCGTGGTATGCATGTGTTCCCTGAGTTGGGCTGGGAGACATGGATTGGGTGGCCAGGTGTTCCTACAATGATCCCCTCTTGTCTTTAGCCAAGTGCCCAAGGCTGTGGCCTGCTGCCTGTGCCAGGAGCATCCCCAGCCCGAGAGCCCCTGCAGGACCATCCAGTTCTTCTGCAAGAAGCTCTGCAGCAGCAGCACCCCGCACTGTGGTTGGTGTCTGGAGGGACTTGGGGGGAGCTCAAATCAGCCACTTCTCTCTGGCCTGGGGAGATGCTGCAACGCTGCCCTGTGTTTGGGGTTCTGATCTCCCCTTGGAGTACAGGACTTGGACAAAAGACCTTGGGTTGAAAAGTTCCTGCTGATTACTCATATCTTGTGTGTCAAATACTGTCTGGAGAAGGAACAGCTCACTGGGGCACCTCAGTGAGAGAGGGCAGGGACCACAATTTGCCCTGCAGGTGAACACCAAGCCCCATTTTTCCATCATTGCCCTGTGCAGGGGGAACAAAGCACTGTCCTGCTCTAGATGGGCACAAGGGAAAGAACATCCTATTACCAGCAGGGCCAAGCTGGGCTTCTGCAAATAGATCCATTCAGCTTTCCAAGGTCCCCAGGAAGCTCATTTCTCTCCCTGCCTCAGCCCCACCTCAACCCCACCTTTCCCATAGCACAGTCCCAGAGCTCTGGTGCCATTAAGGAATTTTTTCATGGTGTAACAGCTCCAGCTGGTGCTGTTGGCAATGGCCCCAGAGCAAAGCAGACCCTGGGCTTTTCTCCCCTGCCCGTCTGTGCCTCCATTGCAGTACTGATCTTTCCTCTGGGGTTTCTGGCTCTTCACTGGTTTCTGCAGAGCAACCCAAGCCTGGCTCACTTGGAGCTGGGGGAAACTCTCTGACAGCAAACCCATTTCCCTGGGATGGTTTTCTCCCATCCAAACAGAGCCCTGGGAGACACCAGGAAAGAAGCAGCTCTGCTCTGCCCTGAGGGGATAACGGGATGGATTCCAGGGGTCTTCTCTTCTCCACAACACATCACCTATTCTGCTCTCATCTTTTCTGCTCTTGAGCCAAGCTCCTGCTGCTCAGGGTAACCTCTGGGCCTGTGTTTGTGCCGAGCCACTGATCTGCTCTCTTGGTGTTCTCCAGCTCACACAGCTCTTCTGGCACAGACATGGAGAGAAATAATGGACTCAGAGCAACCCAAAACGCTGAACACCAGAAGAGTGTTGAGCCTCAAGCCCAGGGAGCCTTCACTTGAAGATGATGGAAGCGTAACGCTTGAGGTTGCCCTGACCCCGAGCACTGAGGGTGATGTCAGCAGCCTGGACAATTCCAGAACAAATTCATATCCCCCTCAGCACCTCTTGGGGCATGAAAGCAAAGCAAGTGTTGATAACATGAGGGCTAAGATCAAGAAGTTGCACAAGGCTAAAAGCATTAAGACAGTGAAAAGTTTTGTCCCACACCATCCCCAGCCTGCCAGGCTGAAGGATGTGGTGGAAAGGACACCCTCAAGCTGGGATAAAAAACCTATGGAGTCACGTTTAAACTGGCAAGCATTAAACTCCTGGGATAGAGCTGCTGGATTTAACCCCACTGGCGATGACTTCGTGTTTGGACACCAAAAAGATGAGAAGGAAGATCCAGCTCCAAGGCAGAACTACATGAAGACTCAAAAACAGCACAAGAAGGAGGACAGCCTGTCTTTGGTTGGACATAACCTACTCTTCTACCAGGTGTTGGGCCCTGTGAAAGCACAGGGAGAGCCTAAAGCCACAGAGAGTCTAAACAGGAACCTGGATTTTCTCTCTGACCCATTGGTTCAGAGCCACCCTGCTGTGAGAAGCAGGGGTAAGGCCAAAGTTGCAAAGGAGCATTCCTCTCTGGGTGGGCACCTCCCAATTTTCCCTGACACCAAAAAGTCACACTGGAGGCAACAAGGGGAAGGCTTCAGGTTCCTTAATAAACCTTGGAGCCCCCAAGATCCAGAATTTCCATCAGTTCCAGGAGAGCTCTTGGAATCCACAGTCGATCGTCACCTGCGCTTGCTGGTGCCCAACAAAGGCCTGCGGACATTCATGACCCATGTGGAGCGAGGCCTGAGGATGGACTGCAGCCTGCCCCAGCTCCAGCTGGCCTGTGCCAAGATGGTCTCCAAGACTGGGCTGCTTCTAAAGGTGCTCAGTGAGAGGCAAGAGACCCAGGGAGCCTCTGATTGCACTGGCCAGTGTGCTCTGCAAGACAACATCTCCAGACGCATGGCCTTGGAGGCAGACAAGGAGCTCACAGGGAAGGTAAGAGAGCAGCTGGGCAATGGAGAATGGAAGGAGCAATCCTCTTGCCCTCATGATCTTTTTTCCCTTTCCCCAAACAGAAACCAGACCACACAGAGGACATGATCATGTTCATGGTTTTGCTGTCCCTCTTTGTTGTCTTTGGTGTAATGCTGAAGGCAGTCTTCCACGTAAGCCAATATCTTGTTTCACGCACAGCTGTCTGTCTTGTAGCTGGAATGCCCAGGTGACCAGCCCTGGATTCCACTGTGGATGCCCCTGCATGTGCTGGGTACCACAGGAGATACTTTTCCAAGCCTGGAGCTTGTGGCAGCATCCCCAGCGCCCAGCTCAGCAGGGGTCAGCGTGCCTGGGGGAAGCTTGTCCTGCCTTCTGTCCCGGCTCTCCCCAGCTTTACTTTGCTCTCCTGCCTTCAGCCACGCAGCAAGGAGAGCTTTTGGCCTCTCCTGTTTGGCAGAATATTACGGGAAAGCTGATGTTTCAAGTCTCCCATTCTCCATCCCCAGATGCGCATCATATCCCGTGAAGCTGATTCCCAACCTGACCAGGCCAGGACATCATGGCTGAGAAGGTAACTACTCCCTGCCTGTGCCACTGCTGTGCCACCAAGAGTCTTTCCTCTGCAGAGCAACTCCTCCCTGAGCCATGCAGGCGCCACTGCCGAGGACTCTCCCAGCTGTGTTTCACACATGTCGTGTTTGGGAAGCTCCAGAAAAGGGTCCTGAGCAAGAGTGCTGGGCATGGCTGGGATCTTCCCCCAACTAGCCCTTCCCGCACTGGTGCTGGGATCAATGTCCTGGGCTCTGGTGTGCCCCCAGACTTCTGTGAGCACAAGCAAATACCTCTCTGTTCCCAGAACAGTCTCCTCTGCTGATGGCTCTGCCCTATTTTTCATCACCTCTCCCCACAGTGGCTGGTGAAGAACTCACTCCCATCCTCTGCAGTTACTTTTCACATCCAGGGCTCATTCCCAGCTACTCCAGCCATTGCCATCCCTGCTGGGGCTCCCCATCTTCCTTAGGCTCTGCTGACACACCCTTCTGGCACCTGCTGCAGCCCTCCCTGCTCAAAGCTCACTGCTTATGGACCAGCAGCAGGGACTTCTGGGGATGTGATGTCCAAAAGCCTTTTTTCTCCCCTTTCACCTTGCAGACTCCATGGGTTTGCAGTGCTGGAAATGCCTCTTCCCAACTCCTCCAGCAGCTGCTTCCCAGACAGGGCAGAGCACAGACAGCCCTGCTGCCCACAGCCTCCATCACCAGCTGCCTTCTCTTTTTATCCCTATTTTTCCTTTCTCTTTTTTTCAGGTTCATTTTAAAACCACCACAGAGTGGGAGGAATGCATACAAGGAGCCACAGGATGAAGAGCAGGAAAGGGCAGGGAGGTCCTCCTGGTGCTGCCCCTCTTTCCACACTGCCTGCTCATCCTCACCTTTCAAAGTCCTTCCCTTCCTTGGTACTTCCCGGTGTTGTTCATTGTTTAAGAAATCTGAATTGCCATTGATTCAAAGCATAACGGATGCCTATGAAGCCCAGAGAAAAGCATCCCAGGAAGAGACATAATTTGAAGAACGCAGGTGACTGGAACACTTTCAAGAAGTTGAAGAAGTTATTGGAATGCCAACGATTCTTCTCCTCCTGTTCCAGTACGGGAAGTGCTGAGGCTTTCCTTGGATGCTGTTTCATTGGCTGATGTTATTTCCTTGGACGCTTTTTCCTTGACTGTTATTTTCTTTCTGGCACTGCTGAGGGAAGACCAGAGAGAGCTGTGGGTGGCCACAAGC
The DNA here is from genome assembly GCF_008360975.1 of Lichenostomus cassidix. NCBI lineage: Eukaryota > Metazoa > Chordata > Aves > Passeriformes > Meliphagidae > Lichenostomus > Lichenostomus cassidix. The sequence goes on from NC_139507.1 coordinate 931,289, forward strand.
TTGGGACACTCAGAGAAGGCATCAGTACCTCAGGGTTTTCCTCATCCCTTGTGGCAGTGTTTCCCCCTGTATTCAATAAAAATGAAGATTCTCCTTATTCCTCCTGGTGTTGCTGATGTATTTGTAAAAGCAGTTTCTCTTCTGCCTTATGGCAATGACCAAAATCAGTTCAATTCCAGCTGGGCCCTTGCCTTTCTACCTTTCTTCCTGCATATCTCAACGACACCCTTGGTGTCCTCCTGTGCTGCTGCCCCTCTTCCAAAGCTGTAAATTCTGTGTTTTCTCTGAGTCCCAGCCAAAGCTTTCTGCTCAGCTGCTCTGCTTCCCCACCAGCTCATCTTTGGGCACACAGGCATGGGCTGTTCCTGCCTGCCACTTCAAGGTTTTCTCCTTGAAGAATATTCAGCCTCCCTGGACTCCTCTGCCCCTCAGGACAGCATCCCAAGGCAGCCTCTCAACCAGCATGGAGCTGGACTGACTCACCCTGGGCAACCACTCCAACCTGGATGGACCTTCTTCCACATGGTCATTGTCCCAGCCCCAGAGGTGCAGAGCCTCCTCCATGCTGAGTAGAGGGAATGTGAGATGGGCCAGGAGGGGATTCCCCTGCTTCCATTCCTTCTGTTCCTTGGGTCCCCTCCTTCTGCCTGCTGGCAGCAGCTTTGGGAATCCTTTGCTTCTTGGCACATACCCATCTGGGACATTTGTCCAATGGCTGCCGGAGAGTGCCTCCACCAGTCCTTTTCCCTCTCACACTCCATGACACTCCTTAACTTTGCACTTCCCACTTCAGCTCTGCTGCTGTGCTGAGCAGGGCACCCAGCTGGTTGTGCCTCACACAGGTGTTATTTCTGCCAGCCCTGGTTCCAGAGCTGGGCTCCAGCACTCCCGGTAGTGAGCCACAGCCTTCTGGGGCCATGACATCCCAGGGGGCTGCACGTGTGACATTATCCATGGGTGTCCAATTGTCTGTCTATTTTTGTCCTTGTATGTCCAGGTGTGTGTCAATGTGTCTGTCCATGTGTGTCCATGTGTGTCTCAGTGTGTCCAGGTGCACCCAGCTGCGTCCAGCTGTGTCCATGTCAGTGTCCATGTGTGTCCATGTGCACGTCCAGCTGTGTCCGTGTCAGAGTCCAGCTGTGTCCGTGTGTCCGTGTCAGTGTCCAGCTGTGTCCGTGTCAGTGTCCAGCTGTGTCCGTGTCTGTGTCCAGCTGTGTCCGTGTCTGTGTCCAGCTGTGTCCGTGTCAGTGTCCAGCTGTGTCCAGCAGTGTCCGTACGTCCCCCACTGTCCGCGCGCGCCGCCGCACGGTACCCGCAGGGCGTGGCCCGACGCCGTCACCCCGCCCCTCTGCGTGGTGACGTCATGTGGGGCGGGGCGTGCGCGCTCCCGGCACTTCCGGGTTCCCCGGCCGGAGACGCGGAGCCGGTGAGCGGGGGGGCCGGGGGGGGCTGACGGGAGGTGTGGGGTGAGGGGCTGCGGGTGTGACAAGGTGGCGCGGCGATGGGGGCCGTGGGGTGCGCGGTGATGAGGGGTGCAGGGTGACGGGGGTCTGGCAAGGGGTGCAGGGTGAAGGGCGCCCATGGGGTGCGGGGTGTTGCGGCCAGCCAGGGGTGCGGGGTGGTGGGGTCTGACAGAGGGGTGCAGGGTGGTGCAAGCGGGCGCTGCTCCCCCAGCTCCCCGCGGCCGCTCACCCTTGCCCAGGGCCGGGCAGGCCCCGATCCCTCCCCTCACCTCCCACCCAGGTGCCCCCCCAGTCACCCCCGCAGCCCCCGGCCCGCCCGTGCCGGGCCCCGCACGCGTGGGCTGCACTGCCCAGCCAGCAGCCTTGGCCCCTCATTCCTCCTCTGCCCGGGGGACACAGCAGGTCAGATGTGCCTTTCCGTGGGACCCCAGTGGGGGTTGGTGTCTGGTCCTTGATCTGCTCCCGCCAGTGCTGACACCCCAAATCTCTCAGCCTATTCCTCCCACCAGGCAGAGATCCCAGCACCTGTGGGATGCTTACAGCTTTCTCTGATTTTTTCATGCGTTACATTAACAATAAATCACATTTTTTACATAAAATGAGCAGTTGCAAATAAGCTCTGGGTAACTTGTGCACATTGTGGAGTTTAAGAAGCTCTTCCCTCGTTGCCTTCCTTGCAGTGACCCCGGTCCTCCTGCCAAGGAATGAGAGCCACCTGCCCAGCTGGATGGCACCAGGAACATCCTCGGGGAAACTCCAGCACTGGAAATCCAAAGCAACTCAAAAACTTGGAGTATAAACTTGGGAACATCTTGCCTCGACACGCTGGGCCTTTCACAACTTGCTTGGCCCGTGCATGGCGGCTCCAGTGGAAAATCAACCCCAGCTCTCCCTGCGGCTCTGGCAAATTGTAGCCTGGTGCAGGAGTTGGTAACAGGCTGAAGGAAATTCCCAGTTTGGAGTGTCTGGGAAGCACAGTCTCGCCATCCAGGCTGGGAGCTCAGTGGCTGCTCTTCCTCCTCTGGCTGCTCCTGGGCCCCCGTGGGGCAGAAGCTGGACGAGTGCATCGGCAGTGACGCTTCTCCAGCCACCACCAGGTTTGTCAGCTGTGACAAATAGGGACGAGGGTGGTATGATGGTTCCATCCTTCACTCCATGCCTGTGTTCCTGCTGTGGGAATCAGGGTGCTGCTGCCTTGGGCTGGGCACAGGGAAGGAGCCAAAGTCAGAGCACACGGGTCCTGCTGGGGCTCTGTCCTGTCCTATTCCTCTCAGAGCTGTTCCCAGGAGTTTTATCCTCCAACCAGCCAACCCATGACCCCCTGGCTTTCCTGCTCCTGGGCTGCCTCTGGCTCCAGGTTGCACTCAGCTCTGGGTGGAAAGCAGGAGCTGTGTGGGAGGAGAGGGCTGTCCCCAGAGCGGCCCTTGGACCCACTGTCCCTTCAGAGCCCCCACGTCCCCAGGGCGGAGGGTGACTAGCACCGCACTCGTGCTTGGAAAATGACTGGCTCCATGTCCAGGCCTTGAGTCACTGCTCACGCCGCCGTCGTGGGCTGTTGTTTTCCATCCCAGAGTACAGGCAGTGACCTGCTGTTTATTTATAACTCTCACAGCGTCGCGGCTTCTTGGGAAACCGAGGAGCCAAGCTCTGGGACGGGGGCTCTGCTCTGCTGGCACAAGCCTTGATTCCAGCTGTTCCCAAGGAATCTGGCTGGTTTGCAGCAATTTGGGAAATCAGTAGCTCTGCCCTCGCACTGTGACTCTTCTTCTAGGTAGGTCCTGCCCGGGGTTGTTCCTCACTTGTTTGCTTTTCCCTGTTTCACCCAGGGAGCTGCTGGGGTGGTGACTGCTGGGAATCCTTGTGGGTTTTCTCTGCTGTAGATGTTTTTGTCTCTGTGTTTGAACATCCATCCCTTCTCTGAACATCCATCCCTTCTCTTATCCTTCCAAGATCACAAGAAACAGCCGTGGCTTTCCAGGATCTGCCTGGAAATGCTCCAGAACCCTTTGGTTTTTTCTAGACCCAGTGCCAGGGCTGCTGTTCCAATTTCCCTGTGTTTCACCCAAGACTTTTGTAAGGTGAAATCCGCCTCAGAGCTGCTTCCTTGCACTCATTCAGGAAAATGCTGTCCCAACAGAAGTGGTGCCATGTGGATTCGTGGCGCTGGAACAAACTGGTTGGACTGGTCGTGGTGGGAGTGGAGAGTCCCATGGTGAAGGTGGCAGGTTGTCCTCCTCAGCTCTTGCCTCCTGCAGGCACTGGGAGAGGTGATGCTGGCAAAGAGGAGTGGGGGAATAACACTCACTTTGTAAAACTTAGACCACGTCTTTGTAAAACTTAAATTAAGTCTTTGCAAAACCTCTGCTATTACCCCTTCCCCTGTGACTAGCTCAGGACTCCAGGGTGGTCTTGAAGCTGGAACATCTGTGCTGCCTCCCTGGGCATGAGAAATGCCACCCTCGTGTTTCCTACCCTCATGTTTCCCACCCTTGTGTCTTCCACCCTCACGTCTCCCACCCTCAGGTCTCTCACCCGTGAGTCTTCTCCCAGTCCTGGGTCTCCTCTCACTCTTGGATCTTCTGCCCTTGGATTTCCCACCCTTGACTCTCGCATCCTTGGGTCTCCCACCCTCAGTGTCTCAGAGGGGATGTGTCTCTTGTCCTCAGGATATAGCAGGAGGTGGTGGGGAAAGGGGCAGAGGCTGCCTGACCCTGAGGAGCCAGAATCTCCTGGGTGGAAGGCAGAGATGGGGGTGGCTCCCTGTGGTCCTTGTCAACCACTGCAGCCTCTTCAGGGTCCCCTCGCTCCCCCAACCCCCCAGCAGCCCCTGAGCCAGAAGCTAACTTTCCTGTAATCCCTGTGCTCCCTCATTCCTGTGTTGCAACATGAGGAGAGGAAATCTCATGACAAGTCACAGCGAAAACAGTTTCATTTTCTCTGAAAGTGTCTGTGAACTATAGAAACACTGAGGATCATCCTGGGTTTGGCCCCAGGGAGCTCTGGCTCTACTGCTTCTAGCAGGGCCAGCTGGGGTGGGACCTGCACAGGATGCTTTGGGTCTGGGATGTTGCAGGTCTGGGATGTTGCAGGTCTGGGATGCTCTGGATTTGAGCTGCTCTGGCTTTGGGTCACTCCAGATTTATGCTGCTCTGGTTTTAAACTGCTCCTGATTTGAACACTGCTGCCTTCAGGACTGGCCGTGGCCGTGTAGGAGCTGCTCGGCAAACCATGGTTCTGCCCAGGCTTGGCAGGAGAGGGGCAGGTTGATGCTGTCAGCTCTGCTCAGGGAAAGCTCTGGGAATTTTGTGATGACTTGGAAATAAAATCTGAGACATCAATACCATTCCAAGTCTGTTGTCTGCCAGAGATCAATGCTGGGCTCTCCTTCTCCATTTGGATAGCAAGTGGTTCCATCTTAAGGGAATAGCTTGATAGGATAAGAGGGAATGGTTGGAGAGGAGAGGAGAGGAGAGGAGAGGAGAGGAGAGGAGATTAGGAAGAAGTTCCTCCCTGTGAGGTTGGTGAGGCCCTGGCACAGGTTGCCCAGGGTCTTGGAACAACATGGTCTAGTGGAAGGTGTCCCTGCTCATAGCAGGGGAGTGGGACTGGGTGGTCCTTAAGGTGCCTTCCAGCCCAAGCCATTCTAGGATTCCAAAAATAAATTCCTTCTCCAGCCTCTCACATCTTTAGGAAGCTGTTAGCAGTAGCAGGTGCTGGAGCAGCTCTCAGACCCCTTTCCATGCCAGGCCCTGCCATGTCTGGTGAGGGATCCAGCTGTGGTTGGTGAGGGATCCAGCTGTGGTTGGTGAGGGATCCAGCCGTGCTGGGGGTGTCCTGCTGACACCACGTGCTTTGCTCAGAGGCTCCAGGCCTTGGTTTCGCAGACAGCTCTGGGCGAGGAGCAGGGCATGAAGCCAAGAGTCAGAAGTCAAAGGTCCCTTGTTGTCTGCCACCCCCCTGCAGTGGCAGGTGACCCAGCCAGGCTGCCCAGGCTGCTCAGATCAGGGTTTCCCATTGTAGGACAGCACTGTTTTTCCTCTGTCTCCCACTAAAGCAGCAGAGCAGCCCTGGCACCCCCCAGAATGGGGAGATCGTGGGGTTCATCTACCTCATGGAGACTTCCAGTACATAAAGGGGCTTAAAAAAAAGGTAGAGAGGGACTTTACACCAGCAGACAGTGATAGGACGAGGGAGAATGATTTTAAACTAAAAGTAGGGATTTAGATTGGACATTGGGAAGAAATTCCTTCCTGTGAGGGTGGTGAGGACCTTGGACCTGTGGCTGCCCCATCCCTGGAAGTGTCCAAGGCCAAGTTGGACAGGGCTTGGAGCAATCTGGGAGAGTGGAAGGTGTCCCTGTCCGTGGCAGGGGGAGAAGCTGGGTGGTCTTTAAGGTCCTTTCCGACCCAAACCCAAATTCCATGATTCTTTCCTGTCTACCCAGACAGCTCTGTGCTGAGAGAGTCTGTCCCAGCTGGACTTGGAGCAGCATCACTCTTCTGGCATGTGACAGAGAGCTGAACTGCCGTCCCCTCTCCTCAAGCTCTTCTGGGGATTGACACCCCCTTGTCTGGGCCACTTAATGCCACTCCCATGGTTTTTGGGTGCCTTGTTCAGGCTCAGGCATTGCAGGTCACTCAGAAAAGGGAAACAGTCCCTTGCCATGCCTGTGGCACTGCTGGTCAGACCTGCCTGGCAGCTCCCCCAGCCTGGGGGCTGCCTGAGGGCCCTCACATGGGTTCATTACTCCCTCCTGGTCTCCTGGCCATGCTCTATTGCCTGAAAGTCTCCTGGTCCCTGGGAATTGTCCCTGGGAATCACAGTCCCTTTCCATGTCAATCCCTCCCAGCTCAGATCCCACAGTGTCCTGGCCATGAGCACCTGCAGAATGCCTCAGGTCATGATCTATCCCTTTTGGGTGGCACCAGGAGCCCTTCCCCTGGCAGATGAGTGAGATGGAACCCCTGGGTGCTCAGCCATCCCCTCTTTGTCCCACAGGTGACATGTGAAGGCAGCACCCAGCAGCGGAGATGCATTCCAGCCACCCTGAGGACCCCAAGGAAGCCATCCAGGTGAGCCAGAATCCCCCAGTGCTCCTCAGACAGCTCCCAGTGCAACTCCAGGCACTGCTGGGGATGGGTTGGACTTGTGGGTGCTGTCAGCTGCGATTAGAATGGTTTGGGACTGGGAAGGGATACTTGATGGTTTGTCTGGGTTGGGGGATTAAAGGAAATAAGGGATGTGTGGGTTAAATCACACCTTGGCCTTTGCAAGAGCCCACAGGGGGCAGGGAAGGTGCTCAGCCCCAATACCTGGGTGCAAGAGTGTTGTTCTTCCCCCCAGTTTGGGGGATTCACCCAGCTTTGGGAGTCTAAACACATTCAACAAGCAAAGATTAACACCAACAGTTAAACCCAAGTGTTTAATTTGTGCCATGGATGAATCCATGCGTGACTGATAAAATCATCTGCACTCTTTAATCCTCTCAGCCCTCAGTGCTTCTTTCTTGGGGCAGAAGACCTGGGGGGCAGCTGGAAAAGCTGGAAAACAGCACCCCAATAAGGGACACATTCCCCTGGCTGTTGCCCTTGAGCTACAGCTGCTGGGAATCTTATTTAGATGCTGAAAAAAATATCCCAGGCTGGAAATTTAATATGGGTTTTTGCAGCCAACCCAGGCTCAAGTCAAAGTCTGTGCAGCCCTGCCTCAGGGAACAGTCAGCATTTGCTGGGAATGCTGCGTGGTGCTGAAACATGGATTGTTTGGTTGGAATTTGAGGAGGAATTTGTGATGTTTTCCAAGTGCATGCTAGGAAGAACAGCCTTGATTTAAAATAAGGTTGGTTGAGACACCCAGGCTCAGCTGCATTTGGAAAAACTCCTCTCCACTGGTGTGAAATTGTTAAATTCACCAAGCTTGCTGCTTTCGACTGGTGAAAGAGGAAGTAAAACTGCTGGAAGGCAAAATTCCACATCCCAGCTTCAGAACCCACCGAGTCTCTGAAGGCAGCAGCTAAACCCCAATGTCCTTCCAAACCCACTGATTTGGGGGGTCTGACCCCTGAGGGTTTACCCACAACAGCCAGCAAGGTCAATGACTTTGATTTGTGCTGGCAGGCCCCGTGTCACATGTCACATGCTGCTTGGGCTGACCTGCTCAAGCTCAGGGGATATGTTCCCTCCTCTGAGTTTCTCCTTTCGCACCCACACTTAATCCTCGTGTTTCCCCCAAGAGAGCACTTGGAAAGAACCAATTCCTTCTTCCCCATCCCCTTAAGCTGTTTGCTGTCTGCAGAAGAAGCTCCACACACTCTAAAGGCAACCACAGTTTTGAAACACCAGCTAAATTATTATTTTTTTAACAAAATAAGGCAGATGCCAGGATTGTGAGTCCTCAGCTTGACCAGTTCAACCACTGCAAAGCGTGAGGATGAGGCAGGAGTTGCATGGCGCTTCACTATGGATGAGCCTTACTGGGTTTTGAGCTCTTTAGTGTATTAAATCCTGCCTAATGCTTTCATTTTTATAATCCAAACTTGCACCTCCTGCCTTGCAGCTGATCAAGAAGCAGCTGGTGAATGCCATCAAGGCCCTGCAGAAGCAGTACGTGAGCTCGGATGCCGTGGTCACCAGCGATGATGGCAATGCCAACACGCTCTGCAGCGCCCTGGAAGCTGTGTTTGTGCACGGGCTGAAGGCAAAGCACATCAAGACAGAGAGTGGGGGGAAAGGGAAGAAATCAGGGGGTCGGGGACCCCTTCCCCAGCCTGTCTTTTGGGGCCTGCTGAAGAGCATCACACATCGGTGAGTGGCTGTTGCTGCTGACATGGGTTTGCACACTCAGGTTTACCCCTTCTTTTGGTGCCATCAAATCACAGAATGAACTAGGTTGGAATACACCTTTGAGATCAAGTCCAAAATAACCTAACACCTCCTCATCAACTAAACCTTGGCACTGAGTGCCACATCCAGTCTGTTTTTAAACACGTCCAGGGTCACTGATTCCACCACCTCCCTGGACAGACAATTCCAGTGCCCAATCACTCTTTCAGTGAAGAATTCTTTCCTGCTGTCTAACCTAAACTTCCCCTGGTACAGCTTAAGACTGTCCTCTCATTCAGTCAGTGGTTGCCTGGGAGAAGAGACCAACCCCCACCTGACTACAGCCTCCTTTCAGGTGATTGTAGAGAGTGATGAGGTCTCCCCTAAGCCTCCTTTCCTGGTGAAACAACCCCAGCTCCCTCAACCATTCATCATAGGGCTTGTGTTCCAGGCCCTTCATCAACATTGTTGCTCTCCTCTAGACATGTTCGAGTGTCTCAACGTCCTTCTTAAAATGAGGAGCCCAGAACTGGACACAGCACTCGAGGTGCAGCCCCACTAGTGCTGAGTACAGAGGAATAATGACTTTCCTGGTCCTGCTGGCCACACTGTTCCTGATACAGGCCATGATGCCATTGGCCTTCAGGAATTAGGAGGATGGCTGAATGGACAGATGTGTTTCTACCCCATCTGTGTGCTCAGTGCTCTCAGCTGCAGGGAGAGATGCTCTCACAGGGGTTTGGGGGGCTGCCCTGGGAGGTGGGGGTAGCAGAGGGAAGCCCCTGCGGTGCCAAGAGGGGCTGGAACCCCATGGCCCCTCTCAGCGTGTGCCAGGGTGAGCTGATGTCCCCAAACAGCTAAGGAATGAAACTGAAGGCACGCTCCTTTCTTACTGATTTCTGGGTGTCAGACTGGATTTCTGGGCCCAGTGGAAGCCCAGTGACCACACTGGTGTCCAGCAGCAGCCACTTACAGGATGTACAACACAGTGATCTGGGCTCTCTCCTGAGCTGCATCTGCTGGGACTGGTTGGCCCCGTTTCCCCACATCCCAGCCTGCCTTTGAGGAGGTCTCTCCTGGGTGATCACTATTTACTGGGGTTTTTCTGAGCCACTCCCTAAGTCAAGTTCTCCCACAGTAAATAACAGCCCACACACAAATTGTTCTGAAAGCCTCGTCTAGCTCCATCACCGACTCTTGAATTATGAAAGAGTGGATGAAAATAACTCTTTCACATGCTATGGGGGATATTTTTGTGCCCTTTGAAGGCTTTTTCTTCTGTCTTGAGAGACAGATTAAAAAAGAAATCTTACAAAACCTTTGCTCTGGATTTTGAGGTGTCTGCAGTAAGATGGGAGCAGGGAGGATCGAGGAGCAAGGTGTCGCTGTTGGATTTTAGGGAAGAACAGTTAAATTCTAGAGTTTGGGATTACTTGAGCTCAAGCCCAGCCAGGTTGTCTTTTTGGGGCTGCCACAACAGTTTTCACTGTGTTTTGGCTGCTTTTAAATTTGAAGTGAGGATTTAGACATGTGGTTGTCACCAAGGAGGATACAGCTAGAACAAACCCCACAAATACACAGGGACGGCAGGAATTTTCCCCTCTGCATCCTTGGTCCAGTGTAAGCCATGGGTGGGAGATGCCTCCAGTCAGAGAAAGCAGGAGCAGCCAGAGGATGCCTGGGGTCCTTACCAACATATTTGGCTTTGGGGAATTCAGGAGCTCTCTTGCTCCATAGCAAACCACATTTTCCATGAAGGAGAGAGATTTTCCACAGCCAGTTTTATCCCAGCTCCTGATCTCCTGGTAGCAGAGCAGGTTGGGCAGTGTCCTGCACCCACAATGGACCAAAACAGAGCTGCTCACTCATGTCCTGTTCTTTTTCCTCCCTGTTCCCAGGAATATTGTCTCGGAGCTGGAACAACTGATGTTTATCAACACGGACGTGGGGCGCTGCCGTGCCTGGCTGCGGCTGGCGCTCAACGATGGCCTCATGGAGTGTTACCTGAAGCTGCTGCTGCGGGACCGAGCTCGGCTGCCCGAGTACTACCAAGCCCCAGCTCTGCTCCTGGATGCTGAGGAGTGCGAGTTTCTCCTCTGCTACTTGCAGGGTTTATCATCCTTAACCTTCGAGCTGTCCTATAAGTCAGCAGTTCTGAATGAGTGGACCATCACCCCGCTGTCCCTGTCGGGGCTGTGTCCTGTGTCCGAGCTGCTGGAGCCCCTCACCTCCTCGGCCTCCGAACCCCACAGGAAAGCATCACTGGGCTCTATCTCCCAATCCTCAGGGTCAGATGAGATCGAGATCCAAGCTCCTGTCCTACCCATCGGCAAAGCCAGCAGCAAGATCAAGCTCACGTCGTCCTCGCTGAGCCTGAACACCACGAGCTCATCCCAGCTCTCGTCCAGCCTGGGCTCTGACAGTCTCCCCCCAGCGCCCTGTGCCCGCAGCCCTGAGCGCGGCGAGGAGCCACTGTCCTGTGACTCCGACCTGGGCACAGCCACTGCCGAGGACCTGGACAGGTCCCTGCAAGAGTGAGTCCCTCCTCATATCTCCCCTCCAAAGGGATTTTTAACCCTGTCCAGGCTCTGGTTATTTTCTCTCTGTAGGCAGGCAGTCTTTCTCGCTGTTTTTCTTTCACAAGCTCTTTCTTTCCCTCGTGGAAGGAGCTTTTGTTCTTTTCACGAACCGCTCGGCATGGCTTGTTGAGACCCTCCTGCCACTGCAAATGAGCTCATGGCCACTGAAGTGTGTGTGTGTTCTCTATACCAGGGCAGAAACGTCAGAAAAATGCTGCTCCCTGGTTTCAGGAATGTCACGTCTTCCTGGTGTACACTGGGGGATGCTCCAGGGCTTTCCACAGGGGGAAAGAAATGTAGGGAAGGGTTGTAATTTGCAGCTTCGGCAGATTATTCAGAGAGGGAGGTTGTTGGTTTGTCATCCTTGTGATTTATTCCTGCCAAGCATCCAGCACAAAGATTTCCAGGGTTATATAAGCTCTGAGTAATCTGTAAATATTTTGCCTGGCACCTTTAAAGTGTGACTCTGAGGGAGCCGAGCCTCGGGGTGATGCCTCTTCCCAGTCTTAAGGAAGAGTTAGAGCTGCAGACTGTGCTTCCCCATCTAATAACAGCATCATTCCCTACTTCCAGGATTTTGCATCTTCCAGTGATCCTGGAAGAACCTGCCTTGATTGGATTAAACTCGTGATGGAGATGCTCCTTTGAGTTTTAATCTTGGGCTGGTATAATTCTGGAGCTGGCAGCAAAGTGGGACCACGGGAACAGCCGATCCTCTGGCCAGGCTCCACTATTAATTGCTCATTAATGAGAACAGTTGGAATTTGGCACATGGTCCAAGGCTGGACTCGTGTCCAGGAGCTGTACATGGGGTTGTGGCTGCGGGAAGCGTCCAGCACTCCCTCTATCCACCAAATTAAACCCCATTAATGGGTGTAATTGGGAAATGTTCCCATCACAGGCAGGGTCCTGCTTTGTGCCATGGGGCTGGCACTGCTGTGTGGGGCACAAATCCCACATTTTTCTGTTGGCATTACTGGAATTTTCCAGCCATACTGTGCTGCCAGCCCGCAGAGGCCAGCAGTGACACTGAACCCTTTCTCCATGGTTATCATTTACAATAACTGGGTGGTTTTATAGGTTTTGGTTACTGAGCTGCCTGCAAACCGGTCACTTTTCCATTTCAAGGGTGTTGTCCGAGTTCAGCAAGGCCAGGCCGAGCCCGGACGCCCCGGAGGGACAGCTGCTCCCCAGCATGCTGGGCTGCTCCCCCCAGCCACCTGCAGGCTGCCTGGCATCACCTGCCCACCCAGCACCGACCCCAGGAACACGCCAGGAACCTCCTGCCAGCAGTGCCATCCCTGCTCGGACAGCCGACCCCACACCCCCCAGCCATGGCGATGGAGATGCCGGCAGCATGTCTGGAATTCCAACCCCTCAGGATGGTCCAGGCAGAGCAGAGAGCAGCGGTGAGGGGAGCCAGGCAGTGCGCAGCCCCACGGCCCAGTACCTGCTCTCTCCCCTGCTGGGCTGTCCGGTAGGTGCTACAGCTCCTCCCTGACCCATCTCCTTGGGTTTGTGCCCAGTGGTAAAGGGAAATAAAACTGGGGACAGCTCTGATAGGCACTGCTGTTCTAGAATCAGGGCATCCCAGAATGGTTTGGGTTAGAAGGACCTTAAAGCCCATCCAGTGCCACCCCCTGCCATGGGCAGGGACACCTTCCACTAGACCAGGTTGCTCTAAGCCCCATACACCTGGCCTTGGACACTTCCGTGGATGGATTTCTCCCAACTCCCATCTTCCATGCCACTCCCACTTGGTTGTCAGTGATGGTTCTCACCCCATGGAGCCATGGCCATGCAGCTGCTTCAGGAGAAGCTGGATCAAAGTCAGTATTCCCTGGTGAAAGAGGTACCAAAGCTTCTGAAGCCCTGCCTGGCCTGTCAGTCATCCCTCTCCAGGAGCGGCTGCAGCAGGAAGTTTTGGATTTGTTAGGGATATTTGAGAGAGATGAGCTCTCACACAAATCTGGCCATGAGCTGTGTGCAAGCGATAATACAGCCCGAGTCCAGTTTCTCATGGGGACTTTTCTTCATTTATGATCCACTTAAGAGGAGGAAAAAGGGTTGACTGGACAGGAAACAAAGTAGTTTCCCAGTGGGAAAATCCTCCTGCAGCACATCTGTTCCCAGAGCAGGATGGCATTCCTGGGTGTTGGGCCTGAGCAGGGGCGGATTTCCTCTGCTGCCACCGGGAGCTGATCCACATCCACTGACTTCTGCTTTTAGGAAACTCTTTGAACAGCCCGGTCCTCTGTCTCATTTGTGACTGACTGTTCCGTCCTGGTTCCTATTGTTTCCCTGCTGGTTCCCATCCTCCCATGCTGGTGAGGGTAGGATACACCTCACACCCCCCAGACCATTTCTCCTTTTGCTCTCTGCTCCTCTCAGTTCCCTCCCGCTTATCCCGTTTCCGCTGCTTCCTCGTGGCCCAGAGCCAGTTTGACCTAATCTATGTATAACATACTGTGTCAACAGGAAATTCCCCCTGCTCTCCATGACTCATGGAGCAACCTGCATTCCTGCCCCAGGAGTAATCCGGGAGCCGACACCCGTGATCCTCCCCGCAGGGTGGTGACAGCTCTTCTGCTGTCACTTAGATTGTTATTCAAAATAAAAGGCTCTTGGAAGGCCGGGAAGGGGAGTTTAGAGCATGTTCCTGTTGGGATGCAGCCCTGGAAGGGTCTAGGAATGCTGCTCCCTTGTGCCAGGGCACTGAGCTGGGTTGTTATTCCTCCTGGTGTTTCCTCAGGGACCTTGTCCCAGAACCTTGCTCCTTTCAGGAGGAATTTCTTCACTGGAAGGGTGGCCAGGGATTGGAAGGGGCTGCCCACAGAGTTTTGGAGTCCCCACCTCTGGAGGTGTCGAAGGAATGCCTGGATGTGGCACTCAGTGCCCTGGTCTGGGTGACAAAGTGGGGATCAGGCACAGGTTTTCTCCCTTAATGATTCTGTGATTCTGTGATAAAAGCTCCTGGAGAAGCTACAGCCACATTTTCTTCTCCCCATGGGTCTCATCTCCTCCTGGCACATGCAGAGGCTTCTTCCACCTTCCCTGCCTTATTTTTCCCCTGCATGGCCCAGGCTGTGTGGCATCCTCTTGTGAGCCTTAAGTCTCTATTTCACCCTGGACATCTTCTCTGTGCCTGTCCCCATCTCTCTTCTTCCTGGTGCTTCTGCTCCAGACAGGCTCATGCCCTTCCATGGCAGGGCTGGAATTTCACCCCCACTAGGAACATTCCATGGACCAAAGTCTGTTGTCACTGCAGGGAATGTGGTCTCCTCCCACAATGATTTTAGGGGGAGAGAACTGATTGATTTGGGGCTCTATAATCCCACCAGAATACGATCCCTGTATTTTCTAGCTGTTGACACAGTCCCACAGATCATTCTCTGATGGGAGGGAGCAGGGGAGCCATCCATCTGGGAATGGCCAGCAGAAAATGAGAAAGTCATGGAGTGGTTTGGGGAGGAAGAGACTTGAAAGCTCAACTTGTTGCCAACCTCCTGCCATGAGCAGGGACAGCTTCACTAAATCCTACACATCAGTGCTGAGATTTGGGCTGCACAGGAGCAGTCCCTGAGGAGGGGGTGCTGTGGTCATGTGTGTTTGAGGGGCACAGGGTGCTTGATGAGCTTAATAATTCACATATTTCATTTTTTAACAGAAAAGGAAGAGCTGGATCTCCGAAGATGATTTCTACAGACCTTCCCCAGGAGAGGGCAATGGGAGCACAGCCGACACCAACGGCTTTGGGCCAGAGGGGGACAGTGAGGGGCCAGCCCTGGGGCTCATCAGTGCTCTGGACTTGGAGAGGCTCTCAGTGCCATCCTCGGACACTGGGAAGCCCAAAATGTCCCCAGAACAGGAGCAGAAGGGCTTCAGCGTGGTGCACCGCAGGCAGATGGGTATGTGCCACCTCCTGCTTCCCTTGTGCTCCGGGGCTGTTCCGGGTGGGAATGGGCTCCTTGGGAAGAGCTGTTGGCTCTTGGGAGCTGATGGCAGCACTGGGAACTACAGAAGGCAGTGGAGCAGCTTTCCAAGGCATTGCTGAGCCCAAGGAGGCTCTGGTGGGAAGCATTTTAGGGGGCGAGGGTCTGTCCACCCTGTGGGACACCTTTCCTTTATCCCACTTGTTCCCAAGCCTCAACATCCAAATGCAGGGGGACAGAAACCCAAATGCAGGTGAACAATGATGGAGACAGAGGTCCTGTCAGCTCCTGCCCCATTCCACCATCCACCAGCACCAGCTCTCACCCCTGCCGTGCCTCTGGGTGCTTGCTTTGAGCCCTCCTTGGCTTTCCTCTCCCCGCTGGCTTCCCCTTTCTCACTTAAACTGAGACATCTTTTGCTGCAGGTCTTTCCAACCCGTTCCGCGGGCTGCTGAAGCTGGGCAGCCTGGAGCGGCGAGGAGCCATGGGGATATGGAAGGAGTTCTCCTGTGAGCTGTCCCCGCTGGAGCTGCGGCTCTTCCTGGACCACGAGGACAGGATCTGTGTGGAGAGCTACTCCCTGCTGCGCTGCGAGTCCCTGGCGCTGACCCACTCCGATGGCCGCTTTGAGCTGGTTTTCCTGGGGAAAAAGCTCTTCCTCCGAGCTCCTTCCCGGGATGAGGCCGAGGACTGGCTGGACAGGATCCGTGAGGCACTGCGCAAGTGCCGGCCGCAGCTGGAGGAGGAGGACTGGGAGACTCTGGAGTATGCCGAGGATGGAGGCGAAGCCCAGCCCATCCAGGGCAATTCCAGTGCTCTCCAGTACAGTGACGTGCCTGGGAACAGCTTGGACTGGACTGCAGCTCCAGACCCAGAGCTGGATGCGATCAAAGAGGCTGTTCTGTACATGGATGTGGACAAAACCTGGGTCCCTTTTGTTTTTTCCCTGTCTCTAGAAACTCTAAAGTGCTTTAAAATCAGGAACAATGACAAAATTTTAAGCAACAGTTATGGCATAGAGACCATCCAGGACATCCTTCCAGACACCAGCCTGGGGGGACCCTCCTTCTTCAAGGTGATCACCTCCAAGGCTGTGCTGAAGCTGCAGGCTGAGAACGCAGAGGAGGCAGCCTCGTGGCGGGAGCTGGTCAGAGAGGTGCTCATGTCCTACCTGGAGAGTGCTGAGGAGGCACTGACCCTGGGGGGCAGCTTGGATGGGCACTCCCAGGTTGTCCTGAAGAACATAGTGAAGGAAAATGGCTTCCTGTTGCAGTACCTGGTGGCCATCCCCACAGAGAAGGGCCTGGACTCGCAGAGCTTCATCTGTGCAGGTACAGAACTGTGGAATGGTTTGGGTTGGAAGGGACCTTAAAGCCCATCCAGTGCCACCCCTGCCATGGGCAAGGACACCTTCCACTGTCCCAGGCTGCTCCAAGCTCTGCCCAAGCTGGCCTTGGATGCTCCCAGGGATGGGGCAGCCACAGCTTCTCTGGTTTCCCAGGAATCCCAGCAGCACAAGATCCCCTTGGTGGGGCTTCATGTCCCCAGTCAGGGGCACCTTTGGTGTCCTGTGGGCACACAGTGAGCCCCCCATGCTGAGTCCTCTCCCTCCCTTGTCCAGTTCAACTGGGATGTTACTGGGCTCCCATTTGAGATGCTTTTGGCACAGACAGTGAGGAACTGGGACTGAAGCAACTTTAGGTGGACCAGGAAGCTCAGGACTCTCTTCCTGGGCATTTTGAGGCCCCAGCCTCTGGGGAAAGTGCAATCTGGAGCAGTTTTTCCGGTAAGGCAGCACAGGAGCAGGGATTGCCATGGGTGTGACAGGCTGATTTTGCAAAACAATAATTTACCCTTCCCCTGACGCCTCTCGGCACGCGGGGAGATGCTGGTGGCACCTTCACTGACCTCCACAGGAGCTGTAATTTGCCCTTTACCTTGCTAAGTTAATTAAATTTCAGATTTCTCTCCTGCTTCAATTATATTTTTTGTACCCTCCAGCAGGTTGGGTTTTTTCTTTTAATTGCTCCTTTTTTTATTTTTTTTTCTGGTCTATTTGGTCTCTGCCTTCCCTTCCAGGCTCTGTCCTGCATCTTCCACCTTCCCACAGCTGGAAGCAACAAGCCAAATAGACAAATTCCCAGTTTGTAGGTTTGTGTAGGTTTTCCTTTGGGATGTGCCTGCCCTGCTTTTACCCACCTCCCAGCCTGACACCCGAGGTTCCATTCTATCCCAGGGTAATGAGCAATAAAAGATGTATTTTATTATTAATTCAGAAAGCAACACATGATCTCCATGAATATATTGGGGGGATGAGCTCCAGCTATTCCAGAGTGCAATGGATGGAGTAGTAAAGCTGAGCTGGGTTCCCCACTGCTATAATAAAGGGCTTTGTGGGTTAATCCATTCTGACCTTATCCCTTGCAGACGAGGTTTTGGTACCCTGCAACAGCAGGGGAAAAGAAAAGAGCTGAGTGAAGGCAAAACAGGGCAAAGCTACTGGTGGAGGTGATGGGGCAGCAGGTGGGATTTCCATTCTTCCCTAAACTACTTGGATATTGCCAGAATTCACTTCCCCTAAAAAAACCCAAACATTTCAACCACTTGATGATTAAAAGTGGGTTCAGGGATAGTTCAGCCTCCTTACGGAGAAAAAGTGAAGCAGCAACTGTTGAACCATCGTAGTCTTAAATGCATGGGGAAGGAGCTGGGGGCCTCACTGAACATCCTCCAGGTGCTTTAGGTGGTCTCTTCCCCTTCCCAAAACTTTCTTGTTCAATTCCATGCTGCCAAAAGTCTCTCCCCCATGGCAGCAGTGGTGGGCCCAGGCTGTGGGGCAGCACAGTCCCCTCACTCCCTGCTCCCGCAGGCTGCTCCAGGCAGATCGGCTTCTCCTTCGCCAGGCCCAAGCTCTGCGCCTTCTCCGGGCTCTACTACTGCGACAGCTGCCACCGGGATGAGGAGACCGTGATCCCCTCCCGCCTCATCCACAACTGGGATCTGACCAAACGAGGGGTGAGTCCTGGGCTGCCTCCATAAAGGGAGCAGGGAAACACTCCAGCATCTGCTTCCTCATCTGGGCATTCCCTGGGGTGGACGTGCTCACTCCAAACCTCCCTCCAAGCTTCTGGGGCTGCTTCTCAGCCTGTGCCCACCTGTCCCCTCTCTCTGTGCCCCAGGTGTGCAAGCAGGCCCTGAAGTTCCTCACCCAGATCCGAAACCAGCCGCTGATCGACCTGAAGCTGGTCAATGAGAGCCTCTACGAGCACGTGGAGAGGATGGGGAGGATCCTGCGCAGCCGGGAGCAGCTGAAGCTGCTGGGGGATTATCTCATCATGTGCCGCAGCGGCGCCCTGAAGGAGCTCAGCAAGCGGTGAGGTCCCTCCTAGGGTGACATTGCCCTCTCTTGGCACCCTGGTGGTCTCCTGCTCCCCTCCTCACCCACCATGGGAGCAGGGAGTGGTGCTGCCAAGGCTCAGGCTGTCTTTTCCCTCCATATCATCTACTCTGAGGAGTTATCCATCTGTTGGCTGGGTCAGCACAATGTGCTGTGACTCAGGAAACACCTTCCTGGCCGAGGAGCTTCTGGCTGGACAGGAAACACCTGGGAAAATAGATGATATTTATTTTCTTTTTTCCCCCCCCTTTGAAATGCTCTCACACGATTTCCAGCAGTAGGATTTGGGATGTGAAAATGGGCTCTGCAGTGATTCACTTCAAGAGGCTGCTTCATCCAGGCTCCTCCTTGATCCAAAGCTGTTGGAGGTGTGGTGGAAACCATCTACCCCCTTCCTCTCTGTGCTTCTTTGCAGGCTTGATAACAGGCATTACCTCCTGGAGTGTCCCCACAAATACAGCGTGGCTGATCTGAGGCAGGTGAGAGCTGTGCATGGTCACAAAATCACAGAATGGTTTGGGTTGGACGGGACCTTAAAGACCACCCAGTCCCACCCCCTGCCATCCATTTCCACCTCCCACTAGACCAGGTTGCTCCAAGCCCCCTGGCCTGGTTATAGGGGTTTTCCTGGTGAAAACACCCTGGTGTCTGTGGGGACACCACATACTGCTCCTTCAGCAAGAGGTTCCCAACAGTTGGGTTTTCCAGTGATTCCCAAGCCAGGAGCCCCATCCTGGTAGGTCATGGGTGCTACTCTCAGCAGTCAGGGTCCCACTGCAGCCTGGGTGTGTGGGGTGGGGATTGTTTTTGGAGGCCAGCCTTGCCTTCAGGCGGCAGCCCAAAGCATGGGTGTGACCCAGCAACCCCCGCCAGGGCCGGGCTCCAGGAGCACTGACCCCTGTGTCCCCCAGATCGCCGACGGCGTCTTTGAGACCTTCCTGCAGTCGCTGCTCCAGTTTGCATCCCACCACGTTTACAGCTGTGACCTGTGCACCCAGCGGGGCTTCATCTGCCAGATCTGCAACAGCAGTGACATCATCTTCCCCTTCGAGTTTGACACTACCACCAGGTGAGTAAGCCACCTCTGTCCCAACCCCCTGCAGCCAGGACACCCAAGGACACTCTTGGCTTCTCCCAGGAGCCCCAACCAACCCCTGGGTCCTGCTCAGGTTCTGCCATTCCACAGCATGTGAGGGATTGGAAATGACTCTGAGGTGGTTGTGCCTCCTCATGGTGCCCAGAAACTTGTGATTCCCCTGTCCTCAACCATGGGGACCATATTGTGATGCCCATGTCCTCTTGTGCCTGGAAGTCACATCCTCATGGTGGCCTTGTCCTTATGGGAGTCACATCCTTGTGGTGCCCATGTCCTCATAGTGTCAATGTCCTCATGGGAGTCACATCCTCATTGTGCTCATGTCCTTGTGGGAACCATGTCCTCATAGTTCCCCCATCCTTGTGGGACTCATTCTCACAGTGCCCACATCCTCATGCCCATGTCCTCATGGGACCCATCAGCCCCAGGGTGCTCCAAGCCAAATCTGTGCTGTTTGGGGCAGGAGAAGACCATCCTCCCAGAGCCAAGATGTCACCGAGAGAGGTGGCTTTGCAGACTGAAGATGGCAGAGCCACCAGCACCTCACTGTCAAAGGCCTTGCTGGGTGCCAAGGCAGCGAAGGGGCTGGAGGGAGGAGGAAGAGGAGGAGGAGGAAGGTGCTGTGTGTTCCTGTCTTGTTCACCTGGCCAGTGCCTCTCCCATTCAGGGTCAGTCTGACCCCTTGCAGGGGCTGCAGGAGGGAAGGAGAAGCAGCAGTGGGATTGTCCTACATCCCTCTACAGCCACGGAGGGAAGCAAGGAAAGACGCACAGACACAAATTTCATAGAATCCCAGAATGGTTTGGGTTGGAGGGACCTTAACAACTATCCAGTGCCACCCCCTGCCATGGGCAGGGACACCTTCCACTATCCCAGGTGGCTCCCAGCCCCATCCAGCCTGGCCTTGGACACTTCCAGGGATCCCAGGGATCTGCTCTGGGAGCAGAGATGGATGGTGGGCAGCACTGTGGGATGTGCTGGGAGAGGCTGAAGATGTTCCCAGAAGGAGAGGGGTGATGCTGGCTCTCACTGGGGTTTTCCCCTCGCCACAGAGCTCCCATCCCTCACAGGCAGGGACCTGTTCTGCAGTGGGGTCAGCTGTGGTTTGTGATGCAGCAGATGGACAAAAGTTGGAATCAGGGTGAGGATGGTGCTAGAGGGGAGCTCTATCCCCACCACCATCAGGGTTTGCTGTAGAAGTCAAACTCTTCCAGCCCAGGAGCCTGCTCCATTGTAGGTGGAGAGATCCACATCTCCATGATTATGTCATAGAATTGTGGAATCATTCAGATTGGAAAAGCCGTGTAAGATCATGTCCAGCCATTCCCCCAGCACTGCCAAGGCCACCACTAACTCATGTCCCCCACTGCTACATCCACATGGTTCTTAAATCCCTGCAGGGATGGTGACTCCACCACTGCCCTGGGCAGCTGTGCCAGAGTTGGACAACTCTTTCAGTGAAGAAATTTTCCATAATATCCAACCTAAACCTTCCCTGGGGCAACTTGAGGCCATTTCCTCTTGTGCTGTCTTATCCTATTTGGCACTGAGCACAATCCTGGCAGAGAGGTTTCACAGGCTGATGGGCTGCATGGCCTCACTTTGTCTGGCAATCCCTAAAAGTGAGCAGCAACACCCAGAACCTGCAGAAAATACCGAGGATACGGGGATCCGTGGGTGCTCCATGTGTTTTACAGGGCTGCGAGTATTTTCGTGGAGCAGGAGCAGCGCTGCTCGCTCCCCTCCCTGCCACGGGGACAGCGGTGAGCTCATTATCAAGGACAGCAACATCCCCAGGGGACCGATTTTCCCTGGAAAAAGAGCAGCCAGGCTCTGGAAAGTGCTGGCACGCAGGGCTGAGCTGGCTGGCGGCCGGCCGGAGGTCTCGTGTCCCGTGGAGCTGAGCTCTGAAGTTTTTTGACGTCTTTCTTTTTCACCCTGACGGAGGAGGTTGTGCAGCAGGAAAGCGGCTCAGCCGACATCCTCGCAGAGTTAAACGCGGCTTCCTGCCCCTCTGCCCGCCCCGGGGCCGCCGGGTCACAGCGGCACTCCTGCAGGATGTGTCTGCAGAGCCTCAAACAATGACCCACCAGCGCAGGACCCTCCTGCTCCGGCAGCTCGGGGGGGAGGTGGAGGCAGGAGATGCCACCTCTCACTCAGAACCACACCGGGTAAAACCCAGCTCCTCCAATCCCCCCGTGCCTGGGGAGCAGCCACCACCGCTGCTGATCTGGAGAGGCCACGTGGAAGTGTATTCCAGCAGGGAAATGCGTATTTCCCATCCCAAATACTGCCTGTTCATGCATGAGCCTTTCCCTGTCCTGAGTCCCTCAGGGTTTGCAGCTCCTCCTCAGAGCAGGATTTGACCCCAGCTGAGACATCATGGTCCCTTTCCTGGCACTGCCGGGTGTTTCTCCACCCCTCTCCCACTCATCCTTTGGGGAGTTAAGGTGTTTGGTGCTGTTCACACATGGATTGTGCACCAGGTATTTGCACACTGAAGGTAAATCTGCCTGCCCCGCTGGCATGTGGCTGAGCCACATTTTGTTGCCACTGATGAGATGAGGATCACAACCCAAAAATTGACTTCAGCCCTCGTAGCAGGGATGTCTCTGCTGTTGATTCGGCAGTGAAATCCCTGCCCAAGCTGGGGTCCCCCAGAGGGTGTCACATTCCTGCTGCTGCTGAGCCAGATCAGGGAGCTCCAACACCTCCACGCAGCCACCTGCTCAAGGGCAGCCCCCTCCTGGCTGCCTGTCCCTTCCCTGCAGCTCCACTGTCCCCACAGTGTCCCCACCACATGTGGGTCCTGCTGTCAGGATGGGGGATCTCCCACCCCAGCCACAGCAAGCAGAAGGTCCCCAACAGCGATGCTGTCACAGGGGTTGGTGTTGAGGGATCAGTGTCACGGGATTGGTGTCAAGGGCTCACTGTCACAAGGGTCAATGTCCAGGGTTTGGTGTCACAAGGTTGGTTGTTGCAGGGGTTGTCATAGCCTCGAGGCTCCGCTCGGTGCTGGGAGCGCAGGGCACAAACCTCAGCTCAAACCTCACGCCCGTCTCTCTGTCACACATTGGCAGCTGCCGGCAGCGCCCACCACACTCCTTCCGGCCGAACCACAGCACTCGGGGCTGCAGGGCTGGATGAGGAGCTGCTGAGGTGGATGTTCTGCTCAAGCAGCTGCTGCTCCTCCTGAGCCAGAGCCGGGGCTGGAGCTCTGCTCAGCGAGTGCTCAGAGCAAACCGGGACAGGGAAGTGTCCCCTGGTTCTGTGGGGGAAGTTTGCTCTTTGCTCTGATGTTACCAACACAGTGGGTTTAGTTTTTTCCATCTTTTCCCAGGTGCAGCGAATGCAAAACCGTCTTCCACCGGGACTGCCACGCCCGGGCCCCGTCGTGCCCTCGCTGTGAGCGGCGGCAGCGATACCAGCGGCAGCTGGAGGCCAGCACAGAGCCCAGCCTGTAGCCTGGCACTGACCTGGACACTGCCCTGGGGATGGGGATGGTGGGAGGGACAGAGCAGAGTCCCCCTGCCCAGGAGCCCATCCTGCGCCTGGCCCTGCCCTGGGGACAGGGGCAATGTGGGGTGGGTGCTCCTGCCCTGCAGAGGGACCCTCTGCCCACCCAGGGCCGAGCAAAGGGGTGGAAAGATCCATCCCCCCTCACACTAACCGGGTGCTGTTCCCTGTCACCCTCCTGGTGCCAATGTCCCCTCCCTGTGGAACCCAGTGGCTCTCCAGGGTGTCAGCCCAGATTTCCAGTCAAGGGTGTGGAGAACTGACGTTGATCAAAGCTCTAGTTTTTTAGGATGTTCGACACTGAAAACTGGTATTTTTTTACATGGGGGTTTTGCACAACTGAGCTGCTCTGGGTGATGGAGCCACGCAGGGAGGGGACAAAGTGACACTTGTGCCTTTAGGGACCTGCGTGCCCCGGGGGAACTGCGGGTGCCCCAAGCATCTCCTGCTCAGAGAGCCCACCCAGTGCCACAGCCTCTGGGAAGAGCTGGGGAGAGCCGAGCCGCTCCTCCCCACCTGCTGCTGCTCATCCTCGGGAGAAATTTTATTTTCCTTTAACCCCTCCCCACGCAAAAATAATTAAAGTTTATTTAACAACAAGTGAAGCAATTTTTGGGTTTACTGCTCCACAGTGGGATCAAATCATAGGCTGAACCCGACACAGTGTCTCTGTGGGAAGAGACACTCTGGGAAGAGGGTTGGGAATGGGGATGCTGCCTGTCCCTGTTTGTCCTCCATCCTCCCTGCCTGTCCTCCATCCTCCAGGGTTTGGCTTGGGCAAGTGGCTGGGGTACCCTTCCCATTTTCCCTGCCCCATTTTCCTTTCCATCTGCTCCCCACCAGTGTCAGCCTCTCCATTGTTCCGGTGCCGAGAGGATTTGGGGTGTGCCCACCAACACAGTGGAACTCTCTGGGGTGCGTGGGGACATCAACCAGGGCAGGGCAGCTCCCACGGGGCCCCCCTGATGGGGTCCCCATCCCACCGCCTAGGGAGGCCGTGCCAGATCCGGCAGCAGCGCAGATCCCGGCTGAGCCGCGGGGCTGGGCCCTTCCTGAGGCAGGAACCTCCCGAGGAGTCGTTTCCTCGTCGGGCGGCAGCAGGTCCCCTCCGCCACCGTCCTTTCCCGCCCGCCGAGGGCAGGAAACGCGCCCCACCGACAGCCGGGGGCCGGGCAGCCACCCCCGAGCCCGGCCCCGTCTCTCGTCGAGGCGGTGGCGGAAACCGGGCGAGTCGGGACCAGCCCGGCGCGGGCACGAGCGGCACCCGCGGGCGCGCACCCGCCCCAGCGCCGGCCGCAGGTGAGAGCTCGGGGGCTTCGGGGGCTCGGGGACTCAGCGACTTGGGGCTTGGTGGCTTTGGGGTCTCGGGGATGGTGGCGAGGATGGTGGCGGTGACCCCAGGGCTGTTCCAGCAGGTTCGGGCGGTTTGCGGAGCGGCCGCGTAGTGCAGGAGCTCAGCGGGGACCCCGAGGGAGCTGAGCTGGAGGTTCTCACGCACCCCAAGAGGGGTCGGGAGCTGCCGTCACCCTGTCGCTGCCCTGTGTCCCGCAGGCGGAGGCGCCGGGAGGCCATGGAGGCGGCGGAACGGGCGGAGGAGGCGCTGGTGCTGGTGGAGTACGGCTTCGAGTACCGCGCCAAGGACGGCACCTTGGTCTCCATCAAACCCAACGAGCGCTATGTGCTGCTCAAACGCACCAACCCGCACTGGTGGCACGTCCGCAGGAGCGGGGACGCCAGGCCTTTCTACGTCCCGGCCCAGTACGTCAAGGAGCTGCCGCCCATCGCCGCCCCAGCCCCGCTTGACCCCCCGCCATCGGGACATGCTGCGGCAGAGCCGGCCACGCTCGTCCCTCAGCCCCCGCCGGCCTACGAGTATCGCTTCGTCGGCGCCGACGAGCCGGCAGGAGGGTGCGCGGTGCCCCGCAGGGACTCAGTGCTCCAGAGGGACTCGGTGCCCAGGAAGGACTCGATGCTCCACAGGGACTCCATGCTCCAGAGGGACTCGGTGTCCGGGAAGGACTCAGTGCCCAGGAGGGATTCGGTGCCCAGGAAGGAATCGGTGCCCAGGAAGGAATCGGTGCCCAGGAAGGAATCGCTCCTCCAGAGGGACTCACCACCATCACTCAGTTCTTTTCGGGTCCTCCCGGGGCTGACCCCGCACCCCGCCGAGCCTGTGAGACCTTCGCAGTCGCTGAATGACCTGGCACGGGTGACACCAGCATCACGCAGTGCCACTGCCATGGGGGCACGCGGGGACCCCCCAGGACATGCTCGCCCGCTCGGGAAGAGCCGCTCCGACATCCTCTGCGCCTCTGGCAAGGACAGGGACGTGGCCAGGAGGTGGCCGGGGGCCGGCCCCGCGGCTCAGGTACGATGACATCGCCACTGCTGTCCCCAAAGGCTGCGCTGGGGGGGGGGGGTTAGCAGGTAGGGGTGTTGAGCCTGGGCCCCTCGGCTGATTCAGTGGCCGTGTTCCCCCCCTGTGACCTTGTGAGCCCCAGCACAGGGTGGGGTGACACCCCGGCACCGCAGCCACCGCTGGGACCTCCCACGTCCCCCATGGGACAAACCTGCAGGTGACCCCCCCATACAGATGTGCCAGAATTAACCATCTCGGGGGTGTGAGTGACCCCCACACTTAGGCTTCACCCCCGCACACCTTCCACCCTCAGCCCCCTGCCCCGTGCCTCACCTCCCCAGCCCTCCTGGGCACCCCGGGCTGAGAGGGGTCCCTGAGAGGGGGGTGGGGACAGCCTCGGTGCACCCCAGGGGAGCTTTGGGGTGTCCCCTGCGTTCTAGGGACGGAGAGCGTCCTGGAGCGTTCTAGGGTGAGAGAAGGCAGAAAAGGGTTAACAGGGAAGCGCGGCGGCTCCTCCCTGCCGGGGCGGGTGCCTCACCTGGGCGCAGCACCCAGGACCGAGGTGGGTGCTGGGTGCACCCCGCACAGGCCGGCGCCCCGACACCCAAACCCTCGCTCACCCCACACCAGTAAGTAGCGAGGGTCCTTCCCAGCACCCTCCGAGCTGCACCCCCCGGGGGGCACCCAACGGTGGGGTCCCTGCCAGCTGCTCACCTGCCACCAACACGGGCTGGGGCACACGGGGTGGGACAGTGACGGCAGATGGGTGGGTCCCACGACCTTGTTCCCTTCTTATTTGTCCCTCAGCACCTCACTATGGGGTAACCCCAGGCAGCTGGAGCACCCCGAGCCTGGGTGACCCTGCTTTGAGGGGGGCTGGAGGGATTGTACCACCTGGGGGAGTTGCTGGAGGAAATGGGGTGGTAGTGGTGGGGGCTGTGTTTTACACCCCATTTTGACCCCATTTTACACACTGTGCCCACAGCTGTGCCCTTTGCACACCCAAAGCCACTGACCCCTTTCTGGGGGTGACCCAGCATGGTCCCCAACTGCAGTGCCACCACGGGAGTATTCCCCTTCCCTGCCCAAATCCAGCTGGTGCCAAAACCATCATACACGGTGGGACCGTGGTGGCCTTGGTCCTGCCACCATATGCACCTCCCACCCATGGGATGGAATGGGACAGTCCCAGTGTGGGGGGGACACAGCAGCCCTGGGTCAGTTTCTGGTGGAGCAGTGTGACACCAGATAGGGTGGGGGGATCATCCCAGCGCAATTCCTGCTCAGCATCATCCCGGTGTAATTCCTGCTCGGTTGGCCTTGGCTTTGCAGAGTGGGTGACAAGTGGCAGGTGGTGGGTGATGGGTGACAACAACCCCGAGAGAAGCCAATTCCGCCCTGGGCGTCTCTTCCGCTCCCCAAACCCGGCAGGAAGCGCGGCGGGTGCAGGGCCTGGCTCGGGGCGGCAGCGGCGTTACCGGAGCCTCCCGGTGTCCCCACGGCTGTCCCCACCCCAGTGCCCACCACGATGGGTGACCGGGCACCGGGGGCTCCGCGGCAGGCCCGGAGCAGGGTGTTGCAGCTGCTGCACTTGGGGAAGGTAGGCAGCACCCAAGGGTGCAATCAGCCAGGGGCAGGGGGGTGTTTTGGGGTCACCCCTCCCCACGCGCTCCTTTGGGTTTCCCTGGGGGTTTCTGGGCACCAGTGAGTGCCACAATGCTCATCCCAAAGTGGCACGGGGCACCCAGCCCCCACCAGGGGTGAAACTCCCCCAAGGATGCCCCCATGAGAGAGAAGGAGGTGCTGGGGGGGGACTCTGTGCCAGGGATCCCCCATTGCCATCCCCATGTCACTCATCCCGAGGAGGGAGGTGTTCTCCACGGTGGTTTCTGGCCATTCTCACCGTGCTGGGGAGGTTGTGGGGTACTGGGGAGAGGATGAAGGGGTGCCATCGAGCTGATGATCCAGGGTGTCCCCAGGGACACTGCACCTGCTGTCACGTCCCCAGGCTGATGGGCAGGGCTGGGGTTGGGACCTTTGTTCCCGCAGCCATTAGTGAGAGACTCGGGCTGTAAAACTGAGGAGATCAAAGGGTGCCAGGAGGGGGCTCCCCGCTGGCAGCACCCATGTAGTCCCAGGGAACACATCCCCCACCCAGAGCAGCCCCACGGGTGAGCAGCCAGGCCGGTGCTGGGGATGTGTTATTTTGGGATGTGGTGATAGGACTGTCTGGTTCAGCATCCGGCCCTGGGCAGGAGGCTGGGGCTGTGAGTGCTGGAAATGTCCCTGGGTGCAGGTGATGAGGGAGCAGTTAATGTGGTTAATGGGTGCTGGAGGTGTCCTGGGGTGCTAGGGTGCCAGTCTGGGTAGGATGGGTGTGAGTTTTGGGGTGCTGGTGCTGGGGAGGTGAGAGCAGAGGCTCAGGGTGCAGGGGATGAGCAGGTCAGTGGTGTTGAGGCCACAGATGCCAGTGCAGAGGGTGTGGGTGTTCGTGGTTTGGGTGCCAATGATGCAGATGCTGATGTGGGTGCTGGTGTGGGTACTAGCGATGCAGGTGCTGACACAGGTGCTTCATGAGTGAGTATCAGTGACAGGTGTTGATGATGCAGGGTACATGGGTACCAGTGGTGCAGGTGCTGGTGCAGATGCTGATGGTGTGGGTGCTGATGATGCAGGTGATGCAGGTACCAGTGATGCAGGTGCTGATGCAGGTGCTGCACACAGTGGGTGATCCAGGTACCAGTGACATGGTGCTGGTTGTGAGGGTGCTGCCAAGCAGCAGGTGACACAGGTAGCAGTGACACGGTTGCTGGCCCTGGGGACCACGATGTCTCTGAGTGTGATCAGTCTGGACTCCCACCCCTGTGCCAGCAGGTGCTCCTTGCCTCCTTGCCCCACTGTGGGTGCTGTGGGTGCCCCTCTCCACCTCCCAGCCACCTACACCCCATTGCTGGCATCTCCTGCCCCACACATTGGGGTGCCTGGGCAGGGCAGGGTCCAGCTCCTCGGCCACTCACCCAGACACCACCCAGACACCACAGTGGGGACATCTCAGGAATGCCATCCCAGCTGCAGCAGTGACCCATCCGTGTCCCCCCAGGCACGCAAGGAGTCGGAGGAGACACCTGATCCCATCTACCTCAACATCCAGGAGCTGCGGGAAGAGGCCGCAGCTGCCAGCTCGGCCCCGGAGGAGCCCGGCGGCTCCGTGTCGGACTGGGAAACCCACACAGACACGGACAGTGGACATTTGTTTTACTATAACCCAGTGACGGGCGAGACCACGTGGGATTGTCCCTTTGGGCAGGATGGAGTGAGTCCCGCCGCCTCTCCCGCCTCCTCACTCGCACTCAGCCCGGAGCTTCCCGAGTGGGAACAGCACGTGGATGAAGGAAGCGGACAGACTTTTTTCTATAATTCGGTGACAGGTGAGACGTCGTGGGACCCCCCCACTGCGGGAGACACAGGCAGCCCCGGGGAGATGCACCCTGGGGGGACGCGGTACGGTCCCATGGAGCAGAGGGTGAGCACCCGGCGAGGCACGGGGATGGGGTTGGGATGGAGGTGGAGACAGGGATGGGGATGGAGATGACAAAGGGATGGGATGAAAATGGAGACAGACAGAGATGGAGGTTGAGAAAGGAGTGGGAGATGGAATGGAGATGGAGATTGAGATGGAGATGGAAATAGATGGAGACAGGAATAGAGATGAAGACAGATGAAGATGGACATGGGCATGGATACAGGGGTGTAGGAAGGGATGAGAATGGAGATGGAAACAGGGATGGGATGAAAATGGAAGCAGAGATAAAGATTGAGAAAGGATGGGAGATGCTGTGGAGATAAAGATGGGGATAGGAACGGAGATGAAGACAGAAAAATATGGAGATGGTAACAGACACAGGGATGTTGAAAGGGAGGGGAATGGAGATGGAAACAGGTGGAGTTGGAGATAGAGGCAGGAATGGGAATGAAAGGGAAGGCATAGATGATGTTGGAGATGAGAACAGATATTGGGATTGAGACGGAGATGGAAACAGGAATGGAATTGAGATGGAGATGGAAAAAGGGATGGGAATGCAGATGGAGGTGGAAAAAGGAATGGGAATGCAGATGGAGGTGGAAAAAGGAATGGGAACGGAGATGAAGAGGGTTGGAGGTGGACATGAAGACAGAGATGAAGATGGAGGTAGAAATGGAGACAGGGTTGGGAATGGAGATAGAGATGGGGATGGAGATGATGGAGGTGGGGCAGCCCCCACCTGGGTTGGCCACTTGTGGATGCAGATGCTCTTAATGGGGCACAAGATCTTGACCTGTCTCTTCTCTGCAGCCACCCACTCCAGAAACAGACTATCCTGACCTGTCTCCAGATGAGCTGGAGGGTTATCCTGAGGAGGACTATTCGCCCGTGGGCTCCTATGAGCAGGGGCCCTCTCTCTGCCTGTCCCCGAGGCGCCCCGAGGAGCTGGGCTCATCCTCGGGCTGGTACGGGCACAGCCACCCTGAGGGAATCGTGTTCTACCCTGAGCACTTCGCGTCTGACACGGTACGGGATTGGGATAGGATGGGATGGGAAGGGATGGGATGGGATGGGATGGGATGGGATGGGATGGGATGGGATGGGATGGGATGGGATGGGATGGGAATAGGGGTGGGGACAGGGTTGAGGATAGGGATAAGGACAGGGAAAGGGACAGGGAATGGAAGAAGAATGAGCACAGGGATCAGAATTGGAATGGGGACAGAGATGGATTATGGACAAAGATAGGGACAGCAATGGGGATGGGGACAAGATCAGAGACAAAGATGCAGACATGGGTGACTGCCAGGGATAAACATCCTCACAAGCCCACAGAGCAGGGGGTGCAGGGGCTCTGGGGTGCCATGGGTGCACAGCACAGCCCCTCCTGGCAGAGGCATCTCGGGCATCACCTGATCCCTCCCTGCCCAGGTGCCATCGGGTGGCCGCCACGAGCGGGCCAGCAGCGGCTCCAGCCAGGACAGCGGGCTCTTCGCCTGGCACAGCACCGTGTCCCCAGCACTGGGCAGCAAGGAGGAGAAGGTCAGCACCCAGGGAGGGACTCAGCCTGCCCCACCCCGGCACCAGGGAGAGCAGGGAGCAAATTTGACACCCCTCACCTTTACTTTCCAGTTTAAAAGCCTTGAAAAAGCTGGGGTGCTGAATCGGACCAAGACAGTGGACAGAGGGAAGCGGCTCCGGTAAGAACACCCCAAAATCCCCCACCACTGGAGACAGGAGTCCAGCCGGGTGGAGGGGCTGTGCTGCGCCCCTGTGTGACCTCTGCTCTGCTCCCCAGGAAGAACTGGAGCTCCTCCTGGACGGTGCTGGAAGGGGGAATCCTCACCTTCTTCAAGGACTCCAAGCACTCGGCTGCCAGTGCCTTGGTAAGAGCCCCAGGGGCCTCGGGACAGGGTCAGCACCCATGGGACAGACCAGCACCCGTGGGACAGGGCAAGGACTCACAGGATAAGGCCAACACATGTAGGACAGGGGCAGGCACCCATGGGGAACACAGCATGGGCCTCACCTCTGCAGTGGGGGTTCAGGGCTCTTTCTGGGGGGTTCAGTGGCTCTTGGGGGAGGGGGACCATGGCCATCACCCACAGAATGGAGCCATCACCCACAGGATAGGATCAGCATCCATAGCATAGGGCAAGGATCCACAGGATGGGATCAAACCTGCAGGATGGGGCCAGCACCCACTGGATGAGGCCAACAACCAGGGCACAGGGCCAGCACCTACAAAACAGGACCCTCAGCACTCTGGGGGTGTCAGCACTTGGGGAATCGGACCAGGAGCCACAGGCCAGGGCAGGTGCCCTGCACAGGGGCCCTCAGCGCTGGGACATGTCCACTCACAGCCCCTGGCACACACAGTCCCTGCAGGGGTGTCTGTCTGAGCACCCGGGGCTGGTGGGAGCCGGCAGGAGGAAGCAGTGCTGGCTCCAGAACCCCCCCGAGGCTCAGTCCCGGCCCCGGGGCTCGGCAGCCGCCGCCGGATGCAGAAGTTGCCGTGGGTCTTGCAACACCCTGGGTGAGAGCGACGGGGGGAGGACAGGGCACCCACAGCTGGCACTGGCCTCACCTCGGGGCTTCAGGGCTCTGGGGGTCCAGAGGGTCTTGGGGTAGGGGGACTGGGGCCAAAGCACCCCAAAACCCAGGGCATGGGGAGAACCAGTGGGTCTGATGTTCTCCCCCTGCAAAACGCCCCTCCTTGGAGGCAGCCACCCACTCCCTTCCCGCAGTGTCACTGAGAGGGACACAGAGCTGGAGCCCCCCAGGGTCCCCAGGCAGGGCTGGGGATGTCCTTTGGGGTGTTGGCAGCCCTAGGGCCTGGCTGTCCCCAAGCTGGTGGCCCCCACCCCCACCCCACCATGGCAGTTCCATGTCCTAGTCCTGCAGAGACCATGGCAGGGGACAGAGGGGTCCCACAGGGGACACCTGCCAACCTCTCCTTTCTGAAGGAGGGCATCCCACACCCCCCAAGAGGACCACGGTATGTTCCTGTCCCCTCTGGGCAGGTGCCACCCTCGTCTGTTTGTCCCCACAGAGGCACCCCAGCACCCTGACCACCCCCGAGCACACAGTGGAGCTGCGTGGGGCCACCCTCACCTGGGCCAGCAGGGACAAGTCCAGCAAGAAGAATGTCCTAGAGGTGAGCAGGTGACAGCAGAAGGGACGCTGGTCGCACCACAGGGTTCAAACATGACCTGCAGGCCAATGCCTCACCTGCCCAGTTCATCCCAGCAGCGGTGCAGGGGAGGGAGGTGGGGACACCAGGGGACGTCCTGGGGCTGGGAGCACAGGGACACACTGCTCTGCTGGCCACTGTCCCGTTCTGATGAGCATGAAGAGGTCACCAAGGGACATCTTGGCTCCCAGAGGGATTTTTCCACTCGGGCTTTGCACAGGGAGGAGGTTTGCAGCCACTTCAGCTCCCTGACAAACAGATCCGTTTGGTGTCATTGGAGTTGGCACTGGGCTCAGCCACGTCCTGGTTCCTAAATCTGCGTGGTTGCGGCAGCCCCGTGCCCTTTCCCTGACCTCTGCCTGTTGCTCCGGCAGCTGAGGACGCGGGAGGGCTCAGAATTCCTCATCCAGCATGACTCGGAGCAGATCATCACCGCCTGGCACAGGGCCATCACCGACAGCATCGGCCGGAGGGTGAGCAGGGTCCCCCACCCCGCGGCCACCCTGGGGACAGCCCTGGCATCTCACGGTGCCCCTTCCTTAGGGCTCCGAAGTCCTCGGAGAGGAAGATGTCGAAATTCGGGCTGAATTCGGTTCCCGGGAGAAGCTGGGGGGCGGCGAGGAGAGGAGGGCAGGTGAGCTCCGGCACCTGGGATGGGCACGGGGGCACCGGCAAAGCCACCCACCCTGCGGGGTCCCCGGGGGTGGGACAAGCTGGGAGCCCCTCGGTCTGTCCCTCGGGACAGTGTTGATGTGTGCCATGTCCCTGGCAGCCACCGGGCAGGTGACAGGCAGTGCCGAGAGTGACAGCAACAGAGTCCGGAACAAACTCCGCAAGTTCCTGCAGAGGCGACCGACGCTGCAATCCCTGCGGGAGAAGGGCTACATCAAGGGTGGGTGTGGGGGGCTGGATCGGGGATGAGTGCTGGGATGGGGTGTTGGGGTGGGGATCTCTCAGGAGCCAGGATGGGGAGACATCAAGTGAGGGTGTTGGGATGGGGTGCTGGCATGGGGACGGACCAAGCATGGGTGTCAGGATGGGGTGCTGGGATGGGAATGATCGGGATCTGGGTGTGGAGGCTGGGGATACATGAAGGGGATTGTTGTGTTGGGGCTGGATCAGGGTGGAGTGCTGGCATGGGGCTGGATCAAGGACATGTGCTGGGAGGGGGCTGACCCAAGGATACGTGCTGGGATGGGGTGTTGGGATAGGGCCCATCAAGGGTCAGTGCTTGAATGGGGCTGAGTCCCTTGGGATATCTTCAGGCTGCAGGGTGGGTGGGGACAGCCAAGGATGGAACTGAGACACTGTGTTGAGTGACCAGGCCCAACCCTGACCCAGCATCTTGATGATGGGCTTGGGCATGTCCCATCCCCTCCAGCCACCGTGGTGGCACACTCCTATGGGAACAGGAACAGGACCTTCTGAGATGTCCCCCAGCTCAGACCCACCACCAGACACCCTCCTGGTGTCCCCCAGCCATGCTCATGTCTCTGTTGTGTTCCCAGACCAGGTTTTTGGCTGCTCACTGCTGGCACTGTGTGAGCGTGAGCGGAGCACAGTGCCACGCTTTGTCCTGCAGTGCATCGAGACCGTGGAGAGGAGAGGTATGACCCTGGGGACAAGGACAGCCTGGGGCACCAGGATGGTGACAGCCCCAAGCACAGCCTACACAGGATGCTCGGGTTTTCCTTGGAATCCTGGTGCTAGCTGCTGTGGGCACCAGCACAGCTGTACCTGTCGTTGTCACCATGTGGCACCTGGCTGGGCATCCTCCAGGGTGGAGGTCCCAGAGCTCCTTCAGGGGTGGCGTGTGTCGCATCCCAGGGTGGAATGTTTAACTGGGAGCTTTCCTCCATCTCCATCTGCCCAGGTCTGGACATTGACGGGCTGTACCGGGTCAGTGGCAACCTGGCCACCATCCAGAAACTGCGCTACAAGGTGGAGCATGGTACGGTCACCCGCAGTGACAGCAAGGGACAGTGGGATATAACCCCTTCCAGGGACAGAGGGACGGGGCTGTGGTTGGGGGGGGCAGGGACCCCCACACTTCCCTGCGGCTCTAGACACACCTAAGGTGCTGCCCCACCCCCAGACGAGCAGCTGGACCTGGATGATGGGCGCTGGGAGGACATTCATGTTGTCACTGGGGCGCTGAAGCTCTTCCTGCGGGAGCTGCCGGAGCCACTTGTTCCCTTCAGCCACTTCGACAAGTTCATCGCTGCCATCAGTGAGGGACAGGGACAGAGGATGGGATGGGATGGGATGGGATGGGATGGGATGGGATGGGATGGGATGGGATGGGATGGGATGGGATGGGATGGGATGGGATGGGATGGGATGGGATGTGAAGGGGATGGAACATGGACAAGGATGAGGACAGGGATAGGGATGGGATGGAGACAAGAACAGGGCTGGGGACAGGCATAGGGATGAGGATCAGGTTGGGATAGGATGGAGAAAAGGGTGGGAACTGGGATGGAATGGACATGGGGAAGGGTGTAAGGATGGGGATAGGAACAGGGATGAGATGGAAATGGTGTGGGGATGGAGACAAGAACTGGGATGGGTGGTGATGGAGATGGGATGAGGCTGGGGATGGGGATGAAGATAGGGACAAGGATGGGGATGGGGATGGGGATGGGAATGGGGACAAGGTTGGGATGAGGATGGGAACAGCGATAGGAACAGGGATACTGTGGCTGCCAGAGCCAGCACCCCACCGTGCCCTCACTCCCCTGGCAGAGATCCAGGACCCATCCCTGCGGGGTCGCTGCATCCAGGACCTGGTGCTGTCCCTGCCGCCCGCCCACCACGACACCATGAAGGTCCTTTTCCGCCACCTCTGCAGGTGACACCCCCTTGTTCCCCCCAAACCCAACCTGGTGCAGGAAGGCAGAACACGACTCTGGGGCCGGGCCCCAAGGTCAGGGCCACGCCGGTGACATGTCCCCTATGCCCGCAGGGTGGTGGAGCACAAGGAGGAGAACCGCATGTCGGTGCAGAGCGTCGCCATTGTCTTCGGCCCCACGCTGCTGCGGCCGGCCAGCGAGGAGAGCAGCATGGCCATGCACATGGTCTTCCAGAACCAGGTGGTGGAGCACATCCTCAACCACTATGGATACATCTTCCCAGAAGGATAAACCCCCAGGACACACATGGGGACAAGCCCAGCAGTGGGGACTTGATGGAGCAGCATCTCCAGGAAGGAGATGTGTCGCCTCAGACTAGGTGGTGGCAGTTGTGGCTCCGTGAAGGGCAGTGTGGTGACCCAGGCTGAGGGATGAGCCTCCTTGGCTACTTTGCTCACACCAGGGCTGGATCCACAGGGGTTGAGCCCCAGGGGGTGTGTGGGGCTCGAGGGATCCCCACGGTCAATGGGACAAGGAGCCCTGCAGTGCCCAGCTCGCCGAGCTGCCATTCCCAGGATGAGGGGCTGGAGTGCCCGGGCAGGCAGTGCCCGCTGGACGGTGGCACCGGCAGGCAGGCAGGGAGAAGCCAGGCAGTGCTGTGGCCAGAGCCCCCTGCCCCATTCCTGAATAAAGAGCCCTTTCAGTCCATGAGGGGTGAGGTGTTGGTGGCAGGACATGGGGACATCCCAGGAACACTGGTGGCACAGCAGGGGCTCAGTGCTCCTTGGCTGCTGGTGACCTTTGGGGACACCGTGTGCCCTTTGTACCCAATGAGGACGAGAGGACCTGAGACTGCAGGACACAGCAGTGACCTGGGACATTCCTGGCTGGCATGACCAAACCCGGTATCACCACAAGTGTCACTGTTGGCAGTGGGGACATGTGATGAGAGCCACATGGTCATGGGATGTGCGTTCCCACACCCCAGAGCTACCCCCTGGGGTGGGGACATTTTGGGTCATGATGGTGACAAGTTGGGACACAACCAGGAGTGGATGAGACACAGAAAGGATGGCAAGGGACACAACTGAAGTGCTTTGGGACATCATGGGGACAATATAAGGAGGAGGTGTGGGGACATGGGGGTGACGCTTTGGGACAAAGCAAGGACAGCACATGGCAGCATTTTGGGACACAGGGATGGCTGGGGGGACACTTGGGGACACAGATTGAACACTTTGGGTATGTAACTGCTGGGCTGCAGTTGGGACACTTTGGGACAAGACAGAGACACTTCAGTGTGCAGTGAGATCATTTGGGGGTACAAGGATTTTGGGACAAAAGGAAGCTTCAGGGGTGCAGGGGTGGTGGTTTGGGACACAACAGAGACAATGTGGGATGCAACTGGGACACTTTGGGACACAACTGAGGACAGGACAGGAACTGTTTGGAATGCAGGGGGAAATTGGAGGCACAAGGGGATACCTTGGGGGACAAGACGATGCTTCGAGGGTGCAGCAGGGGCACTTTGGGGCACAATGGAGTCACTTTGGGATACAGTGGGGCCATTTTGGAGCACGAGGGGACTTTGTGGAGCCACTTTGTGACAAGAGGAGATTCTTCAGGAGTGCAGTGGTGGTGCTTTGGGACATCTTGGGACACTTCTGGATGCCTGGGACACACTTTAGGAACTTTGGGAGGCCCAGGGGACCCTCGGGCCCCATGAGTACGCTGCGGGGCGGGAGGGGGGCGGTGCCGGGGGCAGAGCCCGGCTGATCCCAATCCCACCCCGCTCCCTCTCTGCTCCCTCCCTCCCCGCTCCCATCCCGATCCCACCCCGCTCCCGGCCCCGCTCCGCGCCCCCCGCCCGGCTCCATCTTGTTCGCGGCCGCGGCGGAGCCGCTCCAGGTGCGGGGGGGCGGGAGGGACTGGGGGGTCGGGAGGGTCGCAGGGACCTGCCGAAGGGGCCGGGAGGGGGCCTTGGGGCGAGCCCCGCCCGGGACCCCCCCACGGGACCCCAGACGCTGTAGGAGACCCCTGGGAGCGATTCCCCCATAGAGCCCTGCCGGGACCTCCCCAGAGACCTCCACCCCCCTCTGGACCCCCGGAGCGACCCCCAGGGCCGGGCGGGACCCCTATCAGCTCCGTGTCCCGCCGCAACCAGGGCTGTGCGGGAGCAGAGCCGCCAGCAGCGACCCCCGCCCCCCCCTTAGAGCCCCCCAGACAAACACCCCCGGATCCCCCCTACAACAGCGGCCCCCCGGACCCCTAAACAGCCAAACGCCCCCTCCCAGATCCTCACAGGACCCCCCCAGCAGCCCAGCCTCCATGACAGAACTTCACGGGACCCTCCCGCACCCCCTAAGAGCTCCCGCACACACACAGACCCTCCCAGGGACCCTCCAGACCCCCAGCTGCAGACCCCACTCCCACATTCTCACAGGACCCTCCCGGCAGCAGCCCCCCACTCCCAGAACTTCCCAAACCCCCCGGCAGCGTCTCCCCCTCCCAGGACCCCCCGGGTCCCCAGCAGTGACCCTTCCCCCCTCCCAGGACCCTCCAAACCCGCCCAGCAGTGCCTCCCCCACTCAGTGCCCCCCCAGAGCCCCCTTTCCCCTCGATGCCACCTCCCACCTTCCCCGATGCTGCACAGGGCAGACCCGACCCCAACCCAGCCCGGACAGGGACACCCGCCCCGGGCTGGGGACAGTGCTGGGGACACTTTGGGGGCCCTGGGGACACCCCCAGGGCTGTGTCCCCCCCAGGACCAGGCACCAGGGGGTTACAGCAAAAGCAGCTTTGGCAGCCGAAATCCCTCTTAAGGCTTTAATCGCAGTGGGAAAGTGGCGCGGGGGGGGCGGGGAGGGCACCCTGTCCCCCCTGCGCTGTCCCCAACCATGTGGGGTTGCAGGGACAAGTGCAGCCGAACTGGAAGTATAAGCCAAATCCCTCAACCTGGCTTAGAATTCAGTGGGATTTAGGGGAGGAAAAGAAAAAGGGCAGGGGGGGAGGGGGGGAGCAGTGGGGAGAGGGGCTGGAGGGTTTGGGGGCGCCCATCCCGCAACCCCCGCTTTGTGGGGGGCCCAGGTGTGAGTCAGGGGGCAAAGGGCGGCGCTGGCCGTGTTTGCACACCTAGCACGGAAGTGGCACCGTCCCCGCGTGTCCCCGTGTCCCGCCCGGCGCTGCCTCCCGGCTGGAGCAGGTAGGGAGGGCAGGGATGGAGCCCCCGACCCGCAGGATGGGTCTGGGGGTGCCCCGCGGGGTGGACACCCGACAGGGACCTCTGGTCTGTCTGTGTGGTGACACAGAGTCCCCTGGGCCTGGCATGGCCAGTGTCCTGCTGTCTGTGGGGACAGGGACATACAGGCCCTGCTACTGCAGCAGGGGTAGCTCAGGGGGTCCCCATGGCCCCACTGGGATCAGATTTGGGGGTCCCCATGGACAGGGGTCTCTGGGGGTCCTCATGACACCATAGGGATAGGGATAGGGATAGGGATAGGGATAGGGATAGGGATAGGGATAGGGATAGGGATAGGGATAGGGATAGGAATGTCTCCTTCGGGACCAGGCACTGGGGGTCCCCATGGTCCCATAAGGACAGAACTCTGGGGGTCCCCATGGCCCCATTGGGATCAGGTTTAGGGGGTCCTCATGACCTCATTGGGATCAGGATTGGGAGCTCCCATAGAGATGGGGCTCTGGAGGTCCCCATGGTTCCATAGGGACAGGGCTCTGGGGGTCCACATGACCTCATAGGAATCAAAACTGGGGGGGTCTCCTTGGGGACAAGGCTCTGGGGGTCCCTGTGGCCCCATAAGGACAGGGGCTCTGGGGTTCGTATAGAATCAGTGCCATGGTGCCACGGGGAAGGCTCTGGGGGTCCACATCAGGGTCAGGCTCTGGGGGTCTCCACAGGGACAGAGCTGTGGGTGGGGGACCCCAGAAGGGCACTTTCTGGGGGTCCCCACAGTCCCCCCATGGCCCAGGCCTTGCTCTCCTGACCTCAGCCTCAGCCCCTGTCCCCATGTCCCCATGTCCATGGTGATGGGATGCGGGGAGCCCCAGATATCCCATGACCAAATCCTGCAGCACCCGAGACCCAATGTCACCCCATCCCCCAGGTGACACCACCTCTGGAAAGACCCCAGCGTCAGGGATCTATCGTGGGATGACACCAGGTCCTGGCTGGGCATTTTGGGGTGCAGGGAGGGAGAGGAGAACACCTGTGGAGTTCCAATCCCCCTGGACCCCCTGTCCCCACAGACCCCCCCCGTGCTGTGATGGCACCGGATGCCTGAGCCCCCCAGTCCCTGCAGCAGGCACCAGCCATGGAGACTGTTGTCATCGTGGCCATCGGGGTGCTGGCCACCATCTTCCTGGCGTCCTTCGTGGCGCTGGTGGTGGTGTGCAGGCAGCGCTACTGCCACCCCAAGGACCTGCGCCACCACTACGACACCAAGTGAGTGACCCTGCGGGGGTGGCAGCATCACTGACCCCAACGGGGAGGGCCCCCAACCCCCATGGGCTGGGGACATGTCCAGGGGACAGTGTAGGGGACGTGTCCATAGTCATCAGGGGGACTGTGCGGGGACACGTCCAGTGTCATTGGGGGGAGGATCTGGGGGACATGTCCAGTACCATCAGGGGGACAATGGAGGGGACACACCCAGCATCATCAGAGGGAAGAAGTTTGGAATACATCCGCATGACCAGGGGGTCAAAGATGGGGACACATCCACCATCATTAGGGCCACCAGGACTGTGGGGCAGCCCGAGGAGGTGGCCCTGTCCCAGGGATGTCCCCCATGTCCCTGACAGACCCATTGTGGACCTGATGGGGACCACAGAGACGCCATCAGAGCCCTCGGAGCTGGAGTTGGATGACGTCGTCATCACCAACCCCCACATTGAGGCCATCCTGGAGAACGAGGACTGGGTTGAGGACGCCTCGTGAGTGTCCCTTGTGTCCCACCACTGCTGGGGACCCCTGTGCAGTGCCAGCCCCCCATCATGGGATGCACGGGACAGATTTGGAGGTCTCTAAGCCATGGGGATGGTCCTCAAGGTGGTCTCAGGGTGGGCATATCCCCATGGATCTGGGGGACACGGAGTGTGGGCTGGTGGGAGAGGGGGGACATGCAGGGGACAAGGACAGAGCAGGGGGACACGGCTGGATTCACACCCTGCTTTCTCTCCACAGGGGTCTGGTGTCCCACTGCATCGCCATCCTGAAGGTGAGGCAGGGCGTGACACTGGTGGTGATGGTGGCATTAGTAGTACAAGTGGCACTGGTAGCATTGGTAGGGCTGGTAGCACTCTTGGCGGTGGTGGCACTGGTGGCAAGGGTCACATTGGTGGCAGTGGTGTGTGGCACTTGTAATGGTGGCAGTGGTGACACTGCTGGTGCTGGTGGCACTGGTGCTGATGGTAGGTGGCACTCGTTGCTCTTGTGTTGATGGTGGCACTGCTGCCCACCACTGTCCCCCCCAGATCTGTCACACACTGACGGAGAAGTTGGTGGCCATGACCATGGGCTCGGGTGCCCGCGTGAAGTCCCCAGCCAGCCTGGGTGACATCATTGTGGTGGCCAAGCGCATCAGCCCCAGGTGACAGGGGATGTCTTGAGGCGTCCTGTGGCTCTGGGGTGTCCCCAGGGATTTGTGGGGTGGTCCAGGGACTCAAGGGGAAGATTCCAGTGCTCTGAGGGTCCCCAGAGTTTTGGGATAGGGTGGGTCTGGAGGGGTCATGGGGGCTCTGGGAATGTCCTGGGGCTGCGAGGGTCCTGAGGCACCGGGGGGGGTGGGGGGGGGACCCTGGGGACTCTAGAGGGGAAACCTGGGGACTTTTGTGGGGTCCAGAGAGTCTGGGATGGGTCTGGCATCATTTTGGGACTCTGGGAGGAGTCCTGGCGCTCAGGGGGGTTCTGG
Source organism: Lichenostomus cassidix (assembly GCF_008360975.1). Lineage (NCBI taxonomy): Eukaryota > Metazoa > Chordata > Aves > Passeriformes > Meliphagidae > Lichenostomus > Lichenostomus cassidix. The sequence continues at coordinate 971,947 of NC_139507.1, forward strand.
GGGGTTCCCAGGGATCTGGGAGGTTCCTGGGGGTCTGGGGAGGGTCCCAGAGCTCCAAGGGGACTCCTGAGGCTCAGGGTGGGTGTGCTGGAGATGTCACTACAGTGTCCCCTGGGGTTAACGCTGTCCCCACTGCAGGGTGGACGACGTGGTGAGATCCATGTATCCCCCACTGGACCCCAAACTGCTGGATGCAAGGTGACAGTGGCAGGAGGGACAGGGACACTCCTGGATGGTGGGGGGGGACACACCCATGGGTGAGGACACCCTCCCCATCCCATCCCCTCCCATCCCATCCCATCCCCTCCCATCCCATCCCATCCCATCCCATCCCATCCCATCCCATCCCATCCCATCCCATCCCATCCCATCCCACACCTCTGGGGACATCCAGGTGACCCAGCAGAATGGGGAGGGCCCTTGGTGTGAGCAGATACCAGAATATCCCAGAACATCCCAGGTTGGGAGGGACCCCGAGGATCATCCAGTCCAACCCCTAGCGCTACACAGGACACCCCAACATCCCCCCTTGTCCCCAGGAGCACTGCCCAAACTCTCCTGGAGCTCTGGCAGCCTCAGGCTGTGCCCATTCCCTGGGGAGCCTGGGCAGTGCCAGCACCCTCTGGGGGAAGAACCTTTTCGTGATCTCCCATCCCAAATTCCTTGGGATACAACCTCAGGCCATTCCCAGTCCTGTCCCTGGGCACCAAATGGGCAAACTGGGGGCTACGCTGCTGGTGACGAAGCCTCCACAGGGCAGGGTGGTGTCAGGGAGGTGACAGGGCGGTTTCAAGGATGTGGCAGGGAGGTGTCAGGGCAGTGACAGGGCAGTGACAGCCCCGTGTCCCCGCAGGGCCGCGGCACTGCTGCTCTCAGTCAGTCACCTGGTGCTGGTGACCCGCAGCGCTTGCCGCCAGCCGGCTGCCCGCCACTGGGTCGAGCGGTCACTGGCGGCCGCCGAGGAGCACATGGCCGTGCTGCGCCAGGCTGCCATGGCCACCGAGCCTGAGCGGCCCCAGGCCACCACCGAGCCACCCCGCCAGGAGCAGTCGGCCATCTGAGCCCAATAAAGGCCCTGTGTGCCACCAACCCCGTCACGGGTGGCTCTGGGATGGGCTGGCGATGTGTCTGGATGGAACAGAGATGGGGAGGGGGCTGGGGGGGGTGTTGAGTGGGAGGCTGGGGGGCTTGGGAGGGAGTGTGGAGGGCGTTTGGGGGTTTATAGGGGATTTTGGTGGGGTTGGAGGGGATTTGGAAGGGTTGGGGTCTTGGAAGGGAGTGTGGAGGGGGTTTGGGGGTTTAGAAGGGGGATTTTGGAGGTGGATTTGGAGGGCTTGAGGATCTAGGGAGGGTTCGGGTGCTTGGAAGAGTGGGTGGAAGGGGTTTGGGGGCTTTAGAGGGGATTTTGAGGGGTTGGAGGTGGACTTGGAGGGGTAGGGGGTCTAGGGAGGGTTCGGGGGCTTGGAAGAGTGGGTGGAAGGGGTTTGGAGGCAGATTTTGGGGGGTTGGAGGTGGATTTGGAGGGGTTCAGGATCTAGGGAGCGTTCAGGGGCTTTGAAGAGTGGATGGAAGGGGTTTGGGGGGCTTAGAGGATTTTGATGGGTTGGAGGTGGATTTGGAAGGGTTGGGGGTCTTGGAAGAGAGTGTGGAGGAGGTTTGGGGGAGTTAGGGGGGTTGGGAGGGCTTGGAGGTGGATTTGGACGGGTTGGGGGTCTAGGAAGAGTTTGGCAGACTTGGAAGGGAGTGTGGAGGGGGTTTGGGGGGGTTGGGAAGGCTGGAGGTGGTTTGGGGGGTTGGAGGTCTAGGTGGTATTGAGGGGGCTTGGAAGGGAGTATGGGGGCTAAACGGGATTTGGAAGGGTTGGGAAAGTCACAGATGGTTTTCGGGGGTTTGCAGGGGATTTGGGGCATTGGAAGGGGAGGTTTGGATTTTGGGGAGAGTTTTAAGAAGTTGAGGGGGTTTGAAGGGAGGTTTAGAGGGTGTTGGAGTGGTTGGAAGGAGGTTTGGAGTGGATTTAGCAGGACTGGGGAGGTTAGAGGGTGATTTGGGGGAGTTAAAGGAGGCTGGGGGACTTGGATGGTGTAGGAGGAGAAGTTGGGAATTTCGGGAATGTTTGGGGTGGGCTGGAAGAGGGGTTTGGGGAGGTGGAGAGGGGATTGGAGGGGAGTTGGGCTTGGGAAAGGGTTGGAGGGGGAAGTTGGAAGTTTTGGGAAGGGTTGGAGAGGTTGAATTGGTCTTTGGGGCATAGGGGGTTGGAGGGGATTTGGAGAGGATTTAGGGGCGCTTGTGGGCATTGGGAGAGGATGAAGGAGTTGGGGGGTGAAGGTTGGGGTTTAGGGAGGGTTGGGGGGATTGGGGAGGATTTGGCGTGGTGGTGTGTGCTGCAGGAAGTTTGGGGGGGTTCAGGAGGATTTGGGGGGCTGAGGGAAATTTGAGGCGTTGGAGAGCACTGAGTGGGCTGTGGGAAGTTTGAGGAGGTTGAAAAGGATTTGGGGGGCTGAGGGGGCTGAGGGAAATTTGATGGGGGTGGGGAGGATGGGGAGTCTTCGGGGGCTGAGGGAAGTTTGAGGAGTTGGGGAGGATTTGGGGGTACTGGGGCAGTCTGGAGGTGCTGCCTGCCCTAGCAGCGAGGTCCGGAGCGGGCAGCAGGGCTCAGCAGCACCAAGGGGTGACACCGTACGGCCCGAGCAGAGGGGTTTGTGCCCCGGGTGGGGATCTGTGCCCGGGCAGAGGGTGTGCGTGCAGCAGGCGGGGATTCGGTGCCCGGTGTGTATGCGGTCGGTGCCCGCTGTGTATCCGGTCGATGCCCGCTGTGTATCCGGTCGGTGCCCGCTGTGTATCCGGTCGGTGCCCGTTGTGTATCCGGTCGGTGCCCGCTGTGTATCCGGTCGGTGCCCGCTGTGTATCTGGTCGGTGTCCGCTGTGTATCCGGTCGGCCCGTCCCCGCTCAGGCCCACCCCGCCCGGCACTCGCTGCCCGGAGCCTTAGGGGCGTGAGGGGAGCTGCGGTCACGTGACCTCGCGTCTACGTGCCGGGGTGAGGAGGCCGCTGTGCCCGCCCCCTCACCCCGGGCTGGCCAATGGGAGCGCGGCGGGCGGGGCGGGTGACCAATGGGCGGAGGGGGCGGGGTTTGAGGGCTGCGGGAGGCGGGGCTTGCGGCCGGGACCGGGCAGAGCCTGGGAGAGGGAACTGGGAGCCCTGGGAGGTACCGCGAGTCGCGGGGTGACCGGGAGCTGCCGGGGTAACCGGGGGTACTGGGACCACTGCGGGCCGCGGGGATAACTGGGAGGTGCTGGGAGCACTGGGAGCTGCTAGGAGGAGCTGGGAGTCATGGGAGGAACTGGGAGGTACTGGAGGGACCTGGGAGTCACGGGGATCACGGGGAGACACTGGGAGGTACTGGGAGTCACGGAGGCCACAGGGATTCCCCGGGAGATCCTGAGACCCATGGGGAAACACTGGGAGACACTGAGAGTCATGGGGGAACACTGGGAGCACCTGGAGTGCCTTGGAGCACTGGGAGGCACGGTGGGGACACTGGGAGCACTGGGTCTGGTGCTGAGGGGTGTGGGGGGGAGAGCCCAGCCCTGCCCTGGGGGGTCCCGGAGGTGGGGTGGTGGGTCATGCAGTGACACCAGGAGCCCCCCGAGCCGTCCCGGCAGCGAGGGGAGCAGAGCCTCCCCCGTGGGACACAAACCCCCCGTGCCAGCCCTGGGAGGTGAAGGAGGTGTCACCAGCGGGGAAAGGGAAGTGAAAGTGATTGTGGAAGCGGGATGGGGGGAGCAGCGGGGGTGCCGCGCTGGGCCACAGGCAGATGTTATCGGGGTGTGGTTGGGCTGCCGCACACCGCACTGCCTTTCTCGGCTTTCTGTGGGGTGCCCCGGCACCCTGAGGTGGCACCCCGGGGTGGGGGGCTGGCTGACCTGGGGTGCTGGGTAGAATGAGGGGCTGGGTGAAGGGGGGGTTTGGGGTTTTCCCAACACGTGGCTGAAAGAAGAAGTGAGAACTGGGGGGCAGAGCTTCCCTCCCACTCAGTGAGAAGGGAAACTGAGGCCAAGGAGTCCTACAGGTGCCCCCAGAGCCATGAGGACCCTCCTGCTGCTGTGGGTGGCCCTGGCCAGAGCAGGGGCCCAGCTGCCCTGTCCCAATGGGGGGCCCTGCCCCGTCACCCCGGTGAGTGCCCAGGGTTTGGGGGGGTCGGGGGGGCCTCAGCAGGGGATGATAACCCTCCCTGTGCCCCCCAGGCCCTGCCTGCCCGCAGTGCAATAGGGTGCCAGGACAGCCCATTCTGCCCTGCCAGCTGCCAGCTCCCAGAGGTGAGCCCACCCTGTCCCTCAGTTTTCCCCCTCTCCCTGCCATTTGGGGGTCACTTCCTGACCCCCCTCACCTCTCCCCCTCCCCCTTCTCTCTCCCCAGAGTGTCCCTTGTGCTGGGGGTCACCACTGCTGTCCCCGAGGGTCCCACTGCAGTGCTGATGGGGAGTCCTGTGTCACAGACCCGGGTACTGGGGACACGGGTGGCTGGCTGGGTGGGGGATGGGGTGGGCCTCAAGGGGACAGGAGGGACATAGGGATCTCTCACCCTGTCTCTGCAGCCCCCCGTGCTGTCCCCTGTCCCGATGGCCAGTCTGAGTGTCCCGACGATGCCACGTGCTGTGTGACAAGCAGCGGTGCCTGGGGGTGCTGCCCCATGCCCCAGGTACGGGCTGTGGGGACATGGGGACACTGAGGGGGGGGCCTGGTGTGGCCATGGCTGTGACGAGCCCAGCTGGCACCCGCAGGCCTCGTGCTGTGCTGACAAGGTGCACTGCTGTCCCCACGCCACCGTCTGTGACCTGACCCGCGGACGCTGCGTGTCCCCCACCGGTGACACTGATGTCCCCCTGAGCACAGCCTTCCCTGCCTGGAAGCGCCAGCCCCCCCCCCCAGGTAAGGGGTGTCCCCTCAGGGTGCCCTCTCTGTGCCCACGGAGGGGACACGGTGACACTATGTGCCTCTTCAGTCACGGTGCGCCAGGTGCTGTGTCCCGACGGCCACTCAGCGTGTCCCGATGGGTCGACCTGCTGCCAGCTGTCCCCAACGCAGTACGGCTGCTGTCCCCTGCAGAACGTGAGTGCTGGCAGAGCCATGGGCACCCCGGGATGGGCAGCTGTGCCAAACCTTCTGTGCCCAGCACCCCAAACCAGCCACCCCTCACTGGGCACCCCAAACCAAGCACCCCATACAAGACACCCTAATTCTGGGCACCCTCCACCAGGCACCCCAAACCAAGCCCCCCTCACCAGGCACCCCAAACCAAGCATCCCTCACCAGGCAGCCCATGCCAGGCACCCCAAGCTGGCCACCCCTCACTGGGCACCCCGAACCAGGCTCCCCACAACCCTAACACTCACCAGACACCCCATACCAATCCATACAAGTACCCTCTAAGAGACACCCCTGTTCCAAGCACCCCACAGTAATCACCCCATGCCAGGCACCCTGTTTTGGGCACCTTGTCCTGATCATCCCAGACCAGGCACCCCTTACTAGGCACCCTGTGGTGGGCACTGAACCCTGGACACCCCACCTTGTGCCATGTCCCCCATACCAGACACCCTCTGTGCCATGTCCCCCCCATGCTGTGCTCCCCCTGTCCCCCATGTCCCTGTCACCCCGTGTCTCTCCCCCCAGGCTGTGTGCTGCAGTGATGGGCAGCACTGCTGTCCCCAGGGCACCACCTGTGACCTGATCCACTCCACCTGCACCTCCTTGGGGGGCTCTGCCCCCCTGGCAGCGCTGCCCAAAGGTGAGACACCCCGCAGGGCAGCCACACCCTGTCCTGTCCCGGGGAGGAGACAGCAGCTCTGACTGTTCTGTCCCCAGCTCGTGAGGTCAAGTGTGATGAAGAGACAAGCTGTCCCGACGGGAACACCTGCTGCCGGCTCAGCTCGGGGGCCTGGGGGTGCTGCCCCCTCGAGCAGGTACAGGATGGTCCCCTCTGCTACCGGGACAGGCAGATGTCACCTGGGTGAGATGAAAGCACATGTCCCCTGTCCCCTGGGTGGAGTGATGGCAGCTGTCTCTTGTTCCCCTGAGAGGTACAAGGATAGAGGTTCCTTGTACTCGCCCAGGACAAGGTTTGATGTCACCTGTGCCCTTGGAAGGGACAAGGGCAGGAGTGCCCCATGCCCCACCCAGGACAGGCAGATGTCCCCTGCCCCCTAGTAGGACTCCCACTCCGATATCCCACGGGGAGGGGGGTGACACTCAGCCCCTTTGACACCCCCCGGTCAGACTCCCTGCACTAACTGGGACCAGTTTGGGGCTCCCAGTGGTCAGAGGTGATGAAGAGACATGAAGCCACCACGATGGTCAGGGACCTTCCCAAGTCCCACTGGTGGGTCCAGATTGATGCAGGGTGTCCTCATCGCCCATATGTTCCCATTCTCACAGCTGGGTCAGTGGGGAATGGGGATGGCAGAGGGGGCATGTCACTGTTGAGCCGCTAGCAGAGAAGTAGAAACCCAGGTTCTCAGGCAAGAAAAGAGAGCCTTTATTATTTTGATTTCCATATATATAGACTTTTCACAGGTCACCCAGATTGGTCAGTCAAAAACCTCCCCCTAGGCCTAATTGGCCAGGCCTGAACTGCCCAAATCTTGAGACCCTGTTTGCAAAAACATCCAAACTTTATCTTTGTTTATAAAACACAGCAAAATGTTCTCACGAGAAAGACCTGTGCTAGTCACAGGGGCACATTTGTCCCCTGTCCTGTGGATCTGGCGGTGCCTGGAGGTCTCCTGTGCTCTTTGTCTCCCAGGCCGTCTGCTGCCCCGACCATGTGCACTGCTGCCCCCAGGGCTACACCTGTGACCCCGAGGGGGGCAGCTGCCTGCAGGAGGGTGGCACCCGCCGGCCCTGGGTGCGCAAGACCCCGGCGCTGCCCCGGGGGGGACAGGTGACATCAGGGGAAGTCAGATGTGATGAAGAGACAAGCTGTCCTGATGGGAGCACATGCTGCCGGCTGAGCCTGGGCACCTGGGGGTGCTGCCCCCTCGAGCAGGTGTGGGAGGCTCAGCCCACGGCCGTGGGGGACCCTGTGTGGTGACAAGGACATGCTGGGGTTCCCATGTGGGGTGGGGGAGCAGGGAGTCCTGGGCTGAGTGGAGATTCCAGGGGGTCCTGGGGTGTCCTTGGAGGGGAGGATGTGGCTCAAGGGACCCTGAGTGGACCACCTAGCTGGGGGACATGGGGACATTCAGCAGGACATAACCACCACTTCTCCCCCCCACAGCAGACCCACCCATGCCCCGTGGAGTGGGGGTCTCCTATGGCTTGATGGGACAAAGGCCAATGTTCCCTGTCCCCTGGGAGGAACAAGACCAGATGTCCCCCTTTGCTGCTTGAAGGATGAGGGCAGATGTCCCTTGTCCCCTAGGAGGGACAGGGCAGGCTCCAAACCCCTGATGTCCCCATGGTACACAGGGCCCCTTTGCTGCCCCCCTGCCCCAGTCAGACCCTCTCTGCTAACTGGGATCAGTCTGGGGCTCCAGTGGCAAGAGGTGACAGAGGGACACAAGGCCACCAAGATGCTCAGAGACATGGGGATGCTCAGGGACCTTCATGTGTCCCACGGAGAGGCACAAACATCACGTAGGGGTCCCCATATCTGCCCCTCTCAAAGTGGGGCTGGAGCCAGGCTGGGTCTGACGGCCACATGCACCAGGGGAGAGTAAGAACGGGCAGGAGGGGAATTGTCCCCTGGAGGTCCCCAGCTGTGCTGCTGGAAGTCCCCTGTGTTCAGCCCCACCTCTTTGCCCCCCAGGCCGTCTGCTGCCCCGACCATGTGCACTGCTGCCCCCAGGGCTACACCTGCGACCCCAAGGAGGGCAGCTGCCTGCAGGAGGGTGGCACCCGCCAGCCCTGGGTGCGCAAGACCCCGGCGCTGCCCCGGGGGACACAGATGATATCAGGGGAAGTCAAATGTGACGACAAGACGAGCTGTCCTGATGGGAGCACGTGCTGCCGGCTGAGCCTGGGCACCTGGGGATGCTGCCCCCTCGAGCAGGTGTGGGGTGGTCCTGGGGGTGGGGGCACCCCAGGGGTGCGGGGCTGCCCCAGGGGATGAAGATTTGGGAATGGAATGGGGGGGTGAGGCTTGGAACAGAGCGTGACTGTGGGGGTGACCCTCTGGGGACAAGCAGGGCCGGGGGTGGGGGCAGAGACATGGGACATTCCTGTATTTGTCACTGCTCCCCTCCATGGGGGCTCTGTGGGCACACTGGGGACAGAGTTTTGTCACAGTCACTGGGGCTGTGCTGGGACAGGGCGGAGGGGTTAGGATGGCACCCAGACACCCGGGTACCTGGATCCCCAACATAACTGTGTCCCCCAGACACCCTGACAACTTCTGACCCCATCCCATGTGTCCCCAGGCTGTGTGCTGTGGGGATCACCAGCACTGCTGTCCCCGGGGCTACACTTGCAACGTGGCCACTGAGAGCTGCGAGAAGCTGCTGGCGCCCACCCCGCTGCTGCCGACCCCTGCAGCCCCTGGCAAGGCGCCCTCACCCCCGCGCCGGGCACCCCCTGTCCCATTGCGAGCCACCAGCGCCCACCCGGGTGGCCTCGTGCCCTGCGGTGCTGCTGGCTCCTGCCGTGGGGGCCAGCGGTGCTGCCGGGCCCGGGGGGGCTCCTGGGGGTGCTGCCCCTTCGCCCAGGTGAGTGGGGGGACAGCAGGGTGGGGTGTGGGTGGCACCACCCCCTCTCACCCCGTTTCTCTCCGCAGGGCTCTTGCTGCTCCGACGGCCGCCACTGCTGCCCCGCGGGGTCCCGCTGCACCGGGGGGGGCTGGGGGTGCAGCCCCCAGCGCTGGGACCTGCTCTGATGTCACTGGGGACACCACCACCACCACCACCATCCCCCGAGTGCCACCATCCCAATAAACGGTTTCTAGGAGAAACTCCATCCACGGCTCCTGGCGAGGGGAAACTGAGGCAGGAGGCAGAGGCTGGGGGGATTTTGTGTGTTTAATATATTAATGCCTCTAAGGAGCAGGCAGGACGTGCAGGCAGGTGCAGGCAGCAGCTCCCTGCCCAGCCTGGCACCCGGGGGTGTCTCCATGGCCCCCCCTCTGCCAGTCTGGCCCCAATGACCCCTCTTCATCCTCACCACGTAGAAAACGTTTAGAAACACAATTAAAATCCAAAGGGGGATGAGGGTGGGGGGACAGGGGCCCCCCAGCTCCTACGGCAGCTTGGAGGCACCGCTGGCTCGGGGGGCAGTGCCAGCCCCCCCTGTCCTGCAGGGACACAAGCAGGGACATGGTTCAGGACTGGGAGGACACTGAACTTGCAGTTCCCACCCCACAAAAGAGGGAGGTGAATGGCGGTGTCAAGGAGCAAGGGGACGACACGGAGGGGACAGGGGCAGCAGAGTCTGGTGGCACAGGGGGTGTGGGGGGGAATGGTGGCCTGGGAGTGGTCTCTCTGGCCCCTTCCCAGGCAGGACACTGCATGGGGGTGGGCAAGGGACAGGGGCAGGGAGGGATGGTGGCAGGAAGGGACAGCGGTAGTGGAATGAGATGGTGGTTGACTGGGATTGTGATGGGGTGGCAGTTGTGGGACACGATGGCGGCAGGAACGGATGGTGGTGGGCTGAGACAGTGGTGGGAGAGGACAGTGACAAGGCAGGATGGTGGCAGGATGGTGTGTAGAGGGTGGTGGGATGGCACAGCAGGATGGGACAGTGACAAGACAGGGTGGTGCGAGTGTGGGATGGGGATGACAGCGGTGGGATGAGATGATGGCTGTGTGGGATTGTGGTGGGATGGCATGGTGGTGGGATGAGGTAGCAGTGGGATGGCACAGCGATGGGACAGCGACGAGACAGGACAGCGGTGGGCTGGGACAGGTGACAGCAGCGGTGTCCCCACCCTCCCAGCACCCCCCGGGACTTGCCCCGACCCCGGCACCAGGGAAGTGCCCTCCCCACACTCACTTGACATTGAACACCATCAGTGGCCGCTCCTCCCGCTTCTGCCAGGGGCTCTTGCGGTCACCCCCGTCGTCGCCCCCGTCGCCCGCCTCGGCCAGCGCCTCCTCCTCGGGGCTGGTCAGGGAGTCTCGGGGGGCTTCGCTGGCGCTGCTGCGCCCGCTGCCCCCCCCGCGCCGCCCTCCGCTCCCCGCCTCCAGCAAGGGGGCCAGCGAGCTGTCCTCGGGGGAGGCGGCGGGCAGGGCGGGCCGGGGCCCCCCGTCCTCACCCCCACCTCCGGCGGCCCGGGGGAGGCGGGGAGGGGGCGCGGGGCCGGGGCCCCTCTCGCTGCCCTGCAGGTCGATGTAGGAATGCCGTACTTGGGAGGAGCGCCCGTCCAGGGACACGAACCAGGCTCTCGGGGGGGGCGGCCCCCCCAGCTCCAGGAGCTGCTGCCCCGCCAGCGCCTGCAGCTCCCCGTTGAGCTGGGCCACCGCCGACCCGTCCAGCAGCACCGGGATGGCCACCGAGCCACTCACCGGCTGGGGGGCACGAGCCCCGCCCCAGTTTTCCCCTTCCTCGAAGGGCTGCCCGGAGGATGGGGGGGCCGGGGCCGCGGCCGTCGCCGCCGTCGAACCGCCGGGTCCCCCATCGGCCTCGGGGGGACCCTCGGGCTCGCCGGGGGCCAGGCGCATGTAGCGGGCGGGGATGAGGAGGGTGGGCATAACCCCCCGGTAAACATCCTCGGGCCCCCCGCCCCGGTCCAGGGGGCCGCAGAGGAGGAGGGGGCCGGGGGGAGCCAGCGAGGGCGGGCGCGGGGGCGGCTCGGGCAGCGGGTGCTCGGTCGGCTGCGCCCCGTAACGGGAGAACGAGGGCGAGGGGGGCCGCGGGGGGAAGGCAGGGGTCCCCCGGGGGTGCTCGTCGGGCGGCTGCAGCCCGTCCACCGAGCGGGCGGCGCGGAGGCCGAAGGCTTCGCCGGGGCGCCCATAGTCCTCGTGGGCGGGGGGCTGGCGGCGGCGGGGGGCCAGCGTGGCGGCGGCGGGCCGGGGGCCGGCGCGGAGCGGGGCGGGGGCCGGCGGCTGGAAGAAGTCCGGCCGGGCGGGGGTCAGCTCGCGGGTCGAGGGGGGCAGGCTGGGAGTTGGCAGGTCGGTGTCCCCCCCCGAGGAGGCTGTCTCCAGGTGGCTGCCCCCGCACAGGAGGTCCAGCTGGGACACCGAGGTGGCCTGGTCCCGGCGCGCCGCGTCCAGCGGCCCCGGCAGCGGCAGCTTGCGGTGCTGAGCCCGCGGCTTCAGGCACCGCCGCCTGCGGGGAGATGGGGGCATGTGGGGTCGCCCAGCTTCCCCCTCCCTCGTCTGCTGGAGGGAGCTAGAGGAGGCGGCTATGGGGCACCCAGGGGGGTGGGGGAATGGTATGTCCACCCCAAATCCAGCTAAAGGGCAGCCAGGTGTTCTGATGAGTGGTGTCCCCCCTCCCAGGCCAGCCCTGGGGCACCCAGAGATTATGGACATTGGTGTGTGTCTCCCAAATCCAGCTTAAGGGCACTCAGGGGTGTTGGGAATTGGTGTCTGCCCCAAACCCAGCTAAAGGGGACCTGGGGGTGCCACAGACTGGTGTCTCCTCCCCATAGACAACCATAGGGCATTTGGGGGTTCCAAGGGGTGGTGACCCCCTGAAGTGGCTACAGGGCACTCAAGGGTGCCAGAGGGTGGTGCCCCTTCCCCATGGTCAGCTCTAGGACAGCTGGGGTGCCATGGGGTGGTGCCCTCCCTCCCAAAGTCAGATATAGGGTACCCAGGGGTACCAGGAGGATGGTGCCCCATTCCTATAACCAGTTAAAGAGAGCCAGGGAATGCTCCCCTCCAGCTATGGGGCACCCAGGGGTTACAGGTGGGTGCTGCCCCCCATTCCCACTTGGAGTGTCAGGTGTGGGTGTGTCATATCCCTCCCCCCACCATGGTCAGGACACAGGGGGTGCTGACCTGCAGTAGTAGATGAGGAGGCAGAGGAGGATGAGGACGAGCAGAGCCAGGGCACCCAGGATGGTGAGGAGGAAGATGGTGTGGTAGGTGGTGATGTCTGTCACACCTGCTGCCATCGCCACCAGCCCTGGGGACAATGGGGTCAGAGGGGGAACCCTGCTTAGAGCAAACCTCAGACAGCTCTGGGACAGGGGCACAGAGGGGAAGCCCCCCAGAGCAACCCAAGGGGCTGCCACCCATCCCAGACAGACCTGGGGTCAGAGGGGGAGCCCCCACCCCACCAAGAGCACCCCAGAGTGGTCCCACATCCCTCAGGCAGCCCTGGGACAGGAGGGTCAGAGAGGGAACAACCCCGGGGTGCTGCCACCACCCCCTCTGCCACCACCCCTTCCCCGGCCAGCCTGTCCCCAGGGCCAAGGGGAGCCTGGCAGGAGGGGCACCCTCAGGTGTCACCTTACCTGTGCTGGGGGAGGGCAGAGCTGCTGCCCAGTACCCCAGCTGGGAGGAGACGAATGTCCAGTACAGCTGCCGGCCTTCCTTCCGGATCAGCCCCGTCCCGTTACGGACCCACAGCCCTGCAGGGACACACCGGGCTGAGACACCCCAAACTCATCACACCCCCCTGCCACCCCCAGCAGGAGCTGTGTCACCCTCTGCCACCCCCCGACCAGCGCTCACCGCTCTTGGGGTCAAACCTCCAGGCTGGCACACTGGTGGCCACCAGGGCTGCAGCATCGGGGGCCAAAGGGACGGACAGGTGGACAGGGCCGGCCAGCGGCACCTCGGTCCCGTTCCCGGTGAACAGGTGGACACTGACAGCCGCCACCGGCGCCAGCTCCAGCCAGGTGCCATTGGCTGCGGGGACAAGGACGGGGACATCCATGGGGGGGACACCATCAGGTGTGCACCCTCCCCTCCCCCCCATGTCCCCAGTGTCCCCCGTACCGCTGCCGTCCTGCTCGGCCCCGAGGAAGGTGGGGAAGGCGCGGGCCAGGCTGGGGCCGGAGGCGGCGGTGAGGGAGGCGGCGAGCTGGCTGTAGGTAGAGCTGCGGGGCAGGCGGGCTGCCCGGCGTGGGAACTGCGCCCACGGCTGCCCACGGCCACCTGCGGGGACAGGGCGGGTGGCAGCACCTGGGGGGGCTGGTGGTGCCATCCGGCTCCATCGCCATGGCTCAGCTGGGGAGGCACAGGGCGGGTGGCAGCACCCGGGGGTGCTGGTGGTGTCACCTACTGCCATCCCCATGGCTCACCTGGGGATCCCAAGAGGATCTGGACCAGGTCCTCGTAGAGGATGAGGGTGGCTGGGCGCTCCGGGAGCAGGTAGAGGCTGATGGAGGCGTAGACTGAGGGGGAGAAGGGGTGATGAGGGATCCAAAATTAGGGATTGGACCCCAAAAATACACACCCCTGACCCCAAAAGTACACACACTCTCCTCCTGGGGGGACTGATGGGGAGAGGGGGAAGCTGGGCTCTGCAGACAGTGTGGGGAAGCAGGGGACAGCAAGGGGTGAGATGCATGTAGGGACAGGGAGGGACAGGTGGTGACAGTGGGCAGAGTGGGGGCAGCAACTCACACCCCCCTCCCTACAACCCCCATCCCCAGCCTGTACCCCTCCATCCCTGCACCCCCATTCCTGCCCCCCCACTTGAGTGCTCCCACGTGTCCCACTCCCCGAAGGTGACCACACTGATGCCACACCCCACTCTCCCCTGCCCTCGGGACCAAAAGAGCCCACCCCAGGGGACCCCCCAGCTCCCCTGCCCCGGGATGGGATGGAATGGGATGGGATGGGACTTTGGGGCCACCAGGACATGGTTGTCCCCTCCCAAAGGGGCCAGACCCCTCCCAAACATCCTGCTGTAAGGGATCCCTACACTGAAAACTCTTAGGGATCCCCTGTAAGGAAGGGACTGAGGTCCCAGTAAGGGACTGGGGACCCCACACCGGGGCTCAGAGCCCCCCAGTAAGGAATTTAGGACCCCCAATAAGATTCAGAACCCTCATGAAAGGATTGGGGATCCCCCACCAGGGCTCAAACCCCCTCAGGAAGGGATTGTGTCCCCCAGTCAGACTCAGAGTCCCCCAGGCTGGGGGTCCCGGTGACTCACGCGGCAGTTTGGTGACACGCCAGGGGACCGAGGCGGTGACGTATCCGCGGCGTGCGGCAGTGACTAGCAGCCAGGAGCCCAGGCGGTAGGGCACAGGCAGCACCCCGGTGCCCGTGTGGTCAGTGGTCCCAGCTGCCAGCGCGCTGCGGGCGCCAAACACGTCCAGAGCCGCCTGTGCCAGCGGGGTCAGCGTCCCGCTCTCGAACACCTGCACCCGCAGCAGCACCTCTGCGGGGACACGGGGGGACACAGCGTGGGCAAGGGCATGGCACCCTCCTGGCACCACAGGGATGGGGGACAGAGCGGGGCAACATCGTGCGGGGGTGGGACACATCCCGAGGGTCACAGCCACTAACGCAGGGGGCACGGCCACCAGCCCAGCAGGTGGTGGGACACAACCCAGGAGATCACAGACACCATCCCAGTGGTTCATGGCCACCATACCAGGAGGTCATGGGCACCGTCCTGATGGGTGATGGACACCACCCCAACAGCTGGTGGGATCTGTCCCAGTGGGTCATGGTCACCATCCAGGCAGGATGGTGAGACCCCCCTGACAAGGTCACAGGAACCATCCCAGAAAGCCATGGCCACCATCCTGGTGGGTCATGGCCACCATCCCAGCAGGACGTGGGACCCATCCCAGTGCCCACCATCCCAGCAGTTCACAGGTACCACCCTGGCAGGTCACAAGTGCTCCCCAGCAGGCAGCTGTCCTGAGGGGGTGTGGGCATCACCCCTGTACCCACCCTGTGCCCCCCTCGAGGGGCTCATGGCCCCAGGGTGCCGTGCCCACCCGGCTGGGTGCACCCACTCACATTCCTCTCAGTCCCCCCGCCTGAGTCACCCCATGGTGCCACTCACAGTTGTCCCAAGCTCAGGGGGTCTCGACCCCAGCGGGCCCCCCAGCAACGCAGGGAGAGGTGCCCCCGCCAGTCCCCGCTGCAGGGCAGGGCAGGGCAGAGCTCGAGGGAGGGGGGACCCTAAACCCCGTGTGCCCCCCCGACCAGCGCCATCCTGCGCATGATCCGCAGCCCTTGGCAGCGGTCCCGGCTCCGGCGCCGTCACCCAGGCAACGACCTCCTTCATCCCGCGCCCCGGGGCTCCCGCCCGGCCCCCCGCAGCCCCGGAACCCCTCGCTCCGCCGGGCACCCCCACCCCGCTCCGCCCCGGCCCAGATGCGGCCCAGATGTGGCAATGGGCGAGGGGGAAATTCGCAGCAGCTGCTTCAGCGATGCACAGGGCGGGGGGGCGGTACCAGAATGGAGGGGCTGGGGGTGTCCGCCCGCACGGCGGGGACAGCCGGCACCCGCGGGCAGGAATGTCCCCGCGGCCACACGCCGGCCACCCGCAGCTGCCGGGGGACAGCTGGCATCAACGGCCACCCTGCTGTCCCCCGGAGAAGAGGGGGGGCCATGGTGCCACCCCCAGCGCGGGGGCACAGGCATGGCAGTCCCCTTCCCCACTCTCTGTCCCCCCACCATCACCAAGGGGTCCCCAGAGGGTGGCACTAGCACTGCGGGGCACACTGGCCCCCGCTGGCTCCCCAATGCCTCCCAGTCTGACCCCAGCGCTTTCCAGTCTGACCCCACGGTCCCATGAGGCGGGGCGGGAGGTGCCAGGCCCTGGGGTGGCTGTGGGGAGCCTCGTCACGTCTGTCACCCCGCGGGGACGGGGATGGGCAGGGGTGACGCCAGCGGGGAGCTGAGCCATCACAGACAGGACGGGACAGGGACCCCCCCTCACCCCACAGCCCCCCCGGGCACCCCTCACCCTGGCACAGGGGCTCTGGCAGGAGGGTTTGGGGTGCAGGAGGGGTCACAGGGAGCCGCGGGGACCCCACAGTGCCGCGCTGCACCCCAAGGCCCGCCCTGCCTGCTGGATGCAGCCCCCCAACCCTGCACCCCCGGGTGCTGCTCAGGACCCCCCTACCCACCCACCACCATGCACCCCCTGGCCTGGGACCCCCATCCACCATCAGGCACCCTCAAGCTCTGCTCAGGACCTCCACCCACCCTCCTGCACCCCCAGTCTCTCCATGATCCCCACCCAACTTCATTCACCCCCTGGTTTGTGACTCCCACCCACCGTCACGAACCCTTGGCGCTGCCCGGGACTCCCCCCACCATCCTGTACCGCAAGGTCTCAGACGACCCCCATCCTCTCGTCCTCCCCAGCTCTGTCCGTGACCCCCACCCACCCAGCTGCACCCCCCGGCGCTGCCCAGGCCCCCCACCCATCACCCTCTGCCCGCCGGTGGCCAGAACCGCCCGGGGAGGGGGAGACGGACGGACAGACGGGGGTGCGGCCGGACGGACAGAGCCGGGAACGGACGGGGGATGGACAAGGGGGAAGGAAGGGGGGAACGAACGGGGGGCGCGGGCGCGGGAGGGGCAGGTGGGCAGCGATGGGGGTGTCGGAGGCGGGGGGCCGGGGAGTGTCGGTCCGGGGGGTCCGGGAGGGGATGGGGGTGTCAGCATCGTGGGGATTCGGGGAGGGGGACGGGCGGGGATGGGGGTGCGGGGCCTGGGGGGAGCCGGGTGTCGGGGCGGGGCGGGAGGGGGTGGTGCTGCTGAGGGGTGTCGGGCCAAGGGATGCCGGGGGGATGTCGGGGCGGGGGGCGGGCGGGGATGGGGGGATCGGTGCCGGTATCGATCGGGGGGGTGGTGCGCGGTGGGGGGATCGGGTTCAAAGGATGCCGGGGGGATGTCGGTGCGGGGCTCGGGAGGGGATGGGGGCGCCGGGGCGGTGGTCGGGCTGGGGTGGTACGGGGCAGGGGGGTGGGGGCCAAGGGATGCCGGGTGGATGTGGGCTCGGGGGTCGGGCGGGGAGGGCGGCGGGGGGTGTTGCCGGCGGCGCCCCCCGCCCCGCACACAAAGGCCGCTCTCACCGTGCGCTCCCGGCTCCGCCGCGCCCCGCGCCCGCCGCCCGCCCGCGGCCGCCAGCAGCAGCAGCACCGGCAGCGGCGGCAGCGGCGGCAGGAGGCGGCGGGGCCGCATGGTGGCTCCGCGCCGTTACCCCGCCATGCCCGGCCCGCCCGGCCCGTCCGCCCGCCCGCCGCGGGGACCGGGCTCCACCTGCCGGAGCCGCCGGGCACGGCCGCCCGGTGCCCACCCCCGGACCGGCACCGCCCCAGCACCGGGACCACCCCCGGCACCGCCCCGAGACCCCCAGGCCCACCCCCGGCACCGCCCCAGACCCCCGGCACCGCCCCCTGCACTGCCCGGAGAACCGGGACCCATCGCAAGTACAGCAACGGAGCCCGGGACCCCTCCTCGGGACCGCTGCGGGCCCTGGACCGGGACTCGATACCGGCACCGGCATCCCGGGACTGACCCTGCTGTCGGCAGCGGCATCTCAGGACCCACCCCCGACATCGGCACCGACTCCCGGATCCGCCTCTGACACCGCCTCGAGCCCGGCATTAACCCCGGTACCGATCCCGACCCCCTGTCCACCCAGGTACCGCCCCGAGCCCGGGACGGGGACTCGGCACCGCAGCGTCATCTCAGGACTGGCTCCGGTACTGGCACCGGCAGCCTTGCACTGCCCCCGGTACCGCACCGGCCTCCCGGGACTGCCGCAGTACCGGCAGCAGCATCCCAGGGCCCACTACCGGTACATCCTTGAGCCTCAGTGTCGACCCTCGGTACCGCAGTGGCATTTCGGGACTGGCCCCTGGCACTGCCCCGACCCCCGGACCCATCCCCAGGGCTGCCCCCGGTACCGTGACCCACCCCCGGTACCAGCACTGCCCCCGTACCGATCCCGCAGCACTGCACCAGCTCCTCGGGACTGACCCAGGTACCAACCCCCCCACTGACCTCCCGGGGCACCCCACAAGGGCACACGGGGGTCCCCAAAAACCCCTGTGTGTGCCCTGTCCCCTCCGAGACGCCCCCACTCCCCTGCAGGTCCGGGGGAACACAACCACATCCCCCATGGGCAGCACTCGGGGGCCAGGCAGGGATTTATTGTCCGGGGGGAGCAGAGGGGACTGGGGGCACTCCGGGGGGCTGGGGACATGGGAGCTGGGTAGGGGTGGGGCACACGGGGACTTGGGGACACGGCTAGTCCTGGGCACCCCCCGGCTCCTGGGGCTGGCCGGGCTCCTGCGTGTCCCCCTCGGCGGGCGGCCGCGTCCTCTTGAAGAAACCCGTCTGCAAGAGGACACGGTGACAGTCGGGCCGTGGGGAACCCCAGGCACCGGCGCAGGGACCGCACAGCATCAGCCACCCCCAGGGATCCCCCTGACACCAGCCCAGCGACCCCATTACATCACCCCTCAGGGACCCCCTGGCACCAGCCTGTGGGGACCCAAAAATGTCACCCGCCTGAGACCCCAGGCGTCACCCCTGCTTCTGTCCCCCCATCCTGTCCCACAGCCCCCACCCCCAGGACTACGCCTCATGTTTCATGATCCCTCCGGTGCCAGTGTGGCCCCACCACCATCGTGGGTGTCACCGGTGTCCCCAGCGCCCCCCTGTGCCCACTCACCTTCCACATGAGCAGGACGAGGAGGGTGAGGAGCAGCAGCCCGGCCAGAACCCCCAGCACCACCCACCACACGGGCACAGCCCCCTCGCCCCCGGGGCTGGCGCGCATCACGAGGGTGTTAGTCTGCAGAGGGACAGGCGGGTGACACCGCTGCCACCACGGCCCGTCCCCATGTCCCCACGCCCACGCCAGCCCTACCTCGGCCTTGCCGGTGGGCAGGACCCGGGGCTGGACGCGGTAGGGCATGGCCGAGGTGTTGAACCACGCTTGCGACTGGATGAGGAACTGCGTCAGGAGGTGCTCCCGCTGGGGACACAGAGAACCCATGGGGACACGTGGGGACACGGCATCAAGGGTGCTGGCAGCTAACAGGTCACGCATGACCCCGCACATGGCATCCCCAGGGTGCTCTCTGGGGACCACCGTGCGGGAGGGGACATGGCAGGGATGCCCTGAGGCCGCAGTGCCACTCTGTCCCGTCTGTCCCCAGGGGGGGACAGTACCTGCTGCAGGGTATCCATCCAGAGCAGGGCGTGGACGCTGACCAGTGCCCGCTGGTCCTTGCCCAGGCTGGGCACGCGGCAGATGATGTCCACACATGTGGCGTTGTCACAGTCCTGAGGGACAGAGAGGCTGTTGGGGGACCCCACCCGGGGGGACATTCTCAGCCCCGCACCCATTGTGGGCTGCAGGTTCCCAGGGTCACCCAAGGGATGGGGTTCTCCACCCTCACTCCCCAGCCCCGCACCCGTGACAGCCCGCAGGTCCCCAGGGTCACCCGCTCACCACACGGACGAGGTTCCCCAGCGCTGCTCCCTGGGGCTGCTCCGCCTCCCGGCGCTCCCGCCGGTGAGTCTCATTGCCGGGCGCTGCGCCCGTCGGACGGGGGATCTCCAGCTGGAAGGAGACGCAGAGGTGACACCCACGTCCCTGACACCCCAGCGCCCGCGGGTGGGCACGGTGCCGCAGCCCCTACCTGGGCGGGGTTCAGGGCGGGGTGCTGGGAGCAGTTCATGCCACCCTCGGTGCCCAGCTCCAGCAGGTAGAGCAGGACGTGGTCGCCCAGCTGGTGGGGGACGGCGAGGCGCAGGGTGACCCCGCTGACGGTGCTGGGACCCTTGTTGTGGAGCTGCGAGAGGACAGTGGGTGACGCCGGGGAGGGAGAGAGGGGACACCCCCAGGCACCCGCGGGCGCAGTGTCCCACCTGGTAGACGTGCTCCACCTTGATGCCGTGGTCCTTCAGCCGCCGGCTGCCCTCCACCCAGTGCCAGCTCGTGGGCAGCACCGTGGTAGCAGGCAGGGAGTTGCTGGTGGGAGAAGGGGTCAGTGTCCCCGTTTGTCCCCCCCGTTATCCCCGTGCCGCCCAGACCCTCACCCTCTCAGCTCCATCTCTGCCTCTGCCTCCACAGGCACTGTCACTGTCACCGACGCGTTGGTGGGGCTGGGGCTGTTCTTGCTGTGGGGACACAGTGAGATGATGGAGGGAAACGAAGTCTGGGGACAGGCTGAGGGCACTGAGTCTCAGGCACCGGTGTCCCAGCAGTGAGTGGGGGACAGGGACAGCAGGGTGTCACCTCCGCAGCTGGAGATGGAAGGTGATGGCGTCCCCCATGTCCTCCAGCCCGGACACGCTCAGCTCCATGTCCACAGTGATCTGGAGGACAGCAGAGGGGAGGGGCAGGTGGGTGACCAGCCCTGATGGGTGACAGGCACAGCAGCGACACTCCACCCCTTACCCGAGCCCCTGCTTTCATGGGGTTGCCCAACTCGCAGAGCACCACGTGCGTCCCGTTCTCCTTCTTGGGGTTGCATCTCAGCTTCTCCTGCCCCTGCGGGGTGGAGACACAGGGAGGGGACACTGGCAGGGGACACGTCATGGACCCCTCCATGCACCAACCAAGGGCAGGGTGTGAGGCCCCACCCCGGACACTGCTGCCACCCATCAGTGGGCACCTCAAAAAAGGTGGCAGCCACCAAGGGCAGGACATGAGCCCCCCATCCCAGGATGCCCCCATGCCCACCATGCACCCCCATGGAGCATTATGGTGACCAAAGACACAATGTGAGTCCCCCGATCTGAGTAACCTCCTATGCTGGACATCCCCTGACACCCATCAGAACTGGGCACCCCCATGGAGGGTGACAGCCACCAAGGGCAGGACATGATCTCCCCACCCCAGTCACCACCAAGAGCAGGATGTGATCCTCCCACCTGTCACCCCTGTCACCCCCCAGCGGGCACCCACCGGGATGGTGCTGCGGGCAGCCTGGTAGTGTGTGCCGGGGGGCAGCAGCACCCTCAGCTCCGCCTCGAAGGCACCTTCACCCGCGTTGGTGGCGTTGGCTCTCAGGGACAGCGTAGCCTCTGCCCCGATCAGCAGGCGCTGGCTGGGGCTGGGGGACCAGGGGACAGGGCTCAGCACCCCGCAGGGACACCAGGCACCCCCTCACCCTCCCAGTGCTCACGTGTCAGCGGCCAGGTGAAGGTCGGGGACGCAGAGGTTGTCATCGCCACAGTCCTCCAGGATGATGTGGGTCTGGGATGGGAACAGGGAAGGACAGGGGGACCCCCATCCAGGGCAAGATGTGGGAGGGGGAGTCACTGGGGACAGCGGGGGACATCCTGGGGAGGGATTGGGCTGGTGGAGGGGCCAGAGGAAACATCCCAGAGGGAAGATTTGGGATAGTGCAGGATAGAGAGGGGACATTCCAGGGAGACACTGGGGATGGGTGAGGGGAGGGAGGTGACATTTCCGAGGGAAGAATGGGGACAGCAGAGGGGACACTGAGGCGGATGATTAGGGACATATCGTGAGACACGACAAGGAGGGAGGAGGGACAGCAGGGGGACATCCTGGGGAGGGATTGGGGATGGCAGAGGGGACAGAGGAGACATTCTCGTTTTGGGAATGGGGATGGGGACAGCGGTGGGGACGGAGGGGACATGCCAGGGAGGGATTGGGGACTGCAGGGTGAGCACAGAGGGCTGGACAGGAGGGACATGCAGGGAGTGGCAAGGGACAGTGGGGAGGCACATTCCAGGGGGAATGGGGGACAGTAGGGGAAGAAGGAGCCACATTCCAGTGGAAACTAGGGACAGTGCAGGGGACAGGGGCAATGTCCCGGGGGGTGTTGGGGACACTGGCACAGGCTGGGGACCCCAGAGCTGAGCACACCCAGGCTGGGGGTACCCCCAGGTGCCCTGACCCAACCATGGGGATGAGCCCACCCCGTGTCACCATGGTGATGTCCGCCCACAGCCATGTCCCCCCTACCTGTGCCTGCACCAGGGTGTCCCCGTAGAGCACCAGCCCCGGGGCCTCCCCGGGCAGCGTCAGGGCCACACTCAGGGGCACCGGGCTCAGCTTGTCCTTGAACTCGGCCTCTTCCTGGGGACACCATTGGCAAAGCACTCTGAAGTGCACTCCGCGCCCACCCCAGGCCAGGGCCGCCACCCACCACTGTCCCCATCCCTGTCACCCACCCTCCTGGGACAGGGGGACACTTAGCCCCAGTCTCTGTCCCCATCCCTGTCCCTATCCTGGCTGGAGATGCCACATCCCCATTCCTGTCCCCCATGCTCCATGGATTGTCCCCACCCTCTGCCGCGCTGTCCCTGTGCCCATACCCGCAGGTAGGCGGTGAGGTTGGTGCACCGAGGTATCCTCGGCGTCACCACCAGCTCGTCCTGCCAGGACGATTGGTGTCCCTGCAGCAGCAGGACCCTCCGCGACAGCCGGGGCTTCAGCCGGTCCAGCTGCAGCTCCACCGCCAGGTCTG
Organism: Lichenostomus cassidix; assembly: GCF_008360975.1. Taxonomy (NCBI): domain Eukaryota; kingdom Metazoa; phylum Chordata; class Aves; order Passeriformes; family Meliphagidae; genus Lichenostomus; species Lichenostomus cassidix. The sequence continues at coordinate 994,267 of NC_139507.1, forward strand.
GTCAGGAACGGGAGGGTGGCACTGGTGACACCCCCGGCGACACCCCAGGGGTGCCCGTGTGCCCTCCGGGTGACGTTGGCACTCACGGATGCTCTGAGGGATGTGCTGGCCCGTCAGGGTGACACAAAATACCACGTGGAAGCTGCGAGGGGACAACAGCCAGGGGTACTCAGGGATCTGTTCTGTCCCCACGGTGGTGGGGGTGGGTGGTATCCCTGTGGTCCCCAGAGTGGACTCCCCACTGCAGTGTTCCCAGTGCAGTGTTCTCACAGCAGTGTCCCTATAGCAGTGTCCCCTCACCAGCTGACACGGACGCTGGAGTCGGGCAGGACACAGTCCAGGACCTCAGGATTCAGCCCGTCGGGGACACTCAGCTGGGTCTGGGCCACCACCACGGGTAGTCCCCTGCGGCACGGGGACATTGCTGAGGTGCCAGGGCACCCAACAAGGAGCCCCGGGCCACCGCAGGGTCGGGCACTCACTGGTACACGGCCACCTTGGCCGCCCCGTAAGCCCCCACGAGCAGATCTGCGGGGAAAAGCAGCGGGTCGGTGCCGGGGTGGTGACACCGGCGTGGCAGGGCGGTGGCAGGACGGTGTCGCGCCAGGGCTGTACCCGCGTAGCCGTTGCCGTCCAGGTCGGTGGCCCCGCGCAGGGCGAAGCCGAAGGCGGCAGGGCCGGCGAAGGGGCTGTCGAGGCGCTGGGTGGCCACCGGCGCCAGCCCCTCGCTCTGCCCGCGGAAGATGAAGACCTGCCCGCTGCCACTGTCACCGCCCTGCGGGGCACCCACGGCCACGTCTGGGGACAGAAGGGACGTGAGCACCCACCCGGGCCCTTCTGCCTCCGTTTCCCCCAGGCGGTGCCCGAGGGGTGGCACAGCCCCCTCCCCGCCCCGCCGCGGTGTTACCGCCGAAGCCATCCTTGTCCAGGTCCCCGAGGCTGGCGATGGCGGCGGCGAAGCGGCCGTAGGGGTGAGTGCCCGTCAGGGTCTGGGGGGGTCCGGCGAGGCGCTGCTGCCCTCGCCCCAGGTAGAGGTAGAGGCGCCCCAGCTCGCTGCGCTGGCCGTCGGGGCGCCGGACCATGTACAGGGGGGCACCCACCAGCAGGTCGTCCCTCCTGTGCCCGGCGTGGGGTCAGGGTCACGGTCCCCAGGTTTTGGGGCTGGGGGCACCAAGGGGTGTGCCAGGCATGGGGCAGCACCCCTGGGTGTCCCCACGGAGGAGGGGGAGGGGACTGTCCCTGCTCTCACCCGTCCCCATCGACATCGGCCACTGCCACCGTGTGCCCGAAGTAGGAAGCCACCTGGAAAGGGTCCGGGTAGGGGGTAGCACCATGGGGGTGCCAGGGACACCGGGGGCGGGGAATGGGGGAGCAGGTGGGTGCTGGGGGACTAGAATGCTGTGAGGTGGGGGACTAGGATGCTGTGGAGCAGCGGGGGGCTGCGGGGGTGGCACAGGGCGGGGGTACCTGCTCACTGGAGATGCCCCGCAGCCGGCGCAGGGTGTTCCCCGCAGTGAAGATCTCCACCTGCCCAGGGCAGTGTCAGACGCTAGCCGCAGCCCGGGGTGACACACAATGGTGTCCCCTGGTGTCCCCTCGGCCAGGCACCGGGCACCCCCCAGCACTCACCTCACCCCTCGTGTTGCTCTTGTTGGGAACACCCACCACGTACTCTGTGGGGGATGAGAGCCCTGAGTGACCCCATTGGGACATTGAGGGGGGCATGGGGATACCCACGGCACTGGGGTGGGCACAGGGATACCCCTGGTGCGACATGGGGCTCTGAGGTCACAGGGCACTTTGTGCCCTGTCCTGGCGCAGCCTCGCTCCCTCGGGAAGCGAAGCAACTCCGCAGCCCCTCGGTGCCCCAGGCCCATCAACCCCTGTCCCCTGAGCCCCCCAGCCCTACCTTTGGTTTTGGGGTTGCCATCAAACTCGCCTACAGCCACGGAGTACCCTGCAGGGAGAGGGGCACTGGTGACCCCGGGGTGTCCCAGCAGGAGCTGGCAGTGGGGCAGGCTGCCCGTGCCCGCTGCTCACCTCGGTACCCGTCCTCGTCGTCCCCGGGCTCCTGCTCCGTGGGGCGCCCGGGGCTCCCCAGCCACAGCAGGGACGTGCCGACGAAGCGCTTGAGGATCTTGTCCAGCTCCACCGAGTACACGAGCCCTGGGGGACACCGCGGGGGACACCAGCACTGACGAGGCACCCGCTGCCACGCGCCCAGGGCTGCCGGTGCCACTGAGGGTGGCACTCATGGGGTGCCCCATCCCGGGTGCCCTCCTCCCGCCGTGCCCACCCAAAGGGAACACCCCGGGAGCGGCAGCCGGGGTGGCAGCGCCGGCGGGAAGGACTCACCCGAGAAGTAGTAGCCGCCGGGGGCACCCAGCACCAGCGTCCCGTCCTGCGGGAGGAGCTGGCTCAGCACCGCCCCGGGGCACCCTGGCATCCCCCAAGCATCCTCACCCAAGTATCCCCCAGGATGGAATATTCCTCATCCTGCCATATTCCACCATCCTAGGACCTCTCCTTCTCCTAGGACTCTTAGCTCCCACTCCTAGGACTGGAATCCCACTTCTGGAATTCCCACTCCAGCATCCCCCACTCCAACATCCCCCACCGTACACCCGGGTACCATCCCGGCCACACCCACTGCATCTCTGGCAGCACGCCGTGGATATCCTGGAGGGCACCCCAGCCACGCCGCCCCCCGACCCCTCCAAGGTAACCTCCAAGTCCCCCGAGTCCCCCGAGCCCCGTAAGGCCTCTCTCACCGGGGTGACAGTGGCGCTGAAGCCGATCTCGCAGTAGCGCTTGTCGTGTGCTGCGGGCACAGGGCAGGGTCAGACCGAGGCGGGGTTGGGGGCAAACCCCCGCCCCCCGGGCTTCCCTCACCGTAGTAGGTCTGGCGGTAGGTGCTGGCCATGAGCTGGTCACGGCAGGGCGAGTACCACGCCACGCGCTGCTGCCCCGGGCTCCGCACGAAGCAGGTGCCCGTCGGGGTGCGGAACGCTTCGTGCTCCCACTCCAGCGCGTTCCAGTGCTGCAGCGGGGCACAGACCTGGGCATGGCGATGGGACAGGCTGGGTGCCCACCCCGCCGCCACCCAAGGCTGCCCAAATTCCCCCCGAATGCACCCACCACCAGTTTGCCGTCCCAGCTGGTGACGGACGCTCCCAGCCACTGATGCGACTTGTAGGTGTGGAGCTCCAAGGTGCCCCGGCTCTCGCTCTCGTCCCCTGGGGGAGCGGGAGAGGGGGAATGTGCCGGGCTGGCACTTCCCCCGCGCCCACCCCCCGCCGCACAGCGCCCACGCACCCGCAGTGTCGATGGGGAGGGGGTGGCAGGGGGTCCTGTCGGGGGGCCAGGAGCAGAGGAAGACGGCGCCGGGCTGAGCCACGCCGGGCTGGGAGGTGTTGGCACGGGGGGCTCCCACCGCCACGCTGGGCCTGGGGGGGCAGAGCGGGTGTCAGCGTCAGGGGGCGGGTGCCGTACCCGACCCCGACACCCCGGTGCCTCCCTACCTTCCCTCGTTCATGTGGAAATCCAGGGCGAAGCCGAAATAGCTGCCGGGGGGTCCCTCATAGATAGTGGGGGGGTCCTGGAGAAGCCCCAGGGTGAGGGGCAAGCGCAGCCCCCCGAAAAGCAGCAGCAGCTGCAGCAGCCCCATCGTCGCCCTAAAATGTGGCCACAGCCCCGGCACAGCCCGTCCCGGGGTGTCCGTGGCTTATCTCGGGGGACGCAGCTGGGGTCGGGGCCAGCAGGAATGGGGAATACAGGAAAGGCGGCCCCATAGGCACATCCGCTCGTGCAGGGAGCTAGAGAGGTGCGGGGCGGACGGATGTGGTCGGAGCAGGGCGGGGGACATGAGGTGGCAGTGGCACCGGGAGACAGAGTGACGGGCGGGGGACATGAGGTGGCAGTGACACCGGGAGAGAGTGACGGGCGGGAGGACACAGAGCAGCCTCAGCACACCACCCGCCGGGGCCGGACGCAGCCCGCCGCGGGGTGCCAGGCTCGGGGTGCCTATTTCGGGGTGGCTATCTCGGGGTGCAGGCAGTCCCTACCAGCGGAAATGTGGCGAGGATGGGGGAGGACAGCAGGGCACGGGGCCCTGCCATCGCTCCCGGTGTCCCCTCCGCAGCCGGATGGGGCTGACAGCACTGAGCCCACCGGCACTGGGCATCACCGCCACACTGTGTCCCCTTCCCCAGGGGAGGGACACCCCAAAACCCCGCCAAGGCAGAGGGGGGGGCCGGCAGCATCAGCGCTGTGCAGGAAAATGGCCCTGGCGAGGCACCGGAGCAGGGTGGGGACAGCCCAAAGCCGAGCGAGCAAGGCGTGTCCTTGTCCCCGTGGAAGAGCCGCTGCCCCGCACCCAAGCCAGGCCTGCGGCAGCCGCGGGGACTCAGCCCTGCCCGGACAGCGGCGTCAGCCCCCGAACTCACCCGCAGAATTATTTTAAACTGTGTTAATTAGGGACCCTCAGGCTGCCCGGGCACTCCAGGGTCTCCTCATGCCCACCCAGAGCCGGTGGTCGGGAGAGGCCCCGGAGCTCCTCCCTGGGAGCCCAACCCGTGCAAAACGGGGCTTTCGTTCTCTCCATCTCTGAAGCTGCCGGTGGAAGGACAGGGGAGCCGGAGGTGCTTGGAGGGCACAGGGGGTCCCCGCGGAGCACAACGGCACCTCGGCCCCTGACGGGGGGACACAGCCCCGGAGCCGGGTCTGCTCCAGCCCTTCGGAGCAGCTGGAGCCTCTTGGCTGCCCTGGAGCAGCTGCGGTTGGAAGAGAGTGGGATTTGCCTAAAGCCCTGGCAGAGCTCCGAGGGGTCGGAAGGGTTTAGCTGAGCCCGGATCAGCTCCGTGCCCCGGGAGAGGAGGACATCGGACTCAAGGGCAGCTGCTCCTCCTCGGGAGGTCTCGTCCCCGGCTGGCAGCAGCATCTGAACCCAGCTGGAGCTCACACCAGACCCCCTCAGGGCAATTGTAATTCTTTTTTCTGTCCAATCGCTTAATTTCCTGTGTCTTTCAGCACACCCGCACCATCACTCAGCAGCCGCCCCCTCCCAGGGCCACCCGGCGGACAGCCACGGAACGGGAGATGGCACCCTGGACCCCCACCCTGCTGGTGGGCAGGGGTTTGGATTTCTTTCTTTAACCAAACCAGAGCCTTTGGTGAGGAGAGGCTGGTGCTCCACACAGCGGCTCCACACCACCACACACACATCTTTTTTTTTCCACAAATCATTGGTTTATTAGAAAGGTTTTTTCCCTCATTTTACAGCATATATATATATTTATATATATCTTATGTGACAAAGTTAAATACAGTCTGTTTATGCTCGTTAAGTAATGACAGGTTAATTATTTTTAGCGCTATCCTGAAGTCCAAAAACAATCCCTGCCCACAGCGTGATGGGGCCAGGACATGGATGGGCCCTATGAAGCTCAGCTCTGACAGTAACACTGAATTGTTCGGTATTTACAGGAAATTGAGTCCCTTTTTCGTGACTGTTGTCACTCTGACCTGCTCCAATTTCTCATTTACACAGTGGGTGAGGGAGCTCGGGGGGTTTTGATCCTTTGACTCTGCCTGGTCTCGTGCTGCACTCCTGGATGGGACAGGGAAGAGGGTGAGGATGGGGACAGGGACAAGGATGTCACATCCCCCCACTGCTCTGAAATGCCCCAACAGCTGTGACCCCTGCGGTGCCCTGTGAGTGGCGACAGCGGCAGCTCATCCCTTGCACTGCGGTGGGGAAGCTCCTGCTGGCAATGTCACCTGCAGCCAGGGCAACAGGGAAATAAATCTCCTCTGAAGTAAGTTGGGGTGACCCTGGGGGTGGGATGGGAACAGTCCCAAGGCTCCTCCTGCACCAGCAGGCCCCATATCACTGTGTCCAAAGGGTGGGGAAAAACAAAGGAAAAAGGAAAAAGAAGGGCCATGGATTAGGGAGCACCCCGAATTCCTGCCGCTCCCCAGGCTGCTCCAGTGCCCATTCCTATGGCAGGGAAGAGCACAGCATTACCTGCCAGAGTCACTGCTACCCCCACACCCCTCACCTTGCCCAAGTATCACCTGTTGGTTTTTTTTTCTTCTGCAAAATTCTAGATTAAGGTTTTTTTGTTTTTACATTTTATAGTACATAAAAACTTCAAAAATACATGAGCTTGATAAAATATACATGCTTAGTTGTTCTGCATCTAGCTGAAACTATAAATTGAACCTTTACAAGTGTCTTGGGTCACCTACAGCAAACATATTTACACAGAAGCCACCAGAACAAGTACCACTAAGAACTGGCTGTAAAAAATATTATTGCGATATACTACAAATGTAACCTTTGATAGGAGCTACAAAAAGCAGCATCTTTGTTTACAGAGTTCAGTGCAATTCTTTACATTAAAAAAAAAACCAAAAAAAAACCAATCCTATAAATTAATAAGGAAACCATCAGTGTTACAGAGGAAAGAACACGCTTTATATCCCAGCCACGCTCCCCTGTCCTCTGTATTGCTTCAATTCCTAACAGGATTTTCCTTCTCTCTCCCGTCCCAGTGCCTCTTTCCCAACACCACAGAAGATGGAATTCAGAGTGATTCCCCCTTTCAGGAGAAGAGTGGTCAAAGCCCAGACTGGAATTCCAACCCCCAGCCCGAGAACCAGGTGTGGTCCTGGCGTGGGAGAACGCGGATGCAGGATGGAGAAGTATGGGAGCTCTGGGCACACACAGAGCGCCTCCTCCTCTTTACACTAAGATCTTACTTCCACCTTTGCTGCTCACACCAAGAAAAACCCATGTGTGCAGTGATAAGAGCCAAGGAACCTCCTGCAATGCCCAAAACCTGAGGCCTCCAGCCCCCTGCTGGGATCCACAGCCGACAGCTCCCGATGTTCCATCACCAATTACAAGCCAGATTCAATCATGCTGACTATTTTAATTAGATGACCTCATTAAAAGGATTTTTAGAGAACCTATTAGTGTGTATGAAACCTCATTTATCATATACAAGGCGGCAGAAGGAAGATGACCAAGTGTAAGAATCCAGGGGGAAAAAAGGCCTTTCCAAGTGTCTCGCTGTTCTACAGGTGAAATGGTTCTTCTGGAGCGGTGCTGCTGTGTGCACGGAGGTGTCGGAGCGAGACATCCCTGGGAGTGGATACAGCCAACAGCCCAGCCCTCGAGCCTCCGGATTTTCTTTGGCTGCTCAAGAGTGAAAGGAAATGCTCAGGCCTCACCTGCCCACTGGCTCGACTCCAACCCCTTCCCAAAACGCCAAATCTTCCTCCGAGGTTCCTTCATTTTGTCCTTCATGTGCCATGGCTGGGTGGATGCTGCAAGTCCTGTCCTGAGAAAATGGGGTGCAGCAGGGGGTGGAGGTGCAGGGCTGTGGCAGCAGCGGCGGCGGCGGGCCTGGGGGCCAGGAGGGTCGGATAGAGAGCGTGAGGGACTGGGTGGAAGGTGAAGGGACCCGGGTGGATGGCGGATGCTGGAATGATGTGGATGGGGTGGCTGGCGAGGAACGTGGCAGGGTGCCCCGGAATAATCGAGTGGGTCAGGTGGGACAGGGAAATGGGCGTCAGGTGCGGCTGGGGGATGTGGTGGACCTGAGCGAGGGGCTGTGGGTGCGGGTGGGGGTGGATGCCGATGGCGGCAGCGGCAGCGGCGGCGTGGTGCTGCAGGATGGCGTGCTGCACCGTCGTGATGGACGTGGCTGACGCCGCCGCCGGCTGCTGGATGTGGATGGGCTGGAGAGCGGGAGCGGCTGGAGCCAGGGCGGCCGAGGCGGGGAAGGCCTTGACCTGCTTGGCCAGCAGCTGCTGCTGGATGTGCTGCTGGGCGGCCTGCTGCAGCTTGCTGTACTTCTCCATCTCCTCAGGGGTGAAGGTGATGGGCTGGCTCTCCAGCGGGGCTAGGGAGGAATCTTCTCCCCCCTCCCGATCCCCTTCCATGCTCGGCTCCCCGCTCTGAGGCACATAGCCAGGAAAGTGCTCGACATCTGGAACTAAGGGCATCATACTGGTTTCCACTGGGACCGGCTGGTTGCCCCCATCCATAGGCTCCAGCCTGTCGCCATCGCTCGGATCCGAGAGGAAGTTGTGTGGCATGACAAGATCTCCAGAGCCAAAGCACTCAGGGAGTGCCGGTGTGTCCAGGGGAAGGGATGGCATCTCCACGGCAGCTTCATCACGTTTCTGCTCATCCAGAGGTTTGTCCTGGATTACCATCACCACATCCTCCAGGAGAGACTGGCCGGCCAGCTGACCCTCCTCCATGCCTTGGGAACCATCCTCAGCATCCGACAGCTCCTGCTCCTCACCCCTCTCCAAGCCAGACTCCTCGTATCTTTTGGAGTTCGGTTTCCGAATGGTTGGTAGCTTCCCAATTAAGGGGAGAACCGGTTTGTTGCCTAAGGAAGGAGGAAGTTTGGGGCCGAAGTAGCCCTGGGGAGGATCTTTGAGCTTTATGCCCACCTTGTTTGCACCTGACAACATCTCATCAGTGATGCAGGGCTTCTTCTCAACCTTCCTGGACTGGACCTTTTCCAGGAGCAGCTTTGCAGTGACAGAGTTCCTCTCCTCAGGACTGCAGTCCCCTTCTGAGGCCCGCCCCGTGCCAGAGCCACTGCTGTTCTGGGAGAGGGAGCCAGATCCTTTCAGATCCTCTCCTTTGCCATCCTCTTTCTTCAGCAGCGACCCTTCACCTCGGCCTGTCCGGAAATAGTGAGGAGATTGGGAGCGATAGATCTTGGACCTGATGAAGTCCCTTCTGCCAGACCTTCGCTCCTCAGGGCTCTCGTGGCCCCGCGAGCCCTTCCGTGACAGGGACCTCTGTGAGTGGCTGCGGGTGCTGCGGCTGCGGTCCCGGCTGTAGCTGCGGCTGCGCTTCCAGCTCCGGCCCGTCACACTGCGGCTCCTCCTCTTGCTCCGGCTGCGGCTGCAGCTGCTGCTGTGGCTCCTGCCACGGCTCCTTGATCTTGACCTGCCTCGAGGGTGGGTTCGGCTCCTGCTCCGACTCCTGGACCTGCTCCTGCTTGAGCTGTAGTCATCTTCCGACGAGGAGTATTTGCGTCGCTTTGAGCGGTGGTTGGAGCTGTTGTAGTCGGAGTCATCCTCCGAGTCCTGGGAACGCTTGGAGTGGCAGCGGGAGCGGTCGCTGTAGTCGCTGTAGCTGTCGTCAGAGTAGCTCCTGCGGCGGCTGTAGCGGCTGTGCTCCGAGGACGCGTCCGAGCTGCTGGAGTAGGACCTGTGCGAGGAGTGCCTGCGGCCCGAGCGGGAGCGGCTGCGCGAGTGTTCGCTGCCAGAGTCGTAGTCGTCGCTGTACTGCGATGGGGACTTCTGCCGGCAGTGCTTGCTGGGGGAGCCCTCATCACTGTCGTAGTCACCGCTGCTCTGCCGGCTCCGGCGGCCGCTCCGGGCCTGGGACAGAGCCGGGCAGCGCCTTCTTGCCCCAGGCACCTGCGGCAGCTCAGCCTTGTGTTTTTTGCTGCTGTGCTCTTGGCAGGAGTTACCCCCATCCTCTTTTTTACTGCTGCTTCCCTCCTCGGCAGACAGGGATTTCCTCTGGGACTCCTGGGAGCATCGCTTTTTCTTCTGGAAATGGCTGCAGTCTTCGGACAGTTCAGGTTTCAGTGCCCGGTCTGACTCTGTCGAAAGGGAGGATTTACCTTTTTTGTGTCTGTGCCTTTTCCGTTTCTTGGGTTTCTCTTCCCCCAGCTCAGATTTCCGAGCCTTCTCTTCGGCTTCCTCCTTGTGTTTGCGTTTGTGTCTGCTGGACTTTTTGTGCTTCTTTTTCTTTTTGTGTTTATGAGATCTCCCAGATTTACTTTTCCCCATGATGCTCTTACTGCTGTCCTCCCCCTCTCCCTTACTGACGCCGCCAGACTCCTGCTTGCTCTGGGATTTGTTTTCCATTTTTTGAGCAGAACTGTTCCCTGCACTTTCAGCCTCCTTGGCTTTGCTCACCTCATCAGGTTCTGCGCTCTGAGTGTTGTCCTTACAAAGTCCCCCTGGATCCTTGGATTTCTCTGCCCCTTTCCCTTTTGCATCCTTGTTCCGGGAGAGCTTGAAGTCGAAGTACAGGGGGTTGCAGCTGTAGGAAACCGAGGGCTCAGCTTTGGTGAAGATGAGCAGCTCTGAAGGCCACTGCAGTGTCGTGCTCTCGTCCTTACTCAGGACAGGGAAAAAAGGTCCTGTGGGGTGCTTTGGTCCCTCAGAGCCATCTCTGCAGCCTGAGGCAGGTGGAGCAGCTTCCTTAGCAGTGTCTGGCTCAGGGGGGTTGCTCTCTGGAAGGTGTTTGCTCTCCTGTGTATTTTCATTCTCCGGGATGTCTTTTCGCTCTGTTTTGCCCTGCTGAGCTGCACTTTCAGTAGTACTCTGCTCCTTCTGCTGCCCTGTGCTCTCAGCAGCCTTCTCCGTGTGCTTGCTGGGTTTGGGTTTGGGGGAACTCCCCTTTTTCACTTCGTGCGTGTTTTTTTTGTTCGTATTTTCAGCTTCCGTTTGCTCAGTAGCCTTCATGAAAAGCAGGAATTGAAAGTTGGGCTTTACTTTACAGTGGGCTGGGGGGATGTAGTGGTAATATTCTGGTTCCACAGCTGTTGGTCCATCTTCTCGCCTCATCTTCTTCAGTTTGGATAAAGTGGTGGCCAGAGCTCCACTGTCCTTGTCATGCTGGTCATCGTCTTCTGCCTTGCCATCAGAATTATTGGTGCCTTCACCCTCCCCAGATTTCTGCAGGCTGCCGGCCTCTGAGGACCCCCTCTCATCACCTTTTGCCCCATCTGCAGAACTGGACTCCTCCGCGTGGTCCTTGAAAACAGAAGCAATGGTCTCTAGCTTCACCGGGGTCTTCTTGGCAAAGGAAAAGGACACCCCAATCTTCTGCAGTGGAGTTCCCAGAGAGCTCTTAATGCCAAAGCTGATGGCCTGTGCCCCCTGGGCAGGCATCTGGCCTGGCACCCCAGTTCCACCGGTGTTCAGGAAGCCTCTGTCTGTGGTCATCTCTGTGGCCTGGCCAGAACTTGTCTGGACGAAGGAGCCGCTGTTGGCTGCAGAATCATCGTCATCTCCACCCTCCTCATCCACAGCCACCGTGGTGGTTCTGAACATGGGCCCACTGCCAGGAGCACTGTGGAACAGGGGAGAGAGAGAACACAGCTGACTGCTGTCCCTGTCCCTCTGCAGGAGGATCCATCCCTCAGCTTAGACAGTCTTAAACAGTTCAAGGGCTCTTGCAGCCAGACACACGCATTAAAACATCTTTATACAGCCACTTGAAGTTTTTAATAATATTAAATAACTGAAGAAAATGTATTGCTGGATCAAGCAATTTGAGGATGATCACTTCAGTGAATTCACTCCTACCAAAACCACAGCATGGGCCCCAAATGCCAGTGTGAAGACCCTAAAACCTGTGCAGTATCCCAGAGCAGGAATGCCAGCACAGCCCAGGGCTGCAGCCCTCTGGGCTCCAGGGGTGCTAGGGACCACCCAAACTCACCACTCAGGCTGCCTCCTCTGCTCAGCCAGCTCGTGCAGACGCCGCAGGGCTTTCTCCTGCTTCCTCTCATCTTTCCTAGATCTCGACGAGACATTGCGAGCAAATTCCCTTTGCTTGAGATCTTTCAACCTCTGAGGCAAGAGAAAGTAGGGATGGATCAGACCAAAGCTGTTTGTGGTTCATCCAAGAAAAGCTCTTTGCTGTAGCACTGGAAATTGCAGTGTCAAGCCCCTCCCCAGGGACATTTATTGAGCCAGGATAGAGCAACAGCATCTTAGCTCAGCAAAGCCCATGGAGCACATTGCCATCCTCCCAGCAGCTAAAAGAAAAGACAACTGGTGGTCACTTTTGGCTATGACTTCAAGTTCTGTGTATATCCCTTTCCAATCAACATTACTGGTTTTCTTTAGCATGGACAACAAAGCTGATTTCAAAGCAACAAGCAAATTCTGGAAGGAAAAGGGGAAAAGAAGAAGGATTGTTTACTTTGCTGCTCTTGCAGGGTGCAGATGTACTTGACAAACAGTGCATGACACGAGTCTGAAGAGCATGGGCCAAAGGACAGGAGGGATTAGCTGGTGCCAGTTACCCAGGAATGACATCTGACAAAAGCAATGTACCATTACATTGGAGAAGGAGCCAAAAATCCCATGCAAATGATTCCGTAAGCAAATCCAGAATCCAACATACACCACAACCAGTTACTTGTTTTCCTGACAGTAGTTCTGAGAGGGTGTCTCAAGAAACAAACTGCTCTAAAGGCAGGATCTCTTGGGGTTAAATACCTTGGAGGGCAGAAGCACTGAGGTCCCCAGAACTCCTGTCATGAGGGAGCAAACCCAATCCCAAGGAATTTCAAACACCCTAACATCACTGAGGAAGTCTAGGTAGCCAATTCTAAGAGAAAATAAACATCCAAGACTTCAGAACATTTTGGAAAGTCCTTGTCTCTGAGCACTGGGAGAAGAGGCTGCTGGTTTTCCTTGGAATATATGTGGATATTCACAATGTTTTTTTAGAGTGCTCTACAGAAGTTTAAGCAACAGAAAGCAACAAAGACAGACCTCTACCATCCTAAAGGGACTCACTGTTCTTTTTTAGTGCACAATTCAAAACCCTTTCAAAAGGCCCAGTTCCAGAACGCATCCTGTACTCAGCTTTTGGAAGAAGTTTCATGTTTTTCAGGCATTTCATGCAGGGCCTGAGAGACTAATGGGACTCAGAGCAGGAGTCACATTGGAACAATTCTTGTACAGGATGTACAAATCACTGGTGAATTCTAAATACTTCTGGCTGGCTGACTCTGCCTCTTTCCTGGAGCAGAGTCAGACTGCCACACACAGAAACAGTGGATCTGGAAACCAACCCAAAGCTCAAATTAGAGGAATTAAGCTGGCCCAATGTAAAGAGAACATTGCTTTGTGGAAAAGGGGAATTGGACGAGACAGAGGATTCTCTTACCTAATTGTATTTACTAAATGTGGTTGATTGTTACCAAAATCAGGGAGGACACACAAAAAAAGATACAACTACAGACACCAGTAGAAAGAAACTCACTCTTGTGATCTGGACTCCCAAATTAGAAGGGTTTGCTTTCAATACATCAGCTGAAAACATCACATCACAAAGAAAAAAAGAAAGTAAAAATATAACAAGAGTGGAAGAGAGGAAAAAAAAAAAAAAACAAGCAGGCATTACTAGAGAGCTGTGGGAGAGTGTGCCAGCTATTCTACGGAGCGGGAGAGGAGCCAGTAGAGCCACAGGACCAAGCTGGGGTCTGGAGCAGGGGGGACACACACAGACACACACAGACACAGCAATGATCCCACCTGGAACAGCAGAGCTACTTTCACCAGGACAAGTAAAGGGCTCAAGGGTTTTGTGGTGTATGTTAAATGTTGAAGAGTAAATTTTTTTCCAAGAGGAAGGAAAAAAAATAATAATAGATGGACTAAGCAATGCTATCAGCTTTTTCATGCTGATTTCGAAAGCGTGTCTGAAATGCTCCGGGAAGTTACAGCCACCAACAGCTGACAAAACTATTTAATGGGGGCTGATGCCAAGTCTCGAGATCACTCATCCATTTGGAAAAAAGTATGACCCAGCTATTTACACCAGACATGAACTGTGACCTTTTCCTCTCAAGAGGAAGGTGCAATGGTGCACTCAGAGACCCCTATGCCCCCAGGCATGGTCCTGATCATCCCCCAGGACACAAATTGGGCTCAGAGCTGTTGGGAATGATGCAGCTGCCCCCAAGCTCTCCTGCCTCCATTACATGGCAATTTTAATGCAAACAGAATTAAATGCCCATTATTAAATGCTGACCTTTGTGTGTCTCTGCTCCCCAAAACCTCCCACTCTCAACACTTAAAATTTAGAGGTGTGAAGCAAATGAAGTACCCCAAAGCACTGCAACTCCAGAATATGCACCACAGCAACTCCCAGCTGCACCCAAACCTGGGCCCTTTAGGATGACAAACCACTGGCCCTGGTGTCGAGACTGCTGAGAATTTGCTACTTCCAAAACTGGGGAAGAGTTGGTCTGGTTTTACAAAGGACCAAAAGATCTCAAGGCTGAGTTTCTTTTTGTCACACAGGAGTCAGAAGGAAAAAGGGTCTTGCTGGGGAAGTACAGGATAGAAAAGCTCCACAAATGCACTGTGCCAGCTCCTAGGGAATGTAAAATATGGAACAGAACATAGCTCAGCTTGTTAAACTGACTTAAACCAACACACCTATCATCAGAAACAACTACAAGTTTGCAAGAGACCTGGCTGGATTGCATTATCTTCCCTAAATACATCCTGGGGTAGGGAAAAAGGGAAAAAGAGGAGCCCACACTGCTCATCTGTAAGAACAACTTGCTGCAGGAATGAAAAATTCCCAGAACTTTTCAAAATATCCTGTAACTCTCCCTTCACTGATTGTTTCAAGTGAGTCACTGAATCCATCCCCTCACAGAGGGGACAACCAGTTCACTACAGCCATGCCCACCCTGCTCCCCATTCCTGACTGGGAAGAAGCAATCCAAAGCCTGAAGTACAATTTCCCAGGATGAAGGGAGTACACAGAGCACCGAAATGCTGCTGACACACTCCAGGCCTCAGCCTGCCCAGGAAATCATCTGAACTAAACAGATATTTAAGTTTGGCTTATACTAAAGAAATTTCCATCTAATCCTAAGGAGAGTGTTTGTTATTCTAATCCCCCAAAAATCTCTAAATGACTTTTTGGACCACACCATATGTGTGGGGGTGAGGGAGGCTGGCTGGCTATGGAAGGCTGACCACGGAACTACCCCTTCCCCAGCACCAAGAAATACCAACAGCCACTCAGCCATCCTCAGGGAGCTTCTTCCCTCCAAAAGGAGCCCTGGGAACTCGTATTTTTAGGATGAATCCTGCCTTTTTAAGTCTTCCCATTGTGCTTAGCAAGACAATGATTTTTTCAATGGGATTAGAGCCACCAAACCTGTATTAAACATATGCTTCATGCTATTACAGGATTGCAAAATTAGGAGGCATTTTTTCCTTCGTGGGCAGTGTGTTTTCTGAGGAAGCAGCAGCTTTTCAGACTGGAGGATCATTGGGACCATAAAGCCAAGGAATATTCTGCTGGTTTATTATTACTTCAGCTATCAGAAGGGCCACACTGCAGTGACCAGCAGTGACACAAATCACCAGCACTTACATAAAGTTTCTCCAGATTTCCACAGGCTGTAGGCAGTACTTCACTACCTCCAGCCTTTCTGGGATTTATTAATAGCTGCCACCCTCCCTCAGCTTTGGAACAAAGAGTTGTATTTTAAGGTTCCAGCCTTGTTTCTAACAAAATTCCGAAAATTCTGCATTTCCACAGGAGTGCAAATTGAACTCCTGAAAAGCAGGGTTGGTATCAAATCTGCAGCTACCTCTGGACTGCAGCACGAAGAGGCCACAGTGAGGGATTATCTCCCAATCCCTGCATGGGCTCAGGAGGGGCCAAACTGGCAAACACCACCAGTACCTGACAATTCTCACAAATCAGCTTAAATCAGCTGCACTCCAGCATCACTGAAAAGCTCCTGAGAGCCCATCCCAGGCACAGCAAAGTGGGGAATTCAAGGGGGGCAAGCAGGAGTCAGGAACTGTTGCAGCAGGAAAACCACTGGATCATCATAGAATGTCCTAAGTAGGAAGGAACCCCCAAGGATCATCCAGTCCAGCTCTTGGCCCTGCACAGACACCCCAACAATCCCACCCTGTGCATCCCTGAGAGCATTGTCCAAATGCTCCTGGAGCTCTGGCAGCCTTGGGGCCATGAAAAAACTGAGCACACAGCAGATTTTGCTGGTGAGATGGTACCAGGTAAGTGCCCAGCTGGGGTGCAGAGCTTTACAGGCTCAGGACCAGCAGCAAATGGATTTTCTCAGTTTGAGGTGCCAACGCCACATAAGCATCACTGAACTGAGGCCCACTGAGAGACATTCTTTGCCTAAAAGTGCAGAGCAGAAAGAGCCCCTGCTATTCTCACAAGACAAATGCACTGTCACACTGTGTCACCAGACCTGAAGATGTGAGACTTTTCATGCCAAACCTCACATTGAGATGGGTCAGACCAGATCCACCTCTGAGGCTCGAGACAGGAGGCAGCTCCATGATATCAGAGTCCCCTCCTTCCCTGCCATTGTTCTCACATCTCTCTGCCAACACACATTAAATAAAATAACAATAATGTACTTTTCATTCTGTGCCAGCAGATTTCTGGCTTTCTGAACTTTTGATGTCTGCTCAATTCTTTGCCCCAAAAGCTTCTGGGAGTGAACGACACCATTAAACATGAGCTCAAAGGATGGCAACCTTGATCATTTCATTGAAGTGAGAACACAAGCCTGGCTTATCTTTGGTCATCAACATTCTTTGCACGATCATAAATGAAGTGAAAAGAATGGTGGGGAAATGGCCTGCAAATGCTGTTTTATTTCATCTTGATTTCCTCCCTGGGAGGAATCAATATTTTTCTTAGCTGGGTTAAGAAAAATATAGAATGGTTTGGGTTGGGAGGGACCTTAAAGCTCACCCAGTGCCACCCCTGCCATGGGCAGGGACACCTTCCACTGTCCTAGGGTGCTCCAAGCCCCATCCAACCTGGCCTTGGACACTTCCAAGGATGGGGATTAAAGTGTCTTTTCTGGGCACCCTGTGCCAGGGCCTCACCTCCCTCACAGGGAAGAATTTCCTCCTCATCTCTAATCCAAACCTTTTCAGGTTAACTCCCTTTTCAGTTAAATCCATTCCCCTTTGTTTTATCACTCCATGCCCTTGTCCCAAGTCCCTCTCCAGTTCTCTTGCAGTCCCATTATTTTTAATTGGTGGGGTTTCTGAGGGTAAAGCATTTCTGGAGTAGGAAAACCTCCCATGTAACACAAAGTACCGCAGAGGTTCTCTCCTCAGTCTCCTCCATTCAAGCTGTGATTGGAGGCCCAATGTTTTGGGAATCCCAAGTCTCCCCAAAACACAAAGTTCAGGGTTTGCATTCAGAGTATTCCTCAACCCCAGCAGTGACTGTCTCAGTAATTTTATTGTGCTTGAACAGATCCCTCCCCCTCGGCATGAGAAGCAAAGATGCAGCTAATTAGGGCACAAAGGGAATTTCACATCTATACTTTCAGTTCTTAGTTCCACCCTCTTTCCCAAAGAACTTCTTTATGGAATACATTCCCTTTGTCCTTTTACAAAGAGAATCTACACAGAATTAATCACCTACACCTCCAAAACACCACACACTTAGGGGAAAAAAACAGCTACATAAAAGGCTGCATTTCAATGCTGGTTTGTGTTCTCCCAGGGAACCTGGCACAGGTTCACTCAGGAACACGTTTGTTTTTCACAGGGAATGCAGAAGGGGAATGTTTTGATTCTGTTGGGTCAGTGACTCAGTAAACAGCTCGAGCCCTCAGCAGGCACACAAGCAGAACGAGGTGATGGTGTGAGATTCTCCAAGTTCTTGGATTGTTAAAAAACCCCCCACAGTAAAAGCTGACTGCAAATGCTACATAACTGACACACAAAGTAATTCCAACCATAACAACTCCTGCAGGCTGCTCCAGGTGCTGGCCTTTCACATCCAGGTTTATTTGATATCAATACACAGACTGGGTACAACCCAGATAAGGGGCCCACACTCATCTTCACACAAATCTAACATGAGGTTTTTATCTTGATGGCAAAACCCCAAACCAAATAAAGAGCTCTCACAGGTGTAATGCCCTAAGGACACGTTCCTACTGAGTCCAGACTGTTCTGAGACTATGGGAGCTCCCAAGAATCAGGACATCATGGCTATGCAGGAAAGCAGCACAGAAATCACAGAATGCTTTGGGTAAAGACCGTAAAGATCACCTTGCTCCACCCCCTGCCATGGGCAGGGACACTCTGCACTATCCCAGGTTGCTTAAAGTCCTACCCAACCTGGCTCTGAACACTTCCAGGGATATACCCTGGGTCCATCTTCACTACTGAAGCTCCTTGTTAGCTGCAGAAGTTTTCTTTCTACATTTGCCACCTTTTGTCTGTTAATTATCATTAATTATTACTCTGTTGACTGCCAGGACCAGGCACCATCAGAAGCAGGGCCCTTCATAACCTATCAGGCCTTGAAGATCAAGAACCTATAGCTAAAAAAAGCCACCAACAAAGACATCAGCAGCTGTACAAGGAGTTATGAGATCTCGTCTTTTCCAGTTGCTCACTAAGGATCTGTGAGGGAACTGAGCTCATTGTCCCTCCTGCAGGGCCATCTGCAGCCACTCCAGCTGCTTTCAGTCCCCTGAGAGGGACAGGCCATGTGCTGACCAGAGGGTAACTGGTCCTCAGAACAGCTGCACTCCTCATCTCAAGTATCAGCCTAATTAAAAGCAGCTCCAGAACAACACTGCACACCTCCAACGCGATGGCTAAAACACAGTGACTGAAACAGGCCAATGGTTTGGGAGAATAAATGGAAGGTTCTTTTCCCAGGTAAGGAAATACTGCCTTTTGGAGAGAAACTTGGTGTTGAGGTTGATTCAGACGTAGCCAAATGCTCTATGAAACCAGGATAGCCAGAAAAAAAAGAGAATAAACCTCCCCTTTAATTGTTTGGTGCTGACACAATTTTGGTGGGTCCAAAATGTATCCGGTTGGGATCAATCCACTTACCTATCATCCCTGTTGGGCAATAATCCCGAGTTCCTTCCTGGAATACAAGACAGTGTCTTTATAACTCGGGAGTGGAAAGGGATCTGAGGATGGAACATCTATTTACAGGGACAGCCTAATGCTCGCTGAGCCACAGAGGGATAAGCAAACACTCCAACGTCAGGGGGATGTGGAACTAAAAATACTTAAAAGCAAAAATGCTGTGGAAACTGAGCCAAGAAAAAGGCAAAAACGAGCTCTGTTGCCTCAAAAGTTACCACTGAGACAACAAAATATTGCAGATAATGTATACCAAGCTGGGTTGCTGTAACTAAGATACTGTAATGGCCTTTCTTTCCAAGAAAGGCAACTGATGGTCTGCTTTTAGGAAAAGTTCATGCTTTTCCTTAAAATCTTTAGGCTCATCTTTCTGCAACCTCACCTTCTTGTCCAAAGAGACAAACTATAAAACATCAATGTGCAACATACCAAATGCACAGCTTTTTGGTTTTTTAACTATTTTAAAATTTAGACTGGACTGCTGGAAATGAGTTCCCTTGAGCAGGAGGAAGCACAGCAGTGAGATAACGTTACTTATGCAAATTCACCTTCATTCTGTCTCGGTGGGTTTCAAGTTCACTCCCTGAATGCTGACCCAATGGGGTCACTTACATTTCAGCTCGACAAAGCTGGACAAGCAATTTTTTCCCTAAGCAAAGCATGATTGCTTCTTTGTTTAAATCCCTCTGTAACTAGAAATTAATGCTGGGTGATGCAGCCAGAGTTTGGAGGCTCATTTTGTCCAAAGCCTGCCTGAAGTGACTGCAATGAATGGAATTATCCAAGAACATAATTCCTCGCAAAATAATCAGCACTACCAAGCAACCTCCAAATTCTTTCTCCTGATGAGATGACCACACCCTGTGTGTGCACAAGACATTTTTCTCTCAGGCCACTCCTGCTGATGACTCCTTTTGTTTCCTTCCACAGGTTGTTTCCTCCTCCACAGCATCTCCAGCTGCTGAAGGGCTCTGAGCCTGGCTAGCCTCCCGTCAGTGCCCCATTAGTCACTGAGGGCTGGAGCAGGAGTTCACAGAATCCCGTGGCATCAGCACACCAAGAATGTGACACAAACAGGTCCTTCCACCTCCCAGAGAAATGCAGGTCACTGCACTCAGGTTTCAGCCAAGCTGATGGAAACCTTCCAAGAAAGTTCTCTGCTCTCGGGTGTCACGACTGAGCTCGGCCAAAACCACCCCTCTGCCCAATAACCAAGGGAATGAATGAATTTCTGCTCCTCATTCTACCAAACCACTCTTCTTTCCAGAGCCAAACTGCCCTGCCATGAGAATTCCTGACAACACTCCCTTAGTTCAGAGTATATTCTCTGTCATATCCTACACTTAATACATACACACACACACACACAAACAAACAAATCATACTCTAAAGCCACGTTCTTATTTTTGAGCTGCTGTTCACTGCTATTTTGCAAGCTCTGCAGCACATCCTCCTTGAGTTAGCAGCATTTTAATGATTGTGTTGTTAGAATTTAGGACTAGGAACATCAAACCCCTCCTCTGAGCTATTCCAACCCTGGAGGAGCCCAGCACTGCTATCTGCTGTGCAGTTACATCTCATTTAGCAGCTTAAATGGTCAAACAGATCAGGCTAACACATGAACTTCCATTATTTACCGTGCAGCGTGAAGCACCCTGCAGACACTACAGTACATCCCTACCTTGGGAACAAAGCCAGCTCCACACACACTCTGAATCCTACCTCTCCTGAGAATTACAGAATTTGGGAAGTGCTCCTTTCTTAGGATTCCTTTGACACAGCCATTATTTCCTCTTTTCAGTAACTTGACAGAACACAGACTGAGGTACTAAAATGCTCACATGTGGGGTATCATCACTCCACAAAGCTGTACTAACCCTAAAAGCAAACTGGGAGCCATTCATATCCATGTGGACTCTCCCCAGTTTAACACCAGCACTTTCCTACCCATGGGTCTTTCAATACTGGGGCTCCTTGATGCCAAACATGGAGTGGGGTTTGGGGTTTTTTTGTTGTTGTTTTGTGTTTTTAAGTGGATGATGGGCATAAAAATCTTGTCCAGAGACAAAAAAACACCTATTCCTGGACCAATAAGGAAAACAGATACACCAGGGAAATTCCAGTATTAACCACAAACAAGACCACCACGATGAACACCAAACTGATGACCTGTGCTGTCAACACTTGGGTTACCTGCTTGTGAGCATGGTCGTAAGAGTTGATGTGGTTGTCAAACTCTTGGTGCTTCTGATACTGCTTGTCACAGAGTTCACAGTAGAAGTTTGCTCTGAGGTCTTCCAAAGCCTTAGCAATGGCCTTTTCTTTATCAACATAATCCTGAAAAATTAACAAAAAAATGCTTCTGTTAAGTGTCCTGTAAAACAGATGGGAAGATGATGTCCTCTAAGGAAAAATATTGCTTATGAAAAACTTAGTGTACATTGATTATCTTTACAGCAGGATCATTGCGGCAGGAAAACACCTCCAAGATTCATCAAGTCCAACCTGTGCCCAGTCCCCACCTTGTCACCAGCCCAGAGCACTGAGTGCCACCTCCAGGCATTCCTTGGACACCTCCAGCAGTGGGGACTCCACCATCTCCCTGGGCAGAACCTTCCAAGGCCTTTGCAGGAAGAAATTCCTCCTGATGTCCAACATGGACCTCCCCTGGCTCACTGGACCTCCCCTGGGACCTCCTCATGGACCTCCCCTGGGAACTTGAGGCTGTTCCCTCTCCTCCTGTTCCCTGGGAGCACAGCCCGACCCTGTCAGGGAGTTGTGCAGAGCCAGAGGGTCCCTCCTGATCCCCCTTTTCTCCGGCTGAGCTCCCCCAGCTCCTGCTGGTGCTTCAGCCCCTTCCCAGGACACACTCCAGTCCCTCAATGTCCTTCTCACTGTGACGGCCCAGAACTGGACACAGCACTTGAGGTCCCTCAGCAGTGATAGCTCAGGGGACAGTCAGTGCCTTGGTCCTGCTGTCACTCCAGTCTTGGGACAGCCCAGGTACCACTGGCCTCTTGCCCACCTGGGCATACCAGGGCTCATGCTCAGTCACTGCTGACCAACATCTCCAATCACCTTCCAGTCACTCTGCCCCCACCTGGAACACCCCCTGGTGCTCTCATGATCCAAGTGCAGGTTCCCAGCACTTAGCCTCGTTGAACCCAGCTTATGAAGCTGAGCAGCCTTTGCAAATTCACAGGTTGGATTCCAGAACTTCACAACACTACCAACCTTGACTCTATTTCTTACCCAGAATCACAGAATATTCTGAGTAGGAAAGGACCCACAAGGACTGAAGATCCCCTGGTCATAGCAGAGGTATCACTGAAAGGAGACTGCTTAAAACAAGGCCTGCAGTGCTGCTGGGGGAAGGCAGCTCTGCCTCAGGGAATGCTCTTGCATTGCCTGTGCTCCAAGGAGAGGCTCAAAGCCTCAAGCTAACCCAGAGACGCATTGGCATCAAACCCAGGAGGATCCCTGCCTTTGGAACAAAACTGTCCAGCTCTAAAGCTGACATCTGCTCCATTCTGAGTGCTAAGAAATGTCTGCTTGATCTTGATTTGGCTGCCTGAACTCAGGAGGGAGGAACACAGCTCTGGCTGGGAATCACTGTTGACAGCCCCCAAGCCCAATCCACTGTGGTGAAATCTCCCCAGGAGCAAAGCTGCCCATCAGGCTGGGCCCCAGCACAGACCACACTGGCAGTGGGCACAGTGAGCTGCATGTAATTAACAGGGGAGAGAGACAGCCTGGGGGCTGCCAACAGGGTCTTTTTCTTTCTGTAACATTTGCATAGGTGGAAAATCACACCTCCAGGCAGACATGAGGTGTCTCACCTGGCAACAGCCACATCCTCCCCACTTTTGCTACAGGTTTTGAATATGCACCAAGCTCTGGGACTGGGGAAATCCCAGTCCCTCAGGTGGCTGTAGTGGCTGGACATGCAGGTGTGGAAGGAGCCTGTGCTGTCCCCAGGGCTGATACACACCTGGGGGGCTTTGAAGTGCACCTGATGCTGAGACACAGGAACCTCAGGGCTGAGCAGCTGCTCCCTCTTGCCAGGCTGTATCAATTACAACCCCACCAGCAGAATTAATAAAACATCACCACACACTAGGAGCACGCTGGGGGAGGTTTACCCTAAGGAGGTAGAAGCTTTTACTCAAAAGCAGCTACAAATGCTGCATCACAAAGCCCACAGCAGCACTCCCCATACAGCCATTGACCATAGGCATTTCAACTGGAATGAAGAGAAATTATATAAAAAAACAGCCTAACATTAGAGAAAAAGCACTTAAGGATCTTTTTTTTTGGTCTTCAATATAAACTTCTTATGAGAAGCTTCCTTCCTCAGCAAGAGGAGGCAGCAAACATTTAAGACAGAAAACTATGAAAGGTTTTTCCTTTGAATTTCAGATCTTGTTCAAGGCAATATGGTTTCTCTCGCAGTTAGCACATCAAAATGGCATTAAAATAACATTACTGAGAATGTTTCATATGTTGCAAAATTTATATAAAAAAATTTCAACACCCGAAGAGAGGAAAAAAGAATATCTGAAAAATTTTTGTGCTCATGTTTGGGATTGTTTGCAGTTTAAAGCACTGTTCACCTCTACACAAAAAAGGAAGCAACTTCCTGCTTCCATCTATTACCAGATGCCCTTGTTAAGAAGAAAAAAGAAAAAAGAAAAAATCAACAAATCTGGAGTTTTGAGCCTGAAGCAGGTCCCCAGAAGACAAGAAAGGAAAACAGAGCAGCGTGAGCTCCACAGAACACGGACGTTTAAAGTTCCTCTGAATCCCAGACAAGCTTCCTGCACCATGTGTAGGTTTTTCTGAGCAAGCATCCTGTGGCTAAACAATGAACCCCAGCCATATGAGTAATCAGAATCTATACAAAAGAAGGGAATTAAAAAACATTTCTTGGCTGCAGAGTTATCCTAAATTCCTCTGAGGCTCCCCGAATGGCTGATCAGGATGCACTGCCATCAGCAGTTACATAATGGACTCCTGTGGAGCAGCAAAAAGTAACGGCTGCAGAGATTTTTCCCAGCTTAATACCAAAATGCAAGGGGCTAAGGATGAACAGAGCTAATAAAAACCCACTGGAGCTGGGAGAGATTGCTACTGCTCCAGAGCTCCTGAGAAAAAAGTTGTGGTGGAAGAGGGCAGGAAAAGATTCTCAGAGCAGCACTGGTTCAGCTGTGTTTGAAAAGGTAATTGTAAATCCCAAGAACTTCAGCATCACTGAATGGCTTGCGTTGGACCTTAAAGACCCTCTAGTGCCACCCCCTGCCATGGGCAGGGACACCTTCCACTGTTCCAGGCTGTTCCAAGCCCCATCCAACCTTCCCAGGGATGGGGAGTCCACAGCCCCTCTGGACACCCAAACACCTGCAGTTCACTTACCGAGCAAATCAAGGTCTCAAGAAAAAAAAGAAAAAAAAAAAAAAAAAAAAGACAAGAGTAGGCTATAAATTTTCATAGCTGAACAAACTGCCTGAAGAATTAACTATTCAACTGGGGAAATGGAATTTTAGATTTGCCAAGGTTATGTTTAATTTTAATGGCATTGAAACTACTTTCCCATTATTTCTGAAATAATTAAAATTTATGCAAGACTGATATTTCATTTGGATATCTTGGGCTCTTCCTCGACCCTGGTACTTCCCAAATCTCAGGACAATTCAACAAAGAGGCTTTCCTAACACTTGATGGACTGTAGGGGCTGGAAAGCGGAAGAGCGGATTAAAGGATGAGCAGAGACCATGTCTCCACAGAGAACCCGGTTACAGCTAATCCAAGAATGCACCAGCATGTCACGCTCAATCCCAACACCACAGCTCATTTTTATCAGCCTTTGGCTTATAAAATAACCTCACAGGTTTTGTAAATCCCATGGAAATGCAGAATTTATCTTTTTTTCAATGCTGCCTGAGCCGTTTTTCCAAGAAGTTCCAGCCCATCAACTTCTCCAAGCTGGAGTTGTGTCCTACCTTTCCAAAGCAGGCAGGATTTATGCAGTTGACATCATAGTGTACTACTCATGCCTCACTCAGTACAACACAAGACTTCCTCCCCTCCCAGCTGCTAACTGCCCCTCTACCACCTGCAGGTTCTGTACTGATATGGCAGGTTCAGTAGGAAGATCTGGCAGCCCTGAGCGTAGGGAAGGAAATGTCCTGCTCACCTCAGGACTGTTCCTTCCAGAACATGAGCAAAGCACACAGAGAAAGCCCTGCTGCTGTCCTGGGGCTCTTCAGCAGCTAAACAAACACAAAGGTTGATGCCAGGAAGTGAATAACCAGTTTGTTAAAATAGAAATCATCTCAACCATGACCAAACACTGAATTTCTACCACCAGCACTGCGGCAGAAGGAGAAGAGCTCAGCCCCATCAGAATAGATTTTTTTCCCAAGCAGCCCACGGACACATCAGTGCCCCTCTCTCTGTACCTTGTACTTCTGCCTCAGCTCCTCGGTGTCTTCCTTCTCCACCTCCAGCACTCGCCTCCGCTCTGTGGCATCCTCGGCGTAGTCGAGCTGTTTAAAAAAAAACAGAGCAGAGATGCAATTTGGCCCATAAATACATGGCACTATCAAATCTGCCAGAATGCACAACTTAATAATTTTAATTGAAACTGAAACTATGCACATTGTACTTTGCTTTCCCTGTTTGTCACCCCAAGTGTAAACAGGTCATTAATTCCCCTGAGGTGGAGGGTCCTGGCAGGCCCATGACAGCTTTGGGGACGGGAAATCGCAGAGCCCAGGGATTTTGGGGAGCATCAAGACCCCAGAACTCAGGTTCACAGGGATGAACAGAGTTTTCTTACTGTGCTGATTTAAGAGCAAGCTGCTCTTTATCTTGGATTCACAAGCTCTCACTTTTAAATGTCTTTCCCACCCACTCCCCAAGAGCCCTGCAGGGGAAGGGGCCAGGGGAGCTTACCTCCATCTCCATCCGGCCCATGCCCATGACATCATACTTGACGACGATAGGGATGGGATCTGTCCTCCCTGGAAGAGGAACACACACAGAGGGGTCAGGGGCAGTCCAGCACCACAGCTCGCTGTACACATTGGGTTTGGGTGGTTAGAGATCTTGCCTTGGAGTGCAGAGACCAGAAAGCTACAGTGAACCAAACACGAGCCATTCTCACAGCTTACAGCCGACCCTGCGCCTCGCTCCGAACAGGCACCAGGATGATAAATGCATTTTCTGAACATTAACTGCTCATGTAAAAGCTTCTTGTGGTTCATGTTCCCCCATGACAAGCCCTGGGGCATGGCTGATAACAGGACTTGAGCCTTCCCCTCAAGGCCTCCACATCAGGCTCCTCATCTTCCCATAGGAGTGAAGAAGCTGCTAAATACATTTCACTGTTGCAGCTCATGAATAATCTATTAGAACTTCTCTGTAAGGGATGTGGAAGCCTCCCTCCCACCAGCTTTTGTCCCTCCCCAGGAGTAAGGAATGCTGAGAAGGATGGCACAGAAGCCAAACCTCCCCCATCCCAACCATCCAGCCCAGGCCAGGTGGTCAGGCTATTCCCCAGCCCCTGGAGCGATGCTCTGGCCCCGCCGTGTCACCTGTAAGCTGTGAAAAGGACTGGTTGCGAAGAAAATTGACTTTGAACTAATCAAACTATGCTGGAGATTTATTTTTTTTTAAATAACGTATCTTTAATCCACTCATAACCAGCCAAACAAAGCAAAATGGGGCAGACAAGCACTTTACTACCACAGCTTTTGTTTTTTTTAATTTATTTTAAATTATTATTATTTTGATTTTTACATCACAACTGGCACTGGTGGTTGTGATGTAACCCACTGACAAAGTACTTACCTTCTCCGGTGCAAACCTTGAGTGAAAAAACAGAATGTTTACTTCCCTTGTTATTGCTCTTGTTTGGTGTAAACAATTGGTTTGTTATACACACATACACAGGTATTATACCTTTGGGCTAAAAGATCGACAGGTTGGAGTCATGCCAAAAATATTCCATTGCCATCCACAAAGCTTAAAGTCTTTAAAACTGCCTCAGAAAACCTGGATAGGTGTGAACTCTTTGCCAGCATTGGCTCTAATTCCTGCCAAAGCCACAGCCCAGAGGGGTTTCTGAACCTTAAAGTACAGACGTGTTTTTATTCAGAAATAAATCCATTTAATTAATTGCTTTATGGTTTTGTTGATATGCCCAGGAATTTGACTGGCAGGTATCCATCAGGTCCAAAAGTAGTGATCACATTGATCTGAAATGGTTGGGATTGAGCTTTCCTTTGGATATTTAATGCTCACCCTTTGACAAAGTTTCTCTTATGCCCAATGGTATAATACAGTAAGCAGTGACTGCAATTTTTAGCAAAAGGACCAAATTAAAGACAGGTTATAAAAATGACTTCCTAAGTGCAATATCACTTTCATAACGTCTCAGCCAGGGATTTACTGGTAAGTGGTGAACCCAAATGGAATGGCTGGCACCAGGTGCCAACAATTTATTATTTAAATTCTTTTTCAAGCTTTTTTTCTTGCATGTTTTGGTTTGGTTTTGGGTATTTTTGGTTTGTTTTTGTTTTGTTTCTCCAGCAATTGAGATCTTTTGATGCAGCCTCATTGCCCTGGTAAACCCCTGTGTACAAACAATGCATCAGTACTTTTGCCTTCTAAGGCAGTCAAAGTTTTTTGGGTTGGTTTTTTAAAATTCAAAATCTATTTGGAAATTGCAGTAGCAAGTGCTAGTGCCCATCGTGTTGGGGGGGGAAAAAAATCAAGTTTGGACAGTATTAAAAATTTATGTTTAAACTGATTTTGGCAGTTCTAACACAAACAGAAACATCCCTTCTTAGCAATACCCTTTAATGAACAAGGATCAGACAAGTGTGCATAAAGAAAGGAAAGGAAAGGAAAATGAAAGACCAAGCAGAAGGATGATGGCTACAACAGAGAAAGTAAGCCTAACATTGGTGCACTGATGACAAAAGGAGTAATTCAGTCTGAAAATAAAAAATTACCACTGCTAAGTTTACCATCACCACAACAAGTCCAGGATCATAACGCTGTAAAAAAGAAACACCATTTGTTAGGCAGAAACCATTAGGGGCAGAAAATAGGCCATTGGGCAGGGAGGATGGGTTAAAAAAAAATAACAGGAGGCTTCTTGCTCACCCCTCCACCCCACGACTGTGCTCTGCCCTGCGGAACCAGGGAGCCATCGGAGCAGCTCTGACTCCTTTTGGGTGTTGGGAGAGCTCCTGGTGACAGCCTTGCCCCAGGGAGGCACCGAGGCACGTGTATGCAGGCAATTTAAAAAGGAAACAAATCAGGATCTTAAGGAAATCGCAAATACTCTGGGCCAAAAGGAGCTCTGCTTGCAGGTCAGAGGAGAATATACCGTGAGCAAAGCGATGCCTTTGTTTTAAACTAAACCACCATTTCATTATGAATGGAACACCATGTGTGACATCCAGGTGACAAGGCCTGTAACACGGCTATGGCAGCAGTGCCAACCCCACGTGGATCCCCCTGGACCCAGCTGGGGCAGCAGGACACTGTGCTGCTGGGTACTGGGTGGCCTCACTCAGTGTCCAAGGAAAGCCACGATGGTGCAGGGACACAGAGCAGGCTCAGAGCCACCTCTCACCTGCCAGCTGCCAGGTGGGACATGGGGAGCAGCCAAAGGGGGAAATGGGATTCTGCAAGTTAGGCTCATTACTTCTCCTTTAAAAGAACTTCCTCAAGAAAAATTATCCTACTGCTGGCCACGACAACAGATCTTTCCCAGCAGGTAAACATGGCTCGGACGTCGGGAGCCTCCCAGGTTTGGAGTCCCTGCTGAGCTTTTCCTGTACACCAACATGCTTTGAAGGCAAAACAAACTTGCAAGGCCCAGAATTCCCACACTTCCTGCCATTCCACAGGGCTGCAAGCAGTGCCACACAGACAGTTAATTCCCAGGATAATTCCCTGCTGCACCCCTGTCCCAGCCCCCTGCACCCCACAACATTTATCTCCTGTTTGAGGCAGGTCACAAACTCCTTCAGAGACTCCTGCACAGGCTGCAGACCCCAAAGCAGAGAGGGTTATTGCATGAAACACTTTCACACCCTGTGAAAATCTCGTGGAGAGCATAGCGCAGGAACCTCCAGAAGGATGGGAAAAATAAACAGCTCACACGAGAGTTGCACCTCAGAAGACCCAATCTCAAAGTAAATTAGCTTTGTAGTGATTCCCTGGACTCAGAAACAAAATGAGATTCCCAAACTGACCAGCTGTACTTGTTTTGCTTTCCTCTCCCCAAGAAATGGGAAAACCTTGCTTGTGAAAAATTGCTCAGCCCCAAACAAACCCTGACAGCTGCCCCCTTCCCAGAGCCCTGCAGCAGCAGAGAGCAGGCAGTGAATAGAGAGCACATGGCCAGGCAGGCTTCACCAAATTCCCTCCTTTTCACTTGCACAAAGTTATTGGATACAAACAAATACTTCCCCCCACCTCCCCCCATGCTATAAATTAGTAAGTACTGGGAAAAGAATTCATCCTAAGGCTTCAGGGCTTTGGCTTCAGAGGACTTTGACTTCAGGGCCATGCTCTGGCACTGGACATGGAGTGGATGCTGCTTTGCCCTTTAGAATGGGAATATCCCAGCTGGACCTGTCATCTAAGCCTGCCTGGAAACACTGGCGTTGTCAACACCAGCCCATGTTTTATCTTGTTTTTAAACAGTCAAAACAGAAACCAGTTTTGATCAGATTTGCATACTCAGGAAAACTCCTCCCTCCAAAAGCAGCATCGTGGCAATAGAATCCCAGAATGGGCTGGGAGGGAACCTAAAAACCAGTCCCACCCCCTGCCATGGGCAGGGACACCTTCCACCAGCCCAGGCTGCTCCAAGCCCCATCCAGCCTGGCCTCGGACACTTCCAGGCATCCAGGGGCAGCCACAGCATCTCTGGGCAACCTGTGCCAGGGCCTCCTCACCCTCACAGGGAAGAGTTTCCTCCCAATATCAAATGTAAACTGATCTTTTTTTTTTAGTTTGTAACCCCCACCCCTTGTCCTATCCCAACAGGTAAGTTTCTCTGTTAAACAGACATTCAGACGTAACAGGATGAAAAAATTATGTACCCCAAAAATTCCATGTTAGTATAATTCAATCAAATCTCTTTCAGTGTGTCCCTTATGCAGGGCATGTAAGCACCACAGAAGGAACAGAACAACCTTAATCCTGCTTGTTCTGTTGACGTCTTCATAGAAACTTCCCCCAGGTACAAGCTTTGTAAGACACAATCCTAGAGGACTGATTGATATCACACTTGTCACTGGCGGAGAATTTCATAAACTCAGGGTCTCCAGAGGACGCAGACAACAGGATCTGATCTTCTTGGACATGGAGGATTTCTCCTTACTCATTATCTTCACGCTGCAACTGAAACCCATAGTAAGACACAACCTTCCAGGGGGTTTTAGCTGCTCCTGGAGAGGGACTATCACTGAGCTGTGTGCAGACAGCACTGGCAGTTGTGTGACCACATCCCTGGGGTTCTCTGGTGGATAAGGGTCAGTTTATTCAGTCAGGACAAACCCCACTGCAGGCTCTGGAAGGGAAACAGGTGCCTGGAGTCAGTGACCAACACCTGCAGGAAGGGATCCAGAGGGACAGGGCTCACCTTCAGCTGCACTGTGTGCGAAGGGGGAGACAAAGAGGAGTCCCTGCGCTCACAGATGAGCTGCATTTTCAAAGATGAGGATTTTGCAGCTCTCAACACTCCTGAGACTGTTTCAATATAGCCACATGGGAGTTGGGCTCTGCTCCCAGGGAACAAGTGACGGGACAAGAAGAAACAGCCTCAAATTGTGTTGGGGGGGGTTCAGGTTGCATATTGGGGAAATTTCTTCATGGGGCTGTCCAGCCCAGGCAGAGGCTGCCCAGGGCACTGGTGGAGTCCCCATCCATGGAGGGGTTTAAAAGCTGTGTAGATGTGGCACCTGGGGACATGACTTAGTGGTGGCCTTGGCAGTGCTGGGCTCCCTAAGAGTCTGCAAAAGACCAAGAGCTGTCCCACTGAAAATTCAGACTCCTCATTCAGTACATCAAAAGAGAAGAGGGGAGAAAATCCACTCATTTTCACTGCTGCACAAGCCTAGGGTGCTCCTCACTGCCTAAAAATGATACCACATTACCAAACTCACTCCAACTGCTGCAAGAAGCAAATAAACAGACAAGGCAACCTTTAATCCTGGCTCCCTTTGGGAATTAGAGTAGTGAGCTCATCCTGTTTATGTCAGATTTCTGGAAGGGGTCAAAACAATCACGAGATTCAAACAAAGGTCCATCATTCTCGGCAGCAAACAAAGTGCCAGAGACGAGAAAGTGTCTTCCAAGAACACAAGAAGTGCACTGTGAATTTAATCCTTACTAAGTAGGGGCGAAATGACGAGAGAAAGTCAAGTTGTAAACACCCCAATCACATGGAAAACTTCCAATGGGAGCTCACAACCTCTCAGATACACAAACCAAGGGTGACACTTGCAGAAAACCAAGCTGAGGTTTGACCTTGAGGCATCAAGCAGAGCTCCTTGAACTTCTGCAGAGGAAGGAACATAGTGGAGTCTGGGTCAAAAAACAGCTCTACCCCAAATGCTGGGCAATGGATTAAAGAGCAGCATGGAAGATGTTGGAGCAAGAACACAAATCCTGGTTAATTCTGGAGAGAATTTAGAGGTAAGAGTTGCTATCTGTGTTTATCTCAGTAAGTGAAGAGGGCTGAAGGGTCTGGTCTGATTTAGGGCTGAGCTGAGAGAGAAGCAGGTTGAGCATGGCCATGACCTCTCCCTTCCCCACACTCATCTCCCCCAGTTTAATGAAACTGTTTTTCCACTGGCCCAGCACAAAGGACCAGAAGGCCTCATTCCAAGCCAGGAGAAAGCTGTCTGTCACAATGAACATGTGGCACTGAAAGATTACAGACTTCACTGGCTACACCCACTCAAGCAACACATAAACTCACTACCTGTAATCAAGGGAAGGATCTTGCACCTCCAAAAGCAAACAAGGGGGCAACTGCTCCCCCCAAAGGACACTGAGGCATTGAGCAAACCTCCCTTTTGGTCTGTGATCTGCTGCGTTTTGACACAGCAGTGAATATCAGTGTGATAACTGCAGCCACAGCGCCCAGGTTGCTCAAGCTAAGTTCATATGAAAATATCACTCTTAAAACCACTGCAGTGATTTGTGTTGCAAACACAAGCATGGAAACGTTCATCCATGCCAGGACTGAGGTTCCCGTGAGGACATGTTAAGATACAGGAAGATAAGAGAGAGTTCACAGCTATTTCTTGGGTAAGACTGCCAAACCAACCCATGCCTAATGAATAAAGGCACTGTTAAGCATTTTTATCTGCTTCTCCTGTATTTTCTTGTATTTATTACAAAGCTGAAAAACCCAGAAAGAAATCTAACACCCCCCAGTCCCTCAGATGCTCATTGTTCCATGTTCACAGGCCTGACACACATCCACCGTCTGCCTCCACGAGATCAGAGGAGCCAACAAATGGAAAACACATTAATATCCGAGCTGAAGCCATTTGGCGAGCGGGTGACAGCACCAAGATTCAAGACCTTGGAATTCAAACCCTGAGCTCATTTCTCCAAGCTGCAGCTGCCAAGTGATCACATTTGTGACTGATCTCAGTTGCTCGAGTGGTCAAAGCTCTGTTTATTGCTCCCCACAGCCTGAGGAACATCCAGCAAAGGTAGCGCCTGTGGCCACCTGGCACTGCCTTGGAACGTGGCCTCAGATTCGGCTCCATCCCACAGCCAGGGAGCACCCCAGGGGCTGCCAGGGAGAGGATATTTCCTGCCTGAGCCGCAGGATCACAGCTTCACCTGCAGTTCTGAGCAGCTTCCTGTACTTGTCAGACGCTTCTGCTCTTCCACCCTGCTCAGCCCTTGGACCGAGAGGGAATGTTTTCCCTTTTCTGAACAGATTTAGGGAGGATTGTGCCAAAGGAGAACTGCACTGTAGTGATGCTGAGGGGGGGAGTGCTGACTATATTTATCCTCCCAGAATTTGCAAGTCAGAGCACAAATCCACTTGTGCTTTTTCTTTTAATTGAAACCCATGTAACAATAATACAGCTTGATGGAGGTACTGGATTTTAGCACTTGCTAACAAATTTGCTATACCTGACTTTACTACCTAGCTAGATATTGTCAGGAAAGGATAAAATGAACCCAAAGCACTTTTTAGTAACTGCTGCTCTCTGTATCACCAGGATAATTTATACAATCAGTTTGGGGCACACCTTGGTCAACAAGAACAGCACTGCCCTGACAGTCTGTGCATATTTATTGCTTTCAGCCTGAGTGGAAGGGAACAAGGATGCAGGAAGGGTTCCCAGCTCTGCCAAGAGCTTCCAAGACACATTCTACGGCCCTGCCCTCTCCTCACAGCATTACATCAGCAGAGCTGCTCCCCACGGAGATCCAAGCAGCTCTTCCAGAATAGTGATGCCAAAACTTGGCCAAAAACATAAGCAAACATGAAGGAAGTTATTATTAAATAGGAAGAGGAATGAGGGGACAGAAGGTACTTCTTCAGGTCCAAAGGCTACAGGGAAAGTTCCTACACTGCAAGAACCTGCCCCAAAATGGACATCCCTGCCCTAAACAGAACCACCTGCTGCTTCTATTTCCGGAGTACTGGAGATAATCCAAGTCCCAGTACAGACCAGCAGCCACCCACCTTGAAACTCCACTTGGTTTCACTCTGAGCATTTTCATGACAATATCCGAGTGCTGAATGAGCTGCCTCAGTCCCTGAGGAGCAAACACACAGGAATTCCAGAGCTACACTGAGCCCCCACATTACCTGTGCTGTTTGATTCACAACTGAAGCACTGAGGTGCAGCTCTGCCATGACAAATCTGTGTTATCTGTTGCCATAGTAAAGTACTAGATTGGCATTCACTTCTCGGAGATACCACAAAATATCAGGATAATCTCAGTCTTGAGAATACAGTGAGAATGTGAAGTAAATCAGTGTTTTTTAACATATCAAATTAATAATAAAGGACACAATTTGTGGTGTAGGGGAACTTGTAGCGGCCTCTGTACAGGTCTTGGGCTGTTTTTAAAGGTCAAGACTGCAATCAGGCAAGAATGTTTACTTAACGGAGAACTTCAGAGAGGCAAATCTGTGTTGAATAATTACAGTTACTACCCAGACTGGCTAAGGATGAGCTGGACCTGTCCACCAGAGCTGGCAATCCCTCCTCAGAGTCCCCTCCATATGGCAAGTAAACATCAAACCTTCCTCTTCCCCTCCTGCCCACCCTCCCCAGGTCCTGCTATGACCCAGGAAGCAGCAGGATAACCTACTCAGTTTCCCCTGGTCTAATTAAATGAAATTAAACTACTGGTTTTAGTCTTCCAGATATACCTCTAGAGTACTATTACTTCATATTAAACACATAAGTCCAAAAAAAAAAAAACCAAAAAAAAACCCAGAAGTTTTCAGTACTTTTTTTTTTAACAAGACTTGCCAAAAAATTGACAGGGAAAAGGCAAAGAGCTTATAAAAATATTTTCACATATATGATTCAAATTATCCCACTTCTGCACATCAGTCTCCTGGCTTTTCATAATACGACTTTAACTTAATGGGAAATACTCATTCCAAGAGAAATCATTAGAGTGGTTGAATTCAGATTTCACTCAGCCCTCTCATTCCCCTCCTGACTTACGTAACTCCTGATTTATTCACAATCCTTGGGCTCATTTAGCACAGGACTTCACACGAAGGTCAGGCAATGTTTTTAACCAATCTTTTGCTAGTTTCCTTTTTTCAGGAGACCACAAAATTGTGGATTATTAAGATCAGGTGTTCCCCCAAAGATAAAACAGGCTAGGATCACCATTTTCTCACTTGTCAGAGCACAGCCATCATGGAAAAGTGGCTCACACATCTCTATGGAAAAGTGGCTCCCTAAGCCGTACTTTCCAAATTAAAAAAAGATCCCTGTCAACTGGCAACCCCCTCTCCTGCTTTTTCATATTCAGTGGCTGTTAGCAAGCTGAAGCACCATTTCCAAATATAACACAAGTTGTTTGTGGGAAAAAATGCTGAAAAACATCAGGGAAAGATGAGCTGAGGGATGACTGCTGAATTCCTTATGAGCATCTCTGAACCAGGATTCCAGCTCTGGCGTGGTGAGAGGCGACAGAACTGTCCCAGCCTGGTGCTCCACTCAGCACATAGCTCAAATTAAGTGAAAGATGCAGATATTCCAGGCAGAACACAGCTGCCCTGGTGTCAGCCATGTCACTAAGGGCATGGGCTGTGTGCTTTCCTACCCAAGGGCTCAGCTCTTCCCGTTAACAACACTTACACCACAAGGCAGCTGCTTCACGGGGTACAAAATGCCTCTTCTGCCTCTGGAATTATCCAGAGAATGAGCCACATTGTACCACAACAGCAGATTTTTACCAGCAGCAATTGGCAAGTGTGGATTTTAGGCTGTTGCAGCTACCACCCAGAGACCGCTCAGCACTCTGGATTCCATCCACCAGTGGGTAGTGAGGATGAAGGAACCCAGCACAGGATACAGTCCTGCAGTGTGAGGTTTGTTCAACAACAACGCTAGGGCCTGACTGCAAGAAACAAACATTTCTGCCTGGCAAATGTAACACAGCATCACTTTGGGACACACAGAACTAAAGAGGGAGCCCCAGCTCAGATGAACATCTAGAATTAAAAGTGACACCACAAAACTCAGCAGACTGAACTCATCCACTTCCTTTTAAGTGCACAGAAAGTAGATGATGCAGTACCAATTCCATACATGCAACCCAGAATTTTTGAGGGTTCGATGCAAGGACCTTCTGCAGGAGATCAGACACCACACCCACAGCTCAAGGCTGCTTGAAGAGGTTCTTGCTTCTGCTGCACCTCCTCACCATAGGCTGTGCAAGATACTAGGCTCAAGCACAGTGTGAAGCAAGTAGAGTTTAACAGGAACACACCTACATCTCTTTAGAAACATCTCCTGGTCTTTCCTGAGCAAGAGAGTGTGGAAGAGGGGAAGAACTTTTGTTCTGCTCCTGCCTTCTCACTGAACATCAAATGACTTCACTCTTCAAACTCCTATGATAAGATTAAAATTGGATGCAAATGTTTCCGTCCTGACATTTTATACTTGGATTTTTGGGCCAATCTAAGATTCACACAAAAATGTCACTGGATAATGAATTAAACGTTCCCAACACAATCATCACCAATGCCACAGGCAACAGGCACAGGCTCTGACTGCTGAGAACACAGAAGAGAAAAGCTGGAGCAGCAGCAACACCTCTTCCACATCCTCTGCCTGCCCAGACCTCTGGAGAAGTTGGCTGGCAGGTGGACAGGGCACTTTTCCCTTCCAAAAGGGCTGAAATTCCCACACATGCTCCAAAGCCTACATTAGGAAGTTACAGCACCAAACTGGGTTAAACTGGTTGGGTTATTTTTACTCCTTCATTTCTATTAACATTCACAGGGAAGTCCTCACAGCCCACATCTATGTAGCTTCCAAACAGTCCCAATCACCAGAGCTCCAATGATATGTGAGAGATCTGGACAGCTCCAGCACTGCAAGAGGCACAGTGGGAACATCTATATCTGGACAAGTCTCCAAGTGCAAATTGCTGCTCAGCCCACGTGACACAGTGACACCACCACCCCCTGCCTCGACTGCAGACCTAGAGTCCCATAATCCATGTTCACTCCACCACATCAGAGCCTGCAGCACCCCAAGCCCTTGGGCTGTGCCTTGGGATCCGTCCAGGGCTGGGACAAGGCTTTAGCTCCTTTCAAGTCTCTGTGTTTCCACACTGGTGACACACAGAGAATACAGGGGCACCCAAAAGACAGAATACACCGAGTTCCACCCCGTGCTGCACATCCCACATGCCAAAGGAAAAGCCCAGAGATGACAATAAAACCCCATCCTGAAGTCTGGCCCCAGCAGGGACATGAAAGGAGTGGAGAGTGCCATGCAATAACCAGAGGAACTCCAATGACACCATGTTAGAGGAAGCCAAAGCATTAGACAGCAATACAGTCCTGCCTGAGAGGTTAGAGAGCCTTAGTCCGAGGGATTAATAGGCATTCCCAGAGTTTGGAGAACTCATTACCTCTGCACAGTCCTCCACAGCACAGACAACCCCATCTCTAACGGGCTCACTCATGGAAGATGGATTACAAGCTCCCAGGTCTTCAGACTATGGGCATGGGAACACGAGTTACTCCGAGGGACTCAGGGTATACCTGAGCTTCAAACACTTCCACAGGTTTCTACAGAAATGGGGTTTAGTGTACAGGAAGAATTTAGGCTCAAGACAGCAAGGGGACCAGGTTCAACCAGCACTTCAGTGTCCCAAGGAGACTTGCTAAACAAACTGCTGGGAACAGAAGGAAGCCAAACCCATGACAGCCCTGTGGACAAACCAGGAGTGAGCCTCTCCCATCCAGAGAACCTCTGCCACCACTTTCCATCTTCAGTGGGCCCTTTACTGGCCTTCTAATGGCTTCTGACAGATCATGGGAACTACCTCAAATCATTAATTCTTTCAATACCAAAGCATCACCACAGTTTGAAGCTGCACCACTCCCTGTCGGCGTGGAGGAAGTGAATCCTCCTCCCTCCACATTGACTCTCACACATCCACCACACACACACCCCTAACCTGTACCAACAAGTGAGGCAGCAGCTTCCACTTGCACATTGCCAAATATGAAACTCAACAGTGCATTCATTTGGATATATTAATAATGGAAAGCAAATCTAATCTAGGAACAAAAAGCAGAAATAATTTTGTTAAAGACTGAGGCTAGAGTTGAAGGTTTCAGACACAAGGGACTGGACTTACCCTGCAGTGACTTTCCCAATCCCTGGCCCAGCTTCCACCCATGTTTCTGGAGTAAGCGGTGTCCAATATTATCCTGACAGACAGAACAGAGAAAACAAACCAAAAATATTCCAATAATATATTCTTCCCTTCCCGCTGACATTTAAACATGTGATGAGCAAGAGATTTTTCTACATATATATGCATGCAAAAAAATGCTACTGAAAAGGCAATATATGCCCAATAAAGGGAAAGACAAATGTCAAAAATTGCTGGCTAGAATTTTTCCAGGGGGATGGGTATCAGGGACGGTCACTTTCTGATGGTGTGCTGGGCAACTTTTGTGCATCACATTTAAAAGAAATAAAAAATAATAAAAATAAAAAGCAATGTGGGAGAAAATAAAGTGTACCAATAAAAATTGACAGTAAAAAGCATAAAATCAAGCTATTTATACAATCATATCCATCACCTAGATAGCACCACTTAAGATTTTTTTTGTAAAGAAAATCTACAATGTGTTTAGTCATTTTGTTTGTGTGTCAGGCTTTTATAATACTGAGTAAGTTGTAAGTGCAAGACTGCCCCACCACTAGAAACCAAAACACAATCAGAGCAAAATCCAGGCTAGACTTGATTGGGTTTTTTATATATGTATATATATATATAAACTAGCATGCAGCCAATATTAAACTGAAAAAACAGTGAGGTTAGTAAAACAAAAAAAATAAAATCAATTAAATAAAATGAGCTCAAGCACAGACTGGGTGATGCATTTCACATGTAAACTAACAAAAATACTAAGATGTTAGAATGAAACAGGCCTAGCAATAAGTTAACAGCAAGGAACCATTAGTGCATGTAGGGGAAACAATAAGCATAATGTCTCATCTTCCTAAAAAAAAAGCTATTTTGGAATAAGTGGAAAAGTACTGACGCAGCAATTAAGTGTCAGCTTTTGGAAATGGGACTGAGCAGGGCTCAGTGTGGAAATTGTTGTGTTTTATGCAAGGTTTCTGCCCCCAGACAAAGAGCAGAGCACTCACAGCACCCTCGAACCATCTCAGTCTGCCAGCTCACCCTCAGTGACCAGCTCACCCAGTCACAGGCACTGACCAGCTCCTCAAAGAAGGACTCTTGGCTGGGACCATGTTCACCTTCTAATCACAAAAAAATAAATATCAAAATCAGATATGCACTGGTTGATTATTAATTATCATCAGGCAAACCACAACTTGAGGTATCACAGAAATATCCTGAAATATAACAGGCTGTGACTCCAGAACACTGAGTGGTAAAAGGAATCCTAAATAATAATAAATCTATATGCTGCAGGTTTCTTTAATTAAATAATAACATCATTAACAGAAACCAGAGTAGGATTTGTCACTCTACAGGGAAGAAAATGACCACAGGGTTTGCACAACTTTGGTGAATCAGCTTGAAAGGCACAACCTTCCCAAAGATATTGGCTGCATGGACACATTTTTCCTCAAAAAGATGTTATCAAGTATAAATTTTGGCTTTTTTTTTTCAGATATCCTAGTAAAGTAAGATATTTTGTATTCCTGTATTTCCCAAGGAATAATGTACATTTTTCCCACACTATGGGCTCTGCCCCAGGACATAATTAGGGCTACATGGAAAAAAAAAAAGAAAAACAGGAGAAATAAGGAAATGTCTGGGGATAAAAGGTTAAATGAAAAAAGAAAAAAAAAAAGGAAAAATAAACAACGATGGATCCCCACCACAAACACCATGGAGAGGGCTGTCTGCTGCAAGACAGGAAAACTTACCTGCAGGCACACCTGGTCAGGCCAATCCCAATGGCCACAGAGTGCCCCATCCTGGGAGAGAGGGGCTGCAGCTTGGGATGTGTTTGGGATAAGGCACTGATTGTCCTACCCTGACAAAGGATCATTGAATCTAAAAGCCGGTGCTGACAAAAATGGCTGCGTTTTCCAAAAAGAAAAAACAAAAAAAATCCAAAGGACAAGGAGTACTTTGCAGTCTTGGCCAAGTGGAGATGAGACATTGTGCTGACTGTGTGTGTTATGAATGCACTAAAATAAAGACAGATGAAGCAGAACGCTATTCCAAAAGCAGTGCAAGTGGAGTGAAAGCATTTCCATACGAACCTGGCTTTAAAAACTGGGCTGTCAAAAGAACAGTTAAATGTAACACAAAGTAAGAAACTGTCCAATCACTAATGGTAGTTTTTTCTTTTGCTTTGTTTTCAATTCACTGCTTGCAAGTAATGTATTTATTAAAGAAGAGTGAAAGCATAAAATAAATTCAACAAGTCAAGACCAGCTGGGAGATTCAAGAGCGGTGTGTTGTGACTGACACAGTGAAGGGGGAAACAAATGTTAAAGGGAAAAAGAAAAATTTAGAAAGGTTATACACATTAGCACCACTTTTACAGACCCACTCAAGAGGATGGTCCCGAGTTGTTTGACATAAATTGGAATTATGCCTGAACATTGCCCTGTCTCAGCTCCCAGGAAGGGGTTGTCTCCCCGCCCCGATCTTCTCCATTTGTTTGTTTATGCAGTGGAACTACTCCCTAATTTTAGATACTATTCAATTGAAATGGAGCATCTTCTGTTGCACGGGATAGGGAGAACAACTCTAATAATTTAAAATTAACATTTGAGTTGGGATCTGGGCATTAGTCTGCTCCTTTCCAGCCATGTTCAGCTCCTCCCTCCTTTTCCAATGGCTATCCCAGACCTCTGATGGAGGCACACTGACAGAACTGCTCTTCAGTGCAAAAGCTGCCCTAAAAATGAAATTATGGAAGGCCAGGCTTGCTTGGCACCCACGTGAGAGGCTGTCTGCAGAGCCTGGGGAGTAGCCAGGGATATTGGGACCAAAATGTGACATGGGACAGCAAACGCTGCAACAGCTGACAGCTTTTTTTTTTTTAATTGTATTTTTAAGTGAAAGTTCTGTAAAAGTACAGCCTCTTTCACATAGAAAAAATGGGAGTTTTCACAGCAAGCTTCCTGTCCATGTCAAGAGGTGTCAATCCTTTTGAACAGACTATCCTCACACTGCAGCAGTGCAAAACCTGCAGCAGTTTTCCTGCAGAAGAGCTGCAATGATCCACAGAAATCCCACAGCCCCAGGAGGACATCCCTCATTTCTCAGCAGAGGGCTGGCACAAGTCTCCTCATTTTCTTACTCTGCCATTTTGGAGCTCCTTGTGTTACAGCCACAATAAAAATCATTGAGGCGGACAAACTAAGTCTCCCAATAGATGTTTGGGTGAGCAAGGGAACTCTCCTGGACCATGTGGGCACAGGCTGTGGGATGCTCCATGCAGGGAGAGCAGCTTGGCAGCTCTGGGTGGAACTATCCCACCTCTGGAGCTGGGCAGCTCTGATGGAGAGCTCTGCCTTAATGACAAAGCATAACTTTTCCAAAGGTGTAGGAAATGCAAAGCCTTGCCTCCACCAAACCTTCACAGAGCTGGGTAAGCTGCTTTGGAAAACACTCCTCCAAAGTGACCTGACTCCACCAGCTCAGACTGGCCTCCCCAGTTCCCCACCCCATGCCCTGACAAGATGCCGCTGGTTGCGTTCCAGGAGGATGAGTGATTGCTGAATGGGATATTCCCAGCACAAATTTCTGACAGAGGTCCTGGCCAATAGAAAAAAAAAAATTGCTTACAATTAATAGCTGGGGAGAAGAACCCCAAGGTTTTGAGGATGCCTGGGGGACATAACCCACACCATCAATTTTGCCTAGCACAGGTTTTCCATGAGATTCCCACGATCCCACTGTCCATCCCAGCATTGGGCAGGAACCATTCCTCTCTTGAGTGGATTGTAAGCTGTGCTGACTGTGTATGGAGGAATCTATAAGCAAGGATCGGATGCTACTGGGTGAACCCATGCAAACAAGAGGTTGAAAAGATTCCCAAAACAAAACCTAGAGCTCACTACAGATGACACAATGAAGACCAGAGAGAAAAGCCAAATAGTAATGCTACACCATTCAGCTTCCAGAAGCACATTATTTATAGCGCTGTCCACATATGGCTGCTGCTAAATGTCAAATCAGCAGCCTCATCAAATGACACTTTGGAACTAGTGGAGTCCACAGATCCGTACAGATTTCCAGTGTGACAACCCCGGCTCCGGCTCGGCCAGGCTGCAACAGCCCCTGGTGTCAAAGCACCGCCGACTGCAGCCTGACAGGGGGGGCTCAAGGAGCTCCTCGTGGCACCGAGCAGCATTAGAGAGAGGGGAAAGGATATTTGTTAGTTAGGACAAGGACAAACTAACAAGCTCCAGGAAAAGTGGGTGATTCCCAGTCTGGCCTCCAACCTGCAGCGGTGACGGCGTGGGTCGACCCCTGACACTGCCTGCACGGGGCCAGGGCTGCTCCTTGGGGGCTCTAAGGATCTATCGCTGTCTCCTACTCCATCTGCACTGCTGGGACGAGGAAAACCAGGAATTCACAGCAAAGAGACTCAATGAACAAGTAGAGATAAGGAATTAACGTGAAGAAAATCTGGATTCTATTAAAGCTGCAATAATTTGTGATATCCCGTTTGAGTACCTGAACTCAGTGCACTCAAAATGCCCCAACACAAATGCATGCAGCTTCTTGAATTTAAAAAAAAGGGTGAAGTGCTCTGACTTTTCAAGGACACCAGACAGCAGTGTTTGCACTGACATGAACAGCCAGTGTAAGTGCAGCATCTTTCAAACCAGCACAAGAAAAAATGTTACTTG
The DNA here is from genome assembly GCF_008360975.1 of Lichenostomus cassidix. NCBI lineage: Eukaryota > Metazoa > Chordata > Aves > Passeriformes > Meliphagidae > Lichenostomus > Lichenostomus cassidix. The sequence goes on from NC_139507.1 coordinate 1,036,620, forward strand.
GGGGAGAGGGGGGGAAATCAGTATTTGCAGCTCTGAAGAGTCCATTGATATGAAATATTTTCTTCAATTTAGTAATGGAAAATAGCTGGCACTCGTTCAGGCCACGTCCATCCCTAGCTCCTGGCAGCTCTGTTTTCCATAAATGTACTCTGGTTAGAGTCACATGGTTCAGTCCAGCCATCTTTGGCCTAAACAAGCTGTACACAGCAGGATTTCCACAGGAACACCACCACCAGTAGGCTAATTGAGGACACGTTTCAACATTGTAATGATCTGTAGACTCCCAAACCTATTTTTCCAGCCACCTTTGAGTTGCATGCTGTAGCAGTACAGTCAGCACCTCTCAACAGATAATGCTGCAGAGATGGATGTCACTCACATCAGTGGGGACTGTCACAGGGACACAGCACAGGAAACCCTCCACCCCATCTTCAAACACCTGCAGGCTTTGGAGCACCTCCATATCACTAAGCTAGATGTGGGACGCTGCAAGGAGCACATTTAAGAGAGTCTAGTCAATCTACTCTTCATTCTGAAGAATAATATTTTAACTGGGAAGTGCTTTGATCTGCCATGGTTATAAACAAAGGATATTCATCATCCAAACTGTTTCCATACTACAAAGCACACTCATGACTCTGAGCAGATTTCTTGGAAAAGGCCAGTTGGATTGCTAACAGAGAACTGGTTAAGGGTTAAAACCCAGTTTGTTAATATTTGAAAATACTTGGATGTGTGGTAGTTCCAAAATACAGATTTGCCCTTCCTCCATCCCTCTCAATTTCAGTTCTGGGTGAGCAAATAGCACAAAACAGAAGAAAAAAACAAAAAACAAAAAAGGCGGAATGAACACTCCTCTCCTGGTGAAGTATCTTGCAGGAGAGGTGCCCCACTGAATTCTGCCAAGGAAACTGTTCCTTCTGTTAGTGTAATTTGCCAATTCAAAGAGCACAGTCATTAAAAGCATGGAAGCAAAATCACCTCCACAGGTGTCGGGAAACTCAACAAAGTGATTCCTGCTTCCCAGATGGAGAATTTCTTCTAAGAATCAACAATGTATTTTACCAAGACCATGTGAAGATTAACCTCAAAAGTGACCAGTTTTTTTCTGACTCTGGTTTCTGACACTGCACTTGTTCATGAGGCCAAAAACCTACCCTGTGAGTAGTCACAGCTTTGAAATCCTGGGATGGACACTGGCACAGGCTGCCCTGGGAAGTAGTGGAGTCACCATCCCTGGAAGAGTTCAAAGGCTGTGTGGATGTGGCATGTGGGGACATGGGTGAGGAGTGGCCTTGGCAGTGCTGGGGGATTCAAGTACGTTAGAGGACTTTTCCAACCCTAATGATTCTGTGATTCTCTTACTTCAGACAAAAGAGGAGTGAAAGAAACTTGATTTTAAAGAACAATTTGAGGTTTTAGCTCTTTCTCCTCCCAAACTATGCCATTCTCTTGTCCTCTCCATCCAACTGTTTTCAATTAGGCTGAACTGTACCTACCAAGGAGTTGTAAAGATTAAAAATGTCCTGACATTTGGACGGTGAGAGATATATGCGAATAAAATATTAAAGCCATAATTTAATTTATTTTGTCTGCTGCAGTTCAGCATTAATCAAACTGCACAAAGCATTACTCCTGTGGATGATGAGAGCTGCACAGTGAGCCCAGGGTACCTGCTCAAGCTTTACACACTTCCATAGGCATCGTTCCCTCTCGAACACCAGAGATGTAATCTCTGACCTCTTCTACTCCTCTGTTTGGGAAAGCACTTTTGGAAATCAGGTAACCAGTCTGAAAGCAGCATTTGAATTATTTTGAAATTAGCATTTCCAGCGTGGCCCAGAGTAGGCTACCAACACATATTTCCCATTATATTTCCATCCAGCCTGGCATTTGAATTCAAATCCCCGTGTCCCAAGGTAAGACTGAAGTATTCAGGAGAACAGTGAATACCAATTCCCATCTCTGCAGCATTATCTCATGCGTCATCAATTACTGCCATGCCTAAATCTAGCATCATGCCAGCACATTAAGACAGTAGGTACTATATGCAGTGTTCACTGGACCAGAAGAACAGAAATAAGAAGGGGGAAAGGAAACCCTAGAGAAGAAATTAAAAAAGGCAGACCGTGCAATACAAACCAGATCATGGCTGCTTAGCTAATATGGGCCAACTGCTGCGGAAGAAAAACGTCGAACACCCCAAGTTGTGTAAATTTTTGGTAAACATCTAACACGCACACAAACACACACAACACCAACCTACACACCAACAAAAATATATACTGGGCTTTGGCTAACACTGGCTCTTCTAGGGGCTGACTAAGGTGGAGAAAATTTACCAGAACTTGAATTAATAGGGAAAGGAAACACTTGACAGGTACTTTCTTAACAAAAATCTAGACTTAATCAGAGCACCACTAAGCATCCCTTGATTATTCACTAAAAGTTTTGTTTCTGAATGAAACTCCAAATGAAATTTAGCTAAAGCTAAGTGTCAAACATGGATCCAGTTTAGGCTGAACAAGTTGTTGTGCCTAAAACCAGGAGAAGGTGCTTTGCAAAGAGAAAAATTAAAAAGCTCAAAAAGTAAAACTAAACAAACCCTACTTTTCCCCCATCTTACAGCACGAGTCTCCATACCTAATTCAAGGTAAAGCAACTTTACAGAAGGGCTCAGAGCAGTTACAGCTCTGTGGGGAAGGACTGCTGGACTAACACTGATCCCTCACTCCATACTGCCAGGTGTCATTCTAACACTTTTAACACACCAGTAGTTTTCAAAAAATATAAACCAAAAAGGATCAAAATATATTTTGCTATACTATTCCATCAGGTTCACACATAAATTAAACTGATTCTTCAAAGAAAAGTATAAAAACTTAAAATAAATATCCATGAATGAATGTATTATTTTAAATAATTCCTGAAACATCATGTTGAACTCAAATTTAAAGTTTTAGTTTTAGGACTACTTCAAGATTAAATCCCAGACTCACTTAAGGTCAGCATGCAATTCACCACCAATTACCCCTCACTGCCAACAACAAGGTACCCACTGCTATCAGATTTGACTGCATTCACATCAAGTACCATCCGACCACGGCCTAATTCCTGGGGAATGATGCTGGTAAGGGGGGGCCTTACCGATTCGATGGGCTTGTCTAAAGACGCCTGCTCTATCTCCAGGTGCCCCTCTTCATACTGATCAAAGTGATTGCCCTGCAAGAGAACACAAGGGTCAGTTCCACAGCCAGCACACACTTCCAACAGTTTCATTTCCAGACAGGTTTGGTTACAGTGTTATATTTTATATAATTTTGCTAACAAACGAACTCATTAAATACAGGGTCAGTTCAGTGTACCAGCTATAAGGACAAAAAAAAACCTAAAAACTTAGTCAATTTGATGATAACCATAACCTATTAAAGTTGGCAAAATATCAAACATTTACAATGACAACACTTCCAGATTTTTTTCTTAAGAAAGTCTGTGAAAACACTGAGCATAAGCACCAGTGCCAGCACGGAAACCACACACGACAAGGAGCAGCAGGAATAGATGCCCCCACCACTATAAAGGGTTTTTCCAAGGCTTTCCCTGCACCAGGAATTTGCTTGAGGGATACTTGTGATTTCATACACCTTAAACCAACAAAACCCCACAGTGCTTGTCCATGGTGTGGAAATCTGCAGAGTGATCTGTCCACGGAGATGATCCCCCAATACACCACACAGTCTTTAGTCCTGACTCCAAGCAGTCCCTCTGCTAGCTGATCACCATCCCCCATGGCAAAATTGGATCTTCCCAAGTTTTTGGGTGAATACTGAGCATGCAGGTTTCTGAGCTAGGAAGGCAATGGCAATCTCTGTCCTCCAGAACATGTGCTGGTCCACACCAGTGAAAGGCCATTTCAGGAAAAACAAACATCTCTACTGCAGCTCTGCCATAATTTTAGAGGTTCCAGAAACCTCAGATTCCTGAGATTGCAAACACGGTGAACAATTTTTGACTGTTCAATAGGTCCGTGATGCAACACATCCACCTAGCACTAGGTCACTGGCACAGACCTGGAAAGGAAACACTTGGACTTTCTAGCTGCAAACTCGAAAGCAAAAGCGGTGAGATTCCTGCAGCTGGGAGGAGCCCAAAAGCCACTGAAGGGGGTGGTTTCAGCGGGCTCTGCTACACTCCCACTGCTCAAGAGTCACAGAACTCCAGGAGGTGCCATGCCTTGGCTGTCACCCCCCATTCCCCGCTCAGGCCCTACAGTGCCACTGGAACCTCTGGCTGCTCCATGCACGGCAACCTCTGGCAGGTTTTATTTGCATCCCAGTTCCACAATCCCTTGGAGCAGGAACATGCAGCACTGCTGTCAAGAGAAACATGCTGTCACCCTCCTCCTTCCACCAATACCAACTTCTCCTTCTGCAAGAATTTTAATGGAAGCCAGCACGAGAAAGAGCAAACTGCAGCTGTAACAGACTGACAGTTGGAATATTACAAGCCAGGCACCAGTCTCCAAAAATCCTCTAGAAGGAGTGTTCATATGCAGCAATGCAAATCTACAAGCCACCATCTTCGCTAAAACCTGGTGCCAAGAGAAGGTGCTTTGATGCTGGTGCCCCAAGTTCCAGCCCATCCATCATCTGCAGGCCCTGGTGGTAAATTCACCCTGGCCACACTCTGCTCCTGCACATCATCTTTCCCATAGCCTCTCCCGAGTGAATGTGGGGTTTAATCCACAGGCAGAAATCCACTCCTACTCTCTTTTTTTTGGACAGCCTTCAAGGAGCAAGCTGAAAGCTAACTTACTATGCACAAGCAGTCACTGAGCTGCTTTGGAAAGCGAATAATGCTCAGAGATAGCGCGGTGTGGATGTACAGACTGTGTGTGAGGAAGCCAGGAGCCCACACCAAACACCTGCCCCAGTGGTTGGGGGACAGCCCAGCCTCCCAAAAAGCAGTGCCCAAGAGAACCAGAGCAGTCAGGAGTGCCCATGCTAGCAACAGTGGCAAAAACACATTGCTAAACTTCATCTATTAAAACATTAAACCCACGTAACATTCAGTTAACTAACACTTGAAACCCTCTCAGCACGAACGCAGACACGTCCCTGCGCCTCCTTTCACTCGCTGCCTGTAGGTAGCTCAGCACACACCACTAAATTACCTGGAACAGGCTAAATATTCCTGCCCACTCCCTGGCTCCTCCAGTGTGCTGTCTGCCAAGGCACTGAAAGCTGTTTTTACCGAGGCAAGGGTCAATCCCAGTTCGAGGGCAGCATGCCTTGCTGCTGAGGCTTCACAACTCGCTTTTTCAGTGCTTAAAACAACATCTCCTCCCTAAAACTATGCAAAAGGCTGAGCACTCCCTGTGCCATGGCCAGAGAATCAGAGGGCAAACAAAGCCATTATCCCTTAGTTCTGGTGATCCCACCACTATTCACTCCATGTATTTTGGGGGTTATTTTATATATTCATATTCTTTGGGGTTTATTATGTACTTGAACTCTATTTGTTCCTGGTCCAAACAGCTGCAATACTAAAACTAGAACCTCCCAGAGAGGCAGGTGCTGCCTGTCAGCTGGAAGTCCTGGGCATAAAAAGGCCATGGAGCACAGGGAACAGGCCCTGTGGGAACGCTGCCAGCCTGCTCCTGTGTCAGGAAGGTGTTCCAGGCTTGGAAATTCAAGGTTTCACAATAACAAAGTGTCCAAATGGAGCTGAAATCGATACTCATCACAGAGACTGCTCTTTATTTATCAATATTTAGAATAAATATAAAGGAAAAATTCCCTTCCACCATAAGGCAGCTCATCCTGGAAAAAGGCAAGCAGACAATCCAGTGGCCACAGTGAGGTGGGATTTATGGGGGTGTTCAGGCTGGTGGTGCCTAATGAGGGAAGAGAAAAAGGGTTCTATGACTATGGCCATGACACACAGCTCGTTAGGGCAGTGCTGTCATCGTGGGGATCCAGGCCTTTTGGAGCCAGAGGCAGCACAGTCTGTCCCTTTGCTTCTTCATTCCTGAAGCTGGCTAAGGAACAAGTTGGAGGGAATTCCATCTGGTTTCCCTCTTTTCCAATCCTACAACCTGGTGCATCGAATGGATCCATAAAACATTTCTGTTTTGCTGTACCTTAAGACAATGAATCAGAAGAACATAAAATACTTTAACATTTAAATCCAACAATTAATTAAACCCTAAATGCTGGATCTGTTGAAAATAAACTGCATTTCTGGCAAACATGAACCACAAGAACAGACCACATTTCAGTATGATTTTGATGTGTGAATTCCACAGACTTGAGGGATGCTTCCCACTTTGGAGGAAACCTTTATGGGAAAAGAAGGATTCAATCCCATGGATTCAACCCCATGGATACCAGGCTATGAAAGAACAGCTGCATTAAACCCAGCACTATTCAAAAGCTATTCCCAAGCTTCCTGTATGGCTGTTACAGAGATGCAGTAAATTTCCAGCCCTGGGAGCTAATGGCAAAGCTTCCACCTGCTCCTGTGGACAAAGATTTTGGGGCTGCCTTCTCCCCCCCTCATCCTCTGCCCCCATTTTACAGCTGCCTGCATCAGGCTTTCTCACTTCTGCTCTGTGAAACAAGACATGTTGCACTGCCCCTTTCTCACAGACAGTCCTCGATCCACCCTAGAACAGCAACAAGAAGATGAGAGGCTTCCACTTCAGCAGCTCTCACTTTGTGCTACACTGAGCAGTCTGACACTGGTGCTTCCCTACAACCACACTGAAATTCAGTATTTTCCTACTTCATGAGAAGCCTCCAGCATGCAAACACTCCTCATCACACACCACACACACCACTTGGCTTCCTTGTGCATTCATCTCCAGGAGCCAACATGTTTGTGCCCTGTAATTTTTGTGTAATATCATCTGAACTTTGGCTCTCTACCCACTCTGGTTACTCACAGTCACATGTTCTCTGCTCTCTCCTCCACTTTCCCATTGTTTGATCTTTGCTTGAAGCTCTTGGCCAAACCTTCTTGGAGGCCTCACACACTGAATATGGCATTTGAAAAAGCAACCAACAAAAGCTGCCTCCATGCAGCATTTCAGACCCTTGTTCTCCCTTTTTTGGACTGTAAATACTTCAGAGCCCTGGCTCAACAAATGCCATTTTGTTCCAGATTATACCCAGTAGAGTCAATGCATTTCCTGGGACAATTCAGGAAAGCTGCTTCTTTCCTACTTACAAGGTCCCTAACACTGGGCAGTGAGACCCAGTAAGAATCATTAAAAAAATTAAGAATTTAATTACACTTTCATCCCAAAGTCCTTGGTGGCAAGAATTATTGCAAATAAACCACTTACTGCAAGTGAAATAATTTGTTGATTTAAGCCCATTTATTAAAGTTTTCTATCACAGAACTCACTCTCTCCCTACACGAGGCACCTTTTCAGTAAAGTAGGCTAACACAAAGCATGTAAGGACACACAGAGAAATCACTGGGAGGGAGAATCCTTTAAAAACATCTTCACAATGACAAAGCAAAAGAAAATACACTCTCTCCTTCCCTCTCACCCCACCCCAAAGGGCGTATCCAAAATCAGAGCCAGGTCACGAGCATTGTGTGCAATTCTAAGTCACCTAAAGCATCACCACCACAATGAGGAAATAATGATGAGTCACTTCAACTGCTTTAGGGCCATCAGACCTCCCTGGATATTAATTACTGGACTGCTCTGTGCAACCCGTCCGAGCACGGAGCATATTAAGATGTCAGCATGCAGAACACATTCCATCTAGTGCCCATTCCTGATGGGAATGAGTGGTTTCTTTGACGAACAGCCCTAAGTTATCCATGTATTATTTCCGAAGAGAATGTGGAAGCCTCCAGCCCAGCAGTTGGCTGGATCTGGGAACATGCAGAGATGGGAGCTGGGGACACAACAAAGGAGAAGGACAATGGAGCCAGGAGCACAGGGGTTCCTTTCAGGACATCCTTCAGCTCCTGCTCCACCAGAGCCCAGTCACAGCAGCGTGGTGGTTATTAACAGCAGAGATGAGGTGAGTTATAAACCCAACACAAGTCAGATAGGAAGAGCCTAGAACGGGAAAACTCTGGCTGCTCCACCAACCACAGGGACAACGCCTTCAATGCTGTGAAGAGAGCAAAATAGGAAAAGATTCTGGCATAAAACCCTGTGGCTCTGCCTGGAAGCATTAAAACAGGGATGGCTGGGGAGGGAATGGGCAGAATGCAGCTGCTGAGACGTCACAGCAGAAACAATCTATTTATGTCCCTACTGGATTTCAGGATTGGCTCAGGAAGGCACTCAGAAATGCTGCTTCGTGCGACCATGCCAATAACAATCTAAAGAAAGCAATTTTGCAGAAAAGCCTTACTATACTCACTGTTATTATTTCTTAAATGCACTGGAAAAAGAGCACAGCATGATCATGACTGCTTAACTGCACTTGAAAAGAGCACAGTGTGCTCCTTAGATATTCAAAAATTAGTTTTAAGCTAGAAGAGTATCAGAAAAAAAGACTCAAAAATCACATTTATATTGCATTTACCTGAGAAAATGGAATTTTAAAAGACTAAATCAAATCGTCACCACTTCTGCATATTTTATTTATCCATCAATTCAATAAATAAATCTTGAACTCTAAAAATATTAAGTCAAACCATAACATTCAGGGCTGTTACCCACAAGTACCACTCAAAAACATTTAACCAAGCCCAGTCCCCATTCCCAGAAGCCCTGCAGGCATTAGGCTGAGAACAGCAGATGAGACACAGGAATATCCAAAACCAGAAATGAGTCCCCACAAAAAAGGCCATTTTCTAATGTGGATACAGGCAGGGCAGAGTGCGTGAGCTGCAGATCCCTGAATGTTTTGCTCCCGCGGCTGGGAAGCACAGCTGACATTTCCTGCAGCCCTCCCGGGACGGGTCAGCACAGATGCAAGCTCGGAGTACAGGGAACTGGAGCAGCATCTGAGCACAAGTGAGCAAATGCCATCCTGCCAAAATCCTCCCACCCTGCACGCACACAGCACCACCACAGAGCAGGGAAAAAAGCCCTCAGACTCCAGAAGCAAATATCCTGCTAAATATAATTTTCTTTCCTGAAGGAGACACAGCATTTGCAAGACCTTTAGAAGGATAAGGCACCCTCATATCCATCCACGTTTCCCAAAGCTGGCTCCTAGCACTCATCCCACATCCAGGACATCTGGGGGAACATTGCCTATCCAGCACCAGTACAGTGGCCAATGGGCTCAGGAATTGCTCTGCAAAGCCCTGAAAGTGCACCAGCCTCTTGCTTGACCCAGAGACCAGGAATTCCAGCAAACCATCATCAACAGTCATCTCATTTTGTATTTAGTTTTCTTTTGACAAACCTTTCCAGCTCAGCCAGCTGTTTCCAGATGTGCTGGTTTCACTTCTCTGCACATGGCCCGAGGGTGAGACACCCACCACCTGCAGCTGCTGTGGCACATGTGGGACAGAAAGAATACAAACCCACTCCTGGCACAGATGAAATACAAGAAGTACAAGTGACAAGGTCTGCCAGTGCTCTGATTTGGTTTATTTGTGGGGCTCTGGCACTACTGACATTACAGCGAATTTCAGCCAAGACCACTGGGGGAAGGAAGGTGTTAAACCCAAATGCAGCTCCCCACAACTGATCGTTGTGTTTATTACACACAATCAAAATGTAACGGGTTTCTAATACCTCTGCAAGATCCACACCTCCCTACGCACACTGACTACAGATCACAGCAGTAATTCATGCTGCCCTTTGCAGCTCGGCAGGGCCTGATGACTCTATACCGTGGAAAGGCTCCAAAACGTAATTGATGCAGACAACCATGTTGATGTTTAGAAATTCATCCGAAGAGCTCAAAAACAACTCCAGGAAAGCATAGCTTTCAGTGTTCCTTGAATATTCATTATGCACTCAGAAAAAAATACATTTTTAAGACCAACATGCACCTAGGAGATGGCTCCATCCAACCCTGGAAACTTTCTTGGATAATTTTAAAGGCCAAGTGGGTTCTCAAAGCTATAAAAAGCAATACAAAAGCAACTTTGTACTGGCACCTGAAAAGCCTTTGTTAATGCTTCCCAGAACAAAATCATCCTTTTTCCTGTTGTTCTGTGTAGTGTCTCTAAAGACACAAAAAAATCAGATTCTTTCCTAGCAACACAGAGGTGAAGCATTCCCAAACAACACGTTCTCACCACCCTCCACATGTTAGGAATTGCTTTCCCAGACCTTTCCCTGCAATACAAGTGGGAAGTACGGCACATCTGCACACCCCCAGAAACAGCTGAATATTTACAGTCAACATCTTGTGAAAGCTGCAGCAAAACCTAATTTTCTGCAGACACACACATCAATTATTCTGAGAGTACTTAACAGCAAAATCCTCTCAAGTCAATACAACAAAAGCAATCACTTGAGACTCAGAGATGAATTTAAATTGGCAAGGTTTGAAAGAAGCACCTTGGAATTGCACATTGAAAAGTTGATGGCACCTTTTGTTTACCAAACTAAAAATTAATTTTGACTAAACTCTTCCTGCTAAGTCCAAAAACACTGAAAACCCACTCACCAGAACACATTCGAGACTAGTCACAGGTCAAGAGGTTTAAACCAGGAAAATGTGCATATAAATATCCACTTAGAGCTGTCCAAATAAAAACATGTTCTACAGTTCCGAGATAAACAGCTTGTACCACACAAGGAGCGGGAGCCAGAGGCAGGTCCCTGCTTTGCATACTTTGGCACCAAACGAGAACAATTTCATGTCTTTCAGATTCCTTCTGCCGCACCAACACCAGCTGTGGATCTGTTCCAGCACATGAGAGATGCTCTGCAGTCCTTCAGCAGCTGCACCCAAGAGCCAGCAGTGGCCTCACTCTCTCAGTTTTCTCTTTGCCATTTCTTAACGTGCCTCGGTGAAGAAGGTGCTGCAGCTTCCAGCACCCACACGTTGATGGCTAACCAGGGCCTTCAAACAACCATGGAACCATGGAAGGGGCTGGGTGGGGAAAGCACTTCAAGACGGTCTTGTTCCATCCCTGCCATGGGCAGGGACACCTCCCACTATCCCAGGCTGCTCCAAGCCAGCCTTGGACACTGCCAGGGATCCAGGGGCAGCCACAGGTTCTCTGGGCACCCTGTGCCAGGGCCTCACCACCCTCATAGGGAGGAATTTCCTCCCTATATCCCTTCTAACCTCTGGCAGTGGGAAGCCATTCCCTGTGTCCTGTCCCTCCATCCCTTGTCCCCTGTCCCTCTCCAGCTCTCCTGGAGCCCCTTTAGGCACTGGCAGGAGCTCTGAGGTCTCCGAGGTCTCCTGGAGACTTCTCCTCCCCAGGTGAACCCCCAGCTCTCCCAGCCTGGCTCCAGAGCAGAGAGCCTCCAGCCCTCAGAGGCCTCCTCTGGACTCTCTCCAGCAGCTCCACGTCCTTCCTGTGCTGAGAATGCCAGGGCTGGAGGCAGCTCTGCAGGTGGAGTCTCACCTGAGCAGGGCAGAGGGGCAGAATCCCTCCTCACCTGCTGCCCACAGTTGGTTCCTGGGCTGCCAGCACACATGGCTGAATCACTGAACTTCTCATCAAACAATACCCCAAGTCCTTCTCCCCAGGGCTGCTTTCAATCCATTCTCCCCCAGCCTGGATTTGGGCTCGGAATTGCCCTGACCCAGGTGCAGGACCTTGCACTTGTCCTTTCTGAACTTCATGAGGCTCACACAGACCAACCTCTGCAGCCTCTCCAGGTCCCTCTGGATGCCACCCTTCCCTCCAGTGTGTGACCACATCAGATAGTACAAGGCAAAGAGAAACCACCCCAATGGAACAGGGTGCTAATCATGGAATATTTAGGATATAATCTATTTACCACTACAAACTTCCAAGCTGTCATATTATCTCCCTTTTCTTTCTTACTGCAGTGTCTGACTTGACAAAGAATTGTTTCTAAATCAAAATCTCACCAAGAATGTCCCTCAGAAGCATATTAACACACTCAAACTCCATTCAAAACTTTTATCAATGACCAGAAGAAACAGAGCACCTGCCAGCTCAGTTTGCAGACCAGGCAGCCCAACAAAGAGTGAGCAACAGTGTGGACATGTTTGTACAGAGCAACCTGACCCATGTAACAGAGGCTTCAACTCCCTAACACCACGTCTGCTTTCACAGAGCACTGTACAAACACAGCCACAGCACAGGGCTGCACCCAGCAGGCCGAGAAATCCCACTTAAAACCTCCTCATGCAACACAGTAGCAGAAGGGATGAAAATACAGTCCAGGGGTGTGCAACAAAGGAACAGCAAACACAAAAAGTAGTAAAAAAGATATTTATCTCTGCTCGTTATACTGGTGAGAGTCTGCTCTAGACTCCCCTGTGCAAGCTTTCCAGTCACAAGTGTGGACAATTTAAGATACAGAAAGGTGTAACAACGCAAAAGGAGAACAGTAAGAGAATTCAGAGGTATTAAGGCTCTCAGAAGAATCTCAAATCGAGCAGAAATGCTGTACATGCCTTCATGTAAGAGGAAACAACATAGAAATGTGTACTTTGGCATAGCAGAGGACATAAGAAAGAACATCTAAAAGCTGAAGCTAAAAAAAAATCCAGAAGAAAAAAATCAAGGAAAATGCAGCTTTCAATGGCTTAACTACCAGAACAATCTACAAAGGAAAAATATCACCAGACATCTTCAAGGAAGAGATACCACAGCCAAAAACAAACTCCTGGACTAAGAACTGGGTCAAACAATGGGAAGTGAAAGCTAAGTAATACCTGGCTATTTAAAACCAGCATCCTAATACTCACTTCTGGCTTTAAAACTGTGCCCAGAGTCTCAAATTAACTGCCCATAGATCTGCCTGAAAGGAGAAAGTACCAATAATTACTACAGGTTTAAAACTATGTGGTAAGAGAAAAGCCTCTGTCAACTGAGGAAGTGCTGCCCTAGAACTGCAGCAGTGGCTTTTATCAGATAAGCTCCTGAAGCTCCACATTCCCACACAGGGGGTGGCAGGAGCCTGGTTAGAGGGGTGGGTTTTGTCTCAGAGAGGGTGACTCAGAGGTGGCTTGTGGGACTGAAGGATAAAGTGTTTCTCTCCCATTCACTCAGCCTGAGCAGTGGAGAACATCACTGTATGAGAAGTGACAACACAGACTGGGGGAAAGCACAACCAAGACAGGAAAGAAGGTCTTATATAGACTCACCACGTGAGTCCCAGAAATCCACACTGAAGTTCAGACCCTCCTCTGACGTTCTAAAACTGGAACCAATATTACTTGATCTACTTTAGAACACATTTTCCCCCAGTCTTCTCCCCCTCTCCTCGCTCACACAGGGACGTTAAAAAAAAAATCAGTCACAGTTCTGCTGTTCTGTTTTGCTGAACTGAGAGGTCAGAACATCCTGCCAAGGAGGCAGGAGCTGTATTCTGCCTGTGCTGGGTCCACACCAGAAATATAACCTGAATCTAAAGATAAATTAAGATCTCTAAACAATACTAATAGATCTTTAAAAATCTCAGATTAATACTTAAGTTAGAAAATACTCCATGGAAAAGGCAAAGGCTGCCTCCTGACTGTTTGCAGCTACTCCCGCCAAAGGCAAATTCACACCCCAGGATCTTGGATCAGTTGAAAGCTCAGCATAACAGATTTTGCAGAGATTCCAATCCTCATTCCCCCACATTAAGATTTTCTTCTCCCAATTAGTAAAGGCAGGCAGAGAAAATGACCCTCTTTATCTCTCTGCAGCACAGAGCGCAGCCATCAGCTCCCTGTGCCACATCACCCCGAGCAGCTGGGCCTGCTGAAGGACATGAAAATCAAATGCACTTCCCCTAGGCAGCACCTGGGAAGGGAATTGAAGCTGCAGCCATGGACACACTCATTAAGGATGGATTCTAAACCTCCTCGCTGCCGGCCCAGCTGTCCGGTAAAGCGCTGCCTAAGCTGCTTGGGAACAGAACTTATCCCTGACATTCTGCCAATTAAAAAGCATAAAATCCCCCTGCCAGCAACGCTCAGCTCAACCTGCTGGAAGCAGCAGTGCCAGAAGCACAGTGATGTGCTGGCTTAGCTCTTCAAATCCTTTGTGGAAGGAAAGAAAAAAAAACACCTATCTTCCTGGAATTAGCAGGAATACCCAAGCTGAGGTCCAGACTGGCCACACTTCCACCCAGCAGGGAAAACCAGGCATTCCTGCTGGGTGGAAGTGTTATTCCATTGTACAGACTACACAACACCAAAAATCCAAGAGACAGAACAGCCTGTGTTCCGTCTGGCTAATGATGCCAGTAAGTGCAATGTATGTAGGAAGAGGAAATTATTGTACACATAGACACATATGGCTGGTAATATTTCTGCTTCAACAATGAAAAGGAGAAAAATGTAGCAAGAAAACATTTTCTCAACATCTGGGAGTAAGTGGGAGCTCCATTGGATCTCAGCAGTAGACACATCTACTTATTCTCTTTTAGAGGCGATATTTATTCTTTGAGTTTCTAAGCTAATCTAAAGAATAAAATCATTGCAAATGCAAAAATAGGGCTAAAAATATATATTTACTTATTGCAGCAGTTTCATGTTTATACAGCTTTCATTAACGATCCCAAAACATTCTGCTAGCATCACCTACAGCTATTTTTCAGAATTCCTCCAGGTTATGGTGGTTCCCATTTGTCTCTGCCAGGGAAGCCCATCAATCCAGGAGACAGCGGCACAGACAAGTGACAGAGCTGTGACAGACAAGCTCCCCAGTCCTTTGCCCAAAGGACTAAGCTTGTCAGAAACCCAAAAATAAACACTCTTGTATGGAAAACGGAATAAGGTTGGGATTTATTTGGATGAGCCACTCCAAGACTTCACTTGCCATTGCAGAGCCTAGAGAGAAGCAAGAGAAGGAAGTTCTGGGATATCCTTTCTCCTGCACTATCCATTGCCCTGTCCAAAGCTCCCAAATGAAGCCCTCCGCTGGCCTGGTTGGGGAAAGATCCCCATGACAGGCAGAGCACAGCTCAAGGCCTTTCTCTGGAGCTTCCCTCAGGTTCAGCACCTGCAAAACATAGTCAGAACCAGGGGCTTTCCGAGTTTCTCTAAGGTTTCGGAGCTTACAGTAAAAAGGGAAGAGGATCTACGCCTTTACAGTGGCTTCTAAAGCTACAGAGCATGGCAACAGCACAACAATCCTGTAAGGAAAAAAGCAAGAGCTGCCTAATCAGCTCGCTGCAGTGATATCCTCCAGTGCCGTTCCTGCTCCTTTGGCAATTTCAACTTCCAAATCATCTTTAGCTTCAAGGTTCCTTCCACCCAACCACAGAGAAGAGTTGGAATAATTTCAGAGTATACAATCTTTCTCCTCTCCCTCCACACGACAAGTTTTATCCTTAGGGATATACAGCTTTCTTATCCTTACACAAGCCACTCTTTCCCACAGGACTCCTTATAACTCCCTGTGGAAGCTCCCTCTGCAGCTCTCTTCATGCCCACCACAGCTTTGGCTGCAGCTATGGGAAGATCTCTGATTCCCTCCAGTTCTCAGCTGATCCCTCTGACCAACAACCCTTCTTCCTTCAGCACCTTTCCATGCACTTCAGACCATGGATACCTTCTCTTTCTCAGCTGGTTTAAGTCCTTCCTTCCTGATTTTCCTCCAGTGAAGTATATTTTAACTCCTGTCTCCCCTGATGGCACGGGGGAGGGAAGAATAGCTCACAGCAGCTCTCTCACCTCTAATCCACTTTTCTCCAGCATATCAGAAGCTCAGAAGCATGAGGATCACCTCTTCTAACCCTGCACTGCCAGCTCTCCCTTGCCTACAGTGCTCAACTTGCACTCTTGCCAAACTGATCCTTCCAACCCAGACTCTTTCCAGTTGCTCTCCAGAAAGGCTGATAACAATAATGAGAACTCTGAAATGCTTTTTTTTATCCGCTGACTTTTCCATTAGCCACATCACTAATCCCAAGATATGCGCCTTTCTTCCAAACAGCTAAAAGGCTCCTTTGACCTGCACTCTTTACTCCTGACCTTTTGTTTCTCCCTCTCTCTCCATACTGTTAACACATCCTTTCAATTCGAGGAGATCATAAGTAGATCATCCCAGAACAAAATCCGACAGATCTCCACAGCCTCCCTCCCCACACTGCATCCATCCCTGCTCAAGCTGTGTAATTTTAGCGCCTGTCTCCCTCTGGCCGTGCTCCCTGGGACTCACCAGCCTGCCAGGGACACAAGGTCCCATCTAGAGTCACACCTGCTCCAAGGACTGAAACTTCACCTGCCGAAGAACTAAAACTGTGTGAAAAGGGCATCCCTAACACTGATAGAAACACTCCTACACGGGAGCCACGCTATCAGAGTGTCTTATTTTTGCTACGTTTGGAGAACAGGATTTTCTAGAGAGGCACAGGCAGGTGTATTCTTACATACAGTCACAGCAGCCCTGCAAGCACTCAGCACAGTGAGCATTTCCTGTATTCCACACCCATGTCATAGCTCAAGCAATCTGTCTAAATACAGGGACAAAAATTCTGAAGTCTTCTCTGAAAGTGACTTCAAACCTTATTTTTCCTTCCTCTTAATCAAAAAGCTTTCTTCCATCAATATACTTTGGAAAAACTGTTAGCTTGCCCAGCTGTCAAGGGGAAGTGCACAACCCTCAAGCTCCCCCAAATTCAGGACGACCTTGTCCCAGTCCTCGTCAGATCATCTCTTCCACAGCTCACTGTTTTCACCTTCAGTCCTCCACAAGCCTAAACCAGCTCCAAACTGCTCTTCCCAGGGGACCAATTCCACTTTTCCCTCACAGGAAGCTTTAACACAAAATAAAATGTCTCTCTTCTCCCTGGCACATTTTCAGGCAGGGAAGAACAGAGCAGTGACCCTTCCATAAAACCAAATCCTACGTTTATATTTTTCACTCTAGTCTACAGGAAAGACAAAGAAAGCCTGGTATTTAGCACAGATAAATCCCAATTTAGAACAGTGCCCTTTCTTAAAGTCAAGGGGACACAGGGTTGTGACAGAGTTATTGTCCCCAGGCACACTCGGCAGCTTCCAAGATCTCGGGATCAGGTAATGGAGCCGAGTTTCCACCCTGACATCACCATGCATTCCCCCTGCCTGCCCAGAGCCACGACACAGTAACAGGTTTTGCCACTACAATTATTCTTCTTGCCATGGGGTTTCCCCACAAAGGGACAGGAACAAGGACACCCAAAGGTAAATGTGGACACGACTGCAGAGCTCACCCGTTCCCTGGGTACAGCCACAGTATCTGACTTGCTTTAGCTTCCCCATCTCTCCCTTACCAGAGGACTGAGAGAAATGTGTTTTCAAGCCCAAGATCTGGCTCACGCCACTTCCTGAAACACAAACTTCAAAGCCAAATCAGACCATTTCAGTGCTAATTACACCTCATTTCTTCATTTAAGGAAATGAAGGATGCAAACGAGCCCATGTTTGGGGCTTCGGCAGGAGCCAAACCTCCATCCACAGAGCAGGCAATGCCAACACTGATCACAACCACGCGGCTATTTATTTTCTTGTGCATTTCTAACACAGTTTAATAACAATTTTTGAAGCGTGCACCGCTTGTAGCATCCAGAAGCAACATAAATTAGTCACTCCTGGACGTCCTGACTGCTTCCAAGACTGCACCTTAATGCCAGATTAAGCAGAATTACGCAAGCTCCACACTATAAAAGCCCTCCCAGGTCTTCGGGTGAAAGGCCCGAGTGGGGATGAACAGCATCATTCCAACTCCAGGCTCCCGAAACAAGGACCCACAGAACAGCTCATCCACGGCTTTCCTCGAGCTGCGTTATCCTCGCTCCTTTTGTTTCCCTTTCTAACCCCGAGACTCTCTCGGGCTGAAGTCAGAGAACAACATGTCATTGTTCAAGCTTAATGAGTCAACGTTAATTTTCCCATTGTTTATTTAAACCCCCTTTAAAGCAGCATCAGTGGCGTTAATTACGTTGAAATACTGATGTTTCGGCGGGGGGCCGGGTCTGAGAAGGCAGAGGCGTTTTCTGCAGAGAAGGGGGTCACTGGCAGATGTTCGGACGGCGCGGTGCGGCTCGGGGGGAGTGGCGCGATCCCTCCCTGGGGGTGGGTGATCTCCTCATCGGGGGGCTGGTTCCTCACCGGGGAGGGGCCCAACCCTCACGGGGGCGGTCGCTCCCATCACTGGTGGAGGGTTGATCCCCTCACCGCGTTCCCCCGCCGGTCCCTCCGCGGGGTCGCCCCTTCGCCGCCGCCGTCACGACACGCCGCCCGCTGCCCCCCGTCCCCGGGTCGCCCTCCCCTGCCGCGGGTCACCTTGACAGCCATCCCCGGCCCCCCGCGCTCCCCTCTGTGCCGCTCCCCGCCGCGGCGCAGCACCGGGCCCGCGCACAAAGCCCCGGCGGGGGGAGGAAGGCGGCCGAGCCCGGCCTGAGGGACCGCGGCCGCGCGGAGCGGCACGAGGGAAGTACCTGGAAGTCCCTGTCCTCGTTGAAGCGGGAGAACCTGTCCGCCATTTCGCGCCGGCCCAACCCGGCCCGGCCCCGCTCCGACCGCCGCCGCCTCCGCCCTCAGCGCCGCCCGCCTGCACCGCCCCCGCCGCACCGCGCATGCGCAACCCACGGGCCACGTGAGCAGCACCAAAGATCACGTGATTAGCAACCAGGGCGGCCCTGACGGCGGCGCCACCGCGCGGAGCGGAAGAGCGGAGCGGAAGAGCGGAGCGGCTGCTGCAGCGGGGCCTGGCGGGACGGCGGCGGCAGGACCGGCCCGGACGCCGCGGCGCACCGGGGATCGGCACACCGAGGGGGCGGAACCGGCTCGTAAGGCCGGCCGCGCCCTCAAGGCTCCGCCGCGACAGGTCACGTCCCGCCGAGCCTCGCGGCTCGTCTGGCTGCTGATAGCAGCGCGCATGCGCGCCGCGGTGACCAATGAGGGCGCGAGCCCAGACACGCGCGCGCCCGACAACCAATGAGGGCAGGAGCAGCGGCACGCTCGTGCATAGCAGCCAATTAGGGCGCTACCTGCGGCGCAGCGCGGGGCACCCAGCTCCTCGTTGCGCGCATGCGTAAAACGGTCGCACTGCTAGGGCTCGACCCGGGGAACGGAGAGCGCGAGCCGCGCTTCAGCCTTCCCGCCCTCCCAGTTTGAGCCAATGGGAGCTGCCCTAGTCGCTTGAGTGACGATGGTGCGAGCCAATGGCAGCGCGGGCTCGCCACCGCCCCCAGCTGTGCGCCGCGGGCCGTGCTGCCCACTGAGGCGGCGCATGCGCAGAGCCGGTTCGGCGGGTCCCGCGGCGGGGTGGCTGAGGGCAGCCGGAGCCCCTCGGCGCTGGAACGGCCCAGGGCCAGGGGTCAGCCCTCAGGGAGGACACAGTACCTGCGCCCAGCCCTGAGGTGTTGCCCAGCACAAATCCTGAGCCGGATCGCGGTGCTCAGAGCCAGCCCCGCGGTGCAGCCCAGGGCCCGGCAGAGCCGTGCCCGTATCCCTGGCTCCTGCCCCAGCCCTCCGGCCGGGCTGCGGGGACTTCTCGCTGCTGAGTGCGAAGTGTGTGCCCGGCTCGTGCAGCCATAGCCCTGTCCTTCTGTGCAGCGGCACAGGAGCAGTGCCTTGGGCAGTACCGGGGGGCTGTGGGTTCGTGCTGGGTTTATGTCTGGAGTCTGGATCTGGTTTTGGTATAGGGTCGGGTCTAGGATGTAGCTCTGGGTATAGATTTGAGGGCTGGGTTTGGGGTCTGGGGATGGGGTCTAGGTCTGGGCCCGGATTTGCAGGCTAGGGCTGGGTTTGGAACCTGGGTCTGCAGGAGTCTCTGCTCCTCCATCCCCCAGCACAGCTGTCACCAGCTGTCCCTGAGCACAGTGCCGTGTGTCGCCGGCCCTCCGCCCACCCTGACAACAGGAAAAACGGATCCCATCTGTCCCTCTGCTCATTCATTGCTTTCCCTCTCAGCAGCAGCCTCTCTGCTCGGGCCCTGCTGCCCTCTGCCGCCTGTCAGGGCAGGGCGAGGGAGTTCGGGATCGGGGCTGCAGTGTGTTCTCTGTGCCTCCATGTGCCACCAGACCTGTCCCTGAGGGGACACCTGTGCCTTGCGCAGTGAGGCAGTGAGTCCTGAAGCAGTGGTTATGCTTTGTGCCCCACGGGGTAGCTCCAGACTCCGTCTGTTCGTACAGTGAGCCAGGCTGGCCTGTGCTGCCAGAACTCCTGTGTGGAACATGTGTCTCTTGCTAGGAGGGAATACTGTACTCATTCTGCTGCCCCACCTCAGCAGCCAGGCAGGAATACCCCCTGGGATTTCCTGGAAAGCACCTAGGTAGGTCCAGGTGGGCAGGATTGGACCCAGGACCGCTGCCCAGGGAGCCCAGCCGTGCCATATGGAGCAGCCCTGTGGGTGACTCAGTCAAAGGGACACGAGTGTCCTGCAGCCCAGCCCACCTGTGGGTCCCAGGTGGGCACCCTTGGCCCAGCACAGGGGCTGTGCCCACCACAGGGAGCTCCTGCCCTACCCAGGCAGTCATTGGGAACCTCCACCCACCATGGGGTGCTGAGCTGGACATCACTCCACAGAGAGATGGGGCAGTGTTGAGCCAGGTGGGATGAACTTGGAGCAGGGAGTGTGGGGACCTGGCATCCCTGGGGAGGGTGGCAGCTCCCCTGGCACGACCCAGCTCTGCTGGTGGCCTTTACACCTTCTCAACATCCCCCCCACCCTGCTGGGTGCACAAAGCTGGTGCTCATCAGCACCCACGGGTGGGGGGCACCCAGCCCTGCCTGGCTGGGCTTTGAGTGAGGGGACCTGGCACCCCAGGGGTGCTGAGCTCAGAGCAAGAGTGATCCTGGGGCTGAGTGCCCTCAGTGCTACCCAAGGCCTCTCAGCCCTGCCCGTTTACCTTGGTGCCATAGGGGTGAGCTGGGGCAGTCCCTGGCCTTCTCTGCCTGAGGTACCTGAGGGGCACAATGTCCCCAGGCCAGGGGACCCCAGACCCCCAGCATGGGCAGGAGAAGGCCCCTCTCTGCGGGCCAGGAGGACCAGGAGCTGGTGCTGCATCCACCACAGCCCCACTTCTCTGGGAGGCCCCTTTCTTGGCCGTGCCCCCCAGCCCCGCTGGCACAGGAGCAGGAGGGAGGCCAGGAATTAATGCCCCCCCCCTCCTTGGCATCTCCCCATGCCAAAGGCCTCTGCTGCTGGGGACATGCTCACCTGGACCTGTGGCTGCTGGGGGACACACCTGCCCCACTCGGGGACCCACTAGCCTGGAGGGACTGACACAGGGACAGCTCTGTGTCCTTCTTGGGAGCAACCTCATGCCACTGGCAGACACAGGGACAGTTCAGTGTCCACACTGGGCTCAGGGATAACTGTCTTCCCGTTGGGCATGGGGACAGCTTAATGTTCCTGTCTCAGCTCTGTGCCCCCACTGGCACAGGGGTGACTGTGTTCCCATTGGGCTGGGGACAGTTGGAATGGCTGTGTGACACCATGGAGTGTGACAATTCTAGTCACGCTGAGCCCCCACACGCTACAGGGAGGTTTGGTTGGTGCTGGGGGACAGATGGGCACCCAGGAGACCCTGAGAGTCACCAGGGGCATGGGCTCACTGGTGTCCCCACACCCAGCCCTGACACAGGAGGGTATAAATAGCAGCTCTGTCACCTCCTGTCACATGCCCGGTGCTGGCAGGTCCCTTGCCCCTGGCTGGGGGCACAGCTGTTCCTGGGACAGGGAGGGACGGCCAGGGGGGCTCCCTATGCCCTCTCCACTTGCACCACAGGGGCCACCCCACAGACCCAGAGCAGTCCCCGGGGGGCACTCAGGGGTCTGGGCTGTCCCTGCAGGGCATCACTGTAACTGCCCTGGGAACACAGATCCCACCCAGCATGGGGACAGAGCTGACATGGCCAGACCATGCTCACCCCCCCAGTATGGGGTTCCTGCAACCCATGGGGACCCATTGCCAGCTCTGGGTGCTTCCCTGGGGACTTACAGGGCATTTCCAACCCTGAAGCAGAGCAAAAAGGGAAACTTGTGGCCCATTCCCCGACACCCCCGCCCCCGATCCCACGTGCTCCATGGGCAGAAATGGTCACTGCGGTCCCCGGGCAGCTCTAAAAATACCCGAGCCCTGACAGTGACAGCTGCGGCCGGGCCGGGGGGACCCGCAGGGGGGCCGGGGCTGCCAGCCGGGTGTCCCCTCCCTGCCGGGACAGACCTTGGCGTTTCCCACACTCCATTTCGGGGACCCCCAGGCTCCCGCTCCACCACCCCCGTGTCCCAGCAGGATGGTGCCACGGGGCAGTGGCCGCGTGCCCACCGTGCCCACCCTGGCCCCACGGCCTGGCCAGCGGCACGCGGCCGGCCCGGCACGGTGGCTGCGGCGCTGGCTGTCCCCCGGCCTCCCCGAAGCCCCTAATCCATCTCTCGCAGCAGGAGATGCCTAAGCTGCCTTTTCATGCCGGCTCCTCCGTGCGCGGGCTCGCGCGCTCTCAATGCCGGCGCTGGCAGGAGATGTGTCGGACAAGCTGAGGGGATCCCTCCCCCGCCAGCAAGGTCAAGGTGTGCTTAAGCCACTTTCCCCTGCGCCCGCCCCGGTGGGCTCCGTGCCTCGCCGGCACCGGGGGTGGCTTTGGGGAACACTGCGGCATTGGGGTCTCATCACCCCAAGGGATCCAGGCAGTCAGACCCATATTATGGTGGGGGCTCAGCCCCCAGCTCGTCGCAGCCACTCTCCGGGTCACCCACCAGTCCCCGGTCCCAGTCCAGGGACCCTCTGTGCTCCTCGGCTCAAGCTGTGCCCGCTGCTTACCAGGCTGCCCCAGGGCTAGGACACCTCAGGGCTCACCCCACCAGTGCCTCAGGGCTCATCTCTGCCCCCAAGCCCTCTGGGCAGTGCTGCTCACAGATCACTCCCACTCACGGAGCCACTTCGGACCATCAGACCAGTTTACACCAGTACAAAGCAGGCCTGGCCACTGGTTCCTACCCTCCCTGGCCCACAGGGCAGTGTGTGTGCAACAAAGCTGGGCACAGATGTGCAAACACACATGCACACATGTGCCAGCAGAGGTGTCACAGACTCCTCAACACTGTCACCCCTAGCACTCCCAGACCCACAGCCCTGCTCCCACATCCCCATATTCACCCCCCTGCAGGCACTGCGTGTGTGTGCGCACTTGTGTGTTCACGTGCATGTACTCGTGTGTCTGTGTGTGTGTGCATACGTGTATCTGTGTGTCTGTTTGTGCACTCATATGCCTGCTCATGCCCAGGGGTGTGGGGGCCCCACAGTGCCCGTGCCCAGGACCCCGTGTCACTCCTGTTCCCTTGGTGACAGACCCCCGTCCTCTGCTGGCACCTTGTGACTGCCGCCAGCCAGGGCCTTTGTGCCTGGTTTTAATTAGAGGCTCTTAAGTGTGAAACAAAGCCGAGGGCAGGGCCGGGGGGCCCTTCCCTTCCTCTGCGCTCCTGGGGGACCCCCGGGCTCCCCGTCCTGCCTGCCATCGCCTGCCACAGCCCCTCCATTCCCCACTTCTGCTTTGCCATCCTCTGTGCCCATCCCTAAGGGACACATAGTGTAAGCTGGTGCTGCCAGTGCCCTTGCAAAGTACTGCCCTCTCGAGTGGTGCTGGCCACCAGCCCTGCATGGGGCCATGCACGGTGCCTGTGCCAGCCATGGTGCCACCCCTAGTTTCACCCCCAAGGCACCTGTCCCTGGGGAGGAGGCTCAGAAAAAGGCCACCAGCCTGTGGCTGGGCTAGGGGTGCTGTTGGGGGTCCGAGGGCAGGACCAGGGTGTTCCCAGCTGTGTCCCCCATCCCTGGCCTGGATGGGTGCCGGGCGGACCCCACAAACACCCTGGCACCTCATGGTGCTGGAGGAACCCCAGGGAGAATGGCTGCATGGGCACCATATCCTGCTTCACCAGGGACATGGGAACCACTTTTGGAGGTGGTGGTACCCATGGGCCTGCCGGGGGTACGCCTGGTTGCTGGGAGCAAGGAACAGGCAACACTAGGTGCCCACCAGCATCCCCCAGTACTGTACTGGGATGAAGAGTGGAGCAGTGGGAAGACTGGGGCTTCTGGGTGCCCCCCACCCTGAGCACCGCTGGGAGAACATGAAGGGGAGCTGGGGGGAAGAGTTTGGTTTGGGCCCATACTCCCAGTACAAACCAGTTTGGCCTGCTGGCAGCACCCACCCTCTCCCACTGGGTGCAAGGGTTGGTCCTTGTCTTCACAGTGTCCCCTCCACCCAGGGCACCAACCTCAGACCTCCCCAGGGAAGCTTTTGGGGAAGGGACAGCACCCTCTGCCACCCCTCATGCCCCTTGCAGGGCCTGGGGATGAGGTTGGGAGCCTGGTGACAGGGACAAGTGGGATCAATGGGATTCCCTGGCCACCCTGAATGTCCTTGTGAGGGGACACCCCTAAGCAGGCAGGACCCCACTGGCTGCCTCCGTGGGGTGCCCTGACACCCCCAGCCCACCCAGGGGTTCCTTTCGGGGCTGACTGGTGGGTCTGCTCTGGGTTTCCCCCTCCCCAGGAGGGCTCAGCACCCACTCTGAGCGGAATCATGTCCCAGTGTGTCCCTGGAGGTTCTGGGGACCCTTGTCCTGAGCCACCAGAACCCAAGAGGACAGGGAGCACGGGGACAGCCCCTGCAACCCCCTCTGGAAGTGAAACACCCCCCCTCTCCGGAAAGAAGCCAAAATTTGTAGTGTTTAGGAAGCCAAGATCCACGGGGCTGTGCAGACACCCCTGCAGTCCTCCCTCCCTGTCCCTGCAGGCTCCGGGGGACATGGCGGGGGTCACTGCCGCCACAGGGCCGAGAGGAGCTGCAGCCAGAGCAGCCGCCCCACGTTCCCACTGCAGCCGGGGAGCGGGAGAGGGAATGGGAGCGGGAATGGGTTGGAGGCAGCGCTGGCCGGGCTCCGGCTCAGTCCCTGCCGCCGGCACCGAGCCAACCAACCCCTCTCCGCCGTCTCCCGGCTGGGACCACCGGGCACCCACAGACCCTGGCCGTGTCCGGCTCAAAGGCAGCACCTTCGGGTGTCTCATCGGGGACTCCCGGCCCTGGCTCCCACCCCACCGCCTCACCCCACAGCAGCCCCGGGCCCTCCGCCATGCCGGGAGCGGGGAGAGCCCCCGCCAGCCCCGCGGGGACACCCGGCACGTCCGGCCCGGGGAGGCTGGCGGGGAGGGGGGGCCGAGAGCATCGTGTGTCCCGTCCTTCCCCCCCAGGCTTTGATTTTGGAGCCCCCCCTGCCCTTCCCCCTCGGCCAGGAGCCGCAATGGTTTCAATTACGCTCTGAAAGGCGGTGGGGCCCCCTCTTTTCACGGCAGCCCGGGTCTCCTGCTCACAACAAAAGCTTAAGTTACAGGAAAGGGAGAGAAAGGGAGGGAGGATGCAGAAGGAGGGAGGGAAGGGGGCTGCCAGAAGCCCCCCAGTCCCCCAAAACGGAGCGGACGGGGGCAGGGGGCTTCCCCCCCGGCTGCCCCTGCCTCGGGAAGGGAAGCCCCCCATCCTGGTGCCGAAATTTGGGGTGATCGCCCACAGTTTCTTTCCATGATGAGGGTCTCCAGTGCATCCCAGTCTCTCCCAGTGTGTCTCAATCCTCTCAGTGCGTCCCGGTGTCCCCCAGTGTGTGTTTGACCCCCCGGTGTGTCCTGTGACCCCCCTGTGCTTGACCTGCCTGTGTCCCAACACTCTCAAGATGTCTTGGATCCCCCCAGCACGTCCTGAATCCTCCCAGTGTGTCCTGGTTGCCTCCAGGCGTAGCCCTGTCCCCTTCTGGCATGTCCGAGACCCCCCCCCACAGTGTGTCCCAGTCCCTGCCAATGTGTCCCAGTCCCCCAGGCTTCTCCCAGTGCCCTATTTTTGGGGACAGAGGTTCCCTTCACCACAACCCCAGCTGGGGTGAGAGGTGTGGGATGGGGGGGATGGGGCAGGGTGCAGGATGTCCCCCACCACCCCCCGCTGATTTGGGGACACCCCTGACTGTGCAGTGGCCTCGTGGGGATGCAGCACTCCAGGGTGGCCATGGGCTACCCATGGGGTGGTGGCTCCGCCTGGCTGACACCTGGGGACAAGGGCTGTTGGGGCCAATGCACCCCTGTTCTGGAGGCCTCCAGCAGGGCATGGGAGCTAATCCTGCCCCACTGCACCCTAAAGTGGGAGCTGGGGACAGTGGGGGACCCCCTGCAGCATGTCAAGGGGTCTTAGGCTGAGGGGAGTGGTCCCATAGGTGGAAGGTCATGGGGCGGGGGGGAGGTTAGGGGACATGAGGAGTGCAGAGGACACAAGGAGGGGCACAGGGGACATGCAGGGAGCAGAGGGCATGGGGGGGAAGGTGACATGGAGGGAGTGCAGAAGCCACAGCAGGGCTAGGGAACACGGGGGCTGGGGAACACAGCAGGGGACACAGCGGGCAGGGGACACGTGGGGTTGCAGAGCATTCAGGGGGCACAGGGGGGACAGGGTACATGGGAGGTGCAGGGCACAGGGAAGGGGCACAGGGCAGAGCTACAGTGGACATAGGGGTTGTCAGAAAACACAGGGGGGAAGCAGAAGACAAGGAGGGACACAGGAGAGCAGAGCACACAGAGCGACGGCTTGGGTACACGGGGTACGGGGGGCACAGGGAACACGACCGCACAGGGGACACGGGAGGCAGAGGCCACAATGCGGTTTGGGGACAAGGGGCACGGGGGCACAGGGGACACGGGAGGGCCGTTTCCCCGCGGCCCCGGCCCGACCCCACCCGCGGGGGGAGTTTGCACGACTCGGAAAAAGTTTGCGGGGGGGGCGGTGACCCCCGGGCCGGGGGCGGGGGAGGTGGGCGCGGCCATGCGACGGAGGGGGCGTGGCTGCCGCGCCATTTGAATGTGATTGGCGGAGCGGGCGGGGCGAGCCCGCGGGGGGCGGGGCTTGTGGCTCTGGCCCCGCCCGGCGGGGACGCGGCGCTGCCCCGCACAAAGGCGGCGGGAGCGTCCGGTGCGGCCGCTCCGCTCCCCGCGCCCCGGGACACCGGCACTCCCCGGAACCCCCCCGGCACCCCCCCGGCACCCCTCCGGACCCTCCTCCCGTCCCCCTCCCGACACCACCGCCCGCCCGCGGCTCCGGGACTCGGCACCGGGAGCATCGGGAGCGCCAAGTTCGGGCAGCGGGAGCAGCGCCGCGGAGCACAGGGAGCGTCTGGTTCGAGCACCGGGAGCGCCACGTCCGAGCACGGGGAGCCGTCCCGCCGCGCACGGTAGATTGGGACGCCGGGAGCCGTCCCGCCGGGCTCGGGGCAGGCCAGCAGCGGGAACCGTCCGGGCAGAGCCGAGTACGGGGGATCCGGGCACCGGGAGCCTTCCAGGCGGGACCGGAGAGTATCCAGTCAGCGGGGATCGTCCAGCCAGCACCGGGCACGGCAGAGTTGATCGCTGGGAGCCGTCGAGGAAGCTCCGGGTACGGAAGATCAGGCTACCGGGAGTCATCCAGGCAGGACCCGAGTATCCCGAACCGGGAGTCGTCCGGGCGGCGCCGGGTACGGCAGACTCGGACGGGAGGACCGGGCACTGGGCTGGGCACCGGACACGGTAAATCGGGGCGCACGGCTCGGGGCACCATGGGCCCCCCCGGCGTGCTGCCCGCCCTGGCCTGGCTGCTGGCGGGGCTGAGCGTGCCGGCGCCGTGCCGAGCCCAGCTGCACGGTGAGAAGGGCATCTCCATCCCCGACCACGGCTTCTGCCAGCCCATCTCCATCCCGCTCTGCACCGACATCGCCTACAACCAGACCATCATGCCCAACCTGCTGGGTCACACCAACCAAGAGGACGCGGGGCTGGAGGTCCACCAGTTCTACCCGCTGGTGAAGGTGCAGTGCTCGCTGGAGCTGAAGTTCTTCCTGTGCTCCATGTACGCGCCGGTGTGCACGGTGCTGGAGCAGGCCATCCCGCCATGCCGCTCCATCTGCGAGCGGGCGCGCCAGGGCTGCGAGGCCCTCATGAACAAATTTGGGTTCCAGTGGCCGGAGCGATTGCGCTGTGAGAACTTCCCCCGGCACGGCGCCGAGCAGATCTGCGTGGGGCAGAACCACTCGGAGGACGGCTCGCCGGCACTGCTGACCAGTGCCACGCCGCTGGCCGGCCAGGGCACCCCCGGTGCACCCCGCTACGCCACCCTCGACCACCCCTTCCACTGCCCACGGGCGCTGAAGGTGCCCAGCTACCTCAACTACAAGTTCCTGGGGGAGAAGGACTGCGCGGCGCCCTGCGAGCCCACCCGTCCTGACGGCCACATGTTCTTCAATGAGGACGAGATCCGCTTCGCCCGCATCTGGATCCTCATCTGGTCCGTCCTGTGCTGCGCCTCCACCTTCTTCACCGTCACCACCTACCTGGTGGACATGCAGCGCTTCCGCTACCCCGAGCGCCCCATCATCTTCCTCTCGGGCTGCTACACCATGGTGTCGGTGGCCTACATCGCCGGCTTCGTGCTGGAGGAGAGGGTGGTCTGCAACGAGCGCTTCCAGGAGGATGGCTACCGCACTGTGGTGCAGGGCACCAAGAAAGAGGGCTGCACCATCCTCTTCATGATGCTCTACTTCTTCAGCATGGCCAGCTCCATCTGGTGGGTCATCCTCTCCCTCACCTGGTTTCTGGCCGCTGGCATGAAGTGGGGCCACGAGGCCATCGAGGCCAACTCTCAGTACTTCCACTTGGCCGCCTGGGCCGTGCCGGCCGTCAAGACCATCACCATCCTGGCCATGGGGCAGATCGACGGGGACCTGCTGAGCGGCGTCTGCTTCGTGGGCCTCAACAACATCGACCCTCTGCGGGGCTTCGTGCTGGCCCCGCTCTTCGTCTACCTCTTCATCGGCACCTCCTTCCTCCTGGCCGGCTTCGTCTCCCTCTTCCGCATCCGCACCATCATGAAGCACGGCGGCACCAAGACGGAGAAGCTGGAGCGGCTCATGGTTCGCATCGGCGTTTTCAGCGTCCTCTACACCGTCCCGGCCACCATCGTCATCGCCTGCTACTTCTACGAGCAGGCGTTCCGCGAGCACTGGGAGCGCAGCTGGATCAGCCAGAACTGCAAGAGCTTGGCCATCCCCTGCCCCCTCCACTTCACCCCCCGCATGACCCCCGACTTCACCGTCTACATGATCAAGTATCTCATGACTCTGATCGTGGGCATCACCTCTGGGTTCTGGATATGGTCGGGAAAAACCCTGCATTCCTGGAGGAAGTTCTACACTCGGCTCACCAACAGCAAGCAGGGCGAGACCACGGTGTGACCCCCTGGCCCTGCCGCCCTTCGGCCTGAAATATTTTTTTGGGGGGGGGAGGGGAGTTATTATATATTTTTTATTTTTAGATTTATTAACGTCTAAGGGGTGTCTCTCTTTCTCTTTGAATTTTTTTTTTTTTTTTTTGTAATTAAACCTGTAAATAGCATTTGTAAATTTAATTATATATTTCTATTTAAAAATGTGAAAAAAAGGGGAGAAAATAGGAGGAAAGGGAGGGAGAAATAGGAGAAAAAGCAGGGAGGGAAAAGGGAGGAAAAAAGGGAAGAAAAAAGAGGAAAGAAAAAAGGACATGAAGGAAAAATAAGCAGGAAAGGGAGAAAAAAGTAGAAAAGCAAGAAAAAAAGGGGGAAATGAGTGAATAAAGGAAGAAAGGGAGGAAAAAGTGGGAGAAAGGGGAGGAAAACAGGAGAAAAGGGAAGAAAACAGAAAAGGGCGGAGAAGAGGGAAGAAAAAGGATTAAAAAAGGGGGGGGAATAGGAGACGGAAAGAAAAGAGAAAAAGAAGATAAAAAAGAAGCAGGAAAGAGAAAAAGGGGAGAAAAAAATGAGGGGAGAAGAAGGATCAGGGGAGAAAGAAAAATAGATGGGAAAAGGGTGGAAAAACAGGAGAAAAAGGGAAAAAGCACTGCCGAGCCTGGGAGAGGACCCTTACCCCCCTGCTCCCCCCTTCCTGCTCATTCCCAGCTCTCCCCGGCTGCTGCTCCGCTGGCCCCTGGAAAAGAGGGTGAAAAAAAGGCAAAAAACCCAATAAAAAGCCCATTTTTCTCGCTCTCCTTTTGAAACTCCCCAAGAAAGTGGATTTTTTCTTCCCCACCCTTTTGCTCCCACGAGACCCTGGGCTGGGGCTGCCCCCCCCCAGCGGCTCTCCCTGGGTGCCCCCACTTGGCCGATGACTTTTCCTCCCAAATCCCTTTTTGAACAATCCTTCCCAAATAGAAACCGGTCAAAAATGCCAGATTATTCCCGAGGGCTTTTTTTCCCCAAAAAAACCCCCAGTAATTAAATTGGGGGAGTCCCTATGGATTCTGTGGAGCCCCCCACTTCCACCGCCCTGTGGGGGTGAGCCAGCGCCTCCCTCCACCTGGAACAAAGCACTTTGAAAGGGAAAGAAGAGATTTTTATCCCAAAAAGTAAGGAAATTTTTATCCCAAAAAGTAAGGAATTTTTCAGTTTGCAGTGGGAGGGGGGGCCTCTCCTGTGCCCCCCCCCCCCCGGAGGAAATAGCTCACATTTTCTCTGGGATTAGGGGTTTGGCTGGGGTGGGCCCCCAATGCTGAGGCTCTGGGGAGAAGCGGGTCCCGACTCCGGTTGGGTTTGTTGGGATTTGAGGGATGCTGGAGGGGGGATGTAGGGGAGTTTCAGCTGGAGGGGGACAAGCTTAGGGCAGGGAGGGAGAGGGAAAGGATGGATTTAATCAGCTGGATTTAATTGGAATGAAAAAAAATACTCTTCCCAAAATGGAGAGGGAGACCTGGCCGGGAAGTGCTGGCCCCAGGGATGCCCCAAAACCAGCCCCGGGGAGCCTCAACCCTTCTTGTCTCCCTCATTCCAGGGGATTTGGGGATCCCTAGAGCACAAAGAGGGATTGTGGGGGGATTGCGCCGTTCCCCTTCCCCCAGCAAAACCCGGGAAAATCCCCAAACCCCCTTAAAAATCCCAGTCCCACGATGAGGGCGAGGCGGGAGCCGAAGGGGTTAAGGCAGCGCCTCTCCAGCACATTTTGGAAAGGAAAAACTCTTTGGATCCGGTTTAATTTTCCAGCGATGACTTGGAAGGGGGAGAGAAGAGGGGGAGAAACTTATCCAGGGCTTTTTTTCCCCCCTCCTCTGTGGTTTGGAGAAGCAGTTTGAGGGTCAGGCTGGGCTGGTTGGGACCCCCCCCAGCACCCCCTTGGCACCCACGGCACCCCCTGGACACCCCAGCACCCACTGTTACCCCACCCCCCGCCTTCGGAGCCTCTGGAAATGGGAATTCAAGCGAGGTGATTCTTGCTGTCTGTGCTGCTGGTGACTTGGACAGGACGAGCCTCGGCCAAGGGGTTGGGGACCCCCATGCACCGCTCGACCCCTGCCCTGACGGTGCCACCTCGGGGGGTCCTCCTTGCCGTGGGGGTCCCCTTTGCCATGGGGGTCCTGGGCCGCATCCAGCCCTGGCTCTGGGTGCTTTGGCTTTGGGGTGCTGCCCTCGGGGTCCTGTCTCTGGCTGGAGGGTCCTGCTCCCCAAAAAGCAGCTCCCCCCAAGGCTGCTTTGTTTTCCAGCGGCGAAGCGCAGATCATGGGGGACGGGGGGAATGTAAACTCTCCACCCAGGAATGCAGGAGCTGCGAGAGGAGTTTTTTTTAAAAGGCTTCGTGTCCTGGCTTTGGAAAACAGAGCTGGGATTGCAGGGGCTACTCCCGGGGTGCCTAGGGATCTGGGGGTGCTGGGCACCCCACGGGCACTGCTGGCACCCACTGGGGGTCCCTGGCCCCCCTCCCTCGCCCCATGGGCTCCTGGGATGGAGTTGGAATAGGAGGAACTGGGCTAGATCTGTGCCATGTGGCCCTTTCCAAGCAATTTTTTGGGGAGGGTTGGAGGTTTTTGGCTCTCAGGGCTGTTTACACCCCTAGCGAGAGGAGCTGGAGGGTGTCTGCCAGCAGTGGTCCGTGCGTGTCCCCTCTGTCCCCTGCTCTGTCACCCCATGGATGGGCCACCCTGGGAAACAGCAGTGACAGGTCACCCCAAGGATGGATCTCTCTGGGAATGGGTCACCCCAGGGACAACTAACCCTGGCCACCAGTCACCCTGGGAATGGGTGGCCCTAAGGATGGGTCGCCCCCGGAACAAGTCACCCCTTTCACCCCAAATCAAACTAACTCCAGGGATGAGTCACCCCATGTCCATGGGTAACTGGGACAAGTTACCCAGAGAATGGGTGTCACCAGGCCCCACTAATCCCAGGGACAGGGGACAGGGACCTCCTTGCTGTGCACGGCTGTCCCCAGCCCTCCCAGGCCGGTGACTCCCATCCTCCTCTTCCCCTTTTAAGCCAAGTGAAGAGGGAGCAAACGCCAGCAGGTCGGGCTCTGTCCCCTCCCGGCCGTGCTGGGGGTCCTTTGATGTCCCCTAATGAGCCCCGCTCTGTTTTCACAGCTGCCACCACCGCGGGAGTCAATTAACGCCCAAACCCCCGCCCGGCCCAGCCCCAGAGCACCCGCAACTCATCACATCAGTGCCACCAGTGCTCGCGGGGCTCGTGCTGCTGGGGATAGGGACAGGGCGGTCAGGGCAGCCATGGGCAGTGGGGTGACAGCACTGGACTGTCCCAGCACAGGGACAGCTCCGGGGATGAAGCCACTGCAGAGAAGGGAGTGAAGGAGGAAGGAACTGGGAAAAGGATGGGTCATGGGATGTCCCGAGCACTGGTTGTCCCAGTGCTCCTGGGTCCCAGGCTGTGGCCACTCCTGTCCCCTGTCGCTGGCTGTCCTGTCCCCTGGACCATGGGCTGCCGGGCCACAGGCTCTCCAGTCGCCATATCCATGGGCTCTCCTGTCCCCCTGTCCTGTGGGGCTGTCCTGTCCCTTGTCCCCATGGCCTCCAGGCTCCCCTCTCCCCAGACTGTCCCTTTCTCAGCTCCGGGTGACAATTCCCTCAGGGCAACGGGGTCCATCTCTCCTGTCCCCTCCCCTGCCTTCCCTTGTCCTGGTCTCCAGCAGTGACATGAGGGTGGCAGAGAGAGGTGACAGGGAGCAGGGAAGTGACAAGGGATATCTCTGCTACACTTCACATGTCCCCGTGATCACTTGGCATGACAGGTCCCGGAGACTTTGCGGGGACATCCCTGGCTGTCCCCACCTTCTGGCTCCGTGTGCCTTCACCCCCACGGGGACAGAGCCAGCAGGGACCCAAAGGACCAGCACCCAACGCTGCCAGCGGACCCCCGGGTGTCCCCGGCCCCCCGGCCCCGTTGTCCCCCCCGGGCGGGCGCTGGAGCGGGATCTGGCCGCGGCCGAGGCCGAGCCCTGGCCGGACGCCAGCGGGGACAGGCGGCGGGCGGCTGAATTCGGCTCCGGCCGCGCCGCTCTTAAAGGAGACGGAGCTGCGGGGAGCTGCCAGGGTGGGACCTGCGGGACGGGACAGGGCAGCTCGGGGGTCCTGGCGGGGAAGGTCTCCCAAGGAAGGTGCAGGGTCCTGTCCCCATCCCGCCATCCTGCCCGGGTGTGCGGGGTGGGTGTGCGATACATCCCCATCCCTCTTTCCCCGGAGCCGGGTGGGATCCCGGGTCTGTACCGGGGCACACCTGAAGGGTGGGGAAGCGGAGAATTTGGGGCCACCTCCACATCCCAGCGCTCTCCTGGAGAGTTTGGAATCGGTGGGTGTGACAAGCTGCGTCATTCCCGGTGTCCTCCCTTGGAAATCTGGCACACATGGATGTGCTGCTCTGTGTCCATCCCAGCACCCCTCCTGCGGGATAGGGCGTGGATGGACACAGGATGGGTGCGCAGGGGCTCCCATCCCTATCCTGGTGCACCTCCTGGAGAACTGGGATGGGCGAGCGTGGGACTCCACCAATATCCAG
This sequence comes from Lichenostomus cassidix, assembly GCF_008360975.1. Lineage (NCBI taxonomy): Eukaryota > Metazoa > Chordata > Aves > Passeriformes > Meliphagidae > Lichenostomus > Lichenostomus cassidix. The sequence goes on from NC_139507.1 coordinate 1,070,504, forward strand.
GGTCCATCCAGAGGGTGAACGGACAAGGGATGGATGGACATGGACGAGTGGATGGATGGACACAGATGTGATGGGCATGGGATGAGTGAATGGATGGATGGATGTGGGATGGATGGACATATTTGGAATGGGTGGACACGGGATGGATGGACACGGGATGGATGGGTATGGATGGGATGGGTGGACACGGAGGGATGGACACGGATGGATAGACACGGGATGGATGGACACGGATGGATGGACACGGATGGATGGACACGGATGGATGGACACGGATGGGTGGATGCAGCCCCCCCAGCCGCCGTCCCCCCCCGCCCCTCCCCATCCAGGGGGGCTCTGCCCAGGGCTTCCCTTCGGCCATGCGGTCCCACAGCTGCCCCGGCCGGGGGAGGGTCCAGCCGGGGGCCCAGGGGGGTTCAGGGGGAGGGTCCGGCCGGGGGGCCCGGAGGGGGTCCGGGGGAGGGTCCGGGCGGGCGCGGGGGCGGCTCCGGAGGCGGCGGCGGCTCCGGGTGCGGGAATGTTTGTGCAGCTGGAGCCGATTATGGGGCGGGAGCGGGAGGGGGGAGAGGAGGAGCGGGGGGGCGAGGGGGTCGTGCAAGGGGGAGAGGGATGTGCAGGGAGAGCAGAGCGTGTGTGCGGAGCGGAGCACCCACATGGAGGGTCCCCCGGCACCCCCCTGCACACGCGGGGTGCCACCCACACCGCCCTGTCCCCTCACAGGCACCCCACATCTGCCCCATCCCCACACGCGTGTGCAAACCCACACACCAGGGACACGCCATGGACACGCCATGAACACACCAAGGACACGCCAGGGACACACGTTCACGCCCTCGGGCTGTGGGTGCCCCTCAGGGGCTGTGGGGGTCGCTTCCCCCCGGGGGTCCCCAGCCCAGCCCCAGCGTTGTCCTATAGGCAGCACTGCTTCTTGTGCTGACTCTGGTCCCTACTGACACCCTGAAGGTCCTCGGGGAGTACAGCCACACTTGGGGCCACGGAGGTTTAAGGGCCATTGACTGTCCCTGCCCTGTCTGGGGACTGGCGGAGCCACCACTGTGGGGACATTGTGTGTGACCCCTCATGGCTGCCCAGCTTGGCCCCCCAAATCTGGCTCTGACTGCCCCTCTGAAGATGGAAAAAGAGGAAGGCATGACAAGGGCAGTGAGGGGAAGGGGGGGATGGCACCCTCAAAACAGAAAATTGGGAGTGCCCCCCCCATGCATGGCACCATGTTACCCATCCCTGGGACCATCCATTAGAGGACACCCCAAAAACCAGCATCTCCCCTGCATTGTCAGGGCCACAGCACTGCCTGATCCCACCCCCTGTTTCCACTGCTTTTACCCCAAAACACCTTGTTCAGGTTGGACAAATTATTCCCTTGGTCCAAAGCCCCACTTCTAATGAATGATGAATTATTTTTATTAGTGGTTGTTACTATTATTAATGAAGGGAAATGGATGGATCCATCCCCCAGCATGGATCCAGCCCGGTGCTGCAGGATCTGGCTGCCATCAGTGTGATGAGTTAGGGGTGGGATGGGGTCTCAGTGCCAATGATCCCACCATCTGCTCCCTGGCTTTTCCCACTGCAGGGAGACAGAGCTGGGGGTTGAATGGCTGCCCAAACGACCCCTCCCTCAGCCTCCCAGTTCCACACAGACACCCCTGACCCATCAAACATTACCTGTTGGGCACCAAAACTTGTCTGCAAAGGAGGGGATAAGTCACTGCTCTCGTGCCACCTCCCCATACATGTCCCCAGAGCTGTCACTGGGTGATCCCACCGTGCTGGGAGAAATGGCATGCCAGGCTTCTGGTTTTATTCCCCATTTAATATAAGACTGACCTTTTAAGGCATTAAATTTGCTTTTCCAGTGGCAGAAAGGTGCTGGTTTGAGGGATGCTCGTCCTGGCTTGCTGGGGACCAGCAGTGGGAACAGAAGCAGGATGGGGTTGGCCACGGGTGGGTTTGGAAAGCTCAGGGGTGATTTGGGGAGCTGTTTTCTGACCAGCTGAAGATGCAAGGCCAGGTTTCCCCCCAAGCCCAGCCTGTCTGTGCTCCTGCTGCCGGTAGCGCTGATGGAGCAGGAAAAGGGGCTGGGAGGGGAGGTGTGAACAGCGGGATAACACAATGGGAAGGGCCTTTCTCACCGTGTGCTGCCCGTGATGGTGGGTCCGGTAGTGGGATGGGGAACAGGGACAGGATCCTCCTTGGGAGGACAGGACTCTCCTCGGGGAGACAGGGACAGTGTTCCCCACGGGCCCTGCCGTCACTGGTGCCATGGCCCTGCTGGGCTCTCGTCCCTCCCCGAGGCTGTCTGGGGCGCTGGGGGTGCCGTGGGGATGGGGATGCTCTGGGACCCCCGCGCAGGATGTGGCCATCCACGGGGTCCCTAAGCTCCAGCCCCATCAGCGCTGGACCCACGGCTGGGGCATGTCCCGGGTGGGACCCCACCCGCGCCACCCCCGGGCCACGGCGGCCCCTCCGGTTCCCAGGAGCCCGCACAGGTTCCGTTCAGAGCCCCTCGACCGGGGATGAGACCCCCGCGGGCAGCGCGGAAAGGACCACGACCCCCCGACCGCCACCGTCGTTGGCCACGCCCACTCACAGACCGCACCCAGCAATGACGACACCCACCCCATAGACCACGCCCACTCTCCAGCGCCTTTCCCGCCCATTTTAAGGCCCCGCCCCCTCCCCGAGACCACGCCCCTTACATAGGCTCGCGCGCCGTGTGCCAGACCACGCAATGGCTTCCCTGACCACGCCCCTCACCAGAAGCCACGCCCCACAAACAGACCACGCCCCCATCACTATAAATGCGCCCTGCGCAGACCCAGCCCAAAGCCCCGCCCCCCGCGGAGCCTTGCCGCTTCCTCCCCGCCCCCGTCAGGCCACGCCCCCACCCAGACCACGCCCCATTTAACGGCCGGGCCGCTTTCCTCAGGCCACGCCCCGTCCTCGCGCCCCGCCCCCGCCCAGACCGCGCCCCCTGCCCCCGGCGCAGGCGCCTTTCCCGGACCCGGGCCTCAGCCCGCCCTCAGCCCGCCCCGTCCGCCTCTCCCGCCCCTTCCGCCGCCCGCGCGCCGGGACTGCAGTTCCCGCCATGCCGCGAGCGCGACGGAAGGGGCGTGGCCGCGGCGCCGCTTCCGTGCTGGCGGCGAGGCGGAGGAGCGGCAAGATGGCGGCGGCGGCGGTGCTGGAGCTGCAGCGCGCGCAGTCCCTGCTCTCCACCGACCGCGAGGCCTCCATCGGCATCCTGCACTCCATCGGTGAGCGCCGGCCCGCCGCCCGCGGCGCCCCGCGCCCCGCCGCCGCCCGCGCCGCGCAGCGCCCCGCGCCGCCGCCGCTGCTGACTCACCGTGCGCGCCGGGCGGGAGCGCGGCCTGGGCCCGGCCCCGCGGGGCTGCACCGCGCCGGGACGGCACCGGCGGCTGCCCCCGCGCGTGAGGGCACGGGTGGCGGGAGCAGTCGGTGCGGGGCGGAGCGGGAGCCGCGCTCCGGGAGCCCGCCGGCGGGGCCGGTCCCCGGTGCACGTCCGCGGAGCCGCTCAGAGCAGCGCCGGGGCCGGCTCGGCCGCTCCTCCTCGCCCGGCCGGAGTGAGCCTGCCGGTCCGGAGCCCCCGATCGGCGTGTGCGGGGCCGCGGCGGTGCTGTGCCGGTGCCGGTACCGGTACCGGCGGGGTGTCGCGGCTTTTGAGGTCGGGACGGTTCGCGGCGTGTTCGGGACGCCGTGTCACCGCCCGCACCGGCCGTGCCGAAGGACGGGATCACTCCGGCGGCAGCGATGTTTCCTCGCTCGGCGCTGATCCTCAGCCGCTGCTGACTCGCGCTGCTCGCCCAGGGCTCCCGGGCCAGCTCGAGCTCCTCGCTGGGGAAGTTCCCTCGCTGTTCGCTCCTGCTTGTCCCAGCCGGGGCTGATCCCAGCACAGGTCCCGTTGGGCTGTCCCGGCCGGTCTGTGCTGCCAGGGAGGTGTCAGTGCTCTGAGGGGCTCTGGAGGTGGTGAGAGCACCTCGCCTGATCTGGGGGTCGGGATTGGGGCGTGCAGCCTGCGAAAGTGCTGTGTGAACCAGTGACTCTTCATTCTTGTGCTGTGTGGTGACCTCTGAAGAGATGTTGAGATATGTTGTCACCCTGCTGTGTCGGGAAGAGTTTTCCTAATGTCCCTGTCAGATCTTGGAGGTGCTGTCAGGGCTTTAAGAGTTGTTTGTCCTTTGGTGTTTTGGTGGTTATTCAGTAGTTGGTGTAGCTGTCAGCAGGTCAGGCTCAGTCAGGACTCACAGCCCCTCTTGTGGGTTGGGAGGATCAGGAGTGCTCCAGACAATGTTGCTGTGGTGCTTTTCTCCTGGAGAGCAAAGTTCCTTCACTTTTGGTATGGAATTACAAAGACTGAGACAGTTTCAGTTCGGTAGAGCCAGGATTTTGGCTCTGTTTATGTGGAAGCTGGGGGAACTCCCTTCACTAGAGGTGGTGGCAGGAAAGGAAGGGCACTGTGTGGTGGGTAACTCCCATGGAATTGATGCTGTGCACACTCAGGGTTGTGCTGCTGGCTGTCGTTTGTCCCTTTATCTGTCTCGGAGCAGAGTCACTGCCTGGAGCAGGGCGTGATGGCACTGCCAGGCCTCGGCACTGGCAGTGGGTGTGACACCAGAGTGGGGGTGGATGTACCCACCTCACGTTGCTGATGTTGTGCTGCATTTTGTCCACGGGATCTCAGCTTAATACACAAAGTAGCAACATCAGCAATCCCAGAGTGGAGTATCCAACCCCAGAAATGCCATTAAATGTTTCTTATTTGGTTCTGTGGCCTCAGTGGGTCTGGTGTGTGGTGCTGCTTATAAGTGACACTTGCACAGCTGGACAAGCTGAGATTGTTCAAACTTGGAGTGAGCAGTGGGGTCTGTGGGCTGGTAAAGCCCGTGTGGAGCACAGACAGAGCACTGCAAACTTCCCTCCCTGCGCTGCATTTAAGCTTCCCAAACCTCATGGGCCAGGCTGAACTCCCTGGTGCCTGTTGGAGCAGGTCCTGCTTTGGGCACCTTTTCCGAAGCTGACCAGCAGTGAAGGTCTTTGACCTGAAACAGCACTAAAGGCAACTTTCCTGCTCTTTTTCTTCCCAGTAAAACGTGATGTCCAGGAAAATGATGAGGAAGCGGTGCAAGTCAAGGAGCAGAGCATCCTGGAGCTGGGGTCGCTGCTGGCCAAGACTGGGCAGGCAGAAGGTGAGCCTGAAATCAGGAACTGAGGTAACAGGCAGGAGATCCTGCAACCAGTGGATTTAGCCTCCTTATTTAGTGGGATAGCAGGAAAAACAGCTTTTGGCACGAAATGTTCTCTCAGACACAGGACAGTAACTAAAAACTAAATAAAGAACATAAATGCTAATCTGTTGTTGCTTGGCCCAGTGTTCCAAACAATGCACAGTTCAGTCTGTGACCCTTTGACATGGGGCTGTTTCAGTATGAGTGACTGAAGTTTTGCTAAGTTGTTATGTTTGAGATGAGAGGTGTCTCCTGGTTGGTTTCAAATGGGAAAGTTTGTCCCATGAAGTCCTTTCTTACCAGCAGCTCCTCTCACAATTAATTGATTTATCTGCTGGACCATTACATCAGCAGCCCCTGCCCAGCTCTGCATGGGACAGTCCCTCTATTGTGAGTGTGTGAGGGGACAGGGATGGAGTGGAGTTCTCTATTCAGTGGTGATTTTGAGTCTATTCCTGTTTCCTGGAGAGCTCAGGGCAGCAGTTAGTTGTTTTGCACTCAGCAGTTCAGGGTTGAGCTCGTGCCTTTCCCTGGAGCATTTCAGGACACACTGTGTCTATACCCAGAGTGACCTTTGGCTGGGCTGCTGCCCTGGGCAGCAGAAAATGTTTGCTTGCAGGTCTGGCACTGTGTGGGGAAAGCACCCAGCAGAAGGTTTGATCGCACGGGAAGCGTTGGGACATCAGGCCTAATGTTGGAGTAGCTCATGGAAAGCTAATGGATCCAGGTCAAAGTTTGTATCTGTTGTGAAATGTCCCTTGGTGTCCCACTGGGCTTGGGAAACTTCTGTTTGGCTGGGCTGTTTCATTGCTCTGCCCACATCCACACGTGTTGGAGCATTCCAGCCCCTGATCCCACTGTGGATTGCAGTTGGACAGGGCTGGGGGCAGTGGGTGACTGGCCCTGAGAGAGTGCTGGGAGCAAAGGTGCTGTCCCTGTCAGGTCACTCAGGTGTCCACCTCTGATTCCTGCTGGGGGCTGCTTTGAGAGGCACTGGGGGAAAGCAAACCCTTCCAGCACAGGGTTCACCTGCTCCTGCAGGACAGAGGAAGCTGCTGTGCCAGTGCCCCTTTCCTGGCTGAAGTCAGTGAGCTCAGTGTGGCTGTCTGTGCTGTGCCAGTGCCCTTTGCACCCTGCTGTTTGCTCACCAGAGATCACCAATCATGGCTGGGCTCTGCAGCAGGGGAGATGTGTGTGTTTGGGTAAAAAGGGGGAATTTATCACCGGAGTCTCTTCAGGTCAGTGTGGATGTGCTGCTGGTGAGCAGAACGGGGGACAGAGTTCTTGTGGCCTCCTCACCTCTGCAGGGCCTGGAGCAGTGCTGAGTTTAAGCTGAAGTTTGGCACAAGAATAAAGAACTCCAGGATTTTCTCTGAGGGTGGGTCGTTGATAGATTTATTTTCTTTGAAGGGGAAGGCTGAGGAATTGAAAATAACACTGTTAAGTCATCAAACCCAGGGTTGTGAGGGGGCAAACATGGAATGTATTAAAGGTACCACTAAATTGCTGAGTGTGTTCTGGAGAGAAAAAAATGGATTTGGTGCCATTCAGAAGTGTGTAGGTCGGCATGAGATCAGCAGGATCTGGAGGTGTTTTCTGGAGGTGTTTTCTGCTGTTGTGGAACTGGGGGGTGAAGGACGGGGTACCCCAGCTTAGGGTGGTGCTGGGGCTGTGGGAAGGGCTCTGTCCCTTCCCCTCTTGTCAGCTTTCCAGGTAGTAGTGGCAAGTCAGGGGCAGCAGCACTGTCATCAGGTACTGCTGCTGTCAGAGACCCCAGTGTTGGTCAGGCACTGGGATTTCATCCTGTGGCTTTCACTTCACAGGATATAGTTTAAGGCCCTGGAACTGTGACACGTTTGAGGGGTTACAGTGCCCAGAGAGGTGGTGTCTGCACTGCCCCTGGGAGTGGATATTGGGAAGGAATTGTTCCCTGGGAGGGTGGGGAGTCCCTGGCACAGAGTGCCCAGAGAAGCTGTGGCTGCCCCTGAATCCCTGGAAGTGTCCAAGGCCAGGTTGGATGGGGCTTGGAGCAGCCTGGGATAGTGGAAGCTGTCCCTGCCCATGGCAGAGGTGGCACTGGATAGATTTAAGTTCCTTCCCAACCCAAACCATTCCATAATTCTATGACTCTATTGAACTGCAGCCTTTGTTTACGAAAATAACAATAATACAAGTGACCCTCTTCAATCCTTGATCTTTATCAAGCAGATAAACTCATAGATTAATTACTTTCCTTTCTGACAGTTTTAAGGTTTTGTAACATTTCACAGAACTATAGAGTTGGAATAACTCGGATCAGAAATTTGCATACAGGGAGTGTTAGCTTGTGGAAGCACTTCCCTGAGGATGAGCAGCAGGCTTCATTTTCCAGAGCTGCTGCTCATCACTCCTGCAGAGCTGTCAATCACACCCTTTTACCAGGCATTGCACTGACTTTAGAAAAATAATATCCTAAAAATAGTACATGGTTACGTTGGTAGGAGAGCGAAATTTCTGTGGGAACTTTGAGCCTGCATGGCTGAATGTGGAGTTTGCAGAATGCACAGCTGGATTCCAGCTGTTGACTTGGGATCTACTTTCTGGGGAGTTCTGGGGCATCTCTGGAGCACATCAGTGGGATGGTAAACAGTGCAGTGTTCCACTGGAGTTTTCCTTCTTTGTTCTGAAGTTCCTGTGGGTTAGAGTGTGTTGGGCACTGATTCCATTGATCCTGAGGAGCTTCTGGAGCACAGGGATGCATGGGAGGAGGGCTCCTGGTAGTGCTTGAGAGCTGATGGATCTTGGAGAGCCCTGATAAGACAGATCTAGAGCCCACCTTTCCCAGCTCACTCTGAGATCCTGGAGAGGAGCTCTGTGCAGATCTGATGTGTTGGATTGCCTGTGGTTGGTTGGTTGCTGTGTGTGAAACCAGAGTGTTTGACTTGGATTAAAACACTTGGGGTTTGCATCTGGGAGTGGAACTGGAGGTTAAATGGACCCCAGAGCAGAATAGTGTGGGTGAAAGCCATGGAGCAGCAGGTTCCTTGTGGAGTAAAAACTGTCAGCCAGCAGGACTCAATCAGAGATGTTAAAGTGGCTGCACCTTAATTGTAGAAAAAGCTGCCTGTTCATGCTCTGGCAGAGAGAAAACAAAACTTTTATGGAAGCAGTTGTGGCTGTCAGAGCATCCTGTGGTGTTCCTGTTCTGAGTCCAGGTCGTGTGTTGGGGTCAGGATCTCCTGCAATGCAGTTTGGGAAATAAGGCTGAAGATCACACTTGAGCTAAGTTCTGTTTGTTCTAAATCTGCACTTTGAGATGTTTGGAATCCTTCCAGTGCTTTAAGGAGCTCCAGTAGCTGGAGAGGGACTTGGACAAGGGCCTGGAGTGCCAGGACAAGGGGGAATGACTTCCCACTGCCAAAGGGCAGGGATGGATGGGATATTGGGTAGGAATTCCTCCCTGTGAGGGTGGGCAGGCCCTGGCACAGGGTGTTCAGGGAAGCTGTGGCTGCCCCTGGATCCCTGGAAGTGTCCAAGGCCAGGTTAGACAGAGCTTGGAGCAGCCTGGGACAGTGGGAGGTGTCCCTGCCCACAGCAGGGGTGGCACTGGATGGGCTTTGAGGTCCCTTCCAACCCAAACTGTTCTGGGATTCTGTGATCACCATGAGTGATTGGATTGGAAAAAAGTGAGTTCCATTTCTTAAGAGTGTGATGAATGAGGTGTATCAGGCTTCATTAAACTTACAGGTTAAAAAAGTCAGAAATATGAGGAATAATTTTTAGATACTAGCAAGATCTTACAACAATTCTCTTGCATTACTACTAAATGAAATACAGAAGAAACCTTGTTTATATTTGTTTTTATTGGAATCCTTCCAAACTGAAATTCTCCTGATACTCCTCCATATACTAATTGAAATAAAATTAGATTAATCTCTTATTTTAGTTTTGATTCGATAGCAGTTTGGTTTAGAAGATTTCTGAATTAGTCATTACCAGCTTTGTTTTGATTTTCCTTTTGCTGTGGAATCTTGTAAACACAGCAGTGTGAGATCCACCGGATATTTGGGTGAGACTTCAAAATCTGGGGCAGAGAGCTGGGATTTGAGTGTGCAGCCCCAGTGCTGATGAGTCAGCACTGAACCCTGCCCCTCTGGAGGATCATCTTCCCAAACTGGGAGCACTCCTGGCTGGGACCTCCCTGGAGGCCACGTGGTGTTTGTTGTAGGAGACTTTTCACTTGTGCTCTGCAATTCCAACACATCCAGCATTCCTGAGTGGCTCCAAGTCCTGGAGCTGCTGTGCCATGACTGCCACTGCTCCCTGGGAATGACACTTGAGTGTTTCTCCATTAAAAAAAGAACACTTTTCCTTTTTCCACCTCTTATAAAGGCTGGTTTTATAACTGAATTAATGGGGACACTTAGAAGCAGAAATGTGGTTCAGCGAGGTCAGAGCTGATCAGGTAAAGGTGCAGTTGGAGTGTTAAGGAAGATAATTTTCCAGCTGTGGAGCACAGGATGTATCCAACATCCTGGGCTTGGCTAGCTGGGGCAGATAAAAGCATCAAACTGTGAGTTAATAAAAACGCACCTAAATTATAAACTCCATCCCTCATTTTATAGAAAAATCGAAAGTATTTAGCCGCTTCTTACATTTTAAAACACGCCAGAGGCAGTTACAGCTGGTGGTAGCTGGGGAGCTGCAGTGCCAGGCAGTGCTGTGGGTGAGGCTGGAGCCCCCAGCCCCCTGTTTGCTGCAGGGCTGCCCTGCAGGTGACATTTATTGCTCTGTTCTGTGCATGATGCAGACAAACCGCCTGGGAAATGTTTGGTGTGACAAATCCTGCTGGTACAGATGTGTGGCTGCTCCAGCTGGGTACAGCTCTTGGCTGCAGGTACAGCTCTTGTGTTTCACGATTTGGGGTTTTTTTGCAGAGCTGGGAGGACTCCTGAAGTATGTCAGACCCTTCTTGAACTCCATCAGCAAAGCCAAGGCTGCCCGCCTGGTCCGATCCCTGCTCGACCTGTTCCTGGACATGGAGGCAGCCACAGGACAGGAGGTGAGGCTGCAGTCCTAACACCAGGCTGTTCCTCAAAAGCCTGCAACACCATTATCTGACCTAGTTTGCTTCACACTGAAGAATTATTCATGTCAGGAAGTAGATTTTTAATGCATTTGGATGTATTTTATAAATAAAACATCAGATAATTGAATTCATAACTATGTTTTTCTGCAAGCCTCTCCCTGCTGCAGGTTAGGAGTGACTCCCACCATGGGCATTAGATTCATGTTGCTTCCTCAAGTTGTGCCAGGGGAGGTTTAGCTTGGATATTAGGGAAAATTCCTTCACTGAAAGGGTTGTCCAGCCCTGGCACAGCTGCCCAGGGCAGGGGTGGAGTCCCCATCCCTGGAGGGGTTTAAAAGCCCTGTGGATGTGGCACTTGGGGCCATGGGTCAGTGGTGGCCTTGGCAGTGCTGGGGAATGGTTGGACTCAGTGATCTCAGAGGACTGTGCCAGCCTCAGTGATTTTAGGGACAGCAGTGGGAGTATTTTGTGGTGTGATCAGTGTTGGGAATGTGAGAGGTGTTCCCAGAGAGCTCAGGCCAGGAAAGGTAGGGGTGGTGTGGGATGGCACGGAACTGCAGGAGCCACTGCTCAGGGGCTGTCCAGGAGCTGCTCAGGATTGCACCTGGAGACACCTGTGATGTGTTTTACTGCACAGAGACACAAAAGTTACTCCTGAAGTGGGAGTGGAAAGGATTTTGCAGCTACTAGGTGTAAACTGCTTCAGTGGATGAGCTTCATCACCAGAGAACCCAAGACCATCTAAAATAATCCCACAGTTAGGTCTCACTCCATTATCATCAGCTCCCTAGGATCCAGTTGTTCTAATTTTTCTTTTTTTTTTTCCCAGTTTGTTGTTTGGGAGTGGGATGAGGGCAGGAGCACCTTGGCAGTGCTGAGGAGCCCCTTCCTAGCAGTGTTGCCCTGCAGGGGGTTGTGGTGGCACACATGGAGGGAGAGGCAGGGAGGGTCTGAGCAGCAGGTTAGGGACAAAACCCACATGAAACCTGCACTCAGAGACTGGCAGATTGCAGCCTAGAGAGGTTCTGCCCTGCTGAGGGACAGGTGATGTTCTCATTAGCCAAATTAGCGCAAAATGAGCCAAATTAGAGCTGTCATCCTAAAGGATGACTAAAGTGCAGATAACCCGGCCAGTGTCCCTTGTTTGCTGTTCAGTCCTTGTGGCTGGTGGGTGATAAATGGTGACAGAATGTTTTTCTGCTCTTCCTTTAACAGAAGAGGTGGGAAATGGGGTGATGTGCAGGGGAGAAGGGAGAACCCCTAAAAGGGTTCCAGGAGAAAGTGAGCAGCTTCAGGCTTTTCTCAAGGTAGCTTGGTGTAAAGGAGCATATTCAGATGCAGTTGCAAAAGAGGAACAGGTTGGAGTAATGGTGATGGAAGTAATAAAAAGTCAATCATAGTAGTTACTATGGAGCATATTCTGAAGCCAAACCCAGACCCTTAAGGAAGGATGACATCAGCCTGTGAGGTTCTTGATGCAGCAATCCTGAATCCTTTCAGAAATATCCTGAGGAGTGTTTGCTTCCTCAGTGTAACTCACATCCAGAAGGCTCCCAGGAGCCCAGTAAAGCAGTGAAATTGGAGATTTCTCCAGCTCCTAATGCTCCAGCTATCACCCTGTAATAAATTGAAACTTCATAATGGCTTTTCATAAAATGTTCATGTTTAATAAGCAGTGAGGAGGAGCTGACAAGGCCTGCAGTGTTTTGCTTCTACATCCAGAGGTTTTGGGAAGAGGCATTCCTGAGCCTGAGCACCACAGGATGACTTACTGTATATTATTGGGCAGACAAGATAAGATTAGATATTACTATAAGTTATTGAGGGTGGAGGAGTTCTGCTTTAGCCATCAAGGGAGTCTCAGCCTGAAAAATATGGGAAAATCCTGGTTTTTTTTGCTGTGCTTTGAAGTGATAGGTGAAGCCCCCAAAGCAGAGCCCAGCACCTCTGCTGATTTACACAGGACACATGATCTGTTCTATTTAGGCCCTAAAGCACATGAAATTTATTTTTCTTAATTGAAAAAACACCGTGGCTGTGAGTTTAAGCTCTGGCAAAACGTTAGTGCCTACCCCAGATGACACCAGGGCATTTGGGATGGACACTAACAAAAAAAATTTCTAGAATTGACTCATTTCTTTCTGCTCTCATTAAGGTTGACCTGTGTTTAGAGTGTATTGAATGGGCCAAATCAGAGAAGAGGACTTTCCTACGCCAGGCTCTGGAGGTAGGTCCCAGATCCCAAAGCTGTGAAGCAGCATCATCCCCTTGTCAGATATAATAACCTGTAAAAGTAAAAGCTTGTGTGCTCTTCACACCTTTGTATGTGTCAGGGGAGGGCATTAATTGCACTAAAATTCTCCTTAAAGGGCAGGATTTTACTCACTGGGCAGTAGACCTTGCACAGCTGGAGCACATAATGTGACAAATTCAGATTAATGTCGTGAAGTCTGTGCAGAAAAGAACACAAAGCCTCATTTTACAAAATAAATCTGTTCTGGCTTCCCTCACAGCAGTTCCTTTTCTGTTCTCCAGGCGAGGCTGGTCTCTCTCTACTTCGACACCAAGAGGTACCAAGAAGCTCTGCAACTAGGTGAGGCTTCCACTAGGTGGTGGTAAATCTTTGCTTTTCATTTGCTCTTGACAAGGAAAACCATCGACTGTGTCATGTTCCTTGAGAACTTTTGCAGGATTTGGGTGTTAATTTTTCAGTGCTGGTCCAGTTCTGCCACCCTTTGCTGTAGCTGGGTGATACCAGCTCTCAGAGATGTCTTTGTTCTCTCTGTTTCACCAATCCTCACCTATCTCACCTGGTCCCAAAGCCAGGCTGGATGGGGCTTGGAGCAACCTGGAAGGTGTCCCTGCCCATTTGAGAGTGGAATGAGATGAGCTCTAAGGTGCCTTCCAACCCAAACCATTCTGGGATTCTGTGATTTGTTCAGTTCAAATAATTTTGGGAGCTGTATCCAGCTGAAGGCCACCAGGATTGGCTCCTGCTGCAACATGCTGGAATACACTGCGGTGGCCACAGAGATTGAAGGGAAAAAGCAGCTTTTTTTCCAGTTTGCTCAAACACAGCCCCAGTAAAGCCAGGAGGAAATGGCAAAACCTCTGTGGGTCATCAGCCAAGGTCTTGTGGAGGCATTAAGAATTTACCCACCTGAGGGATGGTAATGAGCCAGTGAACTCCTGCTCTGCCCCAAAGCAGAGTAAAGCAGGACCTCTTACACCTCCCCTGCTGCTTTTAAAATGCTCATTTTGCAAATGACTGCAGTGCTTTAAGTGAGGTTTAAGCTGTGAGATTTAAGCTGTAATTGAGATTTAAGCCGTGAGGTTTAAGCTGTCAGCGAGGTTTAAGCTGTGAGGTTTAATCTGTCTGAGGGGTGTTTGCACAGCCTGCTCTGCCAGGGCTGAGGGACAACTGCACAGACACAGTCTGGAGTGCTCACCTTGGGACCCAGAACTAAGCCTGTGTGGTGGCACAAGGCTGTGCCATGTCCAGAGTCACCTGGATAACTTGTATCTCATCAGAATATTGAGTGCTCTGGCACATGGAATTCCATATGGAATTAGAACAATTTGCAGGGGGATATGTCATGAACTCAGGTTTAAACTGATCAGAGGCCACACTCCAAAGCTGTGCTTAATTAGTTTATTCCCTTGGCTGGAGGTGGGACAGCCTGGCGAGTTGGGAAGGTCTGTACCTCTAGGACAGCCTCTGATACTCTGTCAGTGTGTCAGTGTTGTGCCCCAGCATTCCTGTGTGCCTGACCAGGATGTGTTTGTGTCTGTGGCTGGGGGGAGTAGGTGCAAGCAGAGTTTTCTAGGGAGAATCCATTTGTTTCTGCCTAGTTCTGCAGTTTCAGCTCTGGTTATCAGCTCCTGAGCGCAGCAGGGGAGGAGGAGGTTTTTATCTCTGCTCACCCTAAGGTACCTCTTTAGTGGGTAGAAGGGGACAACTCTTTATAAGACTGGCTCATTCTGTCCTCACAAGCTTTCATGTGACAGCTTGGCATTTCTTAGGCTGTCCATTCTTCCTCCTAAATCTGACCTGCAGATGTCCTGTGCTTAAACATTTCTTCATCCTGAATTCTCAGGAGTTGCCTGAGAATGCTCCATGATGCAGAGGGGGCAATTCTGCAAGACCTCCGTGTAGGAGAGGGAAATCACCTGGGAATAGGTGCCAGAGTGACCATCCCAACTGCCCAACCCTCCAGGTGTGTGCTGCCCCCACACTACCTCTGACACAAAACTGCTTCATTCTCCAGCTGTGGACTGGCACTGACCCACCATTATTCTGTGCCCCTTGTTTTCTCGTGGAAGAACAGGCTGTGTAAGCCTCACCTCCCTCCCTCAAAGCCCTGACTGCCGGGGGAGGATGAGTGTCCCCTAGAGAGACTTGATTTGTGTGGATGTCAGTGCAGAGCAGGTCCCAGAGTTTTGTCTTTCCCCTCTCCCAGGCTCTCAGCTGCTTCGGGAATTAAAAAAGATGGATGACAAGGCACTGCTGGTGGAAGTGCAGCTCTTAGAGAGCAAGACTTACCATGCCCTGAGCAATCTGCCAAAAGCAAGAGCAGCCTTAACCTCAGCACGGACTACGGCCAACGCCATCTACTGTCCCCCCAAGCTGCAGGCAGCGCTGGACATGCAGTCAGGTGAGGCCTCCAGGACAAGGACAACACCCAGCACTCGTCCTGACACAGCATTTGTCTGATATTTGTTCTTTCCTGAGGAAATCTTGGAAGGTGGTGCTCGCTGGGGCCTCAAGACACCATGGCAGCATCAGCTGCAATGACATTGTTCCTGACACTTGTGTTTTCAGCCCATTTTTGAAAGCTTCCAGAGGTGGAGGGTCCATAAGCTCCCCAGGCACTGCAGTTCCAGCCTCACACTGTGTCCTGACCCATTACACGTCGTTTCTGACCCAGTTTGCAGGCACTTACCTGAAGTGCCCCAAACTTGTCTGTCTAAAAATGTCCTCGTAAGAGAGGGTGTGGATTTTCTTCTCATAGAGATGAGGCAAGGGGGGTACAGGAGGGAAGGATTCCCTTCACTGAAGTCACAGATAAAGCACTGAGCAACCAAATTGTTTTGTCTTCTCTTGCTCAGAATTAACCTGTTTGTACCTCTCCCAGGTATTATCCACGCAGCAGAAGAGAAGGACTGGAAAACAGCCTATTCATATTTTTATGAGGCATTTGAGGGCAATGATTCAATTGACAACCCCAAAGCCATCACTGCTCTGAAATACATGTTGCTGTGCAAAATCATGCTCAACAGGTAGGTGGCAGATGGTTCTGGAAGAACATTTCCTGCATTTCCAGGGGAAAGGCTCTTTGTTTATTGGACTCTGAACTAATGGGCTCAAGCAGTGTCTTTATCACCTAATCAGTGCTCCTGATGTGGTGGTATTTGAGTTGTAGTACTTTGTTACCAGTTGGGGATTTTTGAGGCAGTCTGGGGTTTAAGCTGACCATGTTCCTGGATAAATACTCTGTTCCCTTCCCTCTGTCTGCAGCCCAGAAGATGTGCAAGCATTAGTGAGTGGGAAGCTTGCTCTGCGGTATGCAGGAAGACAGGTATAGAAACTTAATCCTTTCTATCTTCCTCTTATCTCTCTCAGTACTAGCTTATTCTTTTTGTCAAATGCTTTGCTCTTTTCATACCAAAATACCCATCACTCCTGAGTGTCCTAAACGAGATCCAGAACTGATTAAATTACCATGAGTCATTACCAGAAGTCAGTTGCCTTCAAAGGGGTTTACAATGATTTTCACAATCAGAGAATCTGGACTGCTGGCTTCATTTTCCCTGTTTTTCTCCTCCCTGCTTTCCTTCAGCTACAAACTGCCTGATGCCATCAGGTCCTTGTGTCCCTGCTCTCACCAGCTGCTGCAGTGTTTAAATCCAAGTTACTCATTGTTTTCACTTTGTTGTAGCCAGTTCCTGGCAGTGTAGCTGAGCAGGTGGAGGCCTGGATGGCTGTGAGGTGGGAGCCAGGCAGTCAGGGAGGTGTGAAAGAAACCCACTGCTCCTTGTGACATGGGAACGTGTCAGGCTGGGAATGCCACTCCCGAATGAAATCCAGGGGTGCTTGTAGGAGGTGCAGGACCACACTCCAGGTGTGCCAGGGGCTGGGCCAGCCTGCTGCCCTCAGGGGCTGTGCTCAGCCTGAGCTTTGCTTTGACGCAGGAGCTGCTGCTCCCCTGCCCGCGGGGGATTGGGAATTAGCAGAGCTCAGTGAGCAAATATGCGTGGAAAGGTCTGACGTAGGGATATCCCTCCTGGGCCAGGAAGGGCAGCCCCAATCCTGCCTCATCCCTTTGCCCTGAGTAGCAGCTGGAGATCCTTTCCAGAGCAGGAGATCCTGGCTGTTCCCACACTGTGCTCCTGAGCCAGCGCTGAGCAGCAATTCCTGCAGCAGCTGGGGAGCAGTGTGGGGAGCAGGGAGAGAGCAGCCTTGGGAGTCCCAGAATATCCTAATTTGGAAAGGAAGTAAAGATCAAGTCCAGCTGCTGGCTGTGCACTGGACAATCCCAAAGAGAGGGGACAGCAGAAGTTTGGGCCTTGTGCACCAGAGGCACTGTCCTTGTCCTGTCCTCCCCCACTTGGGCTCTGTTCTGCTATTCCCTGCTGGGGTTACCACTGTTGGGTGCAAGTGAAGTTGTCTGGGGACAAGGCTTTTGCTTCATTTCAGCAGTTATGGGGTAGACAAGACTCATCCCTGATGCTCCATTGTGGGTGTCTATAGGACCTGGTGCCCTGCCTGTCACTCAGCAGAGAAGTGGCTGTGCTGAAGGGGAGAAACTCAGCCTGAGGGCCCAAAATGGCCATGTTCATTAAGAAAGGGATAAAATGTGCACTTCCCTTAAAACCAGCATCAGACTTGTTCCCCCCTGCAGCTGGTGCTCTCAGAGCTGGGTGCTTGGTCCCTCTAGAGATGTTTCAGGTCATGTCCTGCAGCTGCCAGGCTTCTTGTCCCCTCAGCAGCTGCTCTCCCTCTGCCTGTGGCAGTGACAAGGAACATTCCTGGTTTGCTGCTTAAGCACGTTCCCAGGATACTGCACACTTGGCATATTCGCCCTGAGAGGAGAATCCAGAAAAAATAACCTCCTTTGGTTCTCTTTCCCCACAGACAGAAGCACTAAAATGTGTGGCACAGGCCAGCAAGAACCGGTCACTGGCAGATTTTGAAAAGGTGAGTCAGGACACAGAAAGTGGGGCCTGGCTGGGCAAAAACCAGTCAAAAATGCCAGGTTTGGAAAGTTGTAGGAGCTGTTACATCCCACAGCAGGAAACCATGGAAACATTGATAGAAAGCACCAGTGCATCAAGAAATACCCCCCAACAATCAACCAGTTGGGTTTTCAGTGCGTGGGGAGTAAACTTGCTTGAACCCATTTTTTTTTCCTTTTTATATTTTGGGTTTTTTTGGAGAGCCAGCTCAGAAGCAGTTTTCCTCTAGGTGCTGTTCACAGGGATGTGTATCTTCCTAAAGTTTTCCCTGGTTTCAGCAGGAATGCTGCAGAGCTAAGGGAGAGGATTCCCATGTCAGGATCCAGTCCTGCTGTGCTCTGCTGTGTGTGAGCAGAGCCTGGGGCTTGCTGAGCTCCAGCAGGATGAGGATAAAAGGTGCTGAAAAGGCTGCTGGGCTGTGGTGACCTCCTGGCTTTTAGCTGAGTTAGGGATTGGATTAGCTGTGGGACTTTGCTGGCAGGGAGGGGAGTTGATCCTCAGAGGACCTTGAGGAGCTGTTGCTGCCTGAATTATTTCCTCCCCCCCGTGTCCCCACAGGCTCTGACAGACTACAAGGTGGAGCTCAGGGACGACCCCATCATAAACACTCACCTGGCCAAGCTCTATGATAATTTATTGGAACAGAACCTGATCAGAGTCATCGAACCCTTCTCCAGAGTACAGGTAATTGTTTCCAGTAGCACCTGGGCAGGCTGGTCCCCATGTCCCCTGCTGCTCGGAGGTGTCACATAGGAACACTTCCTACCCTGAGCTGTTCAGCACTTTCAGAGCTCAGGGGACGTTTGGAAAACTACATTCCAGAGTCATTGCCCTTTCCACCTGTTTCTCTCATGATCCCTGAAAGGTGACTGGCTTTGAAGGGCTCTGACAGGGCAAAGCTGTGCCATAGTCTTGGAGAAGAGATATGTCACCTTTCAGAGTGAAATGGCTTTAGGTGTCCAGTCCATCTTAGCTAAAATGAGACATGAAACCCGAAGGACCTGAAGCTGCAGAGTGGAGAAAGGCCCCAGAGATTTCTAGGCCAGAGCGTTTCCAGGCCCTTGAGCTGTTCCATGGGTGAGGTTTGTGTGTCCAAAGTGCAGCTAAAGATTTACCTGACTGTTGGTCTCTCTCATAGATTGAACACATATCCAGCCTCATCAAGCTCTCAAAGGTAAGAACCTCACCAGAAATCATTGCCATGTGTTCAGGGGGCAGAGGGGTTGGGGTTAAATGGCATTTAGCACTGGGAGCTGAACATGAAAGATGACAGATGAGCTCCACAGCATTTCCAGGCAAATCTCACCATTGGGAACTAACACAGGCAGCTCCTGGGAGTCATCGAGGCTTCCTCTGCTCCAAGACTTTGCTGTGATGTCCCATTCCCTCACATGGGTTTTACTCCCTGTTTTGGCTCCTGCATTTTATTGGAGGCAGATTGTCCTCTGCTCTGTTGTGACCAGCTCAGCCTTCCTCAGTGCCCCGTGGTAATCCCCTGAGTATTCCCAGGGGAACCTTTCTTAGACCCTTAAGATCCAGGATCCAGCTAATCACCCTGCAGTGTCATTAGGGATGTGTTTGTCACTGACTATGCAGTAACTGCTTTACAGATAATCCCAGCCAGATTAAGTTGTAGGAAAATCCACTGTAATCCCAGCCAGTTGCATCCCAGAGTGTTGTTGTCTTGTGTTGGCATTAAGGGGTGGGAAGTGAGCTGAGCTGAGCCTTTGTGCTCACAGAATCACTGAATCATTCAGGCTGGAAAAGGCCTCTGAGATCATTGAGTCCAAATGTTCCTCCAGCATTGCCAAGGCCACCCATGTCCCCAAGTGCCACATCCACACATCTGTTAAATCTCTCCAGGAATGGTGATTTCACCTCTGCCCTGGGCTGGACAATCCTTTCCATGAAGAAATTTTCCTGAATTTCCAACCTTAACCTCCCCTGACACACAGTCTGTTCCCAGACTAGCCCATGGTGTTTAACATATCCCTGATATTCAGAATAAAAGCTGCTCTGTGCTCCCTCTGCCCAAAAAGGAACTGCTTCCTGTGGGCCTCCTGGTGCTGGGCAGGAGCTCAGCTGGGTCCTGGGGGAGTTAAATAAAACTTGGTCAACATTTGACTAAATCCGTGCTGAACTGAGCTAGAAAGTTCCAGAACCCCCATGAGTAAAGCCTGTGTGAAATGACAGATTCAGTGTCACCCATGGAACAAGGGGGCAGGACTTCCTGGTGCTCCCTCATTAACAGCTGCTCCCTAATTTCCTGAGACATCTCAAGCACGTCGGGGTGTCCAAGCCATGTTCAGGGACGAAGGAGCTGCTGTTGAGCAGTGCTCATGTCCCACCTGGGCTGTTAAGTGTGCAGCAGTAAAATTCACATATTTTTATGTGGTTCTGGGAGATTTTTAATATTTCTGCTTCAATTTCAGGCTGAGGTAGAAAGGAAACTGTCACAGATGATCTTGGACAAGAAGTTTCACGGTGAGTTTCTGCATCCCTGAGCCCTGACTGCCCTGTGTTTACATGAGCTGTGGCTGGATCCTCTTCCTCCTCTGAACCTGGGGGTCCTGCTCAGGTGACAGTCAAGAGTGACAGTCAGGAGTGCTGTTCCTGCTGCTCCATTGCAGGTGACAGTCAGGAGCGACAGTCAGGAATGCTGTTCCTGCTGCTCCATTGCAGGTGACAGTCAGGAGTGACAGTCAGGAGTGACAGTCAGGAGTGACAGTCAGGAATGCTGTTCCTGCTGCTCCATCGCAGGTGACAGTCAGGAGTGACAGTCAGGAGTGACAGTCAGGAATGCTGTTCCTGCTGCTCCATCGCAGGTGACAGTCAGGAGTGACAGTCAGGAGTGACAGTCAGGAATGCTGTTCCTGCTGCTCCATCGCAGGTGACAGTCAGGAGTGACAGTCAGGAGTGACAGTCAGGAATGCTGTTCCTGCTGCTCCATCGCAGGTGACAGTCAGGAGTGACAGTCAGGAGTGACAGTCAGGAATGCTGTTCCTGCTGCTCCATTGCAGGTGACAGTCAGGAGTGACAGTCAGAAGTGACAGTCAGGAAGGCTCTTGCTGCTGCTCCATCCACCTTGCTTAACCCCAAGGTTTAGTTTCAGAAATGCTGTTGGGTCCCTCTGCTGTGACAGCATCCAGGCACAGTGTGGGAGCCCAGCTGGGCTGTGTGGCCAGGCTGGGCTCTCCCCCTTGGAGCTGGCTGGGAATGTGGTCACCTTTCCCAGCTGTTTGTGTCTGGAGTGTTCCTGGGGGGCAGAGAGGGGTGCTGTGGCTTGGCTGACCCCACAACAGCTGCTGCCCCAGTAGTCTTGAGGAACCAGCTCTGCTCTTGTTCTCTTGTCCCTGGATGTGGCTGAGCAAAGGAACGCCTGGAAGCAGTGTATGGGGCACAGAGCCTGGCTAGGGACAGCTCCAGTATAAACCAGCTGTGTTTTAGCCTTTCACCAAGGCTGTGCTGAGCTATCCTGCTGGGCACAGGGCCTGAGGAGGCAGGGAGCTGGTAGGGAATGGGCAGGAATGCTTATCTCCTGGATGGCTTCTCAGGCCATTCTCTGGGATCTGTTTTTTCCTGGGAATGCTAAAGCAGTCCTTACCAAAATCAACCAGTCCAGCCTGACACATGAGCCCTTCCCAAACCCTGCACAGCCAGCTGGATGTTCCTGGGCTAGATCCCTAAACTCCTCCTGTCTGGAAGGTGTGATCCATCCATCCCAGTGCTAACAGCAGCTTGTGCCCACAGGAATCCTTGACCAGGGCGAGGGTGTCCTGATCATCTTCGACGAACCCCCTGTAGACAAAACTTACGAGGCTGCCCTCGAGACGATTCAGAACATGAGCAAAGTAGTGGATTCGCTCTACAACAAAGCCAAGAAGTTGACATAGGTGAGTGGAGCCTCTCTGGGGCTGCAGAGCTCTGGGGTCACTGCCAGGCCCAGCTGTGATCCGTGTCCCCGAGCCTTGTTCCCTCTCCTGTCGAGTGACATGGCTCTGTTTTCTCTTTGCAGAGTTGAATTTGCTAGCTGTCATTTGGAGAGTGTGTGTGACAGGAGAGTGAAACCTTTGGGAAAATGTTAGGAGACTTTTTTTTTCTTCTTTGTTCTACTTTTCGCTCGGAAAGTTTTTAAACTTCCTCATCCGGTGCATCTTGTATTCCAGACGATGCGTGTTCCAGTTTCCATGTAATCTTTACTGGCCGAACTTTGTATCTGGGGGGGGAATATTGTTTAAACAAAGAGGGTATTCTAAATAAAAGGAAAAAGGCTTACACTACCTAAACATGTGCTTTCCACTTCCTGAGGGACGGCAGAGTTCAGCAGGCACAGCGTTTTGTTACCAGTAGGTGCCCAAAGCCAGTCGGTTTCATCTCCTCCGCCCCGCAATCGGAGACGTGCTGGCGGTGTCCGAGCAGCCAACTCGATTCCATTTGTACTGAACCAAACAAACCCAAAATGTACAGACTGCTGGTTTATTTTTCCATCCTCGAGGCCTCCGACCCCCTGGAAAGCAGCTCCGTGATGATTTTCCTGCGGGCTGGAGCTGTCGGCCCTGGCACAGGTGTCCCTGGAGCCTGACTTGCATGCTCTTGTTTGCAGATAGACTTAGATTTCCGATGTCTCCTCCCTCCCCCTGCGCTGGCAGGATGAGCAGGTGCCCAGCGGAGCCTTTGCTGCCCACCTGTGCTCTGCTGAGTTCTGGTTCCCCAGCCGAGGTGGGACAGCCTGGCCCTCTGGAACAGCCCAGTGCAGCTGCTGGGAGCTTCCTCCTTAGTCCCAGAGTCCTGGGGGGCGGAGCACGGTGTATTCCAGCATGTTCCATTTTCTGGTGAGGTTTCCAGTAAGTTTTAATGCCAGTTGGGCAGTGTAAGCTTCTGCATCTCTGTCCTGCTCATCTTTATTTTTCCTTTCCCCTCTGTCTCTATTTTCCTTCTCCACGTTTTTCTTACAAAATTTATATTTTGTAAAAGGATTCTGTTTTATCAGGAAATATTTTGCCTTCACGCTGACTCTTAGACTGGCTGATTTTTCCCCTTTCTGTTCACATTTTGACCTCTCCGACCTTTTATTTTATTTTATTATTCTTAATTTCCATCTCCTCCAGTCAGTCGCTGTTTGGGTTTCTGGCACCATCAATATCAAATGTACAAACGGTTCTTGCTAACCAACACCAGGTATATCTGATGTTCAGATGAGTTCCAATAAAGAATTTTTTTTTCAAAAACCTCTGTCTCCTGTCTTCAGCCACCAGGGCAGATCCTGGGCTGGGTGCAGCTTCTCCCTTTGCCTAGGGAAGGGTGGGATGATCCCCTCACCAAAGTGTCATTGGGGATGATACTTTGGAGACACCAAATGTGAATGTTTGAAGCAGCATCACAAAAGATTTATGGACTGTGATGTGTTCCTGGCACAAGAACTTTGAGTGCTCCTGAATGTGTAATAACAATTATTTTTGTTATTAACACTATTATTATGGTGAAAAATTGATTACATGTGGCCTCTCACCTCTCCAGCCTTTCCTGAAAATGCCCTGTGTGGAGTCTCACACTGCACAAGGCCAGGCCTGGATTTCTTGGAAGGCTGGGGAGGAGGTTTAGGGTGTCATTGATAAAATATCTTGAATTTTCATGTCTGAAACTCCTGGGACACCAGATGCAGGAAAGAAACCTGCCCTCAGAGGCAGGAAAATGTGAAGGATTTCACTCTGCTCCTACATCTTGGGCTGCAGGGAAGTACATTTCTGGTTTTAATAGTACTTTTTTTCCAGTATAAATAACTCCAAAGGTGATTTCCCAGACAGTGCTGTCCAGTTCACTGTGATGCCCCTGGAGTGACATTTTCCCTGGGGCTGTCACTGTGGATAGGATTTGCTGATTTAAGTGCTGATTGTGGGTAAATGAAGGGAAATTCATGGAAGTAGGGATGGAGCAGGGATGGGCACAGGCAGCAGCTGGGGTGGAGATGGAGGTGAAATCACAGAATCCCAGGATAGATTGTGTTGGAAGAGAACCAAAAGCCCATCCAGTGCCACCCCCTGGCATGGACAGGGACACCTCCCACTGTCCCAGGCTGCTCCAAGCCCTGTCTGACCTGGCCTTGGACACTTCCAGGGATCCAGGGGCAGCCACAGCTTCTCTGGGCACCCCGTGCCAGGGCCTCCCCACCCTCCCAGCCAGGAATTCCTTCCCAATATCCCATCTAAATCTCCCCTACTCCCCTACTTCTGTCCTGTGTGTCCTTGCTGGGGATCAAGTCCAGCTCCAGCTGTCATCTCCCAGTGGGGACAGAATTGGTCCTGACCACCCAGGTGACAATGGGGGGGCTGACAGACCCCTGTGCTCCAGGCTGAGGGGATGTGACCAGGAGCAGGGACGATGCAGCAGGACTGTGGTGACGCCAGCTCAGGTGCCCTTGTGGGATCAGGGAGGTTTAGTGACACATCAGTCCTTGGAATTGCCTTTGGAAAATCAGGGCTTTCTGAGGCACCTCCAAGTGTATTCTAATTAGGGCCAAAAAACCTTGAAGGGTAGAAGCTGTTGTTAAACCCTTTTGGCTCAAACTTCATAAGGCAGAGCCTAAAAGCAGACTGCTGCTGCTTGGATACAGGGGATGTTCTAATGGACAAAGGGAATACTCGGTGACAGCAGTGCCCAGGCTGGGCTGTCACTGTCCCCATGATGCAGCAAAGCCTCCAAAGCCGTTTGAGAGGGGGAGAGAGTCCTGCAGAGAGTCCTGACCACCCCCCAAGACCCATCTCCCAAAGGGGTTCTGTGCTCTGAAGGACAGGCAGGTTTTCAGAATAGGTCTGTCCTCATGGGAGATTTTGGTGGTTTTGTTTTTTGTTTCCTGAGATTTCCATGCTGTGGGAGTGGGATCAGTAGCCACAGCTCTGGGGCAGGGCAGAAATGAGTATAAATGAGTATAAATTAATCTGGGTAATTAGCGCACGGCCGGGATGAGCCCGACCTTTCCCTGCTGCTGCCGGCAGCAGCTCCTGGGCCGCAGGGTCCCCCCGGGGATGGCTCCGGTCCGAGCTGGGCCTGGCGCTCCGGTGGTGGCAGAGCGGCCTCTGAGTGTCGCTGCAGGTCGCGCAGAGCCCGGCAGGGCTTTGCTGCCCGGTAGCTCCCGCCGGAGCCAGCACCGCTCCGGTCCCTCTGCGAGTGGGATGCCGCTCCCCGCGGGAATGGGATCGCCGAGGGGCGCCGTGCTGGGCGGGGCGGCGGCTCCAGCCGGGGCCGTGAGACCCGGCGGGTCCGGGAGCTGCGCTGGAGCGTTTCCCCAAACCCGGCCCGGCCTCAGACCGCGGTACGGGCGTCGCACTGCCCCGGTGCCCTCGGGGCGAGCGGTGGCCTCGGCCCGGAGCTGGGGAGGCACCGCCGGGCGGGGGGAGCGGCGGCGAAGGAGCGGGTGCGGGGCTCCGAGTGCGGGGCGCGGGCACAGGGTGCGAATCGGGGCTGGGGGTCCGAGCTGCAGGGAGAGGAGACTTTTAAATCTAAATTTTGGGATTTTTTAAAAAACAATTTTCGTAGCTTTTTATTCTTTTCCCCGCCGTGTCGTGCCCGAACCCTGCCCGGGGGCTCAGCAGCTCCCCCGGCCCTGCCCGGCCCTGCCCGGGACTCGGTGGCACCGCGGGGGCTGCGACCGCCGGGACCCCAACCGGGCAGCGCTGGGGGCGGAGCCAGGGGCGAGAGGGGCGGGGCCTCCGTCATTCACTGAACGGCGGGGAGGCGGGGTCTGCGCTCCGGGGGCGGAGCTTGTCGGGATGGGGCGGGGCCAACACGGACCACAGACGGAGGGGGCGGGGCTTGTGCCGCCTGCTGTCCCGGCGGGGGCGTGGCCGCCGCTATCCCGGCTCACCGCGGGGGCGTGGCCTCTGCAGCCGCGGCGGGCGCACGTGGCGGCGCGGGGCGGGGCGGCGGGGGCGGCGGGCGCGCGCACTGCGCCGGCGGGAGCGCGCGCGGCGCGGGGCGGGTCCGGGCGCGGCGCTGAGCGGCGGCGGCGGCGGCGGCGGAGCAGCGAGAGCGGGGCCGGCCGGGCCGGGCCGGGCCGGGGCCGGGGCCGGGGCCGGGGCCGGGGCGGGCGGCGGGGGCCCGCCGGGCGGCCGGCGCCATGGGCACGGTGCTGTCGCTGTCGCCGAGCTACCGGAAGGCCCCGCTGTTCGAGGAGGGGGCGGCCACGGTGGGGCACTACACGGCGGTGCAGAACAGCAAGAACGCGAAGGAGAAGGGCCTGAAGCGGCACTCGCTGATCTCGGTGTTGCCCTGGAAGCGCATCGCCGCCGTCTCCGCCAAGAAGAAGAGCTCCAAGAAGGTGCAGCCCAACGGCGGCTACCAGAGCAACGTGACCCACCTCAACAACGAGAACCTGAAGAAGTCGCTCTCCTGCGCCAACCTCGCCACCTTCGCCCCCCCGCCGCCCCCCGCCACCGCCGCCGCCGCCCTCGCCTCGGCGCAGAAGGCGCCCCCGGCCGCGCCCGCCGCCGCCGCCGCCACCCCGCGCCGGGTCGTGGTGCAGGCGTCCACCAGCGAGCTGCTGCGCTGCCTCGGCGAGTTCCTGTGCCGCCGCTGCTATCGCCTGAAGCACCTCTCGCCCACCGACCCCGTGCTCTGGCTGCGCTCCGTGGACCGCTCGCTGCTGCTGCAGGGCTGGCAGGACCAGGGCTTCATCACGCCGGCCAACGTGGTCTTCCTCTACATGCTGTGCCGGGACGTCATCTCGGCCGAGGTGGCCAGCGACCACGAACTGCAGGCAGTGCTGCTCACCTGCCTGTACCTGTCCTACTCCTACATGGGCAACGAGATCTCCTACCCGCTGAAGCCCTTCCTGGTGGAGAGCTGTAAGGAGGCCTTCTGGGACCGCTGCCTCTCCATCATCGACCTCATGAGCCCCAAGATGCTGCAGGTCAACGCCGACCCGCACTATTTCACCCAGGTCTTCGCCGACCTCAAGAAGGAGAGCGGCTCCGAGGAGAAGGGCCGGCTGCTCATCGGCCTCGACCGGTGAGCGCCCTTCGCCCCCCGCGCCCCCCGGACACGCCGCGCCCGCCCGGCCCGGAGCCTCATCCCGGGGGGATTTGCCCGGCGGGGAAGGGCGGGAGCCGCCGACATCCCCCACCCGGGGGGACACGGGGGGTTCGGCCGCCGCCGGACCGGAGCGCAGACCCCCGGTTCCCTCCCGCGCCGCCGCTTTCCAGCCGCCGCCCCCTCCCCACGCTGCGGGCCCGGGGATGCTGCGGCTCCGCCACCGGATTGATCCCAGCAATTCCTGGATGGGGGGACAAGAATCCCCCCAGCCGATATCCCCCGGGAGCGGAGCGGGGCTCCGCGGGGCCGGTCACCGCACCACCGAGACAGAGCCCAGGTAGGGGGGGAAAAAAAAGGAAAAAAAAATTGCTCTAAAGGCTCCAGCGGAGGCGGCTGGACCGGCCCGGTCGGGACTCACCGGCAGTACCGGGACAGAGACGCGGGCACGGCCCGGGGACCCCCCCACCCCCCCTTTCCTCCCTCATCCCCCCCTTTATTTATTTTCTTTGAAGAGACTCGAATTCCCGAGCGGGTCCGGGTGACGGGAATCACCGCTACTGTTCATGAGATCAATGTGAAATGTCTTGTTCCCATCGTGCACTGATCATGAGTATTGTGTAAAGGATCTACTTGAGTGTGCAAGCAAGGGGAGCCGCCACATGCTGCTATATGAATTCTTCTAGAACAAACCCAACGAACTGCAAACCTGCGGGGGGGAAAGAGAAAAAACCCTTCTTTCTTCTGTCATTGTTGCTTTTCCAGTGGTATTGCGCATGCAAACAGGAGCATTTTGTGTCTTCGGGAAAAAAAAAAAAGGAAAAAACGCATAAAAAAATAATAATCAAAAGAAAAACCTTAACGAGAGATGGCTGTAAAATTACACCCATGCACAAAGACCCGCCACCACCCCGACACCGCAGTCTCGAGCCGGTATTCCCGTATCAGGCCTGGGGACTGAGACCTTCTTTTTGGGTTTTATCATTTTTTTTTCTCCGTGTGCTCAGTTCTAGTTTAGTTCTGGTCCATCGGGCGTTAAACTGGCGAACGAGAGGGAGAAATAACGTGCCATTTATTTTTATTTTTGATTTTTCACTTGAAGCTCTTCATGGCTGTACATTGGACCCTGCTAATGATACATGTGTACGTACGTTTTTTTAGTGCAATCTCTTCTGTAGATCTTTGTTGACCAAATTGGTGGGTATTGTTACTTATTAATTTATATTTGTCTCATTTTGTATGTATGTGTATAGTGTGTTTGTAAGTATGTGTGGTTTATAACCCGACCGACTGTGTCATGGGGCTCAGTGTGCCTGTAATTTAATCCCCTCCCCTTATTTTTATTTATTTTTGTACTGTGCTGATTAAATAAAAATGCACTGACCATCCATTACACGGCAGCGGCTCGTGGCCGAGTCTTTTCTGTGCTCCCACCCCTCGGACGTTGGGAATGGGATTTGTGTTGACGATGGAGGGTTTAACGCAGCCGCCGCTTTAATCGCGTTACCGGCGCCGGGGTCACCCCCTGGTGGGGGAGCGGCGGGGCCGACAGCAGCCGGAGGGGGAAAATCGGGATATTGGGATATTGGGACAGCAATCCCCCCCGGGCATCATCACCCCCGAGCCGCAGGAACAGGCAGTGCCATGGTGGGATGCAACTAATTGCTTTTTTTTTATTATTTATTACAGTGAATTATGTAAACAAAACCCAGCTTCATTATAGTAGGCTTTTTTCTGCTCTTTTACACATGAAGTATCAGCGATTTATAAAAAAAAAAAAAAAGGGTTCATTGCATTATCGCCCCCGGCTGAGAATTGAAGTTTCAATTTAGAAATAGTTAATTTATGGGAAAACCAGGAATATATATATTTTATATATCTATATATATATTTATATATAAAACCAGAGCAGGAACAGATAATATATTTTAGAAGACACATCTCATCACATACAATATTGCCATCTCATGCTAGGAGACATTTCCCAATTCCTTGCCGTCCATCCCGATCCCATCCGACCATTCCTTTGGAGGGACAAGTGTACAAAGTGCTGATCCCCACCCTGCCACCACCTGCCCGGGGTTAGTGCCATGGGGGACGTTTGCACCAGGATGTGGAAAGCGAGAAGTGCAAATCCAAAGGCACAGCAACGCTGGGGATTTTCCCTGCGGAGTGTCCCCGGCAGGAGTGGGGGTGTCCCATGGCTTTGGCGTCAGTCGCTCCTCCCGAGGAGCTGATGTGGGCTGAGAGGAGGCAGGAGGGTCCATGGAGGGTCCATAGAGGGGCTGTGGTGGTCCTGGGGTGTCGTGTCAGCGTGGCGAGGTCGGGGCTGCAGTGTCACCTCCCAGCCCCAGCGCTGGTGGTGACTTGGGGTTGTGGCGTCTGGAAGAGCTCCCAGCACAGGACCCTCCGGACATGCCAGAGCTGCACACTGGGAGGAGGCACTGGGTAATGGGATGTGGGGCTGGGATGCTGCTGGGGCTGGGATGCTGCCGGGGCTGGGCCAAGGCCAGGCACCATGGGAATGGGAGATCTCCGGCGCAGAGCCTTCCCGGGAAGCACGAGCTGTCCCAGGCAGAGCTGGGGGACACTGGTGTCCCCCCTGATCTCGGGGGTGGCAGTGCAGTACCAAAGCTGCAGCCACCTGTCCCTGTGCCGTGTCCATGGCATGGCTTTAGGAAACCTTTTGTTAGTGAGGAGCCTCTTCCAGGCTTTCCAATGCCCAAAATGCTCCATCAAACAAGTGCTCCCCATTTGCCGGCTGGGCTGGGACCCCGACGTGGGGTCACCACACAGCCCCTCATCTCCAGGGCTGGGAATCCTGACCTGACCAGCAGTGCCAGGACAATCCCAACAGCCTGGGCTGCTCACAAACCACAGTACAGCCTGGTACAGTGGGAATAAACCACTGGGGAGAATCCATGTCCCTCCATCCACACTGAGCTCAGGGTTATCTGGGCTGGGCAGGACGAGCTGAGGTGATGCCCAGCACCCCAACACCCACAGCCCACTGCTGGGAAGAGCCAAGAAAATTCTCTGGAGGCAGGAGCCTGGGTGCTGGCAGCTGAGGCTGTGCCTGGAATTAGTGTTGGATAGTGCAAAGCCAGGGAGCCTCAGTCCCACAAAGCACCCCCTGTTCCTGGGCTCACCTCCTGCCATGGGTCCCTTCAGCCCTCCCTGACCCCCAACGCTGGCACAGACACAAAGCCACATGGATCACCTAAAAATTCAGCAAGGCCACGTGGTCCCAATGGGAACCCACTGGATTGAGGCCCTTGGAGGGGTAATTAAGGCAAAAGCAATGCAGGATTAATGAACAAGGCCCTGCACTGGGAGCTCCCCTCTCCAGCCAAGGTGCCTCGGTGGGTTGATGAATTCCCGAGGGAAAGCAGCGAGTCTGGAGGTGTCTCCATGTCCCATCCCAGCCCCGTGTGCCTTGTCGGGGCTGGAGGAGTGCGGAGTGTGTCCCGGCGGGGGAAGCCACCCTTCCTTCCCAAACTGGCTCTGGTTCCATGGGGATTTGGCCCTGCAGAACCTGACTCCCTGAGCCGGGTATCTTTGGTTCCTCCTCCTCTGGAGGAGGCTGCATCATATCGCAAAAAGTGACACATGGGAAACAGACATGGAAGGGAAAATTGGACAGGGGGTCAGGAATCAATGTGGGAAAGGGAGGAAAGGGTAGAAGTACCATTTTTTTTTTTTTGGACTAATTCCAAAGGAAGCACTTTCCTGATGTTCCAGCCTGGTTTGTAAGATGGAGAACAGGTCACCGCCTATTTTAAGCCCTCATTCCATGTGAATTTGGCTTTTCCAAACGCCCGGAATTTGAGTTTTCCAAACCTTGAGCTTCAGAGGCTGCTTTAGGCACGGGACAGGTCTCAGTTGAGCATCTCCCGATGAATCCCGGCGAGTTGCAGGTGCGGGGAGGGCGAGCCCAGCCCCGGGCCGAGGGGAGGAGCCGTTAATTGCCGGGGACACAGAGGACAAAGCCGGAGCGGTGCTTGGTGAAATCCGGTTGGGATTGGTTAATCTTGGTCTCCACAGAGACAGTGCATTTCCTGCCGTGCAGACTGCACTGCACCGGGTTGGTGACACTGACGTGCAGAGAGCGCTTCTCCCTGCCGGGAAAGGGACAGCAGTCAGGAGGGATGGGATGGGATGGGATGGGATGGGATGGGATGGGATGGGATGGGATGGGATGGGATGGGATGGGATGGGGTGGAGGGATGGATGGATGGATGGATGGATGGATGGATGGATGGATGGATGGATGGGATGGGGATGGGGGGCCATGGCTGGGAGAGGGTTTTTTGTCAGGCACATCCTGCAGCCATCCCAGTACTTTGTGTTAAGCCAGGCCTGAGCTTTGAGCCTGGCTTTGGGCTGCTGCTTGTGAAGCCTCTCCCTCAGGGATTCTGGGATCGGGATTGGTGCTGCTGGGAGGACACAGCTCCATGGGCAGAGCACAGGACAGGTCAGAGCTTGGCCACTGCCCACAGAATGACCCCACAGTGACCCCTCCCAGCTGTGTCCCAGCAGTGACAGTGACATCCCCTGAGCTTGGGACCAAAATACAGCCTGGAAAACTGAAGGAATCCCACTTGGGGTGGTGGCTGCTCCCAATTCCATCTCCAGACAGACTGAGCTGGCTGCTGGGCATGGCTGGGACAAAGCTGTGTCCCTGCAGCTTTTGAACCCCTTTACCCAGTTTTGGCACTAAAAATGATTCCCATGAGTGAATCAGGACTTTCTGCCACCCACGTGGGTTTGTCCTTGGCTGTTTGGTCACTGTCAATGGGGACATGAGGACAGCAGGGCCAAGGCCTGTCCACCCCTACTCTGACTGAGGCAGGGACAGGGATGCCTGGCAAGGATGTCCCACTTTGCTACAGGCCATAAAGGCCCCTGCTCTAAATCCCAAATAATGTTCTTTGTGCCATAAGCAGAGAAATCATAAATCACAGAATTGTTTCGTTTGGAAAAGCCTTCTGAGATCATCAAGTCCAACCACTGCCCCAGCACTGCCAAGGGCACCACTGACCCATGTCCCCAAATGCCACATCCACATGGCTTTAAATCCCTCCCCCACTGCTCCAGGCAGCTGTGCCAGGGCTGGATAGCCCTTCTCACCAATAAAGTGAAGAACCCAGCACTGCCACAGCCCCCACTGATGGCTGTAGCTGCTCCAGGGGCTGGGATGGAGCTGAGGCCAAGTTTGGTGCACCAGCTCCAACCACAATCCCTTGGGAGCAGACAAGATCCCCAGGAGATCCCCAAGAGAGGAGATCAGGAGGGGAAACATCTGCAGCAGATCCAACCCCATGAGCCACCAGCAATGGGAAGAGCTATCCGGGGACTTGGCCTTCGGGAATTCTCTCCTGTGACTGCACCCACACCTCAAATTCCCAAATTTCCAGCATTTTTGGTATAATACTGAGCGGTTTAGACTAGTTGACATTGACTCTGCTGTCTCTCTGGGGTGTGCTGGGGTCCCAATCCCTGTGTTTGGCTTGTGGACCCCAGGTCCTGCCTTGCCTGAGCCATTTCAGCATTTCCCCTGCCACAGCCCAAGTCCTTTGGGCAGTTTTTCCTCCATTTCCATTAACAGACTGTTCAAGTCGTGTCACATCCCTTAAGCTGCATTTTTATGCAGCTTCCAAATAATTCCGATTTTCACCATTTCTGTAAAAGTTGGTTGGTTGGTTGGTTGGTTGGTTGGTTGGTTGGTTGGAGGAGCTGGCAGGGCTCAGCACACAAAACCCTTGTGTTGTCTCAGGTATTTAATGTTATTTACTGCTGCCTGGGTGAGCTGAGGCTGCAATCCCAGCTTAGGGCACTATTTTTGTTGTGTCTTAGCGCAATGAGCTGCACACGCAGAGCAGCTTCTCGGAGATCTCTGTCCCCACATGCCTGGGAAGAGCTTTAGCATCAAGTGTCCCTAACAGGGATAAGGATGAAGGGCTTTCCTTTCTCTCCCACAGCAAGTTCTGGGTGACAAGGCAGAGGATCTGGGAGAGGCATACCAATAACCTGAATTTTGACCCCAAGCAGGACCCAGGCCTGGGAATCTGAAGGTCCTGGATGCCCTGTGGCTGTGGGACCTGCAGGAGGCTGGAGTTGTTCCAGCTCCTGCTGGGATGAGGAGAATCAACTCAACGCAGGTCTGTGTGAAGCCAACACAACCCTGGGAAGGAGGGATCCAGAGAAGATGCTCTGATGTTTGCTATGTCTGGCAATTCCATTAAATTAGGGCTTCACTCCCAGAGCCCACCTTGCTCCTTGACTCATCATATGTTGCTTTTTTCCATGTGAGGTTTCAGCCTCAAAGCCTTTGCTGGGGAGCAGGACAGCTCCTGGAGAGAGCAATCCCCAGGGATCTGCAAGTGCTCAGGGATGACAAACCCCTCCTCAGTGTCCCTGCTGGGCACCACAACACCAACTCTGCCACCAGTGCCAGGAGCAGCTGGACCTGCTGGCACCTCAGGACTCTTGGCCACTGCTCTGGTGCTTGGTCTGAGGCCAGCAAGGGGGGAGGAAATTCCCATGTGGTTTCCAGCCCAGAGGGCAGAGCAGCCTCACTCCTGGAGCAGCAGTGGCAGAG
This sequence comes from Lichenostomus cassidix, assembly GCF_008360975.1. Classification (NCBI taxonomy): domain Eukaryota; kingdom Metazoa; phylum Chordata; class Aves; order Passeriformes; family Meliphagidae; genus Lichenostomus; species Lichenostomus cassidix. The sequence goes on from NC_139507.1 coordinate 1,103,697, forward strand.
GGTGGCAGCTGCCAGCTGCCCTGGGGTCCCCAGGTCTGTTTATGGACCCCAAGGGAGGAAACAGCTGCTGCACCAGCTGGGAAAACGGACTGAGACCTTCCCAACCTCACTGCTACAGACGGCTCTGCTGGGGAGCTGCTGCCCCAAGCTCCTGCTGAATTTAGATCCCAGAGGAAGGGGCTGAGATGGAGATGGACCAGAAGAGTTCTAGAGGTTAATAAAGTCTTTCATTGACAAGGGCAACACACAACAAAAATTCCCTTTGCGGATCAGTGATGCTCAGCAACACCCCGATGGCAATAAAGGGAGACACTAGTCCCACTTCCAATCAAACTTGGGTTGGAAAAGGAGTTTTCATGGCATAGATCTGCCTCTGACCACTTTTTGGGGACTTTGGGCATAGGCCTGAAGTGACAGGACAAGGGGGAATGCTTCAAACTGCCAGGCAGGAGGGATAGATTGGATACTGGGAAGGAATTGTTCCCTGTGAGAATGGGGAAACTCTGGCACAGGGTGCCCAGAGATGCCATTCCCATCACTGGAAGTGTCCAAGGCCAGGTTGGACAGGGCTTGGAGCAGCCTGGGACAGTGGGAGGTGTCCCTGTCCCTGTCCATGGCAGGGGGTGGGAATGGATGACTTTGAGGTCCTTCCCACCTAAACCATTCCATGATTTCTTGTGGGCACCAGGGAATGCTCTGGCTGAGCCCAGCCCTGGCCCATGGCAGCTCTGGCTCCTCACAAGTCCTGGTGTAACCAAACCCCGCTGGGAGTCAAGTCCATCAGGACAAAGTGACAGATGCTGCTGCTGGGCTTCTCCTGGGAAATAATCCCACTTATCATGAGCAATGATTCCATCAGAAGTGACAGCGAGATGTGAGCGCTGGGTGAGCACTGCCAGGGAAGGAAGCCCAGCCCCAGCATCTGAGCAACATGGAACAGGAAAGAGCTTTTGTGGGGGAGTCAGGATCTACCCCAGCACTGCTCCCACCCTGCCAGGGAACCACATGGGAACGTCTGTAACTAATGACCCACAGGATAATTTCTGTATATATTAAACACCAAGGTGCTGGTGCTTTCTGCAAACACAGCTCTTCACACAATGCAGGGAATATTTTGGGATGGAAAGATCCCCCCCTAGCATCACAGCAGCACCAGCCACAGCTGCTGATCCCAAGCTGGGGCTGCTCTTTGCCTTTCCTGGCTCAGTGAACCCTGCAGGACTGGGGCAATTCTCTTCCTCCATCTACCCCAGCCCACCTCAGCACCCTCAATGCCTCCTCTAGCTCCCCTTGCTCTCCAGGCTCATGGGAGCAGTGAAAAGCTCCAGTGGGAGCCCCACGTGAGCAGGGTCTGTGTGGGGAGACATCCCACAGCCAGAGCAGCCCCAGAGACATGGAGGGGCTGAGCAGGCACTGGGGGAATGCTGGCAAAAGGGAAAGCAGCGGAGAAGGGAGGACTCCAAGTGGAAGCAGATCACTGGCCCATGAAATATGAGAGTTTTGACTGAGCATTTAATCCAGGACCTCGGGGGAAACGCAAGGCAAGTGGCGCAGAAATGGTCACAGACATCTGTCAGAGCTGCACACAGCACAGAAACATCCCTGGCACCACCACGTGGTGGGAAAGAAATGGGGAAGGGGAGGAGAGCAGGAAGATCAGAGGGAGTTTTGGTGATGACAAGTGGTGTAAGGGTGGGAAGTTCAATAAATGTGTTGTTAAATAAATGTTAAACACGGGAGATGCCAGGCTGGATGGGGCTTGGAGCAGCCTGGGATAATGGGAGGTGTCCCTGCCCATGGCAGGGGTGGCACTGGGGGAGCTTTAAATCCAAGCCAACCATTCCATGATTCCATGCTCAAGAACAAGCCCAGATGACCTGGAATGCCCTGCAAGGAGCTGTAATGAGCATGAAAACAGCAAAGACTCAGAGATGAGATATTCTCCAGTGGTAGCTGTGAGCTCCATCTGGGAGCAGAGTGGGATGGGGAGCTGGGAACATCCTGTGACCTGGGCCAGCAGCACCAACCAGGGATGGGGAGCTGGGAACATCCCAGGGAGAGCAGCACCAACCAGGGATGGGGAGCTCCAGAGCTGCAGCCCCATCCCTGACAGGGCTCTGATAGAACAGAGGTTTGTGCACATTTCCCAGGATCTTTAAAGGAGCTGCTGCCTCAGAGATGCAGCCAATGCCATCACAGAGTGGGAAATGAGCTCTTTTCAGAAGCAGGATTTGGACAGAGATGGCAAAGCCAGCACAGTAATTGCCTGATTTTCATGACAACAAACCAGAGGGATTTCAACCAAGTGTGCAACCAAGTGTGAAATGAGGGCTCAGCAGCAATGAACCCACTGGGATGGATTCCAGAGGGGATTGCTTTAAACCATCAAACCTTCCCAGACCTCAGAGCAAGGCCTTTGTCTGGAAAGGCAGGAGCACTGTGGGCTACCTGCCTGGCTTCCAGCTCAGGATATTCTGTGATTCTGTGACTCCAAGAAAGCCCTCAGCTGCAAACAAGATGTGAGGATCATCAGGGGCAGGATGGAGAATACCCCAAAAATGGTAACACCTTATGTAAGTCAGTGCTGCAGCCTCATCTGGATCCCGGCTGCAGCCTTTGAGAGGGTTCAGCCATGAAAAAAACATTAAAAAGGCTCCCAGATGAAGGGAGACTGCAGAAAAGAGCCCAAAAAAGCAGCAGCTATATTCTGCATGAAGAAAATACACAGGAAGCAGGGAGAGAGAAACTCAAGAGGTCTAAAAAAAGGCAGTTTTCAAGGCTCAGCTTCCTAACAAGAGCCAAGGAGACAAACAGGGAGACTGAAAATTCCAGGGAGGGTTAAATCAGCTTTCCAGGCTATGTGTGGTGTCACTGCTGGGGAGGACTCCAGGCTGTGGTGGCAGAGGTGACAATCAGGGGGTCATAGAGTCATGGAATGCTTTGGGTTGGAAGGGACCTTCAAGACCATCCAGTTTCAACCATATCCAGTGCCACCCCTGCCATGGCCAGGGACACCTTCCACTGTCCCAGGCTGCTCCAAGCCCTGTCCAACCTGGCCTTGGACACTTCCAGGGATCCAGGGGCAGCCACAGCTTCTCTGACACCATGAGCCAGGGCCTCACTGGTGGAGTTTTTTGAGCAGGGTCTAAAGACAGCAGATATAGGATGGATAATAAACAAGGACATATCTGAGCTCCAACAAGGGGCATTTGGGGCCAGATAAGTGTTGTCTCAGCAGGGTTTAGAGCCCAGGCAGGGCAGGGATCGAGGTATATCTTGTCCAACCACTTGTGGGTTTCTGCAGCTTGCAGGACAATGATACAGGGGGAGCTTGAGCTCAAAGGAAAACTTACAGACCTCACTGAGAAAATGAACCTCACAACACCTTCAGTGGAGAAAAATAGGAATAGCTGGATTCCCACGTGCACAGGAGCAACACCTGCACTGAAACCTCAGGTGCATCCTGTGTGCCTCTTGTAGCACCCAGTGGGAGAGCAGCTCTCTGGGAAGGACTGACACTCTTCATCCCATGACTTGTGACCACAAGAATCCCAAAAGCTACTGTCCCTGGAGAGCCAGGACAAAAGGGCATCACATGGAAATAATCCCAGGCAGATATTTCATTCCAGGGAGAGACCCCAGAGCTGTGGCTCCAGCTCTGCTGCTGCCTCTCCCAGGGCAGTCACATCTCAAGTGTGGCAGCTCCAAAGCACCAGGTCCCACTGCCAGCAGAGATTTACACTCTCAGAGCATAAATTTCCCCAAGTAAGACTCAGATCTTTTGACAGCATCACCCCTGTGACTCCTCGGCTCTCTCCATCCTTCTCTGCTCTGCCATCAGAGGGAGGAAAGACCTTTCCCCATCCAGCTCTTGTTAGAACAGCCTGGCTCTTCTAAAAGGTTAAAAGCAAGGATTTACTGTCCTGTGTAATCCAGAAATTATTTACCATCCTCTTTTCATTCTTGAAGCAGCTGCTGGGCTGCACTGAGAACTCCCCTCCATCCAGCCCCCCCTTTCCCATGCAGCCCCAAAGCCAGACTGGGCAGCTCCCTCCATCCCATGGCTTCCTGAGAAGGGGAGAAGATGGACCAGGAGCCTTTTTTGGGGGCAGATCTCAGATTTCTCCACTCCGGATGGGGCAGGGGATGCACACACTCACACTCACTCACACACACGGGCAGTCTGTGACTCACACCTGCCATGAGGGAGACAAAAACATCTGAAACCACAAGAGGTTTGCAAAACCTGCCTTGTGAAAGCCTCTCAGAGCTCACAGGATGTTTTCCTCCGAGCGTCACTGGCTTTTCGGAGCTCTGGGCTTGTCGAGCTCCTCGGAGCCAGGTGGCCTTGGCGGAGATCAGACATTAAGACGGATCAAAGCCATGGAAAAGAGACTACCAAGAAAGTCAGACACAAATCAAGGAGATCTCAAGTCAGGATCAAAAGGAGAATTTCCATAGTCAAAGGTCAGTCCAAGTGCTGCAGGCAGTTTGATGCTGAGAAAGGTCACTGAGCTGAACATGACTGCCAGGTCCTTCCTCACCAGGTGATTTTTCACAATTATCTGCCGTCAAGTGACACTTGAGACACTGAGTTGTGTCTCAAGTGGTTTCCATCTAGCTGGTTTCCACCTTCCAAACCAGCAAACATTTACAGTGTATTTGTACCACAGTTTTGTGCCTCGTAGTGTGCTCAGGCAAATCACCTTGGAGGCTGAGAGAAGTGGCTTTTCAAAAGAATTTGTTAATGTGCAGGAGAAGCAGCAGGCTGCAAGCTGCAACCTCAGGACTCAACCCCTCCACCTAAGAGGAGGCTTTCAAGCCCTTTTGGCTCAGCCTTGCCCACGTGTTGTCTGTGCAGCTCACACTGAGCTACCAGAGCAAACCACAGCCTGGTTTTGGGAACTGCTCAGTACCACAAATTTCATCATCATTGAGCTGCTGAGCTGTGACAACAACGCTGTTTTTGCCCTTTTAATGAGCAACAAGAATTGTTCATATGTGTCTCTTCCCAGTGCAAAGTGTCACACATGTCCCATGGCACAGGGCAAGGCAGAGCCAAGCCAGCTGCACTGAGATGGTCCCTTCGAGTGGTGTCTGAGCCATAAAAGCCACTTTCCCGAGACGACAGCAGCTGCCACAACACTGCTGGGCCTTTTCCATGATGTGTCTGCAGCACATCCAGGTGGATTCCTTCCCCTCTGGCTGAGATGCAAACCCAGTCCATTAAATATTTGGCTCTCTCATTCTTAAAATGCATTTATTCCCATTGATCCCGAGGTCGGGAGGTCCCGGAGCAGCCAGTGAGCTGCACTTCCTTCCTGGCTGATTTAGGACCTGATTTAGGATCTGTGCATCCCTCCTCAGGAGCCAGGGAGAGCTGGCAATGACAGTGAGCTGGGAAACATTTCTGTCTCCACCAGCAAAGCCCTTTGGTTCAGGTGCTGCTGGGCAGAGGATCCAGGGGGATGGGGATGGGGCTGCTCCTGCCCTCCCCTTCCCAGGGCTGCTCTCCTGCTTTGGGAGCTCAGACCAACAGCCAGGTTGCTGTAAAGCACCCAACAGCCCAAGGGCAGGTCAGTGGGGCAGCTCCCAGCTATGGGGCTGCACCCCAAAGCAGTATTTTATGGTGGGAAAGCCCCACAAGTGGTTTGAGACATCACAAGCACAGTGTGTGGTGTGTCCCAATGTCCCCTCCCTGCAGCCCGGGAGATGAGTGGAATTCCGAAGGGAATTCACTGTTCTGTCCCCTATGACACCCAAGAGAAGAGTCACAAACCCATCAAGCTCCATCCTCCTGCTGAGCCAGGGCAGCCCTCCCTGCCTGAACCCTCCAGCCCTGACACCAGTGCTGGCCCCGAGCTGGAGCTGCTGGGATTTGGGCTGGCAGGGAGGCACAGGAGCTGAGCTACAAACCAGGCCTGGAGCTCGTTACACTCTGGGACTGTTCACTGATCCAGGGCCAGGCTGGACAGGCCTTGGAGCAGCCTGCTTTAGTGGAAGGTGTCCCTGCCCAAGGTGAGACGTCTTTAAAGAAGTCCCTCCCAACCCAAACCATTCCATGATTCCATTAAATTCTCCCTCCCTGTCCATCCCAGCACAGGAGGCTCTGGGCTCCTGCTACTGCTGCTCCCCTAATTCTGCTTGTATAGGAGGCTGGGAATTCATCTACAGGATTCAAACAGGGAAGCTCCAGGTTTTTCCCTCTCCTTGTGCCATCAGCATCCAGTACCTGAAGTCATTTATCCCTCACAAGTGCTCACTAGAGCTGGGCAGGGGTTTTGTGGAGGGAAAACACAGGCTCACTTAACAGGGCATTTCCTGGGAACTTGCAGTAATGAGGCAGCTTTAAAAAAATAGAAAGAAAAGAAATAACACCGACAGTGTGTTAAATATTTCATTTCCTCCAGCAGGCAAAATGAAAAATTTCCAATCTTCTGAGGTGGAGGCAGCTCCCAGCCCCCATGGCAGCCAGGGCTGATGGATGATGGATGGAACATCCTGGCAGAGACCCCTGATCTGCCACATGCCACCCTGCAGGGAATTCCAAAATCCACACAGTGCTCCTTGCCTGATCCCTGTGCTACCACAGGAATGGGGGTTGGACTAGATGACTTTTAAGGTCCTTTCCAACCCAAACTGTTCCATGATCCTGTGAATTAAATTCACTCAGAATTCAATGAAATTGGAATTTTTTAAGGGAAGGAAAAGGGTGGGGCGAGTTGGGATGAGGCACATGGGGTCTGTGACACTCAGTGTCACAGCAGGGACAATGATGGGGACACATCACAGCCCAGCACCACGTGCTGCTCCCTTCATCTCCTCAACCCCACCCTGCTCTCAGCACCAACAGCACCAGGGATAAACTGCAGCTTCTTCTGCAGCCTCCAATTAAGTCACATTTCAGAGCTATTCTGAGCCTGGCAAAGCTTTGGGGAGTCAGAGCTCATCCGGCTCTACCGTGGCCGCAAGATGCTGGAGTGTTACATATTTTATAAAAACCACCATGGCAAAAATATGATTCCCAGTCCTTGGCTGGAGCAGAGGAAAGCAGCACATGGGGGCGATGCCAAGAGCCCAGCATTAGAAATGCACCAGCACATAAATAAAATAAGACCACTTAGGAAGATGAGTGCAGAGCTGCCTCCTGTTTGGGACATCATGGACTCCATTTCTGGGCAAGCTGAGAAACAGAAAAAGTCTTTCCTTATATTTTCCTTATATTCTCTCCCCAGTGCTCGTCTTTGCCATGGCTGAGCCAGGGGGATGAATTCACCAGCCCCACATTCACTGGGGTGTATATGCAAAGTCCCCCCTCAAAGGATGCTCCCAGCCTGTTCAGCAGCTGCTGATCAAATCCTGCCAGCTCAATTTCTGAAGTTTAAGGAAGGTAGAAATTCACACCCCCCCAAAATACTTCAAAGGGAATCCTTTCAGGCATCTGGGATGTGTTTGTTCGACATCTGCAGGACTGTGAGGTGCAGGGGGCTGATGAAGAGCACAAAGGCATGTGATTATTCAGCTCTTTTCCACTCAAATTTACAAGGGACAACAATTTTGGAGTAGCAAGCAGTGATTGGAACAGCTGATGGGTGCCTTATGCTGGAAAACGATGGCACAGAGAAGCTCTGCTCTCGCTTTGGTACAGAGAAAACCTCCAGCCATCCCCAGGGATGAGCAGCTCTCTTTTCCCACTGCAGCGCTGTGAATTAAACAGATATTTTTAGAGCCTGGCAAAGGTCTGAAGCCACAACAAGGCAGAAGTTGCCACCGAGCTTCCCAGAGATCACCCAAAATCATGACAGGAAACAAAAAGCATGGACACTTTTGAAATTCTCTCCTTTGTTTTTTTTTTTCTTATTATTCCTTGGGATCGACCTGTGCCAGTGAAACTGCTGGGAAGCAGCTCGGCTAAGAGGGAGGACAATTTGCTCTGGTGAAGCCAGCAGCTCGGCTTGCCTGGCTCCAGGGGCTGGAAGCCACAGGGACAGCAGCACCAGGGCTGTCCCCAGGCAGAGGGGATGGGAAGCAGGGCTGTCACATCCCACCCACGGCTCTGAACGCTCTAGCTCAGTGACCCCTCCCGGGGTGACTGTGGGGGTGACAGTGCTCGCTGTCCCCTGGCCATGCTCCCCTGCAGAGCTGAGGCAAACAGCTCAGCCCCGTTCTATTCCATGCACATCCCTGCTGAGCTCATTAAAGCCAGAGCTGGGAGAGTGCTGGGAGGGCTCTGCCATCCCGGGGAACATGCAGGGTGAGGGGCACGGGCAGTGTCCAGCGGCTGTGTGTGCTGGACACGGGGGGCGATGGGCACGGGGGGTGACAGGGGGCGATGGGTGATGCAGGGGTGCTGGAGGGATGATGGAGAGCGGCTGCTCTCAGCGCCGCAGCTCCCAGTCGCCATAGCAACCTGGATATTCCCTCATCCCATCTGATGCCTCATCGCTGCCAGCCAAGCGGGGCTGCTGCAGAGCAGCGGGATGGCTTCATTCACTGCCGACCGCTGCTCCCTGCACCCGGATAACCCCCGGAGAAGCGCAGTCCTGCACCAACATCCCTCTCGGAGGGCTTTTTCACGTCCCCTGGGGGTGGCCCTGGCGCCCCCCCTGCAGTGGCAGAGCGCTGGCGCGGCCGCTTTCGGGCGGGTGTCACCGTGACCTACTTAGTGCAGGACGCGGTGACATCATGTCCCATTGCCAGCGGCTCCCTGGCCCCCTGGCCCGCCGTGTCCAGCAGCAGTGCTGAGCTAATCCGGCCCCGAGGGCACATTCCGACCAGGAGGCACCTCTGGCCGCCGGGATAACCTTGCTCTGTCAGCACGGGACACATCTCCCCTCCGCTGACCTGGAACAGCTGCGCTGGGCTCTGCCTCTATTTCCAGAGCTGATCTGAAAACCCAGATTTTTCTCCTTTTCTAATGGAGAAAGAGAGGAATTAGCTAAAGCTTCAGGGGACACAGAAACGCCACGAAAAGAGAGCCGCCGTTGTGCTGAGCCCTGCTGCAGCTTTTTTTCCAGAGAGCAGCTCCGTCCCTGCATCCCCTCCCCGTCAGCAGCAGGGGTTTGGTCACGCCGTCCCCGATCAAGGGTCACACTTCCACGGGCAAACAGTGACACACACGAGCATCTTCCCCAGGGATTTACGGCTATCCTGCCCGCGACCCTCAGCTCGTTCCTGCCTGTTAACCCATGGATTTTTGGGAGCGCAGAGGGAGGGGGTGCTCGTGGCTCGGTGCCAGCGAGGAAGGCAGCGACTCCTCCTCCTCCTCTCCCAGCATCCACACGGTGACATTTTAGCTGAGAAAGCTGAATCATCCTTCAATTAATGACAGGCTTTTAACCTGATGTTGAGGAGCCTCGCCGAGGTCCCTCCTCTTTAAAACTGCCCTCTCCGCGGCCACAAGGAGAATTGCTGGGACAATTATTCCACCCCTGGGATTTCTGCTGTCCCTCCTGGGAGCTGTTTGATGGGAAGGAGGTGGCAGCAGGGATGCTGCAGGGAGCTCCGTGCTCCCTTCAAACACACTGTCCTGGCACAGCAAAGGCAGCGACAAACACAGGAACAGGGCAGGGAAGGGTCAGGCTGAGGGTGACAGACGGGAAGGGGAAGCAGCACAGCCAGGGTGACTCAGGGCACAGACCTCTCATGGCTCCATCAGCACAGCCAGGGTTTAGCTCTGAACCTGCTGCTGCTCCCCTTTGATCCCCGGGGCAAGAGCACACCCAGGGCCCTTTGGGGGAGCCTGAGAGACACAGCAAATATGGAGGGCTTAAAAAGCAGGTTAAACACGTGAGAAGGTCAGAAAAAAGCTAAGGAGAAGCTTGGACTGAGATTGGTGCTACTGAAAAATCCCTGAGCAGAGCCTGAGGTCTCAGGAACAAGAACCCAAATCCTGGAGTGACTCAGAGCCCTGGGCTTTGGCTGATGCCATGTGCTCCTGGGATGGTGTTTTAGGGATGATGTTTGCACAGGTTCAGCTGTTTCCAGGATGTTGGGGGCTGATTCACCTCATCTACACCAAACAGTGCTGGTTTGTAAACAGTCCTGAGGAAATCTGGCCTCTTTCTCAGCACAAGGGATGGGCATGGCTGGGGGCATTAAGGAGAATTCCATGGTGGAAAAGAGGAGCAGTAACTGCAGCAGGGAATGATGAGGTGGATGGATTAAGGAGGAAGGGATTTCAGGAAGGGCAGGAAGGAAGAATGGTTGGACTGCAGCAGTCACTGGTTCTATAATGAAGGGAAAAGTTACTTCCTCCACCAGGTACAACTGTCCATGAGGGAAAGGCCAGCTGGAAGCAGCACTGACATCACCCCTGGATCAGCATTACAGCACCCCAGTGACACACTTGGAGTCTAACCACATTTCAGGCATGATGGAATCATCCCTGCTCTGCTTGGGAGCCCCGGGGTGAGCCACGATTGAAGACACAAAGCCTGGGGAGAACAAAGGCTGGGGAGGGTTTGGTAACAAGGATTTTCCTTCCATCACAAAATTTTAAAGTCAAGGAACCAAGTCCTGCCATTACTGCAGGTATTTAAAAAGGGGAATTTCACTGTGGATTCCTAATGTCCTCTCCAAGGAGCAGGAGCAGCTACATCAGCCTAAGCTGAGGTGACAGCTGGCTTGGCAGGGGGGTGGCACCAGCCACAGGCACTCCTGGAACACAGACCCGAGCTGAGAAATCCAAATCCATCTCAAACGACCAAGGGCAGCCTGTTCTCTGCATTTCAAGCCAGACGATTCCTGAGAGCACCCAACTTTCCCTCTGTTTCCTTAATATTATGCATTCACGACACTGCAAGGCACCAAGGACAAGGCTCAGAGCGGGGAAATCAATTTTTTATGTGACAGCAGAATGACAGGCAGGATTTTAAGTGGATTTTGTGTATTCAAGAGAGGTTGAGCAGACAATTTGGGGGTTATTATTTCAGGAGCATTTGCTGAGATGTTCCAGAGTGGTCTCAGTATCACTTCTGCAAAGTAAAGGGCTCTGAAGCTGCAATCCCAGAATGAAAACGCTGGCACTTCTGCTTCCCTTTGTTCTCTTTATTCCCTGTTACATTAGCACAATTCACACAGGCAGGAAAAAAGGCAACTTGCTGTGAAGAGAGACAACTACATCTTATTTAAATACCTGACCTATTTCTGCTTTTCCTTTGCCTCACTCCATGAGAAGTCTGGATTTGCAGAAATAGCTGAAAAAATATGTTGGATCATGTGAAAAATGCTCTTCCCTGTGGCAAAGCTGGCATGAAAAACAGGTGCATAAACAAAGAGATTCTTACTTATAGAAATGCAAAGTTTGCAGGGGAAATGCACATTGCCAGGCTGATTCCCACTGCCATAAAATCACAGAATGGTTGGAAGTGACTTTAAAGCTCATCCAGTGCCACCCCCTGCATGGGCAGGGACACCTCCCACTATCCCAGGCTGCTCCAAGCTCTGTCCAGACTGGCCTTGGACACTGCCAGGGATCCAGGGGCAGCCACAGCTTCTCTGGGCACCTTGTGCCAGGGCCTCCTCACCTTCCCAGGAAACAATTCCTTCCCAATCTCCCATCCATCCCTGCCCTTTAGCAGTGGGAAGCCATTCCCTGTGTCCTGTCCCTCCATCTTGTCCCCAGTCCCTCTCCAGCTCTCCTGGAGCCCCTTTAGGCACTGGAAGGAGCTCTGAGGTCTCCCTGGAGCTTCTCCTCTCCAGGTGAACATTCCCAGCTCTCCGCATTTGCACAACACTATAATTGTCACATCAGGATAACATCTCTATAAAAACAACATCCAAACACTCAACATCCAAATGTCTGCCATCAACTGCTTCTCAACTGTGGGATTTGCCCCAGATCCAGCTTGCTCAGCAGGCAGCTGATCCCATGTTGGAGATGATTTTTAAAGTCAAGGAACCAAGTCCTGCCATTACTGCAGGTATTTAAAAAGGGGAATTTCACTGTGGATTCCTAATGTCCTCTCCAAGGAGCAGGAGCAGCGACATCAGCCTAAGCTGAGGTGACAGCTGGCTTGGCAGGGGGGTGGCACCAGCCACAGGCACTCCTGGAACACAGACCCGAGCTGAGAAATCCAAATCCACCTCAAAAGACCAAGGGCAGCCCTGGTCAGTTGATCAGTAGGTTGGATCCACACCCCTGCCCTGGCAGATGGGTTTTTAATGATCTGAGGAGCTTCTCATCCAGGTTTTGGCAAGGTGAGGCCCTGGGAAGGTGCAGGGAGGTTCAGCCCGAAGGGAGAGGGACAGCGAGGGGCTGGTGACTGCCTGTGACCTGGCAAGGAGGCTGGTGGAACCTCCATCTCCCTGGAATAACCACAACTCAGCTCCTGAGCCAGCTTGGGATGCAGCTTGAGAGCAGAGCCACGTCAGGCACAGGAAAACGCCTTTAATGAGTGTCTGGCACAGTTTGCATCCTCAGCTGCAGGAGAATTGATCCTTCTTCCTATCTCTGATTGCAGGCAGGGCAAGTTTTCCCTGAAATGCTATTTTTAAGCCTCTTCCCTCCCCACACTGGACCTGCTGCTCCGTGTGGATCAGAACCGAGGCTGTGACTCCTGGCAGTGCCACTGCTGCAACTCCAACACCACAGTCGTTATCCCAAACAACCCAGGACCCTCTGGCCCTCTGGATTCATCCCTCTGGATTCATCCCACTCCTTTCACCCCACGGGGATTTGGTGCTGCCACTGCAGGAGCAAGAAAATGGAGCTGGTGGCGTGCAGGGTTTTATGCTGCTCTATCAGTTTCTCCACAGACAGATAAATTTGTCTAAGAATATGACATGGAATGGGATATCCTTAAGGTTTCCAGCCCAAGAGGGACACTAGTCATTTCCCAGGGCTGTGGAAGGACAGTAACTACAATCCTGAACTGTGTCAGATCCTATCTGGAGGTACCAAACTGGAGCTTCACCATCAGCAGCTCCATGTTCCAGCAGGCAGAACAATCACTATTTCTGCTTCCATATTTTGAGGCTATGCTGGGAGAAATCAGCACTTCTGCACATGGCACTGAGAAATTTGCTACATCAACCAAATGCCTGCAAAGCCAAAGCCATTAACAAATCAAATATCCACAGCTCAGGCATTCAGCATTAATTTATTTTGCTGCATTCATTGCAGCTGAGAAAAGTATCTCCCCCCACCCCAGTTCCTAATCAGCCTCCATCCTCCTCCAGGCTCACCACAGTTAAATCTTTCACACTGCCTCTGCAAACTTGAGAAATTGAGCTGTGGACAGGGAAAAATGAGTGGGGGAGCAAATGTTCCCCCCTGAACCAGACGAACTCTTTGTTCCAAGGCTGTCATGTCAGCTCAAGAGGCTCCCTATATGTTTTCTGAAGAGCCTTTGCAGTGACAAGATAAGATGCCACCACTGTGAAATAATCTCTGGGAAGAGAGCCATTCCTGCTGCCTGGAGGTTTCTGCCCCCCTGAGGCTGCAGAGGTGGAGGGGAGCACAGCCCAAATGCCAAATTAACCCTTCAGCTCGACACAACCTGCATGGGGAGCATCTTCCTCCCATCAGAACACTTCCAAAGACTTCCCATTAACATCCCAGACATGGAATATTCCTCAGTCCAGTTTAACAACTGCATCTCAGGACCTTGGCTTTTTGTACCACAGGTTTTTGGTTGCAGACAGGTGCCAGATGGGGTTTTTCACTATTAAAAAAAAAAGAGAAACCCAAACCCCAATCTTTTTGCGAAACTGTTCTCAGTCTCATGACTCTCCCTTCCTGTCTGCAGCACAGTAAACTGACCTCTTCCCCCTGGCAGCCCAGAGATTCTCTGCCCACAGCTCCAAAGGCAGAACTCGCTGACGGGAGAAGAGCTGATGACACACGGGGCCACAGGACATGGGGACACAGTGACACCACACGCAGAGCTCGTCACACACACGAGCACGGGGTGTGGAAACCAAAAACCCAGTGGGAAAGGCCAGAGGATCAAAGGGAGCGAGCCCAGGTGTGACCCTCACAGGGAAGTGCTCTCTTGGCACAGATCCTGCTCTTACCAAACTCTCTGTGAGCTTCTGTTACACCACAAGCTGGGAGTGAAGCAATTCTCTGCCTTGCTGGGTGAACCTCCACGGCTTGGCAGGGCAAGTGATTTGTTTAGACGATTAGAGAGAGTCTGCCAGACCCTGAGAGCCGTGAAAACCCTCCTGAAGTCATGCAAATTTCTTCAGTGCTAAAATCCTGCCACGGCCCCGACAGCCAACAGCTTCTTGGGATCCCTGAGCAACAGAGGTCACAGAAAGCTGCTGCTGCCAAGCCCAGCGAGGCATCACTGCCAGCCCAGGGAGCTGCTCAGTGAGCCAGGCTCTGAAAAACCCACCTGAGAATGACCTGGCAGCTCAGAAATCCCTCCTGGGTTTTGGGGAGATGCTGCCCCAAAGCCTCACAGGGAGGTCATGCTTGTGCTGCAGCATCATCCTTGCAGCAGGTGCTGGAAGGAGATCACAGAATCCCAGAATGGTTTGGGTTGGAAGAGACCTTAAAAGCCATCCCATGCCACCCCCTGCCATGGGCAAGGACACCTTCCACTGTCCCAGGCTCCTCCAAGTCGTGTCCAACCTGGCCTTGGACACTTCAGGGATCCAGGAGCAGCCACAGCTTCTCTGGGCACCCTGTGCCAGGGCCTCCCCACCCTCACAGGGAACAACTCCTTCTCAAAATCCCATCTCTCCCTGCCCTCTGGCAGTGGGAAGCCATTCCCCCCTGTCCAGTCACTGCATCATTTTGGATCAGCCTTTCCCAAAGGTGATGACAACTCTGGGTGGATGCACCTTCCCATGACTCCATTCAGGGAAGAACCAACCACCTTGAAATTGCTGCCTGTAATTATTGCTGAGCTCCTGCAGCACGAGAGGGGAACAGCTGGAATGACTGGCTCCATGTGTAAACAGTGGTGACCAGGAGAAAGCAGCTGCTGACAGGTAATTCTGAGCTCCTTGGGCAGAGCAAACACTGAGGTCACTCACTGGAGCTGCTTCTTGGCTCTTTCTCTCCCTCCCAAAAGCTGAACTGCTGCCAGTAAAAAGGCAGTGAAATTAAGGTTTATTAATCTGCAGTTCTGTGCTGAAACCTTTGCAAGGACTTTCCATCACCTTGGGGGTCTTTTCCAACCGAAACGGTCCTGTGATTTTTCACATCCTTTATCACCTCTGATCTCTCTGAAGTGTAACCCACACAAGCTGCTGCAGGGGTGAGAGGGGAGTTCAGCCCTTGGGGAAGACCTGGGGATGCAGAAGCAGGACTGAAGCCTCAGGACTGCAGGAATTACCTGGGAATATTGGGATCCCATGGAGTGAGGCTGCAGCCAAGACCTAGCAGCCTGAAAGTATAGCTACAACTTTAAAAGCTGCTTTTTTTTTTTTAATATAGCATTTAAATTAAAACCAAGTTTGGATTTTAACCTTTGCTGTGCACACAGGGAAAAGCCCCCCAGCCTGAGTCAACCACTGCAATCACTGATTTTTTTCACTCCACTGTCTGCAGGTCCTTCTGTCTCACCCAGCAGGGGCTACATTAACTCACCCCATAAACACAATGTCCTGTGACACCAAATCCATCCAACTCCAACAGGTACTCGATGCTCTTGTGCCAAGAGGACACAGAGTCACACATCCAAACTCTTCCCATTATTGGGATTAAGTGTCTGAAAGCAGAGGTGTGAAATGAGAGGAAGAAGAGGCTCTTCCTGTGGATTTCATGGCTGCACTTCATGATTTTAAAGGACTTTTCCAAGCTAAATGACTCCGTGATTTTGCTCTGCTCCGTGGGTAACCTCTGGCTCATTATCCCATTTCCCCTTCCAAAGACAAACAGTACAACTGAACCCTGAGCACTCCAGATCTGCTCCAGAGATAACTCCCACTGGAGATCAAGGAGCAATAACTCCCACTGGAGATAAAGGAGTGAGTGCCAACAGGAGCTGATTCACAGCCCCACTTGGAAATGCAGCTGGCAGCAGCGTGTCCCGGGATTTCCACACTGCCCTCCATGGAGCAGGAGAGTGCAACAGTTGGAGCAGCTGTTAACAGGGTCAGGCAGCACATTTTAGAGGTGTATTGAATTTCAAAGGCATCCTGGCTGCAGCTGGGCTGGGCAGCAGGAGAGGCTGAGCTCCTGTTCCCATCTGCAATCCCCACCAGCTGCTGGCCTGTGCGACGGGAGAGGTGAGGCAGTGAAATGAATGAGCAGAGGAAAGAAAAGTCACCTTACTGGGAACTTACTGGTATGTTACTGGTGAACTCTGAGCCTCTCTACCCCAGAGACAGGTCTGAGAGCCCTCAGTCCCCATCCAACTGTTCCCCAGAAGGCAGGAAGAGAAAACTCAGTTTGTTCAAAGCCACAGAGCCCCTCTTTCCACGCACTATCGATTTCAAAGCAGACAGCTGCTGTTTGGGAATGGGAAGCTCCCAAAGCAGGCAGGATTTCCCTGTGGAATTATGCTGGTGCCTCTCTCAAATTCCCAGCCTGGGACAGGAGAGCCCCAGAGCTGTCACAGAGCCCTGGGTTCTACATGGACCTCAGGCTTCCCTTCAGCTCCCACTGACATTTAGCAGGATCTGAGTCCACCAGGGATGCAGTGAGCTTGTGTTTACCTGAAACATCCTTGTGCTCCTCCTGTTCCAGCCAGAACCATCCCCACCACTCTCTCCTGGTCTGTTGGAAAATCCCCAACATTTCTTGCTGACCAGGCTGAGTCTGAGAGGAGAGCTGGAGCTTCCCACACTGCAGGACTTTACCTGGGGGCAGCTGGAGAAGCTGCAGAGCTGCTCCTGTCCACTCCAGCAGCACCTCTGTGTCCTCTTTCCCATAGGAAACCACATCCCCCATCCAGTCCTGCTGTGGACTCACAGCTGCAGCCCCTGAGGGCAGCTGGACCCAGAATGGCATTGTCTGGCTGTGTTTCTGTACAGCAGCAGAACTGTAAGATCACGGAATGGTTTGGGTTGGGAGGACCTTAAATCCCATCCAGTGCCACCCCAGCCATGGCAGGGACACCTTCCACTATCCCAGGCTGCTCCAAGCACTGTCCAGCCTGACCTTGGACACTGCCAGGGATCCAGGGGCAGCCACAGCTTCTCTGGGCACCCTGAGCCAGGGCCTCAAACCCTCACAGGGAACAAATCCTTCCCAATATCCCATCTATCCCTACTTTCCTTCAGTTTGAAGCCATTCCCTTGTCCCATCACTATGGATGCCACCACTGCACTATCACTGTCACCATCACCACACCACACCACAGATCTAAGCTGTTCACATCTGCTGCAGCTTCTGACTGCATCTCCCTCCACCTGTTTGTTCTGCCCAGGTTTGTTTGATGAGGAAAAGCCAGAAGGCAAATGCAGGGCTGCAGTTTGGGCACGAACAGAATGACAGCTTTGAAAAGGATTTTCCAAAAATTCCGCTTTAGCATCTGAATTCCTGCCTCCTGAAGGAAATTGTTGCCTAGGAGGTGCCACTTCACAGCCTTTAAGGACAAGGGGATGTTGACCCTGACCCAGATGAATTTCGGATTTTCCTAGAGGCTTGCAGGCACAGCACCACTAGACATCAACAACCTACCAGCTCCCCAAATGCTGGAATGAGAATGGAGAGAAAAGCTCCAGGAACACCCCACTCCACCTGGGACGGAGGCATGGTTAGCTGAAAGGGCAGCACCTCCCCCATCCCCAGTCCTGGGACACCATAAACAGCAGAGACTGGGAAAATGGAAATGGTTGATGGATTTACTGCTGAGCCAGGGATGTGCCAGTGCTCATTGCCAATGCCTGAGCTTTTCCTGAACTGAGAGCAGCAGGGAGAGCAGGACAGGGAATGCCTGTGGTGCCTGGCCAAGGGGACAGCCCTGGTTTCAAACCCCAGGAGCACTGGAAGAGATGGGATGTGCTGGAGAAGAGGATTGTGGCACCTCCTGCCCATGGAACTCTGGCCTGGGGCTGCTCCTGCCTCTCCTGCATGCCTTTATCTCCTCATCTGCAGGATCCAGAGGAGAGGAAAAGCAAGGGATGAGCTGTTGGCTGCCTGGCTGCACAAGGACACGGAGAAAAGGGAGAAGAGGGTGCTGAGCTATTTTGAGCTGCCTCCTCCTCAATTCCTAGGGGTGGAATTTTACCTCTGGAGTGTTGATTGCTTTGTAAAAAGGATTTAAAGACTACTTACACAAAAATGATAATTAAAACCTAAATTAAACCTAAGCCTAGTCAATACTTTCCATTCCCATTGTTCTCAAAATCCAAAATAACATTTCCAATTTGCCATAGAGATTTACTGGCCTTTTTCTACCATTTCACTAAAACAAACTCAAAATGCTGGGTTTGAAAATGATAAGTCTGCAGAAAGCCCCACTGGCAATAAGCTTCCAGCACGATTCCTTAACTCTGCAGCAACCAAAGTGACTTCAAATTAAAAGAATTTTGAAGCACTGTCATTACTTTGATTACTAAATCAACAACTTGATCTAGTAAAATCACTGGTAGCTCACAAAGTATTTACAAGAACAATTAACAAGTGTTGGCAGTTATATTTAGTGGAACTAGATATTACAAACTGAACTCCGCCTAGAATCAATACAGCTGAAATCCTTCATTCTCTCATTCTTTTTACATTTCTGGTTTTACTTTGGAAAACCAAAAAATGCTCAAAAGAAGGAGAATATAATTTAGAGACCAAACTAATGGTTGGACTCAATGGTCTTGGAGGTCCATCCCACCTTCTGTGATTCAGTGAAAGTTTAATGCTTATTATCTGAGTCAAAAAACTTTTGGTAAATCCAAAGTCCAGAAAAACCATCTTCCAAACAACCTATTCCAGCCCATCTGCCCTTGTGCCAGTAGACAGGAGAAATTCGATTAATAAGTGGATATTTAGAGTTGAAAACTGGGGGCATCTGCTCCAGCAGGGATTGGCAGGTTGGGAGTGGAAAGGGCTCTGCCACAGCTCAGCCCAAGCTCTGGTTAAATGTAATGAGTTGTTGGGTTTGGATAACGTCAGGCAGTGCAGACTGTGCCTCCTTATATAATCTTAAGTGCAAACAGATTTTGTGAATAAGCACTTTCAAGTCATAAGTGGGCTTTTTGTTAATAAAATGTCAATAACAAGTTGCTGTAGCAACGGGGATTGATCCCCTGACTGCAGAAAGGGGGAGCAGAGCCTCTCCCTGTCAGCTCTTTCCTTTGCACGATTTCTGCCCATCTGCTCTGCCAGAAACCCCACGGAACTGAGGGAGTGCTTGGCACGAGGAGCTGGGATGGCTTCACCCAAACCCTGCTGGGATACTGGGAGAGGATGGTGCAGTCAGGGCTCTCAGGATGCACCCCACGGATCAGGAAAGTTTAACTGCTCCCCTCCTTTCCTCCTGAATGGCTGCAAAACTTCTTGGACACTGGGAAGCTGCAGCAGGGCTGTCAGCACATCCTGGGCTGGGAGCAGAGGAAGTGGTGCTGAGGCTGCCATGGGCTCAGCTGTGCCCCCTGGCCGGGGCAGTGAACTGAAGTGACAAAGCCCAGGAGCCAAATGAAGCTCCCCAGGTGAGCAAAGCCTCAGGTGAGCTCACTGTGGGCAGCTGAGAGGGACAGGTTTGTGTTTGGCTCTCAGCAGAGCTGCCTGACCCAAGCACCAAACCACACCCACGGCCAGAATCGATTCTGGGCAGGGATAAAGCAGCACTGGCTGTGGTTTTACAGAGCCTGGCTTAGCTCAGGGAGCTCCTTCATGGAGTGAGGATGGAGCAGGCATGGAGCCAAGCCCTGGTGCTGCTCAGGTCCACCTGTGCTCCTGCTCAAGGCCAGTGCAGCAAACACTCACAGATGGGGGGTTTGAAAAAAGAGGGAATGTGGCTGTAGGGCAGAGTGGGGATGGAGCTGTGGGCAGCAGAACACTGTGAGTGGGGTGGGAAGGGGGAGAGGAAGGACAGGAACACCTGGGACAGGGACACCTGGGGGGCTCCCACCCCATGTGTCTCCCCCTCTGCCATCCTGATGGGTGCTGGGCACTGGCAGGAGCAATTCAGCCTCTGCTCAGCTCCTCTGGAACCACTCAGATGGCACCAGGCAAGAAACACAGGACAGTTTTATCCCTCTTCTCCAAAGCTCTGAATCTCCATCAACCTCCTGATCCCCACTTACCTCTCCTGCAGCCACAGCTCTTCCCCATGGCTCCGTTTTAAACACAAAGCAGAGGGGTTCAGCATCTCCTGCCCCTTGGTCCTGTTCCAGAGCCTGGGAGCTCAAAGATCTTCCCTTTGTCACTCCCTCAACACTTGAAGCAGAACTTATCTGAATGAACTGCAAAGACCCTGCTGGAGTTTGGCCTCAAGGCTCAGCAGGGAGATTCTCATCCCTGGGGCTGTCTGGCATTCCCTGGTATTCCCTGCTATTCCCTGGCATTCCCAGGCTCTTCTCCACCTCAACACCAGCAGCACACATGTAAGTCACATGGGATATGGGATGGTTTGAGGTTGGAAGACTGAGAAATGACTGAGAAGAAAATGTCAAAAGTTTCTCCCATGGCCCTGAAGAAATGGTGCCAAATATTGCACAAACGAGGAGGAGGTCTTTGTTCACAGATAACAATCAGCTGAAAGGAACCCTCAATAAACTGCTAGACTGACCTGGCCAGGTGCTAACATAGCTTGATTTTCTGCATTTTAAATCACTTTTGTAGCTCTTCTGTGAAAGCATTTCCATCACATCATTTTCTATGTCCCTCCATGGAGAGCAGAAGTCAGTCCTATCCTCTAGGAAATGTTACTGGGAGCAAATACTGAAATCCTCCCCCTCTCATAAATACACAGAATTTCTTTGGTCCTGTTGCCAGGGGACCCTTTTTTGAATCCCAGAGTGGCAGAGGCACAGTGCTGTGGTGGTGAATTGCTGGTTTGAGAGATCCCAGACCTGCCACCATTTTTCTCTTGGAGGATTATCAAGGGCTTTCTAAACCACACATCTTCCCAGAATTATGTTTCTCTGAAGGCATCTCCCTGGATAATGTGTTTAAGTTCTTCCAGCTCTGTTGGCAGCACCTTCCTGGTTTTATCCTTGCAAACAGCACATGTTTCACGGAGCTGCTCTACTTCACATCCTCCTGTGATCCTGGAGAGCACTTCAGGGTTGCCTCCAGACAGCCCTGAGAGCTTCTCTCTCCACTTCACAAGGCCTGAGTCAGGCAGGGTTAGAATTTCCAAAGAAATCAGCCTGAGAATGAGTCAGGAGCTGCTTTCTGAAGGCACTGAGGGAGCAAAAGCTTTGGCAGAGGGTGTTCACTGAGGCCAAGGAAGCTGGAAGGGCTTTGCTTGTAAGAAGGGAAGGTTTTGATTCCCAGCCTGGGCTCCTGCACTCCCTGAATCACCTCAACACATGGAATGTGAACCACCCCGAGCTGAGGGACACCAGTGACCAGACCCAGTGGCTGCAGGGGACAACTGGCACCAGGGGAAGGACCTCAGCACCATCCACTGCTTCACTTTGGGTCTCAACACATCCTGGGAGCAGATTTTCCCTACGGATGTCACCTGTGAACTCTTCCAGCAGCTTCCCTGGCCTGGGGGATCCCTGGCAGAGGCATTCAGCTGCTTCCTCCTGCTGCCTGTGCAGCCATCTCCACACGTGCTCCTGATTTTTGTGGAGCAGAAAGTCGATCAAAAAGAAGTTGGAAACTCCAGAGAGAAAAGATTTTGGCTGAAAATTGAGACTGTGAAAGCTCAGTCCTGAAGGAGCCCAGTTGGAATCTTGGAGGCAAAGAAGTCTGGAGAGGTTTTTCCAACATACAGCAAACACTTCTCCAAGACCAGATGTTTCCCAGGCATCCACAATGGATCTATTTCCAGGGTTGGGATGCTGAAGCAATAACTCCAGGTGGGAACACCAGCAGTCTGATATCAGTGTTATCATTTGTTTGAGAAGAGCTGCAGGACAGGAACAAAAAGCTCCCATCAGCTGGGATTTTTTTGCTTTTTCCACTCCTAATTTTCCAGGAAGTTTCTGTACCACAAACTCTGCACTGATTGCACCACCAGGGACAGCTTGCCAAGCTCTCGGTCTAACCTGGGAGGATTTTGTGTATTTTATGTATTTTATATATTTTATACATATTTATTTAAATTTCCATCATCCCAAAGATACCACTTAGTTACCTGAGAAATTGGAATTTATTATGACACTGGAGAGAAGAAACCACTTCCTGGACATGGTTCTCCTAACGCTGGGGGATTATAAAGTGGGGATCTATTATCTCATCCTTTTGTTTTATGCTGATAATTAATATTTATCACAATAACTGCAGAGATCCTCTCTGCCATGTTATGCTTCAGCTCAAACAGCCACCTCCAATTCCATGTGCTGAGCTCTTCCAGCAGCAGCTCCTGTGGGATCCCCCTGAGGATATCCCTGACCATCCACCTGGGATTTTGGAAGAGGAAACACCTGACTTTGATCCCAGCCACGTGGCAAAGCCAACCCTGCCAGTCCAAACTGGGGCTGTTGTGTACCCTGCAAACAGCCTGGGTTTGCTTCCAGCAGAAATTAAAAAACGAGGATATGAAACAAATTGCAGCCTTTTGGGAGCTGCCTGAGCGATGTCAGCTCTGAGCACTGCATGTCCCTAACTCCCCCACGCAGATCTGGGGAAGGTGGGAGTGTGGCACACTTTGGGAGCTCCTTTGGGAAGCTCAGGATCTTGTTTTGACCAGCTGAGCTCCCGTTTGCATCAACAAATGGACACTGGAAGTGTCCAAGGCCAGGCTGGACAGGGCTTGGAGCAAGCTGGGATAGAGGGAGGTGTCCCTGCAATGGCAGGGGTGGCACTGGATGGGCTTTAAGGTCCTTTCCAACCCAAACTGTTCTATGATTCTGTGACATTCAACCATTTTCATGCACTCACGTGAGTTGTTGCTAAGCAAATGCCTAAATACCCAAGATAAAATAATTTATTATGTTTTTTGAGCCCTACTCCACTGGCAGGCAACCTAACAATTTTGGTCTCTCAAAACCTTTGTTTTGGGGGTTTCTCAAAGGATCCTTTTGCTCTGGAACATGATGGTGGCTCCTGGTGCTCCTCACACACAGGGAGGCTCCACAGCTCAACCCATTCCAGGTGTTTCCTTGGCAAGTCCTGGCAGTGCTGCTGTGCCAGGGGCTGGGGGCACAGGGACAAACCCCAGAGCTGTGCCAGGGGCTGGGGGCACAGGGACAAACCCCAGAGCTGTGCCAGGGGCTGGGGGCACAGGGACAAACCCCAGAGCTGTGCAGGAGGAATGCTCCAAACACAGGCACAGCCCTACCAAAATCCTTCCCAAAAGAAAACAAATCCCAAGTTGGGCACAACTGCACAGAGATCACAGCATTGCGGGGAACGAGCACTGCCCAAAAAGGAGAAAAACCACAAAAAAGAGAACTTGGCTCAACTTTAGGGAACACAGGACACTTTGCTGGGAAGGACATTCCACCAAGAGCCATCCCCTAGCCCTGGCCTGTCCCAAAGGCCACTGTGGCCATGTCTGAGGCAGCCCAGCCCAACCAGCCCTGCCTGTCCTGTGTCTCCCCACAGGATGTGCCCAGACCTGCAGCTCCAAGTGTTGCTGGCAGGAATTATGATGCATCCCAGGTGCATCCCTTCCCCTCCAACAAACACTGCCTGCTTTCATCTCAGAGCTCAGGCCCAAGCAAACACGCCGAGGTAATTGCAGGGACACCGAAAATCACCCAGGAAAAACCAGTGTTTGGCCGGGGCTGAGAGGCAGAGGTGGAGCTGTCATCAGACATGAAAATCATGCAGGGAGAGCTGGGGGCATGAACAGGAGGAAAACCAGGACAATAAAAATGTAATGTGGACTGTATAAAACCAGATTTTAGTCTCACAGAATCACTAGGAGGTAGAGCCCAGCCCCAGTCCTTGCACAGACACCCCAACAATCCCACCCTGGAGTGTTGTCCAAACGCTCCCAGAGCTCCCTGGAGCTGTGAGCATTCCCTGAGCAGCCAGATCTCTGTTTATCTGAGCAGCAATTCCCTCCTGGGCCATGTTTGCTGATGACAAACAAGGACACAAAGCTCACACTGAACTCCTGAGCGAGACCTTCAGCAGAGCTGTGACCTGCGGGAGGGCAGGGAATGCTCTGTGTGCCAACCAAGGCCAGCACGGAATGGGATGAAGCAGCAGCAATGCAGAGAGAGAAATATTTCCACCCTGAAATCAGAATCCAAGTGAAGAAGAGAAATATTCCTACAGTGCAACCTGCTGTGAGGTCTGGGCCATGGCAGGGCTGGCAGGGGACACCAGGGACCTGGAGCTGGCACCTACAAACAGGCAGGAAGGGGAAATTTGTGAATTAAATTCTCTTTAGTCTTAGGCCTGAGACTGAATTCTGAAGTGAAATAAGTCAATGAAATAGAGTTCAAAGTATTTATCCTGTTTTAGCCTAAATCAGTTTTAATAACAGCTTTGTGTGCCAAGGGTTTAATGGCTTCAGCAAAAATATCTCCAATGTACCAGATGAAATATCTCCGTGTAGGAGCCCTACAAACTCCAACCCACCTTCTAATAATAAACTGTTTCAGGCTTTCATTTTCTAAATTGTTCCATGTCCTCTGGAGAGGTTCCCTTGAACCTGCCGCATAATGAGAGATTGCAATAAATCTTGTCAAACCAGACAAACACCACGAAA
Source organism: Lichenostomus cassidix (assembly GCF_008360975.1). Classification (NCBI taxonomy): domain Eukaryota; kingdom Metazoa; phylum Chordata; class Aves; order Passeriformes; family Meliphagidae; genus Lichenostomus; species Lichenostomus cassidix. The sequence goes on from NC_139507.1 coordinate 1,128,374, forward strand.
TTTTAATTTTACTTTTAAATTGCAGCTGAGTGCTCCAGTGGATGTTATTTTTTGGGAACTGCCACATAACTAAGGCGGAGGAGTTTGCTTATTTTTAACAAGAGAGTGTTATTGTCTCCATGTGTTAAAATATTTAGTTGTCTATAAAAAATTCAACCTTTTTAGATGCAGGGATGTATATGTTTCCCCTACTGTAGCTCTGGCCAGCAAGGGAGAGAAAATACAGGAGATAAGGGGGGAAATACAGTAATTGGAAAGGATGCTTTACCTCCATGGTAAGAGTGACTTCTTTTTTCAATCTGGAAAATTTTCTGTACCAAAAATCAGATTTTCAGCATGGAAAATCCCTCCATACCTGTCCCACTATGGTGCTGCACAGCCTGAGCCATGGCTAAAGCATGGCTAGGGTCTGAGAAGCAAAATTACTTTTGTTATTAAATTACTTACCATGAAAAAAACCCAAATTGCTTGGATTAGTGAGAAATGGGCTTTTTGGTGCTGTTCCCCCATTTCTGCTGAGGGGACTTTGCAGAGCACTGAGCACTGCACGCTCTGGGTTTCTCTCCAGACACTGTCCTGAACACATGGAGATAAAAATGAAGGAAAATGCCCTCCCTTGGAGCCTGTGAGGATGCAGGAGGATCTTCCTCCTCGTCCTCTTCCTGCTCTTCCCTGCTCCAGGAATCCCATGTGTGGCTTCCCCATGCAGTAAGAGGCTGCAGTGATGCCCCTTGGCCACCAACCATTTGCATTTCATCGTTGTTATTATTGTTACAGTTGAGGATTTGGAGATGAACTCATTCAATCACCGAGATTGTGTGACACTGACTGCCTGGGATGCTGCTGCTGCTGCCATGGTGACTGTGACCCCAAAATCCCCGTCACCCCCTCCCTGCACCCCTGTCACTGTGTGCTGCACAAAGGATCCCATTTTCTCTCCTCTTTGCCACAGGTGAAGCACATCTGTACCCCCAGCCAGCCCCCCTGTCCCTCCTGTCCCCTTTCCCATCCTGTCCTCCCTGGCTCTGCTCCAGCTGTTTCCTAGAAAGGCTGAAACAAAAGCTGCTCTGGCTGTCACAGGAGATCCTTGCAGGGCATCACCCTTGGCCAAAGTGACAGGATCACCCCCAAGGCCACCAGCAGCCATCTGACCCACCAGGCTACCTGCAGAAGAACATTCCCAGTTTAAACTGGCATGGCCTGACCTCCTGTGTGTGCAGAGTTAGGAAAGCTGATTCAAACATTCCACAATATTGAGCTTTTTTAAAAAAAACCCAACCAAGTACAACTTGAATTTGTGTTTACACTTCAGTGACCCTTAATTGACAGTCACCTAAATCATACTGAGCTGCCCTGGACTGTGGTGGGATGCTGTGGCCAGTCTAACACATCTCTGGGAAAGGACAAATGCTGGAATGGTGACACTGGAGAGGAGATGGAGCTGGGCAGGATAGGCAGGGCAGGCAGACATGGACAGAGACACTGCAGGCAGAACAGAGTTGGACATGCTGCAGGCAGGAACAGGCAGGGACAGGCAGGGACAGTCAGACATGAGCAGAGTTGGACACGTTGCAGGCAGAGACAGGAAGGGACAGGCATGGACAGGCAGGGACAGTCAGACATGGACAGACACACTGCAGGCAGGACAGGCAGGGACAGAGTTGGACTCGCTGCAGGCAGGGACAGGCAGGGACAGGCAGGGACAGGAAGGGACAGGCAGGGACAGGCAGGGACAGGCAGGGACAGGCAGGACAAGCAGGACAAGCAGGGCCCAAGCCAGGCCGCAGCAGCTCCATCCCATCCCAGCCCAGCCCAGCTCCCATCTCCAAGTCAAGGCTGGGAGAGACAATTCAATACCAAATCTGAAGAGCACATCCCATCTGCAGGGCTGATATCTGAGGGCTGATCCTCGGCCCTCACACACCCCAACAGAGCAGCCCCGTGCCAGGCTGCAGCTCCAGAGCCTGCCAGATTATTCCAGAGCTCAAGGACACGCTGGCATCTCGCTGAGTGGATCCGAGGAGCTGCTGACAGAACCATCTCCGGTGCCAGGCTCTGTGAAGTCACCATATGAGGAGGAAGTGAAACATTTGCATGAGCTAAAAATGTTCTGCTTTACTGTGCGAGGCTGTGGAGCTGCAGCACGCCCCCTCCGCCACCCTCCTCACCACGGAAACGTCCTCTCCCGCCTGGATCCTTCCTATTTGTGCTCCCAATCCCCAGGCCTGAGTCATGGCAGAACAGAACAGCCTTTCTCTGCAAAAATGTATTTCCCCAACACACGCAGTTACAGGATGTGCCCGACTCCAAAAGCTCCCTGAATATTTTTAATGATGCTGAAAGGAATCATTAAATCTGGAGTTAGGATTAGGATGCCCTCATTCCTAATTCTCACTGTCAGGCAGGCCTTGACCTCCAGTTCCTGCTCTCTCAAGCTCAGCTGACAACACTCAGCAAACCTCAGCAGGATGTGGCTGCTGTCAGCAGGTGAAATGAAAACAACCCCCAGGATTTGTCAGAGGTTGCTCTTCAGGAGGGAATTTTAGGATGTGACAGGGCCTGGGGTCGCTGTGCTGCTCTCGGGGTGGTGACAGCCCTTCCCCAGCCCCAGGCAGGAGCTGGCAGCAGCCTGGCTCTCTCTGCACACTGAATTTTGGCACTCCCTGACTGAACAGCCCCTTCCAGCACAGCCCTGCTCCAGCCTGCTGGGAATGCTGCAGGAATGTTTGCTGGAGGATGCTGCTGCTGACCTGAGCTCCCAGAGGGATCTGTACCTCCCTCCCAGCTCCCAGTGGAGGACCATCTTCAAATTAATATTTAAACCCCTGGAAAGCCCAGGATTGAGTCCTGACTCAGGTCTGTAGTGCTGATTGTTGTTCCAGCAACAGATGGAGGGAGCATCCCTTTCTGCTCTGAAGTCCTGTGCTAGCAGCCACACAGTGCAACAACAGCCACCCAGGGAAGCTCCTTTTCCAGCCCTGGTGCTTCTCCCCTGATCCTGCTCTGGTGTGAGCCCAGTCCTGGATCTCTCTCAGTCAAAGTCACTGCTGATGGATCTGTCCTTGCCTGAGCTGCTGCTCCTCCTCCAGGCTGGGCTGCTGCCTTTCCCCAGCCTGCTGAAGTACCTGAGGATTTTAGGATATTACAGCCTGTCTTCACATCTGTTTTATTTCCCCAGACAAAAGGTTTTCCACTAATTTGTGCTCTCCTCCCTCGCTACCTCCTCACTCTCATCCTGTTTCAGCCTCATCTGAAGACCATGTTACACAAAAGCAAAGGACTGAGCCCAGCGTGAGAGGTGGTTTGTGTTTAATGCTGCTGGATTTAATTGCCTGCATCCCAGGGATCAAAGAGGGCTGCAGTGGGAAATCCAGGAGGCAGCATGCAAGCGTCAGTGTAATTTGATGGCTGACTTTCTGCTCATTAACCCAATTCCTTTGAACTCAGGCAGGAGATGCAGTAACACATCACTGGCAACCAACCTGCCAGGGATGCCAAAAGGGATGAGTCGTGGCTGAGCTGGAGAGGGACAAGCTGATGATGTTGTAATTTCCCAGCTCACATGGAGGAAAATTCAGAAGTGCTGATCCCATGTCAGTCTGTCCAAGAGGCTGCTGGCATGGGGAACCTCACACTATCCCTGCATTCCAGGCACTTTCCATCCACTCCTCTTTCCTTGGAAAACAGCTTGTGAATTTGATAATTAGAGTTACTGGTATTCTGGAGGGACCAGGACAAGGAGTGAGGGAAATGGCTTCCCACTGACACAGGGCTAGGATAGATGGGATATTGGGAAGGAATTCCTGGCTGGGAGGGTGGGGAGGCCCTGGCTCAGGGTGCCCAGAGAAGCTGTGGCTGCCCCTGGATCCCTGGCAGTGTCCAAGGCCAGGCTGGACAGGGTTTGGAGCACCTTGGGACAGTGGGAGGTGTCCTTGCCCATGGTGGGACTGGACAGTCTTTAAGTCCCCTTTCTCCCCAAACCATTCCATGATTCTGTGATACAGGATGAGATCAACAATTTATCATTTAGAAGTTATTTCTGAATCATTTCAGAACTGGTCCCACTGCTCCCTGTAGCTCAGAGTGAGCACTGCAGGCCCAGCCAGGCTCAAGGCACCAGAGCTTGGAACCTCCTCCCTGTCCTGTTGTCCTCTCTCCCTCTGGTCTGAACTGTGCAACACAGACAAACAGGAACCCACAGGGCTGAGAAAAACTGTACTGAATCGTGGGAAAAGAAATGGGATCAGAGATTCATGTTCAAGTCCAAGATCTTTTAATTAGAGAATCCCAGACTGGCCTTTGTTGAAACAGACCTGAAAGCCCATCCAGTGCCACCCCAGCCATAGGCAGGGACACCTTCCACTATCCCAGATTGCTCTGTCCAGCCTGGCCTTTGGCACTTCCAGATGGGCAATTGTCACTGGGCAGGACCTGCCCTGGAGCTGCAGGATGAGAGCTGGCCTGGCTCATCCCACACCACCAGTGGCCAGTCTGGGATGGCAGTGGGAAGGAAGGAGGCACCAGGGAGACGTGGGAAAGCCATTTTCCTTTCAACCACTCTGCAGAAAAAACCCTCTTTATGTCCCTGTTTGAAATTGATGACTTGGCTAAAGCAGCAGAGCTGCTGTGCACCATCACCTGCACACACTGAGGGCTGAGCAGAGCCCAGCAGTGCCCACAGCCAGCAGGGCTCTGCCTGGGGCTGCAGCTGGCACAGCAAAGCAAACAGGGCTCAGCAGCACCGAGGGTGCCTCTGACCTGCAGAAAGGGCACTTCCACCCCAGGGATCTCATCTGCCTCTTTCCTCACCTTTGTTTCACCACCTGCCAGCCCTTCCTTGCCTTGTTAGCTTTGGTGAAGAATTGATACAACTCCTGCTTAAACACTCCCTGGGCTTTGCTCACGGGGATTGTGAGACATGACTCTATGCATATTTAGGGATATTCCAGCTGGGCAAGTACCTTGAAAGAGCAGTTCTGAGTCTGCTGGAAACAAAGCAAGGAGGATGACAGGGCTTCAGATGAAACAAGGGAACCCAGCCCGAGAGGGCTCTGTCAGCAGGGCTGGGCTGGAGCAGGACACACCTCAAAGGAGCTGGGGCGAGGCTGTCACCCCACAGAGCCCCAGGCAGGTCCTTCACTCACTGCCCCCACACTGAAACCCACCCCACTCACCTGTCTAGACACAAAGAACTCCAGGTTAATTGAACCTGGAACCAGCAAACCCCGTGGAAACACCAGCTCAGGAGGGCTCAGAGTAAAGGCAAACCTTCCCAGGAAGAGCTGACAGCAGGGGGTGGGAAGAGACACAAAGGGACCAAAGCCGTGCTGAGAATAGACTTTTATCCAGACACAGCTGCACTGGCAGAGCTTTTTGGAGAGGGGGAGTGGGATTTGGGGTTCAACTCTTGTCCTCAGAGATAAAGGGCACGAAGAGATGGGTGAGAGATGGATCTTAGGAGAGGTGGATGTTGTCCCCTCCACCCTACAAAGCTCCAAGCCTCCATGTCCCGTGACATTTACACCTGCTAAGTCACTCGGAATCCCAGCCTGGAGGCCCAGTCCCTGTCAGATCTCTGCTCTGAGAAAAGGAGATAAGCTGTGAGTGACAGGATCTTCAAAAGACAGAGAAAACTGCAGGACTAAAGAGGCCTAATGGGCAGGAATTCATTTGAACCCCCAGGAATTCATCCTGAGGCTGCCCCAAAAGTCAAGGGCAGCTTGAGGCTGGTGAAGGCTCCAAGTGGGAGCAGAACTCTGCAGGAGATTCACAGCCTGGGACAGGAGGTGACCTTTTGTAAGTGCAGAGGAAAGTCAAGAACCTTCCATCGGAAAGTTTATGGTTAAAAACAAGCTCTTGGTAAAAACCACAGAGCTGCTGCACACTTAACCTCTGCCACCCCAAACCTCCTCTGCTGATGGCTGATATTGGGGAGTGAAAGCAGAAATGTAATTGTATCTTTTGAAAATAAAGGTGCATTTCAGCCTGGTTCCTTCCTGCCCTCCCTCCACCCCCAAATCTCACAGACAGGGAATTAATAAATAAACCAAATGCAAAATGCAGTGCCAGGATACCCAGATAAGGCCCTGACTGGGGCAGGCAGATCAAACCCAGCCCTCCTGCAGCTCTGCCACACGTGAATTTCTCTGCACTGGCCACAGAATGCAAATGCACCAACTCTTCCCTGGGAAGCTCCTGTGGGAGGGCAGCAGGGAGGAGGAATCAGCTGCTGTGCCAAGGGTGGTATTTAGAAGAAAAGGACTCAATCTGTAGGAAGCCAGGTTTTATCCATTCCCTGCTGCTGGGAGCAATGGATGCTCTGTTGGAGAGCAAAACAAATCCAACCCCAACCTGCCCTCTGCCTTTTCCAGGCTGGGACCTGAATCCCTCCTCTCCTTACTATTCATCACCACCTCTGCCCCAGGACTGAAGATGTTTTTCTCTGGGTTAATAAGGGTTACAGCTGGAAGTTAATTGATTTCCAAGCTTCCAACGCTCCTGGCATGAGCAGCCCCCGAGGGCTGAGTGCTCAGCTCGGGGTCACAGGGGTGTCTGTGGGGTTCCTGCACATTCCCACGTGTTCCCTGCACATTCTGGATGTCCCAGAGAGGCTCAGGGACCTTGCAAGCTGTGACAATGAAGTAAAACAGGGGCTAGGACAGAGGACCACTGAACTCTCAGGGATTTCCTTCCAATCTGCAGCCAGGTTTGCACTGAGCTCAACGTAGTTAATTCTGTAACCAAACCTGAAGGAAGTTGCCTGAGCAGGGAACAATCACCTGCAAATACAGCATCCCTTGGAAGCCAAGCTGACAGACAGACAGCTTTTATCTCTTTGACTAAGTCTTTTAAAGAAGCCAACGACACCAAACCCCAGAACTAGGTCAGTGTTGGCCATCCTGCCCTTTCCCAGCCTATTTTTAGCTCCAGCTACAACCACAATACAACATTGCTACGAGCTACAGGAGATGTGTGATCACAACTGACATGAGACTTGCATGACCCCACATGAGGAATCCAGAATCCCAGGAGTTTATGGACACTGGGCCAGCAGCACTGACCCCTCTGTGCTCAGTCATTCATTTTGCTATTTTTCTCCACATAAATATGAAGAAAAATCTAATCCTGTATCACAGAATTAGGTATGGTTTGGGTTTGAAAGGGACCTTAAACTCATCCAGTGCCACCCCAGCCATGGCAGGGACGCCTTCCACTGTCCAGGTTGCTCCAAGCTCTGTCCAGCCTGGCCTTGGACACTGCCAGGGATCCAGGGGCAGCCACAGCTTCTCTGGGCACCCTGAGCCAGGGCCTCACTACCCTCACAGGGAACAATTCCTTCCCAATCTCTCATCTCTCCCTGCCTCTAGCACTGGAAGCCATTCCCTGTGTCCTGTCGATCCAAATTCCCTGTAGCCCAGCTGAGCATGGCCAGTGCTGCACCCCTGGCAAGGGCTGGATGAGGAGCACCAAGGTCATTATTCTGAGAAGGCAATTTGCCCCATGGGAGGATGAGGCAGCTCAGGCCTGGCAGTGACACCTAAAGGAGGTGGAATAGTTTTGGGAGGAACCCTAAAGTCATCAGTCACAGCAGGTGTCTCAGATTTCATGAATACAAAAGCCCTTCCAATTTATTCCAAGTAAATAATGTGGCAACAGCCTAGACAGGAATAACAGTGATGAGCCAGCCCTGCTCAGCTCAATCTCTCATCAAGGTCTGTCACAGCTGGCACCCCCTGGCATCACTCCTGTTCCTCCTGGGTGCCCTGTGGCTCCCTAAGCTGCCATTAAACAGGCCTGTTTGGCTGCTGGGGCTGCTCAGGCTGGGAGGGTTGGATTGTTGATTGTTCTGGAGCAAAGGAGGCTCAGGGGGACCTTGTGGCTCTGCACAACTCCTGACAGGAGGGGTCAGGCTGTGCTCCCAGGGAACAGGGACAGGAGGAGAGGGAACAGCCTCAGGCTGGGCCAGGGGAGGTTTAGGTTGGATACTGGGGAAAATTTCTTCATGGGAAGAGCTGTCCAGCCCTGGCACAGCTGCCCAGGGCAGGGGTGGAGTCCCCATCCCAAGAGGGGTTTAAAAGCCATGTGGATGTGGCACCTGGGGACATGGGGCAGTGATGGCCTTGGCTGTGCTGGGGAATGATTGGACTCGATGATCTCAGAGGGCTTTTCCAGCCTTGATGATTTGACCATTCTGTGATGAGAAGCCTCAGGCTGAAGCCCCAGCAGAGAGGAATCCCCAGCACTGAGCAATCCCCCTGCAGCTCCTCAGCTGCCTCAGGGCTCTGCCAGCAGTGGGAGATCCTCGTCACTGTCACTGTCCCTGCCAGGTGACACATCCCCACACCTCCTGCTGCGGGGGGTGTGAGCAGTGAGGATGGAGCTGCAGCAGGCACTGAGTCCTCCCTGAGTCACTCAGGTGTGAGGGCTGCACCAGCTGAGCTTCCTTCAAACATCACTCCTCCCAAGCTGTGTTTCTGCCCTGTTTCTGCTCATCCTCATCCTGTTCCTCTCTGTCTTGTTCAGGATTCTCCTGGCCAATTTGCAGGATACAGCACCAGTGGAGCTGTCAGCGAGGCACAGGAGGACTATTAACATTCAAAAGTCTTCATGTAATTCCTTATTATAAAGCAAATTAATTCCAGCCTGAGCCAAACCCAGCCCTGCCGAGCAGCTGGGCAAACATGTCCCTCACACTGCCAATGTACAACTCAGGCAAACACCAGCAGGAATGAATGCTCTGGGAATTGGCACCTCTGTCCCACCTGCCCCAAAGTGGGACAAGTTCAACTGCTGGGGACATCTCCTGCTCAGATTTGAAGGTGGGTGGTGGGATGAAGGTCCTGAACACGGAGCTGTGGTGGCAGTTTGAGGGACACCCCTTGTCCCCAGCTGTCACTGCAGAAGGGCAGGAGGCTCCTGCAAGTCCCAGGTCCCACCTCCAGCCCTTGGCAGATTCCTGACACACCACAAGGGCCTTAAAAATCACCTCCACTGGTTCAGTCTGCTTCAAACCCCCACTTCACCTGAATCGTGCCTGCAGTGGGGATGCACCTTATGTTCCCTGGCTCAGGAAAACAGGATCCTGTCCTGCCTCACCTCCAGCTGATGCTGAGCAAGGCAAAACACAACATGTGCTGGCCTTTGAGGTGACAAATTTATGAGTAAGTGTTTTAATCACCCATTTTACTCCCTTCAAAAGTTCCCAGGAAGGAAATGTCACCACCTGGATTTGGATGTGAACACCAAGCCCAAGTGTGCCAATCTCATGGGGCTGAAAAATTTGCAGCAGCCCAGGGTCACTGGGTTCAGGCACCTAAAGAGCTTTCCTTTCCCCTTTTCCACATGAAAAAAAGGAAAAGAATGTATTCTGCAGATGCTGCCATAGCCTTCATATGGCTGGAGGCACCACAGAAACATCTTTTGTACTTCCATGAAGAGCATCCAGCAAGATGTTCTGTGAGTGGAGGAATGACTACACTGTGCTTTCCCAAAAAAGAAATAAACCCAAAACCCCACTCCTTACACTCCTGCCCTGTCCCTCAGCACCCTTCCCTTTTCCATGCTGGGATAATTCTTGGAGGGCTGAGGAAGCAGCAAGGCAGTGACTGCCCAAGGGCTGGGGACATTGATTTCCCTCACGATGGCTGAAGATCTCAGGACTTGTCTCTTTAATCAAAACGAGCCATTTTCACATAAAAACCCTCACCAAGAATGATCTTTGCTACCTCTCTCCCTCACTGTCAAATCTCAGGATACAGCAGCCACATAAAGCCTTGTTTCCCTGGGAAACCAAGCTAAAAATAGCAGGGCTGGGTTGGGAGCCTGGGCCGGGGGTTTGGAAATTGCAGTTAGAGATGCACTGGGGGTCCAACATCCCCCTGCTGACCCCGGGAGCTGAGGACCCCCTGGAAATCCCTGCTGTCCCTGCCTGGTGGGGTGGAGAATGACCTCCTGCCTGGGCAGGGAGAGCTCAGCCCCTCCAGCCTCTCTGGGGATGCAGCAGGACTGGAAAGCACCCCAGGCAGGAGCTGGACATGGCCAGGGTGGTCAGCAGCAGCCCAAGGGAATCTGTCCCCACAGCAGGGAGGAGGGGACAGCCCAGGTCCTGCTGGATCCAGAGCTCAGCTTCTGGAAATCTGCTCCCATTAGCATCTCTGGAGGACAGGAGCAAAGGAATGAACTCCTGTGCCAGGGGATTGGGGCTGGGGGGACTCAGGAGGTCTGAGGAGGCATTGCCCAGAGAAGTGGCTGCCCCTGGATCCCTGGCAGTGTCCAAGGCCAGGTGGGACACTGGGACTTGGAGCAACCTGGGACAGTGGAAGGTGTCCCTGCCATGGCAGGGGTGGCACTGGATGGGTTTTAATGCCTCTTAAAACCCAAACCATTCCCTGATCCCTGAACAGCACAGGTGGGGTAATTTTAGTGCTTTTGGCTGTTCTCTACCTGTGCATCAAGGAAACATCACTGCCAAAGTGCTCTAACCCCGCAAGCACAAACACATTCCTGGGAAGGAAGGCTCCCCAGGCCTGGCTGCAAACTGGGAATCCTGGAAGGGAGCCTGGCTGGTGAACATTCTCAGGAGCCATGGATAGAGCCATCCCTGTAAATCTTCCACAGCTGCCCTTGAGGCTGCCAGCAGACACCAGGCTGGGGTGATGGAGAAGGAAAACCACCTTTCCTTCTCCTGTATCAGCTCCTCTGAGTTCACACAAGGAAAAGCATGAAGGGAAAAAAAATAATCATCTTTTGTGCATTTAATTCAGAATCTAATTACTTGGTCTAAATTAGTCAGCTGGCTTCCACCTCAGCTTTACCATGAATCACAGCTCTGTTCCAGGATGTATGGTGCCATTTCAATGTAAAAATGCTTTATGCAAGGCACCCTGTGGCCTGGGAATATTAATTTATACCACAGGCTCCGGCGGATGAACTGAAATTAAGGCAGATGAGGAGGTAAGACACAACCCCTGATAAATGTCTGAAACTGAGGAACAGGCTCTGGGTGCTTTGTAAGGTGGAATCAGCCACTGGAGCTCAGGGACAGCTGGGACATGTGGAGATGGTGGCATTGAAATCCCCCTAGCTGTGACAAAGATTCTCTGGCCAACAACACCACAGCACTTTCCTTCCCCTGCTTGCTCTGTGTCCTTCTAAATATTCCATTAACTCTCCCCAGATGAAGTCCCATGAAGTCCCCCACCTGCACAGACAATATTCCTCACTGTAATCCCAACTTCCTCCCAGTGGAATGTTCTGTGGCAAGAACTTCTCTGGCAGCTCTTCCAGTCAATCCCAATTTATTTCCTGTGGTCTGTGAGGGATGAGGGGTGAGGACTGTCGTGCCTGAGAACAGGCATGCACATCCCAATTTTCCTAACGAGGCAGTGACACCCCAAAGGCTCCAAAGTCACTGAAAAAAGCTCAGTCATCACCTGGGAGTGATCCCAGCTGGAGAGGGAACCATGGCCATGGATATCAAGGATGAGGTTTCTCCTCTGAAGCAGCACTGAGCTGTTCCCATGTTTATGCCCCTGATCAGCTCCTCCCCACTGCTCAGAACAAAACCTCTTTTGGAGCCAGAGACTGAATTAATTCCCGCAGATCTGAGTGGTTTTACTCGGACAGTGGAACTAATTACCTCTCCTGCCACCTCCTGGATTCCTGTCACCTCCTGTGGGGACAACACAGGGAAAAACCCTGCTCTGGGAGGGCAGCACAGGGCAGCAACCCAGAGGAGAGGGTGGCAAACCCCTGTGAAAATAACCTCCAATGCAAGAGTTTGCTGAGAAAATAAGAATTATCCCAATTATCTGAATTATCCAGAGAATTATCTGAACAGGCTGTCCAGGGTAGGGGTGAAGTCCCCAACCCCGGAGAATGTGGCACTTGAGGACATGGGTCAGCAGTGGCCTTGGCAGTGCTGGGGGAATGGCTGGACTCTGATCTTGGAGGGCTTTTCCAACCTGAATCTGCAATCCCACGGACTTCAAGAACCTGAATTTGTTATTTACACCTAAACCCAGGGCTCAGCTCCAGTAACACAGCTCTTGGGTGCCAGGAAATGCAGAAGACACGAACTAGAATTGGTTGTATACATTTTTACATATGTGCTTAGGAATTCTGTTTAGATTTGAGGTCAGGGAATTCAGGCTGGCAGGGAAGTACAACCTGCTCTGTGTGACTGAGGTATGAACCCAGAAGGGTTCTGGAGTCACTAGAGAAGAACATTTCAGGTGTGATCCCTCAGACAGGGGTTCAGTGGATTTCCACATCACCCTGATATTCACGGAATCATGGATGGTTTGGGTTGGAAGGGACCTGAAAGCTCATGCAGTGCCACCCCAGCCATGGGCAGGGACACCTTCCACTATCCCAGAGTGCTCCAAGCCCTGTCCCACCTGGCCTTGGACACTGCCAGGGATCCAGGGGCAATGATATTCTTTGCAAAGGTAGGTATCATTCCATAGACACACTCAATCATAAGTTCATCAACCACAGCAACCACAGCCCCATCCTTCCAAGGCACACCAGTGCTGTGCATGAGGAGGCAGGAAGATCCAAACCCTTCCTCTAAATGAGTTGGTAAAGGGGAAAACCAGGAAGAAGAAAACTTGAAAGGTGCAATTAAAAAGTTGGAGAGAGTCCAGAAGAGACCACAAAGATGCTCCCAGGGCTGGAGCCCCTCTGCCATGGAGGCAGGCTGGAAGAGCTGGGAATGTTCACCTGGAGAGGAGAAGCTCCAGGGAGAGCTCAGAGCTCCTGCCAGTGCCTAAAGGAGCTCCAGGAGAGCTGGAGAGGGACTGGGGACAAGGGATGGTGTGGCTAGCACAGGCTTTTCCCATGAGAATTTTCTTGTGTTTTATAAATAAAGATAAAGTTTGGATGTTGTTGGAACAGTGTCCCAGAACTTGGACGGTGCAGGCCTGGCCAATCAGGCCTGGGGGAAGGCTTCTGACCGACCAATCTGGGTGACTTTTGAAAACTCTATATATGTGATGAAATCAAAACAATAAAGGTCATTCCTTCTTGCCACTGAGAACTGGTGCCTTCATTACTCTGCTAGCTGCTCAACAGCGACAGGATGGAGGGACAGAACACAGGGAATGGCTTCCCACTGCCAGAGGGCAGGGAGAGATGGGAGATTGGGAAGGAATTGTTCCCTGGGAGGGTGGGCAGGCCCTGGCACAGGGTGCTAGAGAAGCTGTGGCTGCCCCTGGATCCCTGGCAGTGTCCAAGGCCAGGCTGGACAGAGCTTGGAGCAGCCTGGGACAGTGGAAGGTGTCCCTGCCATGGCTGGGGTGGGAATGGATGGCTTTAAGATCCCTCCCACCCAAACCATTCCATGATTCCATGAATATGCAAAATGCTGATGACTTCCCATCCTGCACTGCAAACCCGTTTACAACAACCCTACAAGAATGTACCAGAGTAGGTGTAACGCATTTGTTAAATAAATAATCACCTCTGCTGGAGTATTTTCACCAGGAAAAAAAAAAATGCTCAACACAAGCCTTTGACAACACAGCTCAGACTCTCCAGGAGAGAGCTAAAAGCCTAATTTTCCTGAAAAACAAACAGAAAAATTATCAAAAGATGAAGGCATCCCATGCTTTAATGGCATCACTTCAAACAATAGCATTGCCTGCAGTCAGAGCACAAAGCAGGGAGACCAAAAATGGGAATAATACATCACAAGTGGGGGAAAAAAAGGAAGTCTAAATGATGCAATAAAAAATAAACCATGTCTTTGAGAGACTGCAGTTAAACAAGTGAGGGGCACGGTTTGCATTCATTATCATTCCAGCAGCAATTCCCTGGAGCCTCGAGCCAGCAGCACTGCAGCACACACCAAAGCAGGGCAGGAAAGAGCATTTTAAGTAGGTCACCAGTAAATATGATCATGATGGAGCTTTTTTTGTTGTTGTTTTTTGTTTGCTGTCAGTCACTGGGGCCCTTCACCGAGGGAAATGCTGGAGAAGGAAAGAACGGATGGAACAGCAGCGAGGTGGGCAGAATTCCAGGGAAAAATGTGTGGCAGCTTCCTGAAAGCAGCTGTGTATTCCTGGGATCACCACCAGCACCACCCAGAGCTGCTACTGGGCTCTAGTAGGGAGCTGGGTGTTTAGAGGAAGGATAAGGAATATGGGGAAATGCAGGTTGGGATTTTAAGCCCCAGGGATTTCATGGAATCAGAGGATTATCCTCTTTCCTTTCAGGTTTCTTTTCCACATTGCAGGATTTTTGTGCTGAGGAGATCAACCTCAAAGCCTCTGCCCCAGTGACTCCCTGCTCAGCTCTACAGTGGGGTTTGGGGGGGAAGGGAAGGGAAGGGAAGGGAAGGGAAGGGAAGGGAAGGGAAGGGAAGGGAAGGGAAGGGAAGGGAAGGGGAGGGAAGGGAAGGGAAGGGAAGGGAAGGGAAGGGAAGGGAAGGGAAGGGAAGGGAAGGGAAGGGAAGGGAAGGGAAGGGAGGGGAGGGGAGGGGAGGGGAGAGGAGAGGAGAGGAGAGGAGAGGAGAGGAGAGGAGGAGAGAGAGAGAGAAGGAGAGAGAAGGAGAGGGAGAGAGAAAGAGAGAGAAAGAGAGAGAAAGAGAGAGAAAGAGAGAGAAAGAGGAATTGGGAGGAAACCAAAGTGCCCTTTGGAGCTCTGGGGAGCATTGTGTGCTGTGCAAGGATGGGACAGAGCTGGGAAAGGGAGAGGGAGGGTGCCTGTGGAGGAGCTGCCTCCTCTCGGATGTGCTGGGAGGCCAAGGCCAGCTGGGCCAAGGGAGGGATGGCCAAGGCCAGGAGAGCATCAGCAGTGCAGAGAGCTCCAGACTGAGTGGCTACTCTGCCCCAGAAGGACAATGCCACATTCCCAAATGCCATCCCCTGCCCCTTCCTGCCCCTTCCTGCCCCTGCACTCACTGCACCCAAATGCTCTGTTTGGCCCAGGATCCTGCTGGCTCTGAGGCAGGACTCTCTCCCTCCCCAGCTGCTCTGCTCCCACCTTTTGGTGCTCACTCCCCCAGCCCTGCCCAGCCTGCCTGGCACTGACACAGCAGGAGCTTCCAGAGGGGAGGGAAGGGGGACAGAGGGAGCAGGAGGGGACAGCAGCTCAGTGTCACTGTCAGATGCTGCTGTTTGACACCCAAGTTTAACCATGTTCAGTCCTGCCCTTAAGAGCCAAACCAGCACCTTTTGCTTCCAGGAGGAGCCTGGGAACAGCCCAGTGCTGCCCTCAGGGATACAAGAGATGGACATGTAGAAAATGATGCTGATTGTGGAATACCTGGCTGTTCTCCAAGCCTGGTGCATATCCAGAGCACCTTTCACCCCAGCATTCCCATTAGTGGGAAAGAAAACAGAAAAACTCATCCACCTGCGAGGCAGAGCCCAGCACTGGATGGATCTGAGTGTGGAAGCACCAGGTGCTCTTTGGGCTTTCTTGGGCTTTCTTTGGTTTTTCATCACCTGAGCTGCATTCCCCTCTCAGCACTGCAGCTCCCAAATGAAATCCTTGAAGGAGGCAATGAAATGGGATGGGATGGAATCTGTAGAGGAAGCTACTCCCTCCCCACCCTTTCCAGCCCCAGACTGTGGGGAGGTCAGAGGCCCTCAAATAAACTTCTCCCTGAGCCTGCAAACCCCAAACTCCCCAAGGTGCTGGACTTGATGATCCTTGTGGCTCCAGGTCAAGGTATTCTGGGATTTTGTGACCCCATGAAGCTCCTTTTGGCAACTACACATCAACCCAGGGAGCATGGAGAAAATGGAGAAAATGGAGAATAAGGAGAAAATGGAGAAAAAGGCTCATTGTTCTCCCCTGGGGAGGAGCTGTAGGCTGAGCACCCTGGAGATGCTGGAGGCATCTCTGATTGCAGGAGTCCCACAGGGACCCCAGGAAAAGGCAGGAATTCCACGTGGACTCCCAGGAGAAGGCAGGAATCCCAGGTCTCTGTCAGGCTGCCCTATCAGCCCTGAGCCAGCAGCACTTGTCCAGGCCAGATCCTTTAAGGTGACATTTTCCACCATGGAATATTTTTTTTTTTTTTTTAAGCATCTCTAAGGATCACACAGCTCAGATCCCAGCACGGCACAGAGGTGGGAATATCAGAGCTCCCAGGGCTTTGCTGGGAGTGGGACAGACAGTGGCATGAAGGGATCCTGCCACCACATCTGGTGGGGAGAGGAGAAGAGCCCAAACTCCAGCTGGCTCCTCTGAGGAGGATCTATCCCAGAATCCCAGCATGGGAAGGGACCTTAAATCCCATCCAGTCCTACCCCAGCCATGGGCAGGGACAATTTCCACTATCCCAGGCTGCTCTAAGCCCTGTCCAACCTGGCCTTGGACACTTCCAGGGATCCAGGAGCAGCCACAGCTTCTGTGGGCACCCTGAGCCAGGGCCTCCTCACCCTCTCACTGTAAAAAGCTTCTTTATTTGTGGAAAAAATAGTTGGGGAGAATAAAAATTGGGTTTTCCACACCAGCACTCTCCTCTGCTTCTTTTTTTCCTCACTTAATTTAGCACTAAAACATCCTATTTGGATAAAAAATGATTACACACAGCTCCCCAGCTCTGGGCAGGAGCAAAGGCTCTCAGCCTGACTCCAGGAACAAAGCAGATTTACAGGGAAATTTGCCTCGGCTCATCCTCAATGCATTTGTTTTGAAAAGGGGGAAAAAAGCAATGTTTAATCAACAGAAAATCAAAAGTGACTTAAGGATCTGAAGGGCTGAAATGAAGCCAACACATTAAAACTCACCACAAAAATTACCATAACTGCACTTATGCAAATCTTTCTTATATGGCATAAAAAACCCAACACAGCTTAATTTAGGAATTTGGCAGAGCAAAGGGGAAAGAGGAGAGCCATGGACCAAACACACTCAGGAATTTGGGTAAAAAATGACAACCTGGTGTAGGAGGATTTCTAAGGAGAGCAACACTCCAAGCTCAGTAGATTAGGTTGATCTACTTCTGTTATATACCAGGAATATAATTTTTTCCAGCCTGCTTTACAGCACGAGCCTTAAACCTTCAGCTCATATATTAACTTCTGTATCTGTTGCAAAAAGACAAAATAAAAGCTCTAAAATCTACCAAGAAAAAAACCCTTGTTTTTCCAATACAGCCACATTTAAATTCTAATTTATTTGACCTTAGCTTTAGAATGAACTGTTGGGAGCCAGTATTTTTGCCACATATTTAGGATCTCATTAAAAAGGTCCTTAGACATTTCCAAAAATGCCAAGCCCCAAGCTCAGGGTCTTCAGCACATCCAGATTTTATCAGTGAGATCCTTCCAACTTCCCCAAACCAAACTTCCCCAAATGAAACTTCCCCTCCAAGCATAACATTTGAGTTACATGAAAAATCACTAATTAGAATCACTAAATAGACTGAAGTAATTAAATAAAATCATATTCTGTGATTTCAGTGACTTCTGACAGATCAGTCACAGAAATACCAAGTGCCTTTTGGAGAACAACTCAAATCTGAGCTCAGGAGATGCAGTGAGCTGGGCCAGAGGTGAAAGGAAGCTGAAAAGAGCAAGAAGATGCCACAGAGCAGAAGAGCAGGAAAGCTTTGTTAATGTGAATTTTCAGGATCCTTTGTTTTATGTCAGAATGTAAAAAGTGGCTGGAATATTTCTCATGAGGTTTATCAAATATCCAATATATCCATCAATATCAATGTTTAATATTCTCTTTATTTCCCAATTTTTATGTCCCTATTTTTAAAAAAAATTCCCTATTGTTTCAAACATGACCAACCTACTGATCCTCTTTATTTTATTAAATTTCCACCTCTGTAAAAATACGAAAAGCTTGAAAACCATTGTTGTTCTCATCTTTATAGAAACCTCCTCTGAACTGATATTCAGAGCTCTCTCCAAACTGAAGGAGTGCAGTTAAAAGGCAAAGTTTTCCTAAGCTTGGCTCATGGTCCACAGAGCACCCACCAGGCACTTTTACTGGAAATAATGAGACCCAAAGTGGGAAATCAAGGTGGGAAATCAAGGTGAGAAACCCAGCCTGGAGTGAGAACAAAGGGCTGCACAACCCTGATAGTATTTTAGCATCACCCACAAGCCATTTCCCGTGCCTGAAGCTTTGTGAGCAGCAGCTCCTGGTGCTGCCAGCCCAGCCCAGCCCCTTCCCACCCCCAGGGAGGACACAGAGCAGCTCTGGCTGGAATCCCACAGCCCAGGGAGCACAGGTGCTCAGCACTGAACACACCACAAGCTGCTCAAGTTGGAAGCTTTGTGTTGACACCAAAATCCATCTGCAAACGTTTGGGCTCCAAAGCTGGCTGTTTGCAGCAGCAGCAGCTCAGGGCCACACGGCCAGGCTGCAGCCAGGAGGATAATCCCATTATCCCTCTCCAGGAGCTCTTTCCCAGCTCCACATCCCTGTGCCTCAGCACAGGATCTGCCAGGCCCATGGCACAGATCACAGCCCCTCCCCAGTTCAACCCACAATGTCCCAGGTCTCTGGGGCTGAGCTTTGGGGTGTTCCCAGCCCAGCCCACAGTGCCAGGGCAGCTGCTGGGGCAGTCAGGCTGTGCCAGCCTGGCACAGCTGCCAGCAGAGCCCGGGAAGGGCAGCCAGGGCAGAGCCATCTGCTCAGGGAATGAGTGACGGGCTCCAGAGGTGGCCTGGGGAAGGAAGCACAGCAAGATCAGCACTGTTGACACCTCCACTGGTGCCCTGGGAGCTGCTGGGCAGAGCTGGGCATGGCCTGCCCAGAAAACCCTGTCCTGGGCTGATCCCACAGCATGGGCACCAGGGGACAGGGAATTCTGCCCTGTGCCCTGCTCAGGTGACACCCCTGAGAGCTGCTCCAGCCCTGGGCACAGCTGAGCATGTGGAGCTGCTGGAGAGTCCAGAGGAGCTCCAGGATGGGCAGAGGATGGAGCAGCTCTGCTGGGAGAGCTGGGGATGTTCAGCTGGAGAAGAGACCAGGGGTGACCCAACTGTGACCTTCCAGGACCTGAAGAAGCCACAGGAAACATGGAGAGGCTTTACAAGGGTCTGGAATCCCAGGACACAGGGAATGGCTTCCCACTGCCAGAGGGCAGGGAGAGATGGGATATTGGGAAGGAATTCCTGGCTGGGAGGGTGCTGAGGCCCTGGCACAGGGTGCCCAGAGAAGCTGTGGCTGCCCCTGGATCCCTGGAAGTGTCCAAGGCCAGGCTGGACAGGGCTTGGAGCAGCCTGGAACAGCTGAAGGTGCCCCTGCCATGGCAGAGATGGGACTGGATGAGCTTTAAGGTCCTTCCCAGCCAAACCATGCTGGGATTCTAGGATTTTGGGATGCATCACAGTATTTTGGGCTATGTTTGTACATCCAACACTTTTTAGGAGACACTTCCTGCTTCTGTCAGGTTGTTAACAGGGGCAGGGTGATGGTTCATGGATTCATGGAATCATTAAAGCTGGAAAAGACCTTTAAGATCATCAAGTCCAACTGTCAATCAAGCACCACAATGTTCATCACTCAAGTGCCACATCCACGTGGTTTTTGAACATTTCCAGGAAAAGAAGTGTGGATTTGTGTCAAACCCTCCCAGTGTTGGATGAACGCCGAGAGCTGTGGTTCAAGACTGAAAATAATCCTTTGTGATAATGAATCCACTGAACAGAACCCAGAGCCAGATAAAGAAGGGGTTTGTAAGATGAGAAACTTCCATTTTCCTATTTCCCCATCAGCGCCTAGGCTGGAGGAAATCCTCAGCTCCCAGCACCTAAAGGGAAGCTGGATGGGGAAAGGCAGCTGTGGGATGCAGGAATTCCACATCCTCAGGGGTGATTGGTGATTGCCTTAATTGGTTTTCTGTTCTGATCAGAAATGTCTCAAGGACAGCAGGGAGCTGGACAAAGCCTCATAAAATGACACAGAAAATGTTAAGTGCTCTAAAATATTGAAATGTTCATCCTTAGGAGTCTAATGGCTCCTGTAACCCGGAGGGAGGAGCAGGAGGAGGAGGAGGAGGAGGGGGGAGGAGGAGGGGGGAGGAGGAAGAGGAGGATGGCTTTGAATTTTTACTCTAGGACAGTCTCACCTCTTCTGACATTCTCAATGCTGTTTTTATTCCCCAGACCACAAAAAAATCCAGTTTCACCCTGCACCTTCAGCTTGTCCAAGGACAGAAAGGATTCACCCGTTTAACCCAGCAGATCCCTTGGATGGAGACAGGGAATGAACTGGGAAACTCAAAGAACTCTGCAAAAGGCCAGGAAGAGCAAACATCATTTGTAGTAATATCACACTGGGGTGGTGGCCTGGAGAGCACCTTTGGGCCACTGGAGAGCATCTGTGGTCACTGAAGAGGATTTTTGGGTCACTGGAGAGGACTTTGGGTCACTGCACATCTATTTCCACAGGAATTACAGTTACTGAGGAAACCTGGGTGCAAATTCCCAAAGCAATCCATGTTTTTTAAGTGCCCTGGGGAAGACTTTCTGAACACAAAACAATTCTGAGCAACACCAAGTGACACACCATGGGAATATCAACCTCCTTCAGCACCTCAAGCTCCAATAACTTCATTTCTCCCAAGAGCTCCCTCCCAGGAGGACTCTGGACATGGAGCTCTAGCATCCAGGAGCTGCTGAGGGAAGGGAAAGCACCAAAGTACACAGAGATGCTGGAATAAAGGATGAAAAGGAATAAACCCTTTCCAGATGGTTTTGGACAAAATTGGTGCTGCCATACAATGGTAGCAGGGCACAGGCAGGTTAGGGAAGGAAAACTGACCAATAAACCTCTCTGGACTCAAAGAAAGGCCATGAAATACAATAAATTGTTACTATTTTTGTTATCAGACACAAGAATTGACTTTTAGATGGCGAGGCCAGGACTAGAATAAAGGATTCACATAAACTCATCAGCCTTTGAGAGCCCAAGCCCCTCCCTGGAGCTCATTGTGTTCCCAATATCACAAATCCAGGACTGAGGGTGACAGATATTTTTTTCCATGTCAGGAACACATTGAGAAGGGTTACAAAGAGCTACTTTTCCATGGGAATGTGAGCTGGGGAGGCTTCCCTGGCCAAGGACTCACTCAGAGACAGAGAAGGAGCAGCAGCAGCAGTGGGAAGACGAATTTTAAGGAAAGGAATGATTCTCTTCCGAGTTCCTTAATGAGTTCCCTTCCCACAGAACAAGGGTTTGGAAAAACTCAGCTGCAACAAGAGTTTTCCAGAATGTAAAAGAAGTAAACCAGGGACAGAGTCTCACCAGGGTGCTATAATTCACCCTGGAGTCACTCAAAGCACCAAATCTTGCATTTGTTTTCCGAAGGAAAACTCATTTCTCAACCCAAGTTGCAACAGTGAGGTGGACAGAGGAATTACCAGAGATGATTATCAGAGACTCATGGAATGGTTTGGGTTAGAAGGACCTCAAATCCCATCCAGTGCCACCCCAGCCATGGCAGTGACACCTTCCACTGTCCCAGGCTGCTCCAAGCCCTGGCCAACCTTATAAACACCATAAATCAGCCACAGATAAATCTTAGCTAAAGTCCACACATTTTTTTGAAGTACCAAAAACAAGCCAAGAGTATTAGGCCAATTTTTCCGGTTTATATATTTTTTCCCATTTATTTTGTATAAGGAAACAGTTTTCCCTTTGCCACTGCCCTCTGCAGGGTCAAGTACCTGGTGCTCAAGAGCTGCTCCCTGTGGGGTTAGCAGCAGAATTGTCCCACACAAACCACAAAACCCAACAGAATTGTCCCAAAGAAACCACAAAACCCAACTACACAGAACATGCTCCTGGTTTAGCCCCCATGAACCTCAGCAGTTAATCAAGATTTCTACCAGAGAAAGGTATACTGCTTTAAAAGAAAAGAACAGTCTGAAACTGATTCAAATCAGACCGGTTTTGATAGGAAAAAAGCATCTTTATGACAAATTGAAGGTTTAACCCCTTGCCTGATTTCTGGGCATGAGCCAAAGGTTTATCTCTTCACATCAGTGGAAAAAAAATTCAAATAAAAAAATCTTGAATCCATTTTAATAAAATGATTTGTGTTCCAGACTGGGCTCATCATTGAGCTGAGCATTTTCTTTTCCCTAAACAATCAAAATCACCCCAAGTTGAATCTCCTCTGGCTTTGTTTACAGACAGCACCAAAAATGTAGGAAATGCTGCTGCTTTTGCACAATGAACTGAAAATCGGTACTTATGGGGTGTCAGTCTCCATCTCCGTGACAAACCCTGAAAATGGGTATTTACAGGGTGTTTCTCTCCATCTCCCTGACAAACCCCTCCTCATTCAGACTAAATAACAAAATCACCCCTCAGCCCCGGGAGCATCACCTCAAACAGCACCACAGAGGTCATGGCAACATTTAAACCTTTGCACTGAAATGTGTTTGCAGGAAGCTTTGTTTGCCACCACTGGTGCAAGGGGGAAAACATTAAAAAAAAAAAAAAAAATCGGAGTTCTTCTCCTTGTACCAAACAGATCCAGTCTGCTCAAATGGCTGCAGCTCTGGGGAAGATTTACCTGACATTCACTCCTGCAGCACAGGGAGAGAGGGGAATAACACCTCATCCCTGCTTTGGAGCAGTTCCAGTTCTATGGCTGAGGCTTTGAACACCAGGGAAGCAGTCAAAGTGCTCTTTATCTCCCCAAAAGAGGCTTTTCTGAATGCCTTGAGGTGTCTCCTCCAGTCAACCCCCAAAGGATGAGCAGCCTCTGGTCCCCACCAAGGTGTGACCTCACTGAGGTGTGACCTCACTTCTGCCCTCCCAGGAGAATTCAGCAGAAATATCTTTAATCCCAACTGTATCCCCACCTGCTGAGGGAGGCACAGAGGTGTTCTGGGATGTGATTCCCCAGGCAAGTCTTGCCTGATATGGAACCTGAGAAAAATGGGCACCTTCCACCAAAGCTGTGCTTATTTCACTTTGGTTTGATGGCACAGATTTCCCCCACAGCTTTTTAAAATTCTATGTACATGTACACAGAATTTCCATGATGTACATATATATAAATATTTACATGTATTTTTCCCCAATTCTTGCACATATTCTGGGCACTGGCACAGGTTGCTCAGAGAAGCTGTGGCTGCCCCTGGATCCCTGGAAGTGTCCAAAGCCAGGCTGGACAGGGCTTGGAGCAATCTGGGATAGTGGAAGGTGTCCATGGATGATCCTGAAGGTCTCTTGCAACCCCAACCACTCCATGATTCTGTATTATGTGCCTAGATATGTATATACATAGATTTCCCCCAGTTTTATATGTGTAATTTATGTATAAATTACATTTACACACTCACACTCCTGTGTTACAGTGACACAGGTAAAGGTGACACTAAATCCAACACCCAAACCTCTCCACTTCCCCAATCAGAGAAACTGCTGCCACTTTACTCATGCAGTGAAATGCAGGGATGGAGCACAAGCACAGCACTGGGGCAGGGGAAAGGGAAAGGCAGGAATGTCATCTTGTTGAGGATCCCCGGGAGCCCTGCTGCAGCAGGACCTGGAGCCACAGTCCCTGGGGCAGTGTGAGATCCCTCGGGGTGAATTCCTGCTCCAGCACTACCACAGCCAACGCTGCTGCTCCAGGGCAAAGCCCCAGAACTAAGGAAATGAATCCAGGGCACACTAATGATTAAAACTGGCTGACAGGTCCCAAAGCGCAATGGAAAATACCAAATTCTCCTCAGGCAAGTGATTTTCTGCCGGAGTTCTGCAGGGATTGCTTTTGACTGCTCTTTCAACTCCCCCTTCCCTCCAGGAATCCTGGAAGGAGCCCAAGGGCTGCAGACAATGTGGGGATTAGGGAACAGAAAGCACGGACAGCAGGGCAGTGACTGCCTGATCCCAACGCGTGGGCAGCCAGACAGAACAAACAGGGAATGACCCTGGCAGGAGGGGACACAGAGCCTGGGAACAGCACGGGCCTTGGGTGCCTTCCCTGGGGACACCTGAGCTGTCTGGGCATCCCCAGGGCTCAGATCACCCCCACCGGTGACACAGGGGAGAGGCACGGGGTGGGGAGAGCAAAGGGAGGTGACAGAGAGCACAAGGGAGGTGACAGAGAGCACACGGGAGGTGACCACAGCTGGGACATCCCAGGTGAAGGGCACCCAGAGAGCCCTCCGTGCCCTGCCCTGATCAGCCCAGACATCTTCTAGACCCTGAGGGGCCATGGGGATGTAAAAGATGGGAAGGGTGAATATAATCCCCCCTTTTACACCCAACCCCTCTCCTCCAAGAGCTCCTCAGGTCCCTTTCTCCCGAGCCCCAGCACTTGCAAGGACACTGTGGCCACACCCAGAGCTCCCAGGAGGTGTTCCCTGCCTTGGCAAGCTGAGGATGAGGGCACTGAGCTCTGAGTTACTGCAGAGCCCCTTTGCTTCCTGCTGGCCACCAAGAGGAGTCCCACAATCCACATTTCACACACTCCAGGGACCACTGGATTTTCCCAGCTCTCCTGAGCTCTGGCAGGAGATGTCCATCCCTGAGGTGGAGACAGCCAGGGAATACCATGGGGAACTCAGGCAGGCATGAACTTATTGTAGTCCCTATAGCAGCATCCCAGGCAGTATCCCATAATTTCTACTGAGAAGTCAGCTGCATTGTTAAAAAAGCCCCAAATCCAGCTGACTTAGTAGAAGTGTGACTCAAACTCCTGTTAACTCCATTAAAAATGTTACAGCTCACAGAAGCCTCGTGTTAGGTCTTCACTGTATAAACACTTACTTGTGACCATAATCTCAAAGTAAGACAATTCCTAGCAGGAAAAATTTTAAAAGATGCAGTTTCATGAAGCTTTTCGTGGATGATACAACAATATGTGAACTCAGGCAAAACATTTCTGAATGTGAAGCCTTTATGCACAAAAGCAACTGCATAAAGCAGCATCTGGAAATGCCACCTCTAGAATTGTTCTAAAATGCCCAAGGTATTTCTTGCTGAAAACTTCCAAAGTTCCCAAATAGATGTGTCAGCATCGAAATTTTCAGCTCAAAGAGTTTGGGGAAAAAAGTAAAACCTGACAGAAAGCATCTGAATGGGAAGGTTTGGGAGTCCTCAGCACAGGTGACACCACCAGCCTCCCCCTCCTCTCCTCCCAACTCAGAATGGTGCTGAATTACATGATTTTATTCCACAAATAGTTAAAGCATCATTACCTCCCACAACCACAGGTGCCTGTGACACCTCAGCCCTGCTAAAACCTCCCAGCAGGGATTCAGGGTGCTGAGATGGCTGGAAATTGATTTCCACGCTCAGTGAAAGCTCCACAAGCCACAGGAGCTGCTCCCACATCCCGGGTGAAGCAGAACTCTTAAACCCCACTGTGGGTTGGATCTTCCCAAGCACCTGAACTGTTAAAACTCAGGATTTTCCTGCTGGCTCCAACCTTTGCTCACAGCAAGCACCTCCTCAGGCAGGACAGAGAAACCCAACCCCTGCCAGAGGCACACGACCCACGGTTAATCCCGGTTAATGAGGAATTCCCCAGAGGCTCTGCAGCGAGGAGTCAGCTAATCCATTCACCGACAGGATTTTTTGACTCTAGGAAAATGGAAAGTGATGGAAAACAGGAATATTTCCTTCTGTTTTGATTTGCAGATACTGCTTTGAAGAGAGAAGCCATGACATTTGGGTATTTGGAAAACTCAATGCAAATTGTCCTGTGCATTGCCCTTCACTCAGTAACTTTTATTGGATGCTGGAAAAAAATTGGCTTCTAGACGAGCTCTCCCATTTAACCAGCTGTGCTGAGATTTGTCATTTGAAGCACGAAAACAATGCTAATATTGTGTTAAGTGGAGCTGATCAGCACTGAAATGTATTTAACTGCCATTCTCCTACAGACAGTGATTAGATTAAACCTAATTCTTTTCAAAGATAGAAATGTCATTAAAATCAGTGTAAGAAACTGAAAATCAGCAGTTTACACCCTTGGAATGTTGCAATATTTCAGGCTGATGGTCACAACATCCTTTGTTAAAATGAATCTGTCCCTGACTTGTAGCTGGGGCTGTGTGGGGGACAAGTGACAAAAGGGCTGGTTAGAGGGAGCAAAAGGAACAGCAATTTGGGGTAATTTGGACACTGAGCACGGGAACTGGAGTGTCACCAACAGTGTCCCAGCCCTTCCCCACATCAGAGACCTGGCAGGGCCCCGAGGAGCATTGACCATCACCTGATCAACCTTCACCTGAAGGTGATGCTGGACAGGGAAGAACTCCAGGGACATGCAGGATTCCCAAATAAGTGCACTGCTTTACAGAATCTCCTGAGCCTTCAGGAGCAGCTGCTTTTGAAAGGAAATGATCTTTAGGTAAAAGCAAAACCAGAGAATGTTTTCTGTTGCTTTGCAGCTCTGAATTTCCCCCAACGAGTTCTGCCAATGCTGAAAATTCATTTCCAAAGGACTCATTGCTGCCTCCAGCAGCACAGCCAGCCCTGAACCTCCCACCGTGGTGGTGAGAAGGGGCTGGACCAGCAAATTCTTCTTGAATTCACAGGAAAAACAGCCAGGGATCTAAAGTGACCAAAATTCCCTCTCATTTTCCTGCCACTGGCAGCTCTGCATGAAGATTTACCTGTAAAGACTCCACTTTATCAGTCGTGTGGAGCATGTGAACAGCAGAGCCCAGGCTGCAATGCTGATCAGCATCATTCCTCCTGGGAATCTCTGGGGAGCCAGGGAACAACCCAAAGGTCTCCTCACTCCACACCCTGCTTCTCCAGTGCAGCCCCTGCCTGGTGCTGGTCTGGGCAGACTGGAATTCCCTCCTGGGATGCAGGTGGCTGTTGCTGCTCCAGGAGCTCAATCCTGGCTGTTCCTGTACCTCATCACCAGCTTTGGCTCAGGGATTTACAGACAGACATCTCAGGGAGCAGAGATGACATTTCACAGCTCAAGCAATAAATCACCTGCTGGTAGAGGGGCAGGGGAGCAACCTGAGACATGAAAACTCCATCTTAATTTTAAATATGAAGAGTTTGGCTGTAGGAAGCCCTCAGGAGCCATCATGACACACTCCAAGTGCATCTTCAGTGACATTAGTCCCCCAAACACCAGTGGCTGTCACACACAAGGAAAGCAGAAGAGGCAACAGTGTTACAGGTAAAAGTGTGTCCCAAAAATGGCAGGAAAAACCATTGCTGTGGTATCCCAGGATTGCAGTGAAGGAACACAAGAGAGCCCAGCAGCACAGTGACCCCAGGAACGATCTGGCACCATCAGAGGGTGTCCAACAAACCCAGCACTGACCTCTTGAAGTGACTGGCCAGGACTCCCACGAGCTCCCCGATCCTGCTGTCGTTGGAGGGATCATTACTGAAGAGACAAACGATGAGATCCTTGTTGTCCTTGGTGTGGAACACCACGAGCTGATCCTTCCCATTGGAGACACTCAGCCCCACCAGCTGTGGGGAGAAGAACAACACTTGGTGTGTTGATATAAAAACATTGATGCCCCTGGATCCCTGGCAGTGTCCAAGGCCAGGTTGGACAGGGCTTGGAGCAGCCTGGGACAGTGGAAGGTGTCCCTGCCATGGCAGGGGTGGCACTGGACAGGGTTTAAGGTCCTTCAACCCAAACCATTCCATGATTCTCTGTGCCTTTGCCACTGCCAGACTGGGTCTCTCTTTTCCAGGATGCTCCCAGCCTCCACCCCAGAGCTGAGGGGTGCCAGTGAGGGGTGATCCAGCAGCTGAACAAAGTGAAATGACAGTGCTTTTGTGGAATTCAGCAACCTGAGAGGTGCAAGGGAGTGTCCCCATCCAGCCTGGGAATGTCACCTCCCAGCCTGGGATGGCTCAGAGCAGCTCCTGTGATGCCTTAAGATTTTTAGCTTCTATATTTTTCATGTATCTGTAATTTTAGTGTGCAATGCTGGACTCCATACAGGGTGCTAAAGCTGCTGTTCCCAGCATTTTAGACAAAACAATTCCTCTCACAAGGCACACTTTGCTGCCTCAGAGCTCCAAAATACGTAAACAACACTGAACTGGGGGAGCAAACTTGAAGTCATTGACATCATCACCTGAAAGTGTAATTGGAGGATTAAGGCCTGAGATGTTAATGGACAGAACTTATAAAATATGAAAAACTCATGACCCATTGTCCAATTTTGGGTGCAGCCTCTCAAGTAGGCTCTGCCTGCCCTAAATGCACCTAAAAGCTTTTAATAAACTAATCTGCTTTTTGTTCTAACTTTGTCTAGCCTCTGTGTTAGGTAAGCCTGTTCAGGCATCACCTGTGTCCCTGCTGTGCTCCTCTCCCCGCCCAGGGCCACAGGGCACCTGCAAGGATGGCACCAGCTGCTCCCTCAGCAGCCCCAGGTAAAAGCTTTCCCCCAAAGCCTCCCCTGGATGACACCACTGAATGCCACATTCATCAGGAGTTTGCCCAACAGCATCTCCAAACCCACACTTTGGGAAACCAAAGGTGTCTGATGGCCTCAGGCTGTGCCAGGGAAGGTTTAGGTTGGATACTGGGAGAATTTATTCCCTGAAAGGATTGTCCAGCCCTAGCACAGCTGGAGTCCCCAGCCCTGGAAGTGTCCAAAAAACGTGTGGATGTGGCACTGGAGGATGTGGTTTAGTGATGCTGCTGGGATGGACTTGATGATTTCACAGGCTTTTCTCAACCTGAACAACTCTGTGCCCCTGTGATTTGCAGGTAACAACAAGAATTTAAGAAGAATTTGAGCTGCAAACCCCACAAAGCCCCAAAGATTCCCATCTTTAGGCATGGATAAGGTCTGGCTGTTCTGACAAAACAAAATGTGAAGGATTGGTTTGAGCTTTTTATTTTCTGGAATTTTCTTTGTTGTCTGTTAAGTAACTACATCTGGCTCCTCAAAAGCTTTGTCATCACCTCACAAAGGAAAAGCAGGAAATTTTAGGAGGGGCAATCTGGGAGCACAGGTTGCTCAGATGAATATTAGAGAAAACATAAAAAGGATCTGGGCTGGGGAAACAAAGCGTAAGGAGGGCAAGAAAAGCCTCCAAAGGCAAGTACAGCAAAGCAGAGAAAGGAGAAAGGAAAACAGAATAAACTAGATAGGATAAAATAAATAGGATAAAATAAATAGAATAAAGTTGATAGAATAGAATAGAATAGGAATAAAATTTAAAAAAAAAAGAAGAAAGAAAGAAAAACAAGTGAAAGGATGATGAGTACAGGGAGAACACAGCAGACATTCCCTGTCCATTAAAGGGCTCCTTCAAGCCATCCAGGGGTTTGCAGAGAGAAGCTCCATTCTCCTACAATTGAGAGGCACCTATGAACCATTTTGTGAAAATTCAAGTCTCATTATTCCCTTGTTTAAGGGAAAAGGCTCCTGTGTCCACCCAGAGCCTGGGTGAGCACTAACCCAGCTGGAGATTCCCAACTCCTTCCAGCTCATGGATCCCACAGGCTCAGGCTGGTCGTGGTGTTTGCCTCAGCACTCCCAATGTGTTATTTCCAAGGAAGCTGTGCCAGCAGCTCTGGGTGCCTCACACATCCCAGAAAAGGCCAGCACAGCCCACAGCACAGTGGTCTGTGCCCTATTTTTGGGATGAGACACCACTCAGGGTCTAATCCCTGGCATTTTGGTGGTTTATTACCCCAGGAACGGAAGGACAGCAGCTGCTGACCCAGGAACCCCAGGCAGGACCCTCCTGCTACCAGTTGCACCCAGCACAGGTGGAGTTTATTCCCTGGGCAGGCTATTTTGGGGTTATGAAATGCTTTCCAAACAAGCTCCACTTCATGCACAGGCATTAACAGCTGCCTGGCTTTATAGTGTCCCTTAAAATTAATTTGCATGCTTAAATACCCTCCTGTGAGCACAACAGCACCACAGGGACTGCTGCCATCAAGGTTTTAAATGTGCAGCGAGTGTGAAAGATGAACAAGTCGCAGTGTCGGATTTGAAAAGGCAATTTAAACATTAATTATTCAACAGAACCCTGTTAGGAGGCCAAGAGCCCTTCAAAAATCTTCCCATTTCACCCCTCCCCATAAGACTCTGTGAGTGAATAAATGCAGCACAAAAGAAATCATTTCAGAGAAGGTGCTTATCTCAGTATTTACCAACACTAATATTGGCTCTGCTTGAAGAGCAGGAAAAAATCCTCAGCTTCTGCAGAACATCCTTTATTGTGTTCCCTGATGGAGGGGAGAGGTGGCTGCAAGAGCCATTCTGCTGCTTGGGTGCCTTTGAACTGCTCTGTGCCACTGCCTGGTTTGAATTCAGGTAAGAACAGAACTGTGTGTTGGTACTTCTGGGGCAATGCCAGAGTGCTGGCACATGGAAAATCCACACAGAATCCCTGAAAGCAGCATCTCAGCAGGGAGAAACCACCAGGGCTGAAAGGAAAGTTGTTGTTTGTCGTTGTGCACAGAATTCCTCACACAGACTATGGCATGGACTGGGTGGGAAGGACCTTAAGGATCACCCAGGGCCACCCCTGCCATGGCAGGGACACCTTCCACTGCCCCAGGATGCTCCAAGCTCTGTCCAGCCTGGCCTTGGACACTGCCAGGGATCCAGGGACAGCCACAGCTTCTCTGGGCACCCTGTGCCAGGGCCTCAAACCCTCACTGTAAAAATCTCCTTCTTTCCATCTAAGCCAAATCAAACCTGGTTTAGTTTCCAGCCCTTCCCCTGTCCCAGTGCAGAGCCTGGCACTGTGCAGGGACAGCAGTGACTCCAACCATGTCCAGGCAAACTCAGCTCTGGGAGATGGGGAGCGATTTCCTCAGCTGCAAACAAGTTTGTGTCTGTAGGAGCCATCAGCTGACTGTCTCCAGTGAGATTTCCATGGAAACGCCACCCCTAAGGATGCTGCTGTGTTGACAGGGAGCTTCTGAAACGCTGACAGGGAGCAGCAGAGGGAGCAGGCAGAGGATTCCAGCAGGGTCACCTCTGTGGGTGGGAGGGACAATCCCTGCTCCCAGAGAGCTCCCATCAAACGTAGGACAGGGCTGATCCATGGATACACATCACAGCCAGGGTCATTACTACCCACTTGCTCCTCAAAAAATCTTTGTAGCATTTCAAACAATTGTTCTTTTCCCAAGAAGGAAGGGATTTCTGTATCACTGATCAGCTCCTTCCACTGCCTCCCTCACATGGTGGAAGGACTTCCATGAAAGAAGGGATCAGGCACAGAAAAATCAGGGAGAGTGTGCAAGGCAGCTCAGGAGGGGCAAGACAACACAAATATAAACATTAGGTAACAAAATATAAAAATTAACTACCAGAAGGAACAAACAACTGCTCTATAGGACTGACTGCTTGCCAGAGTTAAATCTGAGAAACCTTGGCAAGAGAAATACAAATTGAGTGGTTTCAAACTGAAAGACAGTAAGCTGGGGTTGGATATTAGGAAATAATTCCTCCCTGTGAGGGTGGAGAGGCCCTGGCACAGGATGGCCACAGAAGCTGTGGCTGTCCCTGGATCCCTGGCAGAGTCCAAGACCAGGTTGGACAGGGCTTGGAGCAACCTGGGATAGTGGAAGGTGTCCCTGCCATGGCAAAGGAGGTGGAACAGGATGGTTTTTAAGGTCCCTTCCAAGCCAAAACATTCCATGATTCACTGAAATATTTTGTGTCCTGTGTATGAACCAAAGACACCCCAAACTCTCTCCACCTCTCCCCTTCCTGCAGCTCAGGGAGCTGTGGATCCATCAGCAGGATCAGTGCCCACCTCAGGCCCTGGAGCAGCCCAGCTGGGCAGGGGCAGCTCTGGGGCTGTTCCACAAGGCAGGAGGAGCAGCTACAAGGAGAGGCTGTGGCCAGCAGAGCTGGAATTTAACACCCCAGAATTTACCAAAGCTTGTTTTAATCACATTTCCACTCTGGAATATTACCCTGCCACCTGTATGAGTCAGCAGAGAATCTCCTGGATCAATCCTTCCTGTGCCAGGCACTCCATGACCCCTGGAACATCAGGAACTCCTGCTCAGGTCAAAGAAACTGTCTGGCCAAAAACCCCTGAGGGAGGTTACTGAAGAGAGTAACTGCAGATCTCCCAGTAAAACTGATTTCTATCTGCAGAAAGGTGAGAATTCTCAGAGCAAGAGATCTGTCTGCACTGAGCATCAACTGTTCTTGGTCCTGAGGAACTGCAAAGCAGCCACACAACCACCACTGAGCCAACACTGAGCCAAAACACAGCCCATCCTATGGCTCTCTGTAGAAATGGATATTCCATTTTAGACACACTTTTTCTGGTGAAAAAGCAGTAATTACTGACAGTTCTAAGCAACAGATATTCTGTAAGTAACCTGAAATTGTACCTGACTTGCTCATCCCTAATTTTGAAGGCATTAAGGATTTCAGAGAGAAATGTTCAGGCCACCAACAATGATGTGGTCTTGTGCTGCTGTAAATGTACAATCTGTACCTTTACAGTCATCAGGCACAGAGGGAAAGCAGACATTGTTCTGTGATAAACACAAATTTATTTATAAACTACTATATTAAAATTATTATTACTAATTATCATTCCTCACGGAGTCAGTGACTTGCAGCGGCCTGAACACTTAGGTTAGAAAACAATAGTGAGATATTGTGATGGACAAAATCCCACTTTGTCCACCTTGACATGTCACCAAGAAACACCTGTCTGGGCAAAGGAGGTCTGGGAAAACCAGGTGTGGAAAACCTGGAAAACCAGGTGTGGAAAACCCTTCTGCTGAGAGGCTGGGAGTGTGAGTGTGACTGTGTGAGTGTGATTTTCTGAGCTCTGCTAAGAGGCTGGAGGTGTTTGCACAAGGTTTGCCCCAGGCTGGGGGTTTTTGCCCCCCAGTTTGCACTGGCTGGGTGTGTTTACCCCAGGCTGGAGGTGTCTGTACAAGGTTTGCCCCAGGGTGGGGGTTTTTGCCCCAGGTTGGGGTGTTTGAACAAGGTTTGCCCCAGGGTGGGGGTGTTTGCCCCCAGTCTGGCTCAGGCTGGAGGTGTTTTCCCTGCTCTGCACAGGCACACAGCCCCGGGGCAGCAGGATGTGCTGCCAGCCCCTCTGAGCACAGAGACACAGAGACACCGGTGCTGGGACAGAGCCTGGCCAGGAACAGCTCCTGCAGCTGCTCAGGGCAGCTTCCTTTCAAAACAAGAGGCACTGCCATGGAGACTCTGCCTGCTGCAGCCAGTGTTCCAACTGGGAGTAGCTACTCCATGGATACACTGTGGTTGGTGCCCAGCTGAGGCTGATGCCTAGCAAGGAGGGCAGGAGGAGACTAAACCCACATTATGGATGCAGCCTGAGCTAATCATTCCCTCCACATCTGCAGATGAGATTTCACCCCACACTAATCCCATCCCTGCCCTCCCAGCAATACAGAGATGCCAGGTTTGTCATTTCTCCAAATGCAAACATCCCAATAAACGCTTGCAGGGCATTTCCCAGCAGCCAGGCAGGCTCTGGAGGTTGGAGATAACCAGAGCACTGTCACCTCGGGCTGAGGGAGACAAGCAGGCAGCTGAATCCCTGCTCCAGGATGCTGAGGAGCAGAGCTGAGGTGCTGCCCACCCCCTTCCAGCCCTGCTAATCCACTGCCTCGGCCCTGGCAGCTCCACCCTGCTACCCCCAAGGCCAGGCCTCAGCATAATTCCGAGTTTAGCTTTGGTAAGGTTTACATTTAACACGAACAAATTGAAAAAAATTAAAATAAATAAATTCATGCATGACACGAAGGATCAAACAAACCCCCAGAGACACAGGAGCAGTGCCATAAGCTGCTGTGAAATGCCAGCCCTGTCCAGAGTTGTGAGCATCCTGCTCACAGCAAAAACAACTGAAACAGGGAGGGAGCAGAGGAGTGTAAGAGGCAGTTTAGGGTTTAGCTTTTATTTTATGCACTGAAATTAAAAGCTAATATGATCATAGAGTCATAGAACCATGGAATATCCTGAGTTGGAAGGGATACAGAACCATAGAATCCAACTCCTGGCCCTGCCCAGACACCCCAACACTCCCACCCTGATGCTTTGGTGTTGCAATAACTGCACTGTAACTGTTATAAAGACATTAAATGTATTAAAAACCGTAACCCAAGGACTTTTTCAATTTCATGGATGTGAAAATGGAGCTGCAGAGTAAAGACACTGCCCTGGGAGAGCCTCAGGGGAGGATGCCCAGCCCTGTACTTACGTTGTAGAGGGGGATGGTCTTCATCACCTTGTACTGCTTCATGGGGTCCATCTTGTACAGGTGTCTGTCAGTGATGAAAATGGCTCTGTCCTCCACCTTGTTAAAGCGATTCACCTGCAGAGAAACACCTGGTCAGTGCCACTGATCACTGATCACTGATCACCAGCACACAGGAGTGCAAACTGTGCAGTGCTAAGTGCCAAATTCACACAAAAATGCCCCAAACTCGCACAAAAATACACCAACCTTGCACAAAAATACACTGAACTCATACAAAAATACCCAAACTCACACAAGAATACCCCAAACTCACGTAGCAAATACTCCAAACTCATAAATACCCCGAACTCACAAAAATACCCCAAACCCACATAGCTCCTGAACAGGTTTTCTCCTCAGATCTTGGCCTAGTGAAAAGGGAACATGGACCCTGTGACCCCATTTTACAAACAGAGAGATGCAGAGTCTCTGAGGAGCAACATTCCCAGTTATCCAGCAGAGCTGTGGCACCCTGGGGAATTCCAGGGCTTCCCTCAAACCAAGGCCAGATGCTTCCCCAAGCCATGTTCAAGCACTGTCCATGCAGAGCTTGAATCCAGGCTGTCTCCACATTATCCATGTGCCTCTGGCACCCCAAAGCTTCCATGGAGAATCCCATGAAAAGGTTCCATGGAGAATTCCTGCCCTACAGAGCCCAGGCTGCACCACGGCTGTCACAGTCCTGAGGCTTTGGGCATCCTTGTTCTGTGTCCTGTCCCTCTAGCCCTTGTCCCCAGTCCCTCTCCAGCTCTCCTGGAGCTCCTTTAGGCACTGGCAGGAGCTCTGAGCTCTCCCTGGAGCTTCTCCTCTCCAGGTGAACATTCCCAGCTCTCCCAGCCTGGCTCCAGAAGGGCTCCAGCCCCTGGAGTATTTCCACAGCCTCTGGACTCACTGCAGCAGCTCCACCTCACCCAGGCTCTCAGACACCCCTCAGTACTAAACTCTCACAAGGCAGGATGCAAAGTTTTGTTGGAAGTGTGTAAGAAAGTAGGACACAAAGTTGAAATTGTTTTTCACTGAGGCAAACCCAGAGTCACTGGTGTATCACAGTCCCTGAGATATTTATTAATCAACTGAGAAGGGGAGACAAGGGTAAGATGTGACGAGGAGGAAGAACATAAATAGGATTTTCCAGGGTGAAATCAGGAGACAACGGGAGAACTTAAATATCCTCAGTCAGAAGGCAGCACAGTGACAAAGTTCAGAGCAGATAAAGGCAAAAAATGCAAACTGGGGAGCTCTGTGACAGCTTTACATCAACGGCAGCGACTCAGAAAAAGCAACCGAGGATGATTTCAGACAGCTCTGGAGAGATCTTGGCACAAAGACATGAAGCAGCTCAGAAACAGCAGTGTTGGCATAGGCAAGGAGTAACATGGGAATAACATCCTGGGAGCCATGGGCTCACCTGGAATGGCCTGGGAAGGACCAAGAAGTGAGCGTGAAGGAGACTGTGGTGGCTCAGAGAAGGTGAAGAACACGACTGAGGGCCTGGGAAGTCTCACAGGAAGAGATGCTGAGTAACCAGGATTATTTTAGGAAGCAGATGAATGGGAGAAAAAAGCCTAAAGGCTACGAAACACTGAATGGCCCTGAGAAAGTGGGTTAGGAGTGCCTGGTGTCACATGGTGGGTGTGGAGCAGAGCAGCACTGGCTCCTCAGCAGGACCTGGGGCAGCTCTGGCCTCTCCATGCTCCAGGTCCTGGCAGCTGAAGCAAACTCCAGTCCCTGGGGCTGGATCTGCCCCTCAGAGCTCAAATCAATGCTGGATCTGCCCCTCAGAGCTCAGATCAATGCTGTGGGCATTGATTTATTGGGACTCTTTTCAAGAGTCTGACATAGTGAGCATCCCCTGCCCACTGCCATGATCCTGCCTGGCTCCAGCCCTGAGCCCCTGGGGACAAAGGGAGCAGATTTCTGGGG
This sequence comes from Lichenostomus cassidix, assembly GCF_008360975.1. NCBI lineage: Eukaryota > Metazoa > Chordata > Aves > Passeriformes > Meliphagidae > Lichenostomus > Lichenostomus cassidix. The sequence goes on from NC_139507.1 coordinate 1,164,446, forward strand.
CTGTGACACCAGAGCCATCCCAGGGCAGGAGGTCCTGTGGCTGCAGCCTGGGAAGCAGAGATGAGAAGCACTCTCAGCTTTCATAGAGTCAGAAAGGCTGGAAAAGCCCCCTGAGATCATCAAGTCCAACCTTTCCTCAGCACAGCCAAGGCCACCACTGAACCCTGTGCCCAAGTGCCACATGGCTTTGAAACTCCTCCAGGGATGGGGACTTCACCACTGCCCTGAACAGCTCTGGGTAGGACAACCCTTTCAGTGAGGAAATTTTCCCAATATCCACCCTGAGCCTCTCCTGGCCCAGCCTGAGGCTGTTCCCTCTCCTCCTGTCCCTGTTCCCTGGAGCACAGCCTGACCCCCTGGCTGTCCCCTCCTGTCAGCAGTTGTGCAGAACCACAAGGTCCCCCTGAGCCTCCTTTGCTCCAGGCTGAGCTCCTTTCCCAGCTCCCTCAGCTGCTCCTGGGGCTCCAGGCCTTTCCCAGCTCCATTCCCTTCCCAGGACACACTCCAGCCCCTCAATGTCCTTCTCACTGTGAGGGACCCAGAGCTGTCCCCAGCACTGGAGGTGCCCCACCAGTGCCAGCTCAGGGGACAATCACTGCCCTGCTCCTGCTGCCACACTATGCCTGATCCAAGCCAGGTGTCCTTGGCCTCTGGCACAGCTGGGCACACCTGGACTCACCTTCTGCTGCTGACCAGCACCCCAAAGGTTTATTCCAAGGCAATGGAACATTGTGGGAGCTCTACTGGCATGTTTTAAATTCCACTTCATTGTCATGGTTCCCCCCTGGTTTTAGTATCAAAATTCAGCTAAAGAAATGTACCAAGGGGAGGCCCAGCAGCTCATCTCACTCAGGAGCAAATTCTCATGTCCTTCCAGCTCTTTCCAAGCAAAAGAGGCCTCAGGTGCCTTGTGCACCTATGGTGCATTTCTGTAAATAATACCTGCTGTGGGATGAAGTAAAAACTGTCACGCAGGGGAGCACAGAAGGGACTCAGACACCACTCAAATACCACTATTGGGCTTGTAGGAGTAACGACAGGCCTTATGTTCTCAGCTACAGCTCATCCCCTCCTGGAGAACAGCCCTCCCAGCATTGTGTTCTCTGCACCTTCTGGGCATTCTGTATTTATATCTTGTTGATCCAAATACGAATCAGTCCTAATTTAGCTTCTTGACAAGCTCGTGGGGGAAATGAAGGTCTGGCCTAGAGCTGAAAAATCTTCAAGGAAGTTTTTCAGGTCTCTGTCAGTGGCCTCTGGACACCGCAGGGCACTGGACTTCGGAAGAGATGTTCCTCTCAAGGGAGCTTGGTGCCACAAGTGACAAGGGGAAAGAGGGAAGAGAAGCCTTATTCTATAGAAAAAACGGAGAGAGAGTTGTTTCCTAGGTGATCCAACGAAATCTGGAGGTTTGCATGAAATATGCATTTGGTTTCTTAAGGCAAAAATCTTGAAAATATCCTTTGAAAAAGTGAAAGCACCACAACGCTCAGAAAAGATGGATTTTTCCATAGGCAGGAATGACCTGCTTCTACCTGTATCTACTGCAGGCAAGCAACCACAAAGCCCATCCCCCTCCCCTCAGAGAGGCTTCAAAGCCTCTTCACAGCCCTTCTATAAAAACTGGTCCAGACAGAGCCCCTCGCTATTATTCAGTTCAAGCTGCTAAAATCAGGACCCCACACAAGCACAGAAAACTTACCAGCAGCTCTCAAAACCTGGAGAGCAGTTCCTGGATAAATTTACTTCTTTGGCTTAGAATCCCAGAATCATTGAGGTTGGAAAAGACCTCCAGGATCACTGAGTCCAACCTGTGCCCAATCCCCACCTTGTCCCCAGCCCAGAGCACTCAGTGCCATGTCCAGGTGCTCCTTGGACACCTCCAGGGATGAGGACTCCAAACCTCCCTGGGCAGCCCCTGCCAATCCCTGATCATCCTTTCCAGGAAGAAATTCCTCCTGATCTAGAATCTTCTAGATTCTTCCTGAAGAATTCATTAGATCAATGTCAATCAGCGCTAAAAAAATTCTGTCTCAACGAATTTAATGAACCAGTATCTGACAGGTCACAGGCTGTGCTCTACTCATAAACAAGTAAAATAGGTGAACTCTGGGCTTAACCTGTGTCTGTTCAAGTCGCCCAATATTTATGCTTTTAATGTGTTTTCTGTTCAAAGAAGTGTATTAGGCTGAAAATTTCCAAGAGCAGACCCTGACATTGCTGTTGATAGTCAACAACTACTTCACACGTGGTTTGGTGACCTTCAGGAAGCCACAGAGGAGGCTGTTGCTGCCTCAGAAATAAAACATTCACCCCAACCCACCAAAGCGCCCTCTAACACCTTCCCACTAACAGCCTCCTGTCTCAGGGACCAGCAGGAGCAGCACATTTTTTGCTTAAGAATCCTCAAAGAAGCTGAATCATGAAAACACAGCATGGATGAACTCAAGCAGCCTTTTTTTGTGAATCGCTGCTTTGTTCAGGAGAATTATCAAAGGGAAGCAATGAAATCACCTAATAATTACAATTTCATTTCTATAATTCACTCTTCAGGCCCCTGTTAAAGCTTCACGTGAACCAATTTTCAGCAGAGAACAAACACAATCTGCAAACCCACCAGGAACCAGGTTTAACATCAGAGATGTGACAAATCTGCCCTGAGCACGGGGCTGGGCTGCACGTGCCAGCAGCAAGTGTCACCCTGGGCCAATGACATTTGGTAGGACATGGGGAAGTCAAGGCTAAAAGGAAAAAACCTGATTATTTATTTTGTTAAAAATTGAAAGGGAAGAATGCAGCAATGAGAGAGATTCCCCCTGTCCCAGCACTGAGGGTCACCCCCTGACTGCCCTTACTCTGGGGTGAGAGGCAGGATGCCAAAACTTGTATTTCTGACAAGAGAAACACTTCATTTTAAACAGCTTAGGATGGAAATTGTTTCCTGTGAAGGGCAAAGGGAGGCTGAGGCTGTTCCCAGCCTGTGCTCCTGCAGACAGAGCACAGAGTCACTCCCACTCCCCAACAGCTCTCACTGGAGCTCAGTCTGCAGATCCAGTGTTGAACCAGAACAGATGACCTGAGGAAGTGCCTTGCTTGGAAAAGGAAATGTTCAATCTTCAAATGGCAAATGCTTGTCCTGTTAACCTTCAGATTTCAGCAGTTTGTCTTCCCTGCTCTGTTCACTTCAGGCTCACCTGGACATTTTCTGTCTGTACCAGCAGAAGGACAAATGGCTCCTTCAAGAAGGGGCTACACCCAAGTGTGGGTTTGGATGACATTGTTTGCATTTGTGACATGGAGGTGCTCTGGAATCCTCAGGCTCACACACATCCTTGAGGATCCCACAACGCTGCAGGCTTGTCCTCAATAGTGCTGAGATCATGGAATCATGGAATGGTTTGGGTTGGAAGGACCTTGGAGACCACCCAGTGCCACCCCTGCCATGGCAGGGCCACCTTCCACTGCCCCAGGCTGCTCCAAGCCCTGTCCAGCCTGGCCTTGGACACTTCCAGGGATCCAGGGAGTTCTTTGCTGATGGCTCCAAAAGCCACACCGAGGAATCCCATACTGGCCAGGCCAGCAGGGGATCAAGTCCCAGCTCTCTGAGAGAAGAAAGCAACAACAATTTAACCTTTCAAAAGGGAAAAGAAGTTACAAGATAATTTAAAACCCACAAGGCTGCAAGTCTATAACCCTGCAGTACTTGTGATTTCAGCTGAGCTGCCCTTTTTATGCACGCACAGTCAGCTAAAGCTGTGCCTCTGAGAGCACTGAAAGCCTCTCAGGCTCAGAAGAAATCCACTTTATGCTGGGTAACACCTATTCTGTCCCCAGTCTGCTTCTGCTGTTGAAGTGCTGGGATCTCAGTGCAACCAACCCACAAAAATCAGATTTTTCCTGCACAGTCACAGTATGGAAACACAGCCTGTTGGCTGCTCAAGGATTCCTTCATACATCAGAAACAACAAATGCTGCTCAGACCCTTGTCTACAGGCAGGAGCTCTTCCTTGCAGTCAGGGAACAGGCTAAAGTGTGGATCTGTGCTTCAGGAATCTGCCTTGCTCTGTGCTTGCACAGGATATTGGCCTTGGGAGCCATACCAGGAGCAAGACAAACACAGGGACTTAAAGGCTGAAAAGCTGCAGAGCAGTGACCAAGAGGAAACTCCCACACTGTGTTCATCACACACAGACCCTGAGTGATTCCCCTCACCAGCATTCCACTCCCATCCAAACCCACAATTCCTATCATCACATCTCTATCAACTGAATATCGTCCTTTTTACAGTTAGCCCAGTTTAGCCAGGAATTGCAACAACTGGAGTGAGTTCATTAAATGAGTTAGAAGAAGAATTATTTTATTTTCAGCCAGGGGAAATTCTCCTGAATTTCTCCGTTCCTCAGGGAGGTTCAGCTCAAGTGCTGTGAGGTTGTAAAGAGGTTTGGATTCAGACTCCCCTGCTCCTCCTTCAATCCTGACACCAACACTCACTCTATTCTCACCGAGATTGTGGCCACTTCAGCACAAAAATCCACTGAAATATTTTTGCTTGGAAAGCAATCAGAGGTTTCTGTTTTTATAAACACAAATCACTGTTCAATAAACACTAGAACTACTACCACTTGCAAAGTTTTATTATAAAGTGAGATTATGTGCTGCAGAATGAATTGTGTAGATGTAATATTTGCAGAATCCTAAGGAATAACCATGTACATGGGGACCAATTGCAATAGCCTCTTTTTAGAAATAAGAATATACAGCTTCTTAAAAACACCTTAACACCCACAGCCCGGGCCTGACAATGAAATTTGGTTTGTCTGCTGGCTTTGTAAAATTCAAGATATCCTTCCCTAACAGACATTTCAAACCAGCATCATTAGGAACTACCCACAAAATCAGGCAAATCTGGTTTTTTTTAATCAGTTGTTTAAACCTTTCAACCAAATCAACAAAAAACCAATTCTGCTATGAAATATGTCAGACCCAAACCAGTTATGTAGAATGAAGTGATTTTATCATGGACTCATGGAATGGTTTGGGTTGAAGGATCCTTGAAGATTATTCAGTTCCAACCCCCTGCATGGGCAGGGACTCTACACTACAGTTTATTTTTGCCTCTGACACAACGAGGCCCCAGCAGCCATCCAGCCTTGGTGCACCCAACAATCCCTGCTGCAGCTCCTTGGAACTGCCCTGAACTCCTTGCTGCTGCCTCAGCACCCCCAGGGTGCTCCTGGATCCCCTGGACAGCCAAGACCCCCCAGCACCCTTACCTTGCGGACGTGGCAGGAGAAGAGGATGTTCATGTATTTGTCCTTCCGCTTCAGCTCGTTGGCCACGGGGGTGAAGGAGCCTGAGCTCTGGGGGCTGTCTGGCTTCTGCAAGAGCAAACACAGGCTCAGCATTCTCCTCTGGCGGCTGAAGGAAGAGGGGATGGCAGTGGCACGGCTGGCACATGGCTCCCTCCACCTTGCTGTGCTTTGGGAAACCAAACCTTGACACACCAAAATGCTCCAAGGAAGGATGGAGTAAAGGGAAGCAACCAAAGTTGCCCAGAGAGAATTTCTTTGCTCCTGCTGGCTCTCTGCTATCTTCTGTCCAGCATTTCAGTCTCCCAGTGAGGTCTGTGTTTCCCCGTTTGCAGAGCCAGCTGATGGCACTGCTTTAATGCTGCTGGTTCTGCTCAGGATTCACAAAAATCACTCCTAGTGCAGTGGAAGTGAAGATTCTGAACCCACATAAACCCACTTACAGAGCAAATTTCCTAGTACTTCTCCTCCCAAGAAACCAACGCACATTTTCCCGAGTTCCCCAACTTTCAGCACCCCAAACCCCAGACCCCCTGCACTCACCAGTGCGATGTAGTTCCCCTGCCAGGCTCTCTGGAGGCCGATGTCAGCCCTGTGGCCCTTCAGCAGCTCCATGGCAGCGACCTTGGCCCTCAGCTGAGGTAGCAGCTCTGGGGGGACACTCCGGATGAGCTCAGCCGCTCTCCACCTGCCACCAAAGTGACCTTGGTCAGCCCCACAGCCCCAGCACGGCCTGCAAGGACTCCTGCTGCCAGAGCAGCACCACAGGGACACCCTCAGAGTCCTTCCCGTGCATTCCTACAGCTGGAAGCTCAGTTGATGCTTCAAGGTCACATCTTACCTCCGACCCTGACTCGTTTGGTGCCACACTCCCCATCCCACACCCACTGGTGCATCTGTTTGCAATGACGTGTTTGCAAACCCATTTTTTGTCTCATTCACAGCATCATTCTCCTTTAACAGCTGAATTTGGCCCTTCAATTCAAACTGTGCTGTGGAACAGGGCAGGGCAGCTCATCCACTGCTCCACACCACACCCCAGCCTTCAGCAGCAGCACCCGAGCTCCAGGATTAATGCTATAAAAAGACTTTTAGCAACGAAAAATCTGTAGTTCTGGTAACTGAGCTAATTCTGAAAGCAGGACTCTCTCCCCAGACAGGCTGTGGGTGGATGGATGTCTCTCCTGAAAGAGACAGCTGGGGAAAATAACAAAGCAGCCTTGATCTAGAGCTGCTTGCTGGAACTGCCCTGCAAGCTGATGGCTGGACAGGAGATCTCTGAATGCCCCTCCAGCCAACATTTCTCTTGTTCAACCACCTTCAGAAGTCATCGTTTTTCAAATTGGAATTGTAACTATTTTGCCTACAGCTTCCCAGAGGGAAAAAAAATCACCAGCCTTTAGATACTGGGAGGTTTAATGAATGTATAAACACCTGTTCTGCACACAGAACATGGGTGACCAGGGGAACATCATTCATTTTACTGTAGAAAACACTGCATTACTATGAGAAATCTTGAGGAAATCGAGAAGATTCTTTTTCTTTTCCCCTTCATCCAGGAGCAGCTGCTCTTTCCTTTGAAAACAACCAAAACAGCCAAGAAGGGTCCAAGGAAACACAATGTTCATCACAATGGAACTACCTGGGACAGTGCAAGGTGCCCTTGCCCATGGCAGGGGGTGGAACTGGATGGGATTTAAGATCCAAACCATCCTGCGATTCTGTGGTTCAGTGGTAAATCTTTGGAATGGATTAATCTGCCTGGCCAAGGGCACAAAGGCCACTGACACCTGATGGATGTCCTTCAGTGCTGTGTCCCCTGCTGTGGGTGTGAGCCAATGTAACAACGGTGATAAACAGCACAGAACACCGTTAGCAGGTGCACAGAGCCAAAGTAACAGGAGTCAGCAAGGATCTTACAAGGCTAACAAGGCGCTCATTTGGTAAGGTTTTCCTTCTCCACACGCCAGGGGCAGCTGGGCTGTACCTGTGGTAGATGTCCTGCAGAGCCTCCTCGAAGCGGCGCAGCACCTTGGGCGGGGTGGGCCAGGGGATGCTGCGGCCGCGGTCGGGCAGCTGCCGCACGTCGCGGAATCGCCGCACCACCTCGCGCAGGTAAGATCGCACCTTGTGGCGCCGGTAGTGCCGCAGGATGGTCAGCGCCGCCCGCGTCCGCCGGTAGCGCAGCCGGGCCAGGGTGCCTCTCCACACCTGCGCAGGGAGAAGGGCAGCGAGCAGGGAGAGAATTGGTCACTTTCCGTACTCTTCCTGTGCTACACGGATTTATGATTTTATTTCAAGGGAAGGGACTTCCCAGTGCCAATCAAATCCAGGTAAAACATGACTGGGAAACACCATGTTTGTGACTGAGATCCCAACACAAGAAAGGCATGGAACTGTTGGAGCAAGTCCAGAGAGGGCCACAGAAATGATGAAAGGGCTGGAGCCTCTCTGCTCTGGAGGCGGGCTGGGAGAGCTGGGAGTTCACCTGGAGAGGAGAAGCTCCAGGGAGAGCTAAGAGCTCCTTCCAGAGCCTAAAGGAGCTCCAGGAGAGCTGGAGAGGGACTTGGGACAAGGGATGGAGGGACAGGACACAGGGAATGGCTTCCCAGTGCCAGGGTTACTTGGGATATTGGGAAGAAATTTACCCCCATGAAGGTGAGGAGGCCTTGGCACAGAGAAGCTGTGGCTGCTCCTGGATCCCTGAAAGTGTCCAAGGCCAGTCTGGACAGGGCTTGGAGCAGCCTGGGACAGTGGAAGGTGTCCCTGCCCATGTCAGGGGGTGGTACTGGATGAGCTTTAAAGTCATTCCAACCCCAACCAGTCTGAGGTTCTGGGAACAACCCAACACACCCAAGGGGACTGAAGACAATGAGCCCCCGAGCAGCCCCAGCCACTGCCAGGGCTGCTCCCCCAAGGAGGCTGTGGGAATAAGAGACCATTTCAGTGGCTGAAGGAGAGAGCTGGGGAAGCAAGGCAGGACAGGGGACAGCGAAGGGAAAGGCAAGAGCAGGGAGCACAAAACCCACAGCAGAAACTGGCAGTGCTGCACTGAGCACAGCAACAAACCCAGGGAGCTGGGACTGAGAATCTCATCCCTGTGTGTGGATAAAGTAATGCATAACACATTCCTTATTTATTCCTTGAAGCCATGAGACACTGAGGGAAGGCAGCAGCCCCTGCACCACAGCTGCTGTGCTCAGCAGTCACTTCTAGCACTCAGTTACAGCTGTGGCTTTAGCTCAGACCTAGTGCAGCTCCAGCCATGCAAAGGCCATTGGAGCTGCTGGGAAGCTCAAAGCTTCCTGGCTAAACCTCACTTGCACAGGGCTTGGATTTCACCCAAAGTGTGCAAGGCTGGATTAAAGCTGGCATTTCCCTGTCCGAGGGCAGAGCAGGCTCTGAAACTCTGCATTTGACAGAACCACCAACTGGGATCCAAACACTGAGCATCCAAAGAGTACTGGGGAAATTTTTTTAAAGAAAAGCAAAGAAGATTTGGATTGCTTGAAATAACTAAGCACAGACAGAAAGGGCACAAAATGTACCTGTAAGGGATGTATGGACAATAAACAAGATCAGCTGGGAAAAACCCTATTGCCAACTTCTCAGTTTTGAATTTAGTAAGAACAGAAATGAGGAACAAAGGGCTCCAGGCCACAATGAAAGAGCCCTTGGGTGTTCCAAAGGAACCCAAGAAAAGACGCAACAGTAAATCTGTGTAAGCTGCTCAAGACTTTGCAGAGCTTCACTTCTGTCAGCTTTTCCCTGGACCATTTGAGACACAGAACAAGGTCCTGATTTTGCTTCCCTGGGCTGGAAGCTGACATGCTGTTGAGGGAAGTCTCTCGCTGTGCTTACTTTTTCCACCAGTCAGACATCCCTGGAACAAAGGCTGGAACAGATTGCCCCGATGTTGTATCAGCTGCATCGCTGCAGAAATTGGCTTCACAGCAAGAGGTGTCACCATTGTACAAACACTGGCCTCCCAAATCCAATTATCCAGCCCAGGCATGCCCCTGGCTACACACACAGTGAACGATTAATGAAAAGCATGTTCTCAAATCAAGTTGTCATAACTGGAGAACCCCCTGCCAGTGAGGACCTTCCAAGGCACCACGGCAGCACCTCAAAGGTGAGGAAACAGTCAAAGGGAACGACAAACTTTTCCCAGGGAATGGGGGACAAATATTTTTAAAGTAACTGTTTTTCTGGCTTGGTTCTTTTCTTTTCTACTGCAGGGCTCATGTCAGCTCAAAGCAGCCCCTCAGTAATGCTGAGCTGCCATGGTGACCTGGCTGCCTGGTGGTCCCACAGAGCCTTCCAGAAACATGGAATGGTCAATCCTAGGGACAAGAGGAGGTGTCAAAGCAGAAAACTCCCTGTTGGGCAGCCACTTTGTGCAGTTGTGAGCAGCAGGACATAGACCAGACAAACAAGGATCACAGAATCATGGAATCACAGGATAGTTTGGGTTGGAAGTACCTTAAATATCATCCAGTTCCAACCCTCTGCCTTGAGCAACCTTCCACTATCCCAGCTTGCTCCAAGCCCTGTCCAGCCTGGCCTTGGACACTGCCAGGGATCCAGGGGCAGCCACAGCTTCTCTGGGCACCCTGTGCCAGTGCATTTCCAGAACAAGCAGTTCCAGGATGCTGGAGTGTTCCTGCCAACACCTTGCTCAGGTTTGAATATTGGGAGAGCACTACCCAATAGACCTTTTCAATTCTCCCCCACCTCCAGTTCATCAGTCAAGAACACTGAGCCCTGTACAATTAAATTTTAAAAAACAGATTTCTAGGGTGAAGTTTTCATGACCTTTAAGAGATTCTCCTGTTACAAAGGTATTGCTCTGTTGTGTGCTGGGGGCCAAACAGGGCCAAACCCCAACAGAAACATCTGTGCATCCACAGTTCTGCTTCTCTCCTTTGGCTCTCTGCACCCAAGGTAAGATCCAAGGGGTTTTTGTGCACAGTTCAGAAGGGATCCAGCAGATCACCCCTCAGACCTGGCAGCCAGAGGCACCTCTCCATTTCCCCTTCAATCCAGCCACATCCCAGCCAGCTGGGGGCTTCAGAACTTGCATTTAGAAAATCTTTATGGCCAGGGTAAACCAGCCTGGGATGGCAGAGCCCTGTGACATCCCTCCCACTGGCAGGAATAAATCCATACTTCCCTTTCCCCCCTCCTGTGGCTTTCCCTGCTGGTTAACCTGATTTCCCATGGGATGAGACTGAAGATCACCCTGTCCTCGCCTGACCTCCCCAGATTGCCCTGATAGCTCCTGAATCCTGAGCCAGCTCCACCCAAGCAGACAGAGGAGCAGCAGCCTCGAAGAGGCCAAGTCCCTTTATCTTTCAGGAAAAATCAGCCACAGGGCAGAAGGAGCTTGAAATCAGAGTGACATTGCTGGAACGGCTTCAGCTGCAGCTCCAGAGCCATCTGCCTCCCCAGATCCCAAATCCCAACCAGCAGACACAGAGCCACCGACTGCCAGCCAAGCACCACAGGCAGAGGACACCAGGAGGGTCTGGCAGCGTTCCAGAGGGATGAGGGGGTGGAGATGCATGCAAGGCACGAGGGAGGGGGCGGAGGATGCGATGGCTCCCAAAAACCCTGTGTGATGACAGTTTTCCAAGTGACCCCTCGGGAGCAGACTCCAAAGCAGTCGATTCTGCCATCCATCAGAGCACAGTCAGGGAGCAAGCAGGAGCAGAGGGACAGGACATGGAATGGATTGTCCCTACAAGGAGAGCCCAAGGAGACATGGCAGGGGAGAGGAATAACCAGCAGCATTGTTAGCTCCTCAATGTGAGCAGGCAGGGAAGGGGCCCATGAGCAAATCAGGGACTCAAGAGCAGAGACATAATGATTATGTCGAAAATGCAAAGAAAATGAGGTTTTTGGCTTTAAAAAAACACCCAAACAGCACCATAAACCAAACAACAAACCAACCAAACAACATCCCCCCATCCAGCTCCCACCCACGGGCTCTCCTCACCTCTTTCAACCCCTCTGCCTTCTCTATGCTTTGTCCTCCTAAGGGTCAGGGGAGGAAAAATTAAGAGGCCAATTGAAATCAGGACTAAAGGGCTGGGAGAGGGGTAGAGAGGGGTAGAGAGAAAGGAAAATGTTGGAAAAACAAAGTCTGAGCACAGTTGAAACTCCTGAACATGACAAAGAGTATTTATTTCTACAGCTGCTCCCAGTGAGGGAGTTCCTTGCTGTTCTTTCTTCACTCTCCAGAGACCTCTACCAATTCCACAGGCTTTTAAATGGGATATTTCATAGAAATATCAACCATGGAATCCCAAGCCCTAGCTGGAAGGGACCTTAAGGATCACTCAATCCCAACCCCCTGCCATCATGGCCAGGGACACCTCCCACTGTCCCAGGTTGCTCCAAGCTCTGTCCAACCTGGCCTTGGACACTGCCAGGGATCCAGGGGCATCCATGGCTTTCCTGCAGCCCCTTTTACTCCTTCAGTTAAAGCCATCCCATAGGTGGAAGTGACCCCTGGGGACATGAAAAGCGCCAGACCAATGGATATCCTTCTGCACAGCCCTGGGTGCTCAGTGATCCCAGCAGCGATCCCAGGGACAATCCCACTACTCCCAGTGCAGCAGCTGCTTTGGCAGCTTCTAAAATTGGGATTTGCACAAAAGAAGTAGAGCATTCACTCAAAGCAGGAGTCACATCCCAGCTCAGGGGAAGCACTGTTTCCTTTTCTTTCCTAAAGAATGTTAAATTCACGTGTTTTTTGATAAAAATTTAATAAATTAAAATTCAGATGATTGGCAGGGGAGATCTGAACATACCTATAGGTTCAGTTTAAAACCTCTGTGAGCTTCTAGAAGAGTTTCTAAGATTAAAGAAACCTCACCCAGATCACATCCATCACCTCAGCAGAACGTAAATCCTCCACACCCATCTATGCATTACAGCCTTGTCTGCAGACTGCAGGCTGTTCCATGCTCTGAATGTGCCATTAAAAAAAGGAAAAAAAAAAAGGAAGAAGGAAAGGAAAGGAAAACAATGAAATGGGCCCTGCAGAGCACAGGGAGAGCCAGCAGAGCAGCCAGGGTGGGCCCAGGATGCTGGGATCGCCTCGCCTGTAGATCTTCCATGGAAAAAGGGATAATCTAGATTTGACCTAGATGCTGCAATCCCTGCAAGCGCAGAAGAATACCCACACAGCTCCCAATCCAAATACATGAGCGAGCAAACAAATGCCCAGGGTTCAGCAAACAAACCCAGCATGGCTAAATTAAACCCCAGAGTTGTATTTTGGAGCAGTTCTGCAAAGAAACAAACCTTGGAAAACTCCTCCATTCCAGCTGCACCACAAACACCTCCTCCCACCACCCTTCCTTCCAGCCCCAACCGCTCCATGATCAATATTCCATGTGCCTCAGCCCATGGGTTGCCCTCCAGGCAGCCCAACTGGAGAGAATCAAACAAACCCCATAATTCAGGCAGGATGAAGCTCCCTGCTCAGCTCTGGAGGCTCTCACACGGGCAGGGTTATTAAATATTTACGTGGCAGTGCAGAGGAGCTGCACGCGCAGCAGCCACGGGGCTTTGGAGAAACGCTCCCATCTGCAGTGATCCCAGTCCCAAGTGCTCCTAAGGGTCACCTCCTCCAGAGCAGGGGGTGATGGAGTGCCTCAGACCCCACTCACAGCCCCCAGCTTGTGATCTGCCTTTTCCCAGTTTGGGTAAATTCAGATCCCATAAACATTTGAGGCAAAGGATTTAAATCAAAGGCTCTCCGTTCTCCCAGATCACCTCAGAGAGCAGCGAGGGGGAAGAGCTGCTTCATTTCCCAAGAGCTGTTCTCTCTTTTCACATGAGTCAGCTGAACAGTGCTCATTCTATTGCTTGGCTTAATAGCAACAATATTGCAAAGGCTGGGAAAGGGAGAAAGGTCCCACTCCGAGATTAATTAGCTGGCACTAACAAGAGTGAGTCCAATAATGAACACAAGATCACCAAAGGAGCCGTGGGTCAGCAGCTCCTAGGTGTGGGATGCAGCCACATTTCAGCTCCAGGTTCCTCCTGCAGCTCCTTCTGTGGCTCAGCCCTGTGCTCTGCGACAGGGATGAGACCCCAAGCCTTGGGAAAGCTCCCAACCACCTCCTGCACGGAGCTGCTGGTCCATGGGTGCCCTTTGTGGTCTGACAGGGCACCCTGTTACTCCATCCTGACTGCACCCTGCATGATTTCCTGCCTCTGGCAACACCAGGAAGCACAGGATCTCCTGAGCTGGAGGGACCCACAGGGATCATCCAGTCCAACCCCTGGCCCTGCATAGACACCCCAACAATGCCACCCTGTGCATCCCTGGCAGTGCTGTCCAAACCCTCCTGAGCTTTGGCAGCCTCAGGCGGTGCCCATTCCCCTGCCAGGGAAGGAAAATGTGGTGAGGAAAGAGGAGACAACTTTATATCAACAGATTATGGGAACTGCCAAAAGTCTTGCATCAGGGAAGCAGAGAAGTTTCCAGTCACCAGAATAAAGCTGCTGCCATCAGAAGGGGGCAGGAACCTTCTCTCATCCCTTGAAAATTCAAGGTAGAGTTTTTCATGTTGAAGATATTGAACTACAAGTCAACCATACATTTCATCATCTCCAGGGTTTATTGCTGGTAAAGGCTGCAAGGACAACCAGAAGCACAGAAAAAACTCCAAACCTACAGAAATTCAATTACCTGGGACACTTCTCTTGGGAAGAGAGGACTGAGAGGGGATGTGACTGATGTCCAGAGTTACAGAATCACAGGATGGTTTGTGTTAGAAGGGACCTTAAAGCCCATCCAGTGCCACCCCTGCCATGACAGGGACACCTTCCACTATCCCAGGCTGCTCCAAGCCCTGTCCAGCCTGGCCTTGGACAAATCCAGGGATCAGGGGCAGCCACAGCTTCTCTGGGCAGTCTGAGCCAGGGCTTCACAGGGAGGAATTTCCTCCTAATGTCCAGTCTAAATCTACCCTTTCAGCTCAAAGCCCTCCCCTCTTGTCCTGTCACTCCCTGCCCTTGCAAAAAATCCCTTTCCAGCCGAACAGCAGACATGAAGCTGGAAGTGCCTCTCCAGCTTTCCTCTCCCAGTGCTGGGTGAAATCCTGCTGTGCTGGTGCAGGACTGAGCAGGTCCTGCAGGGACCCAGACACAGCCAGTTCTGTCCCTGCAGTGCCCAGGGAAGTTTGCCAAAAGAGGCTGCAAAACCTAAAACCTGGTGGGACGTGCCGTGATGTCATGGAAGCAAAATCCAGCAGGTGTTATTGGATGGAAAAACCCACTCCCAGCTCCTGCCATCCCAAATCCAAATATCCAGTGGGACTGGGGAAGTGTTCAGGAGAGATGGTGCACCCTGGCCCTGCTGCTGTGCTCCCGAGGCATGGCCTGGCTGTCACTCTTGGAGACACAGCTATGGTGCCCATGGACCTACAGCAACTGCAGCAGCCTAAAACCTGCATGTACTGAGGGAAAAGCTCTGATCTATTGAGGGAAAACCCCTACAGCTATTGAGGGGAAAACCCTACACCAATTTAGGGAAAGACACAATCCCTCCATCTGTTGACGGAAAACCCCTACATCTACTGAGGGAAAAAACCAAAACCCTATTTCTATTGAAGGAAAAAATCCTATATCTACTGAGGGAAAAAAACCAAACAAAACATCTATTGAGGTAGAAAAAACAAACCCTACATCTATTGAGGGAAAAAACCCAAACCCTACATCTAATGAGGGAAAAACCCTGCATCTCTTGAGGGGAAAAAGAAACCTTACATCTATTGAGGATGAAAACCAAACCCCACATTTATTGAGGGAGAAAACCAAACCCCACATCTATTGAGGGAAAACCCCTACATCTATTGAGGATTCAGCTCCATCCCTAGAGCTGTGCCAGCCCTGCTCTGGTGAGAGCCTTTCCAGAACAATGCAAATACAGCAAAACCAACCATGCAAAGCCCTGGAAAATGTGACACAAACACCAGTGAGACACACTCTGCTGCTGGGGACAGCAGGTTGAGTCATGGGGGAAAATACACAAAACCCATGGAATGACAGAGCAGTTGGGGTTGGAAAGGCCCTCTGGAGATCACCCAGTTCAAACCTCTGCCAAAGCAGGTCACCTGGAGCAGGTGACACAGGAACATGTCCAGGTGGGTCACGTACCCAGGAACCCTTCAGCAAACACAGATCAAGTACTGTACACTTATTTTTGCCCCAGAGCCCCACAACCAGCACAAGTGATGAACTCCCTCCAGGGGCTGCGATTTACCCCAAAGTCTCCTGTCGGGAATGAAGATCCATGCAGCAATTCTCTTGTTACAGGTCCCCCTCTTGTGACCTTGGTATTTTTGCTAATCCCTGGAATTCAGATCTTTCCCAAGTTCAGGTCACTGACCCCTGTTTGTGCTTTTTGCCCTTATTTAGCCCACAATGGCAGCTCTGTCACAGTTCAAACAAGGCTTAAGGACACCTCGAGGTGCAGCAGATCAGAACCTTTGAAAAGGTGGAAAGCTCAGGCACAACAAAAGCTCACTCCCTCCCCTGAAAACAATGTGGAAGCACCAGCAGCAATGGCTGAATCTGCTCTTCCCAATTGGTCTGTGGTACACATGGATGAGCATAGAAAAAAAATCCTCTCCACCTGTGAAAGGCAGAGACAGAACCTGAAATGATTTACAAGAGCAGAGCCACCAAAGGTTTGTTTAACCAACTCATCAGAGCAAAAACATTCTCTCTGATGCTGGCAATAGGCTCAGGGAAGAGTTTAGGGTTTTCTTTGTGTTTTGTTCTTCCCCACATGCATTGGGCATAACAAATAAAGCTTTAAGGTGACTCCAACAGCCATGAAGCTCCAGGTCCCCAGGCTGGGACAGCAGACCCTGGAACAGGCTGCTTTCCTGCTCTCCATCCTCTGCTGGACCATATTTTACACAGTGATGTAAAACTGCTCAACAATAATGGATATTCATACTTACTGAGGTTACAGCCTGTTTACACAGCATTTCCTGGAGCAGGAGAGGGACAAGAAGGTATCCAGGTGTCTACAAGCACCTGCTACTGAAAGGGCAGCATCCAACTCGCCTGCTTTTCCCCCACGGAAAAGTCCCCATTTCTCACCAGTATGACCATTCCTCTGAAGGCAGCTGAGCTGTTGTGGGGCTAAATCGGCAGAAAATTCCCTCTTCTCTTTTGGTTTTTCAGTAAGAGGTTAAGCATTTTTAAAATGCTTTGGCATTTTTTGGGGTGGGCATGGTGGATTTTTTGCCTCAGTGCACCCACTGGAAGCAGCCAGGGGTGTTCCTAGCCCAGGGAAGGAGAGCAGCATGGGAGGAGCTGTGGGACCAGTCGGTGCCAGAACAGGGGACAGAGCCAGCTCTTCCTGCTTCCCTCCACCTGGTCCTGGCAGCTCCCACCCCCTGCTCCTCGGGAAGGAGCCTCAGCATCTCCTGTCACAGCTCCTCCCTTCCAGATCAAAGCCTGGGCTCAGGATACAAATCCACATGTCATTATAGAGCTGCTCCCGCTGATAGTCAGCATTCACAACATTCCCTCAGGACAGACAACGCCTGAGGGAAATCCACTGCATCCCTCTTATTTGGGTCACTGGCCCAAGCCCCCACTGGATTGCTCCTGCCCTTCCTTAACCTGGCAGGAAACACCTCCTGTGCCCATGGAGAAGCTTCTCTGTGTAGCTGAGGCTTCCCTGCTTCCCGAGCTCCTGGGGCTTGTGGGGCTGGAGCAGGAAGGGAAGGTGAAACACGGGATGGTGACACGGAATGGTGACACGGGATGGTGACACGGGATGGTCACACGTCAGCCGTGGCTCTGCGCTGCTCTCCCCGCGGGTTGGGGGAATGTTGCCATGGTGATGGCAGCTCCCGAGCCTCTGCAGAGCCCAGCCGGGCTCCACGGACATGCCGGGATGCCCAGGGACACCTCGGGATGCCCAGGGACACCTTGGGATGCCCAGGGCACATCCCAGGGTTGGCACTGCCCCTTCCAGCCCCGCTGCCCCCGGGCTCTCCCCGCTGCCGGGCTGTGGCCCAGGAGGGGCTGGGCTGCACTCAAGGACATTCCTGCTGCCTCCGTGCCAGGCAGGAAGATTTCAGGAGCGATTTCCATATGCAGCTGCGCCGGCCTGATAAAATGACACCGAAATAGTGCAGTAAATTATAGTGACAGGAGCCATCATCTGCAGAGCCTGCACGTGCCGGCTGCCCGGGCTTTCTTCCCCGAACAAAGCTCTGCTTTGCACAGCTAATGAGCCTGTGGGAGCTTTTCCAAGGGCAGCAAAAGCAGCAGAGCTTCGTGGCAGCTTGGGGTTTTTTTTATTTTTTATTTGCATGATTAACATTAGAGCTGCTCCACTTGCATTCAGGGTGACAATCACAGAGCTGGCAGGAGCACAGGTACAGCAAATAAACCCTAAAGCATCACATGAAGCAGTGACAGTCTCAGCTGGGGCTTCTGAAGTGTCCCTTTGGTGTGACATCCCTGCTGCCATATGGGGTTTGTGACACTGGACACAGCTCTCACTTGCTGAATTCTCCTGGAGCCAGCAAGTTGCCACGGTTAAATCACATCACATCTGCTCACTGCCTGCGTTGGGGCAGAAGGAAAATTACAGCCTGGAATCTCACTGACATTTTACCATGGAAAAAAAAAGAAGCGTGGAAGATAAATCTAAAGGTGAAGACATCCAGGAGATGTGGAACAAAAGAAAGTAAAATGGTCTATTTAAACTCAGAGTCAGTTTTAATTCAATTTAACCAAACTCATAAGCACCAACACAGAAAGGCAGCAGCAGTGTTTGGAGGGTTAAGGGTCACTGGGATGATGATGCTCTCCAGATAATTACTGATCCCTTCTGGAAAGCCTGGTGATTTGCAGGAGAGCAATAAGCCACAGAATACACATCATTAGAAACAGAGCTGCTAAATGTGGATTCTTTCACTTGCACTCATTCCTGGGCAGAAGGAAAACACCCCTGGGCCCCAGGCTGGGATCAGCTGCTCTAAGGCTGCTCCTCACATCTGCCTCAGCTTGTGTCACACAAGTGCCGTTGTCACAACACCACATTTCATCCCCTCTCGTCTTTCCCTTTTTCTAAATTCAAATGTGAGGAACTCCAATGCAACAGAAGCCTCAATTATTTAAAAGAAAATCAAATCATTCTAGACGTGCTCACAGTTTGCCTCCCTCAGCCTTTGATGCTCACAGGCAAAACTACAGGAAGGAAAAAAGAGGAAAACTTAAATTTCCCTGTGAGTTTTTAATGAACAATTGAAAGCAAGTTGAGAACAGAAATGACAAGCAAAATTGCCTTTATGCTTTCAGAGCTCAGAGAAGGTCTCATCAGATCCCTCCTCTGGTTTGATCTGTGATTATTGACTGTTCCCTCTCCAGCACTGCCCGACTTCAGCGGCCCCACCTGCCGGCAGCAGAGCAGGGAGGGATCCCAGACAGGGCTGGGAGCAGAGTTAATATGAAACAAAAGAAATACTGAAAATCGAGACAAAGTCTAGCTTTTTCCAGGTAGATGTGACACTGTACAAGGTATCTAATCCACACCTACATCAGCCCAACAGCTACTCTTTAGCTGATTAACAAGCATTTAATGATTCATTAAGTGTTTCTTGGTTTAGCTGCAAGTTCCAGGACTCTGAAAAGCTGCTCTGCATCTACTTGCCAGCATCTGAGAGCCTGGCTGAAGAACATCCAGTGAGTGCAAGCAGAGAGGGTTCAGCTACAGGAAAGGACATCCAGATTTCTCCAGAGTCCTCAGTAGCTTGAGCACTGGGGAAGGAGTTTGGCTTTTCCCCACAAATCCTTTATGAGCTAAGTCAGAACCTCCCTGGAGATTTCTCACAGAGAAATAACAAGAAGATGCCTCCCTGTCCTACTTCAATCCTCTATGCAGACTCTTGTTGGTCCCTCTCCACCTCAGGGAGAGCAGAACACAGGGCACAGAAGTTTGTGAATCCACAGCACAACGTGTACCAGCATCTTAATTTCCATCACTTTTGCCGACTGTGGCAACAAGGAAACCCCCAGAAGCACCACAGTTATTCTACACCTGATGCCACACAAAACCATTGCAGCAAAACCCCTCATGGAACCAGGAAGTTGATCCATTACTCCTAAGCATTTACCTTCCAGGAGCAAAAAATTTACCTTCCAGGTATTTACCTGGTATTTACCTTACAGGAGCAAAAAATCCTTTGCCCTGCTCTCTTTGAGGTTGAGCCCAGTCCAGATTCCAGCCCAGACTGTGTAATTCTGGAGTTGGCAGCAAACTCACAAAACTGCCAAGTTGGTGCTAAAATTGTGCCTCTCCCTGGATTTATCTGAAGGAGGAGCTTGGAGCTCACTGAGCCATGATCTGCTCCCACAGCCACAAAGCCTGGGGCTCTTAAATTACTCCCCAGTAGCTGCACCTTGCAATTTGCAAGAAGGTCACCCCTCAATTCCTCTGTGGTTTAATAGGAAAGCTGGAGTCACTTGAGAACAAGGAGTTCCCCCTGCAGCTTTATTCCACAAGGAGCTCATTAGCTCACCCCATTCCACTTCGGGAAGAAAGAGACTCTGGGTTAGAGCCACGGCCCAGTGACCTCCCTGAAACACCAAAGCGGCTCCAGGCAGGGAATTCCTCCCAGGAAACCCCGATGAGCACGGGGGAAGCACAGCTGAGGATCCAGGAACACCTCCTGGGCTGTGAGGGGCACCACAGATCAGCCCCAGGCAATCCCAAGAGAATAAGGCAGACAGAGCTTCTGGAAAAGTGCTGCTCTTTCCAGGGAAGGAAGCTGGGAGATGATGTTGAGTAGTCCAAGGAAGCTCAGCAGCAGGACAGGCTCAGAACAGGGAAGAAAACTCTGAACCACAAAGCTCAGAGTCAGGCAGGGCCTGCATCCTCCACAGCCTGAGCTTGGCCTTTCCAGAGAAACTCACTGCACAGAAAAGGTGCAGAATTCCCCACTAAACACAGACCATTCAGCACAACAAGTACCAAGAGACCAACCCTGGACGTGATCCTTTCTGCTTCCATACTGGTCAAACTGGTTGGCTTTCCAGGAAGGGAATCACATCCACTGCACTGCAGACACCAAAAATGTGAGTGTTCCACAGAACTATCAGGGCTTCCATGGGGGAACTTCTCCTTCAGGCTCTGACTCTTTCCTAGGAATGATTCAGTCTATCAGGTTTGGAGAGTTTGTGCAAAGCTGTGTTCCCTGCAGAGCTTTAGAGCAGAGCTTTGGCTCTGTCAGGTTTTTACACCCATCTGTCAGCAGTTTCTATTTGTGAGGGGCAAGAATGAGTTCAGAGGTTCTGCTCTTTCCCAAGTTCCGAGAATTTCACAGAAGATACGCATTTGAAGAACTTTGTTTCTAAAAGTCTTGAACTAATCCACAATCCCCGTTAGAACAAAGTCAGCCCCACCACTTCTACTCTTTGCCAGACAGACCTCAATTGTACAAACAGAGTTTTCAGCAAGCACTGAAACCAGGGAATCACATGATGGTTTGGGTTGGAAGGGACTTTAAAGGTCACTCCATTCCACCCCCTGATATGGACAGGAACACCTCCCACTATCCCACGGTCCTCCAAATCCCTGGCCTGGGACACTTCCAGGGATCCAGGGGCAGCCACAGCTTCTCTGGGCACCCTGAGCCAGGGCTGGGTGGGACTGTCTTTAAGGTCCCTCTTAACCCAAACCAGCCTGGGATTCTGGGATTCTACATTTCAGCCATAAAATGCTCCCAGGCATCCTCTTTCCACTGCAAAAAGAGACAGTTTTTAAACAATGATGAACAACTTTTTAGGTGCTACAGCTCATGGCAAGCTCCCATCACACCAAAGCTACAGAGAACACCACGGGAAGAGCTCTGTAAAAACCAAACTGCAGCATTCTGGAATCTGTGCAGCAACAGAGCCAGAAGCGAGAGCAAGGGTGGTTCAAGGAACTTGAGCTGAGTTTTCAAGGCAGTGGAGGCTTTACCTTCTGCAGGAAGAGGACAATCCTGACGAGCATCTTGGCGTGCAGCTCCTCCAGGGTGAACAGAGTCCGCGGCGTGCGGATGAAGAGCTTGGTCTTGCCGTAGGCCACGTCGTGCTGGAAGCCATGGCACTCAATGAGCTTCTTCACAGCATCCTTGTCTGAGGGGAGGTCATGGTTGGGCCAGGTGAATTCTGAGATCATCTTGTACCTGGAATTAAAAGGAATGTAAATTTACAATTGTGAATTTGGCACCGAAGTGCTTGAGAAGGCCAAACTTTAACAGGTTTTAGAAATAATTATCAACTAAATTGTAGTAAAACTGAATATAGGTGGAAGAGCCTCAAGACATTCCTCTGTAGGAATCATGGTTCTCAAAATACCAGGAAAATGAATATGAGATGCATGATTTTGCGAGATGCTGAAAAATAGTACTGGGAGGAGCTCAGCTCATCAGCATTGAACTGATGCAACAGGACAAACTCAGCATTAGCCTCCTGCAGATTTGTCTGTTCCATTATTCACACCTTCAATATCCAATTTTAATTTTTATTTGTTTGTTCGGTTTTTTTGTGAGGAATGAAAGCTTTGGTTTGTTCACATTCTGCATAAGGAGCCACCTGCAACCAACTGCTTTGTCAGAAAACCTGGATGTAAAAGTTCTGCAAATAATTTTTTCTCGTACATCACTTTGGGAGCAATTTCTAACAAACCCTGCCACTTCCCCCAGCAGCAGAGCTTTGACTGCCCCAGCCTGTGCAAACACTGCCTGTAACTGTGGGTCAGCCATTCCTCCCAACCTCACTCTCCAAACTCCTTTCTCCACTAAAGAGAGATTCAGACTGGAACTAAGACATCTACAAATCAAACATGAAGTAGTAACAGGATCAGCCCGAGCTCCCTGTAAGATTTACCAGCCCTGGAAATGCTGATTAGGGGAACCAGCGTTTGCAAAAAGCAACAATGAATTTTCTGCATAAGATTTATGGACACAATAAAAGCAGTAATAGACGTTTTCCCTGGGATGGAAGCCGCAGCCGTGTTCTAAATAAAACAAGCACTCAGCGAGCTCAGCCACTTCGCACTTCAAAGCCCCTAGCCAAGGCAGGCATCAATCTCAATGCCTCAGACACTCTCAGTTCTCAGTTACACTTAAACGGCCTCACAATCACCCTTTTCCTGGGAGTGGCGGCACTGCAGGAGGCTCAGAACAGCCTCAAAAGAGCCTGAATGGAAACAGATCCCAGAGGCGCGTTCATTCATCAAATTAGCCTTTGGAATACGCTGTGGAAGAGGGGAAAAATAGAGGTGCACACTGAGCCTAAGCAGGGAACACCATCCCCGGGGGTTATGGGGATCTCACAGATAAATAAACAGGATTATAAACACTCCCTTCAGACTCCCAGGAGAAGATTTAGCACGTGCTGGCAAAAGCATTCCCGCTCTGAAATACAAGGACACACAATGGGACATCAGTGCTGCACAATGGACTCTCTTCCCTACTCTCACCAGGAAAATGTTCCTGCAATAATTAATTCACTGGGAAAATCATTCATGTTGAGACATTTATGCTAGGAAAAAAGAGAAAAGAGCAAAGCACTCTGAGTGCAACCCCCCTGAGCTGGGAACAAGGCTGGGAAACAGGCTGTGGATCAGGATGGGACCCAGGCTCAGGATCAGACTGGGATCCAGGCTGTGGATCAGGTTGGGATCCAGGCTATGAGCTAGGCCTATCTGCTCTTCAAGGAGAAAAGGGATGTCATAGAACTGAAAACCTGTCCTGAATGTTAAATCCTCCTCCTCCTTTCCAAAGCATCAGAGCTATGGCATTAAAGGCACCCCAATTCTGCTGCCCCCCCTCTCTCCCAGCCCCCAGGAGGCGGAATATCCCAGCTCTCCAGCTGTTCCCACAGCACGTGGCACACAATGCCACCAACTCCTTCCCCGCAGCACTGGGCACAGCCTGGATGCCACAGCCACTCACAACCCTGGCCTGGCGCTAATTATAGCCAGGCAGAGTCCAGAATAAATCTGCTCCCTGACACCACACCCCTGCCCCTCTTCTGCCTGCATATCCCCACAGCTTCCAAGGTCACTCACACGTGGAACATCCATTTCCAACCACCTTTGTTTCTCCTTCTCCTCTGTACCTCCCTATGGAAACACCCACCACCGATGGGGCTGCTCCTGGAGTTAACAATTCCCACTGCAGCTCTCCTAAGGACCAAGATTTCTGCAAGCCACTAAATTATAAAGCTTTAACGAGCAATATGGGGTGTGCAGCTGCAGCTGGGCCACACTGTCCTTCCCAGCCTGCTGTTCACAGCTCTCAGTGTTGATTCCATGCTATGTTTGACATGGCCTGGGATAGGCATGTGGATGGCTCCATGTAGAAAGGGTTGGATTACACTTAACTCCTTCCTGAAACTCGATCAGCTTTTTTTTGCTGGTAACTTATACACTAAACCAAGAGAATGCACCCCATCTGTGTAAATGCCACATGTCACCCAACTGGATGGTGCTGTGACCACGGGAAAGGACAATTTCTCCTGGTCCAAAAGAAAATATTTCAAATTGGAAAGGGCAGCCTGGCTTGCACAGGGCTCAAAGGAAGGTTTTCTTTATCCAAGGAAAGCTTGAAAAGGACATTTATAATGGTCTTAACTGTGCTTCACTTCATTCCCTACTGAGAGAGAAGAGAAATCAACTACCTTACAGGATTTAGGGCTAAATATCAGCAAACTCTTCTCCCACAGAAAGAGAAGTTATTTTTGTGGTTTCTATACACATACAGATAAACCCCAGACATATATATGTTTATATGTGTGTGTGTGTGTTATCTCTTATCTCTACATATCCTGATCTCAAT
Source organism: Lichenostomus cassidix (assembly GCF_008360975.1). Taxonomy (NCBI): domain Eukaryota; kingdom Metazoa; phylum Chordata; class Aves; order Passeriformes; family Meliphagidae; genus Lichenostomus; species Lichenostomus cassidix. The sequence goes on from NC_139507.1 coordinate 1,188,636, forward strand.
CTCCAGTCCCCTGGAATCAGCAAAACAAAACCCAGGGATCTGTTCTGGGCTCAAAACACCTGCAAGCCTCAGGGGCCTGTCAGGGAGTTAATGTGAGTCTGTGAGTCTGAACTTTATAGTATCTTTGTCAATGTAAGCAAACAGGTGACAAAGTTATCTCCCAAAATCGCCTCTTGCTGATCTCAAGATCTGTCTTAAAACCTGCACCACATGCAGGAGCTCAGAAAAGGGCCTGGAGTCTCCTCCACGTTCACATCTCCCAGTAAACCTGGTTAATAGAGATGAACAGAAATCCTGTGTGATCCCTCCTCAAAACCAGCTCAGAAATGTGCAGCTTGTACCATAGATCATATCCCCCAGCCCCTAAGAGGGAACAGCTCACCCAAAGACAAGGAACAAGGAATTACTGAAAAAACCCTGAAAACAATATCCAGCCAAGAAGAATATTTTTCTCCTTCTTTTAATTTAGAAAAGCCACTGCAGACCAGGCTTGGAGCAACCCCCCACACACAAACAGTGTTTGATCCCTCACTCTGGATGTCTAATCCCACTCCAGGGCTGGGCAGAACTCCTGCTCCAGCAGCCCAAAAGCTGAAGCAGTTGCCATGTGCTGATTTGGTTTCCTGGCTGCAAACACTGCCGGGCTGGAGCTCACGGGAGCTCATCAAACATTCATTAAAAACAAAGCAGCTGTTTATATTAATGGTGATTACACAAATCTTAAGAGTAAATTGTAATGAATTCCACATGTGAGGTGAAAGTACACTCTATCCACTGCAGAATGGCTAAGGAAACTGATCCCCAGCACTGCAGGCTGGATTTAGGAAGTCAGAGCCTTTTATTCCACGTGGGGTATTATGATATATCCAGGCAAATCTCCACTGTGAACAGCAAAATATCTTTCACCAGCACTTTGTTTCTATCTCATGACATCCCACCTGCTTGGATTTCATTTTTTTCTACTCTCACAGCCCTTTCCTCACCTGATTCAATAATACAACAAAAACTCCATTCACTGTTCCATCAGAGCAGGCTGAACTCACAGGGCCCATGTTAATTTACTGAAGCCCTAAAACAAATTTCAATCTAAAACATGTCATTTGTCACAAGTCTGGTAGGAATTAAGAGGGCAAGAAGTATCAAACCCATATTTAATGGGCTCATGATATTATTCCCTTTTCAGACTCCCAGCTACCCTAATGGCAGCTGATCAACATCTCCATTCTGGAGTTTTAAAGTCCAGGCGTTTTTCCCACATAATGTCACTACGCACCATCACATGCTCCCCCAGACACCACGTCTGTGTCTCTCTTCCTGCAACAATTAGACAATTCAGAGAGAAAACACCACTTAATTAGCTCAGGTTTTAGGGTGATACTCTGGGGAAGCACCTCATTACACATTCCTGCTGCAGAGCAACACAGCCAATGAGTTTTGGCAGACAAGGAGATGAGCCTGAGCAGCTCAAGCACCTCAGCACAGGTGAACCAGAGCAGCCATGCTCCTGTGGGATCTGTGTTCCACCTCATCCAGGAGCTGATTTAAACCACCCACAGCCCGAGGAGCTGGCAGTCCCTGGCAGCCTCTCACCTGTGCAGGAACTTCTCGTAGGTCTGGCGGTAGGCGAAGCCAGCCCGGCGCACCCTGACGTTCTCCAGCAGCCCCAGGTACTCCACCTGGTGCCGGCAGCGCTCCTCGTCGAAGAGCTGCGGGGACTTCTTGTCGTTGGGCTTGATGCAGCGCACGTAGTATGGCTCCTGGGGACAGAGCACAGCAGGGTCACCTGAGCAGGACACTGTGCAGACACAGCCCTTCCTGCACCAGCTGTGAGCACAACCCACGAGGCTGCTCAGCAGGAAGCAGGAGGTTAGAACAGAAGTGACAATGACAGTGGTAAAGAAAAGCCTGGATGTGGCACTCAGTGCCATGGTCTGGGTGATGAGGTAGTGTTGGCTCATAGGTTGGACTTGATGATCTCCAAGATCTTTTCCAACCTGGCTGATTCTGTGATTCTGTAAGGTTTCCCTCCTTCACACCCTGCCATCATCCCTTACAGGACCCACGTGTTCCTCACTGGAGCTCCACTGGCTTTGCTGTGCACCCACCCAGCACCACATCCTCCTCCTCCACTCTGAGTCCTCAGAAAGGATATCACACCCATGGAATTCATTGCCCTGTCAGATATGGCTTTCCCAGCATCACCTCCAAAAGCAGCCTGGTCACTCCACCACTTCCATCTGTGCTGAACCAAGTCAAACACAGCCCGTCCCAGCCTGGCTGAACGATGGAAATGATGGAGCCCCAAACCCAGCTGCCTCCAGCCCACACCATCCTCAGAACAAACACAGACCACCAGCATGTGGGTTCCTCTTGCTGCACCACCTGGGGCTTGCAGGGGGCAGGGAAGGTGGAATGGGGACAGGTGGCTTCACTCCACCCCGCAGAGGCCTGCCTGTGCTGCTGGGGCTGACCCTGGATGTCCAGTGAGTCCCACAGGGTCACACTCCTTTTCTGCCAGCCCTCTTGTACCCTGATATAAGCCCCACACAGGCCTGTTGGAGTGTTTTGATGTTTACTTTTATTTTTATGAGATCAAAGGCAGTTTTTATTTAGGCCAACATGGTCTGTAACCAGCACCAGAGTGAGGGGTGGTTACAAGGCTTTTAAATGTAGGTACTTCCATGTGGCTTTTGGAGTCCATTCACTTCTTTCTCTTCATGGCTGGCCTTTGCTGTCCCACTTCTAACTTTGCTACTGTGTGGAAAAGCCATTAATAATCATAGAATCACAAAATATTCTGAGTTGGACCCACAAGGATCATTGAGTGCAACCCCTGGCCCTGCACAGACACCCCAACAATCCCACCCTGGGCATCCCTGAGAGCATTGCCCAAACATGACCTGAGCTCTGGCAGCCTCAGGCTGTGCCCATTCCCTGCAGAGCCTCAGTGCCCTCTGGGGGAAAAACCTTTCCCTGAGATCCAACCTAAGCCTCCCCAGCACAGCTTCATATAAAGCTCACCATAGCTTTTCAAGATAAAGTTGTATTCTAATAGAAATAGATAAAACTTTTCAAGCAGCCCTTGCAAAAGGAGTGGCTCATCCTGCAGGCTGGCACAGCCTCAGCACCAGCCAAGGGGAGAACTCCAAGAGGATCCCAGTGAGCTCAGAAGGTCCCAGTATGGCCAGAGACCCTCAGTGGATCTGTCTCAGATACACACAACCTGCAGCATCCCAAACACATTGCTCAGCAATCTGACATCAGGATAAAGGGAGATACACAGCCTGGGTGACACCTCAATGTGCCAAGATGTCACTTCTGATAACCACAGTTGATAACCAAGAATAACCTTTAAGCAATCTGGACCAGATGAAGCTGATGGCTGCGAAACCACCTGTGACACTGTCCTGAGGAACCTGAGGGATCCCAAAAGGGAAAGCCCAGGGGCTCCCCAGGGGAGCCTGTTCTGTTCCAGCACTCCTGGATGACCTCAAGAACCCAAATGGTAACAAAGGGGAAGAGTGGTCTGGGGGAAAAAAGGGGATTAATTTAGTAAGAACAAATGCGAAGTTCCACATTTAGCAGAAATAGTTGATTAATAATGACTGAAAAACTGATTTGACCCTGGTGCTAAAGAGATCCAGGAGTTCCAGCTGACATGAGGCAAATCCATGTTTTTCTAGGAAAGGACACAGGAGCAGGAAAATTGCAAGACAAAAAACCCAACACATTTCTATCTCTCTGAGCATCTCACACAGCCAGGGCACAGCAGTTCAAGTGGGAATATGAGTCAGTGCAGGAAAGAACAAGAAAGATCAAAAATCCAGCAAATGTGACTCAGAGGAATTCTGGGTTTAGCCTAGAAGGACCAAGGAGGCACAGAACCACCCTGGTGGGAGATTTTGTGTATTTAAAGGATAGATATGAAGAAATGTAAACATTCAGCTTTAGGACAAAGAAGTCATGGCTTTACCCACAGTGTAAAAATTCAAATTAAGCATCAGGAAAACAAGGAGTGGGAACAGAATGCCTGTGGGAAGGAGGGAACATCCATCACTAGGGAGAAGAGCCTGTGAAGGGAAAATACAGACAGAGGTGTCCTCAAACGGGAGGTGAATTAGGTGCACTCCCAAGATCCCCCTCAGCCCTATTTTCTATGGTTTGTCTATGATTTAGCCTTATTTCTGTGATTTGAGGTCACTTACCTAATCTCAGAATAACACGAAAGGCCCCAAATTGCCATTTTCCTTCAGTAATGCTGAGGAAACAGATCATCCTTGGCTGTCCCAGCTGTGCTGACACAATCTAGGGGTTTGCAGCACTATGGAGCAGCCCAGGATCTCCCACTCCCTGATGAGTGTGAGCCATGAACAGGCCAAGAGAGGGAGGCCTTGGAAAGCAGAGCCTCAGATCCTAAAAGCTCACACAAGCCACTGGATCTGCTGGGGAAGGTGCTGGGCTGGAAGGTTTCCCTGCTTTCCAAAGGATGGGAGCAGCAGCACTAGACAGTGATTTCTCCAGGAGGGCTCTCCTTGGGGGGGAATAGACAGCAAAAGCTGAGCCAAGCACCCACAGGGTGGTTGGCAACATCCTGGCACTGCCCACCCTCCCGGCAGCAGCTCAGGAGCAGGCATAGGTGTGAGGAGTGCGGGATAAACAGGAGGATGTGTGGGCAACATCTGTTCTTGCACCATCTCCCTTCTCCCAGCACTCCCCAAGTGCATCAGGAGCTGCTCCTTCCCAGCCTTGTTTGGCTCCTCTCCCTGCCAGGGCACTGAGGCAGAGCTGCACACAGGGAAGCCCAGCTCCCAGAACAGCGCTGAGCCCCAGAGCAGCACTCTCCTCATCCAGCCCTTCCTCAGAGCAGGGCTTTGGACAAGGAAGGAGCACAAGGAAGGACACAGCTTCCCTAAGGCTGGGTTGGACAGGCTTGGAGCAACTTGGAATAGTGAAAGGTGTCCCTGCCCATGGCAGGGGGGACAATGAGATGGTTGGGCACTGAACAGGCTCCCCAGGGAATGGTCACAGCCCCAAGGAGCTCCAGGAGTGTTTGGATAATGCTCCCAGGGATGCACAGGGTGGGAAGGTTGGGGTGTCTGGGCAGGGCCAGGAATTGGATCAATGATCCCCAGGGGTCTTCCCAACTCAGGATATGTAGTGATTCTGAGATGAGCTTTGAGGTCTCTCCCAACCCAAACCACTCCGTGATGATTCCATGATGTGACACAGGTCAACATCTCCATTCTGTGCAAGGTCTTCTCCGAGTCACCACCACTGAGCACTTTCCTCTGCCACGGCAATTCAGAGACCCACAGAAGCATCAAGGTTGGAGAAAACCGTTAAGATCACCAAATTCAACTGCTGACCCAGCAGCACAACCATCAGTTCCCCACAAAACCACGCCCTCAAGTGCCACATCCACCCATTTTTGCACACCTCCAGGGATGGTGATTCCACCACTGCCCCATGCAGCTGTGCCAGGGCTGGAGAACCCTTGCAGTAAAAGTTATTTTCCTGATATCCAGTCTAAACCTCTCCTGGCACAATCTGAGGCTGTTTCCTCTTCTCCTGTCACTTGTTTCCTGGGAGCAGAGCCCAACCCCCACCTGGCTGCACCCTCCTGTCAGGGAGCTGCAGAGATCATTCTTTCCAACTCAACCCATCCCAGTGACATTTGTTCTCCTTTCCTTAAGGAGAAAAAGGTGACATGCAATGTCCTGGTACAATTATAAAAGTTTTAAGAGATTTCCATATTAACTTTTTTGGCTTTCTCCCAGAAATTCTCCCTGCATGGAAGGTGAGAAGGTTTCCAGGGCTTTTCATTCACTTGAGAGTCTCCTGGCAGCTCTCAGAACTTGCTGTGTGTATGGCTGCCCTGATCTGCTAAAACCTGGCTCCTGTATGACTGGAAATGAGCTGGATAGGGAAATGCAGGACATACAGAGAACTCTGAATTACACCTGGACTTGGAAGCTGGGAAAGAGCCCGAAGCTGTGAAGGTGAATGGGCAGCACTTTCCCTCTTCCCCTCCTGCTGATCTTCACCCTGGGCTACTTCCCCATCCGCATCTTTGTCACCATGAGGGACAAACCTCTCGCAGTGTCAGGAGCAGGGTCACCAACACCAGATGGTGCCAGGCCAGGCCTGATCTGCCCCGTTTTGCATCTGGTGGCAGGATGAATATAAATCATCTAAATCCCTTGATGGGGTTGATATCACAAATATTCCACATTCGATCCACAGAACTGCAACACCTTGAGAGCACAGCATCCAAATTAAAGAAACAAGGAATGGTTTAGATTGGAAAGGACCTTGAAGATCATCCAGTGCCATGCCCTGCCATGGGCAGGGACACCTTCCACTATCCCAGGCTGCTCCAAGCCCCATCTAAGCTGAACTTGGGCACTTCCAGGAATGGCGCAGCCACAGCTTCTCTGGACATGTCATTAGGAGCACAAAGGCAAGGAAGTGTCACTCATTCACTGCTGACACGAGAGCAGCTGCTCTCAGACACAGAGTTCTCAGCTGTTCATCACCACTGACACAGAACCCCAGCAGCACAGGGCTGTCAGGCACAGCTCTGCCACTCAAAAATGCAAACCCCCTCAAATCTGTGACTTCAGGTCCAGCACAAAGGGCAGTGACTGTGCCTGCATTTGATATAAAAAGGCTGAAATCCTTTGGAAAGCAGGAATGGGAAGTGCCTGCACAGACAGGAGATCATCTATCAGTGCAATTACAGTGTAATTAAAGCCTCTCAGAAATGACAGCTCCTGGAGTAAATTCTAAAGTAGATTATTCCATGCTTCCAATCCCCCCAGCCCCAGCTCTTCAGGGGGATAATTATGCAGCTCCCATTCTTGCTGTCAGAGAACTGCAGTTTGTAAAGGGAAGAACTGAAATGCAGAGACACAAAGGCCCCAGCTCTGAAAGCTCTTTAGATGTCTAATTGCAACTGATTTTACTTTTTTCAATCAAGCTGAGTGATTTTTAGATTTTTATGTGTTAAAAAGAAACCAAACCAGTTTTAAGCCATTGCACCCTAAACAAACTCCTTCTTGAGGGATTTCTTTTCTGTATTTTATAGCTCCTACCATGAGCTAAAGGATGGGACACAGGACTGACAAATCTGTGCTGGATGTGTCCAAGCAGTCACAGTGGTGACATTGTTACGTAGCAGAGGTGAAGCCTGTCAGCCTGGATAGGAGAGGGGAGGGATGGAAGGAAGAGTCAGACAAAAGGAGTTACAGAGGAGGGGAAAAGAAGGAAAGAAACAAGGAAGAACTGCAGGTGCAGAGAGTTCCCAGAGAAGCTCACCATTCACAGCTGGGGCAGCCACAGGGCTCCCCGTGCCAGGATTTACAGAAAAGCTACCCAAAATAATCCATCAGAGAGAGGCCAATCCCTCAAGAGAAGAGCTTGGGCAGTGAAACATGCTTGAGAAATGCGTGTGGCAACTTGAAAAGATAGTTTTTGTTATGAGTGGTTTGGTTTAGGGGAAAAAAAGAGCACTTTTCTTCTGCCTACAAGAGGGCTTTGCCCAAAAAGGTTTAAAGATGCTGTTACAGCCAAAAATCCTGCAGCTTTCCAGGAAGGCCAAATGAGTATCAATAAAGAGGAGTTCTTGGGCTGCCATCCTGTTTGAGGACTACAAAAATCGAGCATATAAATATGGTTTAAAGGAGTTGTCAGAGAAGCACTGAGCCAGAACAGCCCAGGAATGGGAGGCCAGGATGAAACAAGGAGCACTGACTGCACTGGGCACACTCAGGTAATGTCAATAAACCATCAGCTCAAACTGCACAAAACTCAGCCTATCTTCAATTTGGTTTGTTGAGGAACAGCTGAGAAGAGCATGAACTGCTGTTATCTCTCAATGTGAAACCCGAGTCCTCTGACATCCCTAGACCACAGCAGCTTGTGCAACCCTGTTTTCAGAGCTGTTTCCATCAGCTGTGACCACAGGATGGCCAAAAAAAGTCCTGTGGGGTCCAAGCCACAGTCAAGACACACGAGCATTGTCACTGCTGGTCACAAGTGCAACTTCAGACCCAAATTCAGCACAAGAAAAATGAGTAACACAGCCCCAGGGCAGGATCAGAGCACCTGGAACTGCAGTGATGGTGTCCCTAGAGCAGAGAGTGGCTTCACCAGCCCACAAACAGCTGCTGCTTCCAGCTCAGCAGAAGGAAGAGCCAAGTATCCAAACTGGCAGTGACTTGAGGCAGAGCATCCAGTTCTTTGTGCATGACCAGTACCTTGCTGGCATGGCCTGAATGCCCAGTTATTGGCTTGCTAATGACATTGGCTTGCCAAATACATGTGCATATCATTAACTGTCCCCAAAAGTCACCTCACAGAGATGCTCAGGGCAGAATGGCCAGATAGAAGCTCTCTGCCCTCTGATTTACTGTTTGAAATGAAGTACACAAAGGTTGTGTTCAGGAGCCTTATCTAAGCAACTTTCCCAGAATTCAGACCATTTAAAATAACACAAGCCTGGCTGCAGGATGGGTCTCACCAACACAACTCCCCGACAGGAGGGGCAGCCAGGTGAGGCTCAGGCTTTGCTCCCAGGAAACAAGGCACAGGATGAGAGGAAACAGCCTCAGGCTGTGCCAGGAGAGGTTTAGGTTGGATATTGGAAAAACTTCCTCACTGAAAGGGTTGTCCAGCCCTGGCACAGCTGCCCAGGGCAGTGGTGGAGTCACCATCCCTGGAAGTGTTCAAAAAAGGTGTGGATGTGACACTTGAGGACATGGGTCAGTGGTGGCCTTGGCTGTGCTGGGGGAATGGTTGGATTCGATCTCAGAGGGCTTTTCCAGCCTCAACAATTCTGTGACTCCACGAAATCTGTTTTTGGAGCACGCTGAGTTTAAATTATGCTTATCAGCACTGGTGTCTCAATAGTGCTGAAATCTTCTTTTCTCCATTGCAATTCAACAGAAAATCAGGAAAACCCCAACAGCTTCAATACAAATTTCTTGGTGAAAGTTTAGGGAAGGTAACGAATGGGAAAGGATTACACTGAGACACACACAGGAACCTCCCAGAGAATTTGACTTGAAAACAGCTCCTGGTTATGCCTACCCCTGGAAAAGGCTGGTCTTTGTGATGGAGATACTGATGATAAATGGACTGAAGTAAATTAATTCCACACAAACCAGGCAGCCTTCAGTGAGCAACGCTGGTACCCACAGACTCAAGATGGATAAGGTGGGATTTAAACTCTCCATGCCCTGTTGGGAGCTGCAGGGATTGTTCAAACCACCACAGTGCACAGCATTCTCTGGACTATTCTATTTTTACAGCTACCAGGTGGCCTGGAATAATTTTTCCAATAAACAAGGAAAGGAAGTTTTTCCACAGATGCCTGCTGAACCTGCCCACTCCCAGCTCCCTGCTGTGCCCTGATCACAGCCCTCCCCACAGGGGCTCTGGCTGTCCTGAACCCCTCCTGGGCTCCCTCAGGCTCCCCACACTGGGCTGGGCACGAGTGACCAGGGCCACTCTGTGGGACCAGACCTGCAATAACAACCAGCAGCACCAAGGAAACTTTTCCTTCCACAACTGCTCCTCTCACAACACAGAGAACCCCCCTGGGTTCCTGACACCTCTGAACCAGATTTAGGTTAGGACCAGCCAGCAGATTATTTGGAAGATGGACAGATCAGGTCAAGCTTGACTCCTTGGGAAGCAGACTGGAGTCTGTCCCCATCCCCATCAGGGTCACAGCCACCTTTCCACCCAGGAAAGCTCTTCTCTGCCTGCACAGGCACTGGGGGACACGCACATCTCAGTTTTGACCAATAGTGCTGGTTTTAGCAAGGCCTGGCCTTGGGCTGGGCTAGCAGGGACATCTTCTCAGGAGCCGTGAGGCAAAACACCCTGGGGGAGGCACAGGGCTCTGTTCCCTACTGGGGAGGCTCAGCTAGCACCCCCAGGCAGCTTTGGTGGATCCCAGACCCTCCTGCAGAGCTCAGAGCAAACCCACTCCAGAACAGGAATGCAAAAATACAGAATCATGGAATCACAGAGTATCTTCAGTTGGGAGGACCCACATGGATCATCCAGTCCAACCCCAGCCCTGCACAGACACCCCAACAATCTCACCCTGTGCATCCCTGGCAGAATTGTTCAAATACTCCTGGAGCTTTGGCAGCCTCAGGCTGTGCCCATTCCCTGGGGAGCCTGGGCAGTGCCAGCACCCTCTGGGGAAGAATCTGTAAATCAGGTGTGATTTCGTGTCCTAACTCTGAAAACAAGAAGTGAGGGCAGCTCCCTCTCCCTGTGCACAGCCAGCACTGGGTGGCTGAGCTCTGACCCATTTCCTTTCCTCCCACAACTCCCGAGAAGACACTCAGAGCACTTCACTCTTTATTGCCTAATTATTCTGAATGTGAACACACCCAGCAGCCTGGGCTCTCTGTTCATCTCCTGTGGGCTGTTCCACAGTGCCAGGAGTCCAGCAAGGCCACCCAGCTCCAGTAACACCCAAATATTCCTCAAGGATCTCAGCTCACATGAGGGATCCCAACGCCTGATCAAACAGCCCATTCCCAGAGCATTCCCTTCCCCACCTTCCTGCACCCAATGTGGGGCTTGCCCAAGCAATGTCTTCTGCCATAAAACTGAAATATTTGGTGAAATAAAAGCTTTCCCTCCTCACCCTTTGGCACAGCAAAGAGGAGGGAAGAAGGAACTCACACAAGTCTGTATTTGCGTGGAGACCCATTGGCATGGGAAGCCAGAGAGAATCTTTCCACCATGAACAGCATCCTCTGGGTCCTCTGCCCAAAGAGCTTTGCTAAAGATGATTTGATATAATAATTATTACCTAACACAGACTGGCTTTCCTACAAGTGAAAGATGCATTGGTCACAGAGGAGCCAAAACTCCACCTTCTTCATGGGGGATGGAGGTTACTCTGCCTTGAGACCTTCCCAGCCAAAAGCTTGTCTTGGCCCAGCCAAGGCTCCTCTGCCTTTGATCAGCTCAGCTCCCGATGGATGGCAGGGATGGGAAGGTGGGAGGTTCTCCAGGGAGAAGCCACACTAATCTCATCAAATTCAGAGTCAATTTTGAAACAGAAATCTTTACCTTCAGTGCCAGGTTGTCCACCAGTGCAATCATGGAGTTCTTGAACAGAGCAGCTGCTGTCAGAGGTCTCTTGGTGACCTCAGTGATGCTCAGTTTCCCCTCAGGCCACATCATCTTCAGCACAGGGTTGGAGCTACGAGAGAGTCTCTTTAATAGCACACTCACAGCACTTCCACTCCACTGACAATCCAACAGCTGCTTTCCACCCAGACCCACTGCTGCTTCCAGCTCACAGAGCAACAGCCAAGACAGGGTGACACTCCTG